>NC_071614.1:5630000-6830000 GCF_014839835.1 Dryobates pubescens | reverse complement strand
ATGGCACAAAGTGCCTCATCCAGGCTTTTCTTACGAAGGTCTCTTCCAACCTGGTTTATTCTATTCTATTCTATTCTATTCTATCTCCAGGGACGGTGACTCCACCACCTCCCTGGGCAGCACATTCCAATGGCAAATCACTCTCTCTGTGAAGAACTTCTTCCTAATATCCAGCCTGAACCTCCCTTGGCACAACTTGAGACTGTGTCCTCTGGTTCTGTTGCTGGTTGCCTGGGAGAAGAGACTGACCCCCACCTGGTTACAGCCACCCTTCAGGTAGCTGTAGACAGCAATAAAGCCTCCCCTGAGCCTCCTCTTCTCCAGGCTAAACTAGACTCTGCTGGCTCAAGGCCTCATCCAGCCTGGCTTTGAACACCCCCAGGGAGGAGGCATCCACAAACACCCTGGGCAACCTATTCCAGAGTCTTACCACCCTCATACTGAAGAACTTCTTCCTAAGGTCCATTCTAAACCCTCTCCCTTAGCTCAAAACCAGAAACTTGTCCTGTCTCTAGACACCCTTATGAAAAGTCCCTCTACAGCCTTCCTGTATTTCAGGTATTGAAAGGCAGCTGTGAGGTCCCCCCAGAGGCTTCCCTTCTCTAGGCTGAGCAACCCCAGCTCCCTCAGCCTATCCTCATAGCAGAGGTGTCTTCACAGGCACAGACACATTATGCTATCTTAACATCTTTCAGCAACCAGAACATCCATTAGCTCTAAGGGTTTCCATAAAACTCTTGTGCCCAGTATCAGTGAACCAATTGCTTAGTTTACAGAAGACACATACTGTGGACACCCTCTACTTACAGAAGAAGAGTTTGGAAGAAAAGCTATTCATATTACATCCAAAATACTGGCAGTATCTGGAATTTTGGGTTCCCTTGTATCATGGCAAACAATCTGAACACCCTGCAAGTCTCAGCTGATGAAATGTTTTACCCCACCAGCGTTACACAGTTGCTAATACAACCTGCTAACAGAAAAAAATATGACCACAAAACTACTCACATCCTCAGTGTTAACAATAAGTTTTGCTATGAAAAGGCGAATATTTAGTGGTACTGATGGGTTTCCCAATTTGCCATGCAGGAATTTCATCCAAAGAGGAAGATCTGCTGGAACTGTTCCCTGAAATCAAAAATGTAAGCAAACAATTAACTCACTTCTTGGTCCAGACAGGCTTAGTGAGCCCAAAAGCCCTCAGCTACATTAAAATACAGCTAAGTAAATCAAGAAATGAAGGGATTCAATCATGACTCCCCTTTCTTGCTATAATCAGTGAAAAAATGCCAAGTTGTTGGTTAATACTGGCCTCCTCCACTTTGGGTGTGATCTGGTTCCTCTGCATATGTTTAATCAGAGTGGTCATAGGAGCCATACATTCATGTTGGTTGAGTTCATCCATTTCCAGCTCCATCTCATCATTTAAAACCATATATTCTGTGGGCTCCTGGAAAAACCAAAGTGTCACTCTGGTTAATAACAACACTGTGCTTTCAAATCTTTCTGCCACCGTGAGTCAGCCTGATCTGTGTTCGCAGGCTGGACTGTAAGCTCAGTGTGTGCAACAAGGAACACATCCAATGCACTGTTCAGACACCTCCTAAATGCATGGACCAGCTGTGCACATCTTTTACTTCCTGTGCCAGCAGATGTCAGCTTCTTGTTACTCTGACTTTACTAGCTGCCTGCTGCAACTGCTGGAAGCAGGAAGAGTTAGCTGAACCTTGCAGGAGCTATTTCATTTCATAGCTGATGCAAGGTGTTAACACTTTCCACAGGGGGAAAGCCTGATTTTTATAGCTGTGCTGCCTCACACTGACTAGCAACCACAGCTGCTCTCTCTTTTGCTACACAAATTAACACAAAGAAGAAAATTGTTTATAGTTAGAAATTACGCCATTAGTACACAAAGCAGATGAAAGGTTTATTTCTGGTGAATTTCACTGCAGTTAAAATACCTCCTTGCTCCAAAACATGTAAATAGTTTATCTTTACCAATGTTAGCAGTTATTTCAACAGGTTTTGCCTTGCAGTGTCTATGACACTTTTAAAAGCTTGCTTTCTGTGTCAGAGCAAGTATCTATCCCATCAGTACTGCTGTTGATGAGAGCTCTTGACTGCAGAAGGAACACAGCTTCAAGTCTTGGGAGATATTTAAATGCTGTTCTTCAAAAGGACAACAGAAAATAAAGTGTTTGATCATGCACTCCAAGCATTTGATACAACCACCCCGGCCAAGTGTTTTCAAAGACCTAAAAAGAGGAGGGAAATGAGGAAAACAGGTGCCCAAAAGCGAAACACAACCGGCACACAAAGTCACAGGCCACTTTTTAACAACTCCAGCTGGACTTCACTAACACAAGTTTAAAAGCTCAAGGTGGAGCATTGCTTTTCTCCAGATGTGGCTAGTGGAGGGAAGGATGAAGAAAAATGACTGACAGAACACAGTGGAAGTCCCCTCCCTCACATTCTGGAGGAACCCATTTCCAGTCAAGCAGAACAAATGCAGGAGACTAGAAATTTCTCAACTCAAATGAACATAAAACAATTGCTAGAAAGCATAAAACTTTTCTTCCTCAGAACACAGAAGTCACTAAATTACCTTCCTCCTGAAACGAACACTGCTGCCTGGCACATCTTGGGAGCTGTAAGAAAAGCCTTGGACTCCAGTAGAAAAATCAAACTGACTCATTTCCTCACTCAAACTGCTATCCATCATGTATGATGCAGAAGCTAAATACTTGGGTTCATCTAAATAGGAAAAAGAACAGACCATTAATCAAAGGGACTTACCAGGAACAAGCCTTTTTTTTTGGGCCACTAAAACTTAAGGGTGGGTGAGTGGTTGTCAGATGAAGTACAGTGAATGCTTTTATTTGTTCCTGCTTCTGTAGAAGCCAATTAACAACACATCAATGAACAGTGTATGAAAGGTAAGAAGGTGGGGATTTTTTTCATACCCATAGATGACTTCCTTACCCTCATTGCTATTCCCTGCATCCCTGGCCTCCTTTCTGATGGCAATGTATCGCTTCTTCCTTTCCAGAGGCACCTAAACAGCAAGAAACAGTAATACTAGTAGTAATAATAATAGTATTAATAATAGTAATAATAACAATTATTATTATATAGTTATTATTATTTTGTATTATATATTTATTTATCTATTTATAAAATTATTATTAGTAGTATTTGTATTTGTATTAGTATTATTTTAGCAACCTGATCTACTGTGAGGTGTCCCTGACCATGGCAGGGGGGGTTGGAATTAGATGATCCTTGAGGTCCCTTCCAACCCAATAGTAATACTAGTAGTAATAAT
The DNA here is from genome assembly GCF_014839835.1 of Dryobates pubescens. NCBI lineage: Eukaryota > Metazoa > Chordata > Aves > Piciformes > Picidae > Dryobates > Dryobates pubescens. Next base: position 6,826,675 of record NC_071614.1, on the reverse strand, counting down.
AGTAATAATAATAATAGTATTAATAATAGTAATAATAACAATTATTGTTATATAGTTGTTATTATTATTTTGTATTATATATTTATTTATCTATTTATAAAATTATTATTAGTAGTATTAGTATTATTTTAGCAACCTGATCTAGTGTGAGGTGTCCCTGACCATGGCAGGGGGCTTGGAATTAGAGGATCCTTGAGGTCGCTTCCAACCCAATAGTAATACTAGTAGTAATAATAGTAACAATAATAGTATTAATAATAGTAATAATAACAATTATTGTTATATATTTCTTATTATTTTGTATTATATATTTTTTATCTATTTATAAAATTATTATTAGTAGTATTTGTATTAGTATTATTTTAGCAACCTGATCTAGTGTGAGGTGTCCCTGACCATGGCAGGGGGGTTGGAATTAGAGGATCCTTGAGGTCCCTTCCAACCCTAACAATTTAATAATAATAATAATAATAATAATAATAATAATAATAATAATAATAATAATAATAATAATAATAATAATAATAATAATAATACCTTTGACAATTTATTTGCAATTCTTTATTTACAGAACTGCCCTCCCATAACTATCAAGACCATCTAACATGAATGCAAACTCCCTGCTGTAAATGATTACAACAAATGCTACAGAGCCACAGCTAAATTAACTTATCCCTGCAGCCACTCATTACCAGAGGAAGTGTGCTACAAAGTGTATTTAATGTGCACTGCAGGTGTGTTCTGAATTTCAACTCAGGAATAAATAAATAAATGTATTTTAGAGCATTTTTTTTAATTCACTGCAGGATCCTCTTCCTCATTATGTTAAGAACTGACCTGGTCTACAATGACTACACAGTAAAAGCCACATCCATTCCTTACTGAGGAACCCTGGAGCCCAGAAATTCCACTCACCTCAATTTCTACAGGAAATGTGTACTGACGCTTCAGGTCTATCAGGTTTTCAAAAATCAGCAAGTTCTGCAAAGCAAAGCAGGTTTGGAAACAGCAGATTACAATGCTGCACACACTAAACAATTGCTCTGAGCTGCTTTGTTTTCTCCTTAAAACCCTACAAATCAACGTACAAAAGAGGAAGCACATGGCGCGTTTGCTTCTCCCAGATTAATGCTTCTAAGAAAATCCTGTTATTCAACTGCTCAAGAATTCACAGCACAGACAATGTGCTCTGTACAAGGGGTGTATTCCAAGCACTGGAGAACTTAAACAATAGGGTTGTTTTTTTCTCAGATTTCTGAAAAATTGATTAAGAGTGGATGGAGACAGGGTAATGCTTTGTTACTTCATCCATGCCCAACCAGATGGTAAAAACTTTGTCAGCAACTCAAATTATGTGAAGGATGCAAGAAAGGATGGAAAGATAAAGGATGAAAGAAGAAAATTCTTTATGGTAAGGGTAGTGAGACACTGGAACAGGTTGCCCAGGGAGGCTGCAGATGGCCCCTCCCTGGCGGTGTTCAAGGCCAGGTTGGATGAGGCCTTGAGCAACCTGGGCTAGTGGAAGGTGTCCCTGTCCATGGCAGGGGAGGTTGGAACTAAATGATCTTTAAGGACCCTTCCAACCCAAAGTCTGTGATTCTATAATGCAAGAAGTCAGCTATGACTCCTCCTATTGCCTGAGTAGTTTGTTGATATAATTACATGTCTTTCAGGTTTCATTCTTTGATTTATTGCAATCAGGTAAAATCACTCTGTGTCTCATGCTCTGGAAGCCTAACAGCAACACCAGCTCCTCACCTTTTCTGATTTTTCTGTAAAAAGGAAGCCTTGGTAAAATTTACTTTCAGTGAAGACACAACTGATAACAGCAATGGCACAATTATATGCTGCACAGTGATACTGTCTCCTCTTCTCCAACAGCTGACTCTCTCCTGCCATGTTTTCTGTAAATGCATCATAGCATGACCTGAAAATACAAACAGGCAAGAAGACACCATCAGAAGTCTTTTCTTAAGAAGCATAAGAAAGGCCCCAGTCAGAGACCAGTGAATCAACAGAATTTCAAGAGCTCTTTGTTACTGTAGAATTACCAGCACTAAACCACCTCAGACTTCTTCAAGTTCTTCACAAGTATATTGTGCTTAAATGAAGCCATTCAGCAGTGACAAAGCCAACTTCTCCAGGTGTCCTTAAGGTCAGCAATATGAGGACAGGCCATTTTCAGATGAGGTAAGATATGTTTCAATGCACACATAATCTCTCTCATGGTCCCTTCCCAATAAATTAAGCATGGACAGGCATGCTAAGCTATTCTATAGGTCAGCTGGAGAAAACCAGATGAGATGCAATCTTTACAGGTCTTCTGCTCATAGCCTTTTCTAGATCTGCAAATTACAGCCAAGAAATTCTTTCAAGTCCTCATGGGTCATGGTATTGTAAAATAAAATGAAAACAAAACAAAATGAAGAGCAATTCAAGTACCTTATGTTCTGTTTTTTTCAGACCATTAAATAAACAATATTAATTAGCATATCTATTTAGTATTAATCTCTTGAGCCACTCTGCAGTGGGGATTAAAGCAAATTAGACACCCAGGGTGTGCTGCTGTATTATGAAATGGAAATGAAAATCCATCTCATCTTCTCATCAATCATATAGATATCTCTCTCATAACACAGAACCATACTGTACATAATAGTGCAAGTATACTGAGGCTGAAATTGTAAACACACAAATTAAAGAGACTCATGTGGAAAAGCAAACACAAAAGCACAAGCTTAACAAACAGGAAAAAAAACCCAAGCAAACAAAAAGAGGCAAAACCAGGAGGCTAAAATGATCCTGAAGCAGGACTGCAGTCTGCACTAGAGATCATTCTATCAATGCAAATTCAATACCGTGTCTTCCATTTAAAAAATCAAAAGCCACATCCCAGATTACATTTACCCTCGAACAAATCAATCTTCTGCTTTGTATAGCAGGCTTCAGAAGGGCATCTGCCCAAAACCCAATTGGAGATGAAAAGGAAATAATAACAAAATAACCCCACCCCCCCCAAAAGCAGCCTTACTTTATTAGTGTCTTGGTAAGTTCATTTCCTTCTACACTGCTGGAGCCACGGTAAGCTTGGTTGATTTTAGAGTCCTTGGAGTAAACATCCTCCTTTGAAAGGCGTACATACATCACTTCCAGCAGCTTGTAATACCCCATTTTCTTGGTGACTTGTGTATCAAAAGCATGTTCATTAGACTGGAAACAAACAAGTCAAACCTCAGAAAGGTTTCTTGGATCCTGCCCTTCCTACGCAGCTCCACAGTTACTCTAAGTTTCTCCTAAACAACCCGCAGCTTACTCCTGCCTTCTAAATCAGAGACAAAGAGGTGATGATAACAAAAGATTGGCAGATTCTGAGCTCTTGTGTAATGTAAGATATTGAAACGATGCTGGCCTGTTTTTTATCAGGTGAGCTGTCTTGCCTACAGTTGGCCTAAATTATTAGTTGTATTAGGGTAAAATAAGCAGAAGACCAAGTAACAGCTCCGACCCATGACACCTGCAAGCAAACCACACATCCCTGCCACCATACTGGGTATCACCCATGAGCTTCCTCATGCACATCACTTTGGTGTCAACATCACCAGCAACAGAAAAATGGTGGGGGGGACTCTATGTAAGTCTTGGTTTCAGCATTTTGATTTGAGTAACTATGGTTAAATTTAGATCATTTCAGTTATGTTGTTCACCCTGCTGCCTTTGTAGAGCTGCATCAGCAAAGCTATGGGAGTGAAGCAAGATCAGAGACCTCCACTGACAAAATAATCATTGCATGCAAGTGTATTTCAAACTGGAGGATAGGCTGTAAAGAAAGAAAGGAGGATTTGTGCTTCTGAGGGATGTTTGTAATGTGTTTCTCTAGAAGTAAGGCACTTAACTTGAGAGCTTTCATTACAGGCTACAATTTTATACAGCGTTTGTATTTCGAAGTCAGAATGGGGTTTTGCTTTTGACAGATCTTCAGACCCCTTTAGATACATATAGACAGCATTCTAACTTCACTTTCTGTACACAGTAGATATGTGGACATATATTAATTTCAAAGGAAAAGTGTGTTGGGAAACAGGAAAAAGTTTCTCAGTAATAACAGAACTATGTAATGGGCACCGACTTCTGCTCCAAGGTACAGAAAACTGGAAAGCAAATGGTTTCAGTTAGGGTTTCACTCCAAGTTAAGCAAAATGTACATACTAACATCAGCCTTTAATTATTCCCCAATCCTAAAAAAATAAAGGAGCAATTCATACCTTTGTAAACCTGGCATTAAGAGTATCCATAGCCTGCACTATCATCTTGACAAAGAATTCTCTCAGTGCATCCAAGCTGCTGTGCCACAGGAGAGTGAGGAGGGAGCGATCCATAAATGCCTGACGAGTAGTATTTGAAAGAAGGTCTTCCCTCTGGAACATTTTGTGAACAGTGTCCAACAGTATCACTTGTTTGTCAGTGGTGCTCCTAAAGAAGATGGAAATCTCAAGATGAAAACTCTTTTACCAGCCTCCATTTCTGTTTCAAACCCCTGTGATGTTTAAAATTCGTACTGTCTGCATTCATCCCCTCCTGGGTTATCATCCTGCAAGGCATGCAAGGCCAGGTTGAATTGCCACTTACTGTGGAACTCTCCAAGGAAAATCTCAGCTTCTTACTCTGCAACAGAAGTAAACTTGTTTGTATGTCTTTGCTGTTATAATCCAAAAGCCATCATAATTACTTTCTCAGCTCCTTTTCACTGAACAACCTAAATAAAGAACATTTACCTGGTACATGTGAAGGACAGAAGCAAGTAAGAAGGCAAAAACAAAAGGAAGAGGCTTTACTGAATTCAGGTCCTTCTGTGGCCTATCAAATGTTCCACTGCTAGATGAATTGTTCTGAATAATTTTATAGAAGTTGAAATTTCAAAAGTGGGATTTGAGCATCAGGTGAATCCTATTGTCCAGGAAAACAGATGCTCCAAAAATGTCACCACTTAATAGCCCATCATGCACAGGAATATTAGGTTTAGAAGAGACTGAAGACCTTTTCTGTGGACAGTATGGCTGTGCCTAAATTTACCAGCTGGAAACCACTCAATAAAATAAAAGTGCTGCTGTATTTTCAAAAGGGTTTGAACAAAGTAATTTGCTGTCAGCTTCAGTGCCAGGAGTGTTGTGTGATTATACAGGGGTAGCAAATAAAGGTACCACAACCACCCACCATCCTCAACTGAATCCTGTCAGAACAAGCTAATTCACAAAAGGCTTTCCAAAATCTCCCCAGGCACTGGAAGTGTCATCTGGAAGTTGGTGCCATATGTTCACACTTCAGAAACATTTTGGAAATGTTTTAATTCAGATTTTGCTTTTGTCTTTGCTATTATGTAAAGCTTTATGGTGTAAATCACTACTATTACAAGGACAACATAATAGAGGAAGCACATTTCCTTCAGCAAAATTGCAATGAGAACAAGAGCAAAATCCAATAGACTAAACTCACCTTCTGGCAATTCTTTTGAAGCTGGCTTGAAATAAGTCCTCCATGAAGTGTCTGTGATCCCTACAGAGGACTTCTGTCATCAGCTGCAACAGCATTGGACTCTGAGACAATTCCAATGCCTCCAAAAACTGGAAAAGAAGTAATACATAACATAAGGAGTCACACTGGATCAAATGAATTCACTCTATGTAATTATTTTTCATTATGATCAGAAGCAGCTGCTCAGAAGGGTATGTTTATTTAATGTGTATCTGTATATTAAACTTCTGGTTTAAGACATAACAGACACAGAAAAGCTGATTTCCTTATGTGAACTGAGAGTCTCTCTAACTCCAGAGCCTGTAAAACATTGTTTTCAGACACAGTTTCCTTGGGCTTCTAATTATATGTTTGTTAGAGATACTGACCTTCTTAGTGCAGTCTACATAGTTATTGTGCTTCAAGGTTCCTTTGGGAAACTCATCAGACCTCATGGGGAAATTGAAAGCTACAAGTTGATCAAGAGCATTCTTAAGGTCACTAAGCTTTCCTCCAGTCAAATTAGTGAAGAACGGGAGAATTATCAGTGCTTGGCCCTGATTAAAAAAAAATAAAATAAATGCAGTTTTGCACTTAGAAAACATAAAAAAAAGATTATTCTCTAATGATGAAACAAGCTGAACAGGACCACAAAACAGCAGCAGTGGCTGTAGCTACTAAATCAATGACTCAGTGCTCTCATAAAGATATGTTAGGTAGCTGCTCATCTTTCAGGGGCTAGTTCAGAAGACAGCTTTGGTCACTGCTGAGTGAGAGTTAAAAGCAAATTAATATCTCATGGCTGACATGGCTATGAGAAAACCTCCTTGTTTGCAAGCATCCATTTTCACATGAACCACTGATTCAGTGCACTGCCTGAGAGCTAATTTCTTCTGAATGAACAGGGAAGATTAGAACTCTGTCTAGCTATAAGTAGGCTGGCAGAACAGTGTATATGCAAAGCTGTTTCATTAAGTGTAAAGTTTTTCAACTTCCAGTTTGAACCATAGGCTCCAGCACCTTTTATCACTCCCACTTTCAGCACGCAGTACTCTATCTCCCTCTCCTGACCAAGCCACATATAGCAGTTAATCCACCAGTACTGGGCTCCTACTTGGAGACAACGACATTAAAATCCCAGAATCACAGAATTTTAGGGTTGGAAGGAGCCTCCAGAGGTCATCGAGTCCAATTCCCCTGCCAAAGCAGGATCAGCTAGGGCAGGCACCACAGGAACAGATCTGTGTGGGTTTGGAAAGTCTCCAGTGAAGGAGACTCCGCAGTCTGGACAGCATGGCAGATATTCACCATTTAACCTGTGGGAAGTGCTACTCCTTGCTAAAAGCCTGGTGAGATGCTATTTCTCAAAAGAACACTTCACACTTTTAAACAATTTGCCACTGACAATAGTTTTTCCCCCCTACAAATGATGTGCCTTTCATCTGGGAAAAACAAACAACCAACAGGAGCACCTAGAAACAAGAGATGACATCTGTGATATTGACTTCTGTCTGAAGAACAAAAAGGATGATTTACAGTTTTTAGAATGTTGACAGTAGAAAAAAACCCAACAGAAGTTTTTATCCATCCTATTTTGCAAACTAAGGTAAAATTTAAACCAAATAACAGAAGAGTTTAATGAATGATTAACATTCTAATGTGGGGAGAGCAGGGAAGCCGCCGAAGTGAGCAGTTTACCTTAAGATTTAAGCCCAAATTCTGATCAATAAGTAGACTGGTATAGGTGTTAAAAACTGCTGTAAATGCTTCATGATTGGTATCAAAAGAAACTGAAGAGTCTATCTGGAATGACAGAAAAAAATTTAAAAAAGGATTTTAGTTTTTTAAGAGACAGAGATCATTGTAGGAACGAACAATTACAAATCAAATAAAATCCTGAGCTACAGAAGTAGTTCCAAAATTACACTCTTGGTTTAAAAAGGACTATCAAAAGAAACTCTAGAATCACAGAGTCAATAAGGTTGGAAAAGACCTCAGAGATCATCAAGTCCAACCTGTCACCCAACACCTCAAGACTACCAAGTGCCACGTCCAATCCCCTCTTGAACACCTCCAGGGATGGTGACTCCACCACCTCCCTGGGCAGCACATTCCAATGGCCAACAACTCCCTCTGAGAAGATCTTTCTCCTCACCTCCAGCCTAAACTTCCCCTGGCACAGCTTGAGACTGTGTCCTCTTGTTCTAGTGCTGTTTGCCTGGGAGAAGAGACCAACCCCCTCCTGGCTACAACCTCCCTTCAGGTAGCTGTAGACAGCAATAAGGTCTGCCCTGAGCCTCCTCTTCTCCAGGCTAAACAACCCCAGCTCCCTCAGACTCTCCTCATAGGGCTGTGCTTGAGACCTCTCCCCAGCCTCATTGCTCTTCTCTGGACATGTTCAAGAGTCTCAATGTCCTTCTTAAACTGAGGGGCCCAGAACTGGACACAGCACTCAAGGTGCGGCCTAACCAGTGCTGAGTACAGGGCAGAATGACTTCCCTGCTCCTGCTGGCCACACTGGCTCCTAAACAGTACAAAACTAAACCCCAACATTAGGCATTTTCCAGTTCAACAAAATATTAAGCTCCCTCTTGAAGCCAGATTTCCAGCTGGTCACTTCACTACCAGCCAATACAGCAATACAGCGGACATTCTCTGCCCTGACACGTACCTTTGAAATGATTCAAGTTTAGGATAATTGATCACAAAAAAAAAGGGTAAAAAAATACTTTCAGTCAGTGAACTTTAGGAGGTACACTCATTAAAAGTGTACAGCTACTTTTACAAGTTCCTTAAAAAACCCCCAGTATGATAACAGCAGATCCATTATGCTTACGATACAGAGAAAGGAAAAAAAATACCAAACCCCCAGTGTGACAGAAATGAAAGCCAGTCTGTGGCTCAGTTGGTGGCACATAAGACCCTTAATGGGGAGGTCATGAGTTCAAGCCTGCAGTGGGCACTAGTGGCCTCCCTACTCTAGTCATGGGGTCTGTGGTGACAGGTTGGACTCGATGATCTTTGAGGTCCCTTCCAACCTTAGTGATACTGAACTGACTTACTGAAAGGTCTTTACAACAAAGATCTTTCTGCAGTTTGTTGGTATGAGTAGAACCCCTCCATTGTAGCTCTCTGGATGTCAACATGACAAAGAATATTATCAGGGCTGCTCAGTTGCAAAGTTTAGTCTCTGCACTTGTACTCATTCTCCAGGAGGAAGCAGCAGCTGGACCGTGAGAGGAGTTAAAAGAAGAAGGGAGCTGCTTTTATTTCCCCAAACAGAAAAGATCAGGAGGAGACACCATGGCTTTAAAACAAGAGGGAATTAGAAAAGCTACCTGGATTTTTTAATGCAGTCATACCTGGAGAACTTTTGCCAGTAGGGTCAAGACTGCAATTTTGCTCTCAGGTGCTGAACCTTTGGCCCACCAGCTGTCAAGTTTCTCCCAGTTCCTTAGTACAGCTGTAACCAGTCTCACTCCCTGGTGCTTGCGCACAGCCCGCTCCCTGAAGCTCTGATCTAACATGCCGTTCAAAATGCAGCCAACCTGGAAGGCAAAGCAGCAGCTGGGTTCTTGGAGCCCACATGAAGGACTATTCACCCCCCAAAATCCTGAAATGAATAGATTGCAGGACATGGAATTAGTACCACTTTCCCCTCAGTTTGACACGAGACAGCAGGCGCCAAGTTACACCCAGAGATCATGAAGACAGCACCAGCAGGCTGCCACAACAAGCAACACCTCTCAAGGGAATGCAGTCTGAGGTGCAGCCAAATGCATTTCTCCTCACTACACCCTTGGTTTTTATCCACCTGTAACAATAAAAGTATTACTTCTAACATTGCCATTTGACCATGGCCCTTTAAAGAAGCCCAGTACCATTTGGGGGTTTCTGACAGATGATTCCATGAGCTGGACTATGACCACATCCACATTCTTTAGCAGCTGTTGATTGATGGTTTCTGAGAAGAGGCTGTAGAAATACTGTCCATGAGAGAAATTGATCAGGTTCTTCGGGGATGTTCCTGATAATGGCACAGACAACACTACTGTGTTCAACAGCAGGCTTACTAGCTCCTCACACTGGAAAAAATGAGGTAGAGAGAGAGAAAGTTATCCCAAACACATTGAATTTCACTCATTTCTTAGAATAGCACCTGGGTTTTTTAAAGCTCCCATCCCAAACTGTTTCATGTTACCAGAAAGCACACCAAAAAGCACAGACAGAATACTGAGGTGCTTGTTATCTACAACTGTCATTTAGTCAACCCAGAAAATCCTCACAGACCCTCTGTAGGAATATGAACAAAACCTCAGCCTCTTCTACCCCAAATATGGGCAGAAGACTACCAATGATAGTACTAAACAGTGATTTAATAGTAAAACTGGAGAACTGTATCCTACCTGGTCATTAATAGCAAAGGCCAGCTGCAGGAGTCTGTCAGCTAATTGCTTACTGCTGATGTCCAACGATGGAAGAGACATCCTTTCACCCCTGGGGGCAATGCCTTTATAAACGACTGAAAGAAGCTTAGAACCAGCTGATAAATAAGGCCTTTCATCCTATGGAAATAAACAAACAAGTGGCAATTAATATAAGATGAAAAAACAATACCATAAAGGCCTTCCAACCCATGAAAACACTTCCAGCTCATGAAACCACCTGAACTCCTGACCATTTCCAAAGTGATGCAACTGCACCATGACAAGACACCTTTCTAACTGAGGAACAAGATTTTTATCAAAACAACCCTGTTATGCATAAATTTCAGAACAAGCTAACGGTAATTTGACAACCTTCAAAAGAATCTAATTCTCTCCCAGATTTTTTTTCCCCAGGTAACACCATGACCACAGAAATAAAACAAACAGCTTAGTCAAGGCATGTGGGTTACAAAAGGTAAACAGCTACAAAGGTAAAACATGCAGCTCCTTGAATGCCTGGTTTCCTTCAGTTACCCAAAGTAAAGTAGAAATTTACTACAATCAGAAACTGAGTAGGAAGAATTCAAGTAATATTGCCCACTATGCTGTTTTTGATCAGCCAGAAGATTCCAATTCCCCTTAGCACTTTGAATGTCCTGTGTTTAAGAATTGTTGAAAAATGTCTCCTTGAGAGGGTAGTAAACCTTTATTTTTTGAGCTTTCAGTCTTTTGAAGCTCACTACAAGAAAGTTTTAGGTAGATTCTGGTTGCCTCCATGCCCTGGAAATTGGATAAAGACAGACAATTATGAAGATCATTCAAACCTCAGTATTGTGCTACTAAGATGTGTAGAATAAATGTTAAGACATTTATTTCTTGATCTTACTTTAAATTACTTCATCTGATCTGCTCTCTGCAGGGTGCTAGGGCATCACATTTAAACTCTATCCTTACCCTGAAAGGTTGGACTAGATGATCCCTGAGGTCCCTTCCAACCTGGTTCTCTATGAATCTATTTTCCTACTGGCCTTTTACACAGGAAAAGCTCTTCACTGTATACAAATATTCACTGTTATTTTCTGGATAAAGAATTACCTGACTGTGCAGAGCAGAATGAAGAAGGCCAGCCTTCTGGAGCTGCTTGCAGGCAGAGAGGAGAGCATTAAACCTAACTCGATCAAAACGTGCATCTGAATTAAAGAGATCAACAGAACAAAGGTCCTCAAGGCTAAGGAGAAAAGAGAAGCAACAACATTCCATTGGTGAGGATCTCCATGTGTTACCATACACAACATTATTTCACTGTTCTGGATTCATGCTTACCAGAAAGCCTCTACTTACCTTTGTGGTGTGATTCTTTTTTGTAAGCACAGTTCAAAAGATTCCTTATAGGGAGATTTCACCAAAGCTTTCATGAGCCTGACTGAGATATCTGGGAGATTCTTCATCACTTGCACATCAGCTGTGTTAAAGCCTACATGTGATGGATCACACACTGTCACCACCAGAAGCTCTATAAAACTTGTATTAAGCAGCTCCTTCTCAAGCAGCTAGAAAGAACAAAGCATTAAATAAAAGCTTTATTTTAAAATGAATTCCAATTTCCCTATTTTGTTCTTCATAACTTATCATTAGTCCTTCTATCTAAAGAGAAACCAAACATGGAGAACTATTCTCACTAAGTGACATTCTCTTTCTCCATGAAATGTCTTTCAACAGATCATGCCAGTCAAACAGGAGTTAAGTACCTATAAAACCAAAGAAGGATATTTGCTATCCCCTCAAATAGCACATAAGATCTTTTATGCCCAGATATGCCTGTTTCAGTATTGATTATACACCTGTAATCACCTTGCAATCCAGATGTACCCCTGAGATCTTCTGAAAACAAGAGACAGTCACAGACTTGGAACTAAACTTGGCATTTCATGAGACTCAGAAGTACTGAGCTTCATTTAGTTAGATACAGTTTATATTGCATCAAAGCTAGGCACATTGAGAGACCTGAGTATACTCAATTCAAGACAGAATTGCCACACTCTGCCTTTCTGTCTTCTAAGCAGCTATGGCTGCCACACATTCAAGACCATCAGGAGTCATAAAGGAAATATTCATTCACAGAGTCACAGATTGCATTGGGTTTGAAGGGACCCTCAAAGGTCATCTTGTCCAACCCCTCTGCAGTCAGCAGGGACACCTCCAACTAGATCAGGCTGCCTAGGGCCACATCAAGTCTGGTCCTGAATGTCTCCATGGAGAGGGCTTCAACCACATCCCTGGGGAACCTGTTCCCGTGTTCCAGGTACTCCATACAGAACAACATAGTCAACATACAGGAATCTCCATCAATATACAACAGGAATATACAGGAAATATTCATTCCTTAACCCAAACTACATCACTCACTAAAATTCACCTGTGGAGTATAATTCTTCTCACTTACATGCAAACAATTTATGACTCCTAGTTATCAATTTGAATTAATGCACCACTAAAGAGGATGTTCTCCCATGACCTAGCCTCATAATGAAAACACAAATCTTTGACTACATAGAAAATTTGGAACCTTTATCCCCCAGAAATTTCAGTAGCTACCTTCCAGAAATCCTGCTGACATGTTTCCAGGATCATGGTGACAAACTCCATGATTCGGACTATGATGGTGCACTTGCTGTAGCTGTACATGTCTCTCTCCTGTGGACTGAACATGCTGCCTCTTGAACTGCAGCCAAAGCACTGCTCTGCTGCCTGCATATCATGCAGAGCAATAGTTTCAAGGAAGAACTGCACTGCTTCCAAGAATGAGGATCTTTCATTCACACCTAGGAAGAATCATAGAATTGTTAGGGGTGGAAGGGACCTCAAGGATCATCTAGTTCCAATCCCCCTGCCATGGGCCGGGACCCTTCACACTAGATCAGGTTGCTCAGAGCCACATCCAATCATACGCAGTTGCAATGATATAGCAGCTCTCAACTTTTAAAGATGCTGTTTTGTGTGTGGAAGAAAACAGTCAAGCTGAGATAAAAAAACGTCCCTAGATCTCACACCAGTGTCTTCTGCAAGTCCTATGCCAGCTCCAAGTATAACATTCGGAGCAGTGAAAAGTAGCTTTTTACTTACTGACCAGTACAAGCACTTTGTATAGAATCATAGAATCAATAAGGTTGTAAGAGACATCAAAGATCATCAAGTCCAACCTGGCACCACAGACCTCATGACTACTAAACCATGGCACCAAGTGCCACATCCAATCTCTTCTTGAACACCTCCAGGGATGGTGACTCCACCACCTCCCTGGGCAGCACATTCCAATGGCTAACAACTCTCTCTGGGAAGAACTTTCTCCTCACCTTGAGCCTAAACCTCCTCTGGTGCAGCTTGAGACTGTGTCCTCTTGTTCTGGTGCTGGTTGCCTGGGAGAAGAGACCAACCCCCTCCTGGCTACAACCTCCCTTCAGGTAGTTGTAGAGAGCAGTAAGGTCTCTCCTGAACCTCCTCTTCTCCAGGCTAAACAATCCCAGCTGCCAGTTTCAAGCTGCACCAGGGGAGGTTTAAACTGGATGTCAGGAAGAAACTCTTCATAGAGAGAGTGATTGCCCATTGGAACGGGCTGCCTGGGGACGTGGTGGAGTCACCATCAGTGGAGGTGTTTAGGGGGAGCCTGGATGGGATGCTTGGTGCCATGGTTTAGTTGATCAGATGGTGTTGGATGATGGGTTGGACGCAATGATCTCAAAGGTCTTTTCCAACCTAGTCTGGTCTATTCTATTCTATTCTATTCTATTCTATTCTATTCTATTCTATTCTATTCTATTGCAACAGTGAATCCCTCACCCAGTATTTCATGAGGTCTGATCATCCGCAGCTCAAAGAAGGTGTTGTAGCAGTCCAGGGCTGCTAAGAACATATCCATCCAGCGCATGACTGCCTGCAGAGTGAAGGGCTCCTGCATACCATGGAGGGTTGGCTGAGAAAGCAGCCCAGATGGATTTTTGGCATCGCTGCCACCTCCTTCAAATTTGTTAATGAGGAAAGAAACATCCCTGGTTTTTAGGACATCAGCCAGCCAAGAAGATGGAGATTTGTTTCCTGGCAGAAATAAAAACAGAAATGTAAATTCTTTGGGAAAAATACATTGCAAACTAGGAAGGAGTTTGGGGCACATGGATTGAGGCACACTTTGTGTTTTAAACAGGATCTTCCAGCAGAGAAGGTATTTGCTCTAGTCTAGCCTCGGTCAACCCACTTTAATTACCCACAAAGAAGCAGCAAAATTGGTGAGACACTCCCACTAGTTCCCAGCTAGAAAATACTGCCTTCAGAGCTGGATTCACAGATTCATAGAATGGTTTGAGTTGGAAGGGACCTTGAAGATCATCTAGTTCCAAGCCCCTGACATTTGCAGGGACACCTCCCACTAGACCAGATTGCTCAAGGTCTCATCTAACCTAGCCTTAGGCACCTCCAGGCAGGGTGCATCCATGACCTCCCTGGCCAACTTATTCCAGTGTCTCACTACGCTCACTGTAACGAATTTTTGCCTAATATTCAGTCTAAATCTACACTCCTCAAGCTTCAATCCATTCCCTCTCATCTTACCACTACAAGCCCTTGCAGTGGGTGTGTAAGTTCTCCTTCCTGGCTGGAAGGAAGTTTGCAATAAAACCCTCTTCTGTGCCCACAAACCCTGAGCTTCTCACAGTATGAGCAAACACTCCATTTCCATTTGACAGCACTGAGCGAACAGTAATTCACTCAAAAAATCATTTCTCTTGTAATTAGTACTTTGCACAGAAAACACAGAGGACAGGTGCACACAGTAGAGAGAAAGCAAAGATGATAGTGGATTGTGACTTCAGATACCTGGTAATAAAGGGACAAATTCATAGAAGAGCTCCATGGCTTTGTGTCGGCACTCTGTCTGCGGCCGTCCACACTGCATTAAGAGCCACATGACAACGTCCTGAAGACACACTGACTTAGTAGCTGGAAATCCTCTGCACAAAAATATTACAGATTAATAGCCCTCTTGACATCTATCAAAAAGTCAAAGTCTTCCAGCTGAATGAAAATCAAAGTGTTCCATGAGCATTATGAAAGCCCTTCTTATCTGCCTAAGCATCTGCCCTACAAGGAAGAGCTCTTCCAAAAGCACATCTTACGCTGCTTTCCCTTTCCCTCACTGTGCTTTGGATCCCCAAAGATGAGTCTTGTGGCAACAATTTCAAACAGCAAAATCAGGTCTCCTCTCTTTCTAATGCTCAAAGAGACGAAAAAGAGATTAAAGCTTTGCTGCACAGGTTTGCTTATGTCTGCAGAGGTTTCCCCCATCCCTAATTATCCAGTCTGCTAATTTACCAAATGTCAGAGCAGTGAGTTAATTCTCAGACTCCACTTGCCTGTTTCTTTAGGATCACATAATTCAGGTAAAAAGGACCTCAGAAGGTCTTCTACTCAAAGCAGGGTCAGCTATGCGATCAGACCAGGTGACTCAAGAGTTTCATCCAGTCCAATACCAAAGCCATTCTTGCTTCCCCCACCTTTTTTGCTACCCCACTTTAGTTGCTGATCATCCTGTTGCACTTTGTTCTACTTCTCCTAAGACTCAAGAGGAATAAGAAGGACTTCAGAGGACTTTCCTCCAAGTGCTTTGCAGCACCAGTGCTAACATGGTCATAAACACTGCTGTGAGGGACACAGGCATTTCTTTTTCTGCCTGTCATTGCCAAGCTAAAGCAAGCTC
Source organism: Dryobates pubescens (assembly GCF_014839835.1). Lineage (NCBI taxonomy): Eukaryota > Metazoa > Chordata > Aves > Piciformes > Picidae > Dryobates > Dryobates pubescens. Next base: position 6,810,994 of record NC_071614.1, on the reverse strand, counting down.
ATCACACTGGAATAAAGAACAAGCATCACGATCCTCTGGTGTCCAGTAATTCCCAGCAGATACATCTGATCTGCATCAGTAACAGAAACAGCATGAATTCCTCATTCAGTGCTGAATGGAAACTACACATGTTGCTCATTAAAGTGCAATATGAATAAGTTTTAGAAAGGCAAACTGCTGACCGTGGTACCCGGCGCCTGCCTTCCTTGTTCAGAGCAGGAGCTTTATGCTTGATTATGCGCTTCAGGTGACTGACAGCGTCACAACACTGCTGAGAGGTACCTGTGAGAAACAGAAAATTGGCATCAATGTGTAAATGCTAGTAACTGGAGAAGAGGAAGCTCAAGGGAGACCTTACTGCTGTCTACAACTACCTAAAGGGAGGTTGTAGTCAGGAGGGGGTCTCTTCTCCCAGGCAATCAGCACCAGAACAAGAGGACACAGTCTCAAACTGTGCCAGGGGAAGTTTAGTCTGGATGTTAGGAAGAAGTACTTCACAGAGAGAGTTGTTAGCCATTGGAATGTGCTGCCCAGGGAGGTGGTGGAATCACCATTCCTGGTGGTGTTCAAGAGGGGACTGGACGTGGCACTTGGTGCCATGATTTAGTAGTTGTGAGGTGTTGGGTGACAGGTTGGACTTGGTGATATTTGAGGTCTTTTCCAACCTTAGTGATTCTGATTCTATGATTCTATTCGCTACACAAATGGTGCAAGAGATTTACACAGAGGATATGTCTACCAGCTCCACTACTCTATTTCTACAGGAAAATTTTCAAAGGCACAGAGCAAAATCATAAAACAGCAGAGAGGTCAACATGGCCTTAACCAGCCCTGAGGCCTCTGCTATAGAACTGTGTATTCTGCTTTCTGTGCTCACGCTTACAACTGTGATAATAATCCTACCGTATCAGTATTGCTTTTGGGGCCACTTCTATCATGTCCTGAACTGTCTCTCTGAATGTAATAGAGCTTTGTAACACCAGGTTGTGGGTTTATATTGTAATTACAATTAATTGGTGAAAGTTAAAGCATAAAAAAGCCCAACCAACAGGCAGGCAGATTTACTGAAGAATCATTAGTACTGTGGAAAAGGTCATAGATTCTTCACACAGCTACATACTGCAGCCAGGAAAGGGTACTACAAGATGATGAGAATCCTGCAGAGAATGTATAGGAATGTCAATTCTTGAAGCATTCTGTCTGTTACAAAAGAGCAGACTTCAAAATAATCATTGAGCTGAATTTTCACACCATGTAGCTAAGAAAACAGCTAAAATGAGAAGCACCAGTAGTGTTTTAGTGTTACTATAAAACTGTAAATCATGGTAAATGTGCAAAGATTCTTCCTCCTGGGCTGAAAATCTTCCACTATTATGTTTTAGAAGGAGTTGATTCAAAGAGCTCCTAACTAGATTACAAATACCTCTCTACTAGTAATGAAAACTAATCCTTCCTTTGTTGCTAAAGTGAGCATATTTACTCTTCCTACGGTTACAGCAGCTTTTCTTTTTTGACCCAAGATTCAACAGGATGGCTTCTTTCTTCAGCTGATAGTTAATTAATTATAACTCACCTAATGATTTCTCATCTGTGTGGGTTAAGGCCAGGCTTTCCAGAAATACCACCAGTGCTTCAAATACAAACTGCTCCACCAGAGAATTTTCTTCCCTTTAAAAAACAAACACACACACACACAATTTAATGAGAAATATGAGTAGAAGAAGCACTGAGACATTCTATTCAAAAAACCCCACACAACAAATTACAGTACTGTAGAGATAAACTGCACGAAATATTTGCACAAAACCCCCACATCTAAACTCTGAAAAACAGCAGTGAAATCTCTGTTGGCTCACCTAAATTCCCTGTAGATGCTGTTAAAAGCAAGTGCTGCACCCAGTCTCTTGAAAGCACTGGGGTGAAGAGCAAGGCTATACAGCCTTTTGAAAAGAGACTTGGTGTTTGCTGGGCTCTTCTCCTGCTGTCTTGGTGTTGTCTGCTTAATAGACCACTTCAAAAACTCTCGTACACACTGACCACAGAAATCTCTCAAAGTGCTGTCAACAGGATCCACTATTCCACTCTGAAATTCCACAAGATTATGTCATTGCAAGAATGAAAAAAGCAGCACACCACTGTCTTACTGCAGTATTAGAATAGATAATTTACAGAGTATTATTTCCAAGTTAAAAAAACTGCACTCACAGCTTCCCAGAAATAACCAAGCTCCAGAATTACAACTGTCCAAGGGAAGAGGTCAGAATTCCCAGCACTCAAAGCATGGGATTAGGCCTCAAAGATCTGGATTTCTACTTCTACTCAGCCAGCAATCTTGTCTAAGTTACTTCATTCTGTGATGGGCCAGTTTTCTCTGCTTCAGAAGTGGTGGGACAAGACTGATTTTCATTTATACAAAGTACTGCAAAACCTCCTGGCCTACCTTGCCTCCAACCACCTCAGCTCAGTGCAAAAGCCAGTTTCACAGTTAAAGCTTTTGCACCTGGTGAAAGTAGAGACAGAGAAAAATTAAGCACACATCTAAAGTAACTTTCATCCAGCGGTGGAGGGTGAATGTGTTTCAGCAGTTCCATGTATACACTGAAGATGAAAAGAGTGCTTCATTATTCCTAGAAAGACTCTAAAGATGCTGCATCTGCAGTTTGAGTATGTCAAAGAAATAGCCAAATGTCTTGGTTAATATTGAATGGTCATTTAAAAAAGACATTTAAAATGATGAAGCATTTTCCTTCTTCCAGACAAATCAGGAGTCATTACACCCTGCCTGTGTGTTCCTGGTTCTTACACTAGAACAGTGATGCTACTTAAAAATAGTCACAGGGGACAGGAAAAAGAGAAGAAAGGTTTATGACCTACCAAGATAGCTTCCAGCAATGCCACTGTATCTTGACTCTCAAATTTTTTGTTGTTGGTAAACCAGTGAATCAGTTGCATCACTAAAGGCTCATACAACTGTCTTGTTACCTGGAAAGAGTAAACACCAGATGCACTTCTAGGATTGATAAATTTCTCTGCTAATCTGCTCTTCAAAATATGTAGAACAAAACCTGGTACTTCTTTGGAAAAGGAGTCTATAAAACTAATAATCAGCTTCATATTCCATTGTTATACCTGGCTGCATACTGTCATAATAAGCCATGATGGAAGGAACCATTAAACACACTTACACATACACACATGTATGATTACAGTACAGTGTGCAGGGGGGTGGAACAATCCAGATATCATTTACCAATGGTTTATGTTCAGCCATATGCCAGCAAAAGGGGGGTCACCTAAAATGGTAACAGCTACAGAACACAAAGTCCCTTAGATCTAAAAAGAGACCCCAGATGCCAAGGTGCAAACACCAGACTGAAAAGGCACAAGACGTGTAATTTCAGTGTGCCTACTCTGTTTTGTGAAAAGAGGGAGAAACACCAAGTTCAGGTGTTCAATTAACTGTATTATCCTTAACTATCCAGGAGGCAGCTACAAATGCATTCCCAAAAGCTCTTCTGGTAGCTGGTAGCCTTGCACTCATTCCATATTGAAGTAAACAGCTTCACTTTGGATTAATTTATTACAGGACAAGGAAAACACAGGAATTAAACACAGCAATAAAGAGTAGCTAGAACCACAGACTCTGAATGAACCTCAAAACCTCAATCTTGAAACCTTCATGGATTTGTACATTCCTCTGAGGCACTTCTGAATTGCACTCCATTGTTGAAGACTTTTCAAAGCCTTCATCCCCAAACCCCTGGAAAACTATTCCTAAAATATAATTTCACTTTACAAAACACATTACATTTGGTGGGAGGGGGTGGGGGGGAGGGAAAGGCAACACATTGGGGTAACTTCTAACAGGATACCTTCTAAATCAAACAATAAATTAATTCCCACATGTAGAGGTACCTTAAACAAGCTGGAATGTTTATAAAGGAGTCTGATTACCTGGTCTACATCACAAGCAAGGCGAAGCAGCACTGGGAATATTCTCTTATGTAAGTGATACATGGGTGGGGGACCCTGACGTCCTTCTGGCATCTGAGATGCTTTCCCCAACATATAGGTGACTATGCTGTGCAGCAGCTCACACGCTGCAACCTGAAATTTGAAAATCCTCTTGGTTATGCATCCATTACTTTCACAGACAAGACAAAGATGTGAGGGCAGAATCACACAGTATCACAGTATGACAGTATCACAAGGTTGGAAGAGACCTCAAAGATCATCAAGTCCAACCTGTCACCACAGACCTCATGACTAGACCACGGCACCAAGTGCCACGTCCAATCCCCTCTTGAACACCTCCAGGGATGGTGACTCTACCACCTCCCTGGGCAGCACATTCCAATGACGAATGACTCTCTCAGTGGAGAACTTTCTCCTCACCTCCAGCCTAAACTTCCCCTGACACAGCTTGAGACTGTGTCCTCTTGTTCTGGTGCTGCTTGCCTGGGAGAAGAGACCAACCCCTTCCTGGCTACAACCACCTTTCAGGTAGCTGTAGAGTGAGTCTCAAGAAAGGACATACTTGAGAAATCACTCCAATCTATGCTGCATTACTGTTCCAGGAACAGATAATGCCCATGGAAATAATTTATGCACATTCTAATTGGCCTTTCTCCCAGTGTTTTTGTCTCTGTCATGGGCAGTCATTTTCCAGATGGAGAAAATTCATCACTAGATAAATCACCCAGCACTGTGTTTTCAAGGATACCTCTGTTCTGGACTATTCTGGGATATCAGAGAAGGGCAACGAGGCTGGTGAGAGGCCTTGAGCACAAGCCCTATGAGGAGAGGCTGAAAGAGCTGGGATTGTTTAGTCTGGAGAATAGAAGGCTCAGGGGAGACCTTCTTGCTCTCTACAACTACCTGAAGGGAGATTGTAGCCAGGAGGGGGTTGGTCTCTTCTGCCAGGCAACCAGCACCAGAACAAGAGGACACAGTCTCAAGCTGTGGCAGGGGAGGTTTAGGCTGGATGTTAGGAAGAAGTTCTTCATAGAGAGAGTTGTTAGCTGTTGCAATGTGCTGCCCAGGGAGGTGGTGGAATCACCGTTCCTGGAGGTGTTCAAAAAGCAATTGGACATGGCACTTGGAGCCATGGTTTGGTAGTCATGAGGTCTTGGGTGACAGGTTGGACTTGATGATCTTTGAGGTCCTTTCCAACCTTATTGATTCTATGATTCTATGATCAACATCCTAATCCAGCAAAGCAGCAAAGTACCTGGTCTAGTTGAGGATGCCACTGCTTACTGCAGAGGGGTTTGGACTAGCTGACCTTTGAAGGTCCCTTCCAACCCAAACCATTCTATGATTCATTTACGTGCTCCGCTGGACTGAGCTCAAATTCATAGGCTAGGCATCAGGAAGAGGCCAAACACCACTGAAGATCAACCAGTTCAAAATTTTCATTTTTATGAGTTAACTCTCAAAGCAGAATAAATACTGTCTGACAGAGCTTGCTGAAACTTAAGATCCTTAGCTTTTAAGCTCTCAGAATAAGGACACCATGAAAGAGCCTCAAGGAAGCACATCGCTACCAGTGAGTTAATTAAACCAAGTCTTTAACAAGGAAGATGGCATTTCATGCAGTAATTATTAAATCACATAAAAAAAAAGAAAACAAAGGCACATTAGAAACATCAATACTTTTGTTTGTCTGTCACTTGCAGAAAGAGCCAGCTCAGTGACACGAGGCAAGAATAAATCCAGGTAGATAACAGGCTTCATGTCTGCAAATGGCACAGCAAAGCTCAGCCGCTTCTCAGTGTCCCAGGACACGCATTTCTTCATCATCTCTTCTGCAGAGGTAGCTAATGCATTTAAAAAGATCAAAGCAAACAATAAGCCATCTATAATATGCATAGAGCAAGTCCTTCCATAGCCTAGTCAAACAATCTGCAACCTGCCAACTTCAGTGAGAGTGTCATATGGTGTTTGTGCTCTATGAAACACTGGATTACAAGCACCAGAGGTGTGTCAGAAGGTTGGTTTTATTTGCACATCCAAACAGATGTTCAGTTACCACATGGAAATACTAACTGCAGCCTCCAGTTGCAACACAGGTAGGTTTGGAGACAATCCTGAAGCCAGAAGATGTTGAGACCTCACTGAAATCTGCTTTCAAGAGAAAGCAGAAGCATGTAAATATTTTTACTTGCAGTGACAGGACACTCACCTGTAATTAAGTTGTGGTTGATCTGCCCTCCCAAAGACCCTAGGAGCCGTGCCACTCTAGTCCTTACTGCTTCCAAGGAGGGATTTTCATCCTAAATATTTCAACAGATTCCTATTAGTGAGAAGTCACCTTCTCTGGAGAAGTAACTTGGTTTACATAGCAGATGTTTTATGGCTCTTACTAACATATGGATGAAGAAGATAAGATGAAGAACTTGTAAGGAGAATAACTAATCAAACAAGACAACAGTTTTGGTTCAACAAACTAAAGAGGGCAAGACTGGAAAACATTTTCATGACATTTTGTAGGCTTTCAACTGCCATGTCTCAAGTAAAAGTTACAATGTTGAGCTGATCTAAGGAAGAAATAACCCTCAGAAAAAAATTCTGCATGCAACAAAGAAAGAGAAACAGTGGGAAGTGATTAACAGACATGTAAGTCTAAAGAGAAACCATGTCCTTACCAATGAAGAAGTCTTTGCTTTTCTTAAACGCTGTATCACAACCTTATTAAATCCCTTCTGGGCTGCTCGAGAAAGTTTCCTTACTTCCCAGTTCTCCTGGGATTCAGCTGATGAATAGTAACAACAACAAAAAAGCATTTTAGTATTAGTTTATTGTACCAGCACCTGCTTAAAGAGTTTCTTTAAAACACCTCCTCTGCTTCTGCCTGTTTTTATTCTTAAGCTGCAACAATTATTTTCCTTTAAACACTTTATGAAGGGAAAGAAGTGTAAGTGAAACCTAAGCTGATTCAAAGATACAAAGCACAAATCACAGAGAAGTGGCATATAGAAGACTGCAATTAATGACTGTTTGGCAGTAGCAAATAACTCTTAGTCTAAGCAAAAGGTAAGTTCTGGGGTGTAAATTGTACTGTTCCAGCGACAGAAGTGCACAATGTAGACAAGTATGTAGTATGTCACTTCCACATCTTCAGGCTATGAAAATAACTAGTTTCCTCTCTCCTAAATTTAAGAGGTAACAGATTTTTTGGCCAGTATGTACCTGCAGAGGTAGAGGTTTTCAAATACCCATCAAGAAGAGGTAGAACATCCTTGTAGTAAGGCTGCATTATATGTCTGGGGATGTGAGCCGACCACTCCTCCAAAGCATCCAGTCCCAGATCAGCCATTGGGGTACAGCTAAGGCCCAGCTTAAATGCATTCTGTGTGTCAAATGGAAAATTATAGAATCCCTTTCTTAAAGGCACAGCCTCAAATGGTCACAATCATAGAATCAGTAAGGTTGGAAAAGACCTCAGAGATCAAGTCCAACCTATCACCCAACACCTCGTGACAACTAAACCACAGCACCAAGTACCACATCCACTTCCTTTTTGAACACCTCCAGGGACAGTGACTCCACCACCTCCCTGGGCAGCACATTCCAATGGCCAATTACTCTTTCTGGGAAGAACTTTCTCCTCACCTCAAACCTAAACCTCCCTTGGAACAGCTTGAGACTGTGTCCTCTAGTTCTGGTGCTGGGTGCCTGGGAGAAGAGACCAACCCCCACATGTCTACAACCTCCCTTCAGGCAGTTGTAGAGAGCAATAAGGTCTCCCCTGAGCCTCCTCTTCTCCAGGCTAAGCAACCCCAGCTCCCTCAGCCTCTCCTCACAGGGCTGTGCTCTGGACCCCTCCCCAGCCTTATTGCCCTTCTCTGGACATGTTCAAGTGTCTCAATGTCCTTCTTAAATTGAGGGGCCCAGAGCTGGACATTATCAGCCTTTTACTTTTATTAATGGTATTATTTTATTTAATGGTAAAGGCCCCCACATCTTAAAGCATTTAGCATACAATACCTCTTCCTTCTCCATAACTTTTTTCAGCTTAGCACCTCACTCAAGATCAGTACAGAAGACACATATTAAATGGCAACACAGGCACTGAGTCAGCTTAGTGCAAAAGCAAATGCTGACAATTTACTTGTTTATCCAGAAAGTCAGATCATTTCTATTCTATCTCACTGAAAACAGTACAAACCTTAATATTTATCTTAATTGCTCAACTGGCTACTAACCTTGCTCCAGAATTGTTCTATGTTTTACCAAAAAAAAGGACAAAGTGTTATCTGTACATCAGCCTGACCTACCTGCAGTGCAGGAATATATGCTTTGATATCAAGCATGATGATGTCATGTGGTAAACAAAGCAAAAAATTCAGACAGGATGCCAACAACTCATCCTTATACTGTTTCATTTTTGCTGCAACCTAAAGTTCAGATAAAACAGAGCAAGAACAATCATAAACCTCTTCAGATCTTGATTTTGCTGTATCAATATCCATGCAAATACACAACTCAAAGCCAATAATGAAACCTCACTTACCTGCAGGCAGTGACCAGATAGTATTTAATGTACCATTATGCAGGTATTTCTCATTTGTATCTCAGCAGGAGATCAGCACACCTCTTCTGACATTAAGTAAAAAATCAGACAGAAAAAGATCTAAATCCACCCCTATGCTGCACAATTCAAAGAGCTGGAATACCTCTTTCATACATGCAAGATTTCTCAGAAGATAAATTCTGATTGTGTCATGTTTGCTTATATTCAAACCAAGAAAGCTAACCAGTGAAATCACTTACCTCTTTTCCAAACTTTACAAACAGTGCAAAGCAAGACTTCTTTTCTGGGTCTTCAGGACACTTTTTGAGGCTCCTTGGACTGGCACCCTACCAAGCAGAAGGCACAAGTCAAGAGTATTAAAAATGTAGCAGACAGGATGAATATGAAGCACAGATTCAACTCAGAATACACACATCACTGTCCAATATGAAACTGGCATCAGTGAAAACCTGAGATGCACCTTTGCTCACTCAAAGCCTAAAAGACAACATTAACAACACTGAGGGTCAGCTTTTTGGAATACACTTAATAACACCCAAATAAGCAAGATACATACGACTGGAAAATAACTTTTTGGTCCTTCATTTTCTCTGTGTCCACCCAGCTAACAAACCATGAAAGCAAAACACACCCCTAGTAGTGGATGACCAGGTGGCAAGACAGAATGCTGGTGGAGTAAGAAAAGGGCAGCTCACAACATCATCTACAGTACAAGCATCTACACCAGTGCATTCCCAGATCTGGTTCACTTGGTGCCATCACCAGCAGTGGCAGGGACATTTCTGGGCTCTGTGGTGTGCTACACACATGATGGGATGAAGCACAGTCACTTTAAAATAGCTTCCACACCACAAATGGTGCCCCCACCAATACAGCATTGTATTTCCTGTGGAAACCAGTGAGTGGAATAGGAGTACACCCCAGAAACCAAGTAATTAGCCCATGGGTGTCTCTGCTGCTCTGGCTAGAATGTTCCTGGTATGCACATGATCCTCTGTGCCACCTGCACTGCGAAAGCATTTCTCATCCCTCTGTTCACTCAGCTGTGAAAGAGCATTACACATGGACCTGTCTCTTCAGAAACTGGGCTTCTGTTCTAAATTTTGACCTTGTATCTGCTTGTATCTATGAAGGCATAACATGCTATAAACATCTGAAACAGCTAGGTAACACTTTCAATGAACTACTTTCCATAGCACATAAGAGACTACATAAATAACTACACCATCACTAAAGCAATGTTACCCCTCCACTGGGAGAAAGAGATCTCACCTCAAAGTATTTTATTTTCTTGGCAATTTTCATTGCAACAGAAAGCAGCTTGTAGAATCCACTAATAAGAGGTAGTCTCGTGGAGTGTGTGATAAGCTCATAACCAAAGGAATATAACCAAGGGCTAAAGTATTCAACATGCTTCTCTGGCAGTATCTCTCTAAAACAGATGCATGGAAAACATACAAGGATAAAAAAAAGGAAAGAAATAATAAAATATTTGTTCCATTTTTTTTCTTCCAAACTTTCAAGGCAGTTAAAGACAGGGAAGTGTTGCTTTAACAGAGCAGCTCCAAAGACAGCAAGGAAACAACTACACACTGCCTTCTGAGGCAAGCACAGGAAGATTTTTGGTTTGCTTTCCAGCACAAGGCCATTTCTTTCTCATTACATCTTGTCACTGAATGTCCACAAACACACACACTCACAGATCAGATTTCACTACCAAGACTGCAGTATTGTTAGGGGAAATCAGCTGCACCTCAGCAGGCAGACCGTGCTGCACCTTTCACTGCATGCCCCATACCACTCCATGAAGACTGCATTTCAGGTCTCTGAAGTATTTAGGATATCTAGTCCAGTAGAACACTAAAGGTTACAAAGAAAAGTGAAAGATGTTTGCACCCAAATAATGGAAGTGAATGTCTTGTCTCCTGTACTCTAAGAAAAAACTGAGCTAAAAAACCCTCATATGCTTCTAGCACACAAGGGTCAACAGATAGAAGCTGAAACACAGAGAAGTTCCGCCTCAACATGAGGAGAAACCTCTTTACTGTGAGGGTGATGGAATGAGGCTGTGGAATCTCCTTCTCTGGAGATTTACAAAGCCCTTCTGGATGTGTTCCTGTGTGACCAGCCCTAGGTAATCCTGTTCTGACAGGGGGCATTGGACTGGATGATCTCTAGAGGTCCCTTCCAACCACTAGCATTCTGCGATTCTGTGTTTCTGCCTACAACCTGATGTCTGAAGCACACAATCTGTTGTCTCCCTCCCAATCACCTTCTGCATTTTGAAACATGGTGTATCAGTCTGAGTCAGAAACAGGCATCTTAAATAAATCCCACTTTGCATTTCTCCCAACTGCTTTGCAAACTCCAGATTACATCAAACCATGTTAATACCTGCAGAATTCCACCAGATTGATAAAGGCAATATAGTCTGTTGGCTTCGCTGGCCGAAGGTTTGAAGCAGGATCAGAAGAAGGCTCAACCAAAGCACTGTCAGCTTCGTTTCCATCCTGAAAACAAATATTGAAGCAAGATCACTGGATCTGTGGCAATACTCATAAAGAAACAGGTTGCCCAGGGAGGTCCTGGATGCTTCCCCTCTGAAGGTGTTCAAGGCCATGTTAGATGAGGCCCTGAGCAACCTGGTCTAGTAGAAGGTGTCACTGCCTATGGCAGGGAGGGTTGGGACTATCTTAAAGTCCCTTCCAACCCAAATCATTCAGTGAACCTATGAACTGTTTTATCCAGATAAACAGTTTGTCTCTTCTCTTTCTTCTAGCTGGTCTGACACAGGAAAGGGACTAGTAATTGACACATCAAAAATTCAAAGAAATAAGAAGGGATGCTTGCTTTAAAGGAGAAAGCAAGCAGAAAAATTAAAATGACCAGATGCCAGAGCAGGGAGTGCAAAATAACAGATTGTGATCTTCTACTGATTCAAATGTTTCCATCTCCTACCACTGTAATGCAATATTCAGTATTCACTTTAGTATCGATGTTACTTTGAGGACACTGCAAGGAGCTATCTCAGCATAATGAAAACAGAACTGGTAATGTGGGTTTGATTTCCCCTACAACAGCAGGAGTTAAAGGACAAGCCACCAGGTCTCACCTGCTCATTAACACCCAGTTTCTGAACAGTCAGGTCCAGTTTCTCAATAATCTTCAGAACAGAACTGATAAATTCATCATACAGCAAGCGATTCAGGGACTGCAGTGGTGAATCAGTAAGAAAGCTTTCCTCTTCAAAAACACATTCCTGTGTAGGAGGAAAGAAGTTCACATTTCAGAACTCCACTGAAAATTATTTCTTGAATTCACCAAGATCTGAATGTCCCAGGAAATCCATCTTCAGATGTTTCTCAGCTGTTAGGGAAGCCTAAATTAATCCCTGTTTTATTCATTAATCAGCCACAAAATCCAACTAAAACCAGGAGGCAGCTCTTTCACATCTTCTTTGAAAATGGCTAGGGTTAGAAAAGCAGCTAAAAGACTCAGGATTGTGTTTCTTTTTGTATTTCCACATTAAACATGCTTTTACCTTCATTGTGCCACAGTTCAGTAGACTTCTAAAGAGAAACAGATAGTCCTTATATGTTGGTACTTTCGATTTCCCTGTCCCAAACTCCCCAGCTTCAAGGGATTCTTCTGACCCTGAAGTCTCTTGTCCCAAAAAATCCTGAAAGGACACAACATTTTTCAGAAACATTGCTGTGGTGGGTTGACCTTAGCTTGGACACCAGGTGCCCAACAAGGTGCTCCATCACTCTTCTCCTCAGCAGGACAGTGAAGACAGAAAATAACATGGAAAAAAACCCCATGGATCAAGATAAAAGCAGTTTAATAAAGCCAAAGCAAAGACTGAGTGGAAGCAAAGCAAAGCAGAAGATTTATTCTCTACTTCTCATCAGCAGGCAATGTGCAGCTACTTCCCAGGAAGTGGTGCTTCACTGCACACAGCAGTTCCAGGAGAGAAATAATAAATGCCCTCCCCTCCTGCCCTTTTCCCAAGCTTTTATTGCTGAGTAGATGTCATGTGGTATGGTACCTTTTGTCACTTTGGGTCAGCTGTCCTGGCTATGTCCCCTACCAAGATCTTGCCCACCACTGAGCCTACTGGTGAGGGGAAAATGCTGGATGGACAGCTTTGATGCTGTGCAGCACTGCTCAGCAGAAGCCAAAGCATGGGCATGTTAGCAACACCTTCTCAGCTACAAACACAAGCTCAGCACTATGAAGGCTGCTATGTGGAAAATTAATTTCATCTCAGTGTGACCCAGGCTAAACATAATGTAAAATTACTTGTACAAGCATAAACATGAAATGGTTGGGTTTAGCACATAACCTATCTGAAAAGAGCACATAACAAGGTCCTTTCAAAAATCTCTAAAGCTCCTCCAGTGGTCCCTTAGAGAAACTCCATCGTTATGCTGCTACACAGGATTTAAAACAGCTTTAAAATCCTCCCTTAACACAAACATTCAGTGAAACTTCCAAAGTTTCCAAAATCTGTTAGCCTAGAAGAAAGCTGGATGACCTTAACTGCAACCTGTTTTGTTGCAAACAACCTGAACAAACAAGAATTGCAGAGGACAACTCAGTTTCCTGTCATTTTTTTCCCCTTTCAGTACAAGAGACACATCTTCATTATGCTGAGCAGATGTAGTGAACAGAGACCAATCCCAAATGAGTCACAACTCCAAATGCAGAGCACTATCTTTGCTCCTTTGGACCTTGCCCTGTTACTGAGCTAGATCTTCAAGAACTGGGATGCATGCTCTAGAGATCTGCATGAAAAAAACTTCTGTTGAAACAATTATTTTACCTTTGAAAATGGGATTGGCTTGGAGAAGATTCTGATTAATCCCTGATGCACTGAAACAAACAAACAAAAATATTGCCTAAGCAGACTTAAGAAGACACAGCACCCATATCACATTAGCAATAAACCAAACCAGTTTTCTATTTGCTGTCAGGATGAGGGAAAGGCAAAGGAACAGAGACCTTTCTTTAAGGATAAGTATTGCCAAAACCAGACCCAGAGCTTTAGGATGTTTCACAGGGAACCAGTTATGAACTTTCTTCTTTCTGCTTTTTCCTCAATCCTGTTATGATTTCTCCCTGACTTCAAATTCAGTGAAGAAGAGAAGAGGAGGCTCAGGGAAGACCTTAATGCTGTCTACAGCTACCTGAAGGGACGTTGTAGCCAGGTGGGGGTTGGTCTCTTTTACCAGGCAACCAGCACCAGAACAAGAGGACACAGTCTCAAGCTGTGCCAGAGAAGGTTTAGGCTGGAGGTGAGGAGAAAGTTCTTCACAGAGAGAGTTGTTAGCCATTGGAATGTGCTGCCCAGGGAGGTGGTGGAGTCCCCATCCCTGGATATGTTCAAGAGGGGATTGGACGTGGCACTTGAAGCCATGGTCTAGTAGTCATGAGGTGTTAGGTGACAGATTGGACTTGATGACCTGAGGTCTTTTCCAACCTTGTTGATTCTACAATTCTATGACAAAGGCATTGTGAAATCCCTTTTTCCTGACAATCCTTCAGAGCAGGAATGTAAGTCTCCTGTTCAGATTATCACAAAACATTCTCCTGCCTTCAATGACAGCCATTCTGTTATCCCAAACAGTCATTAGAAGTATTTCTCAGGTGATTTAACAATGGATATTGAAAATTAACACAGTGAGAACCCTGAACCTCCATTTGTAGAAGATGGGAAAAACTAAAAAGCTTAATTTTTGACTCCAAATGTCTATCTACATATCTCTCTTAGAAGCAGTTAATCAATTTAGGGGGAAAAAAATCCAACCCAAAACCTCACAACCTCCCCAGAACCACAACAGTTAATATCACAAACTTACCCACTGTGCTAATAAAACTCCAGAGAACAGGACCTTTTCCTGAGAGGGCTAGAAATACCTTTATTATAGACCTGCAACAGATTAACTGCATTTTTTCACTGTATTGTGGGAAGTTATTGATCTGCAGCACAACCAGGTGTTCAAGAACGGGAGTGTATGCTTCAGGAATCTAGAAGAAATAAAACCAAACCACCCATCACACAAGGGCAATGATTATAACTTGGTATCAGTGTGAAAAAATATGATTATTTCAAGCAAGGTATTTTGTTACATCATGACCTGATCTAAGAACAAGAGATCAACAAGTTACAAGCAACAAACAAAAAACCCCAACAAAACAAAACCTACCAAACAACAAAACACACACAAAAAACCCCCCTAACAACCAACAAAAACCAAAACCAAATCAAAACCCCAAACAAAACAGAGTAAAAAAGTTTCTTGGAACACATCATGGAAAGCAGTTCCTGAATACATTAGTCACTTAGTGGAACCAGTCCTAAGCTTATTAGGCAAGTACCAATTTAGTTAAACAATAGCAACACAGTAGAATAACCTAGAACAAACTAAAGACCTCTTCACTTTTGGCTAGCATGGTTAGCACTGCAATGCACTGTTGAATTTTATGCTCCATATTCAGTGCATTTTCTTTATCCAAATACAATCAAATAAAGTGTTCTCCTGATATTATTCCCATCCTCTGGAGGTAAATGTCATTGTATTTCAGATAAAGAAACACCTTCAGTCATAGGTAAGTTCACAGCTTCTACCTCCTTATACATCCATAGCTGCATAGAAAAAATGACTGGTAAATACTCCACTTACTGTATCTAAATGGACTATCACACTTGCAATGGACTGGAGGAAGCTTGGGAGCTGATACATATGGTCATCTATTGTTTCTGCTTGTGTCAGGTACATTTGCTTACAGCGCTGAAGGAGCTCAACATACATGTTGTCAACATCCTCAGAGTGTAAAGCTTTACAGGGCTTAGAGAGAAAATAAAACACTGAATTAGCAGCTTTGTACAGCCAAGTAAACATATTCTGTAGCATGAAAACCAGATAAGAACCATAAAAAGAGTAATCTTTCAATTTCTTCCAGCAATTCATTACATCTGAACAAACTAACTTCAAGTATTTTACTTGCTACACATATGAGAAACATGGTAACTGCAATGAACTATAATGATGGTTCACAGATGCAGTGTAATTTACTATTAAAGGCATTTGAACTTCTATTGACACAATTTGAAATCCAGCCTGAAAAGCCCAGAGTTTGGCTGTGAGTATCATAAAGATGGCATTAGGGATGCTAATATTCATTTACATGGTGATCAAGCTGCATTAAAATAGTAAGTGACTTACTTTAGTGTGGCTTAACCAATCCCCCTTCACAAGGTCCTGCTATTTAACATTTAACCCAGAAGCCCAAATTCTGAACTTTTATTGTGCTGGGTACAAACTGCACAGAGGACAAAGACTAATCCTAAACTAATGAACAAGTAGAAAGCATCCCAAACAGTACTAGAGGGCATGTAATAATGCATACAGGTTTCTATAGCATGATTTATTAATCACAGCATTTAGCATGAGCTAGGTCAAAAACTGGTTTTTTTTGTGGATAAGGCACCAGGAACCAAGTCACAGGCAGGAACTGCAACAGGGAACTGGCTGTGGAAAAAGAATGGACTGACTGAGGCAGTAACAGACTATGAGAGCTAGGCTAAAGGCTGAATCTAGTCTGCCTTAATTTTGACATTTAGATTATTCATCATTTGCAGAACTACAAGTATTTACAATTATTTCAGTGACTAAGCAGTAGAAGAAATCCTGCCTTGAAACTGAATCAATGACTGATCTTGTGTGCAGACTAAGCTCACAACTTGCAGTAGCAGTAAGACCCTGCACATACTGCTGCAAAAAGCCCATATCCACGGATGGCGATGGACAGCTCTTTGCTGCTCGAATCCATTCTCCTGATGATTCCATAGAACTGCTCCATGAAGAACTGCAACTTGCTTTTGTGTAGCTCTGCATCCTTGGCTACCATTAAAGAAATCTGTAAAGCAGACAAAAATAGTTCAGTGCTTCCAGAGAGATGAAAAAAACCACAAAAATAGAATATAGTAAGTCTCAGCAGGCACCTAGCTTGTAACACAAAGCACAGCAAACAAAATAATTGTTTATTAAACAGATTCACTGAACTTCCAAGCACCAAGCATTCCCACTATTTCAAGAAATTTGACTTTGCTTTAGTCTCAGAGATGCCAGTGAAGTCTCCATACCTGCTTGAGGAATGAATCTAGTGCAGAGTGACTGGCTTTCTTCAGCTCGGGATTGTTGTGGCCACACCACTTAGACATTGCTTCAAAGAGGGAGACATAGTGGTCCAGGAGCAAGGCACCAAACTGAGAAGCATGCCAGCTGAACAACTGCAAACCAGCTGCAATGTAAACACAATTCTCATTAAATCCCAGGCATATTCCACTTCCCAAGACCATACCAGACTATAAAAGTCCACATTAGTACTTCAGGCAGATGTATCTGCCAGGACTGGAGGGTTTAACAAGTATTCAGAATCATTACAGTATCAGTATCCAGACATTAAGAACTTAAGCATAAAACCAACACTCCACAATCCCCTCTTTGAATCTACACCATCACAGAAAGCACAGCTGTGTCTTGAAGTAATTTATATTAATAGTGAAAGAGACTCTACTGGTTACAAATAATACTACTTGATCACACAGTTCACAAGGATGCTCTTTATGAACTTCATCTGTCCCATTTCCTTCTCTTTCTTCCAGTGAAACTCCCATTTTCTTCCTATTTTTCAAACTTTAACCCTACCCACTACTTTCTGTTTTCTCCATATTTGCTACATCCCTCTTATTTCTACTTCTGCTATGGCTTCCCTTCTCATGCTGAGGTTTTGTACTACTCCAGAGGGGTAAACGGCATCGAGCACGATCCTGCTGTTCATAAGCTGCTTAGACCTTGCCTAGTTTAACCAAATACACTTTAGATTCCAACCTAAAGTTGGATTTGCTCCTTGATCAGCTTAGAAGACTAGAGCTATCTGAACACAGCCAGCAGAGAATGAACAGCTCCAGACAGAAGACACCATTGAATGGTAACCACCTCAGTGTGAATGGAAACAATTCCAACCTTACCTAGTTGTACTGCGTATCGCTTCTGATCAACCTGTAACACCAGAAGAAGTTTGTCATGGATGAGCTGCTCTTCACCAGGGCTAATTCATTTATGTGGAACAGTTAACATGTGGCAGATTTACCTGTGGGTTGATTGCCTTCATTGCAAAATCAAAGATCTCCCTGGCAGTCTGAGGATCTGTGAAACAATCCAACAGTGAGTAGTTCACTTACTGGCATACAAACGGTAGAGTGAAGACAAAGATATTTTTGTCCAGAGCTTGGTATGAAAAAGAAGTATTGGAAAGCATTACATAAGTCAGAGAGGCAGAGGTGTTTTTTCCTGAAATACTCTTAAATGTGGGAAAAAATGTACATCTATATTCATGGCTTTCCTGCACACTGATATTTTAACAGACATGCCCCTTAAAAGGGAACCACACCTCTGTATAAACTACATTCCTCCTTCAAAGTGGCTCTCACAGCCACCCAATCTGTGGTTAGAAAATAGTCCTTCATAGAATCAAAGAATGGTAGGTGTTGGATGGAGCCTCTAGGGAGCCCAATCCCACTGCCAAAGCAGGGTCACCTTGGGCAGGCCATGCAGAAATGCATCCAGGCAGCTTTTGAGTCTCCAGAGAAAGTGACTCCACAACCTTTCTGGGTAGTCTGTTGCAGTGCTGTCACCCTCACAATAAAGAAGTTTCTCCTCATGCTGAGGTGGAACTTCCTGTGTTCCAGCTTGTACCCATTGTCCTTTGTCCTGTCACTGAGCACTACCAAAAAGAGCCTGGCAACTTCATCTTGACACCCACTCCTCAGATATTTATAGACGTTGATCAGATCCCCTCTCTCAGCCTTCTCTTCTCAAGACTAAACAGCTACTGGTCTCTCAGTCATTCTCCACAGGAAAGATATTTAAGTCCCTTCATCACTCTTATAGCTCTCTGTTGGACTCTCTCCAGCAGATCCCTGTCTCTCTTGAATTGAGGAGGCTGAAACTGGATATGGTATTGCAGGTGTGGTCTCACCAGCGCAGAGCAGAGTGGGAGGAGAACCTCCCTAGCCCTGCTGGACATACTTGTCTTACTGCACCCCAGAAAACATTTATGTGCAGAAACTCATCACAAAGCCAGTCTACTCAGGGACAGACAGCACGCAGATGGACAGACCTTCATTTTGCCTAAACCATCTGCCAGTGGGGAAATTTTCATTCTGAATTCACAGCAGATCAAATTGCATAGCTTTCACATAGAACAAGAACTTACCTTCATCCATGGATTTGGTAAAGTTGTACATGAGTGCAACCAGTCCCCTCAGGCATCCCGCTACAACAGGCAGCTTAGGTGGCCTTGTAGCTGATGTCATCTAAAAAACAAGTGGGAGTTAAAAAAAAATTCACTCTCAAGTTGAGACAAACTTACACCAAGGTTTCCCAGGTCCTAGAAGTGCAGATTAAATTCCATATTCCAACTGAACACACTTACGTTAGCACCTGCCTCTACGAACACAAGTCCACAGAGACATTTCCTGCTCAGAAGTTTCATAACATTTGGGAGTTTAACTACAGAAGCATAAGAAATCCTCTGGCAAGCATGAACTATATTCCAAGAGCAACCACTGGATAACACACATCAATGTCTGAGAAGTGAGGAAGCAGGAAAGTGAAGTTCAGCAGAGCTGTGCTGTTTCTCTGAAGTGCAAGGATTTTGCAGCTAACAGAGACCAAAGCATAAACTATCAGTGCACAGCAATGTTAACTTTTCTTGGGTGCTGCTGCAATGTAGGAACCATTTTTTTCTCACAGTAAATTGGCTAATTCACTGTCACTGACAGCCTTGAATTTTTACTTTGAAAGCTTCTCCGAACCAGAGAACACAAAACATCCACAGTCCTTAAGGAAACACTGGTGACTGTCCAGTTAGATCCCTACAAACTCTACTAGTTAAAACACATATCCCAACATACAGTGCTACACACGAGGGCAAACAACCAAAGCAATACAAGAAGCTGAAAGGAAACACCAACCCTACCTGTGTTTTGAGCTCTCCCAAGTAAGCTCGGAATAGTTTCTCAGAGTGGTTAATCATGTCACTAGGCTGGACCTCCCCCAGAACTCCCAACAGCTCATAAATCTTCTCCAATACTAGAAAGGAATTTAAAATTATTAAGCATTACTTACTGTAATAATTACCTGGGACATTTCTATTGCAACTCTTATGTAACTTGCAACCTTGAGAAAAACCAACCCTGAGGGTTTGATTTTAATGGGTGATTAGCCTGTGGGAAACACAGCTCCTTATGATCTACATCTACATGTATATATATCCTTATCATGATGTGAGATGCCTCCTTCTCTCACAGTAGTAAGTTAAAACATTTCTCACCTGTGGCTTAGAAAACTGATTAATAAAGGCCATATCCACTGAGGAAGCATTTACAACTAATACAAACTTCTACTGGCCTTGAGGTTATGCTGGTTCTTTTGGCTCACACTGCTCGTTGCTGGCATTGCCACACTTTTAAGTACCATCATGGTTAAGGCCAACAGCAGAAGTTCCTAGGCCTAGGTTCAGACTAAAGGGTTCTACACAGGCACGGCAAATTTGGTGAGGGTTAGACCTGTAAAGGCAAGTTCTCAGCTGTAACCAGCCAAGATGACCCAACTAGAGCTCATGTTGTTGTGTTTAACATCACAAACAACATAGACAAGGCAGGAACTGATGAGCTCACATCAGGGGCAGCCAGTGTTGGAACTATCACACTAAAACAGCAGCTCTAAGGACAAAAGTGTCCAGGGTTGGAATAAAGTTACAGAGACCTTTAGAACTGAGCTTGGGCTTACAGAAACTTTGACAGG
Organism: Dryobates pubescens; assembly: GCF_014839835.1. NCBI lineage: Eukaryota > Metazoa > Chordata > Aves > Piciformes > Picidae > Dryobates > Dryobates pubescens. Next base: position 6,790,582 of record NC_071614.1, on the reverse strand, counting down.
CCCACCCACTGGAGGGACCGTGACTACTCTTAAGGCTCACTGTTACAGGGGCATGCCTGGATATTGTTATAAAACAGGTATAATAGTAACTTTAAAAGAATCAGCTAGACCAGCTTAGCACTAAACCTGGAAAATAAAAATAAAAATCCAAGAGAAAAGCAAAGTCAACTTGGTTAACAACAAGAAAGATGGAATTACTTCCAGGTTTAGGCATTCAGAGACTAGTAATTACAGCTTAGACATACAAATACTCTTGTGTCAGGAATCCTAAGCCAGATCAGTGCTTAAATAGAGTATGAGGTGCCATCACTGAATGTGATTATATAATTTCTCCCATTTGATGGCTATATATATATATATATATATATATATATATATATATATATGTCTGATAAGAAGCAGCTAACTGCATGATCATGATCAGAAGACCTGAACAAATTTTTCTAGCTCTACAACAGCTACCATGGTTAAACACACTTCCCATGGCAATGACAATTACACATTTCCAGGGGGTATGAACCAACAAAACCCAAGTGTAAATAAAGCAAAGGACACTGGCAGAAAAACTAAAGGCTACCTGTGTCAGGAGTTCTATTTTTTGTGGCAAGTTCACCATAAAATTTGTTAAATATCTCCCCAACTTTCATTTCTTCCATCAGGCAGGAATGTCGTAAGCTGCGGAGCAACTAAGATAGATTGAAAAGAAAAGAAGTCAGGAAAATCATTAGTATTATTACCATAATCCTACTTGGCTTAGACAAAAACACAGTTTGTATGTCTAATGTGCCATGGTTTAGTTGCTTAGATAGTGTTGGATGATAGGTTGGACTTGATGATCTTGAAGGTCTTTTCCAACCTGGTTAATTTAATTTCATTCTATTCTATTCTATTCTATTCTATTCTATTCTATTCTATTCTATTCTATTCTATTCTATTCTATTCTACTCTACTCTACTCTACTCTACTCTACTCTAATATGTATAATAGCTTACCTTCAGTACGCCATTCAATGAGATAGATTTATGGTAACAGGTCCAGAAAAGAGTGTTGACATGAAATCTCCTTTAACAACAAACTACCTTCCTGCATATGTGTAAATGCACCACTTAGAATTCTTACTTTATATGATGCATATTACAGAGTAATCTTCTACATATATAGAAAGATAATTATACTCTGTATATGTATATAAAAAATTTCCAAGAGCACAGGCTTAGCAAATCTGCAGTAGCCTTTATCATGTTGTGTTTCTCCCTGCTGCTGTAAAGCCAATCCCATTCACAGAAAAAACAATGCAGAGTAACTCAGAAGGGAGCTTTGTTTTTCTTACTTAAACAAAGCTAAGCAGGTGCAAAAGCATTTGCAAAACAAGGGTCTAGAGCATTCTAAGGAAGCACATTAGGAAGTTACTGCCCCACACAGTAAGAAAACTTCTGGAAATAAGCCTGTCTCCACATGTTTCACTGTGTCTAATGTATTATACTATGTATTAATATATAGTATCTTTAAAGTAAGAATACAATTGAACTGCAACTCCTTAAAGAACCACAACAAGCTGGGAGAGAGAAGATCTGCAACTGCCCCCTCAAACAAACATGCCTTGCTCTTGCAGGTGAAGGCCGCGCTCACATCTAACCAAGCTACTGGAGAAATAGCAAAGACAATCTGTTCTTAAGACATATCTCTTACCAACAGTCAAATATTACACTACAACAATTCTCTTGGGCTACAGGTTTTCTGCACAACATGGGACAACTCCAGTAACACAACAGATTTTCTGCTTTTTCTAGAAACAAGATTTATAACATGCATTTTACCTGAATCAGAAGTTCCAGAGCTGAGACTTTACATTTTGCTGCTCTCTCTTTTGTATAAACGCTACTACAAGTTTTCTAGGTAGGAAGGAAAAATAGAGAATGTAATACTGGTAAGTGGAGAAGAGAATTCAGAGATATTAATGTACTAATTTACCTGCTGCCCAGGGAGGTGGTGGAGTCACCATCCCTGGATGTGTTCAAGAGGGGACTGGACATGGCACTCAGTGCTATGGTTTAGTAGTCATGAGGTGTTGGGTGACAGATTGGACTTGATGATCTTTGAGGTCTCTTCCAACCTTATTGATTCTGTGATTCTGTGAGTCTACCTCTTTGAAGTATCTATTCCTAACAAGTTTAAGACTTTTTAGAAAAGACTAAAACAACAAAAATTTTCAGTCCTGGAAGTGGCTTCACAAACAACAGTGCAGCCCTGTCTTGTATAGTAACAGTTCCCAGATAAAGACAGTGACTTCTGAAATAGAAGTCATACAGCAAATTTTCTGTCTCTGTACTATAATTCCTTAGAATATGCAGCTACTAATCTGAAAGACCTTGGAGTGCTGGTGGACAGCAAGTTGACCACAGGACAGCAATGTGCCATTTTGGCCAAGAGAGGGCCAATGGCATGCTGGGGTGCAACAAGAAAAGTGTGTCCAGCAGGGCTAGGGAAGTTCTCCTCCCCCTCTACTCTGCCCTGGTGAGACCACACCTGGAATACTACATCCAGTTTTGGGCTCTCCAATTCAAGAGGGACAGAGATCTGCTGGAGAGAGTCCAACAGAAAGCTATGACTGTGGGACTTGAACATCTCTCTTACAAAGGACTGAGAGACCTTGGGCTGTTCAGTCTTGAGAAGGGAAAGCTGAGAGGGGATCTTCTCAATGTCTATAAATATCTGAGGGGTGGGTGTCAAGATGAAGGTGCCAGGCTCTTTTTGGTGGTGCCTGGTGCTAGGAGAAGGGACAATGGGTACAAACTGGAACACAGGAGGTTCCAACTCAACACGAGGAGACACTTCTTTATGGGGAGGGTGACAGATCAGTGGAACAGGCTGCCCAGAGAGGCTGTGGAGTCTCTTTCTCTGGAGACTCAAAACCTGCCTGGATGCATTTCTGCATGGCCTGTGCTAGGTGATCCTGCTTTGGCAGGGCAGTTGGACTTGATGATCCCTAGAAGTCCCTTCCAACACCTAACATTCTGTGATTCATCTCTCATAAGGCAGTAAGGGAGATGAGGAGGGTTGAAAGGTAGTTTGTGAATCTGTCACAGTATGTGACCAACCAGAATTGTTTCACTCATTCAGCAGAGACCTTTAGGAAATTATTTTCCTACCTTAATATTAGAGGCATAAGGATGAACTTTGTCACCCACTTTTTCCATGAAGACACAGAGAAACTTCAATGCTTCTTCCCTGCAATCTCGAAACTGTAATGTTAAAAAACAAAATACATTTTGTGTAGTAATACAACATGCTGTTCATGTAGCACTATTTCAACACTTCTTTAAACATTAAAAGTTTCCTAACATACCTCCTCGATGCCAAGGGATCTGTGGATGAAGACAAGCAAGCCTTGCTCTGGGGAGAACAGCAGGGACAGGTGCAAGGCTGCAGGAAGCAAACAAACCATCAGGCCCCTGGTTTCCCCTCCAGAACAAACAGGGCTGGACACGGCTCAGCAGTCACCATGTGCAGAGTCTGCCTTAATGCCTTGGACGAACGCTTGTCACCAGAGGAAACACAACTTAATGAAGGCTTCTTCTGACTTTCCAAGGGATTTGAGGGGACAAGGCTCTGTGCCTCTGACCTTGGGAAAGCTACCCCGAGGGCAGATGGGCCACTAGAGGCACACATCAAAGCATTTCCATCAAGGTAAATTATTATCTGGGGCAAGAGACCATCCTTCCCACAAAATCAGCTTTTCATATTTATATCACGCCTGTAGCCCCCAAGCGTCGCGTTGAGTCTAGAACGGCGGGAGTGCTGTCAGAACCACCAGCGTGCTGTGTGCGCCCCCCTACCATTAAGGAGCCCTCCCCAAAGTCAGCAGTTGCTGTTTTAAAGACATCGGCGAGGCAAAAGCCGCTCCAGAGTACCCGAAGCCCCCCATTCCCAGACACCACCCGCCGCGGCCGTGTCCGGGTGCGCACCCTGCGTGCCGCTGTCCAGGCTGGTGAGGCAGGTCTCGCCCAGCCTGCGGAGCAGACTGTAGCCATGCACGGCAGCGCTGGCCGCATCGCTGGGCTGCAGGTAGTGATGCAGCTGGTGCAGACATTCCCGGACACCGGCCATGCTGCACCGGGCCGGCAGACAGGCAGCGGTACCCGGGGAGGCGGAAGCGGGCAGGAAGGACTCGCCCCCGGCCGCATGTAACGCAGCCACCTAGGGGACATCCTCTGTGGCATCGGGACTGGCGAACTGGGAGGCAGGAGAAACGCCAACAGACATCGGCGAGACCGCTCTGAGCGGAGCAAGGGACCTCGGGCGGCACGACCATCTAAGGGGCTGTGTCACGGATGAGGGTTTGGGGCTGTACACGCACAGACAGTCGAACTTTCCCCCCTCCGCAGAGAATGGGCTGTTCCAGTCTCCCCACGCCTCCCTGCCTTCCCTCAGGACTAATTTTACCGCGAAATTCGTGTCGCTGCGGGCTGTTCCACTCTGGGGTGAGGGGTGGCCTCTGTGTCACAGTTGAGGGTAACCTCCTCCTGTAGCACGAGGAGTATCCTGCAGCAAGCTTCTGTCCCTACTGCAGAAGATCGATCAGGGCCCGACCCTCACCTCGGGGATCCGGAGAGTTCGCCTCCTTTCCCCTTCCTCAAACCGTTCCGCATCCCCCTCTCTACCTGCGTTGGGCGATCCCGGTGAGATCGCTCATATCCATTGGCCAGAAAGCCCGCGAGAGCGCGCCACGAGACGGGCTTGGCGGGGAGCTTTTCGGGGTGTTTGGGGTAGTTGGGCCGCAGAGGTGAGTGGGGGTCCTGGCGGGGGTCGGTACCCCTTTGCCCCTGGTTAATCCGCGCTCGCTGTGCCTGAGGAGAGGGGTGGAAACCCGCGATCCAGGGCTCGGCGGTGGCGGAGCGCCTGCAGCCCGCGTTTGTCTCCTCGATTCTCCCCCGCAGTAGGGTCGCCGCGGGAGCCGGAGCAGCGCCATGTCGTCGCCCGCCTCCACCCCCAGCCGTCGGCGCAGCAAGCGAGGCCGCGGCAGCAACCCCCCGACTCGTAAGTGCTTTGGTGGGGATAGGTCGTCCCGGGGGCAAAGCGGCCGTCGCGGTGGGCAGAACCGGGCAGCGGAGGGGCTAGGGGAAGCGAACGGATGTGGGGTGCCTGATGGGCTTCGTTCCGCTCTCTGCCGACGGGGCAGCGACACCGTCGCTTCGCCGCGGTCGTGTTCTCCCGGCCGCTGTCTCTGTACATCGGTCCCCGCCACGTACGGTGGCCACAGCCATATAAATACCGACTCCCGGTCTGCTTGTGTCTTGTAGCACAAGATGCTCGGTCTCCGCCTTCGCAGAAGCGCCGCACAGACGACTCCACCTCCACCGGAGACCTGCAGCCCATGCCCACCTCCCCACCCGCTGACATCCAGAGCCCCGGCGCCGCCGATGCTCTGTTCTCCAGCCCCCCGCAGTTTCGCCACTCTGGTACGCCGGGGCTCGGGACGGTGCTGGCCGATGCACCCTGGCAGGGTTGATGCCGGTGCTGCTGTGTAGCGAGCCAGCTCGGGGGATGGATCTGACTGAAAAATATTCCAGAAAAAAAACCGGATTCTGGCTCGAATTTCTCATTTGAGTATAGCTCAGAACGGGAGTGTTGTCAGTGTCAGGGGTGCAGGTGTGCTGTTGTAGTTTAAAATGGTCATAGGAGTGTGTACCTGGGATTACACTGTACACTACCAGTGTAGTATCAGAATGCAGCACTGCTCTGAAGTTTCACTGTGAAGCTCTACTAGAACTTGGGATCTTTCAGGAGAGATGCTGATGCAGAGAAAACTTCTGTGCAGGCTTGCAAGATATTTCTTGTTTCTCTTGTACCAAAATAGTGTAATTGCTATTATTTTCATGATAGTGGAGTTAAAAGAGTGATGAGAGTGATGCAACTGATGCAGAGGCTGAAGTCTAATCTGCTCTAAATGTTAGGTGTTTCACTAATCCTAATAAAATATTTTTTTTGGTAGCTATTCCTCTTGACTTTGACATCAGTTCCCCTCTGACTTATGGCACGCCCAGCTCCAGGGTGGAGGGCACCCCACGAAGTGGAGTACGAGGAACTCCAGTTAGGCAGAGGCCAGATCTTGGGTCTGTCCGTAAAGCCAGACAAGTGGATTTGCACTCAGATGGGGTAGGTGGATGTCTCAGCCTTGTACCTGACAACTTGTTTGTAAACAATTCTGCATATTTGCTTATGCTTAATTGGTTTCCACACAGCCAACTGAGGATGTAACAACTGAGCAGTCTCTTGGACAGAAGCTTGTTATTTGGGGAACAGATGTTAATGTGGCCTCGTGCAAAGAAAAATTCCAGGTGGGTTAACAACTTGCTTTTTTCCGTCTTTAAATGAAAAGCTAGTTTGATTTAAACAACTGTTAGTTGAATCTAATGCAAGGAGGGTGTTGGCACTGCTGATTTTGCTCATCTTTCCTTTCTGTCTCCCCACTACCTCTGACACTCAGAGATTTCTTCAGCGCTTCATTGACCCGATAGGTAAAGAGGATGAAGATGTTGGCTTAAATCTTAACGAGCCACGTTACATGCAGCGGCTTGAAGAGGTACTTGGAACAGTAACATCTAACTTTTGCTTTTCAGTCTTTCATGCTGCTGAGCTAAAGCTTTCTTTTCAAATACCTTGCAGATTAATATAGTTGGGGAACCCTTCCTGAACGTAAATTGTGACCATCTAAGATCATTTGATGAAAATCTTTACAGGCAACTGATCTGCTATCCTCAGGTGAAGTAGTGCCCTTGTCTTCTGGCTTTCAGCAGGCCCTTTCCTATTTCTGCCTTTTAAGTGCAAAGAGTACTTCATACATGTAGTGCAATCTCTGTAGCTTCTTTATTTTACTTACTATAAAATACTTTATTTTGTAGTAGTTGGTAAACTTGCAGTGTCCCAACTCTTGGACCTTTTCTTTCTTTTCTTTACAGTACTTTAAAGGAATAAATCTAATGTGAACAGCAAGTTTAGGAAAATGGTCAGCTGGCATAACTTTTAGTCATTCCTGGCTGATCAGAAGCACACAAAGTACTTTATGCAAAAGTATTTCAGTGTTTGATTTTTATTTTATGTTTTAATTTGTAAGCTTAACCATTTCTAACATTTTTACACAGGAAGTTATTCCAACTTTTGACATGGCTGTCAATGAGATCTTTTTTGACCGTTACCCTGATTCAATATTAGAACATCAGATCCAAGTCAGGCCATATAATGCACTGAAGACGAGGAACATGAGAAGTCTAAATCCTGAAGGTACACTTTTGATTACTGTGTTAGTAAAGAATCTTAAGGATTTATATGGATTTACTGAATGTTAACAAATACTTACATGAAGCCCATATAAAACTGTACTTGTAGTCCATCCAGACTGATGCTTTTTGTTTATAGAAGGCTGTTTCAGAAGCAAATGCTTTAGCACCCAAATGCAGAACAATCTATCCATAAAGGAGATGTCTCCTGGCATCAGTCACTCCTTAGTTCTGTGATTGCAAAACTTTTGTGTAAGTAACTCCTGTAAATTTGGCTATATTGTAGCATGTGTTTATGATTCTTCTTGCTTTGTTTTATGCAAGCACCTAACTAAATGTCTGCCTCCCACCTGAAAACAAAGTTGTGAAGGTTTATTTCGAATTTGCAGAGTATGGAGGGTTGACACAAGTCTCTGTATCCTGTAGATATTGATCAGCTTATCACCATCAGTGGAATGGTCATCAGAACCTCCCAGATAATTCCAGAGATGCAGGAAGCCTTCTTTAAGTGCCAGGTTTGCTCTTTCACCACCCGAGTAGAAATCGATCGTGGCAGGATCACGGAACCGTCCGTCTGCAAGAACTGTAACACCACACACAGCATGGCGCTGATCCACAATCGATCCATGTTCTCTGACAAACAGATGGTATGTGGTGCTGAGGTAGTGGCTGAAACGGTTTCCAGTTTTCCTCCCCCACCTTCCTAATACCATCAATAGCATTAATGCATGTGTCTTGAGACTCAGTGCTTTGAAAAGGGAAAAGTGCTCTGGAATGTGAAACAACTCGGTGAAAGAGTAAGTCTCCTTGGAAGGAGAAATGCATGAAAACTAGGAAATTAAGTATGTCCACATCTTAATATTTCCATGTGGAAACCCCTTTATGTATATGTAGTATGTACAACTGTTACCTGGAGTAGATGAGCCTCCTCTGTAACATTTTAGCTGTACCAATAGCAACCAGCAGCATTCATGGCTTCATCACACCTTTTTGTTACTAACCACCTTTGCTGTTGGGGTATTTTGTTCTTCAGCAATGTTCCTGATTTAAAATGATGCTGAAGACTTTGCAAATACACAGTTCCATTGTATGCTCTGTGGAAAAGTTTTGGGTTTTGCCTCTTTGTTTTATTTTTAACTAAACTGTGTGGTTTTTACTAGATCAAACTGCAGGAGTCTCCTGAAGATATGCCAGCTGGACAGACCCCGCATACAGTTGCACTGTTTGCTCACAATGACCTTGTTGATAAAGTTCAGCCAGGTGACAGAGTTAATGTCACAGGTAAAATTTGGTTTGAGTATTTGCATCGTTTTTTACTGATCTTAACTGTCTGTAAAGGGACCTGCAAGTGCTGAGGGATCTGACCACTGTCTTTTCAAGGCCGCTCAGTTATCTTTGGAAAGTCAGTGACAGGCTAAGATGCTGGCAGAAAGCCAGTGTCACTCCTACGTCAAGGAGAACTAGAGAACTACAGGCAGTCAGACACATCTGACCCCTGGGAAGGCAACAGAGCCAATAGTACTGGAAATATTTCTAACTATATGAAGGACAAGAAGGTGATAAGGTGTAGTCAGCATGGATTTACAGTGGATAACAACCTTCTAGAATGAGATGACTGAAGCAGTGGATGTTCTTTATTTTGACTTCAGCAAGGCTTTCATCACAGTCTCCCATAATATCCTCATAGGCAAACTGATGGTGTCTGGGTTAGATAAATGGACAGTGAGATGGATTTAAGTGGCAGAACTGCCTTAATTTTCTTCTCAAAACGCTTAAGCATTTTTCTTGTTGAGAACACTAGTGATAGGAATGCTAAATGAACCTGTGAAAGTAGGGTCTAGATGACTTAAATATGTCCCATTGAGTTCTGCATGATGTACTCCTTTTGGGAGATAAACTGACTGAAGTACTTAGGCTGTTTTGCAGGGCTTTACTTCTTAGGGGAAGGTGTAAAATTTGCAGGTTTTAGAATGACTATGTTTCTTTGTGTCTAATGCTGTGGTTAAAACTTGTATTTAGGTATCTACAGGGCAGTCCCAATTCGAGTTAATCCAAGGGTCAGCAGTGTCAAATCTGTCTACAAGACCCACATCGATGTCATCCACTATCGCAAGACAGACTCCAAACGCCTCTATGGTGTGGATGAGGAAACAGAGCAAAAAATGTTTACAGAGGAACGTGTCAAAATGCTGAGAGAGCTTTCTAAAAAACCAGACATCTATGAGAGACTTTCCTCTGCCTTGGCCCCAAGTATCTATGAGCATGAAGATATCAAAAAGGTGACTTAAAATCTGTATTTCTCTTGGAAGAAATGTGTTTGTGTGTTAAAATATGCTTGTAGTTGTTTGCCATGGAAGTGACTTGAGGCTTCAGAATTCAAAAGACTCTATCTTGAGCAGTCTTAAAATTCCATTGTCTTGTCAGGATGGGCTTGGTTGTAGGTGTATCTAATTCTTTTCGTGGTATTTTAAGGAGTGTTAGTCAGAGGAAAGGTACTGAAAAGGTAGGAGATCAGCAGAACTGAGAAAACTTAATTGCAGTATGCATTGTGGACATTTCCTGAATTACTGGTAATTAAAAGAAAATCAGTAGCTGTAGCAGGGTGAATGCTGGAAAGAGGCACCTACAGGAGGAAAACAGCTGTAAAATGACTTTTGGTTGACCCTGGCTTTCAAGAGGTTGAAACAATTATTTAGATGTACCTAAGAAGGGATTGTTGCAATACAATGTTCAGTAAAGCTACTACAACTTTATTATGGGAAAGGCTAGAATCAGTAGTGGCTCTCAAGGTAATGTCAGACACCAAACAACCCTTTATTTTTTACTTGTAATTTCATACATTATCATAGTTCACATGTTTCTGAAATGTCAAGAAGTTGAATTCCAAAGCATCCAATGGAAAGAACAGTAACAAGTACTCCATTTATTGTTCCCTCCTCACCACTAGTAAGGCACATCAGGTGTAGGGGGTGGAGCTGAGCGAAGATAGGGACCCTTCATCAAGGGACATCTTCAGGTTCTGATCAAAACATGTTCACAAGAACGTACCAAAATTTCTCTCTTTTGATATATGAGAGTGCTTTTCACCAACATGCATTGGAGCACCAGTACTCTACATAAAGGAGGAAACTCTTCCAATGAAATGAGACCTTATGGGCAAGAACTTTCAAAGGACTTTGAAGTGATGTTGTCAATGTTGCAAAGCAGTTTTCCTGAAAAGAAAATACTTGGTTAGTCTTAACTAAGAAGCTGATAAAGACAGCACATTTCTAACTGTGTGAAAGAGGTAATAGTACTTCAGTCCTAGATTAAACATAGTCTTAGGGAAAACAATAGCCTGTTCTGGCTTTTGCTCAGCAAAATTTGTTAACCAGCATTCCGATTATGTACCTTTTGCATGGATTTGTGTGAATACAAAGTTTCCAACTTTAATTAGAAGCTGACTTCGTAGGACCTAGCAGTTTAAATCTGTAGCAAACTCTGATTGAAAGTATCCATAATGAACCCTTTTTAAAGACTCCTAAAACCAGTTTGAAGTGTAGCCTTTCACCCCTGAGTTGTGTGAATTGTAGAAATATTTCAATTCATGAGGTGTTTCAGTTCAACAGTTGGATTTGTTGTCTTAGCTATACGAGAAATGATGTTTTGACACTTAAAGAGACTATTTTTATAGGGTATTCTGCTTCAGCTTTTTGGGGGATCAAGGAAGGATTTTTCTCACACGGGAAGAGGCAATTTTCGTGCTGAGATCAACATTCTTCTCTGTGGTGATCCTGGTACTAGCAAATCACAGCTGCTGCAGTATGTGTACAACCTGGTTCCTCGAGGCCAGTACACATCTGGCAGAGGCTCAAGTGCAGTTGGTCTTACTGCATATGTGATGAAGGATCCAGAAACACGGCAGCTGGTTCTTCAGACGGGTGCTCTAGTACTCAGTGACAACGGCATCTGCTGCATCGATGAGTTTGATAAAATGAATGAAAGCACAAGATCAGTGCTGCATGAGGTGATGGAACAACAGACTCTCTCCATTGCAAAGGTAAGTGCCTGTTTAATTCTGGATTCTTCCCATCAGTCTGGTACATGCTAGGCAGCTGAGACAGAAAAGTGACCAGAAGAACAAAGGGTCACACTCTGTTGTTGTCAGTGGATCAATTCTAGATTATGTACCCACATAACAACTCATTGACCAAACCTAGTTTTTATCGCAGGCTGGTATTTCCAGATGCTTTTATTCTTGCTTTACTGTGAAAGGCTTTTGCAATCCATTTTTTTGTACTACAGAACCCATGTAGTAATGTTGATGATCTATAAAGATGGGGGCAGAAGTTTTGGTGGTATACAGCTGTGGCTGGTTTCAGCAATCTTTTTCATTTTGACAGGCTGGAATCATTTGCCAACTGAATGCTCGTACATCTATCCTGGCAGCAGCTAACCCTATAGAATCACAGTGGAATCCAAAAAAGACTACTATAGAGAACATCCAGCTTCCACATACCCTGTTGTCAAGGTACCAGTGCTTGCATGTCTCACACATTGGCTTGTAAAAACAAATACTGTTGGACAAAACAGCTCTGTTCTTTGGATCATAATGGAAAGCTTCCACAGCACGCACTTTAAATGCTCTTCTTACACCTTCTGTGTGAGCACAGAATGACCTTTTAGTATTTATACCTTGAACAGAAGATGTGATGAGATCTGTAGGATCTCTACTTCTCTGTTGTTGGTTTTCTGTTGTTTCACTATCATCTAGAAAAAAGTTGTTCTGAAACTTACAGTATTGATAACTTGGACAAAAGCTCAGGATGTTGTTCTCAGCACCATAAAACTTAAACAGTGAAAAACAGTGATGATCAGGGAACTTGGAACAGAGTTGGTAGAACCTGAAGATCTGTGTCTGCTTTGTGTTGTTTTGCCAAGTCTAATTGTGGAGGTGGCAGTGCCAGCTCTTTGGGTGACAGCTGTTAGACCAACATTTAGTGTCTGCTGATAAAAATTAATCTATGTGCTGCAGTTACATCTTGTGAGGAATTCCCACACAAAATTTGAAGCACAGTGCTGGTATACTGGACATTGTGAGAGCACTTATGGCTTAGAATTTAAGAGCTGCTTAATTTAGCCACTTACTGACAAATGGTACCTTAGTGTGGGTGTAGTGAATGAAACTAGGCTTGAGCAGTGTCTCAGTTTCACTGTTCATTGGAGTGAAGTTTAGCTGGGTTTGTTAGATGCTTTTTGGTAAGAAAACAAAAACTTTCAGCCTTGAACACAGGATCTGAATTTCACAGAAGTGTCAGTTCTATAGGATGAAAGCAAATCCATTGCATGTTCTGTTCTTTCAGACTTCTAGGACAATTGTCATTTCCGTTTAATAGAGCAACTGCTACTGAGAGTAGGAATTAATAATAACTCCTGCTTAAAACAGAATCCCTAAAACAAATGATTGCACATGGCAAGAAGGCGCACACACACTAATGCTGGATTCTCAACCCCTTCAGATTTGACTTGATCTTTTTAATGTTGGATCCACGTGATGAAGCTTATGACAGACGTCTTGCTCGCCACTTGGTTTCACTGTACTACCACAGTGAAGAACAGATGGAGGAGGAATTCATGGATATGGCAGTCCTGAGGGATTACCTTGCGTATGCTCGTGGTTACATAGCTCCTAGGTTAGGCGAAGAAGCAAGCCAAGCCCTTATTGAGGTAAGAGCTGCTGTTGAGAATGTATGTGTGCTTCTGTCTGCATATATACTGTAAGATCTTTCAAAAATCACACTCACCCGCATTTAAATGGAAAGAGGAAACAGTGCAGAAGTTGTTCTGCACTCAAATGTTTAGTTTTCAGATGTGTTGGTTTGGCACCATCACATAAAATTCTGCTGAAACAAGAATGTGTCAAGACAGACACAAGTTCTGCTAGGTAAGACTAGTCCTAAGTTTTGAAAGTGATGCAAAACTTGAGTCATTATCCTGGCTTAATTGCTTTATAGCAGAAAGAAGTATATATAATGTGGTCATCCCTCACTGCAGTAGAACTGTGAAGTATTTGGAATGGCTTGCTTGTAATCTGAAATAAGAGGTGGAGGATGAAGGTGAACCTGAAAATATTAAGAGGATTTATTGAAATACCTAATGACTCTTCCTTTTCAGGCATACGTGGACATGAGGAAGATTGGCAGTGGGAGGGGAATGGTTTCTGCATACCCTCGCCAGCTGGAGTCTCTGATCCGGCTGGCAGAAGCCCACGCTAAAGTACGCTTCTCTGAGAAAGTGGAAACCGTTGATGTAGAAGAAGCCAAACGCCTCCATCGGGAAGCGCTGAAACAGTCTGCCACTGATCCAAGGACAGGAATTGTGGACATATCCATTCTCACCACAGGTTGGTGTTTCCATGGCGTTAAAGCTTGGGTGCTACAGGGCTCTGGTAATTTGTAGATGTAACTGAACCTGCCCTCCTCCATCCATTTCTTGTGTTTTACAAGGAATGAGCGCAACAGCTCGTAAGCGGAGAGAAGAGTTGGCTCAAGCCTTAAGGAAGCTTATCCAGTCAAAGGGTAAAACACCAACTTTGAAGTACCAGCAGCTCTTTGAAGACCTCCGAGCACAGTCTGATACAGTAAGTTTCCTGCTTTGTTTTTGTGTTCTCATTAATTTTTAAAAGCATGATGTCTTCCCAAATCAATGTTCTTGTCCTCACATCACATGATGGAGGAAAATGGGAGACATCAGCTGACGTGACTGGGAAGCTAATTCTGTTGCAGATAAAATGAACTGAATCTTTTGCTTCACCTTAGTTTATTCTTGCTTCTGAAATAGAAAACTGCTTCAGGGTCAAACTCTGCTTCAGGGTTTTAGGGTGGATTTCAAATGGCAAAACTAACAAACTAAAACCTGCTAAGAAAATTAAGGGGGATTAAGGCATTTTTGTCTTTCAATTATTTTTCCTTCCCATCCTTACTTGATTTGCTGCTTTTCTTTAAGGCCATCACAAAGGAAATGTTTGAAGAAGCTCTTCGTGCCTTGGCTGATGATGACTTCTTGACTGTGACTGGGAAGACTGTTAGGCTGCTATAAATCAGCCCTCCCTTGTGAGCCGACCGCCACAGCTTTCACTTTTGCCTTACTTAAGACAGTGTCAGTCTGCAAGATCTTTGAGATTTGGGACTATCATTCACCATGACAAGCATAGCTTTTTCCTTGCAGGCCAAGTGTTGTGGCTTCACTGTGCCTTACAACAGTGCCAGTCTGCAAGATCTTCAAGATTTGGGGCTATCATTTGCTATGAGAAATGTAGCAACAATTAAGGGGCACTTCTGTCAGCACAAGGTATCACCTAAGAAGCCTCAGCTGAAAAATGCTATTTACATTTTAGCTAAATGTAATTACTAATGTCAAGTGCTTTCTGGGTTTATGAGGTTTTGTAGAACATGCTAACAATGTTGTATGTATTTCTACTTGAATTGTAAAAATTCACCTTAAATGACTTTTTAGTAAATCCAAGTTGACTGTTAGGATTGCTGCAACCTGAAATAAAGTTACTGGACTTGAAAAAAACGCTGAAGAACCCTTTTAAGTGAAAACTGATCATAGCCTTATTAAGACTTATTCCAGATAGTGTTTAGAGTTACTTGCAGGAGAATCCCACCAGGTGGCTCTTAAAGCCTGTATGTAGTAGTTGGATTATCTTCCAGTCTAGTGGTAGTTTGTTACTTAAATAAGCAAGGACTGCAAGTGTCACTCTGATTAGGGAGATAGAATGGAAATAACTGTACGTGGATGTAGTGTGCTTTGTAGGATACAGTATTAGGGCAAGAGCTGTCACCTCTTTTCCCCATAAACTTGAATTGACCAGTTCAGC
This sequence comes from Dryobates pubescens, assembly GCF_014839835.1. Classification (NCBI taxonomy): domain Eukaryota; kingdom Metazoa; phylum Chordata; class Aves; order Piciformes; family Picidae; genus Dryobates; species Dryobates pubescens. The sequence goes on along the minus strand of NC_071614.1, from coordinate 6,775,444 downwards.
TCATACAGCTTTACAGTAATAATAAATGGAGAGAAGATCCTTTATTTCTGGAGAGGGACCACAACTGTCTGATAAAAAATACAAGCTGATTCAGGTCTCTAACCATCATTCAACCACTGTTTATTAAAGCCTGGGAAAACGTCATACTGCAGTGTTTGGCTTAATCCAGTCAGAAAGAGTCAACAGTTATGAGATGATTGACACAGTTACACAAGCCTGATTTTAATAGGGAAGCAGGCAGAGGAATGGAGGAAGGAATAAAAAAGTAATTTTTACTCCTACTGGAACAAAATGAACATTTTACCAAAAGAGTGACGCATTTTGTTAAGGCAGTTTCAGTTTCCAGGTAAAATGCCTGTCCCAAGAAAACACTGGAGAATGCGGGCATCGATCCCGCTACCTCTCGCATGCTAAGCGAGCGCTCTACCATTTGAGCTAATTCCCCTTCCTGTGTTTGGGGGCAGGGATGACAAAACTCTGCCCTTCGGGGCGTGGTTAGACTGCAGTTTCATACACACAACAGACCTCTTCTTCTGGTCTCTACATTCACGAATGAAAATATTCCATTTCGATTCTGAAACAAGCGTCCAATAATACACATGTAATATTTCATTTACCATTTCCACATGATGTAATAAGAAACGTGACAAACCAGAAAAGACATGTTTTATAGGTGTATGAAATAAAAACCCCGTTTATTCCTCACAATTCATTTCATGAGAAGAAGTTACAGTTTGGTCTTCTCCCTGTAAAAGTGGGTTTCTATGTTTTTGTTTCTTGTTAATCTTGAGTTAATTAATTTGTTCTAGTCAAACACGTGCAATTATTTAAGAAATAAATCCTATACACCTTAAAAAAAAAGAGGGAGAGAAAAAAGGTTATTTTACTTCAAAATTCTAGTTCAATACATGAGAAAAGATCTTTCCTAGGTTCAGGGGGTTAGTCTCCCCTGCAGAGTAAAATACAATCGTGGAGAATGCGGGCATCGATCCCGCTACCTCTCGCATGCTAAGCGAGCGCTCTACCATTTGAGCTAATTCCCCGCCGTCTATCCCCTTTTAACGACAGATTTCAGTAACCTCAATGCAAACTGCCACCGACAGTTGAGGGAACTTGCCACAACACTCCCTACTATCAATCTTTTGTCCAAGATGACAAACTCCAAGTACTGTAATAAGGCCCCTCATGATGATTTGCATGACAAAGTCACTACCTGCAGCCTTTCGGTGCCACCCATCATTTATCCTTTGGAGAGGACAGCTGCTGTTTCCATGCTGAGGGAAATGACACCACAGTAGAGCAGCCTGAAGATAACCCAAAACTTCTATTTGCTCTGATGTTCTCCCTAAGAAGACCATCTAGAAAGCAAAAGTCAAACCTGATTAAATGAGCTAAAATCAGTTAATGTTGGTGTTGCCACAGAGATGCATCAGAGTGATCTGTGTTAAATGAAAGTACATAGCCCTCACAGCTGAAACTCCCCAGAGAAATTTTTAAAATGGATTTAAGAAGGGCAGGTAAAGGAATCCTCCCAACTGACTGGAGAATTTATAAAGTTTTACTTGTTGTCCTACTGGAAATCTTAGCGGTAACAACAAACTCAAGATCACAATACTGCCTGCAGCGGGGGTGGACAAGACAACCTTTGAGGGTCTCTTCCAACTCAGTACAATCTGAATGAACACTAGCAGAGGCTTCGTGCAGGAAAGTTGGCACCGTTAGCAAAGTAACATGGCAGAAAATGCATCTGTATTCTTCTCATATGCCGAATAAGCACGCTGACTTTTAAACTAACAGGCTTCTCACATAAACCCGTAAATGATGAGTCTGTGTCATGCACTAACGGCAAAAGCTAAGGCAGCCGAGCTATGATTCAGCAGAAGAGAAGCGGCCCTGGGCACAGTGAAACAAGGGGAATTAGCTCAAATGGTAGAGCGCTCGCTTAGCATGCGAGAGGTAGCGGGATCGATGCCCGCATTCTCCAGCGTTTTGAGTCTCAGTATTTAACAGCAGCGTACGATTTTCTTCCATAAATTGTTCGGGTTTGTGAAAGAAAATATAAATATATAGCACATACGCTACTGCATACAGCAACGACAGCAGGAGAAGGTCTGTGTTGGTAGCTTGCACGGGAACTCTCTGAAAAACGATTTCTTCACAAAAGCATAGAAAACTGATGTCCTTCTATAGTAGAGGAAGGAAAATTCTGTTCTGCCCCTCAGAGAATTTTAATGTGAGCTTTTCCCCGCCCCCGGCTTCTAAATTACACGAAAAGTTAGTAAGTGAAAAAGTGACCACAACAATGGAGAATGCGGGCATCGATCCCGCTACCTCTCGCATGCTAAGCGAGCGCTCTACCATTTGAGCTAATTCCCCGCTGAAGGCGGGGCAACGGTTACTGCTCTTTAGACTTTCCTACTCGTCACTGACAAACTGTCCTACAACGGCTTCAATTGCATCTGCTGTACTCAGCACAAACAACAATCCCATTCACAGAATCACAGAATATAGCTGATTAGAAGAGACCTCAAAGATCATCCAGTTGAACCCTTGACCCAGCACTGAAGAGTCAACACTAAACCGTCTCCTGAAGTTCCAGGCCCACATGCCACTTGAACAGCCTCAAGGATGCCAACTCCACCACCACCCTGGGCAGACCATTCCAAAGTTTCATAACCCTTTTTGGGGATTCATTTTCTACCCAAATAACAGACTGGTAGCTGGGCAGTCTGAGTCCACTGCTCCAGTTCTAATTCCCTCCTGATGTTACAGGGAGTCAGTAAGAACCTGCAACTCAAAGCTTATCTGATAAGAGTGTTGTCCCTTTGAAAGCAGCATGAACGGGGAGGGGGGGAAACAGCTACAAATCAACTGATTATGATTTCCCACTATCATAAACAGAAATAAAGCAAGTTAAGGAGATCCACTTTGTTAGAACTAGCACATGCAGATCTGTTAACCTTGTATGAAATGTTGCTGCAGCATCCCAAATGACAATTCCCTCACTACCCAATGAAGGCCACTGGTCTAATCCCAAATCCCTGCATCAGAAGTGCTGCACACACACTCCTTTTAACAAACTCCAGTATCGTGTTACCTACTTCCTCACTCTGATTGAGACAGATGGCTTTGGGAAAAAATATTTCTCCCTCACTTATTAAAATATAATCACTGCGGGAAGAAGCATCTGAAAATAATTTGTAGAAGATAATGAAGTTCCTACAGCTGGAATTATTCTGCAGATACCATAGACAGGCTGACTGGAAGCCCCACTAGTCAATATGTCTGGCAGAGTACGCCAGAAGTTTGCTACTTCTGCTCTGTGATGTCTTCACATGGCCAGCTGGATTTTTGCACCAATAGCTCTGAAACATCCAGAAGTTCCTTTGCTTAGTCATACAGTAACTAGAAACACAGCACTTGATTATGATGAAAACATTCCAGAACACCAGAAAGTGACTCAGAGTTATGCCACACTTATGGCACTACACATTACAATCCACTATAGAAACAAACTAGCTTTAAATGAGTTGGCTTGATTACTAAAAATTCCACTCAATATTTTACCTTGTTTTAGTCAGAATGCCTTCTGCTCTCTCTCTGACTGACATAAGTAGGTAAGCTAAAAATCACTTGTAGACAAGAAGCACAATTTTCCTTCAAACAGCAATATGCAACTCTTAAATTGCTTTCAAATACAAAGCTTAAAAAATTCAAACCAATGGTAAGCCTTAAAGATTTTATGTTTGGCTGCCAGAATAAAAAAAGTTACCAAAGCATCACAGAGATACAGACTGCACTGGGTTGAAAAGGACCTCTAGGTGTCTAGTCTGACCCCACTGCAGTAAGCAGGGACATCCCCAACTATATAGATTAGGTTGCTCCACCACTCCCCGGACATTCTGTTCCAGCTTTCCACCACCCTTAATAGGAAAGAGCTTCTTAAAACCACCTATGCTGTCAAACAGACAAGCAAACAAAACCCTTCTAATTGCATTTACATTAGACTTGTGTGAACATGGTTCACCGGGATTTCACCACACTAGCTTTGGAATAGTAAAGCACATCTACATGGCTTCATAAAGGGAAGCCTCAAGCCGGCTTACAAACTGGATGCAAACTCGCAGGTACTGCTGCCTAGGAAGCTTCTCCTTACACAACAGCGGCAGTCTTTTAAAGCTTTAATACTGTAAGTAGGATAAAATTTACCGAAACGAAACACAGAACTATGAATTAAACAGTGACAAAATAACTTGGGAACAGCTAGCGTACGTTCAATTAATTCTTTTAAGCAGACCACCCTTCAAGTTGACAATTGATCATTAAAGTGGAACAAATAAATCTCTAGGTCAGTATCCAACTTTTGTCTTTAAAGCAGGGCAGGGGTTCAGCATCACAAAAGGGAAGCAAACAAACAAAATCAACAGCTATTAAATGTTTACTAAGACGGTTTAAGACTGGGTCTGTAGCAGGTACTGAGAGAGACTGAAAGAGAGCTGGATCCCAAGTTAGGGCAGCACAGTACTGCAGTAAGAAGAGCCCCACCGGAAGCCACGAAACCAGCCCTTGCCAGGAGCTGCGCCACTCACTGCACCTCCTACTCCTTCAAGCCAGCACCATCACCTCACAGCCAGGTTTGCAAGGCCCATGAAGACAACCACCACAAGAAGAAAACCTTTCAGTAAAAGGCTGCAAACAAACCTCCTTCACCACCAGCTTTGCCTTTCGAAGGTCCGAGCCTAGATTCGCCCAGGTTGACAGCAACACCCCCGGCCGGCAGGTTCCCGCCTTCCCGCCCCCTCAGGGCGCTCCCCGCCCTGGGTAGTGCTGGAACCTTCGGCGGCGGGGCGTGTGTCCCCCCACCCTGTTTTAGCTTTAAATTATAGGTGTTGGTGTAAAGACGCTATTCTGGAAGAGGCTGCTGTCTCTGGGGAGGCAGTTGCTTTAGCTCGGTCCCCTCCTAGCCTTGAGGTTGTCGCTGGGATGGCTGGTGAGCCTTCAAAGGAAAAGCCTTGCCCGTGTGGTGAGGCTGCTGGTGGCCGGCTCTGTGCCTTCCCCCCCTGAGCCATCCGTGCTCAAACCACTTGCTCGTATTATCGAGGGCAGGAGGCAACGCTGGAAAGAGCGCGTTTTGACCAAGGGTTCCCAAATGCAGTGGCTCCAATTAACACCTTTGTGCACCTGCCTTTGAATCTATCCCCCCCCCCCCAACTGTAAATTAATAGTCTTATAGTGTGGATTTGAGAGTGGAGGTTGGAACAAATAATTTAAAAGGTGTGTATTTGGCTTATGTGTAAGGAAGGCAAAATTCTTCTCTTACAACCATATTCCTGGTAGGTTCTACACTCCACAGCATGACTTCTAAAGAAAGTTGGGTATGTAATACATCTTTTAGTGCAGCTCTTTTGTTTGTTTGCTTGCTTGCTTGTTTGTGGTTATAAAACTTAAAGGCTTGTTTGTAACTCTGAAAACTTCTGTTTTACAATAACAAAAAGAGAGAATCCTGGTCTCCTGAACCTTTAACATCAAACATCAGGTTAACTGCTAGTAGAAAGAGACAGTTTTATTAGAAGATGGGGAGGGAAGCCTCTCCATTTGATTTATCCTGCTAGCAGGCTTGATGAAATCGTTTAGGCTGAACTGTTCCAACTTGCCCCCTGCATCCTCAGTTCCTGCAAGTCTCCAAAGTTTTGCCAATAACCTATCTCCCATGCATTTGTAACCTTGCTGTCTTCGTGTGTTGCTAGGTGTTTTTCCGGGGGAGTGGGGAGGAAAAACAGGAATTCAAACATTCCAGCAAGAACCAAGCTATTTTTCTAATGGCAAAAGCTTTTCTGTAGCTCATTAGTGCTCCTTTTGCTACAAGTTTTTAGTAAAATTACAGCTACCTCAACACTTCTACAATGAATAAAAGATTATAGTGGAAAAAAAGGTTAACAGTATTAGACAAAATTAGATCAGTGGAGACTTTGAGTTGTTTAAGGTTGTAGTAGCACTTGATAGTAGCCACTGCTAAACAGCTTTCTGTGAGGAAAGCTTTATATTTTCTGAGTATTAATGTGATTTTGTGGTTATTTTTAAACAAGACTAAACAAAAAGCCCACACCCCAACAAACAAAACCCCCAACCCCACAACTCTTTATTTTAGAATAACAATATCTGACCTGGAAGTTACTCAGGAATGCCTGGTCTAAATATGCTCTTTGTCATCACTGCTAAAAATGACTGACATGTACCACGGAATGATCAGTAGTGGTTAGCTCTGCATTTCGACAGATGATCAAGTAAGGAAGTGCTGCTAGACCCAGGTGAGAATTCAAAGGTGTTTTTTTCCAGGTATACTAGTTGAGCTAGTAGTAGCAACAGATAACTACCTCTTTAGATCTGCATTTTGAGGTGAAGACTTGCTGTAGGCAAGTAAAGGTGCAAATTAAAACATGAAAGATGGCCTGTTACTATACCTCACTGTGTTCCCTGTCTACAACGTAAGCTTTATGCCCTGTGTCAAGTCCTGCAAGTGTGTGCCATGTTTGAGTGTGTTAATGTTTCAAAAAAGTCAGTGTTTTAAGGCTGTTAAAAGTAATAATTACAGGGAAGTGTATTTGGTGAGATAACAAATAATAAGGTAATAAATAAGGAAAATTCAGATTTCCATTCATTTGGCTCTGCCACCCCAGAGAAGCCAGACAGCTTTCCAGAAGGATGTGTGCATACAGACACAGATGTGACTGCCCGGAGAGGCTGTAGAGTCCCCTTCTATGGAAACTTTCAAAACCTATCTGAACATATTCCTGTTGACCTGCCCTAGGTGATCCTGCTTTAGCAGGGTGTTGAGGTCAATGATCTCTGGAGTTGCCTTCCAACCCTTACTGTTCAATGATATGTATGAACTTGGACTAGAAAACTCCATTTCAATCAAGCCGAGAATATTTTTCATTAAACATTTCCTGAACATGGTTCTCTATGTGCATACCTTGAAAATTGGAAAGAACATGAGTTTCCTTGTGGAATTTGATGTCAACAAAATTTGGGCTTGTTTGTTTGCTTGTTTTTTCAAGGGGGGAGCGGGAAGGTGATTTCTTGCATTTAACTCCAGCTTTTTGAAAGCTTGTATGGAAACAGCTGGATAACAAAAGAGATGAATAAGATCATTTTGGTGGTGTACAGGCTGCAAGATGTACCACATAATTCCAGCTGTGAGTTGCAGTCGGTGAGCGGAATGAATGACTCGGCAAAAAAACCCGAAACGAATTCGTAACCAAATGCGATTGGACTGCGGGGTCGGACTCCAGCCCTGCCCACAACTGCAGGGTTCGAAGTTTTTTTTTCCGGGTGGGGAATTAGCTCAAATGGTAGAGCGCTCGCTTAGCATGCGAGAGGTAGCGGGATCGATGCCCGCATTCTCCAGTATGTTTTCAACCTCTCTTGTCAAAGCAGCACAAACATTTCCTGCTTACACTTCAATTTTCTTGCACAGTGGCGTAAAGAAACCTGCAAGAACTGTACTCTGGAAAATAAAAAGGTTAAGACTCTTAAACATTTCCTTTTTATCTTTTCAAAATCATGCTCATTATGCAGGGTAAAAAGATGTAACTTTTGCATGAAAGAAAACTTACTGGTGTTTTAATGCAATACTGAACAACACGAGCACATGCTAAAGAGAAGTAAATGGGGATTCTTTTTTAACGTGCCCTTGGTTTGTGATTTCCCTCCTTAGTCAAATTTTTTATTTGAGATGGTTTAGTGTGTAACGAACAAAATTTTACTTCTGCTGTAATAGCATTTTTGTTCTATTTCTGTTGTGTAGTGTGTTAGAAACAGTGGGCTAGAATATTCTATAATTGTTACTCCTGGAAGATTGTGTCATTTGCTTGTGAATTTTCACACCTGTGAAATACGATGGGAGTTTTCTCTGTTGGTCTGGGCTTGCACATTTTAAGTCCTAATGCTTTGCTTTGTTTTGTAATTCTGATTTTATTTTCTCATTTGGGTATTTCACTGCTTATAGTTCCACACTATGAGGCAGCCTGAGGAAATGAACCTAACTTGCATCCTATGAATACAGTGAATTTGTGCGCTCAGGGTCTTGGGACTACACAGCAAAACAAATAGAAAACAAAAATAGTTTAATATTTTAAATGGCCATTTGCTTGTAATGAGACTCTGTAGTAGTTCTCTATGTGATTATGTTTTACTTTGGCATTTCCTGTGTGTGTTATGGCTTAACAACTGACACCTGCTTGTACTTACAAAGAGCATGAGGACTGTTGCTGTTCTCAACTATTCAGAGGAAAGTTGTGCACTGATGAGATGGGAGAACTCTAGGGCTCTGCACAGTTGCAGTCTGCAGGCAGAGCGGTGGCTTCTGGCTGTAAGCTCTTCAGACTAATGTCTGCCAGTTATACATGCCTTGCTTCCTGTAAATCTGCTGCTGCCTGGTAGGGCTGGTAAACACACCATGGTACGAACAAGAAGATTTTTTTCTAATCCCATGTGATGTTTTATGTCCTTTTTAGGTAAACTGTCTTGTGAAGAATTTCCTGGGTTGAGAGCAGCAAGGGTCCTGCCCCTCAAAAGCACATTATCTTGGGAAGAAATTACCTGATGATGGGTAAGTAGTTTCAAAGGAGTAACTGCTCTGTGTATGTGCTTCCTAAATCAGAAGTTGCAGAGAGATACTCTGTGTAAAGAACCATGGGGGAGTTCATCTTGATTAGATTTTTATCATTATTGCCATTCACACAGACTTATCTCCTTGGTAATGTTGTGCTTAAATGAGTTACATAAGTTAGTTTTTCCTGTAAGAAAGGATTTGTTTGTAGTAAACTTACTGGAAGATACTCCCTGTGCTTGTTGTAGTCTGGGAAAGGGCAATTCCTTACTTATCAACACTTTATTACAAATCTTACTTAGAAAATCTCTCCGGAGGCGGGATGGAGCTTGGGGACCATCATCTGGCAACTCCGTGAAGGGTGTTTTTACAGCAGGAGGGCAAGCTGTGGAATCTGCACTGAAATCTTGGTTCTGTGAAATGCTTCATTTAGCTAAAAGTATCCCACAACATGATTGTAGTACACTGTGGGGTTTTTTTTCTGAGCTGAGCACACTGTGGCTGTTTTCTTACAATGGAGACAACATGATGTTAGACATTAACATTTAGTAAAGGTTTTGCTGTGATGATTACCATGATTATATTTTGAGGAAGCTGTAAGCAGGGTTTGTATTTTCAATGAGCAAGTGTGAGAAGTGACTGTTACCGTGTGGAAGTACTTGACTGTTTGGAAGAAAAGAAACTTACACCTTTGAATGTGCTCAGTTTCTACTTGTCAGGTACTTTTTCCTTTCAAGTTCAAAGTTGCAAAAAAATCCCCCATTTTTCCTAGTAAATGTCTCACAACATCAGAAGACTAAACCAAAATGGTTGTTACAGTCTTTCAGCACAGGGTTCCTCACCTAGGCCAGCCATGTTATGGTTTTCTCTCTTGTTCCCTCTTTTATCTTTATTTCCTGTTGTTGCAGTTAGCGTTAAGATAATGTGTTTCTGCTGTGAGCTGGGCCCTACACGTAGGGGGTGGGTATAGGCATGGACAGACTGTGAAACCTGCTGTGTGCTTTCACAGGGACTTGCAGAACACAAGTTGGCTTTGCTTTGGTAAGCCTAGAGGTGTTTCTACTGATGACTGCTCTACTCCTCCTGAACACAAGATCACTTGAAAAAAGAAAGGTGAATTCTTCTAACGAAGTCATGGTGCGGGCATGGGGTGGCCGCGGACAGGCAGGGTCTAGGGCGCTTGCAGGTAGCAGCACAGGCTGGGCAGATGCGCTCTGTGCTCCTGGCTTCAGTCAGGATTATACCGAGGACAAGGCTCGAGTAGCGGTCTCCGATGTCCCTTTTGCGCTCTGATCAAAGACTAGGCAAACAGGGACACTGGTGGCTCAAGACCACAGTGTTTCTGCAGGGAAGCCTTTAAGTACCGCGACCCGTTTTCAGCATCCTCGCTGTTTGCAGCGCAAGGCGCTGGCGACAGCGGAGCTCGAGATTGGCTCCCGGCGGCTGCTGGCTCGCTCCGGCTTGGCGGAGCTGCTGGAGCTCTCCTCGGCGGCGCTCGGGAAGGTACCCGCAGTGCGGACACTTCGGGGACCGGCACCCCAGGTGCCCCCGGCGCGGCTCAGGCCCCTCCCCCTCCGCTCGGCCCCGCCCCTCCGCTCCCGCTCTCCGGAGCTGCGGTTTGCCCGGCGGGAAGTGACGTGCTGCGTCAAGTGGAAGTGACGTGCGTCGCGTGCAGGCCCGGACCGGCGGGGGGGGTCTGGACAAGATGGCTGGATCCACAGGTCTGTGAGGGGGGCCCGGGGGGCCGTGGGCTAGTGGGGAAGGGCAGAGCGCTGGGCTGGTGCTCGGGAGGGACTCCTGCGAGGGCGGCGTGGGGGTCGTCTTCCTTGGGGAGGGGGAAGAGCTGCCTCTGACGGGAGAAAGCGGAGTGGGGAGGAGTTTTTCCTTCTGACAGGGGGAAAGGGGAGCTGCAGGGGCGCCCGGTCAGGTTCTCGTCCAGGCACGATCTCTCCCGCCTATAGGGCAGCTCTCTGAGTGCCTGGCCTAAGGGGTGAATGGTGGGAGAAAGGACTCCGGTTTGTATAATGAATGTAATGGGGTGCTGAAGAAGAGATTTTTTTTCTGCTTAGAGGAGTCGATAGATGCGTGTGCATATAGGGAAGCGAATAACCTGGTAAAAAAGCTGAGGAAAAAGACTTGTACTAAAGATTTCGAGTGCACACCAGAGTACTACCTGGTGAGTAGAGAAGTTGCAGTGTCTAAAATAAAGGATTGTCTCTTTCTTCTCTTGATGCAGGGGGAAAGGGATCAGGCCTGTGTTATGTTTGGTACTTCAGTTTGGAGGTGACTGCAGCACGTTGGAGAGGAGTAGTAAAAGCATCTTGCTGTCTTTCATGACAGCCATTGGAGCCAAAGGGTCTCTTACAGGCCATTAGAAGGGCAAAGAGCTGCAAGTTATCTCAGGAACCCCGTATCTATAACCAACACAGCACATGTTGAGTATTTGCATGGTAGAAAATTGTGGAAGGTGGTGGCTAAGAAAGGGGCAAGAATTGAAGTACTGAATACAGGATTTTAAAAAACACAGTTATATCATTTCAGTTTCATTTCATGACAGGTTTGAAATATAAAACCACCATTCCCCAGTGCAAAAAAATGAAGTCTTCAGGGCCTCATTTCCCCTTTTCTCACCTCTGAGACTTTTAAAATGGGATTGGCAAAGCTTAAGACAGAGGAATGGTTTGATCTCAGAGGCCAGTCTAGGGTGAAGGTTAGCCACTACCTTATTTCTTCTCCCAATACAATGGATGGTTGAGGGATTGAGTGTAAAACAAAACAGAAGAAACCCTTGTGTGTTGAAATTGGTCTTGTTATCTTATTGTTGATTATGTGAGGACTCTTTCAAGGTAGGGGATTCTTCTTCACTTTGTAACGTGACTTTGGGGATGTGGGGTTTACAGAGTGTAATTTGGTAAGATTGCAACAAACTGGAGCACAGAGCAGCTCTTGCAACTCTGGAAAAGCAGCCCAAAAATGTACATTATTGCCTGTGATAAACAGAGCTAGAATTGATTCAGCTGTGAAGGATTCCATTTTATTTTCTTAAAATGTACTTTGTTAAAATGTGCTTTCTGATGTCTTAAGTTTAAAAGGATTTTATTAGTAGTTTTATTGTGCAGCAACTCCCAGAGACTTCAGTTTCTCTCTGGGGTCTGGCCTGGCATTTCCTGTAATGCACAGGAAGTAGAGTTGGATTAGGTTGTGTGTATTGAGTGTTGGCATTGGGCATCACAGTCTATTCAGTCTCATTAGTGTAGACTTTCAGTTACTTTTCTTCCTACAGAGCATTGAACTCCAGTCAAAAGATATTTCTTCTCATAAACTTTCTTAGTTTTACTGCCATAAATGTTTTTTATGGTTTTAGGTGTGATAGTTTAAAATCTCCTGTATGCACATACTCGGTGTGGTTGGTTTTCTCTCAGAAATAATCCCACACCTGAAGTTTGAAAGAAGTAGGATATGTAGAAAACTATGTATAGGTGTGTCTGCTCCACATAAAGTGCTAGTTCTGCATGTATGCCTTGCTCAGGAAATGAAATAGTATAATGAAGTGAGCAGATAGAATCATCAGCTGGGAAAATTATTCAGGGCTTCTGAAGCAAAATACTTATTCCTGCAGAAAAGGTTCTTTTGGCTTTGTCTTGATGTATGCATAGATTATGGGGGCAAGGAGTGTTTATTTATGTATGTATAGGTGTTTATATATATTTTATATATGTATAAATGTAACAATTTAAGGTTTCACCAAGAGCTGCTCTTGCTAGGAAACTGCTATTCTCATTCATGGGGGAGGGAAAGGAATGGTTTGCTACAGCCATAAGATTTAACTCCACCTGGCTGTGTGAATGTAATCTGTGCTTGCTGTGAATTTCAACTTAATCCTTATTTATCTCAGGGAAAAAAAAAAAAAAGGAATGTTTTGGTTGCACAGAGTCCAGGAATGAAATTCTAGCCCCAAGGAGGTCAACAGCAAAATTTTACTAAGGTCAAATATTTTATTTTTATCCCAGAAATTCCTTTCATTGACTCACTAGTTCTTCAAACAATCATGTAAAAGATTACATGCTTTTAACAACAGATAATTTAGTTTGAAAATAGCTGTTCTTTAATGTGTGCTAAAGAAACTGTATGTGTGAGTGTTCTGTTGTTGTCTGAAAGTCTTACCTGCTTTCTAAAATCACCCATATGGACTAATTTTACATCTAGATATTGCATATCCTAGAAATGTACATTTGTGAGCTGCAATTGGATTGATATTTGATATTACAATTTCCCCTGCTTGTAGCTGGGCCTAGACTATTTGTGTAGGTACTACTGGGGAAATCCAAGTCAGTCTTTAAAGAAGAGCTGCTGTTGATACAATGAACTGATTTCATATTGGGTTGCTGGAGGTTCATTCTGTTAATTTCTTTGAAAATATAGAGCAGGAGACATAATTGAGCATAGTTTCAGATTAAAAGGAATAACTCAGCAAAGCATGCCAGTTAAAATCCTTTCTTTAACTTGAAACAGATCAATAACATCATCAAAATGGGTTAGTTCAGGAGTTATTTCTGCATTTCCATAATTTGTGTTTTGTTTGTGCATAGGTACAGCTTTCTAAAATGTGAATGTTTCTGAAAAGCAGTGATCATGTCAATAAGTGAATAGAATTCATGCTTGAAAAGATGAGAATGAAGGCAGCAATATCTATTGCTGTGTTCTGACTATGGGCTGATAAAGCTTTTGTCTCCTTTCTCTTCAACCCAGGGCTTCGGTAGCCTGGGGGAGGGTCATTAAGGCTTAAGTTAGTGAAAACTCCCTTGGGTTTGCTGGAACTGTGCACTCAGAGAAAAAAAAACAGTCAGCAATTACACGTGAGATTCCTGATTTACCTCTAGTTTGTAGTCACAAGCCACCTTTTCTGACTTAATGTTTTTGCAGGAGCTTAACTAGACCCCCAGACAAATGTTTCTTGTAAAATGCATACATCTCATTTCAAGATAATTCTAGTCTTTAGGGATGAATCTTCTTCTTTGTGTGACTTAAGTTGTCCATGGAAAAATCTTTCCCTTCTAATTTATTTATGATTGATTCCTTGAGTACAAATGGCCCAGTGCTCAGTGTTGGTGCCTTGTTTGCTGAACATTGTTTTTTACTTGTATTTGTAAAAATTTAGTGGTGATGATGAAAGCAATTCTCCATGTGCATGACTGCAGCTGTAAGGAAGACGATACTAGAAGTGAAGGGCTGGAAGTGGTCTTGAGTGGATTCAGTCTGACTCCCCAAGCTGTGAAGCAAGGACTGACTCTGTCTTGGTGATGATTGGTTTTGCTGTTGATTTGGTTTAAAGCTTTGGTTTTGTTTTTATTTTCCCCATAAAACTTTACATTGAAAAAGATTCCATAATGTGAAAGGGTTTTGTAATACTTTCCCTTTAAATCCTTTGAAATCCTTTATTCCAAATCAAGCTGATGTCTGTTCTATGTTTAGTGGGGTAGAGATTGATGTATCACCATACCCTTGTGTGGAGACTCTTAGAAACTAAGAGCTATTCAGGGGAGTAATAAAGGAATTTATTTGTAAGTGGTATGTGGAAGTAATGTTTTAAACACTGTTTTCCATACAGGAGATGGTGTAATTTAAGCTTTGTATATAGAACACTTGGGTGTTAAGTTCTGTGCAGGTGGGCTTTTCCCTTTGACACACTGGATGCCTCTTTCCTCCCTTGTGGAGGAAATAGTTGTCTATTTTTTATCTATTATGTTTTACCTTCAAGGATGTAGTACTGTCTTCCCTTTTGTCTATTATGCCTCCTTCATATTGTTCACTTACCCAGAACCTGTCCAAGAAGTTGGTTTAAAAGATGTTTAAAAATTTTACAGTCCTTAAAAGTTTGTTCTGTAAGCACGGACTTCTGCAAGTAATCAGAGAAAACAAAGGAAGTTAAATGCTGTGTTCCATGAGGCAGCAAGCACTCTGTGTGGGGCATTTTTCCATCCTGTCCTATGCACAGGGAGCTGCAACTGTGATTGTTCTGCCTACTTAAACATCTTGGCAAGCCACAAATAATTTAGCTGTGCTTCAGCTGGGTTGAGAACAATCTAGCTTACAAATTACTTTTAAACTATATATAGACCACCAAGTTCTTCCAACTTTGTGGCATATATAGGCAGGTTACTCAGTTTCCTCTCAAAACTTTGCCTGCACCATTTTCCTATCTTTCTTGCTTGTGTTACTCTGTCCTTAAATTCAAGCCCCAACTTCTTTCTTCCACAACAGCTATCCAGGAGTGTGTTCATAGGCTCAACACCTTATTTCTGAGACTCAAAAGTGGCCTACTTTGTAATTTCTATTTGTTTAAGAGTTTGTTTGAAGTTCATGGATGTTCTCAGGCATTGTATTAAAACCCATTACCTAAATTACTGTGTTAAATCCTGGATGAAGATACAACACACAGTTTCAGGAAGATAGGCCTTTCAGCAGTTGGAGGCAGATGGTCCACACTATAAATCTAAGCATAGATGAAAAGGCTTCTCATGTGGGAGAATTAGATTTCCAAGTCTCATGAGTGGAGCTTCATTACACACATATTTGTTAGGGTTTGTGTTGTACTTTGTGGAGGATTTTTCCAAAGGCACTGTTAAGCACACGCTGTGAAACTGTTCAGCCGTATTTTGTTGACAGACCTTTCCTCTTCTCTCTCTCTCCCTGCTCTTCTGTGGTTTTTCCTATACTATAGCTTGCAATTCATCCTGACCAAAACTTTACATGAAGTATTAGAGCAGCTTCAGCCACTCAAGTCGCTTAGACTCAGTGGCCCTGCTGTCTCAGCCAGCCTGTAGGAACCTCAGCAGGTCATGGAAAGACAAGAAAGTTCTATGGGGAAAACGTACAAAATAGTCTTCATTTAAGCTGTACTCAGAAGGGGGCTGCTATATGCTATCCTGTCCAAAAAAATTGTTTTTCTTTGTGTTTCTCATTTGGAAGACACTAATGAGCCATAATTCAAACAATATTTTGAATAAAATCAGTGCAGCAGTATAAAAACTTATGACTGTGAAGCTGTCAGACTGGTTCTGAATAACATGAGCTTCTGTTTTACAGCCTTTTCAAATATGTGTGGTGCTTTAAAGTACATGACTCAGATCAATTCTAGTTAGCTTTTTGGAACAAATGGAACCTTCAACACTTAGGCCTTCAGAGCTCTAAATTAACCCTGTATTTCAAAAGGATGTGAAGCTTCAATTAGATTACAAAACTGGCAGATTACATCTAATATCTGGATAGACTCAATATCCCTTTAAAAAAAATGTTTAACTTAGACATATTTAAACTGGCCAGAGGAAAAAAAAGAATTGCCTTTTCTTATTGCATTTGTGGCTATTCATAACTGGATAGTTAAGTGCATTTGCAGTTTGCATGAGTAAAAAAGATTTTCCCAATACATGTACAAATAATGTCCTTTACTCAGGATGCTGTTATGGTTTTAGTGCTCCCCCCTGCCAGTGTAATAATAAAATGTCTAGTTTTAACTATTCATTTAATTTAGAACTCTTTCAAGAAAAAAATTCTTAGCTTGCTTTCTTTTCACTGAAGTGGAATAGGGGATCAAATAAATATGAAGGAAGTCAGTGTTCAAAATAGGCTGAAATATGGCTGTTGCAAAACTACTGTAGGAATATAATTGAATGGCATTTCTTGTGACTAAATAGGTGCTGATTGGTGTGTTTGATTATTTCCAAAAGTGCTTATAACTGAAAAAATAACAATAGATCACATGATTATTCTTTTAAACATAGATAAAGGATCTTTGTGTTTCAGACTGTGGATAGGTGCTGAGTCATGTTGGAAAGGATCTTCATACAAATCTTAGAACAACTGTTTGCTAATCAATGACTTGTAACCTGTTTTAGACAGCTTTGCAGCTTTGCTAAACTAAATCCTTGATACTACTCTTGTTATCTGGGTCACACATTGTGTCCTTACTACTAAAGCAGACCTTGTGAAAGCCAGCTCATGACAGAGATACTGGCCTTTACTGGGTTCCTCCAGAGTACCACTTCTCTTGTCCCTTTATCTAGGGGGGGAAAAATAAAACGCAACAAAAAGGTAAAAAAGTCATCATACTTTAAGAGATAGCTTAAATGTGCGTTTGAAATCCTTTCCATCTCTGCCAACACAGTTTCAGGTTTAGAATGAAACTTGCAAAAATGGAGCTTGTTATACCTTCCCTTTAGCCTTTTTTTTTTTTTTGCCTTTATGTAAATTTATGCTTTTGATGGTGGGGTTGAATTGCACTAAACAAGTTTGAGGTTTGTTTGTTTGTGGGGTTATTTTTAGCTTTCAAGGAGAGGAATTGTAAAGGTTGTTTTGATAAAATCTTGACTCCTTAGACAAATCACAATATGGCTGGTGGGTTTTGAAGTGACAGATACCTTCTCTAAGCCCTTGTTACTGGCTTCCTGCCTTACATTGTTCTGCCCAAAATTGAAATAGTAATAAAATTTTGAATATTCCAAGCATCTCAGTGTGTCATTTTTCATAATACATATTGTTTCATACTAAAACCTTCAGGGAAACATGTAATACCTCATCTGTGTTTCATTCGGTGGTTGCTTATAAAGAGTTAACTCTTAAACCGTGGTCAGCCTCTGCATTTCCTCCCTTCACCAAAAGGGCCAGGATGTCAACTGAGAAGCTGTTTAGTCACTTAACGCTTTCATGGCTGTATGGATTTTCTTGTGGTTAGGTGCAATTGGATGTGCAGTGTCTGCTGTAACTGAACTCAGAGTTAATGTCTTGTTTATATAAAACCCCCTTGCTTTTAGACATAAACTAATTAATACTAGTGCAGATTTGTAAAATAGGTTTTAAGCAATTTACACCAATTTTCTATTGGCACCACAGTGTAGTTTAGTGGGTGTTATACCATAGTTTTTTATCAATGTAATAACTGGGGGTTGATTTTTTTTTTTTCTTTTTTATGAGGTATTTTAACTACTTTTGTGGGAGCTTTTCAAGGTTGGTTGTTCCTAAGAGTTTGCTTATGCCTTCACCGTTCTGTAATCTAACAACGTGTACATGTAGTGGAGTAAGCTTCTCCCATTGCAGTTTATATGAGCACCATTAGTAATTCTATGCTAGCAGCTGTACTCAAGGTGATCTTATCTGTATGAAAATGCAGAGATAGAGTGAAACAAACTGTAACTGTTACATCCTTGCTAACAAAGTTGATTTGAGTTGGAGTTTCTCTCAGGTGTGGCCTATACTGTGTTGCATGTATGCAGTCTTTAACTACTTTGTGCTTCTGCTCCCTGACATACATGTGATGATTCTTGCACTGTTTTACTGATGTTCCCTGCACAGCTTTAGGATGCATAGGGTGTTGTTGCTACATAAAAGATCAGGAAAGTGAAGAGGCCATTTGGAAGTGGGATTGCAGGAGATGGGGAATGGAGGTTTTGGTGAGGCATGAACTTTACTAAGAAGAAATGGTGCAGGGTGGGCAAAAACCTGCAGAGATTTGTGAGAAATGTCCATGGTTAAATTTAAGGTTAAAACTCAACAGAAAAATATTTTCCTGGGGGCCATTAACCATCACAGGAGGAGTCCTGTCCACAAGGTTTCAGTAAGTGAACATAAGCTGTCACTTACGTGGAGTAAGTAGAAATTATCACCAGTGTGGTTCTGAAAAAGAGTATTACTTTAGTTGGCTTTAATCAAAGGGTAGGTTTTAAGATGAAGGTTTATGAATTTCACACTCCTGTGACTGTTTCTTGGCTCCTGCTGGGAAATGTTCCTCAGCAAGTGGTGTGTCTTCTTTATGAAGAAAAACAAACCCAAAAAACTAATGAAATGCATACTTCAGCTTCAGTGTGGTTCAGAGAATTGCACCTGCTCCTTGAAGTCTTCCAACCTGTGTGCTTTTCAATTTATTTATTTTTTGATTAAATATTGTAAATGGCAAGTTACCCAGTTATAGAGCTCCTTGTGTAGTCAAACACATCATAGAATTGTAGAATGGTTTGGGTTGGAAGGGACCTTAAAGATTACTAGTTCCAACCCCCTTGCCACGGGCAGGGTCACTTTCCAGTAGACCAGATACAGTAGATACTGTAGTAAATGGTAGCACTGTGAATACATGGAGTTACCAGTTTGAATTTTGCTGAACTTACTGAAACTTGTCTGGAAAGCAGTTCAAAGAAGTGTTATGTTCCCATGATGCATAGAAAGCTGAAGTTTTAGTTACCAGGAGTATGTGCATCAGACCCACATCAGGAAGGGTCACTTGTCTCAGTGCAGGCTTCCTGTGTGTTCAGTAGTGCATGGTTGGGTTCATTCACAGACTTGAGTTCTGCAGCAACTGGATGCTTTCCTAGTTACTGAAAAAAAATGTATTGCTTTTCTCTGAAAATGTCTGTTTGCCTTGAACAAGAATGGTCTTGTTCTCTGGTTTGTTGGAAACAGTGCTTTTACTATGTGTAGTAATATTTGTGATTTTAAACCAGAAAGAAGTTCATTGTTGTATTGCTGTGTTCCACTACTAATAGTAGCAGTAGAGTTCTTTCTGGTAGCATTTCATGCCCTAGCCCTCTTTCCTCTCTTATTTTGTTGCTCCTGCCCATTTCAGGGCCTATTTGAGGCTTTGCTTTTTTCATGTTCTTTGTGAGTGTGTGCTGTCTTGTCATTGTCAGTACAGTATTTCAGTTTCTTGGTTTATTTTGTCCAGAGCAAGATGATTTTCAGTTGTTCAGGCTGAAAGGAACCTGTTATTTCCTATGTTTTTCTTTGGATTTTTTTTTCTCCCCTCCCTGCCCCAGGAGAAATTGTATTATGGCTTAGCATTTGTAAGGCTGACATCCCTCCCTCCTTCCCTGTCATTAAAAATACTTATTTTTCTGCCAGGCTGAAGCTGTTAGATGGGGTTTGAGATTTTTTTTTCAACATTGTTACTAAGCTAGACATAGTTTTTCAGTTTCCTTTAGTGGGAAGTCAGTGGATAAAAGATAACCTATACCTTCCAAATTGTTTATACTACAGACTCTTCCTGACATAGCTGTCTCAGTCAGGAAGAACAGCATCTCTGACAGCATCTCAGCTGTGTTCATGGGTAATTTACTAATAACTTGCTCTTGGGTCCATGATAACAATTATTTTTACAGCTGTGTTGGGGAGTGTGCTGTTAGAGTGGGGTGTGCTGGTGTAACTAATAAAAAGCTCCTGCTATGGATGTAACCATCAGGAGTGGGGGAAATCTTTAGGGAAGATTTAAAGAGAAACTGCACGTTGGTATGGATATTATAATAAGTTAAAAGGATGGTTGTGGCTTCTTTTCTAGCATGCCCTGTGGGATAGTAGTGTTCTTGCTTCTACTAATTTGGTGGATTAGAATGGGATGTCTGAAGTAACTTTGTATGTATGAAAGTAGAACTTCCTGCTTAATATAAGTCTGTATTTACTGATTCTGCTTCCCCCCCTCCCCCCGCCCCATTGTTCAGGGTACTACATTCACTGTTAATTTCACAGATTTCTAATAGCTAATACTTTGAGTAGTCTAGCTTCATGATTAAACTTCTAAATTAAAGATTATTGGTATATGTAAGCATGAGTGGATGTTGTTCAAGTGAAGGATGTTTATTTCAACTCTTTGTGAAAACTTGGTAAATACTGTCTGATAGCTCCTATATATGGTTTGGGGGAGTTCAGGAGGTGTTTGTAAAGTCCATAGTGAGGTAAATTTTGCAGATAAAGCAAAAAGAGGGTTGGGAGGAAGCTACTTTAGTTTTGTATTCAAGCTTGATGAGCCCAGCTGTGTTTCACATGGAGAGCTTTGGTCCATCATTGCAAATAGCTGTGCTGGATGCAGTGCTGGATGCAGCCTTTAATCACAGGCTCCTGAGCAGAGCTTACCACTCCTGCAGCTCTGCCACTGACAACATCCCATGACTGCTGTAATCCCCTTTGCTTGGAAGCAGGAGGTTTTAGCTGAGGGATGTCTGTAGGTAGGGAGTAAAAACAACCTGTCTGTACTTGAAGCCAGTGGAAGCGAGATAGTGGAATTGGGGAGAGTAACATTTGGCAGGACCATGGTGGGAAAAGGCTAGAGGCATTTCCCTCTTCAGTTTCCACTTCTTGTTCCTTGCACCTGAAATCTAGTAATGTACTGAAGAGTTGGCTGTCTTCTGAAAGTTCCTGTGGTTGATGAGCTGCAAACTGCAAGAGAAGGATATTGTTTCATTGTCTAGATTCTGTAAATGAAATGCTGGTTCTTACTGAGATTTTAAGGACTATTTCAAAGATTTTTAGCAAATATTTAATTAATTGTATTTTCTGGATTAGACATACACCCATAAGTTGTGTATGTACCATTAACATACAGTTTAGGTTGTGCCCTCTGGCATATGTTAAAAAAAAGGTGAGAATTTTTTGCTTCATACTAGGAGGAAACTTAATTTTCAGAATATCTAGACCATCATTACCTGATGGTGGTGTTTTACTGGAAAGAAGGTACAGTTTTGTACCCATGTTCTGTTCCTCTAGTGTGGTAGTTTAGCTGGGTAGATTATGTGAAGGTTATAGCATGACTGAAGCAAGCATGCAGCACAGTAGTGTGAGCCAGTGCATGAGTGGACTCTCAGGGCAGCATTAGCATTTAATTCCACTTCATTTTGCTGGTAGTTTCTAAGACACTAATTGTAAAGGTGGAGGAGTGGGGTTATCCACTGTGTTCATTTTTAAAGTGTCAGAAATCTATCACCAGTGGCTTTCTAATTAAATATTCAGTAGTGACTTCAACTGAGGTTTGAAGTCATGAGGATAAAAGATTAATCATGTCTGCCAGGGACATGGAAGCAGTTTTAGGCTTTATTTGGGTTTTTTTTCCTCTCTCTCCTTTTTTTTTGTTTCCTTCCCCCAAGGTAGGAAATAGTCACTTGGTTAATCCTTGGTTGCAAAAAGCTCTAGTAGACATTCATAATTAAGATGTGCACGAGTTGTTGCTCTGTCCCTCTGATGTCAGTTGACAAATTAGGGTGTGTATTTGGAAATAGGGTGGGGAGAGGTGCTTGTCCAGCTCTTAAATCTCAAATTGCATAAAAAGAAGGATCTTGCTCATTTCCTATGGACTCATAAATAAAGGAATGGAATGTTTGCAGAAGTGAACTAAGTATCGTAAATATAGAAGTGACCTTAAGAAATAGCGTGTTTATCTTGGTGTGATTTCTGGTGATCCCAACCCAAATGTAGGGTTCTGTAACTTTCTGAAACAGAACCTGTTAGAACGTATCTTTGGTCCTGTTTCAGTTGGGAACCAGAATTGTTCTCTTGGAGTTCTTTTATGGGTTGGAATCTCAGTGGGGAAAGGTGGTATGGGGTTTTGTTGGTTACTTCCTGTTTTGTTGGAGGATTTTTGTTAGTGTTTGCATGGGTTTTTTTGTTTGTTCGTAACAGTGAATGTTTTAACTCTTTTTAACTTGATAGCACTGTTTTGCTAACTAGTTCTAGCACTGATAGGACTGTTAGTGTGGGGAGCCTGGTGCTTGCTGACAGATGTTTTTGTCTCTTTTTAGAACAAATCTGAATAGTATTCTGGAGATGTTCTGGAGCGTTCCCAAGATCTTCACTGCTCCCTTTGGGCAGTTAGGGGAAATAGCAAGAACAGACAGCACAGTGGAAAAAAATGTGATAAACAGAGCAGTTAGTCATAAGGGGCTGTTAATTTCTGTCATCTCCTGCAATTTTGTGTGTGAGTACAGTTTTATGATATAGCTGTGCCAGTCCAATGGCTTTCTGCCACAAAAATCTCTCTTATCCCCACACCCCTGGTGTTGCAAAGGAGGGCACTGAAAGACACAGCAGTAAGCTCTGGCATTTGTTGATCTTCCTGGTCAATTCAGTTCATTAGCTAGTAGGATTTGGTTTTTGCCTGAAGGAAGAACAGTTTTTTTGCTAAATCAGTGTGCCAGCCTGGTTAGTAAAAGAGCACTAGAGTTTTGAGAAAAGATAAGGAACCTCTTCTCCTGTCAATGAGCAGTTGAGTCATCTCAGTTGCACTGAAAGGTGACAGCAGGTGATCAGAAATAAACTTAAGGCTTGTTTTCTGCCATCTTTGATGTGTTTTTAAAAGAGGTGAACTATCAATCAGAGCCACTGGAGAAGTCTAAAGTAATGGTTGGATACTGAAGAACATGGGGTTTGGGTTGTTGTTTGTGTGTGGGGGGTGTGTGTTTGTGGTTTTTGCTTTGTTTGAGACTCCATGTACCAGTCAGAAGCTATTCAGCCCTGTGGTGCAAAGCAAAAAGTTTAGTAGAAGTTTATCCTGCTGTTTTTATTTATTTTTAAAGATTAGCAATAGCCTTTTAGTGGCAGACTCTATTCCCAAGCTCATGTGAACCTGTGCACTGTAATGGGATGGAAGGGTGATTGTCACCTCTCATCCCTGATCTGAATAAAGTACCTAAATGTACAGATCTGATGTTAATAACAAGTCAAGAAGGGGACCAGAGCAATGTGTAAATGACTTTCAGTAAGGCTTTTTAAATCAATTGGTGCTACAGTATTGAGAAATGATCTGCCCCTTGGTGCACTGTGTTAGTACTTTCAGGTAATTACTTATGGGCTTTTATTTGTGCAAATAAGATTCCACAGTAATTTTTTAACTGTATGAAAACACTTTTACATCAAAGTTACCTGAGTTTTGCTGTCAAGGCTTCACTTTCATGCTAGTACTTGTCAGATCTTTATGAGCTGGGCTGGCTTGTTAAGCTGCCAGGAGACTAACCAGAATGTATAATTTCCTGCTCAGTTAGTAACCTGAAGTAGCTCGTTATGGGCTCAGATGAGTGACAGTATCAAAGCTGGAAGGAAGGTGAGGCTGTGTATGAGCGCTGTAATTTCCTTGCACTGTCCTGGTGCTGTGCTTTTTATACTTTTAGCTTGGAGTTTGGAGAACCTGGAGACATTTTTACAGTTCTCAGAAGCCTCTCCTTGGACTGTGTTCAAAAATTAAGAATTGGTTTAAACACTGTGTAAGACATACCATGGTTACACAAGATAACTTGAAGAGTTGCTGAAGGCTATGTTCTATACTGGTTCATAGGCATGTGTGGACTGCTCAGGTTATATGGTACTGGTCTCAATATCTTACAGAGAGACCTGTTGGAATACAGACTAGGGTCAAGTAAAGCCTGAAATCCCAGTGACTGAAAAACTGATATGGAAAAACAGTTTTCTTTGACTCTCATCTCTTTTTTACACACGCCCAGTGTTTATTTCTTGTTAACTTTGTATATACCTAGTCACAGGGGTTTATTACAGAGTACCTGGATTCTTCCAGTACAGGAAAGGATCTCTAGTAGAAATCATGGAAAGCACTGCAGCTGTAAGAAGCTATAAGTGGAAAAAAAAAATCTAAAAGCAGCTCTAAGAAAATGGGAGAGTTTTTGTAGTGTAATATTGCTACTACATTGTAGTGCATATTTTGAGATTAAAAGCATACCATGATTGCATGCACAAATGTTAATTAGCTTTGTTCCCTGCATCAGTGCTGAAATACCGTGTTAACTTCTGTGATGTACAGCAATTAAGCATCTAATTCTGTAATACCTATCAATATGTGACTGTTTTCATGTCTAATAATCAAAATCCAGTAATTAGCGTGCAGTAAGCAATTATTACTTGGCTCTCCTTAGAGGCAGTACATCTTCATGGTCTGTTGTGAATGTCATTATCTGTAACAGCCTAATTAGCGTTCCTGTGTTTGTTTTTTGTTTCTCTGTTAATCACTAGGTTAACAAATACTTGATTTCAAATTTGTTTTCAGATATTAAAGGTTTAGGGCTTTTTATTTTAATCAAATGAAATCAAGCAAAACAGTCTTCAGTTTATCTCTTGCCGTTTATTAAGGTAATTTGTGTTTAGTATTGCATCTCTGCTTCAGTGGAGGGAATTTGCCATATCAAGTTCACATGGATTCTGGTTGAGTAGAACTTGACAGGCTGTGAATTGATGTTTGAAATGTACCGGCTCTAAGCAGTACTGTGCTTGGGAAAGAATCTGAATTAACCCATCCCAAACTAAAGAGAACTCACTTCTCTTCTAGTTTGTACTGCTGCCACAGAGTAGCAACTAGTTTGCACTGAAGCAGTTAAATTACTTCAAAATAATTTTGAGTGCTGAATAAATTCATGCAGGAAATACTTGTTTGGCTCTGAAAGTATATTCAGCAGTTGCTAGTGCATAAGGTATAGAAACAATGAAATTGTTTACCTTTTGTTTAACATGAGCAGTAGTAATTACATTCTTCACTTCTCTCCAGTTAAAGTACCTCGTAATTTTCGCTTGTTGGAAGAACTAGAAGAAGGGCAGAAAGGAGTAGGTGATGGTACAGTAAGCTGGGGCCTTGAAGATGACGAGGACATGACACTCACCAGGTGGACAGGAATGATTATTGGGCCACCAAGGGTAAGTGTGATGAATAAAAGTACTCTTCCTAAGTTCGTAGGCAATACAAAACGGAACAAATAACTGAAAGTGTTGCTTTGATAAAATTTACACTGTAGCAGATATTATCAAATAGTGAGTGTAGCAGTCAACACATTTCAGTTGAATCATGCCTAAAGACCAAACAATTTTTAATTACCTCTAATAAAATACGTATTCAAGTTCAAATACTTTTGACCTTTAAGTTTTGTAGAATGTCATCTAGACTGACAACATCTGCAGGAGAGAAGTAATCATCTCTCACGTCTGACTATCAGCCCCATCAGATATGACTGGTCATATCTTCACTTGGCTTTTGTTCACATTTTCTCTTGAGTTAGTATGATGCAAAAGATTACCATGTAAATGAGAACTTCAAATGAGTATATTGTAAATAGCTCTAAGTTAGCATAAGTCTCTCACTGCTGACATAAGGTTACCCTCTTGTGTGTCCTTCAGTACTGCAGGGCTTATTGGAAGAACTATTCAAGACAAGAGCAAAGATGAGAACTTGGCTTCAGTGAAGATAATGTCTTCCAGAGTAACAGAGTTTCAGGGTTAGATTCAGTATGCTTCAAGCTCCTTTTGCAATTCAGAATTAGTTGAAACTTGCAGCAGGGTGTTTTCAACACCTGCATAACTGCGCTGAGCTCCCAGGGTTTTGGTGCATTTGAGAGAGAACCAATGAAAAATATAAGCCTCGTGGTGATATACTTTGGGTACTAGCTTCTGTAGTCTTACAAGTTTTGGAAAGAGCTTCCAGGGATGAGCTAACTAAAGTAGTGTCTACCTGACCCTTCCTTCAGAACTGTTTGTGATTGGTTTCTGGTTTCAACCTAAGGCAGATTCCTAACACATATTTGAAGAGAGTGATTGTTATGTAGGAGCCCATATGTTATACATTTATGCATATTCATGAGGTCATCACTGTATACAAAACAGTGGAGTATCAATCAGTAATCCAAGACCATCAGTTGACACATAAAGTCAACAGATTTGTAATTGTTTAGTGTTTCTTAATCTGTATTCCTCTTTCCTTTGCTGTATTGTGTTATTTATTAACATTCAGCTTTCAGTAAGATCCATTAGTCTGTCTTTTTGCTTTCTAGACAAACTATGAAAACAGAATATACAGTCTGAAAGTAGAGTGTGGACCTAAATACCCAGAAGCACCTCCTACAGTTAGATTTGTAACTAAAATTAATATGAATGGAATAAATAATTCCAATGGAATGGTAAGTTGAAATGATAAGATCAGCCATGTTGTTAATATGTGCTGTCAGTTATTTCTGTGAAAAACCAAGGTGAGGAGTATGCATGTTGGACACAGCTTTCATATTTCAATAGAAGTACTTGGTTTGAGTCAACTTTTGGTTGCCTGCTACTTCAAATCTTCAGGTATTTACAATATAATAGCAGTTCTTACTGGGTTATCATGGAGATGAACATTATTTGTAGTATTGAAGGAGTTGTTTCTTTTACATGAAGCTGAAGATTTAGTTTTGAAATGAAAAGAATTTATTTAAGCTGTGGGTAGGTATTTCCACTGTAATGCTCTAACAAAGGGGATTGGATTCATATTGTAACAGCAGTATGAAGAACTTGAGATTTTCCCATTAATTAAAAATGGAGGTTATTCCTGATGACTCTCACTCTGCTTGTACTAACTCACCTGTAGTGAACTGATGTGTTTTTATTTATACTGCTTTTATTCAAATCTAAGGTGATTCAGAGTGTCAGTCTTGCGATGAGAGATGGGTATGTGCTGGAATTACAGGGGTCCTAAGGAAGTTAGTCTCTTGCTGCCTTGTTAGTGGTGGTTCTCGGCCTTCTTAATGCAAAAGTGCCTTTGTGCTTTGCGTGAGAAGTGCCTGTGTGTCAAGGAATTTATCCATACTGACAGTCTGAGAGGCATTTTGATCTTTACCATCAGCGGCAGATCTTCAGGGATCCTGGAGATTGCTGTTTGATAAGCTTAGTGCAGGAAAGGAGATGGCTTCTTCAGGAGTACTTAATCTCAGAAGACTAAACTTAAGTGCTCTGAGTCACCCTATTAAATTGTCTGCATTTTTGTTATCTGCAAGGTGGTACTTGTGGTTTTCTGCATTTCAATTTGCCAGTCAAGTGACTGCATTTGTGTACAGAATTAAGGTACTAAGTCCAGAAAAGCTAGTCCAAGTACTTCTGTAGGGCTGGACAAAGTGTTGATGTACTGATGGCATCTCTGTTGTAAAACTGTATTTAAATTATCACTCTTAACGTTGCAGGGTCTTTTCTCATGGGTTTGTATATCCTCTGCTGATAAAACACAGGTGGCATTCTGACATGCTATTTATTTTCCCACGGTCTTTAGAGGATGTCTGATTTTTTGTGTGTCTGTAAGAGCCTTCTTCAGCAGTCTGTCCTGCAGGGTTTGCAGTCACTTCTATTCATTTAGATACCATTTACAACTGAAAATCCTTGTGTCCTTCAAACTCGCTTAGGACTGTCAGCTATAAACATGTAAACTGTTGTCCAGTTACTGTTTTGGATATGTTACTGTAAACTAAGCAGGTTGCTACTTATGAAAGGTACTGAGAACATTCCAAACACTAAACCAAACAATTTTACACAATGTTGCAAAGTAGTTAATTTTAATTGTTTAGGAAAAAAAAATACACACACTGCTTCTCTTCCTATTTAAGAACTTACAATTACAAACCTCCAGAAGAGTCTTCTGGCTGGAGTTTTTAGCTTCAGCTTTTATGTGACCTTGAAATTTCTCTGTCTCAGGATGTGAACTTGAATATTACTACATGTTGTGTGTTTTGAACCTGGTTTATGCCAGTCTTTCAAATACCTTGCTATTGTTCTTTATCAAGTGAAGATGGATTCTGAGCCAGAATCTTTGCTGCTGCAAGTTGTCATGAAAAGAGTCAGTGACTTGCAGAAAAGACTGGAGATGAACAGCAATGAAAATGTCATGTTGCAGCAGTCTTTACTCAGAAAACATGCATAACACTCTTCAAGCAGAGTTCACAGTCTGTGAGTTTGTCTTTACAAATTCCCAGCCAAGAAAGGAAAGCTGTAGGAGTGGTTAGGATCTCATGTTCCAGTACAGCCAGTGTATGTTGCATTGTTAAACAGCACTGGTGACTGTGTGCTGTAATTGAGGCAGATCTCCAGACCTGTGAGCCTAGAGAGGGAAAGTTGAGGAGAAGGAAGATGGTATGAAAGCAGAATTGCCAGCTTTTTTTCCTAGCCCTTTCTTGTTAACCCAGTCTTTATTTGAATGGATAATTGCATTAGTTTTCTTTCTCAAACCTACTGAAATCTGAACTTACCTTTTCCTTCTTATCCATGTGGGCTTCTAATGGTCTTCTAAACCAGTTTGTTATCATACGGGCTTCCATCACCAAGTGCATGTCTTTCTTGGTTGGGAATCTTCTGTTGCAATCATTACCTGTTCCTTGATAGTCATTTATTGTAGCTTCTTCCCCCCCATTTTTATCAGGAATATCATTTGGGGTTTTTTCGCTTGTTTGCGTTGTGGGGGTTTGGGATGTTGATGTTATGTAATGTGATCTCTCCTTCAGTAAAAAGTATTGTGATTCAGACTACCATGGGAAATTTTTAGAGTACTGCTCTGCCAAAGGGCTTAAACCAGAGTGTTCAGGAAGTATTCTCACATTTTGTTCTGTTTTGCTAAATTGAAGATGATGTCAGGTTACCTGTGGAGAAGTACCAACAAATGTGTGTCTGCCTGTGAGAGGGCAAAATAAGCTTGTAAGCATCTGCAGCTATTTGTTAAGTAAAGATGAGATCTGAGCCCTTGTTTCTTTTGTTGTCATGATACTTCACCACCACGAAGCTTTTCTTTGTTCTGTAGGACCCCATGAGGAAAGTGGTGCTCTTGTGCATTCCCCATGGCATTAGGATAGTTAGTATTCTAATTTTTGAAATCAAGTCATGGTGTTCTGCTTTACTGGGTACAGCTTGTTGACTAGATGCTCTGGAGCATCCTTCTTATATCCAGAAGGACTGTAGAAGAAGAAATCCGTAGGAGCTTAGTACCTCAGAGCAAAGCTTCAGGCTAAATGATGCCTTACTTAAGCTGCTACTTGATAGCTACTTGATACTTACCAGAATTTCTCAATGGTTTCATCTAGTAGTCTGCTTTGTAAGAAAAGAGAACCTGTTTTCCAGTTGCAGAGGTTATTTTGCTCTGATACTGCCTTATTGACCACATTACTTCTTTCTGAAGCGATAATTGGTTTAAAAGTAGTCCAGTAATTACAGCAATGGTCTGACCGTGGTCTAAAGCAATGCTACTTTCAAGACCTCTCTGTATTGGTTCATAAATACTTGTATTTATGTATTTTAAGTTGGCGTGCTTTTGCTGCATATGAGAGCTTTTATTTTGATGCTCATTTTCTTCCTAATCTATTAATGTTTGCAATAATTAAGTAATCTGACTGCCTTGCATACTGTGGCTTGATAATGTGCTGTCTTTGGCAGCTCTACTGGGGGGTGGTTCCTGACTTTGGGCAGGACACTATTTGTGTGAAGAGAAATGCTTATGCTGCTGAGCTGTGAATTTGATCAAAGATCCTGCTTAGGCACTTCTCTGCAAGATGATGTTTTAAACTAGGTGGGGTTTATCAGTTCAGGTCAGAAAGTAGCTCCCCATATATTTCATGGTTCACCTGAGTTAATAGGCAGTAGCACTGTTAAAGGTGCCCAAGGCAGCATGTTGGTAAACCTTGGCCTCAGTCTCCTCAGGCAGAAAGGTTTAGTCTCATCTCTGTGTCCTGAAGGTAGACAGCCTCACTTCAGACAATCTAGAACTAAAATATCTGTGTTAACATTCTGATTCCAGTGGTGGTGTTCTCTTTCAGATTGCCCTAATTAAGATGGGATAAGAAACTCCTTGATGTTTTGTGCTGCTTAAATCATAAAGCAGTGGTTTCCAGCACTTTTATAGCCATGTGGGCCACCTGTGCTACCCTGCCAATGGAATGCAGTAGCATGCAATAGTGTTCCTGCCCTGGGCCTGCTTTGCAGTTGCACAGCTGTAGGCCCCTCTGCCTTCTCAGGTTCCTCCTTGCAGAGGCTGTGTGGCCAGGACTTAGCTCTTGCCAAAACAGTTCCCAGGCTGACTTTCAATTGCTGACGTTCCTATGGCAACCTCCCTGTTATAATATAATTGTGTAAATTGTCCCACAGGTTTTATAAGCGCATAGGAGAAGTCCCATGTCCTTTCCTTTCAGTTCATATTCACATTGGTAAGTGATGTACAGTAATCTTCACAGCTCCGTAAGATGACTTAGTGTAAGAAGGATGTAGAGAACTAAGAAATGTCCAAACATTATGAATCAGTTACTTCAATGTTTCAGGCCATTTCTTAGTATATGCAGTGGCTCTTGATGTATCAGAAGCATCGTGTAACGTTGATGTGAAACAAATCGCTAACCACACTTGCAGCAAAGGATAAGTAAGGGAAAACTTCCTTTAGAAAGTTACTCTACAGACTCCTGTGTGGCAGGTTCTTTTAAAGAACTGAGGGAAACCCAAATGTACATATTGGGAGAATGAAGGTGATTGCCTTTTTTTTCTGTCTTTTTTTGTGTGGGATAATTTGAAATAAATTAATAAAGTTCATAAGAGATGGCTCCAGTTGTGCAGTGAATGGTTCGCTGATCCCCTCCTCCCCGTCCACCCCGTTCCTTCTCACCACTATTAGTGTCAGCACAGATGGAAGGGTCCACCTGCATGGATTTTATTGCAGAATCTGTATCTGTGTGTAAGTATATGAGTGTTTGGTTTAAAATATTTTATGACCACAGGGGCTTCATTCCCCAGAGAATGTGGCAGGGTGTGCTTGGACCCTTTCTTAGAACAATTAGGTCATTAGCAGCTATTTCTGTGGAGATGTTGACTTTTGCTGTCACTTAACAACTTTCTCTTCTTTTTCCAGGTGGATGCACGAAGCATACCAGTGTTAGCAAAATGGCAAAATTCTTATAGCATTAAAGTTGTACTTCAAGAGCTAAGACGTCTAATGATGTCCAAAGAAAATATGAAGCTTCCACAACCTCCAGAGGGACAAACTTACAACAATTAATTTTAGCCGATTCTCAAACTTCTGTCTTAAAACAACAACCTTCTACTCATGTTAATGTCTTGATTAAATCTCACAATGCAAACACCCACACATTAAAAGAATTTCAGCTGGTATACATGACCTGGACATTTGTAAGAATATATATAATATATGTATGCCCAATATGTTTTCAGGCACTATGGGAGAAAAAGGCAGCACAACTCTTTTTTTTCTTCTCTTATCCGAGGCACTGTCATTTAAGCATAAGCCTGAAATAGCCTAAAATTGGAATTCAGGTTTTACAAGATGAAAGCATGACAGAAAGTGTCAGGTTGCTGTGGAATAATATATGTTTCTGAAAATAATCTCTTGAGAAGGCAAAATATAAATGGCATGCTTTATCCATCTTGCTTAGTAAAAGAGCTGCAGTTCAATTTGTTTTGAGGTAGCAGGTACAAGTGAATACCGTTGCTCATCTTGTTTTAATTTCGCAAGGGTGTGGGTGCCGACTACTAGTAGTGTCACACAGTATGTTCAGGATTGTTTTGATACCTGTATTTATAAACTGGGGGGGATTCAGTTCTGTTAAGCAGCTCCTGTGTGTTACATGTATCGGACATGGCAAATATTTGTTTACAGTCTTTGTTCTAATAAACCATGCA
Organism: Dryobates pubescens; assembly: GCF_014839835.1. NCBI lineage: Eukaryota > Metazoa > Chordata > Aves > Piciformes > Picidae > Dryobates > Dryobates pubescens. The sequence goes on along the minus strand of NC_071614.1, from coordinate 6,743,628 downwards.
TTTAAGTTTTAGTGAAACAAAGGAAATGTATGGATATGTGATTGAGATTAAAGTTAGTCTTAAAATGTAAATAAAATGTGGAAAGTGTCTGAGGCTGTGCCATTTCTATAATAGTGATGTAATATATGTACAGTAACCTGCAGAAGTAGTGGAGAGCCAAACATAATGTTGCTGCTGATTTTACAGGCACCTTTTATTCTTGCCGCATTTGTATGCTTGGTTTCCTTGAGAGGTCGAGGCTATTCCGTTGTGGCAGGGGAGTAGGTTCTGTCATTTGCAGTGCAACCTCTGTAGACAGGCTTGCAGTGTATCTCTAGGGGAAAAAAAAGTTTTCAAAACCTACCCAAGCCCTAACAATCCCAAATTAAAACCAAACCCCCTTGGCCTACCCACCTGCCCTTCACCTCTCTCCAGATTCTTTTCAGAAATGAGCATAACTTTCACTTTGCTTACATGACCTCTGAGCAGTTTTCCGACCACATTTGCTGAAGTATGTCCTCCTACTCAATCTTTTGTCTTGCTTTTGCAGTGACTGCCTTGAGTCTTGCATTCTTCCATCTCTTCCTAAGTTTTTAAGTGTGTGGATTTCTTTTTTGTTTGGTTGGTTTTTGGTGAGTGTCTGTTGCACTTCTGCCTTTTCTGAATCACACAAAAAAAAGAAGCTTCAGGAAGCTTTAATAAAAATTACATCTGTGATACAGGTCGTCATATTTCCATCTGTGTTGCATCTGTCATGTCATGACATCACTGCCTTTGTAGCTAGAACTCTCTCTGCCTCTCCTGCAGTTGTCTGGCTTTTTCAATGTGTTCTGTCTGGTGAGTGCTCTGGTTTTAGTTCTGTTCCTGATTTCTGCTAAGTAGCTCATACCATCCTTTTGGAAATGATACCTCCCTCCCTCCCTCCCTATTTGGAGAATGCAAGCCTTTATTCATTTTGGTGAGAACATGTATCACTGGGAGCAAGTCAAGAGTTTACTTAGTGTTCTTTGGAAAAAGGGAGTATGATCAAAAGCTATCAACAGCCAGGTGACTTCCTTTGAGATGCCTTTGCCTGTTTCTGATGTAAAGAGAGAGCCTTTCAAAGCAATAAACTAGATGGGGTTGTTGCTTTTCTTTCTTCATATTTTTTTTTAAATCTTATTTTTAATGGAAAGGTTTAATCACTATTTGTCAGTTCATGCTTTTCCAGACCAATTGGACACTTCCAGAACTGGTGGATTTGTAGCTGGCAGCTACCTCCCGTCTGTATTTCTATAGCATGCAAATTGGGACGGTCCGGCTGGAGTGCATTGCAATATATTCCTCCTTGATTTCATTGGAATGCTTTTGATGCCATTAAGTATTTTCCCCCTTATGCTAACACTGCTCATCTATATTTAATCAATTAAAAGAATGGAACTGTACAGTTCTGAGATGTGAATTTTTGGGAGAATTTCAGCATGAACTATTGAGAGAATGAGCGACCATGACATGGTTGGCAAGATAAATTAAGAGACAGCATGAAAAGGGGCTGGCTGGTTGGTTGTATGTGGTTCAAACTGATCCCACAGTGGTTATTTTGCCTTGTTTGTAATCTCACCAATTGTATTTATGAAAATCTGTACACAGATTTTGCAGCAGGGGAAAAAAAAAGGGGGGGTTGGATGGTCTTGACCTGATGCCTGACACCAGGGTATGTAAAAATCGCCCTGCAGAGTTTTTAAGTGTGTTGGCTTTCTGTTTTGCCCATGGTGGAACGAGTCCAATTATGCTGCTTAAAGCTGAGAGCCTCCTTGAAACTCTTCTGTTACCTGAAGATGATTTTGAAGCACTGCTGCTTACTCTCCTCCAGAAAGGTTAAGTTGTTTTACAGGTATCCATGTCTGACCAGTGTGTGCTTAATTTGTTTTCTTTTGTCCTTGAAGTTTCTCTTAGGTAACCTAGTTAGATGCTAGAATCTGAGATTTATTTTAAGTTGTGTTGTGTTCTTTTGGCAAGATCTGACTTTACTGTTGTTAGCAAATGTGTGTGGGTTTTCCTTCTTCAAACTGTGTTTGTATGTCTTGCGAAGCAGAGCACTGCTTTTTAAGTGCAAAACTTCCAAATGCAATTTGAAATACTGCATTTGGGAATTCCTCTCACATTGGTGATCATCAACTGGGGTTTGAACTGGCTTTGTGCTCTGGAGCATTGGCCAAGTTCTTGTGTTGGGGGTTGTTCAAGGGAAGGATAAGTTTGCTACGAAACAAACCCAAAGATGGTATGATCCATGCTTTGTAAACTGAAGATAACAATGAGCAAGCCTCTGGAAATAATCCATGTTACAAACAATGTGCCTTACTCATTGGTAATAAAGTACATAAAACATTGCAAGGTGTGCACCTACCAACTGCCTTGATTGTGCTCATCTTCCTGAGAGCCAGCTGAGAATACTTGACATCCAGCAGGACAGTCAGGAATGAGTTCCTCAGCTGTTCAGAGAAATGAATAATGCACATTCCTCACAAATGTTACTGTATAGGGAATGCCTAAGGGAATATTTTATTGCATGCTATGACACTTGCTTAACTATAATAATAAACTGTATTGTTTAGACAAGTATTTGTGTTTTACATGGTTACTTGTATGGGAGTTTGTGGCCATGTACTTACTGTTTAGTAGTTTCTGAGACAAGAATGTAGAGCCTAAAACTATTACGCTTCCCTTACACTCTTTTGAAGCATCAGGTTCATTTAGCAGGCCACCTGGTGATCCTCCTGACAGGCAGGATGTCTCACTGCTGCTTGGTTCTATTCTGACCTCCAGTTTTTGAAAACTCAGCCAAATTGCCCCAGGTGAGGATGGACTCAACTGTTTGAGGAGGAGGATTAAAGTGGTATTGAGCAAATCTGACTCTCTTACTGTAACAACAACAACAAAGGTGACTTAAAACTGCTGCTGGTCTTTTATGGAAGTGAAATTCCAGATGGGAGTCAAGCAGCAGGACAAAATATGTTTTCTTTGTGATTTTTTTCCTAAATGTGACCAGAACTCTTGTGAAACCTGGAAAGATAACCTGAGGTGGGGAGGTATTGGAGGAACATGATGAATGCCTGGGGTCTTTGTTATTTAATAATGGTGAAACAGGGAAGGGGAAAAAAAAGCTTTGAAACTTGTGAATGCATCTGTGTCACCTAATGAGACAATTGTGGGAGAGGGTTTTCTTCTTTTACCTGTGTTGGTGATTGCATTTTCCCCTGAGGCTGTGTATTACACCTTTTCTGTTGCAGTCCCAACTGGTAGTAGGCTAAAATGATAGGAAGTATTGCCTGGAATGCTGAGAGTATGAAAATAATTGATACTGCTGTCATTAAAAAAAGCAATAAGGTACAAATGAACACATTTCACAGGCTGAGCTCAGTTTCCACAGGAATAAGAACTCCATTCAGTAGTTAAAATACCAGCTTCCTACACTACCTGGGTGTTCATGTGGTTTGTAATTTAGCGGTGTGTTTTTTTGCACTGAGTGGATGAATACCTCCAGTTCAAATGATGAACAGTTACAAATGAATGCACAAGGAATTCCCTTCTGTAAAACAGGGTTGCTTATATACCAGCTCTCAAGTAGCATTCCCTTAATCAGGCAGTTTGAAGGTTTTCAGTCCTTACCATTTAATATTAGGGATATACACACACACACACACACACACACACAAGTCCTTTCATTGTTTATACTAGTGCCAATTATATCAATGGATAACTTAGTGATGTTGAGGTAGTGCTTGAGATCTGGTGATGTAATACATGTGTTCTATACTGATTTATGGCTTACAACTGTTTCTTCACAGAACTCTCCCAAACTGCTTTGAGTCTATGCAGTGTGGATAAAAATGTAAATATGGTTTTGTAAGGTATAAACAATGCCATTTGGGATTTAAAAAAAAAAAATTCCAAACAATCTCTGTATTTGACTGGGAAATGCTGAAGGGCTTTGCAGACATAAGGGAGGTGTTTGTCAGCTGCTTTGTGCTGCTCCCACCCTGCTCACTCGTGAGGTGTCACCAGGTGTGCTGATTTAACACATTAGCTGTTACCATCTTGCATTATTACTGGTTTAATATTGCATTTTTAAGCATTGAGGAATGAGAAAGGGAGTGGGGAAAGGACCTTATTGCTCTCTACAACTACCTGAAGAGAGGTTGTAGACAGGCGGGGGCTGGTCTCTTCTCCCAGGCAACCACCACCAGAACAAGAGGACACAGTCTCAAGCTGCACCAGGGGAGGTTTAGACTGGATGTTAGGAAGAAATTCTTCATAGAGTGATTGGCCATTGGAATGTGCTGCCCAGGGAGGTGGTGGAGTCACCATCATTCGAGGTGTTTAGGAGGAGACTTGATAGGGTGCTTGGTGCCATGGTTTAGTTGATTAGATGGTGTTGGATGATAGGTTGGACACGATAATCTTGAAGGTCTCCAACTTGGTCCACCCTATTCCATCCTATTCCATTTTCCTCTGCAATTTGTACTGGTTTTAAAATTACTGGAAAAAGAAAACCCAACCCACCACCCAAAAACCTGATAGAGGTAAACACATCTGTTACCGACTTGACTTGAGAATAGACCATGAATTTTCTAGTTAGAATAGAATAGTTGTCCCAGGAATGAAAGCTGTTACAATTATGAGGGCAGCTCAAACAGCAGAGCTGTGAAGTTATCATGGAAATAAGGAAGTATTTCTTGCAGATCTGCCCAATGTCATGAAAATTGTGTTAATGTGGGAGAGAGGGTTGCAGAATGGCTTTGGGAGATGAGCTAGCACTTGGAATGCTTAATTACTGACTCACAATGCTGGATTTTGAGATGGCATCAAGCAATCAGCATCTGCAAGCAGATTGCACTGCTACTTAGAAAATGAAACAGCCTCCCAACAATCCACCCATATTCCTCAGCCAAATGGGAATGGCTTTCACCTGAAGGCAGAGTTTTAAGTACACACTTTTGAAAGAGATACTGGCAAAACCAGCCTCTTGCTGCTGCAGCCATGGCTGATAATCAAAGTGCTTTAAAAGTGGCACATGTGTGTGAGAGGAAGCGTGGGACATAGTCCTGGGCTATAGGCTGAGAAGTCACTGTGCTTTCCTGCTTCCAGAGAAGGGTGGGATCAATGGCTGCTGATGGGGCTAATTGGAACAGCAGCTGGGATGCTGGGGCTTCTGATTCATCAGATAATTGACTCACTCATCAGACTGAAATGGGACCTGGTGGAAAATTACCTGCAGGTGAGCAAGAGAAAGCCGGAGTGAACTGGGGGTGTGTGTGTTACTACATCCACATTGTAGAGTTTTCACTGACTAGAGGTGCAGCCTGTGTGGGTGGGGTGGACATCAGATAACCTGTGGTGGTGTGTGTGTAGGTGTGTTGGTGTCCTTTGCTACAGCTTAGCCTACAGCACAGTGTAATGTCTGGTGGTGTTCTTGTCATGAGATTGATGAAGGCAGTCTTTAAAATACTGTGCTCTTCCTCCTTGTACATAAAGGACACATTGGTGTCCAAGGAACTAGCTTAGCTTTCTCTTAAGCTACTTAGTGAATGTGGATGTGGTATCAGATTTGCTGCTTCTGTGTTTGGGGAAGCTGTCTTTTGCCAGTGCTGTAACAGATTATTGATAGAATCATACAATGGCTTAGGTTGGAAGGGACCTCAGAGATCATCTGCTCCAACCTCCCTGCCATGGGCAGGGACACCTCTCAACTAGAGTTGATTGTTCAAGGCCTCATCCAACCTGGCCTTGAACACCTCCAAGGCTGCTAGTGCTTTTGTGCTCAGCAGTGGTAGCAAGGAGCTGCTGGAGATGTTCCCCAGCATCCAGGAGAGAAACTACCCTGACTCAGCAGAGGTCACAACCCAGAGCAAGCTCCTGTGGGAGGGTATGTGGCAGACAAGCTCTTTATCTGCACAGATATGGTGGGATAGCTAATATTCTTGGAGTGCTGCAGTGGCTGCTTGTAGGCTCTTTAGGAAGGACATGGCAGGATGGTTAGGAGGGACAGTTGCTCTTTTTTTCTTTTGAGAGACTACTGGTGAAGCCACACTCGGAGTTCTGTGTCCAGTTCTGGGCTATCCCAGTGCAAGGGAGGTGTGGATGGGTCCTTTACCATCCTGTGAAATCAAGGCAATGGAATTATGCTGCCAACTGCTGAAGGACAGAGCTCAGGAACTTCCCAGCAAAGCAAGGCAAGATTTATTCTGTGTAACAGATGGAAGCTGAGTATGTCAGAGGGGATATCCAGAAAAAAATGGAGAAGTTGAGGTTTGCTGTGAGGAAAGCATATATAATGCTCTTGGAATCTTATTTCCTTAGGGGTTTTTATATACAAACTATACGTATGTTTCTAAAACTGCACACACAGTGGCTGCCTGCTCCTGCATATGTGTCTGTATGCATTTGTGTGTGTGTGTATGCATGCATGTGTATACATACACACTGAAGTAGAACATAACACAGAGCCTGACTCCAGGGCATCACAGCAACCATTACACATGCTCTTGGTCCTGTCATCTTACACAGAGCCTCCTATTGTAAACTTAACACAGAGGGGCAGGAGGTGAGATCCCACAGGCTCTGACATCAGTACAAACATGAAATTCCTGCCTGGGAGGACCTTCTCATCTCAATATCGCCTTCAGCTGCAGCTGTCATGGATGCCCCTACCTGAAGGTATTCATAGAATCATTGTCATAGAATGGTCTGGGTTGGAAGGGACCTTCAAAGGTCATCTAGTTCAACCCCCTCTGCAGTAAGCAGGAGCATCCTCAACTGGCTCAAGCTGCCCAGAGCCCTGTTGAGCCTCACCTTGAATATCTCCAGGGCTGGGGTCCCTACTACCTCTCTGGGCAACCTGTTCCAGTGTTCCACCACTCTCATGGTAAAGAACTTGTTCTTAACATCCAATCTGTATCTACTCTTCTCTAGTTTGAAGCTATTGCTCCTTGTCATGTCACTAGAGGCCTTTGTAAAAAGTCCCTTTCTAGCCTTCTTGCTGGAGACTTCTCCAGGCTGAACAACCCCAGCTCCCTTAGCATGTCTTCGTAGCTGAAGTGCTCCAACCCCCTGATCATTTTCATGGCCCTCCTCTGGACCTGCTCCATGAGGTCCATGTCATTCCTGTAGAGCCAGGTTGGATGAGGCCATGAACAATGTGTTCTAGGGGAAGGCGTCCCTGCCAACTAGGTGATCTTCAAGGTCCCTTCCAACCCCAAAACATTCTAGGAATCTGTGAGCAAACCTCATGTTTGTGCACTTTGCTGTTTGGCTGTGCTGCATGAAGAGCTGAGAAATGCCTTGGTGGGATGTGCTGCTGGGAAGGCTGTGGTGGCTGGCTGTGACCTCAGAAAAGCAGGAGATGTTTGACCTGTGCCACAATGAATCACAGCTGAGCACTGTACCAGGCAGCAAAGCCTGTGGGAGCTGAAGACTTCTGGAGGCAGCACAACTGTGGTCAGCCCTGCACAAACAGACCAACCCAAACCCAGGGAGGCTGAAGAATGTTTTTCAAACAGGAGAAGGCCTAGTGTGAGAGATGTCTTTTTGGGTAAAACAAGGCAGGAAAGAGCTTGCTCACATACATGCAGTCTACTATGAAGAGCTGCAAAATCATAAAGGTAATTACTGATGGAAACACCATTTAGTGTTTTCTTGTCCTTCAACTGTGTTGCTGAGCTGAAAATGGCTTTGATGAATAACAACATATTCTTCATGGTGTGTTTAGAGATGGGCAAGAAGTCCTACCAAAAAAACCCCATGACTCTAGAAGTCCTTATTCACCTCACCTTTACCCACTCCCATCCTTCTTAAGAGCCTGCACTACTCGTTTGGGTTTTCCCTGTGGCACACCTTTCTGCCTGCAGAAATCTGTGGCTCAAAAGATACTGAAAAGCAAGATCTGATTTGGCTGTGCCAATGCAGTAATCTTTTTGTCAGCTGGCCAGGATGGCAAGATCCACATGACCTGTCAGTGTGTGTGCCTGGGACTGGGCTGGCCATGGTGGTCCTCTCTTCAGGCTCAGTGCTGGTAAGTGCAGTACCTCCTATGCACCAAGTCTTTCATGTGATAAATAGAACCTCTTGCTCTTCCAGTTGCCAGTTGATTTAGTATTTTATTTTAACCCCCCCTCTCTGTTACACAGCCCAGTTGGAGAGGGTTTCTTGGCCTTCAGCCTAAAGCTGGATTCCACCACCCATAACTTGTATAAAAGTGTCTGGGGTGTAATCGGTGGTGGCCACGATGCAATTTGCACTTAGCATGTGGTGTTTATAAAACAAATACAAGTGGCAGCTGGTGTAACTTGTGAAAACTTGGTGTTTGGAAGGGGCCTAAGCCAAAGACCATCAGTCCATATAAAAGTTCCTGTTGGTTTTAGGTTGGTCTTTTAGCTGTGCTGCGTGGGTATCGCTTGTAGCCCCAATCAGTGCTTTTATGAGGCAGCAAGGCTCAAACACTGAGCCATTCTGCCATTTACTGTACTCCTGTGTTCAATTTAATTACAGACAGGCAATTAACGGCATAGGTGAGAGAAAAAGTGAGAGTTTTACTGAACTTACCCTGAAATGCAGCAACAGTAGGAAAAGGGAGTTTGCAGTTACACGTTTAATCGTGGAATTGCAGCATGGTGAGAGCTGGAAAGGATCTCTGAAGCTCCAGACCAACCACCCTGATAGAGCAGGGTCACCTAGAGTAACTCACCCCAAAACACCTCCAATGTGTCTTATGCGTGCTGGCTGTAGCCTCTGGGCTCTTTTGCGGGCCAGAGGGTCCCCATGACCCATTTGGGGTAAGAAAGAACAGAGGGAAGTTAAAGCTGTCAGGCTGAGGGTGTGGGTTTGCAATGTCTGTTCTGGTGGCAGTGCTGGGTTAAAACATGCCCTGCACTAGGGCCTCTTTTCACTTGTGCTCTCTCCTCTGCATTAGCACAATTCCTTATGCCATGCAGTGAAGGAAAGCATATTACTCCCCCCCCATGTGTTTTAAATGCTGGCTTGCTTTCCTGGTAGGATTCCTCATGAGGCTCAGCAAAGAGTCATGTGGACAACTGCAGTCAGTCTTGTTTCTGAAGAGATGACCTGCTGGCTGCTGTGCATCTCCTCTAACTGCTTTTGCCTATGCAAAGTCTGTATCAAAACAAAGCAGACTCGTGTGGCTGCACACAAAAGGGATGACAGTTTCCCAGCCACCTGCAGAAGTGCTGGAGATGGCTCTGCAGGGCACGCAGTGATGGACAGCCAGACCCTCAGGCAACAGCTGGTGCCAGCGAAGGGCAACCACAGAAACCAGGTATTGCTTTGCAAGCTCTGCAGATGGCAGCTTGCTAGAGCTCCTTGTGTTCATGCAGGAGTGTGTTGCTGTGCTTCTAGGTGGGGAGAAGTACACTTTGTAGGCATTTTATCCTCCTTGGCTGTGTACAAAGGAAGTGAATCCCCATCACGATAGTGTGGTCCAGGCCCTCGTGAGAAGGGGAGAGGAAGGTGCCCCAGTCCTGCTCTGTAGGTCAGGGTAGCTCTGAAAATGTACCATGCTGTAGTGCAGCCAAACCTAGCAATTGCAGGCCAGATTCTGGCCTTGGTAAGCAACCCTGAAACAGGCTCATCATGCAGGTGGGTGGACCTTCATCCCTGGAGGCCTTTCAGAGAGGCAGAGATGTGGTGTTGAGGGACATGGTTTATCTCCAGACTTGGTAGAGTTAGAGAAGAACTGGGCTTGATGATCTTAAAGGTCTTTTTCAACCAAAATGATTCTGTGATTCTTAGACTGTGTCTTGAGTAGAGATGGTAACGTTGGTCTTTGCTAATATGGTACAGGTTGTTTGCTGAGTGGTTTGTTGGTTTATTTCTGATGCTGTTTGGTTTTGGAAAGTATTCACCCCTGAGGTTTGTTTTCTTCCTTTTCACTACCCTGGCCAAACCTATCCTATCCTCCTCCTCACCAGCCTTCCACATTTGCTGTTACTCTGTGGGTTTATGTTTGTTTATTTATTTATTTGTATGGAGGTGCAGCACCCAGGGGGATGACTCAGATGCTGCAAAATAGGAGCGCATGGTTAGTCAGAGAGGCAGCCACAAACCTTCCAGACAACGCTTACCAAGCTTTAGCTCTCCCTTTAGGTTTCTTTTGTTTTCTTTGCTTTCAGACATTTGTCTCCAGGAGCTCAGAGACTGCAGCTGTGATTTTAGTTTTTCCCCCCTTTGTGCTGGGTTAGTACCAGTGATGTGTGAGCCAAGGAACTGAATCATATTTCCATGAAGAAAGTCAGCGCGGTGTTAACGTGATGCCTTTTCAAAACACAGGAATTAAGAACTGGCTTAATTTAATTTAGCTGGAGCCCTCCACCAGTTTTATTAAACACAAACACACATGAGTTGCTAAAAGCCTCTGAGAGGTTGGGTAAGGCTTCTAATTTAAGTCTTGTGGAAACTTCTTCCAAGATTATACAACGAATAGATTTTTTTTTTCACTTCACTGAGGGTTTGTATTTTCCTTCTCCCCCCATTTCAGTGTAGTTTGAAGTGCTGCCTGGGAACACACTGTACAAATGTAAATCATTACACATCTTCTGTTAAAAGTAGGCCTGTTCTGGCTGCCATGGTCATTAACCTGGGAAGAGATGACTGAAATGCTGGGCTGTAGCCCGACATGTCACCACACTTGGGCAGATGTTAACATGCAGCCCTTCAGAAGGCATTTTGTGGCTTATCATCACAACGCTCCTCTCAAAAGAGACATTAAGGTCCCTGAGTCAAGAATCTCAGAGTCTTTCATAGCCTTCTGCTTTGTGTCAATGAGACTTTGCATATTTAAAAGACACGTTCAACATTTTCCGTGTTTAAATCTGTTGAAACCAATCTGGCTTTGCTGCTGCGTGCTGGCTAAGGCTCTCTCCTCCCCTGCCTTACCCATGACTGATTTATGAATGATTTACCCCAAAGTGCTCTCAATTATACAACATCACTTCTAGTGCTCTCCTGGGTTGTGGCCTGAGCCAGCTGCAGTCAGACACCCTCAGCCTCCACCTCCCCATCTTCACCAGGTTTCAGAATCCAGCTGATTAAGTACATGATGGGCAGACCCTATGAGCAACTGAAGGAGCTGGGGTTTAGCTTGGAGAAGAGACTAAGGGGTGACCTCATCAATGTTTATAAATACGTAAAGGGTAAGTGCCAGGAGGATGGAGTCAGGCTCTGCTCAGTGATGCCCAATGACAGCACAAGGGGCAGTGAGTGGAAGTTGAGGCATAGGAAGTTCCATGTAAACAGGAGGAAAAATTTCTTCACTGTGAGGGTGACGGAACACTGGAACAGGCTGCCCAGGGGGGTTGTGGAGTCTCCCTCTCTGAAGATATTCAAGACCTGCCTGGATGTGTTCCTGTGTGATGTACTCTAGGTGATCCTGCTCTGCAGGGGGGTTGGACTGGATAATCTTTCAAGGTCCCTTCCAGCCCCTAACATTCTGTGATCTCATGTGGCCTTGGTGACCTGGGGGTGTCCAGCAAGTCATTGATGAGCCCATTGCATCTGGGAGGGTAACGGAGATGATGCTCCGGCAATCTCTCAACCTTCCTGCTGTGTGTCACTTTGGAATGGGGAAAAAGCCACCCACTCTAATTAAAAGAAAGCTGTCTAATTAAATGACTTTAATGTTCTTTAATTAAAAGGAAGTTCACAAGTTGTTGTATTCAATGCTTGTGAAATAATAGATTAATACTGAAGACCTTCTCCCATTGCCTTCTGAGTTGCCCTTAGACAAGAAAAATGGAGGGAGGAAAAATGCAGGGGTCTTATCCATGGGCTTTATCCCCACATAAATGATGCTGGCTCAGGGGGATGATGAGGACTGCACAGCATTCACAGAGGCCCTGCCTTTATTTGTCTAGTTTTAAAAAAGCAAATTGGTTGTGACACTTTTTTAATCTGGCTGCTCTCTGCTCGTGCATGTCTGTGAGATAAGTCTGGTAAGCTCTCTCTTGTGAACAGTTCCGCTGAAATTAATGAGATTAGCTTCCAGAAAAAGAAATTACAAACCAGTTTGTCTTCTAGACAGTCTTTATTGCTGTATTGACATACAAGCCCCTATGCAATAGTCTTTTGGGGTTTGGTTGTTTCTTCTTTTTCCCCAAGGCAAGGGAAAAAAGGAAGGACTCCAAGTGTCACTTCCTAAAGAAACTCAAAAATTCAAATGAGCAGCCACTGTGAGCTATCTGTGGGTTAAAGGACAATCAGAAGGCACCAAAGGGAAGATACAAATCTCCTTTTAGCCTTCTGAGATCAATCATTCAAATGAATCCAAGACATGCTGGCTAAGCAAAATGTTAGTCATGGAACAAATCAGCGAGAGCAGTAGGAGAAGCAGCAAGAACTTGTGTCTTATTCTACAAGGTTCATTAGTAGCATAATTAGAAAGAAGTGGTGGCTTGCAGTCAGGACCCACCCCGGGAGAGACTGGTGGTCTGGAAGTCCCCTTCAGAGAGCAGGCTGCTGGTGAGCAGCAGAGACAAATGCAAGTCTAAGGGAGAGCTTGCTGCTCTAGATAGACCAAAAGGAAAGAATTCCTCTCCCCTGAGATCTTTTGGAGTAAAGCTGGCTCAAGAGATGTACCCTCTCCAAGCAGTCACAGGCAGAGCAATATCAGCAGTAGGATGTTGAAGGATCCTGAGGTGTCCCTCCATCAGTTAACTGTAATGGGTGTGTAGGAGGGGGGTCCAGCTTCATTGCTGATATTACTGGTGGGGCATGCAGCATGTAAACTGCCTGGAGCAAGAAGTTGGACATGTCCAAGTAAAGCTTGCCTGGATTTTACTGTGGTGTGTAATACCATTTGAGTTCCCTGCTGCTGGAAACAATGCCACTGTGAAGATACAATGTGCAAGTAAAAACCCAGCATTTTTGAGTTGGGAGATATCAGACACACAGCAGCCTGTGCAGCTTTAGTGGTGGCCTTTGTTAAGGGCTTTGACACCCCAACTCTCTGATCTTTCCCCCAATTTTCTGTCTGTTATCCTCATTGCTGCCCATCTTTCTATTAATAAAATTTGTGGGCACCACAGAGAAGTCAAAAGGACCCCCTAATGATTGCTGTGACTGTTGTTGTTTGTTTGTTTTCCCTTAGGACTTGGCATTTCCTAATCTTAAAGCTGCTCAAGTGTTTTGTATACTTGCTGACTTCAGCTTGTACTGACTGCTCAGCCTTTCTGCACACTGTCCCTGAGGTCCCAGGTAGCACACCCAGAGGATGCAGGTTTTATAAGCTGGTGAGCACTAGTGATTAGTGCACTGTATGTATCAGCATCACCACTTCTATCTGCTGGCCCCTGCAAAGGCTGGACTCTAACCTAATTTTCCCAGACAGAATTCAAGCATAATTTTATTTCCTCTTTCTCTGTCCTTCCCTCTGTTCTTCACATTGTGGCCTTCCTTAAAAATGCAGCATTTGTCTGCTGCAGGATGTTGTTTACATGTAATGAAATAAATGCTTTAGAAAGAAAATCATGTTGTGTGGGGGGAAAAATAATAATCAATGTATGAAGGCAGACTGCCTATTAATGCTTTTCTTTGCAGCACTGTAATTTATGTATGTATTTGTTTGTTTGTTTATTTTTAACTGGAGCTGGCTCACACTGAAGTGGTTTTGACTTGAAGATCAATTAGAGAGCTAGAAACAAACCTCTGGTCCTCTGAATTCCAGTCCACTTTCTGCTACTAAGTAAATTTTCCTAAGGTAATTCCCTGGGCACTTTTCTTGATGTCTGAGTCTCCTCTGCTTTGGATCCAGCAATGCAGAAACCAGAGGTTATAGTATTTTCCATAGGTAGACAGAGACACCCTGGTTGGGAAAATGAGCAACATCATTCTGTGTGAAGGCTGCCTGACATAACTGATTTTGCTTATGCTGTGCAGAAGTGTCTGGGGGTATGTTTGCTTTGCCACACGCTTAGCTGAGGCAAGCAGAGAAGACATTGGTTTTCAACCCACATCTTTTTTGCCTGTGCACCAGTCCCCCAAACAGCTGAAGTGACACAACCAAGGAGGTAACAATTTGTGGCAGAAAGGTGAGACTACATGGTCAGGCCTTCTGAAGCCAAAGTATTGTGTAACAAACAACTGGATTCTCATCAGTTGCTAGTTTACAGTAAGCATTTCTCTTTTAACACTCCTGCCAGGATGTTTTCTGAAAAGAGCAGTGGATTATTCCTCCTATCTTCTGTTGATGTCATTGGAGGAAAGAGCTGGCTAAAAATATTATCAACATGACTTCTGCCAAGGTTCACTAGTTTTTGGCTCTCGGTGTGGTACAGATAACCAGAAACAGTTTCATTTCACTGAGCATGGGGCTCAGGGGAAATTTTGCTTCCTTCGTGTTCTGTGGCATTAGCCAACACAGTTTACAGACTTGAAGGCTTGTGGGGTTGTGTTTCTCAAGAAAATGGCTTTAGTTTCATTCTACCTAGCATAACGTTGCAGTGGGAATTTACTGTACCCCAGAGCATGAGATTTTCAGGAGCCTTCACACTGTTTTAACATAGACCTTTTGGGTTATTGGTGTGGATGAAGCTGGTTCTCTAGGTAACAGATTTTTTTGATGGCTGGCCAGAACCTGTGGCTGATACTGCAACAAAACCAAGCAGTGAGCTGTGCCACCTTTCATTCCCAGCCTCTGGAGTGCTTACTTGGCTTTATTGCCACACACATGCAGTGTAACGAGCATGTAGTGCTTTAAATCAAACATCACATTATAGCTTTCTCTTAAGACAAATGGAGGTAAGGAGAGGAAACAATAAACCCATGTCTGTCCATTTTGACTTTTAATACAGGGCCAGAATGCAGAAGAATCTAATGCAAGATCTTTGGATCTTGCAGGAAATGAACCAGATTTTTCTACTTCCAATTAAGGTACTTCTCTCTGAATTTCACCTTCTAAATCATTAGATGCCTTTAAATCCATTGGAAAAGGATGGATTTTGTTGCAGCTATTGCTAAAAATGGCATTAGTAAAGTTTTGCTTAGAATGTAGAGTACCTACACATGTGATCATGTCTCTCTCTGTGAGTGCTGAGCATCAGAACATTTAATTATTGTAATCACTAATTTTCTTCTTAATTTTACTCAGATGAAGAACTTGCTGGACCTAAACATCTTGGCCTTCATTCTGACCATCCTTCTTGGAATGCTTGGAGGTCTTCTGGGAGCTCTCTTTATCTGCCTAAATACAAAGATTAATAAATTGCACGTGGGGTTCTTTAATTCAATTCCAAAAGCTTTCCTTAGAAAAAACAAGCAGGCTGTTGGAAGCTCTGCTCATCCTTGTAAGTAAACAGGCTTCTCCTGGCTGTACAATGTTTGCAGTGGCTAACGAGGACAGGCCATATACTGACTGGGTGGAAAAGTGCATCTCACCTGCTCTACTTTGGGAGGTTGTAGCCAGGTGAGGGTTGGTCTCTTCTCCCAGGCAACCAGCGCCAGAACAAGAGGACACAGTCTCAAGCTGTGCCAGGGGAGGTTTAGACTGGATGTCAGGAAGAAGTTCTTCCCAGGAAGAGAGATTGGCCATTGGAATGGGCTGCCTGGGGAGGTGGTGGAGTCACCATCACTGGAGGTGTTTAAGAGGAGACTAGATGAGACACTTAGTGCCATGGTTTAGTTTATTAGATGGTGTTGGTTGATAGGTTGGGCTTGATGGTCTCAAAGGTCTTTTCCAACCTGTCTAATTCTGTATTCTGTACTTGATCATGTGCATCAGAGTACAGCAAACATGGATTTCCAAAGTACATGGAGATATTTCATGTTGGTGGGTAGGGAAGAATGGAAAAGACATGCTTTGGGGCTGGTTGGTTTGTTTTTAGGATACCTGAAGTATTTTACCTGTAGATTTACAAAGATGTGTGCATTTGTCATAGGTTGCACTCTCCATAGGATCACTAAGAGTGCAATTCACTGAGTCCTTGAAAGCTATGCATGCTATGGCAGTCCAGCTCCTACTCCTCTGCCTGGTCCTGCTTGTTGCTCAGAACAGCAGCCTACTTGCTGGAGTTTCTGTTGATACCTCAGAGGTGAAATCTGACCCCCAGGAGGAGGACAAGGAGGAGGAATCCTTGTGAACAGGCAGTGCTGGAGCAGGTCCATGCCATGGATGATGACTGGATTTCAGCTCCTCTCAGTGGCAGGCTGCTAGCTTTGCAGTGTACAGCCCTGTCTGTTCAGCATCTCACTGAGACGAGACACTTTGAGGAAGCTCACTTGAAACTTTTTGCTTCTATGTCTGAAGGAGCAGGTAAGGTAGGTAGAGAAAAATGTTTTCCTCAGCTCTAGGATGAGTTTTCCACTGCCCAGCCTTCTTTCCTTGTGTGACAAATTTGCTCCCATGACTTGCAAAGGATTCAGGACTTGGTGCTTTTGAACACTGCAGTGAGACAGCCTAACAAGAACCCAGTTTTCAAAGCAGCAGGATGAGGAGTAGAGTCCCATTTGTCCTGAATAAGCTCCATGGTTTCCAGAGCACCTCTGTTTGTGAGAGGTCAGGTTTGTATCAATTATTGTTTTGACAATTTGGAGCCAGAGCTCTGTGTTTTTCCAGTGGCAGGGAAGCTGCTGTCAAAGGTTTGGCGTTCTCATGGCACGTTACAAAACCCCTGCACAAAGTGCTTAAACACATCAAAGCACACACAGTTCCTTGTTGCTCTTTAGAAAACAAAGCAAGCCTCCACACTGGCCAGCAAGACCCAGCATGCTAGAAGGTGCTATAGGATTCAGGTAAAGATCAGCTAGCAAAGATTTAGTGCCAGATGTAAAGAAAATGCCTCTTCAGAATTCCTTTAACAGTGTTTGGGAGGGATGCCTTACTGACTCTGAAAGTTCATGGAGCATTTAGCAGCTTGCCAGACCATACCTGAAAGTGGGAGAACAACACATGCTGTGCAGGGCTCTGATGCTTACAAGAGCTTTGCTGCTGCTATGTCTTTCCCTTCACCCTGCATTTTTTTCCCCCCAAATCCTGTTTTGTTTTTTACACTACCTCCATAGCCTGAACTCTTACTCAAACTGTCTTTCCCTTTTTATTTGCTCTAGAAGATCCTGCTCAGCTCACAGTCCTTATTTAATTACAACTTGGCAAAACAGAAAAAGGGCAAAGTAGAAAAAGGAGAAAAAAAATAACCAGCAAGAAAGAAACTGTTTGATCTGTGAGAACCATGCAATTCTTCTTTCTTTTCTGTGTCTTCATAAACTCACATAATCAGGCAACTAACAGAAACGATGTCACCGTGACTTTAACCCAAAATAATCTTGTATAAACCAGTCTGCATTTAAACTTGGAAAGAACCCACTGCAGACTCTTCCACACCCACAACATAACCCAGGGTACCATGCCTTTGACTGGAATTGAATATCTAATCTCCAGCCCATAGATTAGGCAAAGCTGTTCTTCCTAAGTGCCCTTCTGCCCCTTGGCCTGCGCTTGCTTCTCAATTCATCACCTTTCTCTCTGTGAGGAAATCACAATGTAGATAATGTTTTGCCAAGAATCTGGCAGAGCTATCTTTCCTTTTTTTTGTTTTTTTTTTTTTCCCTTAATCAAGTTGACTAATGCCTCTGCTCCAAAAGCTCAGTGTTTCCATGGGCAGGGTGGACAATTTAAGGATATATGTGTATGGGCTTATATATTAAACTGTCAAAACTTTAAAAGGTCACATGAGAGGGTTACTGTTTTTTTCCAGCTAGCTGTGAAGATAGGCTACTGCTTTAAATATGTAGCCACTGGCTGCTGCCTGCAGGCTGGGGTCAGAGTGGCTGGAGAGCGGCCGGGCAGAGAGGGACCGGGGTGTATTGGTTGATGGTAGGCTGAACATGAGCCTGCAGTGTGCCCAGGCGGCCAAGAGGGCCAGTTGCATCCTGGCCTGGATCAGGAACAGTGTGGCCAGCAGGAGCAGGGATTTTAGGAAAGATGTTGACTTGCTGGAACATGTCCAGAGAAGGGCAGCAAAGCTGGTGAGGGGTATGGAGCACAGCCCTGTGAGGAGAGGCTGAGGGAGCTGGGGTTGATTAGCCTGGAGAAGAGGAGGCTCAGGGGAGACCTTGTTGCTCTCTACAACTCCCTGGAGGGAGGTTGTAGCCAGGTGGGGTTGGTCTCTTCTCCCAGGTAGCCAGCACCAGAACAAGAGGACACAGTCTCAAGCTCTGCCAGGGGAGGTTCAGACTGGAGGTTAGGAAGAAATTCTTCACAGAGAGGGTGATTGCCCATTGGAATGTGCTGCCCAGGGAGGTGGTGGAGTCACTATCATTGGAGGTGTTTAGGAGGAGACTGGCTGGGGTGCTTGGTGCCGTGGTTTAGTTGATTAGGTGGTGTTGGAAGGTGGGTTGGATGTGATGATCTTGAAGGTCTCTTCCAACCTGGTCTATCCTTTCCTTCCCTTTCCTTCCCTTTCCTTCCCTTTCCGCTCCCTTTGGGGCTTTGGCAAAACTTGACCTGGGTTTGAAACACCCCAGAGTTAAGTTTCAGGAAAGAAAACCTGACCTAAGCTTTGTTAAGACTGAGCTTCTCCCAGTTTCACCTGTCTCTTGTGGCTGCACTCTACCCACAAACTTACAATTGCTGGGATACAGGGGAACGAAGGCTTGAGATATGATTGTCTGATGGGTAGTGGCAACCACACAGAGCTGGGTCTCAGCTTGAGGGTTTCTATAAATGTGCTTCCTGAGCTGTTTTGTGACAATCCACAGAGTGCATGAAATCTTGTGCTTGGAAAATATTACCCTTGTGTGTTCCAGTCAGTTTTATCTGGATGCTTACTGGAATAGGTTGGGTTTTTTTGTTTTTGTTTTTTTAAGATTACCTTCATTTATTTAGAAATGCTAATCATAAAATCACAGAATTGTTCAGGTTGGAAGGGACCTCAAGGATCAGCCGGTTCCAACCCCCCTGCCATGGCCAGGGACACCTCACACCGGATTGGTTGCTCAGAGCCACATCCAGCCTGGCCTTAAAAACCTCCAGGGATGAGGCTTCCACCACCCCTGTGGGCAAACTGTTCCAGTGTCTCACCACCCTCATGGGGAAGAACTTCTTCCTAACATCCAATCTGAATCTACCCATTTCTACTTTTTTTCCATTCCCCCCAGTCCTATCACTCCCTGACACCCTCAAAAGTCCCTCCCCAGCTTTCTTGTAGCCCCCTTCAGATACTGGAAGGCCACAATTAAGTCTCCTCAGAGCCTTCTCTTCTCCAGACTGAACTGACCTCAACTCATTTATTTAGAATGAAATATAACTATGTCATATTGAACCTTGATATGTTGAAAAGCATGCAGAAGTGAAATGGTCACCTTGTGTAAAAAATTCCTTTGCTTTTGGTGAATGCAAAGCAGGCAGTGAAAATCACCTCCTGCTGTGCTTCATTTCAAGACATTTTTGGGTTTGTTCATGTTTACTTCAAAATGGTTAGTTGGAAATCCAGTAGAAGGACCTGATGAAATCTCTTCACCCACCCAGACTGCAATGTTAGTGTCTCTACTGTGTGTATGCTTTGGGTATTATAGCTGTTTAGTATTGCTAGGGTGTGTAGGAACTTCTTGCTGCTGATCCCTGGAAGTGTTCAAGGTCAGCCTGGATGGGGCTTTGAGCAACACAGTGTGGTGGAAAGTGTCCTTGTTCACTGCAGGGGGGTTGGACTAGATGACCTTTAAAGGTGCTTTCCAACCCAAACCACTCTGTAATTTTGTAATTAACTGGACATCAGTCCTTTCATAGCATCCTCCTTGTAGGCGAAGTGCGTGCAAGTTGGAAACAAGCCTCCAGTGGTTCATACTGACCAGGGACTTCAAATTTGCATGAATCAGGAAGTGTTTGACACAGTGGATTGGTTTTGACACATAAAGGTGCTTTCCAGCCCAAACCACTCTACCATTCTGTGATTAACTGGACATCAGCCCTTTCATAACATCCTCCTTTCATAACATCCTCCTTGTAAGCGAAGTGTGTGTAAGTTGGAAACAAGCCTCCAGTGGTTCACACTGACCAGGGACTTCAAATTTGCATGAATCAGGAAGTAATTCAAGTTGACACTGTGGATTGGTTTTGACACACAGCACAATTTGAAGTACCAGCTCTAAAACTAGGTTTTTAATGAAAGACACAGATCTCAAGTCCTTGCTGTCCACAAGTTGCAGTCTCAGGCTTGGTAGCTTGCTAGGAGCTCTGGCTGGCCACATCTCTGAGGTCTAAAGGCAAGACAAAAAGAGAATTTCCTTCTGGTAACTGCTGGCACTAGTGATTTGAGACATTTTCCTTCATTTTCATGTCTGTTTCTGCAGCTCATGATAATCTGTTTCCTTATTTTAGTGCCTGCAGGTATGTACAATGACAGTTACAGTGTGTTTACCAGGTTTCTTTCCAAGCATCCCAGTCATGAGACACTACCAGCTGAGAAACTCAACAACTCAGAAATGTAAGTGGGGAGAGTCACTATGTAAATACAATTAGCAACCACTTCTCCCAGTTAGAAGGATTTGGGATGGAAAAATTCTGAAGTGCATCAGAGCTGAATGATGGAAATGAATTTATGTAAACACAAGAATCACACTTAATCTTTTAATCACTGAAATGTCATCACACTTAAACTTTCCCTGTGAGAGGCATTTGCCAGCACATCAAATCAAAGAAAAGGAAAGGAAGAAAGAAACAAAAGGGAGTTAAAGGATGGGAAGGGAGTAAAACATGGCTGTATGTATCACACAGGCACTTTTCCACTTCAGAATTGTACTTTTGCTTTACAGAATCACCAAGGTTGGAAGAGACCTCAAAGATCATCAAGTCCAACCTGTCACCACAGACCTCATGACTAAACCATGGCACCAAGTGCCACATCCAATTCCTTCTTGAACACCTCCAGGGATGGTGATTCCACCACCTCCCTGGGCAGCACATTCCAATGGCTAATGACTCTCTCAGTGAAGAACTTTCTCCTTACCTCGAGCCTAAACTTCCCCTGATGCAGCTTGAGACTGTGTCCTTTTGTTCTGGATATTGAAAGCTTCACTATCTTGTGATCAGTGCACCCTAGACTGCCTCCCACCATCACATCTCCCACCAGCCCTTCTCTATTTGAGAACAGCAGGTCAAGCAGAGCCTGACCCCTGGTAGACTCACTTAGCTGCATCAGGAAGCTGTCCTCCATATGCTCTAGGAATCTTCTGGACTGCCTCCTCTCTGCTGAATTAAGTTCCCAGCAGATATCAGGTATGGAGGCCTTATAGATAAGGAGACAAGGTGTGATTTAAGTGGACAGCTAGATCTGGAAAGCTATGAGAAACCTTTGTTAATCTCAGCTTCAGTCAACTACTGTTGGCTGAGGGGCCTGATTTGATCAGTCCTTTCATATTAGGTAACACATCAGAGGCACATCCCACTACAGCAGGATCTGGGGACTTTAAATGACAAATACTGTGTTAATAAACAAGCAGAGAATATGTGGTGGGATGGTGAGGGATTTTATGGGTGATGAAGTAATGCTTGAGCTTTCTGCAAGTTTTGCAGATCAAGTACATTGAGAAATGTGTTTAAGCAATCAGGAGGAAGCAGAAAAAGAAGTGCTGTGCTTGATGCCATGGTCAGGCCAAGTGGTCACTACCAACTTCATAAACAAATTCATACACTTGTAGAATTTGTGAGTTCCTCCTTCCAAGCGGGCAGCATCACATAGCATGAATTGTGAGTACTGAATAACTTGCCATTAGTGCCTTGAACTCTGAAGAGCTGATTTAAGTGTGTAGAGAGCAGGAATGCTGTCATTTGACTTGCAGTACCTTGTTCAGTATTTGTGATACTCTTTACAACAGCAAACTTTGCCACTCAATTAGTACCAAGATTTGGTGACTATGACTGCTTGGATTGCCACAGGGACGAGCTTGCTTTCCCTCACCCTGACATCCTTTTTTATTTTAAGGACTACATGCTTGCAAGAGTGTTCTTTTTCAAAACAGACCTATTTTTGCTCTAAAGGAAAACCATCTGAAACCACGATAATTTCATGGCTTTTTCTGTCTGCCTCTGAATCAAAAATAGCCATGCTGATCCATCCTGGAGGCTCAGTAGTCTTAGTGCCAGTTTTTCTTTTGGTGTGGCTGCAAGTTATAAAAGAGTACATCCTGTTGCAAAGGGGGAGGTCTGAAGCACCAGATTGTCCTGGACTTTGCAAGGCCATGCATATGCTGAAGGTAGTGATGATGTCTTTAGTAAGCTTGTAATAAGGTACAAGAGTGAACATGGGAAAGAGGCTTGTTCCTTCTTCTCCTGTTCTTAGACATTTAAATAAGGGAATTATGCTTGCAGTTGTGAGACACTGGTTTAGCTCATCTCAGCCCTTCTAACCCAAATCATTCTATGATTCTTAGTGCTCCAGAGGCAGGTAAATAGGAATTTTTGGAGATCCAACAAGTTAGTAGTTTCCAATTTTGCCATTTTCAAGGTATCTAGTAAAACTTCTATCAAAAAAAGAGAAAAAGGTAAGATATTTAGTGTTGTCTTTGGTACTGACCCAGCTCTGAAGTGTATCTTTTAAACCATGGCAGTACAAGATGGGGCTGTATGTGGCTGTGTCGGTATGACAGGGCTTGAGCACCTCTCCTATAAGGACAGACTGAGGGAGTTGAGGATGTTCGGTCTGGAGAAGAGAAAGCTCCGAGGAGACTGAATTGTGGCTTTCCAGTATCTGAAGGGGGCTACAAGAAAGCTGGGGAAGGACTTTTGAGGGTGTCAGGGAGTGCTAGGACTAGGAGGAATGTAAAAAAAGTAGAAATGGGTAGATTCAGAATCGATGTTAGGAAGAAGTTCTTCCCCATGAGGGTGGTGAGACACTGGCACAGGTTGCCCAGGGAGGTGGTGGAAGCCTCATCCCTGGAGGTTTTTAAGGCCAGGCTGGATGTGGCTCTGAGCAACCAATCCAGTGTGAGGTGTCCCTGGCCATGACAGGGGGGTTGGAACTGGCTGATCCTTGAGATCCCTTCCAACCCTAACAATTCTTTGATTTTATGTCAGAGCTCCCTTCTAGCATAGCTTATCCTCATGCATATACACAGGAAAAATGCTTTTGTAGGACTCTCAGGAAGTCTTCATATTGCTAGGAGGAGGAGGAAGCTGTGGGCAGGCAGGAGAAGGAGGTAAAGAAGTGATGGGCTTCTGCCATTAGCAGTTCTTTGCACGGCACATGTGTTCCTGGAGCATGCAGGAGCCACTGGCACCACACAGCAATCTGTCTCTACTAAGCAGACTGATTGCAAACAGAAGGAGTTAGTGGTACAAAACCCTGTGTGTAAACAAGCCCTACATCTCCATTCTCACTGCTTTGTTCTTCTTGCTCAACCATCTATTTTAATTGTAAACCCCCTTTCTTCTGTTGTTTCGCTCTGTTATTTTGGCATTGCTGCAGGCTTCAAACTGCCTCTCAGATGTGCTGGTTTTTGTGTGTGTACTACTTTACTGGTACTAAAGGCACTTGCTAAGACCTTGGGGCTTTGCTGGAAGTGGTTTACACAGCCTTATGATTTCTGAAGCAGGATGGAGAAAGACATTTTATTTTCCTTCTTTTTTTTTACTTGGCCATTATGAAATTGGAATATGGTCTTGTTGGAGTGGTTGGATTAATGTAATAAGCAAATACAAGATTGGGAAGTGTCTTGTGTTCCTTTGGTTGCCAATCTGGGGTCTGGAAGAAATTTTATTGCATTAGATGTTGGCTGCATTTTAAGTTTTCCTTGTAGTTCTGAAGAAGGGATCAGGTGGGTCAAACACCACAGATCTCCTGCTCTTTGTCCCAGAAACAGCGTTCTTAATGTTACTGCTCAGGTCCAAAGCATGCTGGGTGCTTTCCAAACTGGAAGAAGGAAGTTGTACCTGCTTGGAGACTGCAACTGCTTCACATGAGAGAGGTTGAGAAAGTGTCCAGGAACAGTAGTGCTGTACAGAAAGGCGGGTCATGGTCAGCATCAGAACTGGCAGTCTGAACAGCAAGATGTTGAAATACCTGGTGGCAGCACTTACTAGAAGGAGAGCTTGAAAAATGTGTTTGGCAAACATCTTTTGGATGTGGTTTCTAAATGAGGCAAACATCTCTTAGATGTGTAGCCTGTGCTGCTGTGGAAGAGGCAACCTGTAAGGCCTTCCAGCTCTCCATGGTGCTCTCCTGTGCAGAGCTGCCTGAGTGTAGATGCATCTGCAAGCCTGGAATGCTGTGCTTACCCCGCTCAGAAATGCTGCATGTTTGGTTTGCTCATCCCGTTCTTTAGAGTTGCAGTGATATGTATGGACAAGGAGATCAAGGCCAGGCTGGGCATTTTAATCAGCTATTTCCACCCCTGCCTGCCCCAGTTTTCTTGGTTTAGGCAGTGTAATGTGCTGCTTGTTTCTGTGATTCTGTTGAGATTTTGAGTTTCAGCAGCAGGAGGTTTATGCAGGGGAAGAGTATGGGCATTAATAAACCAGAGTTATTAGTTTAGTGGAATAATTCATAAACTGGTCCAGTAAACTAGATTTATTAGTTAATAAAACAACTTAATTGGGAGATGTAAAGGCAAGCAGGCTTTTGGTGTAAAATTTATATCAAATAAATATGTTCTGTATGGGCACTAAGGTAAAATATATATATATGTATATTTCATTTTTAATATTGAAGCATAAATCAGTTCAAGAGGGAAATTTCAGAATATAGCTGTTCATCAAGCACATGGATTGGTCCAGATGGAGTCAGATATTCTAATCAAACCTTCAATCAAGGTAAGGGAAGCCAAATAAGTGACTGACACGTGGGAACAAACTGAATTCTTGTAACTTGAGCTGATACCCAAGTGAGGTAGGTTTTCTTCAAAGAAATGTAGTGCTCCCTTTTGAGAGATACGGCAGAACTAAATTCTATATCTGAATCAAACATGCTGGGAAGTGCCTGAGTTATGATGTCTGAAAGGAATGAGGAAAGAGCTCTGCTGAAGTAGTGTGGCTGCCTTTTATTGGCTTAAATGGCAGCAGTTTCTCCTTGGCTAGGTCAAGGTTAATAGGGGAGACTGGAAAGAATAAAGGTTCCCTGGTTTGCCCCAGATGCTGAAGCTGTCATGTAAACTCCAATTCACTGGTCTGTGTACTTTGCTGTTTGTTTTGGTTTTTGTCAGGCTTAGGAAAATGAAAACTGCTACAGACTATTTATGTAAAGTGTCCTTTAATGCTTTTTGTCTCAATGAGGAGAGGCTGAGAGAGCTGGGGTTGCTTAGCCTAGAGATGAGGAGGCTCAGGGCAGACCTTATTGCTATCTACAACTACCTGAAGGGAGGTTTGTAGCCAGGTGGAGGTTGGTCTCTTCTCCCAGGCAACCAGCACCAGAACAAGAGGACACAGTCTCAAGCAGCACCAGGGGAGGTTTAGGCTGGATGTTAGGAAGAAGTTCTTCATAGAAAGAGAGATTGGCCATTGGAATGTGCTGCTCAGGGAGGTGGTGGAATCACCATCACTGGAGGTGTTTAGGAAGAGACTGGCTGGGGTGCTTGGTTTAGTTGATTAGATGGTGTTGGGTGATAGGTTGGATGCGATGATCTCACAGGTCTTTTCCAACCTGGTTTATTCTATTCTATTCTATTCTATTCTATTCTATTCTATTCTATTCTATTCTATTCTATTCTATTCTATTCATCTCTTCCTCTGTGTTGCAGCTGTTGTTGCTCTAGTTGAAAATGGTAAGCAAGAGATCACTCATGAGGAGTTTGGATCCGCATCCCTCTGCGATGCCCATCCTGGACAGCAGGTTCTGCTGCTGCCAGTGGCCTGGTTATTCCTGTACTGTAAGCTTCATGAGTCTTAGTTTGAGCTTCCTCAACTTGTGTTGAGTAGCAACAGTCTGAATTGCAATTTGAAAACTTGGCAATAGCAAAGTTATGGCTGCTTGAAAGAGGTTTTGTAGGTGGAACAGGATGGTTTGCTTGGAAAGAGATACTAAAATTGAGGAAAAGAGTGAAGAAAAATCATCTGAGAATAACTGTGAAAGAACCATAGCCAAAACTGTGTACATTCCAAGTGTAGATCATTTGAATCCTTTGACAGGCCCAGAGAGAGCCTCTGCTGCTGGCTCCATCTCATTAACTGTAGAAAGAGTGATTCAGGTCCAGGGGTTTTATCTCTTTCTTATGCACATAATAGCCTGGATCTTAATCTTGAACATCAACACCCTAGACTTTGGAGGAGACTGCAGTTGTGTCTTCTGTTGTATGTTTCAGAAAGCTGTTGTAGACTAGAACAAAGCTCTTGCAGTCATGTGGAGAGTTCAGTGTTCAGCAAGCAAGAAATCATGGGTGGAGAGTGAGTATTCACATGACCTGAAACTCTGAAAACACTCTGAAAAGAAATAGTTGTGTGTACAACCTTCTGCCTTTGCCCTACCTCCTCCCCTTCCCAAACTGCTGTCTAAGTCAGTCTTCAACATGCAGTTTTTTGCTGAAACATGGCATACACAGCTGAACAGATCTTGGTAGGCAAGTCCATCAGTCGGCACCCAAGGGTTTTGCCCCAGTGACCATTCTAGAACTACATCCATCAACAAAACGAATAAATTGGGGGGGAAATGTGTAATGGTGCAAGATGATGCTCCCCAAATCAGCTAATATCCTTCATATCTGTGGCTATTGTGTAATTCACCATTTCCGGAAGGTGAATGTCTGTGCAAACCCAGTTCATTGGCTGCTGCTGGAGTCTGTCTATTTAATTCCTTGTCTAAGGAATGCTGTGTGTCACACCAGCAATTACATCCCCAAATCTGCTACATTTTGGCTTTGTAACAGGTGGATAGTTTGAGGACTCCTAGGTTCTCTTCACAGCATCATTCCTGGTTACCTTTGGGCAGGTCATTGATACTTCATTCTCCCCCTTTATAACACAGCTGTAATATTTTACTTGCCAGGTTTACAGGCCACAGACTTAATTTGAAGACATTATGTAAGGCTGGAGCTCTGGAGGTGCAGGATTTTTACCTGAAGTGTCCCAGTGTGACCTATATTTCCAGTAAGGCTCATTCTTTGAAGGACATTAAGACAGACATGGTAAATCTGGCAGTTTCATGCTAGGGATTGGCACTGAATAAATGCTTATGCTAAGGAGGGATGCTAGAGCTTTTCTTGGGAGAGATGATGCTACAGAAGTTGGCAAAATTAATCTGGAATCAGCAGAAGCATTAGAAGCATTTCTAGAAAACACTGTCATTGGCAGGAGGACTGATCCTCCTCTTCTTGCATACAGGTACAGAGGGGCTTTGCATGGCAGGACCACTGGCTTGATCCTCAGTTCCATTGTTGGTGTTCAAGCTAATGAATACAGAGCATGGATTGATCCAGGTCTCTCTGCTGCCATTGGAGCTGCCTCCTTTCTCAATGGTGTGTCAGGACCAACTCTCTCCCTCACTGTGATAATGGTAAGTGTGGCCAGGGTGCCTCATGGTTTGTGTGCTCAGGGTTGAGGTGAGCTGTTGCTGCTGCAGTGAAATGAACAGGTGATGTCCTATGCACAGGGAACTACAGAGGGGGGAAAAAAACCCAAACTATTGGCCTGGCTATTTCCAGTTTGCCTGCAGAGTTGTCTGGGGCTTTGTTTGTTTCTTTTGTTTTGTTTTGTTTTTCTTGGACCTTTTATTTGTGTAGTGTAAGCTTGTACATAAGAGTGTGACTGAGCAAGTCTGCTACTTTGTTAAATTTTGGTGGGGTTACAGAGGTGATAATGGCATCAGTGGTTTGCAAAGACCACCTCAGAATGACAGTATCTTCTTTTTCTTCTGAAATAGTAAATCACACTGCTTCTCTTGTGAACTGGCTGCTGTGGGGGCTGAGGACCTTGTGCAATGCACCCTTTTATGTTGTGGCTGAGAAGGGCCTTCTGGATGGAGTAAGTGAAGGACTTGCAGCAGTAGAGGCAGGTGATGCAATGGGAAGCCTCCTGCACATCTGTGGTAAATTTATGCCTTGTGGATTTCAAAATGTGGAGATTGATTGGAACACATTTCATGTTTCTACTTCCTGCTCCTCCTCTTCTTATAGCAAACCACTTTGAGTCTGTGCTACAATACTTTCCAGGCAAACCTCTGAAATCTAAAGGATCTGCAAATAATACTCTTATCATCAGAGAGGATGTTCTCTCCCTGGTTGCAACACCTGGGGATGGGGAGTTGTAAGGCACAGTTGAAATTCAGCTTAGTCAACAGAGAAGGGAGTTTGAGGTCACAAGGGGGAAGCTTTCACCCTTCCACAGCAGGACATTCAAGTCCTGTGAGTCTCACTCTATGTGGAAACTTATCCATGACTAAACCCAGTCTTGGCTGCCTGGCTGGCATTGCCCAAAAGGGTCTCATTAAAATCTTTGCAGGTGTCAGAATTCACCCGGAGTGACCAAGCCAGGACTTTCCCTCCTAGAACACAATGTTTGATGAAGTAGCTGTTTATCAGCACTCACTCCCAACTGGGTTCATTTTGGAGATAAGTTGTGCAAATTGTGCAGGAAGCATTTTTGGATGTTTTAGCTTGAAAGGTGTTAAGGGTGTCTAGCAACAGGACAAGGGGGAATGGATTTAAGCTGAGGGAGAGTAGGTTTAGAGTGGATTTTAGGAAGCAGTTCTTCAGTATGAGGATGGTGAGACTCTGGATTGGATTGCCCAGAGAGGTTATGGATGCCTCCCCCTTGGGGGTGTTCAAGGCCAGGTTGGATGAGGCTTTGAGCAGCTCAGTCTAGTTGTGTAGTGTCTCTGCCCATGGCAGGGGGCTTGGAGTAGATGATCTCTAAAGTCCCTCCCAACCTGAGCCATTCTATAATAAGGAGATTAATTATGGTAACATTCCTGCTTCAGTGTACTCTTGGTACTTCACCACCACCTCATTCCATCAAGTACAAATGCACTCTGGTGTTTTTGCTTCTGTTATTGCAGTTACTTTGGAAGTTACTGTATGATTGGTTGGCCAGCTACTAAGTCTGTAAGATTTGAAGGGGGAAAAAGCTGGTGCCTGTACACTAGCTGTGATTATTTGTGGAGCCCCAGTTACCACTAACATAATGTCTTTTCCAAAGCAGGCCTGAATTTTCTTGCAATGGGTCAATACACTTTAATTTAAGCATCATTTGTAAACCATTACTTTATGATTTTGCTGCAGATACAAGTCCTTAGTGGCAAAAGCAGTTGATTGACATCTTCCTTAGCTTTGTGGCCACGAGGATGTGTTCATTGCAGGGAGGTGAGAAGCGATTGCGTGCCAGAATGCTTGCTGGGCTTGGATGAGACAATAGTTTCATTAGGCTGCAGCAGAGAGAAAAAGCTGAGAGACCTGGAGAAGACTGAGAGGGGATTTAATAAATGTTTCTAAATATCTGAGGGCTGGGGGTCAAGAGGGAGGGGACAGGCTCTGCTCAGTTGCACCTTGTGACAGGACAAGGGGCAATGGATATAAACCACAGCACAGGAGGTTCCACCTCAACATGAGGAGGAACCTCTTCACTATGAGGGTCATACAGCACTGGATCAGGCTCTTCAGAGAGGTTGTGGAGTCTCCTTCTCTAGAGACTTTCAAGACCCATGTGGACGCATTCCCGTGTGACCTGTGCTGGATTCTATGGTCCTGCTCTGACAGGGGGGTTGGACTCGATGACACAGTCTCAAACCATGCCAAGGGAAGTTTAGGCTTGAGGTGAGGAGGAAGTTCTTCACAGAGAGAGTTGTTAGCCATGGGAATGTGCTGCCCAGGGAGATGGTGGTATCACCATCCCTGGAGGTGTTCATAGAGGGGATTGGATGTGGCACTTGTTGCCATGGTTAAGTAGTCATGAGGTGTTGGGTGACAGGTTGGACTTGATGATCGTTGATGCCTTTTCCAACCTTATTGCTTCAATGATTCTATCTTCAGAGGTGTCTTCCAACCCCTAACATCCTGTGAGCTCTAACTTTAGTCACTTCAGTTTCTCCTTGCTTTCCCCATTACCTGCGCTTGCTCTTCTTTTTCCTGGTGCCTCCCTCTGTGAGCATGCACGTATGGCATCTGCAAAACAATAGCTGAAAGCTGGGAAGAGAGCTGGGGGCATCTCAGCTGGGGGAATCTCAGCTGGGGAGGCAGGAGGCAAACGCCGAGGAGCGCACTGCAATGCGTTCTGAATTCCCCTAGGTGTCACGGTCTAACTCCTCTGCGCCTCTCTCCGCACAGGCAGATCGCGGTTCAATTCATGTGCATCCAAGACAAATAGTTGCATTGCTTGAGGAAATATTAATTTTTGAGAAGAATAAAAGGTCTTGGACATGACAATGCAAAAACATAATTAAAAGGTTGTGCCCTCAAACCATAAAATGCACTTCCCCTCCCCCTCTTTTTTTTCTTCTTTTTTCCTATAGTTTCTGGTGGGTTCAAAAAGAATTAAGAATGTTTGCTTTGGCTTTTTGCACAGGCTTCCTTTGGAAGCAGTTATGAATGTGAGGCTTGTAGTGAACAGGTTTGTAAGATGCTTTTCTGTTTGGGTTTCTTTTCCTTTCTTTCTTTCCTTCTTACTTGTTTTCCCTTCTCATGTCAAACCCCACAGGTGTCTGCCCACCTCTTCTTTCTGTGCTGCCTCTTTCTACCCCTCCAAGCTGACACTTGACCAGCATCCCAGCTCTGTGGCAAACAGTAAATGACATTTTCCTTGGCAAGCACAAGGGCCAGCCTCATGACTTGCCTTCCCACAGCCTTCTGTCTCCCACGCCTTTTCAAGTGTCGTGTGTCCCGAGCTTGCTGGCCTCAGGGTGCCTAGATGTGGGAGGGGGAATGCCACCTTCCTGCGGTGTGTTTTGTCTCTGGGTCATTCTGCACTTTTGTTGTTCCTTTTCTTTGTTTTTGCCTCTCAATAACACTGCCTTGCAAGGGTTAAAGAGGAAAGGTGGCACTGGGCTAGCCTAGGATTAGTGCTTTTGTCCAGCACTGATGATGCCTCTGCCTGCAAGCTGGGAGAAGCTTGATTTACACCCATTTGCATCCTTTGTTCCCTCAGTTGTCTCTCTATTTGTTTTACGTGGAAAATAGCCCAGGCTCTCTCCACTTTCTTGCCTCTTCTGTTCAAACAGAATTGAAGCAGTATATCAATTTATTGGCTTAATTTATTTCTCCAAGAAGTCTCTTCTGATAGACATGGGGAATGCAATTTATTCTGAAAATGTTAAGACTCAAAACCACCTCTGAGTGCAAAACACTGAAATATCAGGCTTTAGACAGACTAAAGGAGAAAAGAAGAGTATTCCTTAGGATTTGGAAGGGCTTATCCTGTGATGTTTTGCACATCTGTCACAACATGAACATTTCCTCCTGTTACCTGCTGCTGCTTTACTTGGCTGCTAGCAGGGCAATGTGTCCTAAAGAAAGGAGGGAGGATGCCTTTGGTGGTGCAAGTGCTCTTTCTCATGTGAAGCAGCAGTGTCCATTCGCCTTGGGCAGCTTCCAACTCCATCTGGGCTTTTCCCTCTTCCCTTCTCCTCCTCGAGCTGGAAAGTAAGGATGGAAGCAGCTTGTGCTATGAAATAATTGTCTTGTTTGGCCATTATCCAGGATTTGCCGCTCTCTGACCTATGGATTCCCAGGGCTGTTGTGTAGGCAACAAGGAGGGTCTGCAAAGGGAGATGGATGTTACTCAAGGAGGTGCTCCTGCAGAGCTTGCCTTATGTGAGACTTGTTTAGTCTCACAGTCTTACAGTCATCTTGGATCTTGCTCTAGTAAGAGAAGAGAACAATAGAAATACCTTTTAAGCTGCTGACTTTGAAGCACCAGCTTCAGTGCAGGTGGGTTTCTGTTTCCACCTAATATGTCTTTATCTTTTTTCTGGGCTTGTGTACCAGTGCCCTTATATTCTTCCCAAATGGAGAAGCAGCTGACCCTGCAGCAGTAGGGCTTGAGACCTGTGGTGCTGTCATGCTGTGGGCTTTAGAAAATGGAGGGTCTTGGATTTTGGTCCATGACAGCTCTTCAGGGCAGATCTTAGGACATGAGTAACTACAGTAGGCAGGACATTTTGCAACATGTCAAATGAAATTATTTAGTTGGTCCTTCTGGCCTTAAAAGAAACCAATCTTGGTTTTGGTATCTGACTAGCTGAAGAGAAGGGTGTTCCCTTCCAAGCTCATAATGCCATCCAAAGTGCAATGCTTTCCATGACAAGGATTGTAATTTGCTCAGATGTGAGAAGAAAAGTTCTCAGAGTGCTGATGACACGTTTGGTGTACCAGCAGGCAGGGGATAGGCTGGCTTGAAATACATCATTTTCATGTCCATGTGAAAAACCTTATGGTCAAATAAGACCAATGTAATCTTGTAAGCCAATACAGCAAAAGGTTCTTCAGTGCCCAGCAGTGTGGTAGGAGTGACTAGAAACATGGAAGCCTGCAGAACTTGCTTTTTTTTCAGCACCATCTTGGTTAGAAAGATTTAAAGCTTCTGCTCTGTTTTTGGCTGACAGTGAAGCCTGGCTTTAAAAAACCTTGGACATTTCATCAAAAAGCTGAACAGGGAGGTGGTTGAATTCCCATTCCTGAATCCCCATTCCTGGAGCTGTTTAAAAGATGCAGAGATGCTGTGCTGAAGGATAAGATTTAGCACCAGACTTGGTGGAGTTAGATAATGGTTGGACTGGATGATCTTAAAGGTCTTTTCCAGCCAAAACAATTCTATGATTCTGTTCTATATGAGAAACAGAAATATTGGGGGGTGGGGGGAATTAAACTGTCTTGCTATAAGCTTTTGTATTTAATATCAGAATTTTTGTGTAAGGAATGAAATATTTCCCATGAAACACCAAGAAGGCTTTCTAGGTATGTTAGAGGAAGGAGGGGGCAATGCATGGTGCATAGTGTAGTTGAATCTGAGAGGCCAAGCCAAATCCAAGTGTAACATTCTCCAGAGATGTCAAAATACCATTCCAAATGAAAGCTTTTCAGGCTTTAACCTGAAAAAATTATGCTCTATAGGGATGCTACCTGATTTGTCAAGTCAGTGGAACATTCCACTACAAAAATGTATGCTTGCAGGGAAAAATGGAAGAAAACCATTCCCCCCCCCTCCATCTGGGTGGTAGCCTTGTGAACTCAGCCCAAGAAAGTCCATAAAGGTCCCCTCTGAGTCATTCATTCATCACCTGTAATGAAGAACTGCAGCTCTGGGACAGCTGGACAGTCTGTAGGTGATTCAAAAATTAGAGGAGAACCCAGCTTTATCTCCAATATAGCTGTTTCAGCTTTGGCACCAGGTCCTGCTCAGTAGAATCAGCAGAGATGCCTGAACTGTACACGGATTCCATTGGCATCCACCTTTCAGAAAGTTCAGTGGTGCCTCTGAAATATTGAAGTGGAGACTGCTGCTCTGGTTTCAATGCACACATTGGGAGCGAAGCTGTAATGGGAGAAGATAACATTTTCATGCAGTCATTTCTCTGGCTCGAGCTTTCAGTAGCTTTAAAGGTCTTTCACAAATAAAGAGATCTAGGGTATTACACCCTACAATTGTACATTTGGGACGTGTAACACAAACCCTAATGAAAGTTCACGAGAATTTAATGTGCAGAAGTTATTTTTAATCCCCAGTATCTTATCTGGTTTTAATTTCTGGGTTCGAACTACAACATGCAGTTGGGCTGTCTCAGGCACTCAATTCTTTGCCAAACTTAATTTGTTTCCAAATTAAAGACATTTTTCAGTTACATTGTCACCAAAAAAAAAAAAAAAAGGCATCTGAAACCATTAAATTTTGTCTTATTTTTAACTTAAAACCCTTCAGAATGTTGCCAATAGTTGTTGGTTGGGTTTTTGTTTGTTTGCTTGCTTCCCCCCACCACCAAATTTCAAGGAAATGATTTATCTCCAGGACAAAAGCTACCACAAGAAGTCTATCTCTTTTCTCCAGCCTGAGGCATTTATCATCATCTTGAATTAAAACCCCCATGTAAGAGGGTGCTCTGATGAATGGGGGCTGGGTGCCAGAAATCCCTCTTTGATTATTGGACCCAGCTGAAACAGGAGCAAGTTGTTACACAACCCAGCAGCTGCTGGGCTGAGCATGGTCTGTTGGTGGGAAGGAGACTCCTGCTGTAGGTCATGAGAGAAGCAAACCCCTGAGGAGGAGCATGGCTTCCCCTCTGCTCAAGATGGGCAGAACAACCTGTTCTGTTAGAATAGAATTAACCAGGTTGGAAGAGACCTTTGAGATCATTGAGTCCAACCTATCCTCCAACACCATCTAATCAACTAAACCATGACACCTAGCACCCCATCCAGTCTCTTCCTAAACACCTCCAGTGATGGTGACTCCATCACCTCCCTGGGTACTGTGTCCAGTTCTGGGCCCCTCAGTTTAGGAAGGATGTTGACTTGCTGGAACGAGTCCAGAGAAGAGCAACAAAGTTGGTGAGGGGTTTGGAACATAAGCCCTACGAGGAGAGGCTGAGGGAGCTGGGGTTGCTTAGCCTGGAGAAGAGGAGACTCAGGGGTGACCTTATTACTCTCTACAACTACCTGAAGGGAGGTTGTAGACAGACGGATGTGGGTCTCTTCTCCCAGGCAAGCAGTACCAGAACAAGAGGACTGCTGCGCCAGGGGAGGTTCAGGCTAGATGTTAGGAAAAAGT
This sequence comes from Dryobates pubescens, assembly GCF_014839835.1. Taxonomy (NCBI): domain Eukaryota; kingdom Metazoa; phylum Chordata; class Aves; order Piciformes; family Picidae; genus Dryobates; species Dryobates pubescens. The sequence goes on along the minus strand of NC_071614.1, from coordinate 6,708,998 downwards.
TCTATACAGAAAGAGTGATTGCCCATTGGAATGGGCTGCCTGGGGAGGTGGTGGAGTCGCCATCACTGGAGGTTTTCAGGAGAAGACTTGATGGGGTGCTTGGTGCCGTGGGTTAATTGTTTGGGCAGTGTTGGATTGGTTGATGGGTTGGACGCGATGATCTTGAAGGTCTCTTCCAACCTGGTTTATTCTATGTATTCTATGTATTCCAATGGCCAATCACTTTCTATGAACAACTTCTTCCTAATATCCAGCCTAAACCTCCCCTGGTGCATCTTGAGACTGTGTCCTCTTGTTCTGGTGCTGGCTGCCTGGGAGAAGAGACCAACCTCCACGTGGCTACAAACCTCCCTTCGGTAGTTGTAGACAGCAATAAGGTCTTCCAGCACTTAGATGTGTTAAATCTCATGCCCTTGGACTCTGCCCATCTGTCCAGCCTGGCAAGGTCCCTCTGCAGACCTCTCCTACCCTCTAACAGATCAACTCCTGCCCCCAGCTTGGTGTCATCTGCAAACTTACTGATTATGTTGCACTTTCAATGTTTTCCTTGGTTATATTTGGAAGAAGAGTAAAACTGGGTTCAGGATGTGCAGGGTGGTGATGGTGAATGCACATTAGAGGTGTGCTGTTGTGGCAAGCAAGACTGAAGGCAGGTGGGCACCCAAAGAGAACCTGTGAGAGCACATGGAAAAATAAAAGCATTGCAGAGGAGTACAAATGGTAGCCAGTGGGACCTGTCCTAATGTTGGCTCTTTTCTGATTTTATACTATGAAAGAGTGATGATGGAAGAACTCTTGAGTGCCTGGTGCCTGTGTTTCAGGCAAGGTTGTGGAGCCAGACCTGAGCTTCTTCCTTGCATCTCTTAAACAAACAAACAAACAAAAATCAAAACCCCCAGACCCCATATTGGCAGCAGCCAGCTAGGTTGTTGTCAACTGGTGAGCTCTGCAGCAGCAGGTGACTTCTGCAGGTACTGGTGCACCCTGTGGAACAGCAGTGTCTGGCTTTAGAGAAGAGGATGTTGCACAGCTGTAGGGATAGCTGGAGTGGAGTTGTCTGGTACTTCAGATCATACAACACGAAGACTGACCTCAGGCTACTGTGGTTATACTGCTCCCATCACATGCTCTTCCTCAGCCTGACCCTTGTTCAAAGAAAAGAGAATTTGTTTGGAAGGCTTGAGTCATACTTTTCCCTTTCTCTTCCTTGTGTTGCAGACTGTTTGCAATACTTGGAAGGGAACAAAGACAAGGGAAAGAAGCAACTGTTAGAAATGAACACATCCTGGTGGTGCAGTTTGGCACCACAGACCTTGGGACATCTCTGATCGTGCCTTCCTCTGACTTGTTCAAGATGGAGGGGCATGAAAAGGGACATTTGGCTCCTGGGGCAAGCACAGCCTGATGCTCTGGAGGGAAAATAAATAGTAATGAGCACACAGCTGTCTGTCGGGAGAGCCATTCCTGGGTGAGAAAGTAATAGAGGCTCATGACAGGTCATGTCAGCATCTGCTGGGCTACACTGGCGGGGAGAAGAGTTTGATCCTCACTTCAGAATGAGTACACATGTACGTGCTCTGGACCAGGGAGCACTTTCTGCACCGCTGGTGGAAAAGCCATGTCCTGACCAGAGGGGCAGGCAGACATGTCCACTCCACAGTCACGTTCCAATTCTTCTCTCCTCAGATGCTTCAAAGCGGTTCAGTACATTTCCTCCAGCAGGGTCACTCAGTCCTGAATTTGCCTTTGGCCAAGATTCTCCACACAGCTACAGTCTTTAACTCCTCAGGAGGGAACGCCACGTGGTGGCTTTTCCACCTGATTTCGGTGGGGAAAGGAGAAATCTTTGGCAGAAGCTGTGGCAAATGTGTAGCATTTAAGGTTTTCCACTTCGTGTTTCTTTCGAAGCAGGCAGAGGAAGTGCTTAATTATTTGGAGACTCATTTGGCAGGTTCTTCTAGTGCTAGGCTGTTTAATCCATCAGCCTGTCATGCTTAAAGACTTTAGAGCTCTCTTAATGTTTTTCATTACACCTGAGATGGTTCACAGAAGTTGTTTTGACAGGGCCTAATTTTCTTTTACCAAACTACCTGATTTTTTTTTTCCCCCTTTCCCCTAATGAAGAGTTTAAACCTTGGTCAAAACAATTTTCAACATCTCCAGGCCTACAGTTATTCTGAACAGGGTAAGTGTTTGCTCTGCCTGTCAGGAGGAGCAGGGTGTGTTTGAATGGTCTATCTGATGGTGTTTGGGAGCCTGGTTGCAAGCGATGTCACCTTTGCACAAAGAAGGGGAGATGCAGAGTAGTGTTGTGCCAGTCCTAGTCTTATCCAAGTAAATCCCAGAGTAACAATGTATAATCAGCAACCTGTTAAGTGCATTAAGTGCTATTATTTTCTGCTGAATTTGCTCCAGCTGGGGGAAGAGCACCATGTGGGTTTTTTGGCAGCAGTTTGTCTGGAAAATGAAAGAAGTGAAGCTGTGCTTTCATGGAGAAGGGGATGGGGAACAGTTTCAGGACCTCAGAATTTTGTAATGCATGTGATGAAGAGACTGGAGGCTCAGGGAAGAAATGCCTATGCTCGTTTGAAAGCAACAAGCTTTTCTAAGTTTTCTATTCTGATATTTAAGATCTAATCTCCCACTGAAGGTAAAGGTGAAATGGAGTTTGCAGCCTGTGGCATAAAGCATTTATCAAATAGCCTTGGTAAATCCACTGTCCAGTCTGCAGCTGTCTGTAGTTGTGGGGCTCTGTCTTCTTCAACCTTTTTGAAGGTGGTGGAAGCCTCATCCCTGGAAGTTTGTAAGGCCAGGCTGGATGTGGCTCTGAGCAACCTGACGCAGTGTGAGGTGTCCCTGCCCATAGCAGGGGGGTTGGAATGAGAGGATCCTTGGGATCCCTTCCAACCCTAACAATTCCATGGTTGGTCTCTTCTCCCAGCATTCAGCACCAGAACAAGAGGACACAGTCTCAAACTGCACCAGGGGAAGTTTAGGCTTGAGGTGAGGAGAAAGTTCTTCACAGAGAGAGTTGTTTGCCATTGGAATGTGCTGCCCAGGGAGGTGGTGGAGTCACTGTCCCTGGAGGTGTTCAAGAGGGGATTGGACGTGGCACTTGGTGCCATGGTTTAGTAGTCATGAGGTGTTGGGTGACAGGTTGGACTTGATGATCTTTGAGGTCTTTTCCAACCTTATTGATTCTATGAGTCTATGAACATTTCAAGAGGAGATTGGACGTGGCACTTGGTGCCATGGTCTAGTCATGAGGTCTGTGGAGACAGGTTGGACTTGATGATCCTTGGGGTCTCTTCCAGCCTTAGCTATACTGTGATGCTGTGATTTAGGTGCATTGAGCAAGGCACATACCCAATCCTGCTGGGTTTTATTAATAGAAGGGTCACTTGCCACAGCACACGTAAGTGTTACCTTCCTGAGACACAGATGTAGACAGCTTTCAAACCTCCTTTCAGGGTTTGGTGTCTGCTATGTATGTCAGATAAAGAGCCAGATTACAAAAAATTCCCTGGTGGATATCTTTCCAGGGCATCTTGGCAGGAGCTGCTGCTCTCACCTATGCTGTTTCCGATATTACTTGCATCCCTTGCCACAGCCTGTCAAAACAGGTGTATTTACAGGCCTTGAGGGACTGAAACAAGAAATCAAACATTTGTATAGCATCTCCCATCCAAGTTCCCAAGGACTGAGGCTCAAAGGATTCTTGGTACGTTTCCAGGGATTACTTAGCTGTGCTGGGTATTTCTGTGTTCTCTTTAGCAAGCTCCTGCTGCTGCTCTACCTCTTGGAATTAGGGGAAAAAACACCCAAATTCTGCCTTTAAAGAAGGAAATCATCAACAGAATGCTAGTTGGCTTCAGCAAAACTCACACAGATATTTAAATCCACATCAGAGACAAGTGGGATGATGTCTCACTAAACATCCCGAATTAAGGTGAATTAAGCAGCAGTGCACGAGTGTGGTTAATTAGAGCTACTTTGCTCAAAGAGAAAAGGTATGTGCCCTCTGCTTTTCCTGCTCTGCTTCGGCAGTAATTGAGCTCTAGGGTGCTAGAGGCTGCCTGCTCCTTGTGATTGCCTGGAATAGTCAGTGGGGTTGAGCTGTGGAAGAGGAAGAATCTCACTGATTGTGCAATCCTCCTGGCACTGAGGTTTGGCAGGACGTCCTCCCAGTGAACCTACGCTGGGTGTGCCGCCCTTTGTAGAGTGTGATGCACGGCTCAGGGTGCCTGAGGCTGCGAGCAATAATCGTTTTCAGCAGTGTGAGGGAACTTGAATGCATCGTCTTTGGGGGCTAGCATGACAATCGTGGCTTTTTAAGGGATTTATGTTTAGTGTATTGCAGCATCTCCCTTGTCCAAAAATTTCCAGCAGTGATGGTGATGAGTGGTAAGGAGATAAAGGGAGTTCATGGATGTAGTCCTAGGACTATAAGACGTTTCTTCATAGGTGAAGTGCACAGGGAAGGAATCTTTTCCCTTTAGTTTTAAAGAGATTAAAGACATTTCTGGGAGGGAGTATTCAGCTGGGTTGGTATCTCAAGAAGGTGTCTTTTGGGGCACAATCCCAGATGCAAATAGTGGGCTGTGATAATGGCATTTCAATTCATAATTTGTCCAGACATTGTTAAGTGTAAAGTGACTCAAGTGTTCAACGCCCAGGTTGCTAAGGGCCAGCAGATCATAAGCCAGAGATGAAAGAAACAGAAATGCAGATCTGCATTGTTTGTGAAATGGAAGTGACAATACAAATAACTCCATCTTTGGAGACATTATTTCCACCAACTTGTATTTTCAAGTAAAGCTGTGTGTCCAGAGAAGGGCAACAAAGCTGGTGAGGGATTTGGAGCACAAGCCCCACGAGGAGAAGCTGAGGGAGCTGGGGTTGCTTAGCCTGGAGAAGAGGAGGCTCAGGGGAGACCTTCTTGCTCTCTACAACCCCCTGAAGGGAGGTTGTAGCCAGGTGGGGATTGGTCTCTTCTCCCAGACAACCAGCACCAGAACAAGAGGACACAGTCTCAAGCTGCACCAGGGGAGGTTTAGGCTGGATGTTAGGAAGAAGTTCTACACAGAGAGAGTGACTGGCCATTGGAATGTGCTGCCCAGGGAGGTGGTGGAGACACCATCACTGGAGATCGTTTAAGAGGTGACTGGATGAGGCACTTGGTGCCATGGCTTAGTTGATTAGATTGTGTTGGGCGATAGGTTGGACTCAATCTCAAAGGTCTTTTCCAACCTTGTTAATTCTGGTTCTGGTCAACAACTCTTTTACTGCTGTGAAGAGGGGTTTGTTCTCTCCTTTCCAAGAAGTCAAGAGACTTTCTGCTGCAAGAAAAGTGGTCAAAAGTTTTCTGCTGGCTACAAGTGTTGCAGTATTTTGAAATGTTCTGTTGACCATGAATGATTTTTTTTTGTCTTGTTGTCTGTAATCAATAGCAGCAAAAATTTCAAGTGAGAGAAGTTCTGGTTGTAGGTGAGAGAAATGGAAGGTGCTTTCCTGGGGGAATGTGTGCTCCTCCACAGAATATGGTAGCGTGGAGACTGGAAAATTTCCCAGTGTTGGTGTTCTGTGCCAGCTGCAGCTGCAAAACTCTTGGATTTGGCTGGCAGTACCAAGACTTCATGTCCTTCCCCACCCACCCCTCTTTCAAACTCATTCTCAGCTATGTTGTCTTGTACCTTTGTCCAGCAGCTGCTTGGTTTTTTCCTAAATCTTTTCCAAATTCCAGGCCTTTCAGTTAAGCATGTGTAACCTGCAAAGAATGACAAAGACACTTCTGGAGAGTTTGCTTTTGCCAAGCATGGTGGACTTGATATCCTGGGAAGGAAGGGGATTTTAAAGAATAGAATAGAATAAACCAGGTTGGAAGAGACCTTCGAGATCATCATGTCCAACCACCATCCAACACCACCTAATCAACTAAACCATGCAACCAAGCACCCTATCAAGCCTCCTCCTGAACACCTCCAGTGATGGTGATTCTACCACCTCCTCGGGCAGCCCATTTCAATGGGCAATCACTCTCTCTGTATAGAGCCTAAGCCTCCCCTGGTGCAGCTTGAGACCGTGTCCTCTTGTTCTGGTGCTGGTTGCCTGGGAGAAGAGACCAACCTCTGCCTGTCTACAGCCTCCCTTAAGGTAGTTGTGGACAGCAATAAGGTCACCCCTGAGTCTCCTTCTCTCCAGGCTAAGCAACCCCAGCTCCCTCAGTCTCTCCTCATAGGGCTTGTGTTCCAAACCCCTCACCAACTTTGTTGCCCTTCTCTGGACACGCTCCAGCAAGTCAACCTCCTTCCTAACCTGGCAGAGTTTTATTTGAACAAACCTTGAACAGTAAATTTGACTACAAAGATATATTATTTTTTTTTTCTCCATTTTTTTTTTTGGGTAGGTTCTTCTGCATTTGTCCTTGCAGGCTGCAAGCAGGAAGAGAGCTCTCTTGCAAAGTGGGTTTGCAGTCGAAGCAAGAGCACTGATTTGTACTCTGTAGCAGGCTGACGGTCTTCCCCTTTACATTATTGGAAAATATCAACAGTTCAGGGAATATTCACTGTATCAGCAGCTTCTAATGAGGTTGTTTGGACTCTCTTCTCTGAGCTGGAGTGAAAAAACCTTTGAAACACGTTGACCACAATTTGATTGAAAAGAGGGGGAGGGCTTTTAACAGCGAGCTTTAAGTAAACTGCACCTTTTTGAATTTCCTGGGCAGCTGCCTTTCTGCCTTTGATGTGCCATGCCTGGTGATGCTGTTAATGAAATGCATAATTATGTGTTATATAATAAAACAGAGCTAACATGAAGGTGCCTAATAGATTATAATGATGTGGAGGCCTGAGAAACTCAGGACCACGGGGGTTGTTGAAAAGTGCCTCTGGTGACAAAGAAGACGTTTAAAGAGGTTTGAATAACTGTGCTAATAGCTTAATTGTGGGCTCTGTGTGTGTGTGGAAATGGCATTTTTTTCTAGATTTTTTTTTTGTATCTATAGAGAGAATATTGAAGAAAAAAACCGTTGCAATTTACTGGGCTGCTGATGTATGAAGTGTCAGCACTGAGTGCTTCCAGGGCTTATTAGTGCTGTTGGCTTTACGTAGATGGGTGCCCTAGGCAAAGGCATTTTTGGCACAGCCTGCTGCACCTCAGGATCAAAAGGGGGGGAGAGGTGGTGGGGGAATCTGGCAATATGCACAGAGCATAAATTGCATCCTAAAGAGCAGCCCCTAAAATGCAGGCTTGGAATGGCTATCAATAAATGAAACATCATGTTTAATGGTTGAAGAGTTGTAGGCATTTGATGGCTGGCCCCAGCTTCCCCACTTCCTGTCTGTGCTTTTGTCAACCTTTATCTCTCCCTCTGTAATACTTTGTATAGTTTGTTCCTTTCTTAGGTTCTTTAGGAGCCAGTTTGAACAGATAGGAGGCTGTAGTGAGGTGGGGGTTGGACTCTTTTCCCTAGGAGCAAGTGATAGGACAAGAGGCAGTGGCCTCAATTTGCATCAGGGGAGGTTTAGGTTGGATATTAGAAGAAACTTCTTCCCTGAAAGGCTTCTCAGATACTGGAACAAGCTGCCCAGGAAGGTGGTTGAATTCCCATCCCTAGAGGTGTTTAAAAGATGCAGAGATGTGGTGTTGAGGGACGTGACTTTGCACCAGAGTTAGAGAATGGTTGGACTTGTTGATCTTAAAGGAGTTTTCCAATCAAAACAATGCTATGATTCTGTGATTTTTTTGTTTAAGGGGCGGCTGCATAACATTCCAGCCTTGGACCACGTGGAGTCATAAAGGTGCTGGGCTGTGGCTGGGCTTGTTTGGCTGCTGTTCTGGGCTTATGAGGGCCTGTCTGCTGGGAGGAGTATTCAGGGAGCTCATGGGTGAATTTACAGCCTGCTTGTTGCTTGGCATGAATTCCTTGGGTGGATGCTTCCAGTACCTACTGAAAGTGCTTTTGTGCAGGTTAGCTTCAAGAGTGCTTTTACCTGAATTAGGTCAGCTCCTTTCTGAAGATGAAGTATGTTGGTTTCCCTTCCTAAGCACCAAGAGCACCAGCACGGGCAGTTGGGGCTGGGTAGCTAATACACAGTAAATTCACACCCACTCTCACTGCATGCTGACTTCCTCCTGCAGCCAAGTCCTGGGGCTCTGCTCTTTGTCTCTTGCAGCAGGAAGCACATGGCCCTGCTCTAAGCAGGGGATACTAGGAAAGCCTTATGAAGAGCACATATCTGTGTGTCTAGGTTTCTGTGTGTCCATATGTTTCTGTGAGGTGACTTGAATCTATCACATTTCTTGGGTTAATCTGTGCTGCCTTGATTTTTATCAGGATGCTCTAAGGAGAACTTTGCTGCTGCATTGCCATCATCCCTGTCATTAATGGGCTTAGTGTTTTAGCTACAGGCTTTGGGCAAGTTTGGGTGAATTCTTCCTTTTTCTTTGGTGCTAAGAGCAACCTACCCTTCCTTTTTCTTATCTTTGCTGTACGAATCTTTCATTGCCATTCCCTTCCCCAGCATTTCTTATTTGCTCTCTGGAGCTTCTTCTTGTATTTGATATGCTTTTCTAGCTAATTTATGTTCTATCACAACTTGAGTTAGAAGGAAATGTGGTTATCTCTAGCTCTCTAAATACCTGGCTATCAAATCCAGTCAATTTTTTAATTAAATCTTTGCTTTAGGCTGAGCCTCATAAATAACTTGATCTATAATTAGTATGCAGCTTAACCTTATCTTAAGATGACATAATGGGTTAAATTTTCATGCAAAGTTCTCTTGGTTTTTAGAAATTATTTTATCTGCATTTAATGCTCATGCTTCAAATACACCCCTGATTTCTAACTCATGTGCAGATTTGCTTGCCTTCTCTCTCTCTCCTTCCTTCTCTCTCTCTCCTTCCTTCTCTCTCTCTCCTTCCTTCTCTCTCTCTCCTTCCTTCTCTCTCTCTCTCTCCTTCCTTCTCTCTCTCTCTCTCCTTCCTTCTCTCTCTCTCTCTCTCTCCTTCCTTCTCTCTCTCTCTCTCTCTCCTTCCTTCTCTCTCTCTCTCTCTCCTTCCTTCTCTCTCTCTCTCTCCTTCCTTCTCTCTCTCTCTCTCCTTCCTTCTCTCTCTCTCTCTCCTTCCTTCTCTCTCTCTCTCTCCTTCCTTCTCTCTCTCTCTCCTTCCTTCTCTCTCTCTCTCTCCTTCCTTCTCTCTCTCTCTCCTTCCTTCTCTCTCTCTCTCTCTCTCCTTCCTTCTCTCTCTCTCTCTCTCTCTCTCCTTCCTTCTCTCTCTCTCTCTCTCTCCTTCCTTCTCTCTCTCTCTCTCTCTCCTTCCTTCTCTCTCTCTCTCTCTCTCTCCTTCCTTCTCTCTCTCTCTCTCTCTCTCCTTCCTTCTCTCTCTCTCTCTCTCTCTCCTTCCTTCCTTCTCTCTCTCTCCTTCCTTCTCTCTCTCTCCTTCTTTATTTTGCTCTAGCATTGCCTATTTCCAAGAAAATTCCATGTCATAAAAACGGTCTCTCCAGTTTCCATCTGCAGTGAGAGCTGAGGACAGCTCTATCAGCTCTGGTTTAGCCAAAGTTTAAATTTACTTCCATACAAAAGAGATTGCTCAAAATGCTTTTAACATGTCTTTCTTTAATGACCTCAGCCATGCTAGCCTGCCAAAGATAAACAGCATTTCTGCTCTGCAGGCATTAACTCTTGGAGGAAGTGAAGTCCACGCTGAACCCAGAGGCACTTGCTCTGGGTGTTCCATGTGCTAGTGCAGAGGAGTCCTCCCCCCACCCAGATCCCAGCACTCGGGAGGGCTGCAGGGCTAGGGTAACTCAGCACAAACCTTTGGTGTTTCTCAACAGCAGATGTAAAATGTTGCTGAATGTTTGCAACAATAAAGGATAAAGGACCAGGCCAGTCTGGCTGTTCCCACCAGAGGATGGGAGGGTAGGAGGAAACGGGATGAAAGACAAGCAAGGGGAGCCTGGAAAGCCAGGCTCTGGTTGTTGCTGCTCTGGAGATATTCTCTATAGGTTAAAGCAATCAGCTGAGTGTATTTATTAGGGTTTGGGTTTCAAGATGTTTAAAATTGATAGTTATAGAGTGCTTTTATAGATTGATTTTTTTTCCTTCTTCACTGTTTTTATATTAATTTTTAATGATAGTTTTTGTTCCAGAAGAGTTCCCCATAGCAAGATACTGTTAAAAGAACCTTTAAAGCAATCCACAAGAAAGGAGTCTCCATCTGTGTGAATGAGTTGTGGCAGATATGATGAAGCAATTCTTAAAATCCCACAGTTGCTGTTTTCCTTTCAGCTGACACGTTCCTGGTGTTTTAAAATAAAACAGTTGAATGCTGGGTTTAAAGAGACATCCAAAGAATGCTGGGGTGGTGTTAGAAATCCCTGCCTGTGTCTAAGCAGAAAGGACAGTTGCATGACCCTGTTGTACACAGCTGACCATTCCACCCGAGTCCCTTGTTGGCCAATACTGTAAATCATCCTGGGTGTTATCTTTCCAGTCCCAGGACAGTGGATAAAGCCTAAGCCTGGACAAACTTGCTATCAAGCAGAAATGTGTTTATTGGCATTCTCTGAATGTAGGTTCTTGGAGTACTTAACAATCTCCAGCTAATGAGGTCTATTAAATGACAATGTGCTGCAATTCACTTTGTGTGAATTGGAAAGAAGTTTCTGGGCAAAAGCCTGGTAATGTTATGAGGGAAGCTTGCATATGTAATCCCAGGATAACTGCTAATGAATATCCCTTTTTAATAAGATGCAGTGGTAGGGGAGCTAGTGGGAGTGAAGGGAGATAGTAGTTTTTACTGAAAAGTCTTGATGTAGTGCAAAAGACTTTCTGTGCAGTCATCTTCACCATGGAGAGTGTTGTATTGTGAGCTGGGCATGGACAGTGTTGCGTGCATCCACGTTACTCTTTGTGCACAAGGATTCACTCCAAATCCTTTGTTCAACAGCAGCTGTATTGATGTGCTTTAAGTCACTGCCAGCAAGTTTGCAGTAGCAGGTCAAGTGAGCTCAGTCTACTTTTGTGCTGCCATGAGCTAGCAATACCCCTATGGTGGCTGTGTTCAAGCACAGAGGCAGAACCTAGTAGCTGGAGGGGGACAGAGCATTAAAACATTCTACACACTTGGCACTCCTCTGACTGTGCCCTCACTGCACAGGGAGGAAGGGCAATCATACTTAGGAGAGAGGTTTTAGGTGAGATACAATAATTTGTCCACAAGTTTCTCTACAATCAGCCCTGCAGTGCCCCACATTCACAGAGGGGGATGACCGGGACAGGGATGCCTGCACCATGTCTTGTACTGCCAAACTGTTCAGTGAGTGAGGTAACTGGGATGTTCCTGCTGCTTCATCTCCTGAGCTGGACTTCTGTTGAAAGCTCCTTGTTTCCTTTTCTGGCATCCTTCAAGAGAGTTTGCAGAAGGAGCTTGTTCTGTCAGGAAGCAGCAGTATGGGAAAACAATTTCATATCTCCTGAGCTCAGCAAGAATGAAAAAAATATTTGGGTTTGTTTGCATTTTTTGGTATTTGTCACAAAGCCAGGCTATTTAAAGCAGTCTGGCTATTCCGTCTCTACTTACCCTCCTCAGATACATCAAAATTATCACAAGCCACCTGAAATATGGGAATCAGATGTGAGTTCTCCTGTAAGCACAGCGCTTCAAGCTGATAGGAACGGGAGGGGGAGCTGTCACTGCATCAGCCAAGGCTCTCTGCTGGAAGTGTTGATTGATTACCTGTCCCTGGGAAAGGAGTGGGGAAGCACCCTTCCACGTCTAGCATCCTGTTCCCTCCTGAAACAAGTAGGTACAACCATTACCATCCTCTCCAGGTATGTGAAAAAATGGAAAGTCATTTGTTCTGTTTTATCCAATGATGTCCAGGCCTTGCTTCTGATAATGCTGGCTGTCATACTTGCCAGGATGGTTGGTGACTTGTTCAGCCCATCCCTGTGCAGTTCCCTATTGAAGTTGAAATGTATTCCCTACTTGGATGTGGAACCTTTTGCTCATCACAGGAGAAAATGGTGAGGTCTTCTTTGTTGCCAATCTCTAAGTTTTCTGTGTTATGTTCTGCACAGAAGCTGTGTGGGCTCCCTAAGACCTGGAGCTTGGAGGGTCAAAGGAGTAAATGGAGACCTTGATCCCGAACATTATCCCCACAGTGTGATGTGCTGTACAAACAGGACAAGAGAATCTCTTCAGGTTTATGTTAGGATCTGAATTACCACTGTCACCACAGTCCTGAGGGCAAAAAGTGCTGTTTGTTAATGGTCCAGTTGATGCAGTGGGAAGGGGTTGGTCTCTTCTCCCCGGCAACCAGCACCAGAACAAGGGGACACAGTCTCAAGCTGTGCCAGGGGAGGTTTAGACTCGAGGTGAGGAAAAGGTTCTTCACTGAGCGAGTCATTCGTCATTGGAATGTGCTGCCCAGGGAGGTGGTGGAGTCACCGTCCCTGGAGGTGTTCAAGGGGAGATTGGACATGGCACTTGGTGCCATGGTCTAGTTGTGAGGTCTGTTGGGACAGGTTGGACTTGATGATCCTTGGGGTCTCTTCCAACCTTGGTTATACTGTGATACTGTGAATGTAGCAGAAGTATTCACAGCCAGCTGTGACTTGTTTCTTGTGAACAGCTGCCACAGAGCAGAGTTAAAAAGAGAGTCTGTGGAGTCCCTTATGGTGGGGGTTGCCTTACCTGACTTCTAGGTGCTGAGTTTGGGCTTCCTGTGTGTTTGGTACCCTAAGATGTACATTTATTTTCAGGCAGTGATTCCTGCCGTTCAAGGATAGCCATTTCAGGCAGGTAGGATGAATTGTCTTCTGGAAGGCAATTAATCTGTGGATTAAATGAGTAGCTTTGAAAAAAGTTGCAGTATTTATGCTTAAATTTATATGAATCCAGCCTGTCCTGTGTATCTTCCAGGGTGTGGAACACTATCCAAAACTTCAGTCTGTTCATGGGCATTTGTAAGCAGCAATGAGAACCATTTTCTCTCCTAGATGCTGGGTCTGCATTTACCTGCAGATGGTGAGAAATCTGTATTATAATCTTCTATAAAATAATTAGCAGCAATGTTGCTTCTTTAAGCCATTCTCAAGGAATGAATTAGGTAATGTGGGGAAGAAATAGAAGGGGAAAATGAATTCATTCCTTTACCATAGAACGACTTTTTGCTTTCCTTAAGGCATGTTTGGGTAATGTAGATCCACAGCCAAAGCTATTTGCAGGACACTTTAGCTGTCATCTCTCCCAGTATTGAGGTCTGCTAGACAATCTCTTAGTTTCAAATGACCCTTTAGAAGAATAAAATATTGGCAACTCATTCTGTCCACACCTTATAACTTTCTTCCAAATGTAGCCATATCTGAAAGATTGCAACAGGCACATTGAATGCTGGGTGTGATCTAACTGTATGTGACATGAGAGGAGAAAGAGCCAGCAGTGTGGTAGGAGGAAATAAAAACAGTCTGTGACATTATGGATGACTTCTGTATGTATCATGGCAGATAAAACAGAGGGGAAGAAGCCATAAAGCTTCCCATGGTATTCCAGTTAGTTGACAAGTCCATGGAAAGAATTATAGCAGCTTTCCTGGTTCAGAGTGAGGTTCTATTCACTTAACAGACAAACATATATATATATGTATTTAAAATTTAATTTCCTTCCCACTCCTTTCCCTTTCCTCTCCAGGAACATTAAAGGAAGTTTCTGGACAACTTGGTCACAGAATATGCAGATACTCTGAAGCAGAATACATCATATCACAGAATGTTAGGGGTTGAAAGGGACCTCAAAAGCTCATCCAGCCCAATCCCCCTGCAGAGCAGGATCACCTACACCGGATCACACAGGAATACATCCAGGTGGGTTTTGAGTAGCTCCAGAGAGGGAGATAGTATCACAACCTGGTAAAGATTTTATGGGTTGATATCTCACAGGCTGCTAAATTTTAGTCTAAATCCTCTTGCACATAGTCTGAATGCACTGATACACATCTGAGCTGGCAGATTTAGTTGCTAAGCTGCTCTCTTGGCCATCAGGTGAAGTCCCCAGTGACTGGAAAGAGGGAAACCTCACATCCACTTTCAAAAAGGAGGACCTCAGAACTGCCAACCAGTCAGCATCACCTTTGTGCCAGGTAAGAATACAATAGAATTAACCAGGTTGGAAGAGACCTTTGAGATCATTGAGTCCAACCTATCCTCCAACACTATCTAATCAACTAAACTATGGCACCAAGCACCCCATCAAGCCTCTTCCTAAACACCTCCAGTGATGGTGACTCCCCCATCTCCCTGGGCAGCTCATCCCAATGGCCAATCTCTCTTTCTATGAAGAACTTCTTCCTAACATCCAGCCTAAACCTCCCCTGGCACAGCTTGAGACTGTGTCCTCTTGTTCTGGTGCTGGTTGCCTGGGAGAAGAGACCAGCCTCCACCTGGCTACAACCTCCCTTCAGGTAGTTGTAGAGAGCAATAAGGTCTGCCCTGAGCCTCCTCTTCCCCAGGCTAAGCAACCCCAGCTCCCTCAGCCTCTCCTCACAGGGCTTGTGCTCTTATCACAAGATCATGCAATGGATCCTGTTGAGGCACTTGCAAGCCAGGGAGGTGATCTAAACCATCCAATATATAGCTTCACAAAGGGCAAATCATGCCTGATGGTCTAGTGGCCTTTACAACAGAGTGACTACATCAGTGGACAAGGGAAGAGCTGAGGATGCCATCTTCTTGGTCTTCTGCAAGGCCTTTCTATGGTCCTGCTCTGGCAGGTGAGTTGGACTAGATGATGTCTGGAGGTCCCTTCCAACCCCTAACATCCTGTGATCCTGTGGCCCATTTCTTAGGCTCTCCAGCATACTTCTTAGATACACTCCTACTTTGTTATCCCCTCAAACAGATGAAGCTTTACCATTCTGCCACCTTAAAGCTCCAGAATTTGGACTGATTCCTATTTCTGTCTTCTAGCTTAGGCATCCTAAACCCTGAATTCTGACCCAAGGGAACTCTAGATTTATAATCTGCCTCTTAAACTAAAAAAAAGTCATAACTGAAACAAATTCTGAAGTCTTATGCTGTCTTTGTAAGAATTCCAAACCCAGGATCTTATTACTTTACCTAGCATGAGAAATGCAGCAATTAAGACAAGACAGTAAAAAAATTAGTCTCTGTACATGTTTCCTTATTTCTCTTTCCTCATCACTTGTGAGCATCCTTGAAACTTGAGTCAAAACTCTGTAGAAAGGTGCCTGGCCATGACTTTTCTGTCCATGTGTTTTCCCTGTGGACCATGATTTCTCATCTGTTTTATCTCTGACTGGTTCTGCAGCTAATGAGATGCTGTGGGAACCTGCCTATCTACTTCACTAGTCTTTCTTTGATCTCAGAGTGACCACACAGCGTTTGTGAGGCTCTGCTGGTTTTAAGTTCCACTTATTTGCTACACTTTGAGTGCATTTTTATCTTCAAATGCCTGCAGACAGATGTCATTTTGCACAGGCTTTCCTCTGCCTCTGGTTGTGCTAGCTTGGCTGAGCGTTTGCACCCATGTCATTGCTGCCCTGGGCAACTGTCAGTGAAGAAATTAGATGTGTGGCAGGTTCTGCATCCCCTTTGTTCAATCTTCATTATTCTATGAGGTCACAAAACATATAAACTGTGCATTGCTGGGCTCCCTATATCATAGCAGGGATGGAGGTCAGCTGAGTAGGAACTGGTAGCCAGCATGTGTTTATAAACAGTCGATGAATTGTATTTGTGTTGCAGAGTGAAAGGTTGGGATAGTTAACAACTTGTATAAATGCCATAGAAATTGGGTTCCTTCTTCAGATGAAGCTGAAAAGCCTGTGGGAAACAGTGTCTGGCTTGGAAAATGAGAAACTCATGAGCACACACTTTTTTTAGGTCCTCAGCGCTCGTACAGTTAGATATAAAGTGAGGATCCTCTCTTTCCCTTTGCTCCATCAGTGTCAGGGATGAAAGGACCTTCTGTATACTGCCATTCATTGATTCCTCTTACAGGGCTGGATAACATCCTCATGCAGAAGATGTGTTAGACACTGAACTGAGAAAACAAAATAACCTTTGCATCAACAGGGTTAGGGTGACATTAAGGTCCAGATCCACAAAAGAATTTAACTCCTAACTGCTGCAGAGGCCAGTGGGTACAAGAAGCAGCTAAATTCTGTGCATGCTCTCTGTGAAGACATCTCTGCAAATACTGCTATAGATGAAACTGGTGGAAGTGAGGCTTGGATCCCCAGTGACATTTCAGAACCTGATCTGTGTTTAGGCACTGGCATCTCTGGAGGTTTTTCTTCCTATGGAGCAGACAGGTTTGAGGTTTGTTTTTGTAGTACTTGTTGTTGTTTTGGAACCTCCCTGATCACCCTGCTTATTGTGTTCTGTGCCCTGGGTGCTAAAGCTGCAAGCACAGCTCTACCTAGTGCAGGGCTGCTACAGTGCACTGTGATTTCCAGCTATGTTGCACACCACTGTAAACACCCCCCTTATAAAACCTGGTTCACTGGAACACTCAAAGCTGCTGGCTGCCAGGGAATGTTCTTTAATGAGGGTAAGGAGTACTTGAACACATCTACCACTTGGCAACCCTTCCTGCTTTTTATAAGCTACTATACACTTCAGAGAGAAAATATCTTAGAGGCTACTTTTTAATGGGACAAGTTTACTTAAGAGCTGAGTGGAGCTGGTGCCAGTAGTTCTGTTTTGTTCTAGCTTAATATTAGCCTTGTCAAAGTCCTTATGGTGTCTCCTGGGTGTTTCTGTATTACATACCATATAAAGCTGGCTTCAGGAGCCAAGAATTTTGGCTGGAATATATATTATAGTGGTCTCATTATATTTTTTTAAAAGTGTATCAGAGGTGGCCCTATATTAAAGATTCATGGAGAAAGGCTGATTTCCCCTCCCCCCCCTCCCCATCTCCCTTCTACTTTTGCCTTAGCCCACACCGCAGGCACTGGATCCAAAATTTAAGCTAACCCAAGCTCGAGGGAAATTTGAGATCCAAGGTCCTGGTCTGGCCTGTTATAAAATTTGGGATAATTAGCTAGCTTTTTAGTTGAGGCTTTGGATTTTGAAAATCACTGGTCTTGGGGGGCAGGAGAGTGCTTTTGGTTTGGGTCTGGACTAGCAGCTACTACTCCAGAAGATTCCTCACCCATCTTGCTGACACAAGTGCTCATTCAAAGACAAGTTGCCAAGATGCACGTGGTGCATCCCGTCTGCCTCTTTGAGAAGCTGGTGTGTTTCGTGGCTGCTTGGCCCTTTCATCCTGGGAGGCATCATTAGGGGGTGGACTTGGCAATGTTTTCACGTCAGAGGGCATGCAGCCCATCTTTTGTAGAGTGTTTGCGGTGGAAGCTGGATCCTGTTCTGGCTGCACAAAGGAAAAAGGGAGCTGCTGTAACAAGGCCATGCGTTGTCTGGGGAGAAGCCTGGCTGCTACAGAAGAGATGCAGGGAAGGTGTTGAGATGTGGGTGAGGTTTTTAAGATTACATTTGGGCTTTCAGGTGCCTCTGTGTCAGGCTTAAGCAAACAGAGGAAAGAACTTTTTTTAATGCCATTTTTTTTGCCTCTTCTCCTGTGCTGGGTTTTGAGTTACCTGAGAAGCAGATGTCCTCATTACCTGAGAAGCAACTGTATGAGCCATAAACAACAGTACTGACCCCCTAGCAAAATTACTATGGCAGAACCAGATGTTGCTTTATGTGCATGGAGGAGCAGCAGCACGGCCTTGCCTTGTTCTCAGTGTTGGGGTGGTGGTGCCATGTGTGATGGCCAAAAGACATATTGCTCCCTCTTGCACCAGCTCCTGCAGATCTCTGTGGGAAGGTCCAGCCTGTCTCCCTTTCAACCTCTTGGTTATAGAAGGGAGAACAGAGCTCATATACCTCATGTGTCTTTCAGTGTCTGTCATCTTTGCCAACTGAAAGGTTAATGTAAAGGCAAAACTTCTGTGAACCCTAGAAGGTGCCTGTTCTAATCTTGACTGTTTAATGAAGTTACTACCTAAAGGTAATCCATGAATCAAAATGAATCAAAAGATGGTTGCATTACTGGTTATTTTTAGAGTGGAGTCTGAACAAATAAAACAAATTACTCTTCCCATGCTACAATAAATACCAACAGATAGAACCGTTCCTCCAACCTAAATAAACCTTTCTCACCCTTAGTCATTCCCTTTCTTAAAATGTCCAGGGTGAGAGCTGGAGTTGGTGCTGTACCCTCAAGGCTGGAAGCTGCAGGCTTACACAGAGCAGTGGATGGGGATGAAGTGCTGAGCATGTCGGAAGGAGAAGGGCTCATTGAGACCTGGGCAGCAGCACCCTTCTTTGATAGTTAGGGCTGGAGGGTCAGTAATAGCTCGCTGCTGACCTGCTGCACTTGGAAGTGTGTTGGTGGTTACTACAGTGCTCACAACCAGCTATATACAAGAGAATCATGAATACAGAAAAACATAGTGACAGGGATGGTGTAGATGAGCCAACAGTCTGTCTCTTCAAAATTCTTGGAGGACCCTGTGAGTACTTTACTGTTTACACAAAGCCTGTATATCTGCACAGTTACCTTTCCACAAGTCTAAAATGTTTTACACTGGAATGTTTTCAGGCTCTAAGGAATTATATTTTTTTCTGATACATCTGAAAACTGCAGGCTCAGCTTCTCTATCACCTTGTTCTTTCCACGAACAATTAATGCTGAATTCCTCCCTGCCCCTGAATATGCAAAATGTAAATGACAAGTTCTGCCAAGATAATGTAGTGATTGTGGTCACACTATGCTAAGAAGAAAACACTTTGAATTTACAAGCGAATGTTGTACTGTAAATGATCAGATAGGTGGAGCTCCGTGAGCTGCTTTCATTCCAATTCAGAGGCAGAGACAAAAATAGCTTTTCTGTAGCGAGATTTTTAGGACAAACAAACTTCAAAGAAGTTTGAAAGACTGGTTTGGTACAGTTGGTCAAAATCTTAAGAAGAAGGTTTGGAAGCATGAGCCAGCAGATCAAATCTAGTGAATTCTGAAGCAGCTGTCCTCTTCTGCTTCCTGTCACAGGACACTTCCCTTACCAGTCCAAAGCAAGGTCCCTGGCAGAGTGTGAATGGGACTGCCATGGGGTTGGCAAACCTGCTGCAAGTGTTGGACACGCTATGACAATGGCCAGAACCTTCATATGAGCTTCTGGTTCTTGCTGTAAGGTCAATCATGAATCAGAAGTAAGGTCTGTAGGAGTGTAACACAGATCCCTTCAGCTGGTGGAGAAGTCTCTCCACAGATGTCTTACTTGCTGCTGCAGCCTGCCTGATGTTGAAGGAGGGATAAGAAAGCCATGCCAACTTTTGGTGTGTTTTCCATTTCTGGGGAGTCCCATGAAACCAAAAGCAGTGACTTCTGCACGCTTTCCACAGAAGGAAAGGCACTGAGGCAGCATCTGGAACTAATCACCTGTGTTTCACAGCTCACTGGTGGGCAGCGAGCGAGCCGCTCCGGCTCCTGCAGCCCCTTACGTAAAACATGCACACAGTGACTCACAGCTGCAGGAGACTTGAGACAGCTTCTGTTGGCCCAGCCAGGAGGAGACTTTTGGCTCACCTGGGAGGACAGGCTGCCTGTGTGGGTCCCACCGCAGCCTTCAGATGTGGGAGAGTGCAGGTGGAGCGTGCAGAGACACACACAGAGCCCTGGGATGGGGTATTCCACTAATTGGTTGAGTCTGCTCTGGTGTCTGGCCACCATTTGGCAGATACTGACAGTTTCCACTTCAAGCCAGCCAAGCTCACTGGAGAGCCAGCTGGGCCAGCAGAGCAGCCCCTCTCAGGAAGATGTCATTGAACAACTGTTTGAACTCACTGAGGAAATGGTGGGTCTGGCTTGATGCAGCCTGAAATCCTCTGGGGGTCTTTGCTGGATCTGTGAGAGTTACACCTCAGTGTTCCCGAGTTACATGCGAGGAGATCATCTTCATTCTGGCACTTCCTAAGCCGAAAGGGATTCTTTTTGCTGTTCACATGTATGTCACTTTTTCTTTTCCTGTGAGCGTTGCTACATCCTCATAAATATTAGGGGCTTGTCATAGTGGTTGCCATGATGGAAAGAATTATTTATTTACAAAGAGGAAACAGATGGCACCAAATACTTTAATGAATTTCAGCATGTTTGAAGGATGAAATAGCCTTTTAAGAAATAATACCAGTTTTGTGAAGCTGTTAAATGCTATTCCACAGCATCATAAGGGACTCTTGTTCTTCAGCACACTGTGTGCACAGAGCCACAGCACAACTAAGGCCAAAAAAAAAAAAGGCAAAAAGAAGAAAGTCACAGAATGGAGCAGCTTTATGAAAAGCTATAAAGTTATGAGCATAGCTTTATTAGCTGCTGCCATTCAATACGTGGAGTTGTGACAGTAGGTGAGTGGGAGATGAAAGTAGCAGCAGATGGGAAAAGCCTGAGGAAGCCGAGCCCTAGTGTTGGGGATAAGGATGGAGAGAGAGAGAGAAAAAGCAAGTCACACGCTCAAAAATCCATTCCCAGAATTTTTGGTGCACATATTGACAGTGTTTCACTGTACATGCAGTCAGGTGCAGAGAGATCACCCGTCTTCTGGAAGAGCAGATAAATAATGCCACTATTGGTGACCTCATTTTAAACTGGGATGTAAGTACAAGTGTGTTCTCCACTTGTAGTGATGAGTCCTTACCTACCATAAGTCATGACTGAAGGCAAACCCTGTGCTGCACGTGGATGGTGCTTAGAGAGCAGGGGAGTTAGCTAAAGAAATGAAAGATGGATCTATGTAGAAAGTCGTAGCTTAGTTAGTCAGAACAACTTAGAAAGTTGTTCTTAGGAAAAAATGATTCTGGTTCTCAGTGTGCTTGTGGTGTAAGGAAGTGGGATGGATTTGCTTTAGAAAGGGGAATGCTGAGGTTTGAGGGGTTAAATGCTTTTCCAAAAGAAGCTGATTGGACAGCTGGAAGAAGTGCTTTTGCTTGAAATCCTGGGTGTAACTGTCAAAAACTCCTATTTACTGGAATGGGAACAGGGCATAATCTGTATCTCCAGATGCCCAGTGCTACGTTTTGAATACCTGACTACATTTTTCCACTAGAGAGTGCTTGATTCTTGGAGGAACTGAACAGTTTGAAATATTTTTCATGTTATTTCCTATTGGTATTACTTTAGCTTACTCATTTTGTAATCTGCTAGACCTGAGTCCCTGTACCTCCTTTTGACTGAAAGGTTATCTGACAATCTGTATCTGTACCTGAGAGGAGGTTGTAGTGAGGTCGGGGTTGTTCTCTTTTCTCTAGTATCAGGTGATAGGATGAGAGGAAATAGCCCCAAGTTATGCCAGGGGAGGTTTAGGTTGAACATTGGGAAAGTTTTCTTATGGAAAGAATGATCAGGCATTGGAACAGGCTGCCCAAGGAGGTGGTGGAGTCACCATCCCTGGAGGTGTTGGAGAAATGTGTGGACATGGCACTTTGGGATGTGGTTTAACGGCTCTGGTGGTGTTAAGTCGATGGTTGGACTCGCTGATCTTAGAGGTCTTTTCCAACCAAAACAACCCCATGATCATTTCAACATACATTGCTGTCACTGTCCATGCCCAAACATTATAAAGCCAGCATTTTTAATTTACTAGTCAGTGCTTTCTTGGAGCAGGCAGAGTGGAAAAGCTAAGGTGGCTGCTACGGTACAGGAGGGTGGAGGCCCTGAATGAAGCTTTTATGACAACTCTCTCACTGCAGCTTTCCTCTCTTCTTTCCAGTTTGGATTAGGTTTTCTGGCATCCATTTGCAAGAAACTCATCATGTCATTGCATTCAAACTGCAAGAGCAAGCTCAGTGTTCTATGAACTTCCCTTGGAAATGGCTCTGTGATGATCTGTCCAGAGAACATGCATTTCCCTGCTTGTTTGGTTGTAAGAAAGACCACGAGGTATTTATTTTAGTGCTCAATTTACCTCCCTCACTTTATTCCTATAGAAGTTTGTCTGAAACATTTCTTTGAATTTACATAGCTTGTGCTGCTGTCACTTTGAGATATTACTTTCTTTGCCTTTGGTTGGTTATAATGCCAAGGCAGATGGATTTAACACAAGCTTAACACTCTTTTGTTTTTTAAATACTAATGATTTAGGTTGTCATTATTATTATTGGGAAAGAATCCTACAGGCTCAGGTTATAATTTGGAAAACAACTGAATCATTCCCATTCTGAATACAGCAGTAATTAGTATGCCCACTAGGGTTAGCAGACAGACAGGTAATCTGGTTTTGGACCTTTCTTTCTGTGTACATCTATACACATTCAAATGTGTTCCTTTTAGAGTCCTCCTTTCCTGACCATTCACCTGACCATCCTCAGGTGGAAGGTGTTTGCTCTTGCTCCCCTGTGAGCCTGGGTGCTGCAGCATTCCCCATGTCTTGGAGATCCCAAGTGAGAGTTTGGATACAGCTGAGGTGAGAACCCATTTCAGATCTCTCACATCTCCACCAAACGTAGCCCTCTTACAGTCATATCTGTTGGATGCCGCTCTCCAGTGGCCATGATGCAGTGCCTTGTGTTACACTTGTAGTGCTGTTAAGACATGTAAGGGCTGAGAACAGGTGTGAGACACAGGGCTGCTTGTTTGGGTTAACTGAGGGATTTCTGCAGGCACCTACTAATCATGTGGTGAAATGCACAGGTCTGAGTAGGAACACCAAGTGAGTTGAGATGCCTTCAGGTTTGGGTGGAAATAGTGAGCAAGCACTGTCAACAGCTCTGAATATTTAGATGCCTGTGCTCCCCTTAGTACTGACACAGCTAAAGTAGGCTGTTACTTGTAATTTTTAAACCTGACTTGTGAGCACTAAGTCAAGAACTATCACCTTTCTCAAGCTGTACCAGGGGAAGTTTAGCCTCGAGGTGAGGAGAAAGTTCTTCACAGAGAGAGCTGTTGGCCATTGGAATGGGCTGCCCAGGGAGGTGGTGGAGTGACTGTCCCTGGAGGTGTTCAAGAGGGGTGCCATGGTTTACTGGTCATGAGGTCTTGGGTGACAGGTTGGACTTGATGATCTTTGAGGTCTTTTCCAACCTTACTGATTCTATGAGTCTATGTTTTTGCCTCTGGTTTCACGTATGATGTGTACCTACGGTGTGCTGAGGTCTTTGCTTTAAGCTCCTATTTGAATAATTCCAGCATGTAGATCCACTCCCATTGTCTTTTCCCTGCTCATCCCAAGGTCTCATGCACAACCTAATTAATTAAATTATTATTTTTTTAGCTAAATGCCCTTGTATGAACAGCTTTGTCTAAGCAAAGTGGGTAGGAGCTCCTATTTTCCTAAATTAGTAGTATTTTCTATTAATAGTGCTGGTGGGAAAAGCTTCTGAAGGGATAAAGGAACAGAAAAGCAAACTCTTAGCAGAGAAGCCCCAAGCACTCAACGTTCTCCCCCCGTCCCCATCCATCTCTTTTCCAAAACACAAAGCCTTTCTTATCTGTTTCCTTTGTTTCTTTTTTGTTCTGCAATTTTTCAAGCATTAGAGAGAGAGAGAGAGAGTTTCCCAGCGATTAGAGACCTGGTGGAAAGCCGTTTGTCTTTAGCATACAGTAGTTGCTAACCATATATAACTTGCAAATCCTCTGGGAAATAAGTGACAGAGACATTCAGCTAATCCAAACAACACATTTGGCAGTAAGTGCTGCACTATCAAAAGGCCTTTAGACAGAACAGCTAAATGTCCCCTCATTTAAGGATATTGAGGGAGCCAGGACCAGGGGGGGATGCTGAGGAGCTTGTCATCTTACAGTCAGTGTAAATATTTGTAGATGGAGACTCAACTCTGCCAAGCTTCAGGCTCCTGATTTAACTGGAAGATTTTTCTCACTCGGTTCAGTGTTCAGCTAAAGCACAGGCAGCAAGGACTCACAAGCCTTGTCTGCTGTGCAAAGTTCTTTTATATGAGGTTTAAGTCATACATAACTAACTCAGTTTAACAAGGCCAAGTGCTGGGTCCTGCACTTTGGTCATAACAACCCTATGAGTGCTCCAGACTTGGGGTAGAGTGGCTAGGGAGCTGCCTGGCAGAAAAGGACCAGGGGGTGCTGGTTGACAGCCAGCTGAACATGAGCCCTGTATTCAGCATTGATAAGGCTGCACCTCCCCGTGACAAGTTCATTTTTGTGCCACTCACTACAAGAAGGACATTAGGGTGCTGGAAAATGTTCAGAGAAGGGCAAGAAAATTGGTGAATAGTCTGGAGATCAGGGCTGGTGTGGAGTGGTTGAGGGAACTGAGCTTGTATAGTTTGGACAAGAGGAAGCTGATGAGAGACTTTACTGCACTTTACAACTACCTGAAAGGAGATGTAGTGAGGTGGGTATTGGTCTCATCTCTCATGTAACCAGTGATAGGATGAGAGGAAATGTCCTCTACTTGCACCAGGGGAGGCTTAGATTGGATATTAGGAAAAATTTCTTTACTGAAAGAGTGCTCAGACTTTGGAAGAAGCTGCCCAGGGAGGTGGTGGAGTCACCATCCCTGGAGGTGTTCAACAAAATGTAGAAGTGGCACTTTGGGACATGGTATAGTGGGCATGGTGGTGTTGGTCTGGCAGTTGGACTTGAACTTAGAGGTCTTTTCCAACCTTAATAATTCTCTGAAAACTGTTTTTCAAATGGATCTAATTAAGCAAAAGCACAACTAGCATGCATGCACTTCCATCCGTGCACACAGTGATTTTATTGGTTCAATTTACCTTTAAATCAGTCTAAATATGCCTGTTTCAGGGCTTAGTACTTAGTGGAGCACATCAGTTTTGAAATGGATTTAAATGGTGGTGGTTTCCCAGTGTAAGGAGTGTTTCCCTTTATTGATCTCAGTGGTACCACTAAATTTGTTGGTTTTTTTTTCCCCCCCTCAGAAATCACTTGCAAAACTACTGAATTCAGTGACCTGCATGTGACTGACATTTCTGTGATTCATTATTCTGTTATACAGTGAGATCAATATTGGCATGTGCCTTTTGGATAAGCTTTTTCATAGTTTGTTTTTACCAAGGGCCTTCTTTAAAAGAAAACTGATGGGCCTATGGCAAGGATGGAGAAATATTGATTGTTAAATCACTTTTTAAGAAGAAGAAAAAGAATTTATATTTGAATGTAAGCCATTTCCTGCATTGTTGTGAGTTGGTTCACAATGGGGTTTCTTTGATAGAGTGAAAGAAAGGCAATATAAATGCATTTATAATGCAGTAGCAGCTCTAGGTCTTTGTAGCAGTTCTGGTTCTGTACTGGAATTAAGATTATAAAATAAGTCTGTTAAATGTTTGGTTTTTTTTCTGGCCAAATGAAATGTATCTGAAAAAACCCCAAAACAAACCAGAATGTCCTAGTCTCAGAAAATGCATGAATAGTAGAAACCAGAACAGAGTAGCTCTAATACTTGCTGATGTTTGTACCACAGAGAAGTAATTTTAATGACCTCCAACCTGATGATGTTCCCCTAAGCTAACCAGCCCGCCCTCTCAATTGTTCCAAGTACTGACTATGCTCAGACTGAAAACCACCACAAGCATTAAGCAACCCCCAGAACAACCTCCTGAGAACTATTTATACAACATGTGGTGGTCAAGCAGGGCAATAAAACAATGGTTTACAAGAAGCCCAAATAAAACCTAGGGCTGTCCTGAGCAGGACAGCCTGTGGCGAGTCAGTGGGTAAACATTCCCAGTGCCAGAAGAGGGGGACAGGAGCAACAGCTGAAAAAAATGAGGGCAAAGCTGTGAATAAATCCAAGCAAGCAGCACAGCCTGTGTTCTCATGCACCTTGACTCTGTTTGAATTAGGATTATGCTTCTCTCCCACCCCTCTTTAAGTCCCTTTAATCATTTGAAACGTGCATAAAATATAGAGTAAGTCCTGCTTGAAGAAATGTCCTCTCGTACTGTGTGTTGTCTAAGGAAACCTCCATGTTATGATTAGATCTGTTATGGTTAGATCCTTAACAATTTATTTCAGTGGGAAAACTTCCATTGGATTTAATAGCAACAGAGCCTGAACTATATTTCCATGAATCATTTTAAGACAGTTCACCATTCAGGGATACTGGCTTCTTCCCAAATTACTGTCTTGCTTGAGTCACAAGGCAGATTGTCTTTCTTCCATGTTACATCTAGCCTCATGGATGTGCTCTTGAAAGGAACCTGAAACTTTGATATCATGCCTTTGGTGAAATAGCCTGAATACTTTAACACATCACACTGTCATAGTGAATTACATCTTGGGAGAAAATGTTCTCACATGTCCTATAAAAGTCAAATTTATGCTAGATCTGTTTTAGTAGTGTGGCTATGGGGCTGTCTCTCTCCTTGATGTAAATCTAACCATGTAAGAAAGACTGACTTGATAAAATCCAAATGTAAGTACCCCTTGTTGTCCCATACAAAAGGCATTTTCCAAATGGGAAATGAAATGTCCTTGCTTGAAATTGCATTGTGACACCAAGGGCTTTGCTGTTGCCCAGGGAGGTGGTAGAAGCCCCATCTCTGCAGGTTTTTAAAGCCAGGCTGCATGTGGCTCTGAGCAATCTCCTCTAGTGTGAGGTGTCCCTGGCCATGGTAGGGGGGTTGGAACTAGATGATCCTTGAGGTTCCTTCCAACCTTAACAATGCTGTGATTCTATGATTTTATAAACACAAGTGTGCAGCAGCAGGGGCCCTCACCAGCTAAACAAAGCATCCTTGGGAGGCGTTTGGTTAAGCTCTGGACCTGCAAGGGCCACTTGCACTGTTAGGTTGCTGGACTGGAGCTAGTTCAATCTCAATATGAAGGCTTTGAAGGCACCTAATAGTACGCCCCCCCATTCCCTGTAGCTATTGGAGAGCATCGAGAAGATGGAGCCATGATCTTCACAGCGGTGCACGGCAGACAAGAAACAACAGACACAAATTGGAATAAGAGTTGCTCATACTGGGTATGAGGAAATACCTTTTTGCCATAAGGACAGTGGGGTAGTGGCATAGGCTGTCCAGGGCAGCTGCTCAACTTCCCTCCTTGGAGTTTAAGACTGGAGAACAGGCGAAGCACATGTTTTGAGCTCATGGCTGAATCTACGTTCAGTGGGAGGCTGTACTAGAGAATGAGATTCTTTCTGACTGGAACAATCCTTGATTCTTATGATCCTATAGATACAACTCCAGTTTGACTTGGTGGTTTTTTGAGAAGCATTATATTGCTAAAGGCTTCCTTTAGCCAATTCTATTTAAAGATGCCTTGGCCATGTAACAGTCTTTCATAAAACAGCTCTTTGGCCTGCTTGTCTTCTCCACCCCCAAAACAAAGTTATTCTTTACAGCAGCAGACAGAAAACTCATTGAAAGAAATGTCACTGACAATGAGCAGTGAATCAGAGTCAGTCCTTAGAGTGTTCTTATGTCTGAGAAGGCTGACTGATGATAATGCAAGGGGTGTAGTTGAGGTAGACAACACAGATGCTTTATAATCCCAGACAAAGCCAGGTTCACAGAACCGTGTGAGGAGGCATCCCTCACTTTTACACAAATGACTGATTTGACAAAACCTAAGGATGTTTCATGGACTTCTGCAATAACATGGAACATTTACTTTACATGCAACAGAGCAAAACTGTAAAGTTGGGAGGATGGAAAACCCATGTACTGCTAAGAAATGCACTTTTGAAACTGCTGGAATGTAACAGTATTCATGTTGCTCTTATTAGAGAATCATTTGGGGTTTGCACATATTTCATGTAATTCAGGAAGTAGCTATTATCATTAATCATGGTTTCATGTGTTCACCGTGCTAGGTACAGTGCTTTTAATAGTAATACAGCATATAATGTTGCTAAAAAAAACTTAATCCAGGAAAACACAGGTTTTTATTTGGCCTATGGCGATGGAAAAGAGGCAGAGGATGAACAGAAATCTACTAGTTTAGGAAGAATAAAGCTCCTCTGGTGGAGTGTTTTATGCAATGGTGGCACAGTTCTGACAGCAAAGTCATCCTGGGCTGCATCTGTGGTTCTCACCGAGTTCTATCACTTGTAGTGCATCTGTACAAGATAGCACTCTGTGAGTGTAAGAATGAAAAAATCCATCTCTCTGGGATTTTTTAGGCTTTGTTTTCATTAGCTGATATTAAACTCCTCACTCAGCCATCTCGATTTGCAGGGTAAACTACTGCTCATTTTAACTCCAAAGGAAAATACCATTCAAGCAGGTTCATTTTTATCTCCCCCATAAGTTGGTGTTCTGGTCCCTTGAAACATGGATCTATAAGAAGGTGAACCAAATGATCATTGCCTGCAGTCTGTTTTGTATAATTAAGGAGGAGTATGATGTGTTTTGATGCCTATAAAAACTGTTCTTTGTTAGGATTCATTTAAATCCATTCCAGTTTAAAAGAAGAAGAAACTCGCCCAGCTAGGTAGCTGCCATGTGTGAAGCGCATTGTCACTTGCTCTTAGGTGGTCATGCCATGAACTGTCAGACTATCTGGTGTGAAAAAAAGCACCCTTGTATCTCTCAGGAGGGAGGACAATAATTAGCAGCATATGGAAAGAGTTGCTTTTACCACAGGGATGAAAGGTACCTTGGTAAAACAGGATGTGGGCAAATTTATGCTCCAGTTGTCTCTGTGGTTTGTGTGCCTGAACAGGAGATTCTGGCTTATGGTGTGTCCAGATGATAGCCAGGATGTTGAGGTATTTTTATGTTTGAAAACAGAAGGTATAAAACAAGCTTAGAACTCAAGAAGTTAATTGATTTTGGTTGTAAGAACCTGGCCTACTGCAATTCCATAGAGATGACTCCTTCATTTTACAGGAAGTATCTTTATTTTTCATTTCACTCAACCATCAGCAATAGTGAGTATATCCATTTGTCCATTTTTTTAAATGCTCATATTTACCAAAAACTTTGCCTAGAACCTGAGAAGTGTTTGAGAATACTGGAAAAGGCATATATGATTTGTAAGCTGTCGTTGAAGGGGCTATCTTCCTAGCTGCTACAGCGGCAGAAAGCGACGATTGCCGTGACAAGCATAAGCCTGAATTTCTCCAAAGTGCTTATCTTTAAACTATTTGGTATCAGCCAGAATTCCAGAGGATTTCAGCTCAGATTAAATGCCCCTTTTTTAATGTGAATAGTCATGCAAATTGATAAAGGAGTCTTACGGTATCCTGTCTAGGGTGAACACGTCATGCATACGGTTGAGTTTATCACATATCTCCCACAAGGAGAGGCCATGCTTGATAAACACTTCTATTAAGTAACTACATTCCCCCCCTTTCCCCCCCATTTGCAAATAAAGCAGATTGATTTCCATCTTGAAGCAATTTACTAACCCATCATAAACTCGGCAAAAGCTAGCATGGTATAGTACACCTCATTTCCTGTTTACTGCATAAGCCTTTGGCTCTCTGCTTCGTGATTTCCAGGTTGAACCTGGAACTGTTCTCTGCCAGGGACATCATGGAGCCTGGCGTCAGAGTCTTTCACCTGAAGGGAAACATTGCCTCCTTGGCTCAGCTTCTTGCAAGTAAAAGCCGGGGCGGATTCCCAGCGGTTTGCAGGCCCAAGCCAGACCATGCAGAGGTGTTCCAGGGAGCTATTTAAAGGTAAAATTCTATCAAATTGATATCCTTTGATGTTTCTGGCCATTTATCAGGGGTTTTTTTTTGTCTTTAAGCATCTGTTTGTGGAGATTATTTGGGATGGATATGAAACTCGTTCCTACTTTCTGCAGCTGTCCTTTGAAGAAAGGACCTAGGTCCTTTCTAGTAGAAGGTTATCTGTTGCATCAGGGATTTATTGGAACACCACCAATGGAAGGATCTTGCAGGCACTGCAGAAAAAAGAATACTGCCCTTCAGAGCCTTAAAGGTTCACTGAAACAGTAATTTCAAAGGATTTGAATCTAGTTACTCAAGAGATGTCCCATGCCAATTCAAAGCTGGTCTGCTCTTTCTTCAGAGTGTTGTTTTTTTCCCCCCCATGTTATTAGTGTATGCTTTTGCAGGAAATGAGTTAACATAAATCATATCACAGAGGAGATAAGCAACAAAGTCACTGGAAGTAACATGCTAGGGTAAACAAAATTAGACTGAAGGAATCCTTGCCACACGGGGAACTCTCAAAAGGCATATAAAATCTCCTGATAAATGAAGTATTTATGGTACTGTATTTCATATGGCTACAAGACTGAATTTATCCTTTCAGGAAGGTATCTTAAAACTGTCCTTTGACTGGTGGGCCATGAGTGGGAGAGGCAGTGACTGAATTTCTACCTTGAGTAGCCTAAAGGAAAGGAGAAGATGCAGGCACAACTCCTACTGCATAGAAGTTCATGCCACAAAGTCCTGTGAATTATGCTTCCAATAACTGTAATGCAAACACATGTCCAGCTTCATCTTGTGATTTTATAATCTTTCATGATTTGCATGGTGTCTCTTGTTCTGAATGACCATAGTGTTCTACATCTTTTCCTGTAGAAAAATTTTTGGTTGTTTTTTTTATTGGTTAAAATCCACTTCTGGTTTAATTCCTTAGCTGGGTGGCAGTTAGGAGATGTCTGTGAGCAAACAAGGATAAAAGTATTTTCTTCTGTTGATCTGGATGGAGAAAAATGTTATTTGTGCTTCATCAGTGGAAATTTGGTTAGGACTTGTCTCTTTGCCTACTTTATAACAAATTTGCAAGGAAGAACCACTGGCAGCTGGATCACACAAACTTACCTCACTCATAGCAATGTGGTCAGCTGCTCTTTTGGAGCAGGAAGAGGGGAAGTGGAGTGAGTACTTAACAAAAACTCTTAACTTGATTCACTGACAAATGAAAGAGCTTGTATGAATGTTTTAGGAAGAGAAATACCTTCTTGGAATGAGAATTGTACAGTGGAGATTGGGTGGCAGTAATAACGGTAAGTGCAAGATCATTTGCTTGTATGATGCTGTCATAAACATTAGTAACAAGAAATGTGATAAGGCACTGAACCCTAAATTTCTGAGTGATAATCTGCAGTGTGCACCAAGCTAAAGATAAACTAAAGATAAGCCAGTGTATTTATTTTAGTTCTCAACTGTCCAAGGCAATGGAACTAGAAAGCAACACTAACAACTGATGTAACCAAAATTAGTCTGAAATTCAAGGGATAGTCCCATCATTTCCTTATTTAATTCACCAAATCACCTTTGCAGTGGGTGTCCCAGGCTGCTGAGGAGTGTGTTGAGGCTATATAAGCATCGTTGTGCTTTGTAATGCAGAGCAAAGTGGTGTGGGAGCAAGCCAAAAGTGGGGACAAGAGGCTGCTCACAGGCACACCCCAAAGAGAGGTGCCTTTAGAGAAAAGGGGATGCCATGTGACAATTCTGGTTGACTTGTGGTTTGTTTAATCCCCAGAGCTCTTTTATGACATATTCTGTTAGAGCCTTTTAAGAGGAATGAATGAAAAAGTTTATGTCGCCGTCACTTGCAACATAAATGAGCTGTTGGTAGGTTGGTTTGAGTGAAACCAAGATAATGTTGTGAATGGTTGACAAAGCAGCAGCAAATGGTTTTTTTTTGGCCAGTCAGTTGCTCAGTCCAGCGAAGCCCATGCAGAGATGTTGTCTGGGAGCAAGCATTACATTCTTGGGTGCTCTGGCAACATCCCTTCTTGCCCTAGTGCATGCCCAGTGGCCTGAGTACTTGCACAGTGAGCTCTGGGTGCCTCATCCCCAGTAGGGACTACAAGTGTCTTTGCTGTTCTCAGCAACACAAAGGAAGGGAATGCTCTGCAGCCATCCTCTGAAACAAGCCTCCAAAAATGTGGTGTGTCATGGAATTAGTGTATTCATAACCATAAACAGCTAGGTTTTCCATCTTACTCATAAAATTACAGCTCTTGAAGCATATAACTGTTATGAACAAGATGAGAAATGCTGTGAGCTCCTTAAAGGAGAAGGGTGCTACTCAACCTCTTCCCCTCTGAGATCAGATGCAGGCCCATGTGGAGGTGACATGACCACAGGCAGTAAAAATGACAAGTTATTTTTGCATCTTGTACATCAATAAGGTTCAAGTGAAGAAAATGTGGTTTGCCTGGCATCTTTTAAAAGAGGTGGCTTGGGAAGATGCAAGAAATAATTGTCATGATGTTTTTCTTGAGAGCTGCCTTGGGCATTATTGTGTAGGGTTTTTGTTGTTGTTTTCTAGTACAAAAATGTTGTTATTAGGTTAAAAAGAAAGGGGCAACAAGCTAATGAAGGGAAAGAAGCAAACAATGTGCTAAGCTTGCATGAAGGCAGCAGCTCATAGCTTTTTAATGCTGTTTCTTCTTTATGTGTTATTCTGTTGTTTCTTCCCAAGAAATAAGCACGGATGAAAAACTGTAAATTTGGGTCAGATCCAAAAGTTATTCAGTACCTGCCCACACTTGGAAACTGTAGTGGTGAGAATTGCTGTACAAGGACAAAGTGTTGTTATGTTTTGTAATATGTAGGAATGATTCTGATCCTTTGAAGAGGAAAGGTCAATGTCAGTTGTTACAACAGCAAGGAGCATGGCCAAGCAATGTTGGCTGGAACTTGCATCGGCCTACAAATGCACCTCAGTGTTGGCCTGCAGCAAGCACTTCCATATCCCAGTTTTACTGAAAACAACAACAACAAACAAAACCTCCAGAATCTTCTAGAGTTGCTTAGTGGGGCCAGAGATTTCTCCTACTCTTTGTGATCTGCATGGTTACCCGCTGGGGATCAAGATGAGATCACCAAACACATTTTTATATGGGTGAACTAAATCTGAAGCTGTTATCTTCCCTGGTTGAGTAAGCAGTAGAGACTAAAAACAAAAGCAACTACTACAGAAAATTCCTTGGCTTTAAAATTGTTGAAGAGGAAGCAAACTGTAGCTGAGAAGCAAGTTTCCAAAACAAAGATCTCCTTAGAGTAATGATTCTGACACTTTGCCATAGGCAGAGCTCTGTGCATGCCTGGGAAACCCTCACAGAATTCAGTTTGAGAAATGTGTGGCTGGTGAGCTTGATGGAACAGCACTGATGGGGATGATTGACTCATTTTGTGCAACACAGAGGGATGAGGGACTAGCTTCCCCCCTCCACTTCTCCCACAGTAATGATGATTCTTTCAGATCAGAATAAAACAAGCTATTCTTTTGCACTGCAGCTGAAATGCCTCCCCTGTCTCCCCACAGTGACTGCTGGAAGGGAGCTGGGCTGTTATGAATGTGTCAGCCCAGAGTCTGCTGAGAGCTATAAATGTCATGCCCTAAATGGCATGCCCTGCTGGCTAGGTGCAATTCATTCTTCAGAGAGACCTGAGGATAGGACCATTGCCTTCCTTCCCAGAAAGTTTCTGCCAGAGACACTGCGTGAGGCTGTAAATGCATATTGAGGAATTGTTGCGAGGTCCCCTGGCTCTCTTTTGCCTTGGCTGCTCTAGTCTGTGGCTCCAGATTCTCTTCCAGTGAGAAAAGATAGAGTTATGCTTCTGCCTAATTTCTGTGAGACCAAAACTGCAAAAAGAGCTATTTTCCCCCCCCCCACTTCCACTATGTTACAGTGTACTGTTGTAGGGCCATTGTGGGGCAATGAAGTGGTTCTTTGACATGATGAAGAGATTAAACACATCATCACTTGTGTTTTGCTGCTCCTTCTTTGCCAGAGGTTACTTTGCAGTGTAATCACAGTAAAAACAGCAGACATGGAGGATTTGAGGAGGAAAAGCTGTAGGTAAAAAAAATCTTATCCCTGGCTGTGGACGTGGCTGGGATATAACGTGGAGGGTGATGACACCTCATGGCCATCAGCCTCATCTTTGCTACCATGCTGTGCCTCTTCCATGTGTGTGACAGCCACGTTCTCTCTGATTTCTTCCACCCAAACAGATGACAAACTTGCTCTCTGCTTGGGTGCTTTTTTTCTGAGATGCAGTTTATCCCTTTTTATATGTAGGTTTCCTGCATATTTGTGACTGACAAATACCATGTTCCTCCCAGGGACTGTTCTGATGTTTGTAGCTTTTCTTGCCTTTACTTTACTACTGCCAAGGAAAATGAAGGAACAATGTTTCCATCCTGCAGTTAAATCCTCCTGGTATTCACTGAAGAAAAGCAGGTGGATGCTGGTGTCTTGTTAGGCCAGCATCTGTCCCTTCCATTTCCTTTGAGGAAGTGGTGCTGAGAGGCAGAAGCTGGAGCACTGCCCAACAATCCTAAGTTCTCTCTTGAACACAGCTATGGGACAGTTTTCCTGGAGAAACGACTGGGCTCACAAATAGCACTGAGTAGCCTCTTTGGGCATTTTACCATAACAAATAAGCCATTCTGTTCATGCCTGAACCTCCCAGATCTGTGCCACACAGAGCTCTCCTGTGGGAAGGCTGAAGGTTGGATTCCCTGGGTTTGCCTTTGCACCTTTACCTACACAGCTGTTAGCCATTATTCTGCATTTTGCTGGTGCTGTATTTTAGCTGAAGGAATTATTATTATTCTTTTTAATTTTGCTTGATTTAATTTGATTGGGGGGGAAGGGGGGGAAGTAATTACGTAAACCCCACAATCTCTCTGACTGCAAGCAGACTGTGCAGAATGTATCTGCCTAAGCAGAAATGGGTTGGAGCTTGGTTTTCTGCGACTTCAGTACAGGATGTGACATTTCTGGCATTGTGAATGCATTTTTTTTTTTGCCTGTGGTTTTTTTCACCTAGGAAACATCATCTCTTCCCACCCATCAAGTTGACTAAAACGTCAACGTTTGTGGGCGATGGAAATTGTTATTTTCATGCCAAAAAGAAATTTTAATAAAAACATTGCAGGCAAAGTTGTCAAAAAACCCCCCTTGTAGTTTGCCATGTCTGTCTGAACTGGTTTCTTACACGTTTTGATAAGCTATAGGGGAGTGTGGTGGCTACGTAATTGCCCGAGTCAAACTGTGCTTGTTGGATACAAGCGAAGTGTTCAGGGTGCCATTTTCAGAACAAAGTTGGACATCTAAAAGCCTTTAAAACCCAGAACTTTGTGCTCTAAATTAGCAATAAATATGTTCAAAAGCTGTGGTCTTCGTGTTACCAGAGCTTGGACTTTGAGAACAGCTAGTGAGTGAAAGCATGGCCTCCCACCTGAAGACATTTCAGAAGGTCAAATATTCAGGAAAGCAGATTTTATCCATCTTAGAATAAAACCTAATTGCTTCTGAAACCTTGTTCTGAAAGGAGCTGTGCAATAATGTGAATGGGTCTAAGTTTTGTGAGCTTTCCCTTCAAGCTGTCCAGCTGCCTGAGCCAAGCTGCATGGGCTGGCAGAGCTCAGCATCGCTGCTGTGACAGTCCTAGGGAACCTGGTGGGACTCCATCACTCACACACAGCTGGATGTGAAAACTGACTTCAGTAAGGCTGGGAGCACTGGCAAGAATGCCGAGGGTTACATCTTTCCACTTCAGAAGCTTCAGAGAAGATATTAAACATCCACTTGAACGAAGTCCCTGCTCTAATTCTTGCTCAAAGGATGTCATATCTAATAGAATCGAGCTGTCAGAGAGCTGCACCTGAGAGAAAGATTTCTGCCTGAGGTTAGTCTCTGATACAGAGGCAGAAGGACTGCCAGCGGAGGGAGCCAAACGACATTTCTAGCTGCAGTATTTATTTTGCTGCTGGCTTTTCTGTGCTGCACTTTGCACTTCCTTCCTAGCAGGAGGAAGCCAGGTACAGAACAGTGTGCACTCATAAATCTCCTGCCCGATGGCCCTGCTATCATTGCACTGCTTGTGAGCTGGTATGGGAAGGGAGATTCTCTGCTTTCCACCATCAGAAGAGATGGTAGAGCAGCTGTTCCCAGTAACAATAATGACACTATTGCTGAGACAAACATTTTTGTGATGATGCATGGGAACACTAAATCCAAACCACATTGTTTAGCTAATGCATGCTTTCACTCTGCTAAAGGCGAATGTCACATAACTGAAAGTAAATTGAAGAGATCAGAGTTTAGAAAATATGACAAAGTTGAAAACTTAAAGCTGTATTGCACAGTAACATCCTTGAGCAGAGAAATCATTGATCCAAAGTGGTGAGTATTGTGTATTTTATAGCAGTTTATTAGGGATGGCCTGGCCTCTGCTCAGGCCAGGGATCAGAAACCGTCGTGCGTCAGGAATGCTTTCTGCCGAGCACTTTGGTAAAACTGAGCACAGCATGTTGATATGTGCTGTGGGGAAGGAGATCTAGCATTGCAACACAGCATGGATATGTCAGGCTGCAGGTATGGTTTCTGGTATTCTTCTTTAATCTGCCCTCCCAGCCGGGACTAACGAAACACTAGTCTCAAAGCGTCTGTGTGCGCACATGTGAAGAGTCCACAGTCCACACACTTCTTTCACAGAGCAGTACCTTTATGTTTCTTAGCAAGGGAAGCCCCTGGTGTCAGTAGGCAATATGTGGTAAAACAGCCTAGGGACAAATGGGAAGTTAAAGATGAATTGTGACCCAAAACATGTAATTCATAAATTAATTACTGAGCTTAAATTACTTTACTACCTCAGTATTGCAACAGCTTTGCTGCTGGCACTCTTGAAATCACTGATACAGGTTTGAAAGTTTCTTGGAGAGCCTTTTCCTTCTGGCACTGTTGAGGGAAGGTTGCTAAGTTTAGATCACAGGAATGCAAAGTTACTCAAACAGAGAAGTCTGCAAAGTTCATGCAATATATGGAGATAAAAAATGAGGTTTTGTTTCTTACTGGAGGATCACAGACAGCTTTCCCCCTTCCTCTTCCCCATGGCTTTGCTATAAGCTATAGGCAACAATGATTCTACCAGGTCTGGATCAAAGCTAGGAACACCATTGGCAGTGGTTTGAAGGCTGCATCTAAGCTCAGCCAGCAGAGAAGAGAGAAAGGGGAGGGGGAAGTGTGTTAGAGACTTGAAAACTATTTTTAGGTGTGCAGACTAGGGAACTGACAGCAATATCAAAGTGCTTTTGTGATTACTTGGTTTTCGTGTTAGAGGGTAGAGTCTGTCAGCACATTGTTTGTTTTTACTGTCTGGACTCCTGCTTTTGAAAAGCTGATCCAGATAATTTCAATGATACACTGTACAGTGATCTTGCCTATTAAAATAAATGGAATCCAGCACTTTCAACAACAGCCCTTGACGTTCTGATCCTCCCATGTATTGTCAGAGTGCTGGGGCACTCATGAATTACACAGATGGAGGAAGGTTTATAGAGTCTGTGGCAGTGGTTTTATTTTGTACCCCAAGTGTGAGAGTTTTCTTCCAAAGAACAACATTATATGATACTTTTAAAATTAGTAGGCCTGTTTGGCCATACCAATAATTGTGCAGGTGCTGTAGGACTTTGTGACAGAGCCCTTTGGAAGGAAAGCTGGAGTGTTGCAGAGGCTGTGTGCTAGCTTAAAAAGCCAAATTAAAAACGTATGCAGCCTTGCTGCAGCATGTGGGTGGCTTTTAGGCAAGTGCAGAGTGTTGTTAAATGTTGAAATCAAATATAGGCATAGGGGAAAACTGGTGTGTGAATGGAAAGACTGATCACATACTTGTCCTGTCCTTTAAATGTGTGGTAGGTTCCTCTGAAACTCTGCCTAGTAACAAGCCACTTTGCAGGGAAACCCAAATCTGATCCTAAGTCTTTGTCCTTTCCTAAAGCTAGCCTTTCTGTAGGTCTGAAATACTAAGCTTGCATTTACAATTTAACAGCTGCCTTAGCATTTTCATTTGGAGGCTGTGGGCTTACTGTCTGCTCCTTCACCCTGACTATGGTGCCCATAAAACCAGAAAGCTGGCAACTTAACTAATGAATATTAACCTCAAAACTCAGAACTGAGGTGGAAGAAATTCCTCTTTTATGGGTCTGAATACTGAGGTACAGTGATTAAATATTTATTCAGGATCCTTTGAAAGGTGGTGGTGTGGAGAGGATTTGATCTTTGCTCTCGAAACCCTAAGTCCAGTACTTGATAATGGCCTTTTTATCATCTGGGAGGTAAAATGCCAAAAATTCCTGGTTTCAAGAACAAAATATTAAGTAAGCACTAATGATTTAGGCTGCCTAACTGGAAACAACCCTGTAACCCTGAGATTTCGCTATGTAAGAGGCAGATTTGGTAGATTTTAAACCAGATCCTGGTATGTGATGGTCCAGTCTTCATCTAATGTCTGGCTCCTTATATGCAGAATACCCTTTTTTAAAAATCAGATAATAAAAAGCACAATGCTACTCAAAGTCAGGAAAAGTGCATTTAGTGCACTAGAAGTGTTTTGGAAGAGTTAGGTGCTTCAGCTAGAACTTTTGGTGAGAGCAGAGCAGTGACCAAATCCTGCCAAGTCCTCCAAGCATTCCTTTCATCTTGAGTGCTGTGAAAGTGGAAGGTGCAAGACACTAAGTCTTAGTTGCAGCAAGTTTGCAGACTTGTTGGTATTATAAAATAATTTGCACACCAACAAGGTCTTAGGATGAGGAAGGACCATGAAGAGTTTCAGAGTTCCTTACCTGGTTGTCTTTGTGTGCAAAAAATTAGTGGGTGCTGTCACTGGGTTTTAAATATTAGAATAGAATTAACCAGGTTGGAAAAGACCCTCGAGATCATCGAGTCCAACCCACCACCCAACACCATCCAATAGTGCCAACAAGTGCCCCATCCAGTCTCCTCTTAAACACATATGCCTGAGAGAAGCCCTGAGACAGTAGATTTCTAATACATGGAAGGGAGATTTACTTTATTCTGGTCAGAATATGTTACTCGCTGACCCTGGCTGAGTTGGATATTGGCCTGACCATCAGACATGATCAGCTCAAGAATAAAAACAATGCAGGTAGGATCAGCCCCAGAATAAAAACAATGCAGGTAGGATCAGCCCCAGAATAAAAACAATGCAGGTAGGATCAGCTCAAGAATAAAAACAATGGAGGTAGGATCAGCCCCAGAATAAAAACAATGCAGGTAGGATCAGCCCCAGAATAAAAACAATGCAGGTAGGATCAGCTCAAGAATAAAAACAATGCAGGTAGGATCAGCTCAAGAATAAAAACAATGGAGGTAGGATCAGCCCCAGAATAAAAACAATGGAGGTAGGATCAGCCCCAGAATAAAAACAATGCAGGTAGGATCAGCTCAAGAATAAAAACAATGCAGGTAGGATCAGCTCAAGAATAAAAACAATGCAGGTAGGATCAGCCCCAGAATAAAAACAATGGAGGTAGGATCAGCCCCAGAATAAAAACAATGGAGGTAGGATCAGCCCCAGAATAAAACCAAGGCAGGTAGGATCAGCTCAAGAATAAAAACAATGCAGGTAGGATCAGCTCAAGAATAAAAACAATGGAGGTAGGATCAGCCCCAGAATAAAAACAATGGAGGTAGGATCAGCCCCAGAATAAAAACAATGCAGGTAGGATCAGCCCCAGAATAAAAACAATGCAGGTACTTTTGGTGGATTAATTCAGGAGAAATAAGCCCAAAGCTTTTGGAAGCAAGCTAAAAATGATGCTTTGGGTTCTCTAATTCTCTCTCTTTCCCCCGCCCCACTGTGCAGCTATTTTATCCATTTAATTTAGCCCCGAATGCTTTTGCCAGTGACATCACCTTTTAATCTGTTCACTTGCAGCTACTTTGGAGCTGCAGCTCCTTTTATGTCACTGCCCCAATATTTAGAATTTGCAGTTTTCTCAGCTAATTGGCCATCTTGACAAGACCAGTGACACAATCAACTGTCAGATACTTTTCATTCCTGACTTCCATGCCAAATCCGACATGTGGATATTGGGATAATAATGCGTTATCTTAATTAGGTGTATCTTCATGATGCATGCTTTATAACAGATAGAGCATATGAAACTACTACAATGCCTTGCCAGGGTATCTTTGAAATGAGATTCCCTACTTAAGGGTTTTCTTCCTTCTTAAATAAATAAAGAGTAAACGAACAATCGCGGAGTCCAAGTCTGAATCCTAGCACTTCCTGTTAAGCCTCACAAAATAGTGCAAGAAACATGTTTGGTCTGCTTTCTAAGGCTTGATGATGTGATAGGAAGGATGTTGTATGTAACATCAAAGAGTGATGTTGTTATACCTCTGAAGCATGACTTCTGGAAGTCCAAGTGAAATAATGTATGCTCATTTTTCCTCCTGAATAAGGCAGCTTTTAGTAGGCTTGGATTCTTATCAGAAATGTTCCAATGATTTCCTTCATTGTGTTTGCATGTGCTTTTATTTTTTGGACTAGCCAAATTTCTCTCACACTTCCCAAAGCCCTGTTAGGTGACTCCCTGCTGGGTTTAGTTAAGAGCGGTGCCGAGCAAATTGCAAGCTGCCAAACCCAGCCAACAAACCACTGGTGATGAGAAAATGTTTCTGCTCTTTCAGCTCATTGTGAATGTTGCTGGTATTTTGGTTATTATTATTATTATTTTGTTTCAATCCCAGCCCATGATGTTCAAGTAGAAAATGGTGAAGTCTGGGCTATGGACAGAACAGTGTTCTGGACCTGAGCATACAGTGCCTGGCAAGAGATCAAGGTACATCATAACTTGCATGTATGGACTCTGACATCTACATGTTCATGTTAGCATTAAAGTCTTCAGACTATTTCTGGCCCAGTGATCACCCTTGAAATTGACTTCTTGGAGCTGTACCTGATAATCTTGGAGCAGAATTTAGATCTCTGTACACAACACAACAATTACAGACCTCTTTGTGAAAGGCCATGGAATGTGACTCTTTAGAGGGCCCTGCAGAATCAAGTGAATAACGCACCAAAGGTAATTTCCAGGGCATGACTGGATTCATTTCTTCTCCATGTCCTCTGCTGTAGTGAATATATCATGACTACACTGTGCTTTCTCCCCTTTCTTCCTCCAAATGTAGGAGGAGGGGATTGTGCCTGTTACAGCACGCTACTCTATACTACTCTTTTAGTGTATTCTCATGATTGACCTCAAACCTAAGTCTTTTAATTGTCTATGTGACATCTCCCTATGCCGGCTTGCATGTGACAAGAGGCTTAGGGTAAGCAAGTAACTTTTCCAGGAGGGAAAATATGAATCCAGAGTGAAGTGTTTTCTCAGTGGAGTCCTTGGCAGTCAGATCTGCTGCAGTGCTGTGCTCTCCTTAGTAATGTGAAAGAGATTTCATATTACCAAAGGCAGTCAGAAATTAAATTGAGAGATACAAAGATTCAGTACTTGTGAAAGAGACTGAATTCCTTGTTTGTCCTGTGAATGGAATGTGCTGGTAAGGAGGGGGCAGGTTAAAGGCTCCTAGTATTTATTGCAAGATTTTCCACTGATTTTCTTCAGCACTGATATTTTTCCACAAGTTATATTCACACTCAGGCCTTCACCTGTAGAAGGATGATGCTTATATCCCAGCCTCAGGCATCTTATTTAGAGATGCCATTGAGAACCTCAGATGAGAGACCTAAAGCCACATCTGCATGAACAAATTCTGGATTTCAAGACTGGATCTACAGAGTGAAACAGGTGACTATTTCAGGAGAAAAGGAACTGCTCTGCAGTG
The DNA here is from genome assembly GCF_014839835.1 of Dryobates pubescens. Classification (NCBI taxonomy): domain Eukaryota; kingdom Metazoa; phylum Chordata; class Aves; order Piciformes; family Picidae; genus Dryobates; species Dryobates pubescens. The sequence goes on along the minus strand of NC_071614.1, from coordinate 6,667,436 downwards.
GCAGTCAGCTCATGGGAGGTGGACATTTCCTTCAGATGTGTGTTCAGATTTGAACTGAAATGCAGAACTAGATGCTCCCAAAGTATCTTGGTTTTAAGTTGGAGAATTACATAAAAGACCCCAAACATGTGAAACTCCATTTTAATATACTACATGGGAAACTAGTTAAATGTTACCTTTTCAATGGTTTTTCATAATTAGTTTACTTTTTTTTTTGCTTCCCCCTATTCTTTACAGTTTTGACCCAGCTTCATCCAATTCAGGACAAAGAAGTATACAACAGGGAAGAGCAGACTGTTTGGAAAGAAAATAATGAAATGGCAAATAGCCTGCTGGTCAGGGCAGCCAGCAGGAACCAGGGGGATCTGGTTGTTCAGATCCCTGTTTATCCAGCATGGAATCCCTCCAACGGGAGACATTCAGACGCGCTATACGTAGCCACTAATGTGCTTGCTGTGAAGGAGAGCGTGGAGAAAGGGCTTGAACCTAGTTCTTCCATATCCTGTCCCTAGGGAGGGCACAAACCACCAACTTTTGGATCTGGCAGATGTGCCATCATGGTGTAAGTCCTCTGCTGCAGAGTGCTAATCCTGCCTTGAAGCAGACTTAATCTTTCCCAGGAGATACTGTGTTAAAACTAGTCAATTCCTGTCACAAGGTCTGGGTTGAGCAAACCAGTATTTTTGGATACAGAAATATTTATTTGAAATGTTCCCAGCTCATACTTGGTGTTCCAGTCACAGAAGCCACTTTGTACCTAATTTGTACTGCTTTGATGCCCTAATGAAGATTGTGTGTCTGCTCTCCTCTGGGTCCTTCAAACACATCATTCAGCAGTGTGTTGCACATCTTTGTACTACTGTAGATGCTCCCAGCTGTAATCACAGTCCAGGACTCACACAATGCTAAGGATGTTGCAAGACAAAAATCTTTGTGGTTGTCACCCAAGGTGTTTGTTTTCTAAATATAAATTAAAAGTCTGGAGGTGGATATTGGGGGTGGGGTAGTGAGTGTGTGGGGAGCAATGAAACACTAAGATATGAACCATCATTTAAAATGTATTCCTAGCCAGGGCTTTATATGTGTAGTGCAGAAGGGGAGAACACTAAAGAAAGGTTTGAAATGATATAATAATTGATAAAGGTATGCATTTTCACATGACTAAGACTATTAAATGTCTTATTGAACTCCAAGTGTAGGCCTTGAGAGCAAGTTTCATGGATGATTTAAAATGTGACATGAACTTTTTGCAGATCTTGTGTTTTAATGTAGATGCTACTTAAGAAGGATGTGGGAAAGAAGAAAAGCCTATCCATTTATATTCAGGTAATTGTATTTGCTTGGTATTGATAATGTCTTTTTAGATGCAAACTAGACAGTACATGAACTGGTTCTGCCATGCAGGTTGATACAAGTTAAGAAGAACATGTAGGATTAGGTGATGTTCATTAATCTAATTTATAGAATACATAGAATACATAGAATAAACCAGGTTGGAAGAGACCTTCAAGATCATCGCGTCCAACCCATCAACCAATCCAACACAGCCCAAACAACTAACCCACGTCACCAAGCACCCCGTCAAGTCTCCTCCTAAAAACCTCCAGTGATGGCGACTCCACCACCTCCCCAGGCAGCCCATTCCAATGTGCAATCACTCTTTCTGTATAGAACTTTTTTCTAACATCTAATTAGCCAATCCTAAACCAGAAAACACTTGTGTGATGATGCTTTTGAAATTTAGGAAGGTGAAGCATGTGCTGAACCCACTAAAACCCTAGAATCACAGAACTTCTCAAGTTGGAAATGACCCAAAAGGATCATTGAGTTCAACTCGCTGTTCCTCACAGTGCCACCTTATAATGAATGTAGTCTACTTCTCTAACCCCAGGCTAGAGCTCTGCATGCTGCTGGAGAATGAGAACATCTTTGAACCAGAGACAAATGATGAATCTTCTTCCTCCTCTCCTCTCACCTGTGAGAAGGTAACCTCTTATCTCTCAGTTCTTTCCTTATTTAATCAGCCTGTGTATTGGCTGATTTAGGATGGACTTTCCATCAACAAAGAAATGATGTAACTTATGTGATGGAGCTAAAAGGATGGTCAGGTACAATTTAAGTTAAAGGATGACCAAAGACCTTCCAGGGACAGCTGTCATAAACTATAAAGCCAGTCTGGAAATTTTGCAAGATTGCTGGCAAACAACTTCCTTGCTTAGACTGTTCCAATCTCAACCTCTCTATGGATAGCAGAATGATTATAATATTGAATTCTGTATGGTTAGCACCTCTCTGAATGACGAGTGTTTATACAAGCTGTCAAGCTTGAGAAGCATATAGCATTCTTCCCTTTGACAGATGACTAAAGGGTTTTTAGGGGTAGTAAACATTAAGTGTGGTAGAAGAAAATCGTGTGTTAGCAAGGCAAGACTGGTAATGTAGTTTTGAGCAATTCATACAGGCACAACTGGAAAGTCATCAGATACATTACTGAAGCTTGGTCTACACATGGGAATCCATCTGGCAAAACAGTATTGGAAGCAGCAGGGCAATTATGTATGGGAGGAGATGCCAGGATACAAATAGGTGCTTCTGTGGAAGAGGGCTGGAGCTCAGCTGATGGTTAATAGCACTTTTATTGGATTGTTCTGCCCTGTGCTATCAAGTAATTACCACTTACCCTGTGAATTTTCACAGCATGAAAGACCTCACCCCTAAGCCAATTTAACTGACATTGTCTTAACAGATACAGTTATGCTAACGGGGAAAAAAAATAATCTCTTTGTAAGTGAAGAGTTTTGTTTTAAATTGCTAATTTAAGCCTTACTGGCAAAAGGAGTTCTAAAGTTTGGACAAGATCTGCCATTGTAGCTCTGCTAGAAGACTTCTTAAGCATCCAACTAGAAAGCTTTGAACCTTGAAGAAGGAAAGAGAAATAGATTCTTGCCTCTTCCAGATAACAGAGGAGAAGCTGCCCACTGTGTCACGCCTGACCAGGCTGCTGAATCGCTACACTACAGATCCCCAGTATCAGCAACTCTTCATCAATCTGGTAAGACTGAAGCCAACTCTAAAAACAAACATTTCCTCCATGAACAATGTGTTTGTTATATTTCCTCATTTGTTTATGATGGCTGTGTCAGCCGCACTGATTTACATAAACACTGCCAATCCTGGGACCTTACATTCTCAACAAAAGTAGCTGAGTACAAACAGCATTCCCAAGTTTTAATTCATTTTGTATAAACATAACAGATGTTGATAAAATGAGCCAAAAAAGAAAATACAACAAAGGAGACCATTTTCAAGGGGGCTTTTGATTAAAATACATTCCAGATTGACAAAATGATACAATGTTAATGGAATAGATCATTTAAATGTCATTATTTGGCTCCTATAGTCCCATAAAGCAAATATAAAGCAACACTTTGGAGATTTTAGGTTCCATTACTGTACAGTGCCTATACATCAACCTATAAATAAAGCTGTATTTCTTTCCCCTTCCCTTCCCCCCCATCCCTACTATGACCTTGCCACACTTGTTTCCTAAACTCAGTATTAAAACACTGGGCCTAAAAGCAATAATCTGTTTGGTGTACTGAACAAGGCCTAAAACAAATATGTTGTAAACAAAATAAGTGTAGTTTTCACCTCAGTGAATTTCCTGTCTACAGCATTGAAACTGAGGTGTGAGGGGACACACATTGGGAAATTGTGGCCAGAGAACCAAACTCAGATGGGTTTTATTTAAAAAGATACAATATCTGCTCTTGTTTACTCATCTGTAAAGACGATGAGTTTGAGATCTAGCTAGTCTGAACTCCTTGCTTTGAGAATAGCTAGAAGGAGGGAAAAGTTATAAACCCACAATGCTTCCAATATTCAGTATCTAAACTGGTTTATGAGTTACCTTTTAAGAGATGGGGAAACTGAGATGGAGACAGAACATGTGGCATGAACATGACAGCTCAACTGAGACCTAGGTCAGGGGGGCCGTACAGCACTCATTTAGGTTTCACACTCATCCCTTCCAGCAATTTGTTGTTATCACTTGTGAAAGATCCATTCCTGATATCCACAGAAACATCCACTATGAAATTCTTAGGTGTAATGACTTCCTGTGGCAGTGAGTTCCACAGCAAAATTGCATGTGATACAGAAAGAGGAAACAGTTATGCCTTTGATTTTTTTTTTTTCTTCTATATGTCATTGAATGTTTTGTCAGACCTGTAAATGAAAAAGGGAGAGAAGATGTGTCTTTCTACATTGTGGACTTATTTGTACTACTTTATCATATCATAGATATCAATTTATCATCTGAAGCAAAGATGTGGTGTGGAGGGACATGGTTTAGCACCAGAATTGGTAGTTAGATAACAATTGGACTCTATGATCTGAAAAGTCTTTTCCAGCCAAAATGATTCTGTGATTCTATGGTCATTTCTTTGTTTCATTTTTCCTCTGGGGAGCTGTACACTTGGGAAGCATAATACACCTTTGTCAGATCTGGCTGAGTCATAAGATGGACACCATCCCTGGAGGTGTTCAAGAGGGGATTGGATGTGGCACTTGGTGCCATGGTTTAGTAGTCATGAGGTGTTGGGTGACAGGTTGGACTTGATGATCTTTGAGGTCTCTTCCAACCTTATTGATTCTATGATTCCATGATGTGAAAAGTAAAAGCTTAGTGAACACCAATACAAGCTGTAAAGACCAGCCTGCCTAACAATAAAATGGTCTTTAGTTCTGTTCCCATGCAGAAAGAGTTGTAGCCCTCCTAGTTGTCAGTGATGGGAGTTTAGCGCTTGCAGTCTCTCTTCTTCTCAGAGTAGTATGATTGTTTTCTCTGTCCTCTTCCTCACAGTTTATGTTTCTATGTGGATTGACTTTTATAAGCATTTACTGCAAAATATTACAGGATGTCATAAATGGTTGTGTAATGAGAGAGCAGCTATAAAAAAAATCTTAGGACTTAAATATTGGGGTCACCGACTATTTCCAACTAAAAACCCAGACCATATCAATGGAGCTCAACTTTGCTTTTCTAAGCCTGTGAGATTTGGGTACATTCCAGTCATAATAGTTTATTTAGAGTGAACCTGATGGTTTACCAAAAAAGAAAGTGTTCTTTTACTATGGTATTTCCTGATGTTTTAGGTGTAATTGGTGATGGGGAACAGGAGAGAACTAATGTTCATACTGGCTGCTGTCCCTCAAGCCTGTTACCTCTCTCGGCATGGCCTCCTTCCTCTGCTTTTCCTTCTCACCCCTGTGTCAGGGGTGCACTCAAGCTTTTGTGTTCTCCCTGTGCCTTCTCTCCTTGCCTTACAAGAGCCATACATAAACAAGTCTGCAATGTCAGTCCAAGCTCATTTCTCACGGTAATGCACCTATGTCATCTTTTGCACCCTGGGTCTGTGCCACCTCACTGTTGATGAACCACTGAACCGAGCGGTTGGGGTGATCACCAGGAAGAACCTGACGCCTTTCACACTGGAGTTGAGGCTCAGGACCCAGCTGGCACCACAGAGCCCTGATGCCCGTGGGTAGCCACAGATATGTCCTTAGGCTTTGTCACTTCTTTTGAGCCCATGTGTTTCTTCAGGAAAAAATAATCAGAGCTTTTCTATTTGATCCCTTCTGGAGAAGTGATGCTTAAATGCTGTTGCACCTGGACATGTGGGATTGTAGCCCAGAGCTATGCCTTTTCAAAAGGTTGGTGATTGCAAAATTCACTCATTTAAATGCTTGTAAGACATAGTAAGAATTTTTGTGTTTCTGACATATGTACATAGGGTTTGGACATGGCACTTGAAGCCATGGTTAAGTAGTCATGAGGTGTTGGCTGACAGGTTGGACTTGATGATCTTTGAGGCCTTTTCCAGCCTTATTGATTCTATACATAAAATTGGACGTGAAGGATGGATATCAAGGATGCTTTTGTCACACTGTGCCTATACTTCACAATGAAGAAAATGTCATAACCCTTAGCAGCAGTTATGTGGTCAAAGCCTTTCAGTGAGGACTCAGTCTTCAACCTCTGAGCAGATGCCTGTTAACAAGGAGAATGTTCCCATATCAACATTTTCCTATTGAAAAATGTATGTTTACCTGAGAGGAAAACCTGTCTAGAGAGAGGTGGACAAGTGAAAGGAGCAAGGGATTAGCCTTTCTTGCTGTCTCATGTGTATTAGAATTGAAAAGGAGACCTGCATGTAAGAGAAAGGTATTGACTGTAGGCCCCCTGCCAAATTCCCATCACACTTTGATCTCAATAAAAGAGACCTGACATGCTGTTCTGTTGCCTGCATTTATGTCAATTTCAGCAGCTCCTCGTATGGGCTCTCTTTCTCTCCTTCTACTTGATACAGGAACATTTTTAGTTAACATCATGTGCAGTGAGGTATGAGGTAAATCCTTAATGATGAGGAAGCAACATGATAAATTGTGGGGGCAGTTTTTGTGTAGCATTCACCAGCTGCACACAAATGAAATAATTCTTCATGATTCTGGGGTCATGCAATGTTTAAAACTTGGGAAAGTATTGTTAATAATTTAATGTGAATATATTTTTTCTCTCTCTTTTTTTTGGATAAAGATACTTTTAGATTTCCTTCTATGACTTTATAATGGGTGTTTCACTTTGCTCTGTTAAATACCAGAGGGATTCCCACAGATTTAGATATTAAAACCAAGCATGTATGAAGGAATCCACTGCTATTAATGCTGTTGTAATGGACAGCAAAGAAAACTAGTAATAATTTACTGGTTTGAAAAACTTGCCAAAATTCCTGGCAGTGAGTTGCTGGTATTTGAAACATGAAGCTTTTGAGTCAAAGATTTGTTGCATTTTCTCCTGTTTCCCCTGCTGGATCTTGTCTTTAGTATCAGTAACGTTGCTTTTGTAGCACCACAGAGAACACACAACACTTTAAAACTTAAGTGGCTGGTCAGTGCAGATTCCTGGCAGCCCAGGAACTCATGAAGGTGCATAAGGAAAGCTATTCAAACAGTTAAAATATGTCATCTGTAGGGTGAGAAATGGATTTGCACATCATCCACCCAAAAGACCTGGAGGTGGATGTTTATTCAGATCCTGTTGCAGTTAGTAATCTGTTATTCACCAGGACAGTAGTCAGGTCATTGGCACTTTTGGTCCATGCCTCACCTACCTGAAAAATGCAGAGTTTTTCTTGAAGGAATTAGGGTTTGTGTGCTGCCAGAAGAAGAGATCTCATCTAGAAATGCCTAGAGATTTCCCCTTAAGGCAGCGAGAGCCTTCTCTTCTCTTGCTAACCAAATCTGAGCAACCTTGCCATGAATTCGCAGTTTTGGTTCAAAGCCCATTTCTGATTTCCTTTTCCTTGATTTACTGAGTACACAAAGTATCATCCTTCTAAGACCTGAGTAATGCAATTTCTTTTTGCTTACAGCATCTGTGGCTAAATGACTCAGTGCAAACTATAGTAAGGGTGTACTTTGCCGAGCAGTAGAGCTGGAGACAGCCAGGATATCTGTAACTCATTACACAACTTTGAACAGGTCACTTAAATGCAGTGCATGTCATTTACTCTGCCTTTAAAGTTGGAACAGTGATAAGGATCCACCATAGTTGCCATGAAAAGTACACAGGAAGGATGTTATAGGAATATAAGCTACAACAGTATTTTGTGCAGGTGATTTGTACAAAGCAGTGTGTCAGGAGCAAGTGTAATTTCTAAGGAAAAGTTGATGTGATTTATGTGGAACTTCCCATAAATGTGTTGTGAGCTGAGTAGCTACATTTTCCCGTGCATTATTATCATCTAGTTCCATTGCTGGATGAGTATTTGTTGTAATATATGTGTTATGACACACAACCCCAAATTCCCTTATATTCTGAACCATGGAAACAAAGAGCAGCCTTCCAGTACCTGAAGAGGGCCTACAAGAAAGCTGGGAAGGGAGTTTTCACAATGGCTTGGAATGATAGGATGAGAGGGAATGGATTTAAGCTTGAGGAGGGCAGATTTAGACTGGAGATTAGAAAGAAATTCTTTACAGTGAGGGTGGTGAGACACTGGAACAGGTTGCCTAGAAAGATTATGGATTCCTCCTCCCTGAAGGCCAGGCTGAATGAGGTCTTGAGTGACCTGGGCTAGTGGAAGCTGTCCCTGCCCATGGCAGGGGATTGGAACTAGATGCTCTTTAAAGTCCCTTCCAACCTAACCCAATCTATGAATCCATCTCACCACAAGCCACAATAGTATAATACACATAGGAGAGTGAAAAAAAAAAGAGGACATTTGTAGGAAGCTTTCCATTAATACATGCTTCCTGTGATCCTTATATGAACCAGGTCTCTAAGGAATGGCAGCAATAAGTAGTCCTATCACTTGGTACAAGAAGCCTGCTTATAGTGGCAAATGTTCTGCTATTTCTTGATATAATTTCCACTAAAGACTAGGGAGTTAGAACAAAGATACTATTTTAATAGGAAATACAGTTTGTGTATGAACTGTCACACTTCCTGAACAGAAATCCCTGTGACAAAGCAAAACAACACAGCAAAACAACAACAACAAAAAGCAACACCAAAACTAATCTGCATTATTTTTGGTTTGTGCTGTGCTCACCCTCCTTTATTGATGGCACTTTCCTAACGCTTCTTGCTCTCTTAAACTGAAATGCAGCCCCAAAACACATTCAAACTGAACTTTAGATTCAAGTTTGAACTACAGCCATGCTACCCTTCCCCCCCACCCCCTTCAATTAGAAGAAAAATGCTTTCACATTAGAAAATTTAAACCACCTGTGCACTGGATATCCCTGTGAATGAGCAGAAACTGTTGTGAGAAGGTTTTTGTGGTGGGCAGCTTTAATGTATGGTTTTATAGGTATCCTGTAATGTCTGTGTGCTTATGATAATGAGTGTAACATTGGTGGTGCTTTTCCTGTCAGGAGATACTTAACATACTTCAGAGTTAATTACCTGGTGTTTTTAACTGGTTTATCATGCTGTAGAACCTTTTAACATTTTCTTGTTTTCCAACTGATTCTTGCTTACATTTTTAAATGCAGCATTGCCCTTTAATCACATTTATTTGCTGACCATGAGCAGAAAAGCCTGAAGGAGGGAAAACAGATGAATAAATCCTTAGTACCTGCTATATATAAAAATGATGACTGGAAGGATGCAGGGATGACCGTTGCCAAAGCTCCTAGTAATTGGATATAGACTATCTGACATCAAGGCAGAGATAGCCTTGAGCCAAAAAGCTAAACAGGAATGGAAATGCAATTCTGCAAGAGTAGCCCCTGGAAAATCAGTGATAGGGAAGTGCTGCAAAATGTTACTGTTGTCTCTGCTGCCCCTTTTCACATAGCTTCACTAACAGAGCTGTCAGTGTACCTCTGGTGATCATGAAATCACTTAATGAAATGAAGTGTAACCAGCTCTCTGCTAAACTAGTGGCTAATTAAGTGTGACCATCAAGAGATGGGAACCATAATAGTATACAAGGGAATGCTTGTTCATTCCTGAAAGGCCTATTAAAGTAAGAGGAAATATGTGATCAGCAGAGTTGTCTGAATGTCTAACATGGTGTGGCGTGGGAATGCCAGCATCAGAGTTCAAACACATGAAGAGTTACTGCTGCTTGCTTGAGGTACCAAACCAAGCAGAAAAACTTACACTATGTGATGGTAATCAATGTCTAGCACACTTCTGAGGGGCCAAAGCAATGAAATGCTTGAGTAACATGCAGTATCTCATTAAATGGACAAATCTTGCTTCTCTTGAGATCATAGATTATGTGCAAAGACTCAACGTCCTGCCTGGATGGGTTGAATCTCTGACAGAGATCTTTCTTGCACCTTGTCTTCCAGGTGAAGAACATCTGAAAACATCACCTTTTTGAACCTAGAAAGCTTAGTTTCACAGAATCACAGAAGAATTTAGATTGGAAGGGTCCTCCTGATGTCATCTAGTCCAGCTCCCTGATCAGAGACATGCCCGGTCAAGCCCTCGACACCTCCAAAGACAGAGAGCTCTCATCCTTTGTTCCAGTATTTGACCACCTTCATGGTAAAATATTGTTCTGATATTTAACTAGAATTTCTCATGCTCCAGCTTGTGCCCATTGCCTATTACTGTGCACCTACAAGAAGAATCTGGCTCTGTTTTCTCTATACCCTGAGGTCAGATAATCTGTTCCGGCAGTCAGGTCTCCTCTGAGCCTCCTCTGCTCAAAGTTGAATGGATTTCTCTCTCTAAGCCTTTCCTCATATGCCCACGCTCCAGCTCCCTGACCAGTCTGGTGGCCCACCAGTGGGCTTCCTGTATTGTGGAGCCTTCCCACCACACCCAAACTGATTTGTGCAGGTGCCATGCTGATCTTCTCAGTATCAATCAAATTTTAGTATATCTACTGCCAAACCCAACATGAATTCATTAGAGGCTAAGCTAGAAAAATTAATTTTATAAGAAGAAGAAACTTGGAGACAATGGAAGTGAGAAGCATTTCACCCATTTCTGCCTTCTCCCCCATGACTCAATGTGTCCTTATGTTTTGGTCTTTTTCTCAGGCAACATTTTTCAGTGGCTTCCTGCACTGTGAGGAAGACTTCACCGTCCCCTTTCAGTGTCCTGGGAGAAGTATTTGCATCAGCTTGGGCCCTTGCTTGTGTACGTCTTCTCTGCCTCTCTCAGAGCTCCTCTGTCTCTACTTATGCTGCAGGCTCCTCCTTCTTGTGCATTTCTCCACTCTGACTTGCTCTGCACTCCAGAGATTTTTTTTTTTTTCCCCGAAAAGTTGCTCAACTGCTCTTGGAAAAGCACAACTTCCTCCTCCTTCCAGAAGATGCCCCCTGACTGAGTGCAGCCACATTGTTCTCTGCTGTCTCTTGAAAGGAACATAATGCTGATTAGCACAGAGTAACTCCAAGCAAAGAAATTAAAATTACACTCTCAACATGTTCGCAGAAACATCCACAACATTGTTTGGAGAAATTATTCATTAGGGTCTGGCCATGATTTTGGAAATTACTCAGGGTGGTTTTATAACAGCCAAAAGCCTGCAAGGTGCTGTGTGTGAGGCTTTGGGGTTTGTACATATTTTTCCACAACTCTTTATGTTTGTCAGTGAGAACATATAGCTCTTTTGACAGTAGGACTTGGGTGGGCTGATGGTTGCTGGATGCTGTAATAGGAGGTTGGCGGGACACGGAATGATAAACTTACTTGTCAACAGCCTCTCTGGCTTAGGACAAGCAGAACTTTGTACCTCTGTGTCTTGTTTCTCATGTACTGCTTGGTAATTTCTCTGGTATGGGTTCATTGATTTTGTATTTGTTTGCTGTTGTCCTTCATGTCTGCCCAACATGGAACCCTTCTCAGCCACAGACTCTCATTTCCTATCTATTAGTCCCTGCTTTGCTTTGTTGCTTCCCTCAGCCAGAAAGAATTGTTTGCCTGTTGGTGGCAACAGAGTTGGAAGGCCAAAGAAAAGAGAGATCCACAGCATATGTTGAAAATGGGGTGCTTCCAGTGTGTGGGATGGAAAATAAGGCTGCAAGCACCACTAGGAATATCTCCAGTGGGCTGACTTAAGTAGTGAGAGCCAGAAGAAGAGTTTAGAGAGCACCTCAAGACGAAGCATACCTCTGGCTGCACCTGTAGGGCCCTTTTGGCCTCTGTGCCTGCGCTTCCTGTGAGACCAAACTATTGCGTAGGTTTGGTACTTGCTAAGGTTTCCCATGGCATGGAGTTGGGATATTGTTAAGACAGGTGCATGGACCAGGGAGCTAAGAGTATGGTTGGGTGCTGCAGGCCAGATGCCTTAATGCCCCATCAGTTCACAGTTAATTTGTGGCCACTTTCTCTTTAATAATGTGAGCATTTGCTGTTTCTCTCTCATGCAACATCTTTTTAGTTCCTATTAGTTGTGTTTTAGTTGCAATGCAGTTGTGTTAACAATATTTTTCCACGATGAATTTCAGTGTGTTATTTTTTACCCCCCTCATATTTCTACTTTCTTTTCTTACTTTTATAGTTTGTTTTTTTTTTTTTTTTGGCCATTATTTCTTCATCCTTGCTCCTGATTGCCTCTTCCTCATTGCTTTGCATGAGAATCCTTTCATTTGCAGAAATTCAGGAACTTTTGCTTGCTTTACTTCAAGAGCCTGGATACTGGCATAGAATATGCACCACTTTTGATCTCTCCTTGTGTTTTCTTGTTACAAAGTAGTTTTTCTGACTTGTGCCAAGCTTTGAGCTTTTACTTTTAAACCAGATTTCCATTGTCTGGCACTGCAGGCATGGTCAAAGTGGCTGCCTTTGCTGCCCATTTCCTTGCTAATTACTTCACAGGTCCTGACTGAGTGGGCTCAGAACACACCTCCTAAGGCTACCCAGGGCAAGCTCACAGCCCCACCCGGGGTGAGATGTCACCTAAAGTGAATTTCACCTCTTTCATTAAGGTTTGCACACTTGAGAGAACTTGAGTAGAGCTGTGTGAAAGGTCTCTTGCAAAACTAAACACAGCAGATCAGGGGGCTATGTGCAGTTTTTCCTGGTGATTTATTTATTTGAAGACTAAAGCTAGCATTTTGCTAACTGCTGCTTGAAGCTGTTAATTGGGTTTGTCCGAAGAGAGTAAAAGAGACAGAGCTAATTGGTTAAGATTATAACAAAAAGATTGTGACCTCTCACTGTGAGACATTTCGCTGTATGTTCAGGTTTAGGTTTCTTTTGGATTTGTTTTGTTTTGTTTTAAGGAGGCAAATAAAGCACACTAGTGAGGAATAGTTTTTTAATCACTTGGGAGTGACATCCCTATCTCAGATCTGCTCATTGTCAATGGGAGGGGTTTTTTACTAAATACTTTGGTGTTCATTCTACTTGCATTTTGGACAAGCAGAGCACTGTCAGGTGAATTTTCAACTTCTTTTTTTTATGAGTAAAACCTAATAGGAAGCCTTTTTACAGCATCCACAGGTAGAAGATAATTTAATCAGCTCTCACCATCCACGCAGATTCTGGCAAACCTGATTCATTTAATGAATAATTTTACTTGGATCTCTGTGAGAAAAATGTTAATATGAACAGCATGAGCAACAAATTTCCAGACAAAAACCTGGAGGAGACAGAGTATGTATAGACACAGACTGTGGGGGCCTGTGACTTCATCCCACTTCACACGATAAGAGGGTTCACTTCAGGAGCTGGTAATGGGATGAGGACTTGAAAGGCTGGGATCCAGGAAGTGGGGATGGTGAGTCAGGAAATGGCAGCCTTCCCTCAGAGTCATCCTTGAACCACTGCCCTGGTGTGCTCATAGTGGGAATTGGATTAGTAGAGATGCTGTTCCTTCAGAAGAGGTTTCCAACCTGGGTCGTGACCATTTGATGTTGTTAAGCGTTACGTGCTGTTTCTTCTCTAGGGCACGGATTTCAGATCCTACATCTGGTCTAATCTCCAGCCTGCATTTTGCAACAGCCCCTCTCTTTGGCGTGTGCACCGTTTCCTTTCTGGCCCAGCTTTCCATCCTGGTGCTGTGAGCTGGGTTATGCATCCCCTTTCTACAGCTATCTGAAAGGAGTTCATAGTGAGGTGGGTGTTGGCCTCAGCTGCCAAGTCACAAGTGATAGGATGAGAGGAAATGGCTTCAAGTTGCATCAGGGGAGCTTTAGGATAGGTATTAGGATAAATATTCTTTACTGAAAGAGTGGACAAGCACTGGAATAGGGTGTGAAAGGAGGTGGTAGAGTCACCATTCCTGGAGGTGCTCAAAAAGAGTGAGGACGTGGCACTCTGGCACACGGTTTAGTGGTCATGGTGGTGTTGGGTTGACGGTTGGGCTTGATCATATGAAAGGTCTTTTCCAAGTAAAACAATTCAATGATCCTATGATTCTCTCTTCTTGAAGAAGCCTCTGCATAGCTGTTGACCCAGAAGTTTCTGGCACTTTTGCAAAATAGCTGTCATTTCCTTTTGTTTTCTGTAATGTTTGATCGACTTACCAGGAAAAGAAAAGATCTCTGCCGGGGGTTGTCAGCATTATGTAGTGATTGCAGAGGTGCTTGTGAGAAGGGTACGAGGACAGGCGGACAGGCAGGCAGGCAGCGGCCCCTCGGGTCACCGCCTGCAGAAGGCAGCTGCTGCAGCACCACGTTCGTACCTGTGTCGCATTGCCTCCAAAGGCCGAAGTTACGCTTTGTGCTGAATTACGACTCGAGAGGCGCCAGATCGCACCCGGGGCAGGCGGGAGACCACCGAGCGACAGCAGCCGACGGGGCAGGAAGGCGCCACCTGCTCCCCCCGCTGCCCGCCCGCTCGGCGCCTCGGCCCCGTCCCCTGCCGCGGCGGGTCCCTGGCTGGCGGCGGCAGCAGCGGCCACTAGATGCCGCCCTGCCCAACGGCTTAGCGGCGCTGCTGGCGGCGGCTCGGCAGGCTGCGGCCACCTCTCTCGGACCCCGCTGCGTGGCCGGACCGGGAGCGCTCACCCCGCCGCTTGTGCCGTGCTGGGCTTTGGCGCTGTCGCCTTGCTGCCCCGGGGAGCATCGCAGGAGGCTGCGCTGCCCCGCGGCGTTCTCTGGAGGAGGCGACTTGGCGGAGTCACAGCATAACAGCACCGTGGGGTTTGAAAGGGACCTCTGATCATCTGGTCCAGCCCCTAGCGAGAGCAGGGTCACCTAGACTAACTCGCACAGAAACACGGGCAGGCAGGTTTGGAATGGCTCCAGAGATGGAGCCTCCACCACCTCTCCGGGCAGCCTGCTCCAGCGCCTGACCACTCTTTTCAGTAAAGAATTTTTTTAGACAAATGGACTGCAGCACTGAAATGGATTGGAGCAAGTAGTTTGGATGTTGAATTTTAGTAGCAGTTGCCTGTGTTGCCCTTTTGAACCTTGTGTGCTTCACTTTGTCTCTTTGAGTATTCTCCTTGAAAGAACAGATGCTTTTACTGCATGTATGGTTTTGGGGAGCAAAATCACCTGAAGAAACCAAACCCATGCTGTAACAGCCTGTGTATATTCATGGGAGAAAAAGTCAAGAGCAGTCAGTCCACAGTTCAAGACTGGCTTTCGAGGAGGCCAAGGCCACTGAAATTTTGGGATTATTCATATTTGAGACCCAGCTTGCAGTGGAATATTGTTTAGGGGCGGGTGGTTACAGGCAATTGACACACTTTTGTTCGTTTGGGGTTTTGTTTGTTGGTGTTTTTTTTTTGTTTGGTTTGGTTTTGTTTAAGAGGGATTTGTATTACTTAAAAATTTGCTTGCAATTGCTACTTTAGTGTCTGCATGAAATACTGTATTGTCTGCACTCCTTGTATTTGCAAAAGGAGCAGATAGCAGAAGTGGAAGCACTTCCTGCACAAATGCTTGGCTGTGACCTCGACTGACCCCCAGGAACGACAAGTGGGGGTGAACAGTATTGAACTTGGATGTTCTGTTATCTCTGATGTGTTAACCTAGCAAAACTGTTTGGCTTCTCTGCTGAACTTGCCACGTAGTTCCATGCAAACATCTGTCTACCAACTGCACTGAAACCACCATTTCATTTTGTGTAGGCTACTGAGCAGCTGTCAGATGAGAATAACTTTGGTTATCGCATGTCTTAACCAATGTCCTGGATGCGAGAGCTTCTGAATGCCTTTATCCTTGCTTGACTTCCCTGGTTTTGGAATGGATCCTTCTCAGCTATATGTTTTCAGTCTCAAACTAGTCTTTTAAATAACCTACAAGAGTGTGCTGGATGTTATCCTTCTCCAGAGCTCAAGTATATTAGACAGGACCATTGAGATCATTGGACTGCTGTGGATCCATTCAGTTCTTCTAAGCATCTCCTATACCCATTGGTGTCCCATCTCTAAAGGACTTTGTGATGTTAGCTTTGACAGGATGCATTATGCTGTGTAAGGTTATGCCTTAAAACCATAAGACTATGAGAAGAGAATTCCCAGGACAGCATTACAAGCAACTGTAATGGCAGATGAGCTGAGATCTCTCAGAAGTTTTTTTGCTATCAGCATGGTCATATGTATTGCTTTCAAGGTGGCAGCAGGCTATCAGTGACTGTGTCCAGTTCTGGGCCCCTCAATTTAAGAAGGACGTTGAGACTCTTGAATGTGTCCAGAGAGGGGCAACAAGGCTGGGGAGAGGCCTTGAGCACAAGACCTGTGAGGAGAGGCTGAAGGAGCTGGGATTGTTTAGCTTGGAGAAGAGGAGGCTCAGGGGAGACCTCATTGCTGCCTACAACTACCTGAAGGGTGGTTGTGGCCAGGAGGGGGTTGGTCCCTTCTCCCAGGCAAGCAGCACCAGAACAAGAGGACACAGTCTCAAGCTGCACCAGGGGAGGTTTAGACTTGAGGTGAGGAGAAAGTTCTTCCCAGAGAGAGCTGATAGCCATTGGAATGTGCTGCCCAGGGAGGTGGTAGAGTCACTGTCCCTGGAGGTTTCAAGAGGGGATTGGATGTGGCACTTGGTGCCATGGTCTAGTCATGAGGTCTGTGGTGACAGGTTGGACTTGATGATCTTTGAGGTCTTTTCCAACCTTGTTGATTCTATGATTCTGTGCAGCAAAATATGCCATACACTTGGAAATGTTTGGTTTGGAAAAAGAATGTTCCTCACATAGTATGTATACAGCAAACAAAAGCTGTGTTGAACACTCACCAGACTCTAAAGTCAAACGGGAGTTTCAAACCACATGATCCTGCAGAACAAGCTGTCTGTATATATGAAGGAGCCTTGTAATGTCCATCCTGAAGTTACAGAAATAGCCTCATTGAGGAGGTGCTTATACAGATGGTTAGGCTTCAAGACTTTTGAAATTTGGAATTTATTTTCCTGAATAGCCCAGAAGTCATCTGTAAATTCTCTGTGACTCATCCAGGCTGTCTGAACTTTTCAGGTTGAAGAGAGGAAGCAATGAGCAGGTTCACTGATGACAGGGCTTCCTGTTTTGCCTCTACAGAAGGTGTTTAGAAAGACCTTTTTCATGATGTTCTGCTGATCCAAGTTGAGTTCAGTGACTGGGCAAAAACAGGAGAGAAATTGCTGATTGTGGGATGCTGTTCCTGCCAAATCTTTTCAGCCTCCAAGGGAGGCTTATTTTGGCAGAATGTTAAGGGATGCTTTTTGGGTTGCTTTTCATTTGGGGAGGCTGATGGGAAAGATGCTCCTCCCCAGGCACTAGACTATAAATATTTGACTTTTATACAACCGAAATGCCTCTGAGTAGACACGTAATAAGTGATGAAAAATGAGCTTTTACCAAACCTGTGGAATTCATTTGAACTTTGCCAGGTGTTTGGCTGTAAGACTGTGAGGTCCCATATTTAACAGCTCATATAGTTTGCCAATAATATGTGAAGTGTTTCATTATCTTATACGCTGTAGTTGGCACACATCAGCTTGCAGACAAAGAGCGATGGTTTATGGTATTTGTGGATTCCATGTGCTGTTGTAGCCATGAAATGATGTGTGGTGTAAGATAAGACAAATACATAAGAATGAAAGAGCTCGTGTAGGAAGTATAAGACCTTTTCAAGTCTGTGATAAGTAAAACTGTAAACTGTTCAGTAACATCAGTATTTTCATTTTTGTCTCCTCTTATAAATGCCAGGAATAAAAAAAAACCCCAAACAATTAAGAGACTTGCCTTCAGCTCACCCAAGATGTTCAAGGACTACTTGGGACAGATGAGGAGCTAATTTATTCTGAGGCTGCAAAAATAACCAGGGTTTTTTCAGGGTATTCATGCTAAAGGCCACATTTTTTCACAAATTAAAGCTTACTTGAGGTGGACAAGCTTGCCACACCAACTGTGCACTCACACCGGTTCCCAGGATCCAGTGAAGTATTTCAATCAGCATGGAAATAATTATTGCAAGATTCTGGTTGGACGAAAAGGTCTTTGTGTGAATTTTAATGGGGCTCTTTTTTCCCCTCCCTGTCATATTTTCTAATCTTTCCATAAAAAAAAGTGAAAATGCTCTAAACTTTAACCTGTTTCTAAGTAAATCTCTGACTGAACAAGTCTTTAGTGTGTTACTTTGCAGCACAGCAATGTGTGTAAGTGAGCACTTCTTCATGTACTGTTTTGCTGAGGTAGGGTCTAAGGATGAAAAGGGACTATTTACACCAACTTGGGAATCTGGTGTGTTGCAAGAGTGGTGATGTTTGCTGTGGCAGTGCTGGCAGCAGCCTGTGTGGTCTGCCCTCCTGGCCTCAGCAGCCTGTCTGGAGAACTGGCAGGGAGACCTCAGTCCCTGGGTGAGCTCTCTGACAGGCCACCAAGGAGTCACGGGGCTGTTGCCCAGCTGCAGTGAGCAGGGCAGCTCAGGGAGATCTGCTGTGCCTCACCAACTGTGATCCAGAAAAAAACCCAGGCCCCATGTATCAAGAGGAGTGGAGAGGAGAAATTTAGACTGTAGAAAACAGAATAGGGAACTTCTCATATATCATTTGTCTGATGCTGAACTTCAATATTTGCAGGACGAGGTGGCTGAGAGTACAGAAGATGATTTTAATAAAATTTATTATAATTTCTAGTGCATTTTCTGTGCTATAAACACTGACTGAAAAGCTCAAAGGTGGTCCCATTTCCTGTGGGACTGAGTCTAATATTAACCATCTGACAAAGAAATGATGAGATGAGCCAGTGGGGAAGAGAAGGTGATGGGAGGACGTGGTAGGAGTATCCTTGTGTGTATGTATCTAAATTAGTAGGCTGCAATACCTGCTCTGATGAAGGTGATCACAGAAAAGTGTGCTGGGAGTTGTCTGAATTCAGTGGTTTTTGTTAGCTGAGAAACAGGCAGTTCTAAGAGATCTGCATTTTCCTTTGTGTTTAAAAGAGGCAAAACCCAAGGAACTTGCAAAGAGCCCAAATCTTTTGAGGAAAATGATGAAAATAAAGCTTTCCACTGAATCTGCCTTATTATGCTGGCATGTTTGTGGTTAGTCTCACTTCTAGTGGCTGCACAGATACTGCTTATTCGTGGTCCTGGCATGACAGTTGAGTCATGGATCCAGAATCATTAAAGTTGGAGAAGACCTCCAAGATGATTGAGCTCAACTGTTAAGCCAGCGCTGACAAGTCCACCACTAAACCTTGTACCTAGGTGCCACATCTACAGGTTTTTGACTGCTTCCAGGGATGGTGATTCCACCACTTCACTGGGCAGCTTGTTTCAGGGCTTGATCACTCATTCTGTGAAGATTTTTGTTTTTCCTTTCCTAATGCCCAACCTAAACCTCTGCTTCCTCAGCTTGAGGCCATTAATTCTCATTCTGTCATCTGTTACCTGGGAGAGGAGACTGACACCCTTTAAGCGAGTTGTAGAGAGCAATGAGGTCTCCCTTCAGTCTGCCTTTCTCCAGACTAAACCACTCCAGTTCCCTCAGTGGCTCCTCCTAAGACTTGTACTCTAGAACCTTCAGCAGCTTCATTGCCCTTCTTTTCACACACTCCAGCAACTCAATGTCTTTCTTGTAGTGAGTGGTCCAAAGTGAAGCCATTTCTTTGACATCAAAAATGACCAGCAGTTTGACTATGGAAACAGGCATGGATTTAGAGAGAACTTAAGAGTGTCTTAACTATATGCCTGTCATCTGGTTTTGCTTGTTGGGCAGAAAATAATTCAGTATTGTCTAGTTTTTAGTGAGAAGTCTTGCTGGTACATTTATGAGTGATCTAACCCCAGATGTGGATCAACTACTGTTGCTTTCTGAACAAGGTGGGAAAACCAAACATGAAATATCCTCTAAATAGCCTTTGAAAAGAGGGGCATGAGGTAATTTTTGGTTATTATTATTAATGAGTTGCTGTTTGGTTTTGTCAGATTATTAGTTTCTACCAGTAATCACCTAAATGAAATGTTATAAACTCATAGAATGGTTTAGGTTGGAAAGAACCTTCAAGATCATCTAGCTCAAATCCCTGTGTCATGGGCAAGGACACCTCCCACTAGAACAGCTTGCTCAGGGCCCCATCCAACCTGGCCTTGAACACCTCCAGAAAGGGGGCATCCATTGCCTCCCTGGGCAACTTGTACCAGGGTCTCACCACCCACACTGTAAAGAATTTCTTCCTAATCTCCAGCCTAAATTTTCCCTCCTCAAGCTTCAGTCCATTCCCTCTCATCCTGTCACTATAAGCCCTTGTAAAAAGTCCCTTCCCAGCTTTCTTCTACTTGTGAATAACGAATAAACTGAAATTACTGACATTTTATCAAATCTTTGTCTAGGACCTTAAGCTAAATCTTGGGAAAACATGCATTTTGCATGAACTGAAATAGAAAAGCCAGAATCTCATCTGCCTGTGCAATGCAGAGAAGGAAGTTACAGTTCAGGATACCAGGAACTTGAGAGGTAATTCCAGTATTCTTTCATCTGTGTTCTAGGAGACTGGTGCACATAGCAGCAGTAAGGCATGTCTGTATTTCAGTGCACATCATTTTAGGTCTAGGAGTGCTGAGTGGGAAGATAAATTTTTCTGATGTTGCATTTTAATGGGGATAAAATGACAGGTTTAGAGTCACACAGTGCACATAAGATAAGCAGTGCTGCTTCAGCACAACTTGCATGGACTGTTAGAAAGACACAGACACTTAGAAAGCAAATGACAGCCCCAAAGTTATGGTGATGTTGTAAGGCACTGGTATACAGTGGTTATCTTTTATATCATTCTTACAACCTTGGCACACATGCTTTATGCTCAAGAATTTAATTTCCTTAGTTTTATGTTTTTTACAGCCCTTAAAATCTGTCATATATCCAAGAACAAATAGAGGCAATTAAAGAATTTCATAAAACTTAGTATCTTGTGGGAGGGATTATTAGAAAGCTGAACATATGCATCAACGTTTTGTTTACAGTACTGTCTGTTCTCCGAGTACATGCTCACAGCTCTCCATGACTGTTGGTGGGAATTGTATAGCCTGAAGTCAAAGAGAATTAAGCTTTCACGAACAGGTAATTAACAGCTAAATGTAATATCTCACAGAATGTCTTTGGTTGGAAGAGACCTTCAAGATCATCCAGCGCAACCTTCAACCCATCACTGGAAGGTCACCCCTAAACCCCATCCCTAAGCACCAGGTCTACATCCTCCAGGGATGGTGACTCCACCACTGCCCTGGGCTGACCATTCCAATGTTTGGGAACCCTTTCATTGAAGAAATGTTTCCTAACATCCAGCTGAAACCTCCCAGGGCACAGCTTGCATCCATTTCCTCTGGTCCTGTCCCTTGCCACCAGGGAGGAAAGGCTGTCTCTGTGAATCAGATGTTGGTCTTAAAAAGGGTTTTTAGAAGCCCTGGTGATGTGTCTTTGCTTAGCTAAATTTCATGTTCTTACATGTTATTTTTTTGGTCCAGTCTATAGTTTTTGGAAGCAACATGTCTGTGGTGACTGGTGGTTTGTTGTTGACACTGACTCTACACGTTGCCATGAAATAATCCTATATTGCAATGTATCTTGGAAATGTGATCCATTTCTTTAGGTGTAGCTAATAATGCTTTGGACTCTTACTATTGTAATGGTACTAATTCTTCCCAGCCTCTGTTCTGCTGGCCTGCTTTGCACAAAGAGCTTAAAAAGACCAGGAACCCAAGACCACCAGCATTGCAGGGAAATAACATCAGAACCAGCTCCCAATCTTGCAGTCTGCCCTCCTGCTGATGAAGAGCAATAGCAGGCTTCATTTGGGTTTATTTGTGGATGGCTATTTTATAAAAAACCACACCCCAAAACAACAACAACAAAAAACAACTCAAAGAAATAAATCCATGCAGAAGTTACATGACATTTTATCTGCTTTGATTTGCTGGTTGCCGTCGCATGACTGATAGAGAAGTAAATGCACTCTTCACTCTGCTACTGGCAATGGGCTGTGTTTCTGTCATTTTGCTTCTACTTCCAAACACATTCTGCCACTTTTTTTTTTTTTAACAAACTTCTCCCCCCCACCCCCCAATCAATACATTTCATAGTCATCAGTTTGTACTTCATTTATGTTCACCTTCCTTTTTTGCACCTTGGATCGGTCTTGCAGTTCCCATTTAGTCCTTTGGAGAAAAGCCTTAGTGCCATTGACAGGTTGTTTCCTGGAGTCAGCTTTTGGCTGTGCCAAGTGCCTGATGTCCAGTAGAAAATAGAATTAAGCAGGTTGGAAAAGACCGTTGAGATCGAGTCCAACCTATCATCCAACACCATCTAAACAACTAAATGATGGCACCAAGCACCCCATCCAGTCTCTTCCTAAACACCTCCAGTGATGGTGACTCCACCACCTCCCTGGGCAGCCCATTCCAATGGCCAATCACTCTTTCCATGAAGAACTTCTTCGTAACATCCAGCCTAAACCTCCCCTGGTGCAGCTTGAGACTGTGTCCTCTTGTTCTGGTGCTGGTTGCCTGGGAGAAGAGACCTACCTCTGCCTGTCTACAACCTCCCTTCAGTTAGTTGTAGAGAGCAATACGGTCTGCCCTGAGCCTCCTCTTCTCCAGGCTAAGCAACCCCAGCTCCCTCAGCCTCTCCTCACAGGGCTGTGCTCCAAACCCCTCACCAGCTTTGTTGCCCTTCTCTGGACATATTCGAGCAACTTAACATCTTTCCTAAACTGAGGGGCCCAGAACTGGACACAAAAGAGAACTGCAGCTGAAATCCCTGTGCTTTGTGGTCCAGTTACAATCTGAAATTGTAAGGCAAAATCTTCTTCACCAGTCAGGCTTTCCAGAACTGCTCTTTGACTTTTATTACTGAAGTCTTATTGAGCCACCTGCATAATGGTCAGAGTGGTAGACTGCACAGTAATCTCCTTTCAGAGCCCAAAGAACGAGCCACAGGAGTGTATTTGTGACTCCCTTGACAGACAAGTCCAAAAAAAGTCTGCTACTGATAGTCTTGTGTGTTGCCTCAGCAGTTGAAGGGTGCCTTCTTTATTCAGGTGATGAACTGTGGAGTGGAGATGTCCTGTTCACAGGTACACACGATCCATGTGCTGTATGACTGGGGGGGAAATGAGATCCTGTGTTTGTTTTTATATCCAGGATCCGCTCTGTTAAGTTGCCAGGTTCCTTTCTAGCTTCCTTGAGTGCAGTGAGTGTGTCTGCTTTGCAGATGTTTTGCTAAAATTATGTTTCATTGTAAAGAAGAGGCCTTACCCTGTTGTGGTCTAGTTGCTTTCTGGGTTTTTTGGTTGTTGGTTTCATTTTATTTTAATGCTACAGCCACTTGTGGAATCACACCAGCAATTATTAATAGCCAAGCAGTTAACTGTAAATCAAAGGTGTCCATGCCTTTGATTTGGATTTAAGTCTTCAAATTATCTTTTGCTGAGCCATGCAAGAAGCTTCTATTGTGTGATCCTTTGAATCATCCCTAATGAAGCTGACACACCCATGATGTTGTTTTTGGCTTTGATACCTGGAGGACTTACAGAAGTGGCTGGAGGGTTTGGTTGTGTTCCACATCTCACAAGATCATGGGACACTGGGACAGTAGTTGCCTCAGGGAAGCAAGAGATAATCAACACTGGCATCATCATTGTTCATCTTCACTCCCAGTTTGATTCTGCTCTGGTTTCTTGCAGCTTCTTATTTAATTTCCTGAGACTAAAGATTACTTGACCTCAGTTTCTTTAAAGTATGTATCTGAGCAAAAGGAGGTGATGGTTCAGAGTTTTTTTACCTTGCCCAAGAGAGTTTATAAAAGCTAAGTCCTGGACAATTAGAGCTAACCAGATTTAACCTGGGCATAAGTTTAGAAATAAGTTAAGCAAGGGTCAGTAATTATTGCTAAGGTGGATAGTGGGCTGTGGGCTGTCCATAAGGAAATCTTGAAGGGCAACAAGGTGGGTGAGGGGCTTGGAGCACAAGCCCTATGAGGAGAGGCTGAGGGAGCTGGGGTTGCTTAGCCTGGAGAAGAGGAGACTCAGGGGAGACCTTATTGCTGTCTACAACTACCTGAAGGGAGGTTGTAGACAGGCAGAGGTTGGTCTCTTCTCCCAGGCAACCAGTACCAGAACAAGAGGACACAGTCTCAGGCTGTGCCAGGGGAGGTTTAGGCTGGAGGTTAGGAGGAAGTTTTACACAGAGAGAGTGATTGCCCATTAGAATGGGCTGCCCAAAGAGGTGGTGGAGTCACCATCACTGGAGGTGTTCAGGAGGAGACTTGACAGGGTGCTTGGTTGCATGGTTTAGTTGATTAGGTGGTGTTGGATGATAGGTTGGACATGATGACCTTGAAGGTCTCTTCCAACCTGGTTTATTCTATTCTATTCTGTTCTAAATCTTTAAACCAAGTTATTTTTCCAAAACATATGAGCTGTAAATCAACCAGAAGTTACAGCCTGTGTAATCAGGAGGCTGCTTCAAATGGAGGTGGTGGTTTGTGTTTGAATTTCTAGGTTGTACCACAGAAGAGCAGTAAGGAAGAAGGGCCTCATTGCCCCTTTTTAGGGTTACCAATATCTCTTGGGGTTTCTCTTGGATAGGCTTTACTGCAAATGGGTGGCACCTTGACAAGAATGATGACTGTTTAAACTCTGTGGATTTTTACTCTTACCTGAACAGATAGGCTCTTTTTCAGGAAAACCCAGCCATGTTATAACATCTAATTGATAAAAATCATTAAAATGTGCTAGTTTGCAGTGTGGAGAGATTTTCCTTAGGTTGTAGGGTGTGAGAAGAAAGCTCTTTCCCTCTCTTTTCTCTTTACTGACTTCAGCTTCTGAAGCATATCTTGCTGTGCAGAAATCAAAGACTTCATGCTTTCTCTTGCACTGTCAGTTCAGGAAGCAGGAATAATGGATCTCCTGAATGCTGGCAGTGATGTTACTATGGAATTTTACTTGTGAGATTGTTTCCGTTCCATATGGGGAGGACTTGGCATCATCCTAGCTGGTGCCACTGTGATGGCTGAAGGAGTAGCCCTGGCTTCTCCTCCTTCTGTGGACTGTAGGCAGAGCTGGCACTCTGGCCCTCATAGGCCACAAAGAAGTGCCCTACATTTATTCAGCCCTCTGGAAGCACCCTGTTTGTGCTTGGCATACTTAGAAGCTCTGAAATGATGTTAATACAAATATGCCAATGGGTAGGAGTAACAAAAGCAGCTATAATATTAGAATGGAGAACATAAAGGAGTAACAGAATAGCTTTGCTGGTGGAGATGATTCATTCAAATGCAAGTTCACACAAGCTCAATAAATTAATTATATCACTGTATGCCTGTGGGTTCCAATTTGAAAGCATATTATAACGTTGTGGTTACAATATTGGTCACTTGATTTGGGGCAACTGACAGTGAACCTGATCTGCTCAGAGTGTGAAAAATCCCAATAATGATTAAAAGCTTTATTCCTCTACAGACATATAAGACACAGCCCCTCTTTTTTTCTTGTTTTTCCTTTTTTTTTTTCACATCATGAATGATATTTTAGAGTAAATTACCAAAGAACAATCAAGAGGAGAAAAACCTTGTGATTTAGGCCTGATTTACTGTGCCAGGCATGGCCCAAAAGGTAGTTATCATAGAGTCAGTGTAGTAGCAGTTGCCATCTTTCTTGTGGGGGTGACAGGTTGGACTTGATGATCTTTGAGGTCTTTTGCAACCTTATTGATTCTATGATTCTATGAAAGAGCCACTGAGGTCTTAGATACACCTGAGGAAATCACTTTGAAAGGAAATTAAAATACCCCAAAAGTTAAATTCCTTGAAGTGCCATGATGTATACGGGATGGATTTAGAGTCTTTTTGATAGGTAATGTGCATTTTCTCTGAAAATTAGTTTCTGAGCAGGCTAAAAAAGGAATAAGATGAATAAAAAGGTCTAATGAAGATGTGGAAGTCATGCCAAATAAGGAATGTACCAAAGACAATAAAGTTTCACAAGATGTATGTCACAGAATCACCAAGGTTGGAAGAGACCTCAAAGGTCATCAAGGCCAACCTGTCACCACAGACCTCATGACTAAACCATGGCACCAAGTGCCACGTCCAATCCCCTCTTGAACACCTCCAGGGATGGTGACTCCACCACCTCCCTGGGCAGCACATTCCAATGGCTAACAACTCTCTCTGTGAAGAACTTTCTCCTCACCTCCAGCCTAAACTTCCCCTGGTGCAGTTGAGACTGTGTCAAACCATAGTGAGGTACACCAGAAAGATTCTGAAGACATTTGCAAAGACATTAAAGTAAATGAATTAATTCTTCTCTTTCAAACACATTAGAAGTTGAAACTCTATAGTTATATCTGTAGACTCAACCTGTGGAAAAAAACTGATGGCATTGCCCTGATATTCAGTAGGGAGGAGCTTACAGCTGCTGAAACATGTTGCTGCAGGAGGTGAAGCAAGGAAATTTAGTCAGATTGAGGCTGAATAGTTTTAGGCTGATTCTAACATAGTTTTTTAAAATGAAATTCTGTGGACAGATGCTGCTAAAATGATACCCCCATGAAACTGCCCATTTGTTACCTGGAGTATGTGTCCTAGCTGTTACTAGTAGAGGGATGGAGGATGGAAAGTGGTTGTTTGTGTAGCCAGTCTGGAGCGTCTGACTTTGTGGCAGGCAGAAGCTAAGCACTGAAGCCTAGGCGAGGAGGCACAGGGATATGTATTGTGAAAGATTGCCCTTGTGGTGTTGTAACTTTGCATCACTATTAGACTGATTTTTCTGAGGAAGTCAGTGTAGGGTGCTTGGATGTCCTGTGCTGCCTTTCCATGAAACACAGAATCATAGCATGGCTTAGGTTGGAAGGGACCTTAGAGATCTCTACTCCAGCCTCCCCACCATGGTATATGATCCTCAGCAGTCATCATTCCTCTTATAAAATTATGTAAGTGGGAAAGTTCCCTTCTGAGAAGGATGTGTCAAGTAAAAATGTAAGTTTGTAGAGTAAAGCCATTTTTCCACTTGGGTCTTACTGGGTTACATGGGGTTGTTGGTGTATTTATGAGAGGAAGAAGGACAGGGCTGGTCTATTCAATCAGGGAAGTCCTTTGTGGGGCAGTAGAAAGAGGTCATAATACTTAATGACTGAAAAATAAAGTAGCAGATGATATTCTATGTTAATAAATGCAAGATAATCCACTCGAGGAGGAAAACCAGCTGTGAGTGTATGTTATTGAATACTAGACTCTACATTACCTGTTCCTGTTTTGGGAAGACAGCTTCAAATAGTCACAGGCAGGTCTGTGCTAACTTCAGCTTACAGCTAGATAAATAAATGTTAGGAATGAATAGGAAGGGGACAGCTAAACAGAAAACACTCCTGGGTTTGCTTAGATACAAGGTGGACTTCTTGTTACTTGTAACAGCCCAGGTAAGTAGATGTTCATTTGCTTAAATATGGACTGATTTCTTAGGAAGCCAATCCAATGTTAAAAAAGTAGGCTCCAAGGATGGTAAAAGCATCAAAGTGCCTAAATGACACTTTTCCCCTCAAAAATACATGGTTTTTTTTTTAAGCAACTCTGCACATTCTGTGTCCCAGCTCTTGAAGCTGTGGGATTCACAGACTCCATAATTTGGCTCCGCTTAAAAAGTGTCATGATTGATGGGTCACACCAGATCTACCAAGAAACAACAGGCTGCTAGGAAAACAGTCTGGGGAGCAGCCCACAGTACTTGTGGAGCCATTTCAACATCTCTTAGCATGGAAAGTTGCCTGTGATCAATGAATAGGCAAACATTCTTATGTTTTTTTGATGTGCAATGGCGTGGGATGATGTTTTATGTCAGAGGTTACAAGCTAACTCTAAAAATCAGTTTGCAGCAAGTGACACTTCATGTGCAAATCATTAGTTTAAAAAGAAAGTATCTTGGTGTTATTGTTGTTAGGTGGGGATCAAAGAGAAAGAAGATGCAAGGTGAAAAGCTGGTAAGGTTTTCTTGTGAGTGGAACAGAAATGTCATGCCTGTTAACCAGAATTGCTAACTACCTTGGTGTTCTTTTCTCATTCTGATGCTTTCTGGGGTCTGAAGAGGGAGGGTCATGCCGCCCCCTTCTTTCTGTGCAACAGAGAATTAACAGCATGGGCATTTTTAGTGTCCTGGGGCAGTCCTTTGAGTTAACAATTAACATGAGGCACCCTGTCAGTTATTGTTTAAGCCTTTCTGCAGGCTCACAAAATCATCCTGGTGCACATTTGGCACCTTCACACTCAGGATTTCTGGTAGCCAAGAGGACTAAGTTTTTTGTTTGGGTTGGTGGTATTATTATCATCATCATCCTTGATGTCATCATAGATTCTACAGACTCTGGCAAGGGACGTTTAGGCTCTAGGTGAGGAGAAAGTTCTTCCCAGAAAGAGTAATTTGCCATTGGAATGTGCTGCCCAGGGAGGTGCTGGAGCCACTGTCCCTGAAGGCATTCAAAAAAGGATTGGATGTGGTACTTGAAGCCATGGCTTAGTTAGTCATGAGGTGTTATGTATTAGGTAATAGGTTGGACTTGATGATCTCTGAGGTCTTTTCCAACCGTGTTGATTCTATGATTGAAGAGGACAATTGGCCTTCCCTGTGCTTGAGACCTGTTATATATATGCATACAGATATATACTGAAATCTGTATTGCTTGTTACCCCTGGACTAGCAAAAAGTTTTGGAAGCACATACTGATGTCCCTTGCCTTAGCAGAAATTGCAGTAATTCTTTATTTGCTTAGCATTTTATTTTTTGGACGGCCCTATTGACTCCTGTAAGTGACATCAAACTCAGGCTGAAAGTTTCCAAAGGGAGACAAACTCTGCCAAAACAGAAAAATTCTGTTATTGTTGAAATCTGGATGCCTAACATCCAGCGCTGGAACAGCAGTGCTGTGTTTGGGAAATTCTGATCAACTGGGACCCAGAAGCAGGTGAGAAAAAGGCATTGCTGACTCCAAATGGCAGATTCCCTTCTCTGAAAGGGCAAAATGAAAGGAGGTAAGGGATGTTTGCAGAGAGGGCTTGTCATTCCTCCTTCCTTACTTTCAGATATGCAGTTTCCTATTTGAAAGAATTTCTCAGCTAGGTGAGCTTAGATTTACTGCAAATGATCAGACTAGAAGGAAATAGGCAGGACTAAGATGATCGTGGCTGTTAAAAATGGGAGTGATTCTAGAGTGCACCATCCAACCCTGGTTCTATTTTGCAATTTACTGTAAATACCCTTATGATACCTTCACATCTTTGGGGGAATTCTTCAAACTTTTGCTTGGTTGACTTCCATGGGAATTTTTATGAATAATGACCTCAGGATTCTTGATGTGGAAATAATTATCCTCTACCTTGTCAGACCACCACAGATTTCTGTGTGTGCATAGCTAGGCCAAGCCTTGAGAAATGAAGCTGCATCAGGATGCTTTGCTTTTCCTCCACCCTGAGTGCAGACTTCATTCCTAGAACTGGGAATGGCTGTCCAAACCTCTTGCCTTTGTCACTTTTTCCCTTCCCCCCATCCCCCCCCACTTTTTTTTCCCCCCTCCCCTTCTTTTCTGATTAACATCTTAGATGAGTTATTCATTTGTTCTTTGTGGTGTCTGCTGATGTCAGTTCGTGGGCTAAAAATCTGCAAAGAAAAATCTCTCCCTACCTCATTGCAAAAATGAGAATATTTCCAAATACAATAATGACCATTATCCAAATGCTCATTTGCTTCCTTTGCTGACTTCTGTGTATTTAAGGAATCACCAAAGTGTTGTAAAGGATAACTCCTAACTGGGAGTCTGCGGGCAAAATGATGTTGTCCAGTCTGAGGTAGGATCCCTGTAGACTTCACTCCTGGCACTGTGCTCACTGCTAGGACCACAGAGAGAGAATGAACAAGGATGGTGAACCTGCTTGTCAGTTCTGCTAACAGCAAGGGTTGCAGGGCATCTGTGCTCCCAGTCTTGCCTTCAAGGGCATAAAAACTCACATGTAGCTAGTCAAGAAACAGATATGAGTGTAATTAAACAATAAAACGTGACAACAGTGTATTTCTAGGGAGCTGTAGCGTGCCTTGGATGGACTTTTAAGGCATGAGGCCAAAGATTGGATGGCTTTAATCACCCAAGACACACAGAATAACCCTAACATCAACAGTGCCAGAGAAAGGATGAGTGGGGTCTTGTGGACAGTCTTCCTGTGTGCAATTTAGTAACCAAGTTTTGTTTTTATCCTATTTGGATACAGGACTGTCTGATTCTCCAGCATACCTTTTGCTGTCTGTGGTCTCAACTTGGTTAAACCACTAAGACTGCAGAATGACACTGGCATGTCCAGCCAGCTAGTCACTGTTCAGCACCCAAACAGATTTAATATGTGAAGCAGAAAGTTTTACCATGGATTAAGAGAGTATTTTCCAACCTCTGAGGCTGGGCTGGGATTTTGTGAGTAGAGCTCAAAAGCAATGAGAGCAGCTGCTAACTCTGGTAGGGGGAACTGGGAGATGCAAGAGGATGCTGTCAGGCTGGACTGCCAAGGGGTCTGTGATGAGGCTAAGGCTGGGGAATCTTGAGGTGACACATCTGGGGTAACAGACATCCTGTGACCATGGACTGGGCCAGAGATGCCCAGAGGATGAGCTGCAATCCAGAGCTACATTGCTCATTGAGGTGGAATGAATGCTGTACTGAGAACATTTCAGTGCTTTCAGTGTGGATGATTCAAATATAACCAGATATCCTGATGGCTACTATCTGTTTTAGCACCAGACTTGGTACAGTTAGATAGTAGTTGGACTTCTGACAGGTCTTTTCCAATCAAAACAATTCTATGATTCTATTGTGCCTCTGTACAGCAGCTGTGAGTGGGATGATCAGCTTCTTCCTCTTCATGCTAATCTTCCCCAAGTGACCTTTGTAAGGATGTGACTCTACCCAAGAAGTAGGTAAGAGGCGACGCTTGCAGGTGCGGTGTTGCTCTTACACTGTGTTCTCTCTCTCTGTTTTCTTCTGGCATTTAGCTGGAAGGCTTCTGCAGACCGAAGACTTCTGCTGAGAACTGCAGTTGGCAGCAGGACGTTGTCCCTCAGCGTGGGGCAGAAGCTTAACCCAGCGTGTTCGCTGCAGTGGCAGCTCCCGGGAGGATGCGAGAGGAACAGGCCCCTGGAGAAGAGGTCTTGTGAGGTGGGAGCCTTCCTGTCATGCTGGTAATTAAGTGTTCAAAGACAGAACATGCTGATTCACAGAAATTGAGGCTGTTTGTGGGAAAGGGTTGGCTTTCACAAATATCTCTGCTTGAAAACTATTGTGGAAACAACGTTTTGGAGCTGCCAGAATGTTTTAGTAGTTTCTCACTCAATGGCTTTCTCATTCAAAACTACTTTTTTTGTGTGTTTTGAAAATTAAACATAATAGCATAGTTGAGAAGTTGCATTGAAAAGATATGTTTTGACATTGTCAAAGCAGAATGTTGGCCTTGAACTCCAGGTTTGTTGTGGTTTTTTTTTCCCCCCCTTCTTTGCTCTAGGTCTTTAGCTTTGAAACTGTTAATAATTTAAACCTCTCCTCCGACTCTGATATGCAGAAAAGATCTTGAAAACTGTTTACAGGGCAAATGTTTCTCCCTTAGCTTCACATAATAGGCTGTGTCACGGTAACATGGAGTAGCCCCACTTAGAAACAACAAGCTTCCAACAAATTCACTTAGATAAAATAAATAAAACAATGCTGTTGCTCCACCAGCCACCTTTAACTGCCACAATTAGTCTCCTACAAGTACAACCAGGTTTTCTGATTTTAGGCTCACAGTGATTACTGATGATTGCAATACACTCAGAAGAAACCAAATGCAGATGGTGGAGTTTGAACAATGTTCTTCTCACACAGCGTTTAGCGTTCAAGAAAGCCATAAAACAAAGAAGTCCCAGTTCAGTGCTGTGCAGCGTGTCCTGCTGATGTGTTTATTTCTGTTGCCTGGATTTTAATCACTGGGATGTGCTCACTTCAGATGTGATGCTAAACATTGCCTGTTACTATAATGCATTTCCCAGGAAAGTGCATTCTGACTAGCATGCAAAGCACAGGAGAAAAGCATAGGAGGATTATTATTTTGAGTTATTTTTTTGGGTTAAACATAGCCTTAAGACAAACAATGGCTCATTCTTTCAGGCCCTGGATCCTGAGTCCTATTTATGCTGTTACCAGTTTGGCAAAGGGAAAGGGCCTTCCAAGTGAGTGTGAGTGACAGTTGTGCCTATGGCCTGGCAGTGCCAGCGGGCCGTACTCGAAGTGTGAATTCAGCTCCTCACAGCTCACTGTCATGCTTTGTGCCCCCACCCTGCCAGGAATCTTCATGGTGTGGCTCACAGCCTTACCAATGTGCTTAGTCAAGCTTGCAGGGCTGGACTCCCAGTTCCCATCTGCTCTGTGCAGACATTAAAGACACCGCTATGCTTTTGCCTCAGAGTGGTGGTTTGCTGCAGAGCTCTTGACTGTAATTATGTCCCTCAGTAACTGCTGTGCAGCAAGAGATGAGTCAGCTGATGACTTCCAGTCCAGCAGTGGTTGTGTTCTGGTGGCAGTGCAGATTTCTGGAGCAGTGGAGCCTCATTACTGATGTCATTAGGTTAGCTCAGCTTGTGTGATGGAAGTCACCCATCACGGTGACGTCAGGGTGCTGTGGGTATGTCAGTTGTATAGAACTGATGTGCTTGCTTCTTTCTTTGTCTGTAATATTGTGGACGCCTTTATAGCTTCAATCCATTGCTCTGAAATGATGGTGGATGGTGAAGGTGGGAGGCAGGTAAAGCACAGTATCTATGTGGGAAAGGTGGCAGCTTTGCAGTTTACCCATAGAGCTGAAACTAAGACCTTTTGTTTTGCTAGGACTGGCTGGAACCTTCTCATCATCTCTGTCTCAGTCAAGCACAAACCTGTTCATTTGTGACTCTCCCCACTTTTAGTACTTTTGGTCTGGAAAACTTTGACAGTAATATCTCACAATGTAAAGCATTAGTGTCCTACCCTGTGTGCCCAGGACTTTATCATCCTAGCAGAACACCAAAAGCAGCAGGCTGGAAGCTTTGCTGCTGAGCTGGTTGGGTGCCACCATGTCACCAGCCCATGTTACACTGTGGAGCTACTGAAGCCCAGCACTCACTGCTTAGCATGGAGGTACAGAGAAAGAAAAGAAGCACTGTTGGCAGACATCATCACCTAGCTGTTCTTGTCTGTGATTTCATGATGGTTGAGGCTCAGTGGAGCTTTTTTCTCATTAGAAAGAGTCAGTATGCAGAAAACAGATCTCAGAAAGTGCTGGTGTACTGTGTCACCATGTTCCATCTTCATTTCAGCATCACCCACTCCTGCCTTGCCTGAAAAGTTACACACTCTGCAGGATGCCTTGGGAAGACGGATTGTTTTCATTTGCAGAGAGGCTTGCAGCAGAGCACTTTTAAAATGACATTGTAAGAAATTGCTACAGTGCAAGACCTGCTCTGACTTTTATTTATATAAAAAGAGATCAGGGTTAGGATTTCTAGTTGGAAGAGACCCACGATTTTACTAGGACAGGGGGGCTCATTCTTCTCTCTTGGCATGCCATGCTCTCTGCAATCTATTTGAGAGGCAATAAAGGTGGTAATAAAGTGGCAATCAAAACCAATGCTTCAGTAGTCCTGAGCTGCAGTTTGTGGGATTTCATTTGGAACTTATTTACCTAACCCCCTCCCACATAGCTATCTGTCTTAGGCACCTCCATGAGTCTCCTCTTTGGAGTGCTTGAGGCCATCAGAATCTTAAATCTAGTTCTGTCTCACAGCAGCCTGGAAGGCTTTATCACTGGCAAGGGGAAGTGCAGAGAGGGAAAGGCATCTGGGCACTGCAGGTGTGGAGTACAGAGACAGCAGTGTGACTCTGGGGCCAAGGGCAATACCTTTGCATCTCTGTCACATTATACCAGGTTAACTGATGCCCCTAAGAAGAAACCTGTATTTGTCAGTGATGTGCTGGGGGATATCCTGCCACCAGACCTGGGTGAGAACTTCTCCATGTCTCTGCACCACACTGTGCTGCACTGCAGCCAACCAGTGCCCAGGGTGAGTCAGACCTGTCAGTGTTTGGATGCTCTGAAGTGCAAAGTAAATCTGAGTGACTTACCTTGCAGCAGCTGAACATGCCTCCTGAGGTCTCTTCCAGCCTGAACTGGTGTATGTCCTTGTGATCCCTACATTTCACAAGTCCAGAGCTATTGCAGCAGCCACCAGGCAAACCTTTCCTTCACTTCACAGATGACAGTAGGTGACACTGAGCAGTGCTTCTCACCTGATAGTACAGCTGAGCAAATAGTTCATAATGAAGTTGATGTGTCATCTTTTATTGGCAGGCATATATTAAAAGCAAGATATGTATTAGGCTGATTTTCACAGAATCACAGAGTCTTTAAGATCATCAAGTCCAACCATTTTCTCACATTCATGATGTCTGTCTTTCACTGGTCTTTTCCCTATATTCTAGTTATGAATCGTTCTGAGAGCACATCACCAGGCTTCTTGATTTCCATTTTGCAGTTATAGCTGCCAGGACTTTCAAGGTCTTGTTCCTGCCCTAGCTGGGACAAGTTCCCAGCACCAATGGCTTTTCTAATTCTGAGTAGATAGGTTGGAAGTTTTCTCTTACTCCCCAGGATGGCAAGATTGAAATACTTTATTGGTATAAGTTTTCATGCCAGTAGATACTGACCTGGATACTGCAATGAAAGGCTGAAAAGAAGACTGAATGATCTTAAACCCCAACATAAGAGGTTTGTTTTTCAGTTTTCTTTGCTTTACATTAACTGCTCTGGAAGTCTTTTTCCTTCCCCCTCTGTACTTCTGCACATATCTGCTGTTGGGCAGGAAGATGTCTCAAGAGCAAGTGATAGTATAGGATTTTTGTATGCATAGGCAGTCTTCTGCCTTTGAAGACTAGCAGATTTAAGGTTCTAGGCTAATTGTTACATACACAACTGATGGAAAGGAAAACTGGGATGGAGTTGATCATGATTGTGATCTTCTGCAGAGCCTTTTCTTCAGTTTTCATTCTTGCAGAATGAGAGGGATTCTGTGTTCCTTGCTCAAGCAAAACCCTGCTGTGCAGCTGAGTCAGGGTAATGGGTTGTTGCCTGAATGAAGACTGCAGCATTTAGAAATATAGGGCCAAGTAGATTTTCTGCTCTTTATTAATTTCCTTCCTTGCTGTGGGATTTGAGCACATCCCAATCTTCAGTACATTTCTCTCTGTAACATACTTTGGGACGGAGGACGATGTTATCTTCCTGAATCTGCCTGTAGAGAATTGAAATGTGGGGAGGGGTAAAAAATCCCTTTAAAACATTCAGTTTTCCAGTGGTACAGATGGTGCTTCACTCTCATAGCTGATAGATAGGCTTTTTCAAACTGCCCCTAGAGATGTCTATCTGAAAATCAGTGATGGCAGAGCAGGGACTTGAACCCACCATGGTCTCCTGGATACTTAACTAGTGCTGCAAATGCTGCTTTATCCTTCCTGTCCTAACACTGTGCTTAGCCCTGCCACTGCTGCCTTTGATTTAGAAGGCTCTGAATAGAAAGACTGTACTTGGGGTGAGTAATGGTGGTGAAATTGGTCTGTCTTTTTAGTAGCTGATTCTTAAGCCTGCAAAATCTGGCATCTTCACAAATTGTGAATCAATGCATCCAGTTACAGATGTTATCCTCTGCAAGTCGAGGATCCCGGACCCAGCCGTGCTGCTGTTGAACTACAGAAATGCTGTCTGAATGGGATTCCTGTTCTTGTGGCATCCAGAAGATGCTGCCTTTCCCTTTGCAGAAGCAAAAGTTCAGTGCAGGTAAAAAACATACTAGAACAACACAAAGGAAGGGAAAGGAAAAAAAAAGAAAGATGTACTCGAAAGACCTCCATCTCTCCCCAGCTTCCTGCTCCCTCCGCCTGCCCCCCACCTCCTCTTCCTTCTCTCTAAGGGTTAAATATGCAGAGGGGGGGAAAAAAAAATTGCTAGACTTTATGTCTGTGCTTGGTGGGAACTATTAAATTACGGCTGGATGTTTTTAATTATGCCACACATAAATGCCTGAGCACAACAGCGTTTTAATCCAAATGTGAGCCTCATTTATGTGTGTTCTGTGTTTGCTCTGAAATGCACTGGCTGGCACTTGTTTGTGGTGGCCCCTTTGTGGCATTGTAACAGTGTGGGGTTGGGCTTTTCCCCTCCCCCCCCCTTCTCTTTTTTTTTTTCTTTCCCTTTTTTTTCCCCCCCAAGTGCGAGGATGGGAGCTAGTGCTGGCGAGGGGGAAAGGAAATGGGTAATAAAACAGAGAGCTAAGCGGCTCACTGGAGCCAGCGATGCTGGGATCTGGTTAATTGCTCCGAAATGAAAAAGATTCGGGGGTTTTCATGAAATCCCATAGGTGCATTTGCCAAGCCTCAAATATTAGATTGAATTACAGTTTCTAATTCCTCCCCCCCCTTTACCCACAGCCATGTGTCTTATTTCTTCCTAAGGCTTGTCCACTTTACCGAGCGCTGGATAGAAGAGGGAAGCTGAGTAAGGACTGCTTGCCTGCCTGCTTGGTTTACACCTTCCCCACCTACATCTTTTCCTAATCCTACCTTTTATTAAAAAACAAGAAATCTGTCTCTCTCTCTCCCCTCCAGTGAATCCTGATCTGTTTGTGGATTTGAGGTTGAAATGTTGCCTATGTGTTCTGCCTCACAAGGGGCTGAGGGGGGGGTGTACCGAGGAAGACTGTCTCTGTCCCTTGTTCTCAACACCCACGCACTAGCTAAGCATAATATAATCCTTTTTCCTTTTTTTTTGCATAGCCACCAAGACTTGCCTTTTTTTAAGGGGGCTTTGACCTGTCTCTCTCATTTTCAGGAATGGTTTTACATTGGCAGTTAGTTGTGCCAGCATTTTTACTATTCTACAGAAGGATTTCAGCACCTGATTTGTGGGTGTAAGGGGACTTCACTGGGAAATTACGTCAGTGGCGCAGCTCCGAGGAGTAGCTGTCTCCAAGATCAAATCCTTAAATGGTAGGATTGGCACCCACAAAACTGAAGCTGGAGCTGAGGCTCTCCTACATATAAATTATATCCACAAATCAAGATGCAAGCCCCTTTTCTGACAGTTATTGTGTTTTGTTAACCAGTGAACAATGTATATTTTTCTCAGCCTGAATGTTTTGAGATTACAGAAAGTGCACCTTGGTTATGAGGCTGGTATCTGATCCAAGTTTCTCTTCTTGTGAGGAACTGGAAATCTTTCCTCTTTCTTCCACTCTGGAGCTGGGAAGGCCCTCTGAGTCACCTAGGTCTGTCCCAGCCTTGGAGCAGACCTTTCTGCTGGAAATTTCCCTGGAGTGTTTTACTGAGCTCATCCCTCTGGTGCTTTCAGCGTATTTTCCCCTACTTCCAGCAGATAATTCTGATACACTTCTTCAGGAACCTTTCATTCTTGCCTTTTGCTTTTGTTTCAACCTTCCTTTTTGTTTTAGGTAAAGATGGTCATGTGTGCCAACCTTAATTGGCTGGCTCAGTTCCTCTGTCCTCCTGGAAATCATTGCTTCCTCCATTCCTGTGTTATTTCTCACCTTCCTCACGCCATCTATCAGTGGAAATGTGTGTGAAATACTCCTTCAAAATTTGCATGCCTATTAGCAATGAAATATAAGCTCCTGATTTCAGTCTGCTG
The DNA here is from genome assembly GCF_014839835.1 of Dryobates pubescens. Lineage (NCBI taxonomy): Eukaryota > Metazoa > Chordata > Aves > Piciformes > Picidae > Dryobates > Dryobates pubescens. Next base: position 6,629,804 of record NC_071614.1, on the reverse strand, counting down.
TGATTACTTCAAATAATTAAAATGTAAAAGCCCCATTTCCTACTGAAAGGCAAGAAGGATCTGAGCCACTGCTCAGCTGGCAATGTCTACCTAGCTCCTCATGCAGCCTCTGCTCTTAGGCTTCAGTTTGGGCTGTGTGGCTGAAAGAGCAGAGCAACTAAGGGCATGCTCTAGTAAAACATGCTTTGATACTTCTGCTGTTTCCTTGTACGTGATCTCATGATGCATTGCTGTGGGGAGATCTAACTGTTCTGCCAACTCGTTTTCAAGAACTGTTTTCAAAGAGAATGGTTTTAAATTGCTCACTTGGGGGGTCATTTATTGTCTGGTGGGTTTTTTTTTTTTTTAGTGTGGGTCCTCAGGCATTTGAGGGTGAAATCTCTATTGTTCACTCCACCTCCAAAATGATCAGAAATCACGGATTTTTTATTTAGCCACCCACTGTCTTTTGACCTGAATACTTCAACTTTTATTTCCCACCCAGTCCCTTCCTAATGTTAGCCACAGTCTTCCCATCTCTCTCTCTCTTACCCTGTAGGGTAAGGAAATGTGGTTTCATCCATGAATGACATTAATGCCATTGTGTGAATCATTAGTGGATCCAGCATCACAAGCCCTAGGGGATCAAATACTTGCAAACCACTAGAGAGAGATCCTAATATCAAATACGTGGCAGGAATCATCCCAGCTCGAAGAAAACAAAACAACCCCATTTAATAGCCAGGGAAGGTCATGGTGCTTAGAGAGAGCAGAAGAGCTTGTGTAATGGCCTTGAGGGGCCCTGTGGCAACCATCCTGCTTCTCTTTCTTGTCCACAGCCCCTCTTGCCTCCCCTCCTCCCTAAACGGCTCCCTTTCCAACCAACTAACCAGTTCCTTCCCACTTGTGGCCTATAATGGCAGCATTTGAAGCCCTTATGCGGCTGTTGCCTTGTTCTTCCTCAAAACAAACAAACAAGAAATCAAGATGAAGCATGACCGACTCAGGAAAAAACCTTAACAAAAACAGAAACCAAGCTTTTGTGGTGGGATAGGAGAGGAAGAGCTGAACACCTGCTGCTCTGCTGCAGTGCCATCTCCATTGCCCTGGAGGCTGCTGTTTGTTCTGCCTTTGCTGGCCTTTGTGTGAGTGTTTCTGCTTTGCCATAGCCCTGGGTAGACAAGAGCACAGCCCAGGTTTTACAGCTCAAGACTCAAGCCCAAGTCTCACAGCCCAAGGAAGAGTGTAAGATGTAGCCTTGTGATTGCTCGCTGGCACCTCCGACGCTCCCAGCTCCTAAGTATGTGTTCAAACATTTGGTTAAATTTATTTTTCTTTTTTCTTTTTTTTTTTTTTTTTCTTAGGGGGGGTCTAATAGCAGGTGCTCACACTTGGAAATTCTGGCCAAACATCTGCTGGGCTGTAAACACAAAAGGCCTCTTTGGCTGTTGGCTCCTGCAGGATGCATTACCTGTGCGAGAACAGGAATACTGTGCAAAAGCAGAGAAAGCAGATGGGAGTGCTCTGTTATGCATAACAGGACACAGACTTCCCTTAATGACCTCATCCTGATAACCTTGAAAAGAAAATTCAAAGTCATTGCAAACTTTTTCTGTGGAAACAATTATTCAGAAGTACCAGGCGTCTATACCTGACATTCTCTGCAATAATTAGGTGGTTAATAAACATGGACAGGCTATCCAAGTCATTCACTGGCATAGCTAGATCCTGCTCTGGTGCAAGCAGCAAACCTAGAGATGTGTAGCACCTCATAAAACAGTGGTTGAAATACTTGTGTAAAAGTAATTTCCCCCCTCCCCCCCCCAAGAACCTACATCTCATTTCTCTTCCCTTGTGGACCATGAATTAAAGTATTGGAATATGGCAATCTCCAGTCCCAGAGGGTGGTCATGGTGGCAAAATTGAAGGGAGGGTTGGTTAATTTTATTAAGTATTCAGAGCAGGCTTGGAAGAATTTGAAATCAGCTGGGTTGGTTTTAACTGTGTTCAGGTCTCTTTGCAAAGTAAACCAGGGCGTTTGTATTGGAGTCCTTACACTCCAGAACTAACAGAGATGACAGCAATGGGCAGTGAAAAGTTAAAGTCAGTCTTGTGAGAATCATGGAATCAATAAGGTTGGAAAAGACCTCAGAGATCATCAAGTCCAACCTGCCACCCAACACCTCATGACTAATAAAACCATGGCTTCAAGTGCCATGTCCAATCCCTTCTTGAACACCTCCAGTGACGGTGACTCCACCACCTCCCTGGGCAGCACATTCCAATGGCCAATTACTCTTTCTGGGAAGAACTTTCTCCTCACCTCAAGCCTAAACTTGATACTGGCACAGCTTGAGACTGTGTCCTCTTCTTCTGGTGCTGGTTGCCTGGGAGAAGAGGCACCTGGCTACAACCTCCCTTCGGGTAGTTGTAGAGAGCAATAAGGTTTCCCCTGAGCCTCCTCTTCTCCAGGCTAAACAACCCCAGCTCCCTCAGCCTCTCCTCACAGGGCTGTGCTCCAGACTCTTCCCCAGTTTTGTTGCCTTTCTCTGGACACATTCAAGTGTCTCAATATCCCTCTTAAACTGAGGGGTCCAGAACTGGACACAGTACTCAAGGTGTGGCCTAACCTGTTCTGGGTACAGGGCAGAATGACCTCCCTGCTCCTGCTGGCCACACTATTTCTGATGCAGGCCAGGATGCCATTGGCCTTCTTGGCCACCTGGGCACACTGGTGGCTCATATTCAGCCAGCTGTCAGCCATCAGGGAACACTGAATCTGCAAACTCTTCAGTGCTGGCATCTGTCAGCAGAGATTCTGCAAGGTTATTTTCTGAAACTCATTGCTGTAGTGAGCTCATTAGTTCTCTGGTAACTGTGAAAGCTTTGCCAGCAATGATGTCAGACTCAGAATTAAAAGTATGTGTGGAACAGATAAGATGAAAGGTGCCTTTTTCCTTCTTTGAACATTGAGGGTTTTCTGGTTGTAGTGTTGTGGACTTGTTGAAGTTAATACATGATAACACCAACTGTTTTGGGATGGCAAAAAGAATTCTTCAGGCACAACAACACAAGACCAAAATAAAGAGGAAGCATCTCCCCCCACACACGCCCCGGACCTTAACTGTATGGAAGATTGATTTTCTGTGTGCATGATTGAATATGTTTATTAAATAAAGACTTACTGGAAAAAAAATAATAATAAAAATAAGGTTTAATCCATGCATATGACTATTCCAGAGTGTTCCTGAGTAATGGATCTTTGCCTGCACATCAGTGTTACTACAAAACTGGAAAAACATCAAAGGGATCTTTTGCTTGCTGCATGAGCCTTGGGAAGTTAAGTACTGAGGTGAGGTTATGCCATCCCAAGCTGTGAAACAGGTAACAATGGGGCTGAAAATGGCTGTAGAAGGTAACAGGTACAAGCCTGCAGTGGTGACATTTCTGATCAAAGTCATCAATATGCCAGCACCTGAGGGGGTCCTGCAAGAAGGCTGGAGAGGCACTTTTTGTAAGAGTGTCTAGCAATAGGGCAAGGGGGAATGGTTTTAAGCTGAGGGAGAGCAGGGTTAGACTGGATCTTAGGGAGAAGTTCTTCAGCACAAGGGTGGTGAGACTCTGCAACACGCTGCCCAGAGAGGTGTGGATGCCTTCTCCCAGAGGGTGTTCAAGGCCAGGTTGGATGAGGCCTTGAGCAGCTGAGTCTAGTGGAGCGGCATCTCTGCTCATGGTGGGTAGGTTGGAGTAGATGATCTCTAAGGTCCTTCCAACCTAAGCCATTCAATGATCCTATGATTCCAATTATTCATCAAGAAGCTGGAAATGCTACGATGTTTTGAGAATTAACCAGGTACTGTTGCTGACAGGAGATCTTTTCTGTATCTTGTGCTACTCTGCAGTCACTTATATGAACTATAATATAAGCAGTGAAATAAAACAGTGGCCAAGACATTCTTCAGTGATAACTTCTATTAATAAGGTACAACAGAAACAGACTTCAAGGTCTATGGGCATTCCTTATCAAGCAGAACCTTCTATGGTAGCAGAATGGTTTCTTGGTTTCTGAAAAGCTCTTTAAATCAATGGAGTTAAAGCAACTCCTGTCAAAGTCAGAGGGAATTTTACCAGTGGAAACAGAATTAAGTCCCAAAGAGATCATTTTTTCAGCACCTTTGCAACATTTCATTTGGCACCACTGGAGCCAGCGGAAAGGTTTTAATTGACTTTGGTGTGTAAAAGGATGTTAGCTGTGTAACCCAAGATATCTCATGTGTGCCAAAGAATAAACAAAACTTAGAATGAGACCAGCTCTGCTGTAATGGTGATGATATAATACTCAAGAGCAAACAACTAATAACCTCTTCTTAAAACAAGAATCCGTCATGAATGCTCTAAGACCAAGGGGAAAATTCGCCTCTGGTCTCTGGGATTCCCTGCTGGGCAACGAAAAGAGGAGCTATATCATGCAGAAAACCATGAGGAAAGAGGAAAAGCCCTCAGGAGTGAAAAACCACTTCCCTTCCCTCCCCCTGCCTCCTGGCATAGCTATCTTTACTGCTTGTGCACAATTCCATTGAGAAAACCCAGTTCATGATAGAACAAACTGAGAAAGTGCTAGTTCAGGCAGCCTCTTCTTTCCTTTCCAAGGTTAGTGGCAACTGAAAATGAAAAGATTACTTAAGGCCACTTGGGCAATATTAAGTACTGCCTATTGTTGAGTCTAGGACTGCATGTGGCCTGGAAACTAGAGGCAGCAAACCACATTAGGTTAGTGTAGGTGGACACCTAGGTTATGAAATAAGGAGTTTTTGAGTTCGCTTGTCAGTAGTTTGGGAATTGCTTGTTTCGAAGATGGGAAAGAAATCAGTGGTGGTTTGACATCAGCCCTTGTGATATCTCATAGATATCAACAGCTATACTAAACAATCCTCTAGAAAACAGTGTTGAGTGACCATTCCCAGTGACCTTTCCCCCCCCTTGGTTTTCTGCTGAAGACACAAGAAGTCAAAGTTGAATCAAGTTCACTTCCTGTCTTGTGTACTGATATGGGACTGAACTGACAGCTGTAAGCTGTTCAAAAGCTGTAGCATGTGTTTGTTAACCCCTTTCAGAACAACAGGAAAACTTTCTTCACCAGGTCCATTCTGCTGTGTTTTCCTGCCTTTGGAGGGCTGCTGGGAAATGCATTTCACAGTCTGGCAGGATCTGGGGAAAAGAAGAACTTAAGAGAGTGTATCCTGGGGTGCACCTATTTGTACTGGAACAGGAGCTGCCTTTTGAGTACCTGACTTTGGTCTCCTGTCTGCTCTGTATCTCCAGTTTTGGACTGGTACAGGTGTGCCTGTGTCACTTCATCTTTGCTGTGAGAAAGCTAAATTGGAAAAATTAGTTTTATAGAATAAATCAGGTTGGAAAAGACCTTTGAGATCATCAAGTCCAACCTAAAATCACCCAACACCATCTAATCAACTAAACCATGACACCAAGCGCCCCATCCAGTCTCTTCTTAAACACCTCCAGGGACAGTGACTCCATCACCTCCCTGGGCAGCCCATTCCAATGGCCAGTCACTCTTTCTGTGAAGTACTTCTTCATGACATCCAGCCTAAATCTCACCTTGCAGCTTGAGACTGTGCAGCTTGAGACTGTGTCCTCTTGTTCTGGTGCTGGTTGCCTGGGAGAAGAGACCAAGCCCCACCTGGCTACAACCTCCCTTCAGGTAGTTGTAGACAGCAATAAGGTCTCCTCTGAGCTGAAATGAGATAGAGACCTATTTTGTTACCACATGAATATGAGTTTCACAGAGGCTTGCTGTCACACCTCTGATGGTTTTTGATCTATTATCTGACAATTTGATTGTGCCCATGGAACTTTGAATTTATTGACAATCATGTCTGTAAAAAAGAGGAGGGGTATGAAAATGCATAGTAATGTAAAGCAGTGTAGGCATCCCCAAACCACCATCAGATGAGCTAGCTTGGGCTCTGAAGGCTTAGCTACCTCTACAGCTAAGATAACTTTTCCTTCTGGAGCTGGGGGAAGGATGCAGGGCTACTTGACTAATATGATTACTGCTTGTAAAGTCTGAACTAGTGATGGTGCATGATGTGTCAGAATGAGGCTGGCAAAAAATTGCTTGGAACTAGATCTGGAAATCTCTTCACATTAGATGCTATGTTTTATGAACTGACATTTGTTTGGATGAGTTCAGTGAAAGGATTTAATACAAGCCTGAACCTTCCAATTTTAATATAGATGGTATTTGGGGAGGCCACTGGTCTTTCCAAGCATGTAATACCTTGTAGAGGAAGAAGCTTCACTAATACTGTTTGGAAAATGACTGAAGGAAAGTGAACACAGAAGTAAGCAGTAGAAAACCGCTGCATTGTTGTTGTACTTGAGAGAACATGTTGCTTGATGGCCTCCATCCCAAACAGTGCAAAATAATTCTGGAGTCCATATACCCCTGTGCTTCAGGAACCTGTTGCCAGTGATCATATGTAAGAGCGTCCCTTAGGGATGAGCATTGCACAATGTTGGTGTCATAGAGGACTTGTGACTCACTTTGTGCACAGCCCAGCTATTCTTTATTTGTGTAGTGCAGGTCACAGATAGTTCCAATAAGTACTGGCCACATTGCACTGCATGCTCTCCAGATACAGCTCTAAGTTCTTGACAGTTTAGAACAGAGCTTGCAAAAGGCACACAAGAATAATTTAAACAAACAATGGGGAGTAGGAAGAATGTACCTCTGCACAGAGTACTTTGTCTGTGTCTTCCCACTCACTTCTTTGTCTTTGGCAGACCCTTAACTGCTTCTTTCTTCCTTGTTTGTTACAGTTTTGGATGTCTTGCTGCATTGATATTTCCTACCCTGGATACTTTGAGTTTTACTAACAACAGAAAAAATAGGTGGAATGAGAATTTCCATGATTTTTCACTTGCAGATGTTGGTGGAGGGTTCCTGATGGTTAGATGTTAGCCAATAAAAAATCCTCTGAACCCAAAGTTAAGGCTTTTGCAAATGGGTCCAGGCTTGCTTGCAGGCTGGGAGACATTCTTCCCTATGTGTTAAGAAGCAACTGGTTCCTTCCCAGTCTGTTTCTACAGCAGTCTCCTGAATTATTTTGTCCTTGTAAAGAGAAGCAGGAATTTTTACTCCTAGTCTTTCACACAGAAGTGAGAGCCTTGTTCTTCTTTTCACTTTGAGCAGTGGGGAAGAGAAATCCTTTCTTGAGAGTTGAATGGATGGACAATTCATAAATAGAAATATGTAAAGGAGGGTGGGGGATCATTCTTAACCTCACATCAGTGTAAATCCACAGTGAGGTCAGAGTGATACACTCTGTCAGCAGGAAACCTATTTGCCCCCATGCCCATCTTTTGTCAGAGCTGTTTGTCCCAGTTACATCCCAAATTCTTGTTGGACTGCTCCTCCCATGACAGATCATTCTTTAGAATGAAACCCAGGCCAAAATGAAACAGAGCCACACTTCAGCAGGTCCCACAATCATCAGGAAGCACAGAATGGAGACAAGTACTATGGAGAGCCCTGCATCAAGGTTTGGGCACAGGGAAGAGCAGTCCCGGTGCTGTGTCTTGGCACACTGGAAAAGGGATAGCCATTTAAGTGGCTATGCTAAACATTACACAGCTAGTGCAAACTACAATATACTCTGGAAACTCCAATAACAAATTTTGGCTGGATTTATTAGTTGTAGGACAGGAGCCAAGTCAGCTCTTACACAATCTTGATGTGTTTGGAGCGATCTCATCTTTATATGTCTGGAACTTTGTTTTCCTGACTCGGTTTCTTTGTATCTTCAGTAATTTTTATCAAACTGCAGCACTGATGTTCTTTCTCTAACTTGGTTCAGGGTCAGAAAAGGGGCTCTGAATCACATACATTTTGGTTTATGGGCTTTTAATTTTCTCTTTCAATTAACAAAGATTCTCTCGTCACTAAAATTTGCAATTAGCCTTTTCCTGCCTGCTCAGGAAGTGCTTGACTTCCATTTGTCAGAGTAATTATAACATTTCCATTAATTTGGTATCTGTGATAGCACTTGTCATCTGGCACATTCATGCACTCTCCCACCCAACCCCCACCCACCGACACACAATGGTATCTTTAGGGGAGGCTATAATGTGTCCATAGAGGTAAACCTGACAGTGACAAGTACGGCAGGGGCCACCTAACCTCTGGTGTAAGTCACAGCTCTCAGTTTTGTGGAACTTTGCCCATTCCCTTGCAGCAAACTTCTGTCTGCATCAAGCTGACTTGTACACATGGAAGGTTTCAGTAAAGTCAGTTTAACCCTTACCAAGAAGGGGGCAGAGGCTAGTAATAAGTAATTTTGGCCTATGACAGTATTATTTTCTCTCTGTGTGTTTCTTTCTCTGTCTTTGCTTTTCTGTCTCTGTTTTTCTGTCTCTGCCCTATTTTTTATTTTTCTTTCCTATCCTGTAAAAGTCAACACAAATCCAACTGACTTATGAGCAAATTCTCTTTATACCTGTTCCTTGGATCGCATCAGATGTCTGCTGCTACAGTTCCTGAAGGTTCACAGGATCATAGGATGCTAGGGGTTGGAAGGGACCTTCAAAGATCATCAAGTCCAACCCCCCTGCCAGAGCAGGACTAGAGAATCCAGCACAGGTCACACAGGAACACATCCAGATGGGTCTTAAAAGTCTCCAGAGAAGGAGACTCCACAACCTCTTTGGGCAGCCTGCTCCAGTGATCTGTGACCCTCACAGTGAAGAAGTTCCTCCTCATGTTGAGGTGGAACCTCCTGTGCTGGAGTTTATATCCATTGCCCCTTGTCCTATCACAGGGTGCAGCTGAGCAGAGCCTGTCCCCTCCCTCTTGACCCCCAGCCCTCAGATATTTATAAACATTTATTCAATCCCCTCTCAGTCTTCTCCTCTCCAGACTAAAAAGCCCCAGGGCTCTCAGCCCCTCCTCTCAGGGCAGTGCTGCAGTCCCTCAATCATCCTGGTGTTGTCTGATGGTATCCAGGGGAAAAACAAAAAATCACTCTTGCAGAACTTTTTGTTTGTTAAAACTTGTTATCTTGATCTGAAAAGCACAGATTTTCCCACCAAGCAAGATGATAATGATGGAAAGGTTTCATTGTAATAGCCACCAGTGTGCTTCATTTTATGTATTTATATATTTTATGATTTATTTTAAGTATGGATGGGTGGGTTTGTTCTTTTTGCATGGAGGCAAAGCAAACCATGAACTGCAGTTGTACATTAGGAAAGATTTATGGAAAATAAAGTTATTTTAAATCCCCTTCTTTCATCACCACCTCCCCTTTCCTACCATATCTGACCTCTTTCCACCCCACCCACCCCATTTTCCCCCTTTATCCCCTCAAACCCCAGCACCTGGGCTCTACTGGAGTCTCCTCCCACCCCAGGTGTGGCCACTTTGCCCTCCCCACCCACTCCCCTTTTTAATCCCCCCCAGGAAAGGCGGGAGCCCTAAGCTGAGCCCTTCTGGGCTGAGGATCCTCCTCTCATCACCGGTGAGTCCTCACGGTGCACGCTGGGTGATGGTGGTGGTGACAACAAAGGCCGGGGGGCCTGGTGGCCCCCCGGTTAGCTAGGAAGAGACTTCATGACTGTTTCATTATCATTTATCATCCATGGGTGCTGGCTGGGTCTCCTCACTTGGGCTCAGCTCCTCTGTATGGTGTCTTGGCTGGTTGAGGGTCTTGCTCCTGGCTCTGGGATGGGTGCATACCTAGGGGTGGTGGAGGAGCAGAAGCTGTTTAGTCCTGTCCCATAAGTAACTCCTTTCAAGATGAAGATACTGCAGTTGCGTTCCAAACTTGTTGTGATTTCCTATTTGGAAAATGCAGGAGACAGCTGTGAAAACACACACATTTTCATTCTTCATCTCTTGTTAATGATGGATGATTTTATTAAGCCACCTTGGGTAAGAAAATGTCAGGTTTTATACAGAATTCCTTTTTCAAGTTTAGTTGTCTTTTCCCATAGCAGGCTTTAAAGAATGTCCCAAAAACATAGACGAGAAACTGATGTCTGGGAGAGAAAGAGTGAGAGCATTTTTACTTGTTATTTCTGCTGTATTATCTCTGTAAACCAGTTTCTGCTTTTGCAGAAGTGCAAAATTCTCATTTCTCTTGCTTATTAAATTCTGTTTGAAAGGTGCTAAGTGCTTGGAGAGCTTTTTTTAATCACAGGATGTCAGGGGTTGGAAGGGACCCAAAGAGACCATCGAGTCCAACCTTCTTGCCAGAGCAGGACCATGCAATCAAGCTCAGGTCACAGAGGAATGCATCCAGATGGGCCTTGAAAGTCTCCAGAGAAGACTCCACAACCTCTCTGGGCAGCCTGTTCCAGTGACCCTTACAGTAAAGAGGTTCCCCCTTGTGCTGAGGTGGAACCTCCTGTGCTGCAGCTTACATCCATTGCTCCTTGTCCTATCACTGGGAGCAAGTGAGAAGAACCTGTCCCCTCCCTCCTGACTCCCAGCCCTCAGATTACTTATAAACATTTATTAAATCCCCCGAATCTTCTCTTTTCCAGACTAACAAGCCCCAGGTCTCTCAGCCTCTCAACATAAGGCATGTGCTCCAGTCTCCTCCTTATCTTCCAAGTGCCTTGAGATGCCATCTGTGCAGATCATGCAGCTGGCTGTGGCTCAGTTAAAGGTTGTAGAGATCAGTGAGGATGAGCTCTTTTATTAAAGATGCTGGTCTAAAATACTGTCAGAGTTGTGCTGTAACTCTGGATCTATCACGGACTGATAGATGTCAGAGTGTCCCTCTGGAAGATAGGGATGATTACATGTAACTTCTGTGAATTTAAACCTCACTAAAATGTTGTTTCTAGATGTGTGAACATTACTGCCACACTTGATGATGATTTTGTTTGCAATTTCAGTGATTAGTAACTTCGTCACTAAAAGCAGTGACTGTGCCCTATGGTTTTACACCCACCCCCTCTATAATTGGGCATTTTGCTGTCAGCTGAGATAAATTTAATGAGAATATTTAAAGAAACATTTGGTTTTCAGACTTTCAGTTATGAATGAAAGGTATAATTAAGGTTTATATGCTCTGAAGCTATGTATCCTCACTGAAACAATTCCCTTTTTGCATCCTGTTGCTCATTATCATAGACTCATAGAATGGTTTTGGTTAGACTTTTAAAGGCCATCTAGTCCAGCACCCTTTCAGTGAGCAGGGACATCTTCAGCTAGATCAGATCACTCAGAGCCCTGTCCAACCTGACCTGGGAATGATATATTGTGAATGATAATAAATAATAATTATAACTAATTCCTGGATGACTGATTATTTCTAGCTTTTGTTTTCTGGAGCATATTTTATGCTAAGCAATGATAACACGCTCTCTGCTATCCCACCTTGTAACTACAAGTGGGACTCTTTTGGTGAACATATGATTTGTGAATCACTGTTGCGCTGTGATTGCTTGGCAGTGCTTTGGTCATGCAAAGTAATTGTAAACCTGGCTTTACTGGGCAGTTGGAGTGGGTTCACAGCTGTCATGTGTCAGGAAGCTGGGAGAAGCAGGCAATGAATCCAGCACAGGACTCCTACTATTTTGGTGTGGCAGCCAGGCAGCTGCCTCATTGAAGGCAGAGCAGGGTGATGGAGTATTTTCTGTTTCCACAGGGCAGTACAGTGAGATCCTTTGAGACCTGAGCAGTCCCTGCTTGCTCACAAGTCAGTGGGCTCCCACTCAGTGGGAGGAAGTACCACGACCCTGTCTGCTCCACACTGCCCTGTGCAGAGTGGAGCAATCGGTTTCTGTGCATCACTGCTGAGCTGCTTTGCCATACTTAGCAAAGTATCAGCATCCTATTTGCAGTAGAGAATGAGGCTGTGGGGTCTCTAAGAGGGGGCACAAAGCAGGTAGATGTTGCCCCATCACGTTGCTTTTCAGCATCTCTATCTGAAGGGCAGTGCTTTTCCTTCCAAAGGGCAGAGCTGGAGGGCAACTGGTGCTTTTGTGCCTGATAACTTTTCCTTTGTCCCGCTCGGCTCTCCTTCCATCGATGCTGCTAAATAGAGGCTGAGCTGTACTACCTTGGGGTGTCCAGGCTCTCAACTGCAGCTGAGAAAAACAAACTTGCTGAAAAACTACTTTATTTCTTCTTCTTCTTTTTCTAAAGAAGAAATACCACAGGTAATTTTTGTTTATAATATAATAAATGCAAAATAAAAATACACAGACAAGTGGCTGTGCACACAATAGCTGGAAAGCAGGAGTGCAGCGGTGTTTTCCTCTGCCAGTGGGTCGGTGTGTTCTGTAAGCACTTCCATCCTGTGCAGGCCCTGGTTGGTCTCCACCTGCTAGCCCACTCGCTCCAGAGGCAGCGCTGACCTGGCCGCTCCCTCATTTGGCTGGCGCCAGCGGCTTGATGGGCCTTGCACTTTGATTATTTGTGTTAACAGTTAATTTAGCACCATGGCCACGTGTGCCAAAGCTGCCTCCACTTCCTGCAGCCTTCCAACAAATGGGACTTTTATGAGATGCCTTTCACAGCTCCCCCGCCTCCTCCAGCTCGACTCCTTTGGCCCTCTTCCCCGTCCCTCCCCCCCCCCCCCCCCGGCTCCCTTGCTTTCCCTCCCCACCCTGTCTCAATCTCGGCTGTAATCTTTTCTACATCTTGCAGGAAAAGAGCTATTTCTGGCAGCTCTGTCTCTAACACTCGCTCCACTCCAACTGATTTAATGGAGATTTATAGACGCGAGGCTGCGCAGCTCCGAGGCGCTTTCCTGAAAAGTTTTGTGCGGTGTTTTTTTTTTCTCCCTGGGCCTGTGTTACGTATGGAATTTATTTATTTAATGTTTGGTGTTGCAGCTACACTGTCAACTGTTAGCATGACATATTCCACGTACTTCTCTTCCCCCCCCCCCCCCCCTTTTTTTCTTTTCTCTTTTCTTTTCTTCCCCACAAGAATTCCACCGAAATCCTGTTACACAGCACATTTCTGGTCCAATTCGTCCCAGCTGCCAACTTTACCAAGCTTAAACCTGACACCCTGGTCCAATTTTGTTAAACCCCAGTCGGCATGGCTCTCTCTTTGTGATAATTCTGACTCTTGTCTAAGGCAAATATGTATTTTGGCTCGCAGCTACAAATAAATCCTATCATAAGTACCTTCTTCCTAGTAGGCAGCACACTGCAACTGTCCCCCCCAAAAAAACCCCCAAAGCAGCTTCTGTTAGAAGTTGCAGAGAAGGGAGGCTATGATAATTTATCATGAGTTTTCCAAGTAAACTCTCTGCTATCTTAAGAAACTATATTCTCTCGAAATAAATGAGAACCTTAGCTGTGTTTAACACCAAAAGTGCTGTTTCTGTGGTTATTCCAGCTTTGATTTGGTAGGGGGAAAGATCAGATTGATGCAGAGAAACCCAAGCTGCTATGTCAGGGGGCTGTGTATTTCCAGCCCAATATGCACGACGTGTTTATTCCGTTTTACCCCTTCCCAAGTGCCCAAGTACTAAAATTAGCATTAAATATTGAGAAGGGAGCCAGATAAACAAAAGGAAATGTATTGTTAAAGCTCCCATTTAATCTCCGTTATTAGAGGGCGTTTGCACAAGTGCTGAAGAGGATACATGCTAGTGGTGGGATTCCTCCAGCAGTTTCATGTCCCTGCCTGTCCCACTTAGCCCCTAGGTGAGACCTGACTTTCGTCTGGACCCTCAGCCTGAGAGTTTGTTTTACTTGAGCTGTTTCCCTGTCCCTGGGCTGTGGCACACATGGACTATCCCCTGTCTGCTCTCAGTGTCCCTGTCCTGCCAGGTGCTCCAGCTGGCTGCATCTCTGCTGGCTTCAGGTGTAGGAGTTTCCTGATCTGAGTTGCTTACAGGAGCCAGGGCACAAAGCTGCTTCTCAGCGGCTCCCCTGAGTGAAAACTCTTTTCTTTTGTAAATGAAACCGAATGAGCTAAGTGTAACCTGTGAAGAGGTCGAGCTCAAATCCTGTACTCTCCTCATCTTCAAAACAAACACCGCAAGCCCTGATCCTGCCTGCTCCGCTGCCTCCTGCTTGTATAACAAATGGTATTTTGAAATAATGCCACGGTGTGTTTTTAAATATCAAATTTTGCTGTGTTTTTAAATTGCAGCTTCCCTTTGGTCAAGAAGATTTTATCCCTGGGTTTAACGTTTTGTTATTATGGTCTCTGCTAAGCTGCAGGACAGCACGTTTTGGAGGTTGCTGATAAGTAGCCTCTGCTTAGGCTGAGGCAGGTACTTCACTGTTGGGTTGGTGGGGTTTTTGTGACACCAATGAAAAAGTTGACTAGGTGGAAGAGCTGAGATATTACCAGTTCAGACCAATTGCTTTGAGGCTAGCTAGTCCTAGATGACACTTCACCCGCCCCCCCCCCCCCCCCCCCCCCAAATTAGGCATACTTTGAGAACGATTATCCCATGTAAGGGTAGCAAGGCTGGAAATGAAAAGTGTTTTCCAATCTGTGCTGTTGTGTACAGCACATTGCTTTAGACTTTGTGGGAATCCACATTTGTTCTGGTCACTTATGGGGTTTTACAGAAGACCTGGGAAGTGTTGAAATTGCAAGTTCATGTTGGACCAAGTGTTGCAGTAACTTGGTGTTTCAACACTCTGTACGTCATGAACCTGTAATTTCAACACTCTGAAAGTCACCAGTGTCTCAGGCTGAACTATAACATAACTAAGTGTTCCCCTCTGAATGCTCAGCTGTCTGTCTTCCCCCCCCCCTTTTTTTGGGTCTTTTTCCTTTTTCTCCTGGAACATATAATCTGAAACACCATTTGGTTGACATTAAAGAGTTTAAAAATTGTTTGAATAATAATGAAAGAAAGACAAAGTAAAGGATTACTGCAAATAGAGAAACTTGCTGACTCAAGTGGTAGCAGGAGTGAGTCTCCTGCTGGAGAATACAATGGACTATAGCTGCAGCTTCAAGTATGGATTCACTTGCGAGGGACAAAGCTGAAGTTTTACAAGCTGTCTGTGGTTATGCTTCTGCCTTATGTCATTGCACACTGGTTCTGATATCAAGTGTTAAACTCCTACAAATGAATCTGCAGTTCTGCCTCTGGGCTGGATCTCCTGCAGGCTTAGCCCAAGAGGGGAAGAGAGATTCGGCACAGCTTTGAACAGGGATTCATGAGACCTGGCTGCCCTGTAAAGTCCACAGCAACAGTCTGGAGACTCACACAATTGCAGTGTGTGTTCTCTGCTAGTCATCTCACCCCTCAAATCAGAGTGCTGGAGCTTCTCTTCTATGAGGGCATGATGAGTTGGGGTTGTTCAGTCTGGAGAAGAGCACTCTCCAGGGACACCTTACAGCAGCCTCCCAGTATTTAAAGGATTCCTACAGTGCAGGGCCATAAAGATGATTGAGGGAGTGGAACATCTCCCTTATGAGGAAAGGCTGAGGGAGCTGAGACTCTAGCTTGGAGGAGGCTGAGGGGTGACCTCATTGATGTTTGTAAATATGTGAAGGATGAGTGTCAGGAGGATGGAGCCAGGCTCTGCTCAGTGATGTCCAATGAGAGGACAAGGGGCAATGGGTGCAAGCTGGAGCATGGGAGGTTCTAGATGGACATAAGGAAAACCTTTTCCACTGCAAGGGTAACAGAGGCCTGGAGCAGGCTGCCCAGAGAGGTTGTTGAGTCTCCTGCTCTAGAGACATTCAAAACCTGCCTGGATGTGTTCTTTTGTGACCTGTTCTAATTAATCCTGCTCTGGCAGGGATTGGACTGGGTGATCTTTTGAGGTCCCTTCCAGTCCCTAACATTCTGTGATTCTGTGATACAGGAAAGCTTGAGAGGGACTTTTTACAAGGGCATGCAGTGACAGGACAATAGGCAGTGGCTTCAAACTGAAAGAGCGTAGATTTAGATTATATGTAAGGAAGAAGTGCTTCACTGTGAGGCACTGCAACAGGTTGCCCAGAGAGGTTGTGGATGCCCCATCCCTGGAAGTATCCAAGGCTAGGTGGATGGGGCTTTATGCAACCTGGTCAAGTGGAAGGTTTCCCTTTCTCTGCCATGGCAGGGGTGTGTGTGTGGAAATAGATGATCTTTAGGATTCCTTCCAGCCTGAACCATTGTATGATTTTCTGATGATTCAAATCCACCAGAACAAACAGACAGGATACAACTTCCCTTTTAAAGACATCTGCTAGTACTGGAGAAGCCAAGGCTGCCACAGCCAAATGGTTACAGCTGCAATAGTGTGAAAGGGCAAGACCATCTCACCTTGTAGACATTGTGGCTTTGTTTCCCCAACTGGCAGCCTGTGCATTTAGTGACCTGATGTTCCCATTCAGTGGGGGAAAAAAAAAGAAAAGCCTAGTTTCTTACACAGAGCCTTTTTGTGCACTGACTCAAAGTATTTTGCAAAAGTTGAGCAACATCCCTTTATTAGATTGAGAAAATGAGGTATAGACAGACCAAAGCTATTGCTGGAAGTCCTGGATTAGGGCAGCAGAAGACAGAGCCCCAGTAGCCAAGTTCTTATTCATAGACTGCTCACTTGGAGACTGTCTCCATGGCACTCAGCTTCCCACCATCCTGTGATGCAGGGCAAGTCGGTGTGATTGGTTGATGTAAAAGCTATGTCTTGCATTTTACTTATGGTTTTTTTATTATCAACTTACTCCCACCTCGCTTCGGTAACCTTTCAGAAGCATCCTCCTCCCTCTCATACCCCCAGATATTTCCCTCAAGATCTAAATGACTAACACTTTCTCTGAGTAGAACATTTTTTCTCATTTTGTATTTATGAGATGAATTGGGAAACATCCTGTAGCGCTCCTGGGAAACTGGACAACAGGCAGGACAGGAACTCCTGCATTAACCATAGCTTGTATTTAACATGCGCTGGTGTGATCCTATCTGAGGGTGGGTGAGGGAGAACTACTGGGAATGGCCAGGATTGCTCCCTGTTGCAGGCAATGCTGCTGAGAAAGCACAAACCAGCCACAGTGGTGAAGTCATGCAAATGCAATGCTCCCAATGGCCACAGGAATTGTGGAAAGATTTGTGTAAATATCTCATGCATTCTTGTGCTCTAAGGTTTATGGAAACAAAAACCACAGTCGCAGAGTCAACGCCACATTTGCTCATCCCTTCCCCCTTCTGTTTCTTCTCTGCAGAAAGCTTGTAGAGCAGTTTATGAGCAGACAAGAAACTGGGGTTTTTTTCTTTTTTCCTTTCCTTTTTGTTTTTTCCTTTTACTAGTATTAAAATAGTATAAAAAGAAAAGGTGGGGAATAGGGTGAGCACAAATAAGGTTAAGCAAGGTACAAGGGAAAGGACAGCTGTTTTGTGACTACTATGTGAACCCCTTTGCTGTAAGGCATGCCTGCTAAAAAATACATGCCACACACATGTTCCCCAAGCCATTTCAGACTGCCTAACATCTCTGTTGCCCCACAGCTGGACACCCCCCATCCTCCCCCCTGGCCTTGCCTTTTCCTGCACCAGTTTGTTCTGTAGATTGTCCATGAGATTTGCTTACCCTCAGAGGGAAGATTCTGCACATTTACCTCCCTTCTTTGTTTTTGAGGCTTCATCATGCTCCCTCACAGTACCTGAGCTAGGCAAAACCAGCTCTGTTTCTAACTCATGTCCTGGCATCATTCTTCTCAGTGCACCAGGGACACTTGCTCCTGTTTTGGGTGCTCTCTATCATTTCAGATAGTGATGTCAGACTGGAGAGGGACAGACTGCGTGAGAGCTGCTATGATGGGAATAGCTCAGGGGAACAATGCACCTGCTGCCAGGGAAGAGATGGGTTGGTCCTGCTGCTGTTACTGGATCTGAGCTGCTAGAAGCTGGTGACCAACTACACCACACTGTCAGGAGGGGGGGAATTCTATCAGATGCTCTTCTGTTTCGTGTCTTAGCTACTTGATGTCCCATACTGAGAAGGGAGAGCATAGGAAAAAGGCAAAAGGAACTGCTTTAAAGATGTGTCCTTAGTCTGTTGCAATTAACTGGCCCTTTTTAATTATAAGAGAGCTTTACCAGCATCTTTTTTCAATGGATCCACAGGCTGCAGTGTGGGGAGGAGGGGAGTGGAGGACTCCAGCCGGGACTGGAAGCTGTGAAATTACTGAGAAAGAAAAAGAACAAGTTGTATTGTCTCAGGGTAATAACCAGCCTGGCTGCTGGCACAGAGTCTGCTGTGACCCAAAGCTTTGCTGAAAGGAGAGCATCTTTCTCATGTCACAAACCCCAATCCCTTGCTGCTTTCCCACAGTGCCACAGCACCCTGTGCCTCCCCTGCTCCCATCTGTCAAGATGCCCTTTTTTTGGTGTGTGTGTTTTTGGTATTCCCCCCACAAAGTGGGGATTTTTTTCACATAGGAAATTGGGCAGGAGAAGCTGGTGCTACTGTCAGGCTGGCTGCAATGGCCATGGAGCCAGGTCATCCCCAGCCTCTCAGAGAGTCACTGGCTGCTGGCCTGAGCAGTCCTGGTGGTTCAGCAGGTGGCACTGTGAGTCCTGCTCACCCACTGTGGGGCTTTTCTCCTCCAAAAGGTATTTTTCTTTTGGATAAGGAATAAAGCTGAGGTTCTGGCCAGTTGTGGTCATGCAAAATATCATGGTATTTTTCAAAACACAGTGGTACTGGCTCAGGTATCCCAGCCTAATTGCTGCCTGGGTAGCATCCTGTCAGTCCAGGGCTCCACTGCTGATTCCACTGGGATATGATTTATTTATTCACTTCCTGTCCTGAAGGAACACCCACATAGTTGGTAAAGTCATGCACACGGTCTGTAGGGATCTCTGGTGCAAAAGAGGTGGCACTGATTGCTAGGTGTGGGTTAGTAATTGCCGCTGTTTCTGTGGTGGATCTTCAGAAGTAAGCAGAAAAGCAATAGCTAAGCAGCTCCTAGTCCAGGCCACTTTTCTGGGTCTTACTGATAAAAATGGGAGTAACATACTCAAGCTGTGAAACATTTATTATGTTAACAAAGTTCCATGGACCAACACCACCACCTTCAGTGGCCGTTCCTGCAGCCACTCTGGGGACAGGCTTTACTCTCACTCGAGTGCAAGGTTGTCCCACACTGAGCTTTCTTCAGCTGCCCAACTGGCAAAGCTCAGTAGCAGTTGCTTCTCTCTGTTGCCTCAGTGATGGGCTCAACAGGCAGCTATTTGATTGTGTTACATCATCAGGGGTTTGTCTGGCTAGCTGACTTTATGTTTTAGCTTCTATCAGCCACTGTCAGTATGCTTTTTCTCTTGAGGGAGTCCCTCAAGATTTGGAAGGCTATGAAGCCCTTTCCCACCTGCTTCCAGCTTCACTCCAGCTTTTGTGCCCTCCTGGCCGCCCTGAGCGCTGCCTGCAGGGCGCAGCGCTCCTGACCCTCACAGAGGGCTGTTTGCTTACTTTATCTCTGAAAACAAAACAAATTTCTCTGTGTTTTGTTCTATTTCCTACACGATAGAATCTTTTGTTTTCACTTGCAACCTTTGCAGCTTCCAAGAATTTTTACTCCTTGCGGTTTGTCGAGACGCGCAGGGTTCAATAGTCTGCCACCAGGCCCTGGCCCAAGGTCGAGGATTCCCTCCTTTTCCTTCCCAGTATTGTGCTGCATCCTGCGAGGCCCTTCTCCTTACATTGCTGCGGCTGTCGTGACAAAGGGGACTGGCACCAGGCACGCTCCTGCTGCCACGGTGACAGCTGCTGAGCACTCGCCAAGCTCTAATGACAATAGCATGACCTCAGATACTGTATTAAGAAAGAAAAACTTGAAAGGGAGGGTGCAGTTGAAAGCAGACAATAACACCTTGTCTCGGCGCAGCGCATTGTTTTTCCCAAGCCTGGGATGGAAACAATTTAATGTAGTCTCGGCCTAGTCTCTCCCAGCCTGCCTCCCTCCCCAGCTTGTGCGCCGCCTCACCCACAGCCGTGCTGGACCCAAGTCACAGCAGTAGCTGTGAGTCTAGATGTGTCAGTAGATGCTGGACTCAACACAGGGCCAGGCAGCGGGAGTGGGAGTCTACTTTTAATGCCGCCATGACATTTCCTAGCTGGTTATGTCTCTAACCTTCACTTTCTCTGGCTGTAAAGTGGGGAGAATCATAGAATCATAGAATCAATAAGGTTGGAAAAGACCTCAGAGATTTTCAAGTCCAACCTATCACCCAACACCTCATGACTAACTTAACCATTGCTTCAAGTGCCACGTCCAATCCCTTTTTGAACAGCTCCAGGGACGGTGACTCCACCACCTCCCTGGGCAGCACATTCCAATGGCCAATAATGGTTCTTTAGACACCATGACAAAGCCTCCTGAGCTCCACAAGTCTGGATGGAGCTGCGCTGTGGATGGAGAAGGGGGCTGAGATCTCTGCTGTGGCATGGCACTGCCCTCCCGTGAGGACATGAAAAGGGAGGACCCCAGGAGGTGAATGCATGTGTTCAGCTGTGTCTACAGAGCCCTGAGCACAGAGGTCTGTAGCTGTGATGGTGCTGGCAGAAAAGCTTTGCCTGGAGCCACACAGAACGTTTGAGAATTTGTAAATAGGCTTGGTAGGAGGAGGAAGTAGGGCTGGTCAGAAAAATTCTGACTAAACAAGTTTTTATTGGAATTTACCGATTCATCAACATCAAAGCACTTTGTGGAGAGGCTCCAATTTTGACAAAGTTGCTTCCAAAACCAGGCAGGGCTTGAAAACTGCCTGCTAGGCACATTTCAGAAACCTGGCTGCTTTTCTGCTGATTTACACTATTGGTTCCTCAGCAGTTCACCAAGTGGCTGTTAAGAAGTGTGTATTTCCAGGTGTAATGACCCCAAAGTGACTGCATCCAACTGAGGAGCCCTATGGTGGCCTATGTTGGTGACCCTGGCTTGATGCACCAGGCAAAGTGCTGCAAGAGTTGATGCAGCCCACAAAAATCAGGGCTGAGGGAGGCTGGCTCTGCATAGTGCTATCAACTTATATCAGAGGCTTCTTCTTAAGTAACACAGAAATCAGCTGCCCTGGGAGCTGTTGCATTTAATTCTAGGGCCTTTGACTTTGAACCTGGAAGTAAAATGGCTGAATCTTCTCTCTTTTCTGCACATGTTGAAGTATCTCCATTGATGTAAATGGAATTACTACTCAGCTGCATTTGTGCAGATCAGAAGACCAGGCTGGATGAGGCTCTGGCCACCCTGATCTAGTGTGAGGTGTCCCTGCCCATGGCAGGGGCGTTGGAACTAGATGATCCTTGTGGTCCCTTCCAACCCTGACTGATTCTATGATTCTAAGTTCCATGAATTGCTACAGAACCTTTGAATTCTAATGAAACCCACAAAAATACCTAGTTATTTCTTCTCTCCAGTTGTAGCAAATTCTTTGTTTCTTGTGGATGATCCTTGTGGTACTCCTTAAAAACAGTAGGAGAGGAAGAAGAGGAAGAAAAAAACTACGTGCTGGACCTGGTTCTTCTCAAAGTGCAAGGCCTCCCTTTTTATCCTTTGCAGCTGGGTTTGTGAGTGTGAGTGTGAGAGGGAGAGAGAGGAAGGGCTCTTTCACATTTCCCATGATACGTTTTGTTTAGGGTTGTGATAACTTGATTCATTGTGCATAATCTACGAGCCTTTACAGGGCTTTTCTTGAGCTTCTCTTCATGGGAGGAAAAATAGCTGTTGGATTGTTTTTTTGGTTGTTTGGGTTGTTGTTTTTTTTCACAGTGGACTTTTTCAGTGTCTGGTGTGAACATACAGTACTGGAGATGAACAAAATTAAGCCATTGCTTTCAGGCTTGCCCATGTCCAGATGTTCATCCCAAGATGTGCTAGCTTTGGGGGAACATAAAGCAAGCTGAAAGGAACAGGATTTTACTGAAACAAACAGGATTCCACAAGAAAGAAGCAGACCAATAAACACTGTACAGAGAACATTTTCTTTCATAGTACCTACTGTTATGCAACTGTCCTCATGTACTGTACTTCACAGTATGCCTGCCTTTCACAGCAGACTCTTCTCCTTTTACATGGATGCTAGCTTCTTTTATTTACTCTTTTTTTTTGCCCCCAATTAGACACAAGAGAATCTTTTAAGTAATATGTTTATTTTAGCTTTGTTTTTCCCACTCCCCTAGGTCTGCTGTGATTTTTCCCTCCTATCTTTTTAATGTGCCAATGACATTGCTTGTTATAAGGTCAGGATCAGAATTCATTATGGGGGGCAACTGTGCTGTAAGGGCTTGACATGAGATCAGAAGTAATGCTGCAGTGAATTTAGGAAAGAAAAAAAAATAAAAAAGAGGGAAAAAAGAAAGGAAGAAAGGAAAAAAAGAGTAGCAAGGCTTATGGTGCCGAAAGCTCTGGGTTTCCCATCCAGACACCATCTGTGAAGCACTTGGGGACAGTGCCTAATGTCTGAGTCATCATGTTTGGCAGTCATTTACCCAGAGGTCTGTTTCCCTGGGGGGAGTATTCAGTGGGGGTGGGGGTGGGTAAGGAATGGTGGAAAGAAGGAAGATAAACTGCCCTTTAGCCCCATGATTTATATTTGGTCAGAGTACCCCTGTTCTATTTTCTTTTACTTGGAATGTATCTTGGACATGTTGTTTCAATATGAGACAATCAGCTGGGCTCTCAAAGGAATGTCCCCAGAGACTCCAAACAGCCTCCCAGTAGGGTAATATGTTCAGCAGAATTCTAAGATGTATTCTTCAACATCTGCAGTCTATTTGTGCCTCCAGAATATTTCCCATCAGCATTTGGGGAATCAAAAGGCACTTTGAGAGATGGTCACCAATTCTCTACACTGTCTGATAACTTGGAAAATGTTTACTACTTTAAACTTCTACTGAGCTGGTTGGTTTTATTTGCTTTCTTGCTTGCCTGCCTTGCTTGCCTTGTTTGCTTTCTCTCCTTCTTTCATTCTTGCTTGTTTCCTCTCATTATTTCTTCCTTCCTTCCTTGCTTTCCATTTCTTGGTGGCCACACTATTCCTGATCCAGACTAGGATGCTGTTGGCCTGCTTGGCCACTTGAGCACACTGCTGGCTCATGTTCAGATGGCTATCAACCAGCATCTCCAGGTCCTTTTCTGCCAGGCAGCTTGCCAGTCACTCTGCTCCAAGCCTGGAGTATTCACGGGCTTATTGTGACCCAATAGCAGGACCTAGCACTTGGCCTTGTTAAACCTCATACAACTGGCCTCAGCCCATTGACCCAGATGGTCCAGATCTCTTTGCAGAGCCTTCCTACCTTCAAGAAGACAAACACTCCTGCCCAACTTAGTGTCACCTGCAAACTTACTGAGGGTGCCTCAATCCCCTCATCCAGATCATTGATAAAGATATTAAACAAGACTAGCCCCAAAACTGAGCCCTGGGTAACACCACCTTTGACTGGCCACCAAATGGATTTAACCCCATTCACCACCACTCTTTGGGCCCAACCATCCAGCCAGTTTTTGACCAGCAAAGTGTCCACTCATCCAAGCCATGAGTATCCAGTTCTTCAGGAAGATGCTGCAAAAGACTGTCAAAAGCTTTACTGAAGTGCAGGTAAACAACATCCACAGTCTCCCTCATCCACTGAGTAGATCACCTTGTTGTAGAAGGAGATCAGGTTGGTCAAGCAGGACCTGCCCTTCATGAACCTATGCTGGCTGGGCCTGATCACCTGGTTGCCCTGCACATGCTGCATAAGGGCACTCAAGATGATCTTCATGACCTTCCCTGGGATCAAGGTTAGACTGAGAGGTCTGTAGTTCTCCAGATCCTGCTTCCAGCCCTTCTTGCAGATGAGTGTCACAGTCACCAATCTCCAGGCAGCTGGGACCTCCTCAGTTAGCTCAGACTGATGGTAAATGTTGGAAAAGTGGCTTGGTGAGCACTTCTGCATCATGGGAAGATGTCTGTTTGCATGACACTGAATTCTACCTGATTTTGATGACTAGAAGCATTTAATAATTAAGAAATGGATTAAATTCTTGTTAGTCATAGCTGGTAATTGTAAATGTAATAGGGGTGAAAGGAGGTATGTGCCTGTGAAACAGTGACACTGAGGAATTATGGGCAGCTCTGCTCCAGCACTACTATTATTGTCTGTAGGAAGACAGACCATCAGACTGGGTGGACCAGGATTAGGTATGCTATGGCATTCTTCCATTGCAAGGCAGAAGAACCAAGCTGTGGCACTGCAAATGCAGCACATGAACTCACACCAAACAATAAGGGAAACTTCTAAGGTTTTCAATTAATTCCTGTATTTTTTCCCCCCTCTTTTTTTTTCTGAGATCCTTTTTCTGTTTCTGTTCTGTGAAAACCAACAAAAGCAACAAATAACAAACTAATCCCTAAACAAACAGTTGGGACTTTGACTTGCGAAACTGTATTTGCATGTTTGTTCTGAAGAGGTTCCCATAGCCCAGCTCTGACTTTTATCTATCCCCACAGGATGTACTCCTACACTTTTTCTTCCAGGGTCCCATGCTTCCTGTGGGTGTTCCCACAGCTGCCAATTCAGACAGCTTGAGTCTGGAATAGGCTTTGCACAATCCTGAAGATGCTATTCTCTCACTAAGTCAAGTGATTCCCCACAAAAATATGGCAGATGTTTAGCATCAGGAATCAAAACAGCATTTTCGCACCACACAGCACATTCTTCTCTTCCTGATACCTTTCATTTCCTCTCTACAGGATATGGAGCAATTTTCCTCTTGCTGCTGTTCATGTGAACTCAGGAATCTGTGAATTATACCAGGACATTTGAATTCCTGTGTAATTTTCTCTGAGAGGTAAAGGGGTTTCGTGCACTGATGCCTCATGCTTCATATTTTCCTCCCTGGAAGATAAATATGGTGTTTGAAGAGAGGTAATAACACTAGATGGCTTCTCATCCTTGATTTTCTACTTCTGTCACTTTCAACACCTGCAAAACAAGAGCTTCTGAATGTAATCTGTATCTCAGAATAAGAATAACCATGGGCCTGAAATGTCCAGATGGCTCTTAGATGCTTCTGTAGAGGAGTCTGCAGGTCTTGGAAGTAGAAGAGGCCAGATTCAGTGATGCTGGAGCTCAATATTCCTAATCATCAGGGGGTAGATTCAAATGGAGGTTCCAGCTGCCTGTGGCCTTCAATTATCCTGTGGTGTTTTCTTAAGGTAATCTGGAGTACTTTTGGGGTGTTCTGATGGGGATCTGCATGTCGGCATCTTCATCAGACATTTCAACTGCCCAGGGAAAGGCAGGTCAGTGCCGTGCTCAGCCCAGAGCCCAGCTCAAACCATTCCCCACCTTTTCTCTGGAGTTCTTCTGCACTGCCCAGTGCAAGAGATGCTGTGATACTATGCCCTCTGAGAAATGTCTGAGGATGCTTGTGGAGCTCAGGTTGAAAAAAAACTTGGGAAAAGCTGTGCTTTCCAGTCCTGATTGCAAGCAGCAAGGAGAAATTCATTCATTTGCAGACCGAGTCTTTCACAGAGCCCCTGCATTTTGAGCACATCTTGGGCTTAGCAGTGTGACACAGTGTGTTAAAGCATTACACATAAAATAGGAACACATTGTGTAACAGAGGATAAAAGAACTGCATGGCTGTCACATAAATTCTTTAGGCCAGTGATTAAATTACCTTCTTTGCCCCCCCTTCACTAAATTACCTCATCAAGAAATTACAAGCTCTTTCTTTGCTGGCTGATCTGAGACCAAAATAAGTAGGAGGTACATTACAAACTCATCACTGTGTACGACGCTGTTACGAATCCTCATTTTACTATGACTTTACACCATGCTGTCTGTCTTAGGCAAATCTTTAAAGGAACCTGTAATCATTTGGAGGCTGCACAATCCATGCAAAACTGTCCTCTCTAGTTTTTAGTATACTTTAGTGATAAGGATTATCTGAAGGCTTTTACACTCAGTATTTTTATCACTGTCACATTCTCTCAGAGAAATGCCTGCTTTCTCTGAAAATGTTCCATTTTGGTGTAGAAGATTTAATGTCTTCTGTAGACTAAAAGATTTTAAAAGCTTCACAGAAATATTTGGTGTTTTGCCCATTTTTGCAAAGAGGGGGACAGGACATTTTCAGACAGCTATGCAAAATAAGCCCCGTTTACAGCAAACCCTTAACATAAACATATCAAGCACAAGCTTAACAGCTGCATGGAAGTCAGCAGAGACAGAGGAACAACTTTTGAACTCGTGTTTCCAAACTGGACAGATCTGCACTGTTAGTATTAGTGGTGGATGAGGGATAGACAACCCCAAACATACTTCAGATGTTTGTCTTGTATGGTTTCTCTTCCAACTTCTGGACCTGGGGGAGAGGTGCTACACAAGCCAGTATGGCAGATCTCCTACCCAAAGTGTCCCATATATGGCAACCTAAATAGCCTTTATGTTGCTTTGACCCTTCAGGAAGAGTGAGTACAGAAAGGGCAGCAATATTGCAGGAAGGAAAAGCTCAGTGCCTGGCCTGAATCTTGCAGAGATCTCTGCATATTTTAACAGACACTTGTTGCATTCCTTCAGGCTTCTCAGGAATGTCTCTAGCAGCAGTGCCATGAGTAATGTGTCATGTAGTGTGAGCATCCTGGAGGGCAACACAGGTCCTGTTCTGTACAGCTTCCTCTCCACAGCTCTCTGTTTCTCTTCCCAAGGGAAAAAAAGTCTGTGAAAGCTGGGTTGAATTTGAAAAGCTGAACTGCTAACCTCAAATCCCAGCAGCAGCACCAGCACCCTGACTGAAAATTGTTTTTAACACCTGAGATCCTATGCAGGCTAGAGAAGTATGTGTGTTAAATTCTGTGCTTCTCCTGGCATCTGGCTCTAGCTGATATTCCCTGTAGTGTTTCCATGTGTACACATCACTTCCAGACATAGCATTTCTTCATTATTTTCTTCTTCTTTCATTCACCGGAAAGCTGTTGCATTTGCATGGATTTCACTGCATAATCAGTGGCAATCCAATGATCATGTTGCCATGATAAGGCTGGTCTCTAGCAGATAAAGAAAAGACTTTCATCACCAAAAGAAGGTTACCCAGGAGTGCAGGAATTCTGTAAAGTTCAGACCCTTTAGAAACATATTAGAAATGCAATTCTTTCTGTAAGCTTTTCCAAGCTGTTTCTTCATTTTTTTTTTTTTCCTTTTCAAGGTTAAAAAGAAGAAGTGAGGGTCAGTATTGCACTTCATTCTGCTCATTTTTCAGTCTTTAAGAATTCAGAGAAAGTTTTCACACTTCTGAAAATCCAGTGCACTAGAGGGATAAGAGCAGGTTTACTCTGGTTTCCTGTTTTCACACACTGTGCTTCTGTAGTTCAGATCCTGTATATGGCTTTGCTAGAGGCCAGAGGAGCCAGGAAGGATCATTCTCAGAGGCAGAGATTGCAAATGGCCCCATGCTGAGGAGAGAGGACACAAACCCAAATGCCTCTGAGGCACCCACATGGCGCCACATGAAGCTTTGGCAGGTTTGTGACACTTCTGTTCTGATTTGCAATACGGAAAGTGCATACTCCTTGAGTTTCCTGGCAAAGTAACTGTTGTAGAGCACATTCTGTTACAGACAGTTCTGGACTCGGTAAAAATGAGGTGTGCAAATTTCAGATCAGTTTTTATTTCCATACAGATTTTCCAGGGTGTGAAGAAATAGGAAGGATATCCTTAAATTCTCAAAAGTCAGTAGGCAACATTCTTTTTTCTCTTACTGAAACTGTACCCACTTAAATTGATTAATTGACTCAACTCTTCTGCACAACCTTCTACTCTAATATGTGTGGTGAAAAAAAATTAATTCATGTGCCATTCTACATTTGGGATTAGGACAAAAGTACCTTCTGCCTTCTCTTTGCTGCAGTAAATAGAGCAGCTGGATCTTTTCTGCTCTTCTCTAAAGAAAGCCTTTAACTTGTTGAAAAATATTGGCCCCTTTAGCTAGTGTTCACAGGCCTTGTGAGTGGGTATGAAGAATAGAAAAGAACTTTATGTGGCCTAAACCATATAGCAGTTACAAGAGTGTCTAGTTGTAGTTGATAGCAATATTGTGAATAGGTCCTCAGAAATAAACTCAGCTGGATATTTGGTCAACAGAAGTGCTATAATGGCTGCTAATTACAGCCCTGTTTTGGCTATTGTGCCAAGTACACGTTTCCAGTGTTAGCCCAGGAGGCACTGGTTTTCAGAAGGAGCCTCTTCCAGAAAATGCAATTGTGAGACTGGAGCCTGAGACTAAAGGCACCAGACAACAGCTTTTAAAAGCTGTGGCACCTCCTCTTCCTTCCTAATCATTTGGATATTTTTTTCCCTTAGGGAGCATCAGCCCCTTATTGACTAACATATTTGGAGGAAAGCCTGTCAGAGAACTCTGTGAACTCCTGTTTGAGCTTGAGCTGATCTACGTGGGGATCAGCCACAACCTAGCAAGGCAATGGGGTCACACATTTTACAAGATGGGAAAAAAGGAGTAAACATTACTAAATAGCTATGATGCCATGAAAAGGGCAAAAGGTTATGAAAATGATTAGGTTGAGGGAAGAGTCATGTATACAGAGGCATGGAAACACTTGGCTAGTAAGTGTGTGGCATTCCATGGCTGTTCTATCAGAATTCTCCATAGCAGGCAGCTTCCCTTTTCTGAGCTCTTCAGAAAATGCCTAGATTTCCCATGAATAAAGATAAATACATAAAATAAAATAATGAGGAAAAGATAACCCCCTAGGAATTCAGAAAGGTTTTTGTTCTGAAAAGCAGCACCGCTAGTCAGTAGCATGGAAAGAGCCTCATCAGTGCAGGTTAATACTTAAAGGCCCCAAAGAAGATCCTTCTTTTTTGCTCTTTGAATGTTTAAATACATTTTCCTCTGGTATTTTGGCTGGACCAAAAAAGAAGGCCTTTGAGGCTTTAAGATAAAGGAATGCAACCTCAGTATCTTCATTGCCATCCTGTTTACTGCCAGCTATGAGTTTTATTGCATATTTTTAATCACCAAATTCCTTAATGCTCTCTATTTCGAGGAAGAGACCTTGTGGCTGTTTTTAGTAGATCTGCTCTGGCTGGGTATGTGTCTGCTTGGATTAGCTGTGAGGTCAATTTTCCTACAGTGCATGCTGCAAAATATGCTGCTGCCTCTATCTGGCTGTGCTGAATCCCGATGCACAACCCTAAGAGGCAACGGACATTGCAGTTCCCTTTGTGTCTGTCTCTTCTGAACTTCAGCTCTCTTGTAGAAGCCTTGTGGAGAATTGCCCTGCTTTCTAGATGGAAACAAGAGATTTTTGCAAATGGTCTGAATGAGTTGGCCTTGGATGGCATTACTAGTGAAGGGTCTACAGAAAGTGCTCTACCTACCGCAGACCTTCCGTATCATGTGAGAAGGTTGTAGGCAGAACGGTTTCAGAGATGTAGCCTTTGATGTCCCAATGGTCATCATGTAAATGCATGCCTGACACCATTTAAGCATCTGAAAATGTTTAAAATGTTTTGTTTTGAATTTAATGCATTTATGTGGATGGGAAGTGATGCTGTGTTAGCATAGCTGGACATGCCGTGGCTCTCTTTGCTGTCTAAGAGGAAGTTACTTCACCTTACGGTCATTTATCTTGCTTAATTAATGCCACTTCTCAATGTCCCACTCACTCATTTTGGAATTTCTCAGACAGGGACTGTTCCACTGCAGTGCCACTGAGCCTTGACAAGAGCAGAAAAAAAACCCAAACCACAAATCAGGACTAGTTTTGCAAAGCTTTGTATCTGAAAATTGTCAGTGCTGCCACTGCAACCACCTGCTGCCTGGCGTGGCACTGAGAGCAGCCATCCAACCCCCAGCCCCTCCGGCTTCTTGGGTCAGACAGCTGCAGCCAGAATTCCTCTTCAGGCAGCCCAGCAGTGCAGACTGCCAAGGTTAATCTCCTGTGTGCTAACCTGCAGGGCCTCTGCGTGTGAGGAACATGAAAGTACGACCACTTTCCAATGGATGATCTAAGGAAAGTGACACAAATGAAAATACAGCGGAGTCTGGTCATCTGTAGTTATAAATAACTCCTGTTGTTTGGTCAGCTGGAATCACACAAACATGCTATTGTTAGGAGCTGCCAATGTATATAGACAGATTCTTAAATGGGAATAATGTAGCAAATAAAAGGAGTAATTAACCAGATAAATGCTTGTCTCCTTTGTTATTCTGACAGTCTAATAGATAGGTGTATAAAGACATTCAGTGCTATCAGCATCCTGACCCTAGGCCTTCATGAGTCTTCCAGCTTTGCCAGTGGGATGAGCTGCTTTGGTTGACTGACATCAGACGGAAAGGCGTCAAGCCAGGGCTTCTGACAAGGCAGGCACAGCACAGCAAGCACTGTTCTTACCCTTCCTTTAGGGGCAGGAGTCGGATTAGGGTCTGGGAGTGGGGTGGGGAAGAGTGGGAACCACAGAAATCATCCACAGAAATCATCCTTGCAGGAGAAAGAGGAAACTAAAAGAGCTTTGTAGCTCAGGTCAGCTTTTCTCTATGCTTCCCCCACCCTTCTTGTGAACAATGAGCCAGTTTGCTATCTCCTTTTCCTTCCTTCCCTTTCCCTCCCTGCAACACTTGGCCTGGGAACAGGGTGAAGGGGGGTGTTTGTAATAGAACCCACAGCAAGCAAGAAGGTGGAGACCTTTTGTAGCCTTGGCCAGGGAAGGGCTTGGAGGAAACTGCCTGTAGCCAGCAGCTTTCTAGTCTGGAAGGTAAGGAGTGAGGAGTATCTCTGCTACACTGCAAAATAGTAACTAAAGAAGCACTGCAAAGCCAAGGGAGTGAGTTAGGGCTGTCCACTTGAGCCACGCTGGCAACTGGGTGAGGGAATTGTTAGACTGAGTGATGGACAGGCCTGAGGTGCAGGCTCTGCAGTAATTGCTCATCTAGACTGGGATCAACTTTTGATCTGGTGGGGGGATGTTACCTAATGCAAGAATCTCAAACATTGCAATAGTATGTACAAAACTTCTCAAATGTGCTGCATAGTTTTATGCCACATGCTTTAATAAAACACCCTGCCACATTTCACCTTGGTTCAGCCTTTTGTCCCTAAAGGCAAAGAAGACACTCCTCTCTTCCTAAGAACTCAGAGAGACAGAGCTGGATGCTGAATAAAAGATAGATGGGAAACGTAACAAGAACCTGAGGAGATGTGAAGGCTGCCTTTTCAGAGAGGAGGGCAAGATAGAGTGAATAAGCACATCTGGCTCCAGGCAATTTCTATTTGTTCTTCCCTTCTGCCTTGTGCAGATATCACTCTGCTCTCTTAATTTTTTGCCTTTCAGTCCTTGCCTTGCAGACCTGTAGAGTGGGAAGTCAAGCAGGCAGCCCAGAGGCACCACAGACAGAAGAGAAACAGTAGGATGATGTGGAAATAAGTGGAAATCCCTGGGTTCCAGAAAGTCAGCAGAGAACATGCCAGCACCCTTAAGCTAAGGAGGGATCTGGGAGAGGGTGCAGTGTACAGATTTGGAAGGAGAAAGGGAAGTGCGTGCTAATACGAGAGTGTGAAGGTCTGTGAACTGCAGGAGAGGCATTCTAGGTGGGAACCACTCCCAGTCTCTAATTCCCTCATCTAATCTGGCTGCAGTTGAAGCCCACACAGAAACCCTTTCTCAGTCCCCCTTACTGTCAGCCAGCTCCACACAACTTTTGGGCTCACCAATGGGCAAGATGAGCAGCAGGGGTGGTTTGCTCATGCTGTGTTTCAAGTGTCAGGTTATAAGGCTTTGAAGCTGAAAATCTGTTTTCAAAATGACATTTCCTCATTTTGTGAAGAACAAAGCTGTAAATTTGCTACCTGCAACAGCCCTTCTATCACTTCAATTATCAAATGTAAATGGCTTTTTGGAGTAACTCAGAGGGGAAGACAATCCCCTAATTTCTTAAGGAACAGGCTATATGTTCACAAGAGCTATATTCTGCTCCCTTGAGAACAGTGAACAAGAAACAGGCATGTTCTCAGCTCTGCTGGCTGCCATGGAGCTTGATGGCTTTTGTCACACTCTGGCAGTGGCAGAGAGATACACTCTCATCTGAACTGAGGGGTTTTAGCTTGCTGTGCAGGCCACTTGGTTGGAGCAGGGAAGTTCCTTCTCAGCCTAAGGCTTCAAGAGGTTATTTCACATGTCAGTTCAGCCTGTGCAGAGGGAGTGGAAACTGCCCCAAATGCCCCTTCCTGGAAAGCCCTCTGAAAATGGGGACTTCCCAGCTTTAGAGTACTGCCAAAACATCCTACTTCTGCAAGCCCTTCCAGAATTTATACATTGTAGGACTGTGCACAGTTCTTTGGGATACTCATCTGGGAAAAATTAGGATCATTTCTTTAATCGGGCATTGTGTCTGAGGCAGGGAGAATCAGGGAGCCACATGACCCCCTTTTCACATATTTGTCTGCCTCTCCTTTGTGGCTCTGTAGGACAGGGGAATCTATCCTCTGTTAATGTGCCACTGTAGGCTTAGACAGAGCCCAATGAACCATTCTGTTTGCCCTCAGGCTCCCTCGACTCACTTGAAAGCAAGGAACAGAGCCACTCTTCTCTGGCATGGAAGCTGCTCAGCAGGAGAAACAGGGAAGAGGTTAGCAGCTGCTTAGAGCTCTCCCGGTCTGCATCTGAGCTGCTTGCTGGCTCTGAGGTGCAGGGAGGGGGAAAGGGTGATGGGAGGCAGCTGGGGAATGTGATGCCCTCTACATCCTTCCTGTAGTGACAAGCCTTATTCAAACACTTCAGTTTAAAAAGCTCAGAGTGCAGCTCCAGGAGAATGCTTTCAATTCATAATCAAATATGGGGCAATAACAGATGGATAAAACAAACAAATGTGGGGGAGGTACATACTCAAACACTCTGGAGTGCGTTCTGGGAAGAAGACACCCACTTTCTATGGTGCTATTTCTCATTCAAGGAAATGTATGGGCAGGTGAACTTTGGGACCTTCTTTGCTGTGCTGAGAAAGACATAGCAGGAAGGAGCAGTTCTTTGCTTGGGCTTTGTGGTATTTTTTTTTATGTGGAAACAGTTCTCACGTCCTTGTGTGCTTTGCAGCTCTTCCTATCCCTGCTGTATTACTCCTCTGCTTCTTACATGGGGAAACGGAGCAAGTAGCTTGGCTTTCTGCACAGCACTTATGCTGGCCTGATGCTTTGCCAGGAGGTGCAGCCTGTTGAGTGGAGCACTGGCAGAGAGAGCCCAGCGTACATTAGCGCTCTGCAGGCTTCATCATACGACACTCCTCACCATCGCTGCGCCCCCAGCCCTGCATGGGGCTGCTCTCTCTGCTTGTGTCCTGTGTCACTGCTGCGCCTGCAGCCAGCTCCATTGTTGTGCTGGTGATGATAATACATAGGTTTTTCCAGCAAAGAAAGCCTCCAGGCAAGCTGGGAGGCTTCTTGAAGCACAAGGGGTTGGTTGTCAAACAGCAGAATGCTTGAGGAGTCTGTAACAATTTATGGTCTTAATGTGCCTAGGTCCCTATTGCTTGGGACTGCATATGAGATTTAAAACCTGCAGCAGACACATAGTGAGCACAGGACTTGAGGGAGAAATTTGAAGCTGAACTTTCACAGTTCACTCTTGTTAACCAGTACAGGGTTACTGAAGAGAGCAGAAGGCTCTCTGCAGGCAGTAGGCTGTGCACTGATAGTGACGTGTCAAGCACAGCATCATCTTTAAAACCACGCTTTAGCTTTGTGGGGAAATGGCACATATGTTGTAGTAGGAGAATTTCTCTTCTACTGTCTGTGCAATCACTGATTTCTGACTTTTACTTTGTCTTCAAATGTGATCAATTTCTGCCACCTGCCAGTCAGTCACAGATGCAATACAACCATAGAATCATTAAGGTTGGAAAAGACCTCGAAGAGCATCAAGGCCAACTGTCACAACATCAGTGAGGTAAGGGACAGAACAAAGTGTAGGCAGCTTGAGGAAATGGTCATATAGGTTTCAAATCAGCAGCAGTAGTTTCATTCTAGAAACCACGACAAAACACTTTTTATTTGTTCCCCTGAGTTCAGTCTTGGAGCCTTGTTTTGAAAGCAGAACATTTTCTTGGCATGCCTCTGCTCATTTCTTCAGTGTGGCAGTGGAGGAAACATCATGCTTCTGTGTCTTCAGCTCCTTTGTAATGAGATCCAGTTAAACAACTACAGACATTAAAAATTCATTAGAGCATTTCAGTGTTGCAGTCAATGAGATCTGTTGTTTATCAAAGTATTTCCAGCCAAATACAATGCCTTTCTTTAAAATACAGGGTGGAAGGCGTTTGTTCAGAGTGCTTTGTATAAAATTGATTTTATATTTACATGCAAATAATTTTTACACTTCTCCAATGCAGCAGTAGGCAGCGTTAGGTAACAGGGCAGGTCTCTGAGAATGCATCTCAGGTTCGACTGCCAGAGTTACCTTTGGGTGAATTACTGGGGCGGTACTCAGCAATAAAATAAAGTTAATTGCAAATGTTTCATAATTATCTTAATTGTGAAGTATTTCTAGGGTACCTAGAGGTATACAAGTGAAAATGCACTGAGCCAAAGCCTGCTCTGATTTTCTGCTGGTGTCTCAGAAAGAGGAACTTGGGTGATCTGTAAAACTGCTACAGCACAAAATATATTCAAACTTTTGACACTACTGAACACCTAGGAACCTTTGGGTAAACAGATTGCATTGTCAAGGCAAAGGTGCCAAACCTTTGGATAAACTGAGATTGCATTGTCAAGGCAAAGGTGCCACAAGAAAATAAGGTGTCAAATCTCATTTTGAGTATGCTGAATTATGTTGGATATAGGCTTCTGGAGCAGCAGCAGGTTAACTGATATTTAGTTCCTGTTCAGCTGAATGGAATGTGACCAAAACAAGTGCTGAAACAGCTGATGCAGTTTCTCTTCATCCGGAAACCTACCCAAGTTTAGCTTCAAAAGCTTCTCTTACAGGAAAAGCTCTGTAGCTGTTCAGTGTGATTTCAGTTCTACCCCTTGGTGTGGTTACTGGGAATGCTAGCTGGGCATCTGAACAATGTCCTGGTACAATAAAAGTTGAGCCTCTGCATTACATCTGTAGGACCTTTCACAGGAGTCTAGATTGGAGGTGACAGAAAACTTGAGAATTGAGTTAGGACTCATGTTGGTGAGGAAAAAATCATCTGTGGCTTGCTGTGATTCCTGTCATTCTAAATATCAGTGGGGTCTGACATTCTTGTTTGAAGGATTACATATCTTTTATAAAGCTATTTGAAAGGGAAATGTACACTTAGGAGACTGGGGACTCATTTGCATTTATGAGACTTCAGAATTTTCAGATTGAAATGAGGGTTTAAGAAATGTATGCTTATCTTGTGATATAAAATCTGTGGTTAAACTTAGAACATAATGTTTCTCCAGATGTTTATATACATGAGCCAAACTGGGAAGAAGACTGTCAAATAATTTGATACCCAGCTTGGGAGAAAACCTTGGCTGAAATCTTTCCTGAGCTGTGAATATCTTTAAAACCAGTTATCTCAAACATATATTATTTTTCAAGGGAAATCTGAAAAGACTTTGTAGGCTTACAAGGACATACTTTATATGTATATACTAAATATGTTCTCTTGAAGAAAGATGGATAAAGACAGAATATTGCTTTCAGTAGTCTGATTTTGTCCCAGCAGAACATGCTCAGTTCCCTACACTTTTTCTTGCATTCAGAAAGTTCTTCTTGTCACAAGCACAGAAGTTTCCAAAGCTTCCTTTTCTTGTGAAGATGTGCCTGACCTTATCTTCTGTAATAGGCTCTGCTTTGGCTAACGCTCTATTTACATAGGAATGCAAACAGAGTTAAATGCTGCCAGCAAGGGCCTATCTGGGTGGAATTTGAATGAAGATCTTACAGCAATGTGGTTAACAAACCTTATAAAGCTGAAAAAAAGTAAAAAAGAAGAGAAGCTGGGCCCTCACACACTGGGCAGTGTTAGTACAGAAGGGTTATGATGTCCTGGAGTGGAGGTATGTAAACAAGGAGGTGGCAGTGTTAGGTCTGTGGTGAGCTAGACTTGACAGCAACATAAACAGCATAAAGAAGCCTTCTAAACAAAATCTCCCGCTGATCAGTGGAGCCGACCCACCACAGGCCTTCAGAGCTGCTGAGAAGGCGAGGTGCAATTTTGAGGGGATGCCTGTGTGTTCCCAGCAGTAGGGAAGGCAGGGAAGATGCGTTGAGAGGTAATGCTCAGTCATGGGGCTGCCAACAGGTGTGACCCCCCAAAGGCAGGATGGACCTGGGAGCTGTAGAGGGCTGGCACATCACAGGGCTGTTAGCAGCACTAGGTCTTCCGCTGCCCCAAATGTCAGAAAAGGCAGAAGTGGCCCCATTAAGACATTAATTTAGCAAAACATTAGACTTTCTCTGTCAGGCAAAACAGAATGAGTGAAATGCTGACCCACAAGGATACTACAGATTTCAGAGAATGGTCAAATACTGAATTATTGACAGCAAATTACCTATCCTTTTTTTGCTACGTCTCTAGCCTGAGCTGTTCCTATGTGGTTTGAGGGCACAGAAATGGATGGATAACTGTGTCCACCTTTTTCCTTGTCCAAAGTCTCCTCTTGCTAATTCTTTTGGAGTCAAAACCCAATCTGTGTTCTTGAAGTCACACATGGGTGCCTCAGAGCAGTGCTGTATGAATGAAGTACTGGCTTTGTGAAGTGTTTTGTGTCTTCCCAAGAAAGGAGAGTGGGCTAAATTACCTTCTTTGTTATGTCACAGACATAACGTAGTGCCAAGAGCTGAGTGTGATGAGCTGTCCTGAACACATGCAGATGTTGTGTTTGACTGTGATGAGTGGTAGAAGAGCCTGTCACATCTTCCCTCAAGAATGTGTTTATTGGTTGAAATGCTACACCAAACCTAGCATTTTATACTGGTGAGCTTGAATAGGCTCTCTTTATATGCATTTATAGCAGATACTTGAAGAGGTGTTTATTTTTGCTTTTGCTCTTGTTAATGTATGCAGTCACTGCTCCAAATGGTTCAAAATCTGTTTGTATAAAGTTGGGCATTTCACTCCCTATTTCACCTTACAAATGAAAAACTGAGGTGTGATAAAGTGAGGTGGATATGTGATTGCATGCAGATAGATGTGATCTCCTCTGCTGCAAAAGGAGTTGTTCCATACAGAAACCAGACCCATTCCAGACACCGTATAGGAGCACTGATGCAGTGCTGAGTTGAAGGTGTTGAGTCCATTTTTGCCTACACAAACATCTTTACAGAATTGTCTTCATAGAACACTGAGGCTTATCTATGTTGGGATATCTGCATGGGTGAACCCAGCCTTGTCTCACATGTTAAAAACCCAGTATCTCGATCCTGTATTCAGTGTGGTGTCCAGAGAAGTGAAATGCAGGCAAGTTTCCCAAGCACAGCTAAAACCTAATGTGCTGTGTCTCAGCATCAGTAGCTTGTCAGTGAGTGACACCTGGGTCAAGACCAGAAACTGCAGAAAATTCTTAGGTTATGGTGCTTTAACATTTTTTTCTAGCTGCAATTATACCTGCTAAATATTTACCTAAGTATTTAATAGTGTGTTTTATATCACTGCCTTTATTTGGGTTCTAGTACAGTGGATTAAATGTAGGAGACTGCACAAGCTCATCCTTTCTTTGTAGTTGACCGATAGCAGTAATTTGTCACTGTTTCCATCACAGGCCATATGATTAAGATCAGAGTCAAGAGCTCAACTGTGCAGATCTCAACCACTATGACCATTGCTGTGCACTGAGATAACCAAAAAAGGTAGAGATTGAAAGAAGACAGTGTAATTTGAAATTAATCAAGATGCAACAACTCCCTTTTGTAGGCTGTGGTTGGGAATTCTCAGCTGAGCTGAGAGTGCCAGTGGCTGAATCACAGTTGCTGGCCCCTTCGCTCTCTGACCTAAGGCTGTGCTCTTCTCACAGCTGCTGAGCTGCTGATAAATCCTCTGCAGCCTAAAACCTTGGGTTGCCTGAGGTTAACGGAACACTGACAGTTTGCACCAATTGAAGCTCTGTCCCTGGGTGTCTGAACCCTACAGGGAGCGTTCTTTTCTAATGAGCAAGATGTTCAGGGGAACTGCAGGGACTGTGATCTAAGGATACTGGGGTGAAGTGAGCGCCAAGACCCGAACGCTAGTTCCTTTGGTAGCAGCTAATACATTTCCTGACTGCTGTGTTGTCCATGTAACTTAAAAAGAATTTTGAATGAGTCTGTGGCAGAATGAACTAGTTAATGAGATCATGGGAGAGAGCTCTTTCGCCTTGATGATCAACTGTTGTCTTGTCTGGTGGTAATACATACATGACAGCCACAAGCGGTGAAATAGCTCATCATTGCCAACATCTGCTGAATCCCAGGCTCTCGTTTCCATGGGCCAGAGAAGTGCAAAGGCCACACTGCAGTTCAGAGGAAGAATAGACAGGCTGAAAGGAAACCATTGTTTCTCCCTTCCCACTTGAGCTTTTGCAGTGTTTCTGAAAACGTTTTAAGCTCTCTGTAGAGTATTTCAGTTACTCCTTAGAGAGCAATAATAAAGCTCTAGGAAAAGTTCACAAAGGAAAAGATAGGATGTTTTCAGCCAGGATAGCTGGGCTTGGTAGGAGGATCTGCTTCTGATTAACATGCCAAGAAAGTACTTAGGTTGAAAGAGAATTTTGCTAGACACTTTTAAAGGAAACTGTTTAGAAAAATGTCATGTACTGACCTCTGAGAAAGATCTGCAGAATCAGTATTTCCTCCCAGTTCACCCTGAGGTTTCTACCTTTCTTCTCTGTCATGCACTCAATTGCAATAATAATAATAGCAATACTCTCAGCGCTGCAACACTCTCTACTTCAAAGCACTTCACAAACACTGGACTAGATTCAGTCTGGTCTTCTACGGATATAAACTTTGTGTGAAATCCTGGCTCTGCTCTAGTGAATGGCAAATTTCCCACTGACTTCAGTGGGGCTGCGATTTCCTCACTCCCTGTCAAGGAATTTGGGCAAAGCAAACCTTCTGAAAGAGGTGAATGTGATAGCTGAAACTTCATTGCAGAGGGGCACATAAATTCTCAGAATGGAGGACAGGCATATCCAGACTGTAAGCAAATGACAGAGGGATGAAAGCCTAACCTATTCATCTCTTTCCTGTTTCTTTTCAAGTGTTAGGGAGATTCTCTGCTTTCCTTTTGCCCTCAAATTTATAACTTTTTCACATTTATAAAAATATGGCTATGGGGAAATACCTGCTTGACTTGCTGACTTGGTTAGATGCTTGATAACCTTAGTTTTCCAGTAGTTTCACTTAGCGTTGGTATTCGCAGTTGCTCACATCAGGGTGGGGTTTATGCCCCACTACCCAGGTGCAGACCAGTCAGGAGTCAGACCCTTGCTCATTTGTGTGATCAGAAGTATTTTACTTTTTAACACTTAAAATGCTGCAAGTATCTGGAATGCTTTCATTGTCCTTTCATAACGTTGCTGAGTGAAGACAGCTTTTAAAGTCTCTTTGGGCCGAAAAAACATGTTGTATATTTCACTGCAGTATATTTAGAGGCTGAAAAATGTTAAGTGTGTTTCGTATGAATAAACACTGCTTTTCATGATTCATGACCCCAAAGCAACTGCTAACCATACACAAGGGTAAAGGTGTAGCTCTGAATATCACAACTGAACAGTGAAGAAGATAATAAGAAATAGAATTTGCTTTAAAAAGGAGTTAAAAAAATATGATTGAAACACTGAGTGATGGCTGTCAAGCTACATTCACTCCTTCTGATCAGGGCTGTGTACCTGAAATGCTTATTCAAGGTAGCACTTGTATCCTGTTGCCATCTGTCTTTGCTTTTGACTGATCCAACTGAGCCTTTCTACCCTCCTGGGTACGTAAACCCCATCTGTCCAACAGTGTCGATTACCTGAACCTCTTTCTTTTTTCAGCTTCCAGTTGGTATCTCCTGAACATGCCAAAGAGCAGACCTGACATCTTGGGCTTGTTTTTATTCTCCTCTTCCACGTGTGTATCTTATTACATGGAAGTATGCTGTGAGGCATGTTGCCATGTGAAAATGTATTGAAAATTGAAGGAGGACTTAAGGTTTTTGGCCACAATTCTTTTATTTTTTTAATATTATTTTTTTTTCCTGCACAGCCAGGAAGGAATGTGGAAACAGCTGAAAAGTAAGCTGTACTTCTCCTCCTCAGGTCCAAATTCATCCTCTCTCTGCGTGTTTTGGAAGAGCTGCTTTCCAAATTTGAGCTTCACAGACGTTACTGTGGCCTTGTATTTGCATTGTGTCTCATCACTGGGAGCAGCTGAACTAGTTTAAATTCTCAACAGCGATGAGAAATCCACCAGAGACAATAAATCATAGACATCATGAACTTCTGACTAGTGTGAAGTCATTCAAAAATATATTTCCCAGCAGATCTCTGCAGTTTGTGGTATTCCCATCAGGTGATTAATCCTCTGTCAGGGTGCAAAATGTATTGTAATACAGAAAGAGAAGGAAGCACACAGATAAAGGATACAACATTGCTTGTGTTTCCAAAGTCTTTGGGTGATAGAGACTGCAAACAGTTGCAATACCTTGCATTCCATGCCTTTTAAAAAGCCTAAATTATGACTGAGGTGATATAATACTCTGAGGCATAGATGTGTGAACACACGTAGGTGTCTATATGTGTAAAGAATCAAAATTAAAAGCACTACAGGGTTTTCCTGACTGGCTTAAAATACACATCTTTAGAGAGTTCTCAGCTTTTTTTCAGTTGTTGTGCAAGAGGGAGTTAAAATGTTTGCAATTTTCTGTTACAGTGATTACTGTCACTCTTGCACTCTGAGCTCACTTGCTCTCATGGGAAAACTTGGCAGCCTTGGACCTTACAAAATGTCTAAAGGTTATGACTTTTATGGGTAAAAGTGGAAAGGAGCACAGATGTGTAAATTCAGATGAGAACAACTCAACAAAAGAGAATTATGAATAAGTACAGGAGAGTGGTTTGGTGATCTTGGGGTTAAAGCTGCAGTTTTTCTGTTGCAGAGCATGATTTGATTTTGACTGAAATAGGGAATCTAAAAGAAAAGTGTGGATTCCCTTAAACACCTTTCCCCTAAACACCCCAGAATGTTGTGGTGAATGCCATTTGACCTGACTCTCACTGTGAATGGGCAGGGGGAGCATGATTCCCAGCGCTGCTCATCAGGATGCTGGTCAAAAGATTGCCTTGAAGAAGCAAGATGTCCTGAGCTTGGCTGGGATAGAGCTAATTTTTATTCCTAGTATCTAGAGTAGTGCTGTGTCTTGGATCCAGCATGGGAATTGGTATGAGAAGAATGTTGATAAATACTGTGATGTTTGCAGATGGTGCTAGGAAGTCAAGGACTTTTTAACTTCCCTTGTCTGGCCAGTGTGCAGGTGCACAAGAATCTAGGAGGGAGCATCACCAGAGCAATGGACCCAAACTGGCCAGTGGAATATTCCATGTCCTATAACATCGTGCTCTCTAAGGAGAGGAGGGCTAGCTAGGAGGTTCGGGCTCTTCTGGCATTGTGAGTTTGGAATTTGCCTCTCTTCCAGATCACTCATTGGAATGAGGTTGGGAATTGCTCAGTGGATGGTGAGAAACTGCATTGTGCCTCGCTCATTTGTATATCCTGCTATTACTATTATCAGCATCATTGTTACTGGAATTACTTAAAAAAAATTATTTCAGTTATTAAATTATTATAAATTATAATTATAAATTATTATTATCTCAACCTGCAAGTCTCTTTACCTCTACCCCTCCAATTCTCTGTTTCCTGGGGAGGCAGGGTGAGTGCCTGCGTAGTGTTTGGCTGCCAGGCCAGTTCAAACCACAACACGTGGAGTGGGAGGTGACCAGCTTTTGGCTTCAGTCCTTATCCCTTTTTGAATGGGTAAAAGAGGAGAGTGACAAGCAATCAGAGCTGAAATTTCATTAAAGGCATTGAACAGTCTGGGTGGTTCTCACATACACCTGTGCAAAGCTGGCTCTGGTCCATGAAGTCTAGCTGTACTCTGGTGGAACTGAGCTTGGTGTTTCATGCCTGGTCACTGAGTCTGGCAGCAGTGATGGTGAGCTGCTCTCAGGAAATGGGGCATGTGTTTCTCTCCTCAGATCTGTATGCTAAGTGCTAGGCCAGGCCTGACAGATGTTAGAGTGCCTCTGAGTAAGCAGGGAAATTATATACAAAAGTTTCCTATTACAGCTGGAATAAACAATTTCCTAACTTTTGTGTATGCTTGCCTTTCAGGGAGGCACAGAGCTCTCCCTCTGCAATGCCTCTGATTGATTGCCACAGCATTATGGATCCCAGCTCCTCTGGAACCTGCAGCAAACTCCTTCTCATACTACTGCACTGACTTCTCAAAAAGAAGTTTAAGTAAGTGCTTCATAAGCATAAATTAATTCAGCCAAAACAGCGTTTCTGTGATGTGGGAAAATCTGCGATGCCTAGCTGACACCACTTACTTGACTTGCTTGGTATTGCAAACTGAATCAGTGATACAGATAAGAAGCCAACCAGAATCTCTATTCCTGACCCCCTTGTCCTGCACAGTAAATGCAGACAGGGCACACTCCCAACATTCAACAGAAAAGTGGCTACTGCACCTTTGCATAATAGTGCAAAAGGAATTGCTTTTAAGAGCCCCTCCTGCCTCTTCAAAAACTAGCTTTAATGAGAGGAAAATGTTTATAAAACTCACTCTTCTAAATGTAGCACGAAGGCTTTTTGCCCTGTAACAATGAGTGGCTTTACTTCACATTCAGACTCTGGATTTTGACTTAAGTGGCTAGGTTAGATGACTATGATTTGGTTCCCTCTGGAGTCAACAGACAGGTGTGTACCTAGGAGGTTCTTCCAGAGGATGATTCAGAGCACAAGGCTAAGTCAGGTGCTGAGATTTGAGCTCACTGAGTGTGTAAAGCCTTGACAAACTCTTGCTCCCTTACTGCAATAGGTGGAGCTGGGATTAATCTGACAATGCAGTATAACAAAAGTGAAACAAGACAGAGAAAGGACTGAGAGGTGATCATCCCTATGATGTGCTTGTATATCTTGAGGGCTCCAAGCACTAGGAATAAATGTGTAGTGGAGACATCTATGTTACAGGCAACCTCTGTCTCAGTTCCCTGCATAGAGCACAAATCAGAAAGCATGTATTAGGTTTTGAAGGCTGATTAAAATGGCCAGTTTTGCACTAATAATGGGGCAGCCAGTTGTCATTTGCCTCCCCCCTTACATGAAATCTTCTGCCAGACAGTAAATTTGTTAGTCAGGGAGGCTAGATGTGTGTGAACATTATCTGAAGTATCTTGAATATCTTTTCTAAAGACAAGACAATGACATTTCTCTGTACAAGTTCAGACACGACTCTTTCCTGTGTTGCAAAGAACTGTCAAATTGAAGAACAGGTACAGTGAAAGCTCTTCTTTCCCAAACTATTCAAATGAACATCAGCTTA
The DNA here is from genome assembly GCF_014839835.1 of Dryobates pubescens. Lineage (NCBI taxonomy): Eukaryota > Metazoa > Chordata > Aves > Piciformes > Picidae > Dryobates > Dryobates pubescens. The sequence continues at coordinate 6,586,345 of NC_071614.1, read as the reverse complement.
AATAAACACAACCTGGCTGAGGGTTACATGAAAGATTTGTCATAGCAAGAAGTAATATTTGAATGATAATATCTCTTAATTTATTCATTATTTAAAGTTAGTCTTTTAAATAGACCTAGAGGAGTCTTTCCCAGGTAACCCCTGAGATAAAGTTATCAGACTCTGGCTCTCATCTCTGCATCCTCCTGCAAATAATGCCTTTGCACATGGTATCTCCTACCAGTGGTGATTGCAGTAACTCTTTGGCTCCCAGCAGAAGTAGTTGGGGGGTGTGGCAAAGCCAGGATGCGGCAAACATGATTCATAGAAAAAACCTCAGACCTTGGACTGGTTGTAAGGGATTCCCACGTTTATTATGTGGGAAAGTGTTGAACATATTGTATAAATTATACAATGGAGCTGAAAGATTGGGATTTCCCTGTGTTAGTCAGTTGGTTACTACACAAGATTTAGACCATCATTAGAAGAAAATACAAATCTTTTCTCATTATGGACATCAAGACCTCATTCAGAACACATTTTAATTAAGAGAATCCCAGAGAAATGAGAAAGTGAGGCAGAAATGGTGCAACAATTGATTTGCTTTTGCAAAGAACCACAGCTTCTAGAAGGAAATGGCTAGATTTTGTTTGTTTGTTTGTTTGTTTGTTTGCCTGACAGCAGAGCTGCTTTAACAGTTCAGTTACACTGACAGAAGCCATGAATTCTTTATGCTATTAAGGGCATTTACATTGCCTGGCTGATGCTACTTCAGTCATCTGTTAAGGTGCAGTTAGGAGGGACCCAGATTCCTCATACTGCTGAGGTAGTGAAGGCAGGCACAATTCAGAGAAACCAAGCTGAATGCCTGAAGGAGTTTGAAGGAGATGGTGTGAATACCACCTGTGTTTCTACTCTGAACCTCATTTTTCAGTCATTTGTAGTGGTACTGTAAAATTTCTCTTGGAGCTCAAACTTTGCACACACCAAGGCAAAGAGACTTGTAACAGTCACCAATTTGTAACAGCTGAGGATCTGGACCAGGAGCTGTAATTTTGTTTTTTAATAGCTATTTGGAAGAGATTATTTTACAACTTACTCTAATATGTACATTCCCAGTAGACTGCTCAGGTGATTACTTGGGCTGCAGTTCAAATATTCCACAGTTTGAAATATACTTGCAGAAAAATCTATTTTTCTGTGTACAGAGGGTATAGAACAGTCACTTCTTTGGCACCTGTAGCTACTCCTTTGCAAACCAGTGCAGGGTTTTAGGTGTGCAAATGAATGAACATGCAAGTAAGCATCAGACTAGATCATAAAGGGGGAAAAAAGGAAGAAGTGGGCATGAAAAAGAAGTATAACACTGGAGGAAGGTCTCCTATGCCATCTTGAGTGCTGCTGACTTTCCCATTGGCACATATAAAAGGCCTCACTTTTCTGCCTCTGACTTTTTTGTTATGTTCACAGGTCAGCAGGGGTCAGTTTAAATTCCTGTACTATATTTATCTATAGATTAATATTCTGCACCTCCATGATTAAGTAAAAGTTAAAGATCTTTGAGCCACAACAAATTAAAGTGGTATTTTAAACAAAATGTTCAAGGCAGATAATTTGGTGCTTTAAAGATCCTCCCTGCATAAAAGTGAAATTATTCTGACCTGGGCACAGTGGATGCACAGGACAGCTTCTTAAGTTAATTTTCCCAGGTTAAGAGTCTTGACAAACTGCCTCCGTTTGCATTGTGAAATGTGTTTGCTGGGTGTATTTCTCAGCCCTGCTCCTGATTTCCCATGGAACCCTGCCCTTTATATTAGAGGAGAATAATTAGATCACTGGGTTTAATGTTATTATGCTGCTTGCCAAGGTTTGGTATGCTATCACTTGCTAGAAGGTGTTCTCGGTCACCCTAACGATTCCAAGGCAGGACCAAGTCTTTATTTTCCCTTGGGAATCAACCTCAGGGTGGCGTCACTCAGTCAATGCATGACTTTTCTTTCAGGGTTTAACAAGCCTCACCAAAGACTAAGTAGTGTATTGTAAAACCAGACCTGCAAAGTCTCACACACCTAACAAATGAGTCCCACTCCTTTTTGCTTAAGGAAAAATTAAAACAAAGAAGGAAAAGAGAGAGAGAAAAAAAAAGTTCTTGCCTAAGGGGATTTCTCAGTGCTATGAGGGAGAAAAAAAAATAATCAAGTCAAACAAATGATCTTTCTCATACCTAGAGCCTCAGTGACATTATCTTTTGCATGACACCATACCTGTGCTTTGCTGGTAGCGATTAAACGAGGTACAGGAGGCTAAGCCCTGTCACAGAAGGTCTGCCTTGAAGAGAGAGGATTTTGTGAAGGTTGGGTTATTTGCCTTGGTAGCAGTTTCCAAAAAAAAATGAATACTGAGGGACTGGGCAAAATTCTGAGGATGAGTTTTCACTACTTGAGAAATGTCTTCAACTGAATTAAACCCCTCTTCTTTTTTTGGTCTAATTCAGGGATCAAAATGCTTCACACCGAATCACTGATAAGATGCTTAGGGGGAGTGGAACAAAATTGGAAATGGCTGGATTCGGATTGGATGTTAGGAAGAAGTTCTTCCCCATGAGGGTGGTGAGACACTGGAACAGGTTGCTCAGGGAGGTGGTAGAAGCCTTTTTAAGGCCAGGCTGGATGTGGCTCTGAGCAACCTGTTCTACTGTGAGGTGTCCTTGCCCATGGCAGGGGTGTTGGAACTGCATGATCTTTGAGGTCCCTTCCAACCCTGACAATTCTGTGAAACAGTTAAATAGCGTTGGCACTTTAAAAGCTTCAAAATATCCTGATTTTCCCTCCACACAAAATAATTGGGTACAATGGCTACACATTACGTGGCATATTTCAAAGCCTCTGTTCTGAAATGTGGATTGTGCAAATTTTGCCTAGCTCCACTTAGAAAGACCTGAATTTCATACAGTCTCAGAGGGCAAGTTGGGAATAAGGTTTTTTGTACATTTTGTGCTCTCACCTGCTATAGGGCACATATGAGTGCTCTTGAGAGAAGATTAAGCTGGCACTAAAGAAATGCACTGTGGTAGCAGGAGCATCTTTGAAGTGAATGGCTGCTGCAAGTTACAAAATCATTCTTTGTCTTTATTCCACCTGCACATTCATTTAATCTAAATATACTATAATGAATATCCTCCTAACCTGAAGTATTCAACCTCTAAGAACTCTGTAGGTACAACCTTACCTTTTCCACTTCACACATATAAACTTTTTCTCTTTATCTGGGTCCCCCTCTCCTCCCATACCCCACAAAGATCTTGCGTGGGGGCATCCACTTTTAAATAGTAAGTCCCATAATTAGCCATTAATATACTGAGGGTTAATGAGTAGGTATAATCTTATTAACCTAATGGAAGTTACAGGTGTAAATTGTAAGCAGCCTTAGGCTGCCGAAGGGTGCAAAGGAGTTATTGCTATCTTTAAATAAAAGTTAAATAAACATGATTCATATCTCATTTTTTTTCTTCATGTAGCTTGGCATTCCAGACAGTTTTCTGCTTTTGGCTGAGATGATTAGCTGCTGCAAGCCAAAGGCTAGGAGGTTTGTCCTCTCTGAAATTTCACCCAAAGCTGACGCTGTTGATAGACTTCTTCTGTCAGGCGCAGAGGCAATAAGTTTTCCTTCAGATATTGACACTTTCCCCTGCTGTTTTCTAACAATTCCACTGGAAAGCACAACTTGGAAAAAGATCCATACCTTTGTAATTCAAGATCGTGGGGGAAAATTCTTGCTGTGTTTCAGTGCAGTGGTGAATTGAGGCAAATATGACTTTCTTGTGCTGTGTTGTGCGTGGCTGTTGCTATCATCATATATATTGTGTACAGCATTGTACTCAGTTGCTGTGATCTCAGGCATCACTTGTCTGTATCCCTGGGTTGGTTTGGAGCCAGCACTTTCCTTGGCTTTACAAAGCAATTATTTACATCCACAAATATGAGTGTTGATGAAAAGCTGTTCATTTGTAATTGCAATGAGCTAGAGAGCTTCTAAATGAGAGTGACCTCAGACACAGACACCACACATTCAAAGTACTTATTCATCGTGTTTGGGGGATATCTTTTATAGGTAACTTTTCCTGCTTACTTTAAAAAAACACACACCACACTTTCTTTGCAGTTCCTTAAGTAATCTGATTGCACACATGGACCAGAGTATTTCCCTGTGATAGCCAAAGGCACACTAAATTTAAAAGCTCATTAACTTCCATTAATTAATTAAATAAATGTTGTTAGCATACTATTGAGTGAGGGGTTTGCATTATGCTACTGAAGGATTCTTAGTCCTCTATTTCTTCTCTTAGAATGCCTCAGAGCTTTTAAAACAATTATTGTTAAGTGCTCCTTCAGTGGCAATTACAATTTTTATCACAAAAATGCTGTGCACCTAGCAGAGTCTTCAATAGCATCTCACTTTTCTGAAGCAGCAGTGCATAATGCAGCATGCCAGACCTTTGATGTTCTCTGCAAAATGAATAGTGACTGGAGGGCAACTCCATCTAGCTATAGGTTACTCAGGTCTCGTGGGAGAAAAGTTAAGTCCTATTCTGTCTGCTACCAGCTGGGAACCTGCTGCTTCCCTCTGTCTGCCTTTTCAGCGTGTTCCACCTGCCCCCTTGCCAATCCCTGTCTCTTCAGACAGGCCGTGAAGCAGCAGAGAGGAGCTGGAAGTTTGTTGGCAGGGCTCTCTCAATAGCTCTAAGCACTGAAGCTGGCAAGGGGTGAGGGTGAAGCAGGTGAAAGGGTGTAGTCACTTAAAGGACGGGTGGAGAACAAGAGTGGGAAAAGGAGTGAAGACAGTTTATCAGGGATGGTTAGAGAGATGGTATTCACAAGTACATTCTTCTGCCTTCAAGCTCTATTGCTTAATGCTAAAGATACCTATCCTTGATTTCCTTAGAGCTGTCTGACAACCCAGCTAAAGATTGCCAGAGATTGCTGTTCAGTCAGTGACTGCCAGGACTGGCTCTTCTTTCTCAGACCTCTTTTGTCGGGTATTTTGTGTTCAAATGTCGTTGCGTCTGGGCACAGCAAAGTGACAGGGCAGTTTTGTGTCTGATTTTCAGTCACTGATTTATTTATTTATTTTTGCAAATGTAGAAATAAATCTGTCACCAAGGGTAGGACATAACTGGTTTAGCTTGTTCCTGACTAAAAAAGCAGAAAAGTTCAAAGCAGTATTTTCTAAGGTGACCTCAGAATCTGAAAAGCTGCATTTCCCATCAAATTCAGGACACCCAGAGAGCTCTCAGGTGCAATGATGTCAAAAGGTATTTTCCAATGCATACAGGAATGTAAGACTGGAGGAGATCTCTAGGGCAGGAGTCCTTTGCTGTCACGGGCAACCACACCACAGAGCATTTTCACAAACCCATCTGGCTCCATCTAAAAGTCCTGTTAAAATTGTTGCTGCTCTTCTCAAAAGGCTGTACCAGAGCTTTCCTCACTTAACATTTAGTAGCCTTCCTATAATTCCCACATCACATTGACTTCAGAGGGAACATAGCTTTTCTTCTAGGTTATCATCTTCAGAGGGGATGTGCACCTGCAGCTTTCATTGATGACATTTCCAATGGTCTTGTTCCCAAAGCTGACAAAATCAAAGCTGAATCTCGCCCTGTTATCCACACTTTGAACTAAAAAGTGTTCAGATGAGGAATTAAACTCTGTTAGAAATTGTACTGTATTACTGCTATCTCCTATACCTTGATACAGATTCACAAGCATTATGATTATAGCCTTTAAATCGAGAGGCATCATGCATATGTAATTCTGACCAGTAAGAACCTATACTGCTGACGTTATCATTCAGTAAAATGTGCTGAGCTGAGGGAGATGAATGCATTGTGCAATGCAGGAGAATTATCTCTTACTAATTAATCCCTCTTTGTAATCTCATGAGAAATATTTTCTCAAGTATGTCTGGAAGGGGCATATGGGTGCATCCTTAAGACTGCCCTAGTATTTTCTCTAGTAAATTTCTTTTCAGTTTAAGGGCCTTAACACAAAATTTCCAGGTTTGTATGTGTGTATATATATATATATATATATATATATATATATATATATATATATATATATATATAAAAAGCTGTAATCTTCAACCATTGTAACCTAAACCTTGTATGAATATTATAGAGAGAAATCCCCTTCTAGCTAAAAATAGGGCTAATTAGCTTACATAGTTAGAAGCCTAGTTTGCCTCCCTTGGCTTTTCTCCTCCATGGATGCTGTTTTTGCAGTCTCAGCAGATTTAAGCACTGCTTCAGGTTGATCTTAGCTTTTTTCCCTAACTTTATTTTTTATTTGTATTTTGTTCAACAGTAAGAGGTGTACAAATGGGCCATTATCAGATTCTGACCAGGAAACTCAGTGGAGGTGATTTCTATGCACTAGCGTTTGCAGAGTCAGATCACAGGCAACCATTAAACTCAGCTAGAACCATCAGGACAGAGAATACCCATGAATTTCTCTCAATTAAAGGACTTGAGTTTCATTTTCCTTTAGGGCCATTTGCATATTCTTAGACAAGGCATAATGGACAATCAGATCAAATAGCTCAAATCATATCAAATAGTAATAAAGATTCAACTTAGATTTGCTTCCTGTCTGCAAGCTTCACTCAAAAGAAACATGCCCAAGATTTCCTTTATGAACCAACTTTTCTTAACCATCATCTATGGGTTTTTTTCCTTTGAACCCAGCTAACTCTGATAAATTCTATGGTACAAGAGACAGGCACCACTGTCTAAAAGCCATTTCACTATGTCTCCTGATCAGAGGTTTTCCCCTGAAAAGTTTCCTCAGAGTCAGGATTTGGCACAGCAAGTTCCTTCTTATCTGACAGGAGCTGAGAGTGTTCAGTTCTTTTCTGGAGTCAGACAGCTCTTCAGGAGCCGGTCCTCAAGCAGAATAGTTGTCTGAGGAACTGGGATGTGATCACCAAAATGAGCATTGCTTCATTTTATTTTCTTGTCAAATGACCCAATGAAAGTTAGCCATGGTTTTCCCACAGGAAAATTACTAGATTTCTGCTCAGTCTTTATTAGATTTCATTACAGATGTAAAAGAGTGCAGTCTCAAACAGCTGACTAGGGTGGTTTTTTTATTATTAACAAAACTCTCAGTGACCAGATGGGATAAACAAAAAAAAATTGGGGAAGAGAGAATTTAGTTTACAGCAATATGTGAAACAATAAAAAAGTATTAAACCGTGTTTTCAGTGCTTATAGATCCACTTTTCTCGGTGAACATCAAAGCTGTTAATCTGAGTGTGAGGTACAAGTTCATTTTTGTTATCATGCTTACTGAAAAGGAAGCCAAGGCAGAGGGAAGCCAAGCCTCCTGTCTTCAAAATGGCCTCTAATGTTGGCTCACACAATTTCAGTTCAGTAACTTCTGACATATAAGGGCTTGATTATCAGTCCTGCTGGTAAGCCGCCTTAAAGATGGGAAACAAGAGGAAAAATTAACAGAACTTTGCTACTTATTTTTCTGTCCCTCTCTCCAAACAGTAAATCATTACAATTAGCACAGGAAGTCCCAGTTCTGCTCTTTCCAGCTCTTCAACAATATCAAAGCAGAATTTTGAGACATTCAGATTTGTTTGGGATATTCAGTCTCCCTGTTTTATTGTATTTTATTTTGTGGTGGATATTTCTTGCACTGATTTGGGGAAAATTTGCTATGGGCTCTTTTTCTGTCCAGAATAACAACTTGCCACAAACATTACTTTTAGGCTAATGTGTATAGTATTTTGGGGACCGTTAGTAGTTTCTCTCTGAACAATAGGAAGACTGTGTCTTGGAAAGCTCTGGAAAGGATTTAGAGGTCAAAGAAGACAAGTCACTCAACATGAGTTCCCCGTGAGATGTTCTGGGAAAAGACTGATGTGGTCCTTTGATATATAAGAAAGGGAGTTGTGAGTAGCATGAGGAGGTGTTTTTACCTCTATCTGACACTGAGGAGATTAGCAGTGAGAATGCTGCGTACTGTTCTGTCTCTTAGCAATGTTGTTGTAACTATGGTGGTCTAAGGATGCAAAGAAGATCTGTAGGAAGAGAAGGCCCTGCTTCACATCATGATGTCTGCATTAGGAGGAAAACTGGCAGTAGCACACACCAAAAAAAAGGGAAATAAAAGTTTTCCAACCTGGGAAAAAATACAACAGGATAAGAAAGAGAAGTGATTCAAGGTGCTCATCATACTAAAAAGAATACTGAGTGCATGAGTGTCTTAGTGCAGAGCACATTCTGCAAACACATTCTGGGGATAAAACTCAGCTGAAGAGGGAAATAAAGACACAGTGAGGAAGAGAGCAACAAATGCAAATAAATAAGAAAAAAGGGCACAATGATTTAGAAAAAAAAGATGCAAGTAACTGTGAGCTGTGTATGTGTGTATGCAGGTACACCTACAGGTGCCTCCAGAAACTTTTGCACTTGTTTCTCTGCAGCCACTTTTGGTTGGGGGGCTCTGAAAAGCAATTATGTTTCTACAGGTTTCATGAAAGTATGTGGTCAAGAATAGGTGAAACCTCTCTTAGAAGAATCCTGACAGAGATCTATAATGATCTGAGGTACTGTCAGGGCTATAATGTGAGTTGTCACATTAGTAAGCTGCAGAGGATCCACAAGGAGTTGGGGAAAAGACCTTAAAAATGCTCCCTATATGGGAAGAAACTTTAATCAGAGCTCACAGCTTGTTAGGCATCGAAGTCAATCAACCATGAAACACGAATCCATAGGGGACTAAGCTTTATTAGTCCCAAGCCTATATTAGTTGTGTAATACTTAGGGTGATTAGCTGTTGGGATAAACTTCCAAGGGAGAAGTGGGTTTGCCATCTTTTTGAAGTCTTTGGATGTCTTTTTTTTGGAAGACAGTGAAACACAAGTAATTGGGTTAACAACAGGAGTAAGTGAATGCAATGCCTTTATAATAGAGAAGGGGAGGCCTGATGATCTAATGATTTCTTCTGGCCATAAAAATCTATGAATCCGTGAATTACAAATGCAAAGCACCTCAGAAGAGCCTTGTGAGGAATTGGCAAGATGTGATCCAGCTAATTAACTATATAGCTACGGCCAGACGTTTGTGTACATCCAGGTTTGTGTACAGCCCAGCTTGGCTACCACGTTACCGTGCTCTGCTCTAACATCTTTCATTGTTGTCAGTGGAATGTTAATACGTGACGGCAGCACAACAGGGGTGAGGACAGACAACTGGGAAAAGTTTAAGATAATGTCATCAGAACTGAGTGCTGTCACAGTATAATGGTCTCCTGCTGGCACCTAAATGCAGAGGAACTCACGGAAAATTAAACATCAAGGCACGTTCATTTGCAAAACTGGAGATACAGATCCTATGGCAAGCTCCTGTTACAATGGGCTTATTTCTGCTTTACTAAATGGATGTAGATGCAGTAGACCAATAATGGTAGGTTTTCTCCATGTGGCCAGGAGCTAGATGTACTTTATTGTATAGCTCATTTATCTAATAAATAATGATTAAAAGACATAGAGAATGGATTTGGATGCTGCTATTAATTCTACTTGTGCTTATGATCCCCTCTAGCTCCTGAGTCAGGGGTGCTTTGGATGTCAGCTGCAGAACAAGGCATTTTGATTTGAAAGTACCCCCACAGTTTGGATGTGGTAGGAGCACTTCCCCAAGCAGCTACTACCACTTAACTTGATAGGTAATAGCTTATTAAGATGCAATTATCTCAGTCCGTTCGTGTTGTGTGTCAACTGTACAATGGACCAGGTATTGTGCCAAAAGTTTAATGAATATAAATTTGGAGTTTCTCTTCTTAAAGGAAGTAAGACAAGGCCCTGAATTTCCCCTTCTGTATGGAAAAGATGTAGTACTTTATTGTGTGAATTCATTAGGAGATGCTAGAAGAACACAGGGAGGAAGGCGAGATTTGTATATATTCATACGACTCCAGCAACCGGCGCTTCAAGAAAATTACTGATTATTGTTAAGAGACAAGCACAGGAGGACCATGAGAGCTGGCAAGGCTGCTCCACAATTAATAATGTATGACAGGTCCAGTAACTAGCAACAGCTACTTGTTTTCCTTTTGTTAGCCATGAAACCATGTTACATTTGGATTTGGTTTCCATAAATATCTAAGCTTGTGAGTATCTGGATCTAGGATTTTGGCTCGGGTTCAATTATAAATTGGATGTTGTCTGACTAGCTGAAGCCTTTTAAATCAGTATCATTTAGTACAGAGCAGCCATCTAGCACAAGTACTGCTGGCTGACTGCTGGCATTTTGGGAAAGCGATTTTGATCCCTAAATATCACAGTATCACAGTATAACTAAGGTTGGAAGAGACCCCAAAGATCATTGAGTCCAACCTGTCTCCACAGACCTCACGACTAGACCATGGCACCAAGTGCCACATCCAGTATTTTTCAAGACTTGCCTACAGTCACACTTTGATAGGTGCATCTTAAACCAACAACTTCCCCAAACTTTGTGAAGATGTTTTCTGAGGAAAACAACATGTTTATTTTTTAATAAGTTTTGGCCTTTGTTTCAGTCACCAATGGCTGATTTAACAAAGCTGTCACGTGTATGGCCACCTCTCAGAGGTAATGCAGGATTAACTTCTCTGCTGTACGTTTCTTCAATCATTCTACACCTTTTAGCAGACTTGCTGCGTGGATGAGAGCATAGCTTTAGAGTTTCACAGTTTCAAGGTGGTGGTTTGTTTGTTTGGGGGTTTTCTACCCCTGCTTTTTCTCCCCACTGTATTTTCAGACATTAGGTAGTGCTGGAAGTGGGAAAGTTTGATGGAACAGTAGTCTGTCATCATGACACATCACGTGTAATCTTTCACTATTGTCCTTTGTCCTGCAACAGATGACAGGGAGAGTACCTGCATAGCAGATGATGTTTTCCAGACACCAGCAAAAGCCTGATGTTATTTCTTAAGAATGCAGCTGCAACACTACAAACCAAAACACTACGCTAAAACTAATTCTTCTGGTAGTTTCCCACCTGCCTGGCTCCAGAAGCATTTGCCCCTGCTGATGGCAACAAAGATACTTTCTAAATTGGCTTCTAAGCGCTGTAGGTTCTCCACTTGTATGAATGCTGAGATCAGAAAATGCAGCCCTCAGAATGCAGAGAGATAATTTAGGAAAATGCTAGGTTGATAGTGCTAATTACATGTGCAGAAAGATGAGAGTGAAGAGGCGTGCTCATTGACAAACATGAGCCACCTTTCGCTTCATGATCACTGTGTTTCATTCATATTGGAGCAATGGGAATCATTCTGCTATGCTATCCTGTCAAGTCTAGCACACCGGACAAGACAGGACTGGCTTGGCATCAGAGGCTGAGGGTTCCTGGAAAACACTGAAATTATTGAAAGAAGTGCTTTCAGTACAGATCTCTCAGGTTTGAGAGGTGAAGTTATCAGATTTCCAGTACCCCCTCCTTTTTTCCTCTCCTGGTAATCTGTATTACTGTCATGCTATATCAAGTTCTAGACCTCACAATCATTAGATCTGTACCAGCCCTCCTTAGTTGGCTATTGCATGGATCAGAGAGCTTAAAATGCTGCCATTAGAGCTTCTGGATGAATATTTTACTGAGCTCTTGACTGGTTTTATTTCTTTAAGTACAGGGATATAGATATTAATCCTTTTTTTCCCCTCTCTCTTCCTCCCCCCCTCACCCCCCCTTCCCTTGGCAGAACCCCTCCTTGACCCATCTAAAATCCCCCATCATTTCAGTCGAAGAAACAATCCCACTTAACTTTCTCCCCTGATATACCACATGCTCCTTTGTTCCAAGAAAACACCTTGCATTTTGGTGACGATGGAATAATTCCAAGACAGAAATACCTTTTAAGTGGCTGTTGCAGGAAAGCACTTTGGATAGTTTCAGGTTTATTCTTATAAAGCTCCCCTCCCCTGTTTTGATTCTGTGCTCAAGTACCTCTGACTTCAGAAGAAGGTGGGTGCATACCTAAAGCTAGCACCAGAACAGGAGGACACAGTCTCAAGCTGCACCAGGGGAAGTTTAGGCTGGAGGTGAGGAGAAAGTTCTTCACAGAGAGAGTTGTTAGCCATTAGAATGCGCTGCCCAGGGAGGTGGTGGAGTCACCATCCCTGGAGGTGTTCAAGAGGGGATTGGATGTGGCACTTGGTGCCATGGTTTAGTCATGAGGTCTGGGGTGACAGGTTGGACTTGATGATCTTTGACGTCTCTTCTAACCTTGGTGATTGTGTGATTCTGTAAAGCTAAAATATGTTAACTGCTCTCCTGAGTACTGGTGCAGGACCTAAGCTTATACATGGCATTGGCACTCCTAGAGATGCAACAACTGCTCACATTTACTTGCATCTTCTCCCTTAGGATAACAAGCACTGCATAAATCCATTCATTTATGTGGGTGTCTTAGGATGTACAAGCTCCAACAAAGCAAAAAATCAATGGAAATTAGAAAATTATGTGGAAAACATATCAGAGATGTATGTGTAGCACATATAGCTGGTCTGACATGTTGGGAAAATGGAATTATTCAGGAAGTGCTGTTACATGTGTTTTCAAAATGCTTACTTGAATCAGCCTCTACTAAAAAAAAAGGCAACAAAATAAGAATCCTGAAATCCTTCAAGAAAAACCTTTGAAACTGGACAAATCGTTCTCACCACCTCCATCAATAAAAGCAGTGTTCTGGCTCTGCTTTAAGTAGACAAAGTGCAGGAAGTCTAGGGCAGGAGCTGTGAGCTACAGCTCTGTGACCTGGGGAGGTGTTGCAGCTGATGTGTGTCAGCCGCCACAGCAAAGCCTTCATGTCCTGCGCCAGCATCTCATTCGCCGGGCAGGGGGGCCAGCTGCCCTGTGCCCAGGCATTTTGCTTTTCTGCAGCTCTTCAGACCCTGGCCTTGCCAGTAAACAGAAGGGCAGTGTCCCTGAGCGGAGGAGCAGGTGGCAGCCACAGGAATGCTGCAGCAGAAGCTGTTGCTGCACCGGTCCATGGCAGCGGCTCCTGGGGCAGGCAGCCGCACTTCTGCCAGGCAAATCATCAGGCATTTAATAGCCCTGTGCTAGAGAGCAACATCGTTACAGCAGGACTGCAAAAATAAATAGGAGAACTTAACCCAAATTACCTCATAAAATGGAAGAAAACAGAGCACTTGGTTTGGCCCGTTTGAAGTGCTGGAGGAAGCCCGAGGGCCTGGCTCTTCCCTCGCACACGCGGGGGCTGCTGGAGCCGATGGTGTTAGGCTGATTTAAAGGTGATGTGAGACCAAACAGGGCTTTTAAAGCAAGTGGACAGGACCGAGTTAAATTAATCTCGGGTGCAACTGCAGGGATCGAAAGGGGATTAGGTCCCAGATCACTCGGGCCATGTGAGAGCTGGGATGGCAGGGGCTGAGCCCTGCAGGCAACCCAGGCTGCGTTGCCGGCCACAGCTGAGCCTGCTGGCCGGGCTGCGAGGGCTTGCACTGACCAGAGCACGCCTGGCCGGAGCACGCCTGGCCGGGCTGCAGCGCTCGGCACAGTTGGGCTGGATCACGCCTGACACACGGAGCGAGGGAGCAGCCGCGGCTCCAGCCTGTCGGGCCGCTCGGCAGGTTGATGGATGTGCTGGTCTGCGAGCGCTCGCCACCCCGGCCAGTCCAGCCCATCCACAGTGAGTTACAGTTTCCCGGTCTGCCTCCCGGCACCTCCTCCCCCCTCTTCCTCCCTGCTGCGTGGCTGCAAAGCTCTGTCCTTGCGTGGCGGTGCCCACCGGAGGTGGCGGCTGTCGCCTCGCAGCAGAGCCCTAACGGGGCCGTGGGCAAGGAACAACGCTAGGTCATCCTTCTACCGTCCCACCAGGAGACATTTTCCTCCCTGGCTGGACGGCACTAGATTTAACTAGTGGGGACAGTACACTGGCGTCGCCAGGGGCCTGGCTGGGGAGCGTGGCTGTTCCCAGCCTCCTCTTGCCTCTTCCCACCTCCTCCTGGGAAGCTGTCCGCAGGGGAGCCGACCGCGGGGTGTCCCGAGGAAGTGCTTAGCGCGGCTGTCTCCCAGGGAAAATGTGCTCCAGCCCTGCCGTGTTCCCACCAGCTTCTCTTTTCCTCTCCACGCATCTGTTTTCGTTTTCTTCACGTTTATACTTTAAAGATGATGTTTGCCCTTCCACATCCCTTCCCTCTCCACCGCGCCCCCCTCCCGGAAGATGAATTTCATCTGCGCCTTGAAACAGGGCAAGAAACAATAAATATTTATGGGTACCAGGGGAAGGTTGAACTGTAAACCACCACTTATCCCTATGTCTCTTATGAAAGGAATTAGCATTGCAAAATTTACATTAGGAAAAGGGGGGTGGTGGTGGGGGGTGGTGGTGGGGAAGACGAGGGAGAAGCATTTCTATGATGTGAAAATGCTGTGCCTCATACCCATTTAAAGTGGAGCAAACTACCTCTTCACAGGGCCAAATCTGGGTCATGGCCTTTTAACTGTAATGGCCAAATTAAAACAAATGGCCAAAATTAAACACTCCAGGCCTGGCTGGATGTGAAAGTTCAAGTGATGAGGAAATATGTGTGTAGCAGATCGCTTTTCTACACTTTTGTTTGAATGAAGGCTTAGGGTGTTTTTTGGTTTTGGTTTGGTTTGGTTTTCTTTAAGCAGATTTAAGCACATGCAGAGATACTGTACAGATAAAGATACATAAGAACATAAAAATACCAATGCATGCAGCCAAGCCCAAACAGCTTATATGCTTCTAAACCCAAAAGGAGCCATAATAACAGAGTGTTCAGTATGGGTTGTTAGAAGCCCAGGCACAGATAAAACTCCAATAAAAAGTACATTCTTTTATGTTCAGTGTTAAAGGAAAGGCAGTGTAAAATAAGGATTTATGGTTGTGAGGGTAGGCAAAGGAGTAGAGGCTCTTTAACAATCTGGTGCCGCAGGAGAGGGAGCAAGGGCCAGTGAGCTTTCAAAAGCTCCCTCTGGCAGCAGAAAGAACCTGAGGGAACCTGGCTCTTTTGGAGCAGGGCTGAAGGCTTGGAGCTAAGCAAGGAGTACAGGGATGCTTGGCAAATTGTCTGCTTCCTGGTAAATCTTGGTAGAGCACCTAGGTTTAAAGACCTATTTTTTGGTTTTGCTGTTATTCATTATCCCTGTCAAAGTCAGTTTTAGAGTATGATTCTGGTAACATTAACCTTCTGGCTTTTCTTTAAGGAAGGGTGATGCCCAAAGGGCCTGCACACCAAAATCAGGTTACTGTTCCCTCAGTACGATCAAGATCATGTTCTAAAATAGCCTGTTTTGGTATTCCTGTGGTCCTGCAATAGCTGGTCCAAGTGGTTGGGAGTACTTACTTGGTGTAAGGAGAGTAAGGGCTTTGTGTTTTCCCTGCTGGTATCACCAGTGCAGTAATACATAGCTGCTGGGGATGGAGCATTTGGTATTCTAGTGAACTTGGAGTGGTTGATCCTAACAGATAAGTCAGGCTGAAACTGGAGTTTCCTCTAACTGAAGCTGAAAAGTCTTTTTATTGCTTCCTCAGAAGCGGTTGAACTGAAAAAAAGCTTGAGTTCCTCAGTTTATTCATCATTCTGATCCATAATGAGTTCTCTCAAAATATTCTTACTACCTTCCAGTTTGTATAGAAGCATCCAGATACTGTTTTCTGGCTTCTGTGAAGGGCCCAACTGAACAGAAACAGACACTAAATAAGTCAGGTTTTTGTTGCCTCAATAGAAGATCGATAACAGCATTTTCAGAGGAGAATGAGTCACGAGGAATTGTTGGCAAGGGTGTGGGAGCCGAATAACATCATCCTAAAAAATATGGTGTGACAAGGTTTCTTTGTTCCTTCACTTCTCTCCCAGAGACAATCAGACTTGTCATTTGTTCAGTGGGATTACTAAATGAGTTTTCCTCTGAAGTAAGAAAACTACTGGTAAAATAGGCTCTTACACTGACTCTTTAAATCTTGTGGGAGAAGGGAGAAGTTATTTTTTTTCATCTGTCTTGACTCCAAAATTTTTATCCAACTCATTTCTTGTGTGTAATAGGAGAAGTGGAGCTTCTGGAAATTCAGTCCATGAAAGGGAGTTGAAGCTGATATGGATGTTAATAAAAATTGTAAACAACAAGAAGACTTTGGAATGGCTGTCCTACAAAACAATGTTGTTTCCTTAGTATTGTGAAAAGTCTGCTCAAGCTTCTGTAAGTAAAAGTTTGTTCTCAGAGCTCATAGAAGAATATTGGTTGTCTGCTGGTACATTTAATGGCAGCTTTCCTAAATTCAGAGCTGGAATCTGCTGGACAACCCTCCCACGTGTTGGTCAGTTTGGGGCTTTTTCCTCAGTAACATTCATAGGAGTTTTCAGGGGAGCTCAAGAGACTGTTGTGTGAGGACATGAATAGAGGTGACATTTCTAAATTCAGCAGCAGAGGGAGAAGAGGGCCTGACTAAAGAGGCATAGGTATGGTCTATACCAACCTCCATCTGCCTAGTGAATTAATTGAAAAGAACAAGCATGACAGCAGAGGTGTTCAGAGATTTGTGTGAGAGATGATACTCCATGATGTGATGTGTCTTGGAAGTTCAGATGATTCCACTGAGCTCAGCCCACCACTGAGTGGCCTGCAAGTGAAATGAGGTAGCTGCTTTGAGCAGGGCTGCTGCATGGTGCCTGGTGCCCACCTGAAACCTGGTGCTTTGACCATGTCCTGAGTTTTTATACAGCAGATGGTAGTGAGATTGTTTACAAAACGAAAAAGATTGTGTATAGCACATAGAAATTCTTCCCAGTAGCCTTTTCTCTGGGGTAGGATGATCTGGAGAAAGACAGTATGAAGAATTGCCAACATTTTTGGCTACATGTGGATAATTTGTGGGGTTTCAGTCCCAAGCTTAGGCTTTCCCAGACTTTGGAGGCTAGTTGTGTGTAAAACTTAAGCTCTATCTCCACATATTTTGATGCTACCTTTAAGAACATGGAACGAAAGCAGTAAGTCAATGAATTCACTTCCCTGGGTTCAAACAGCTTTTACTCAGGAATTGCCAGACCTAGCTGGAAGTATTTAAGTAGTCTTGAGTTTGGGGGTGTTTGAAATTTTAGTACCAGGGCACATTTGCATGGGTACAGTCATGTGATGTGTGTTATGTGCTTAACAAAAAACAATGAAATGGTAGGCAAGGGCAAGAATATGGAGGGAAAGCAATTGGTGAAAACTAATGTAGTCTACTTAACACAAGTTATAAAATGTAATGCCAGTTTATAGTTTTGGATGTAAGAGAATGGAGGATGTTTGCAATTAAATTCTTCCCCTCATGTTTTGAGATCTGTGGCACTATGGGAGAAAAATGATCTGGGCAGCTCTGACACTGAGAAGAGAGAGGATCCTGTGAAGTGCCTTGTGCAAGAGGCTCTTGCTGCCTAGATCTGGTGGGGCTGGGGTAGTTCTTGCAGCCCTTGAGCCTTGCAGTCAGCAGTAGTTCCTCTGTAGGTGGCACATCCTCACCTGAGTCAGTCCTCATGTCTCAATAGGACGTAGGGAATGCTGCTGATGTGGCTAGTATTGCTCGGAAAAGGTATTAAAAAGCTTCTTCACAATTACTGGTCTTAGGTGTTCTGTAATCGTTTCTCTGGCAGCAGAGTTAATGTACTTCAAGTTGCCCTAATCCCAGTTCCACCTGGGATCCTTCTGTTTACGTGATTCCCTCTGAACTTGCAGGTTGGATGTGGTATTTTCCTCTCTTTCCTGCTCTAATCTGTTGGGTCATGTTGCTGCACACCATTACACATCTATTGCTGCGCGCTGCAGAGGCTGTGTTTCGTGAGCTGGGGCTTAATTAGAGTGTACCAAAATGTCTTTTCAGTCTTGGAAAGCAAAGTGCTAAAATGTTACTGTAATGATATTTACTAGTGTAGTATATTTCAGTCATGTCTGTAATGCTTTGGCTGTGCTTTAGATGCTCACCTTCTTGGGAATGAAATCCCTGTAACTTTTAATATGATTTAGGTCCTTGTTAGGTTGATAGTTCTAGATGCAACTCCCACTCCTTTCCACCTTGATCCAGCCTATTCTGTAAGTGTTTGTTAATCCTCAGAATATCCTAGGGAAGTCCTTTCTATATGTATCAGAGGAAAGGCTGAAATGGAGGCACAAGCTATGTGGTTTGTTCAAAGCAGAACTCAGGCATTAGCCTGGCTCTTATGGCATGTCTGCACAGAAAGGGGCTGAAGTGTCCCAGGGCATCACTGGGGTGTTCAGCCTGGCATCCATGAGTGACTTCTGAGATTCAGCACAGGTGACTGAAAAAAGTCATTGTGGGCACACAAATGCAACAGGGAATGTGTCACCATCTGCCTTGACAGTGATTACTGTTTAGAAGGTTGGAAATTACTGGGAATAAATGAGTTGTTAAAATATCTGCCTTGGAAAGTGGTAAAACTGTCTGCATAGTGGCAGGGAGCTTAACACAAAAAATCTAGCTGTGCAATACCTGTGCTAGCCTGCTTCAGTCCTGTGCCAGCAGGGCAGGCATAGCAACATGAAGCACATACCGGGCAAAACTGTCACTGTGCCATGCTGTGGCTTTCAATAAAGTCAGTTTTGAAACCTGATTCCATGGATAAAGAAAAAAAAAAATCTTTTCAAGTGTTTTCAATAAGAACCACAACGTGAAATCTGGGTGGAAGTTAGTCACATCCTCACCTGATAAGGAGGTTTTCTTGACTAAATGAGTTGTGAAAGCCTGCTTGCAACTCGATGGAACAACTTCAGCTTCTACAAATGCATTTTCTGGGCCCTGATTTGTTGTTCCTAGATTTGATCAACGCCCCTCTGAGTACAGCAGCCAGGTAGGGATCAGATCCAAAGCACATGTTGAGGGCTTTTAGTTCTGGATAGCATCAAGGGAATTGGACTAAGATACTTCAGTTCTGAGAAAGGGCTTGATATCCAGATAGGAGAGGTCATAAATGCTATATGAAGGGAAAAAAGCCAGAGGATTGAGCTGACTTGCAAGTGAGTTTCCAAGGTCAGGGCACTTTCTTTAAAAAGGAATAACAAAACTTGTTACAAATGCTGAGGGACCTAGGAAGGGATTAAGCAATCTCATTAGTTGTACGAACCCTCTTATGGCAGCAAATCTACCCCTAAGCTAATGAGGTTTGTGTGACCATAATATCTGAGCAGAGTGTAGAGTGACTCTTCCCCTGCAAACAATGATAGGAAAAATGTTGCCTGGCTTTGAAGAGAGGCCCATTGTGTTCAGTCAGATGCAAAGGCATCTTGTTTAGATTCTCGAAGGAAGAGTCTCAGGCTGAGAGGCTGGCTGGGAGTCTGGGCAAAAAACAGTGGGGGAGGAGGCTGAGGATGCAGACAGGGGCAAACCATCATTAATGGTGAAAGCAGTAAAAGGAAGGTGGCAAGGGAGGAGAGGAACCCAGAGCTAGTTATGTTTTCAGGAATGTATCTATGGATATGTGTCTGTGCCATGTGCATGCATGCTCTGCACTTGAACTCCAAAGCATTTCAGTCATAGTTACTCCGAGGTAGGCATCTGAAGCTCCTTAGTTTCAAAACTCACAGCTATACACATAAATCTTGTGTGCTTGTATGCATGATTAAATTTGTCTTTCCTCCCCTGTGTACATGGTTTTCCTTGGTAATAGGCCATGACACTACCATGATTTTTTACTGAATCTCCCTTTTACAGTTGCTCATCATTTTCCAACAAGCTGTATTTGTTTTCAGTTTCTCAGCAATTGATCTTGGCTAAAAAGAAGGTATTCTGAAAACTTGCAAAGTACACCACAGGGCAGTATGTGTGTTTTTGTCTCTGCATACATCTTTTCATTGATCTACATGTTTATGTTTCTTTCTTTATGGGGACAGAGAGCAGAATGGAGACAAATAAATAAAAAGAAACATGACATTGCTAATATAAATGACCAGGCCATTGCTTCAGTGTCAGAATGCAATTAGATCTGACCTGGGACTGGAATTCACTTCTCAGCAGGCCTGCTTAATGATTAGTTTTATTGTTTCTTCATCACCCCTACTGGGGGGTTCATTTTTACTGGTAATGGAAAAAGACTGTTGCCCCTGGATAAAAAGCTGGTCATGAAAGACAAAGGGCTGATTGAGGACTGCTAGGCTTTTCAGCCTGCATACCACCTCTTCTTTTGCTGTCCTGGCTGACAGCAGGAAAAACAGTGGAAGGGGTCAAATCTTAAAGGGCCTTCGGGGTAAGGAGCATCATGCTGCACACAGAAATTAGCTGGAGAGCCTCTTACAGCTCAGAGCCGTTCTGATCACTGGTGTAAGACAAATTGAATGAGAATCTTTGCAGCAAGATATTGCAGGTACCAGACATCGCTGGTGCGATTACTGTTGAGCCTGAGACGGCAAGCGGGGTTAGCAATATAGCTGTGGTTTGCAAACACCTGCTCACACTCCCAACCTCAGCAAGCAGGTACAAGTACACTTCTAGCAACAGCTAGAAATTTCCCAACAGCTGCAACAGGTAAAGACTAGTTTAAACCCTTGGCAAAACCTGTGTGCCAGCTGCTACCTGTTCGGAAGTGTTTCCAAAGGGGTTTATTATAAGCTGTGGCATAAATAAGAATACAAATAGTTCCTGTTTGTTTGCTTTAGTTCACTGGGTACATGAAACATGCAGTGTGACTCACAGAGTTGTAGGATGAGTCTGAGGTAGAATTACAGACGTTGTGCTATCTGATGTTATGAGATGTAACAGGTGTCTGAGATGGCAGTTTCCCCATCTGGAAACAGCGCTTCGGGGAATTTAGGCTGCTGGTGGAGGAAAAGCTGGTTGGTTTACACCAGTGATGATGGCTGAACTATCAGAGAATTGGAATTGGTGGTTTTCTTCAGCTGAGCATCAGTAGGCTGAGCTGCATACTGCAACCACAATAACTGCACGTCTGAGTTTGCGAGAGCTTAACTGGGAGCTTCATGAGAGCAGACAGGAAGCTGAGGAAGTCTTCCCAAAGAGCCATGACACTGCTTCCTCCCCACACCAGTTCAGCCAGGCAGCAATAAAAAGTGTGAAGCATTTTTAAAATATCTTGATACTGTGAGTACAAAACAACCCACTCATGTAAATTAGCAATCATTCAAGGACTTCAGCACATTGAGCATATCAGTTCAGAATGAGAGGACACAGTCTTAGGCTGAGCCTGGGGAGGTTTGGGCTGGATGTTAGGAAGAAATTCTTCACAGAAAAGAGTGATTTGCCACTGGGATGGGCTGCATGGGGAGGTGGTGGGGTCACCATCCCTGGAGGTGTTTAAAAACAGACTGGATGAGGCACTTTGTGCCATGGTTTAGTTGATTATATGGTGTTGGGTGATAGACTGGACTTGATAATCTTGAAGGTCTTTTCCAACCTGTGTGATTCTGTAATTTGGGAACCTGCCTTTAATGTTTCATTTTGTAATAAATTACTCATTTATTTATTTATTAATGATAGAATCTACATCAGGGAAAGTCAAGAGGGAATTAAAATTAGAGAGTGTGTAAAGATGAGGTCAACTGTGAATCTCAGACTTGCTGTCTCAAACGAACTGGAAATAACAACAGCCTTTAAAATTGTCTAAATTCTGAAATGGTTCGGAATGAGAGGATGTGAAATCCAAACAAACCAGGGACACATCAATGTCTGCAGTGTGTGTATACACCTGAGAGCTGGATCCTCAGGCAAACATGCTCTCGTGATCTGTTCCAAGTGGACAGCTATGCCTCAAATGTTGTTAATTTGTGTAGATAGTTATTCAGTGTTGATAGATAATTACCATGGTGTCCGTTGGGGCCCAAAGTATGCACACACTGCCACATCCGCATCACTTGGTGTCACTAGGCTGTGTGAAATGCATCTCTTCAGCCTGCTGGTAAGTTTCAAACAATCAGATTTGGAGTGAAACAGCTGGAAGAGCTGGCAGGAGCTGGAGATCCACACTGAGCCTTGTGGCAAATTTCTGACAGCCCTTCTGCGATGTCTTTTGTGTCCTGCAGGCAGCGCTGCAGCCACCGTGGTGGCTGCTCCACTCAAGGCGTTGGAGCAAATGAATCTCCACAAGGCAGGACAGAGTAGAATATCCCTTTTTCTATCCTCTTCTGTCAGGAGGTGAGCTTTAAGAGGACCTCTGTGCTATTCTGTCCAGATCATATGCCCAGGAGCCTGGACAGTCACTTCTTTGCACTGGATTTGGAGTTTGCCCAGGAAGAATGGAGAGCACGTGTTCTTGAGTGGATTGTGCAAGGCTTAGAGCCAAATACTGCTGGCACACAGATCTGACAAGACATCTGTGTAGAGCCATGGCCAGAGAAACTTCTCTTGTTGTTTCCTATCCTTTGCAAAGCTGACATACCACAATTTTGGTAGTGTAAGCTTGACTCCCAGTGAGCTGCCTGGCTGCCAAGCCTGTCAGGTGGACTGCAAGGCTGTTTCACTTGTCCAGTGCTTTGTATGACTTCCAGAGGCAAGGTCTTCACTCCCAGTCCTCTGTGTATATGCTTCTGTGGGAGTTCTTCATTGCTCTCCCTCTCTATCTGTACTTTGCCACGTGCATTGGTGTTGCTGAGTCCTCCTGCTCCTGTCTCTCTCTGTAGTCTCCCTACAAGGAGAGGACATCCAAGCCTTTGAGAATACATTGAGGAAACAAAGTAAATACCTACAGGCCTTGCTTGTACAGAGCCTTTGGGAAAGGGCAGCACTTTTCCATGCAGACATTTAGGCACATGTAGCCTATGGAGGCAGGTATTGTGCTGTAGGTGGCTGTGCAGTGATGTGCTCCACCATTGCTGGAGTCATCTAACAGGGCATGTTTTATGTAGCTGAAAAAACCCTAAGGACAGTCTCCAAAGGCATTCATGTTTTTAACTCAAATATAATTTAGTGCATAAGTAAGAAATAGTGCTCAACATTCTAAATAGTGCTAAATTTTTGGGCCAGCCTCACAGAAAAAAAGTAAAAATCTGTGGAATAATTGAAGACTAAGCTCTAGCCTTCAGCATTTGAAAGACTGAAGTCCCATCCTTCCTTTGTCTGCCAACAGTTCATTTCCTGGGGTCCTGTTTTCCAGGGGATGAAGAGAAGTAGCAGCAGAAGGAGAGCAATGGATATGGCCAGAGTGGAAGGAAGAAGCTGTTCTTTTGCAGATCTCCAGGCTGGTGAACACAGCTAGTCCTGGCCTTACACAAAGGGATGGGGACAGTGTGTGTAAGTGGTGCCTGTCTTGGCTGAATTACACACTAAAGTAATTTATAACAAAGGGGAAAAGGTGTATTGTTAGCAATTGTTCTGTAAAGGAGCAAGCCTAACATACTGATTTAGCATCCATTTCCTCTTATGAAAGAGAGGAGAAAATGACAGTGGAGGGTGGGGAGACTTGGCAGGGAGCAGCGTAGACAGTAGGAGCATTTCAGAATCATTTCTGCCAGATTTCTGCTGGGTTTGGTGGCTGCATTATCTCATCTTTTTTCTTAACTGGAGTGTCAGGACCAGCACACCCAGCAGGGACACCACATCAATTCACTGAGGAGCACAGTGTTAAGCTTAGGGATGGAGTGAGGCCTCTATGGAGTATTTGCTGAAGTGTCATGGAGGCTGAAGCAGAACTATAGAGGATGCTAGAAAATACTCAAGTATGAAATCAAAGTGGGTGCCCTTAATTTCCTCAACTTGATTAAGTTAGTTGCTGCTTGGTCCCTTAATCTTGCATTTTGTGATTATTGATGGCTTGCCCTCTAGGTTCCCTTCCTCTGGCTCATGTGCAGGCTGCACTGTCAGAATTTTTGAGCTGGGTCTCATGAAAATTGCCTTCAACTCTGCAATGCTGAAGATCACATGAAGGTAACTCTGCCTGAGTGGCAACTTCCTCCATGGTGCTTGTGGCATTTCTGAGTTTATGGGCACACATGCTGGTTTTATGAGACCCTGAAAAAACCAGATGGGGTTGCTGGTGATTCAGAATGTCAGTGTCATGCTGGCTTGCCATGTAAATCTCTTGTTGACGTACATGAGGACCGTCATACTAATAAAACAGAGAATGCCAATAACCTGCTGTTCCAGTGCCTTTTCATCAGGAAGAGAGTCACTCAGAAAGCAAAGCAAACAGCACTTGCTGCCCCAGAACAGTTTGTCTCTGACTGTTGCATTGTTAATTGATGCTCTGTCTGGTGAGCTCAGCAGTCTTCTCACCAGATGGGAAACCATCAGTCTAAGCACACCAGACTGTGCACCAAAGAGTGGTGATTCATAAGGGTGAGTTGGAAAACCCTCACGCCAATAGCCAGCTGTCTAGAGCCAGCCAGGGGGGAGCACTGAGCTTTAGCTGGGATATGCCTGTAGTCATAGCCATCACCAGGCCTCAGCAGGGTTCGTGGGAAGATTCCTCTACCTAGCTGTGATCCAGAGCTCAGTATCCTATTTGAAGCATGAAAAAGGAAGCAGTCAATTGCTCTTCCACAGTGTAACTGCAGAAAAGCTTGCAGGTTAGAGTGCCTGTCTGAATGGGAGAGACATAGGATGTATTTTCTTCTTATGGATGGAGGGAGAATTAGGAATGAAGTCTGAAGATCTTCCCCTAAAAAAGTTGTTCATCTACCAGGGATGAGGCAGAATGGCCTGGAGCAGTGTTTTTCTTGTCAGTTGCTTGCAAGGACCACAAGATTAATTGAACCAGAGGGAGCAAAAAGCAGTGTGACTCTGTTGCTTAGTGCTTAGGGCGCTCTGTTGGGAGGCAGGAATCCTGCTTCTAGTCCCACATCTGTATATTATTAACCTGATGTTGAATGAGAAGAGCAAAGATGTCACTGACACAAATTCCACTTCCTGCTCCCTTAAACACTGTGTCCACAACTGGCTTATTGTGGAGACCTCAGTTTATCAGTGTGTGCTGAGCTTGTTCTGAAAGCACCTGCTGAATTTGTTTCCTTGAAGGATGCAAACTGAGACACACTGTGTTTTGAAATCGAGGCTGTGTTCAGGAGTAAAGGTGTTTAGCAGCCCAGGTTGTGGCATTTTCTTGCTGCTTCATATTTTTAGTGGTATTTTCTATACCATAGAATGTTAGGGGCTGGAAGGGTCCTTGAGAGATCATCTAGTCCAACCCCATATATAGAATAAATAAGGTTGGAAAAGACCTCAAAGATCATCAAGTCTAACCTGTCACCCAAGACCTCCATTATGAATCTCTTAATTTCTTGGCTGTTTCTGTTTGCCTGGAAGATTCAAACTGAAAGAAGCATAGAAATGAGGCTGTGAAGTGTATGGATGTCCGAGTTAGCTACAGACCCAGATGCACTGCAGAAACAGGTCTTCCAATTGTTACCTCAACTTCTAGTATCAGCTAAAAGCAGCCATTAACTGATAAAACCCCTGTGTTTTGAATTTTAAGAGATGTATGCTCTCAGTTTTGGGCTGTAATTTCTCAAAAGATCTTCCTGCTCTTACTTAGAATATGGACTTAACCCAGGGGGGAAAAAAAAGCCTCATACATTTTCCTGGTGCTGGTAAGAACTTCTGTGTTTTTATTCCTGTTACATACCTAATTAAATTAAACCAAATAATAATAGTAATAAGGAAACCCCCCCAACAAAACAGCCACGAGGTTTAATGATCTATGCACAGAAATGTGAATAGAATGTTCTAAGTTACTCTTATTTTCCAAAAATCATATAATTCATTGACTGACTCATGTTTTATAGCAGCTTAGGCACTGCAGGCTGATGGCTGTCAGGTGTCAGTAAGCTGGCAGCTGAAAAGTTGCCTCTTTAAGGAGTCCCAATCAAATGAAATGCTCACTGTGAGCAGGGGTGGAGTCTGGCCCTGTGTTTGCTGAGCCACTCTTGGTTGAGGCTCTTACGATACTACTGGTGTCTGGCTCTGCCTCCTGTGGTACATTTTTCCCTGCCATGGGCTGGAAAAAGTGGTTAGAGGTAAGACTAAGAGGGGGTTCCAGAGAGTCAGTGAGTCTGAGGCCTTATCTAAACAAAAATCATACCAAATTAACTGAACCTATTTAGAAACAGAGGTTGCTGAATTAATGCCACTTTCCCTCCCCCTCTAGAATGAAGTCTGGGGAGTGGTATTTTTCATGCCAGTACAATTTATACTCCTTCTAATGGCATTATTTTCCCCTTTGTATTGTCAACAGGGCTTGTTTTGTAACTTCTCTGTGCATATTCCAGCATATTCCTGGATGGTAAACCAGAAACTGGGTTCCTTGCTACTTTTGCTGCTTCTTTTAGAATAGAATTAACCAGACTGGAAAAGACCTTTGAGATTGAGTCCAGCCCATCACTCAACACCATCTAATCAACTAAATCATGGCACCAAGCACCCCATCCAGTCTCTTCCTAAACACCTCCAGTGATGGTGACTCCACCACCTCCTTGGGCAGCTCATTCCAATGGCAAATCTCTCTTTCTGTGAAGAATTTCTTCCTAACATCCAGGCTAAACCTCCCCTGGCACAGCTTGAGACTGTGTCCTCTTGTTCTGGTGCTGGTTACCTGGGAGAAGAGACCAACCCCCACCTGGCTACAACCTCCCTTCAGGTACTTGTAGACAGCAATAAGGTCTCCTCTGAGCCTCCTCTTCTCCAGGCTAAGCAACCCCAGCTCCCTCAGCCTCTCCCCACAGGGCTGTGCTTCAGACCTCTCCCCAGCTTTGTTGCCCTTCTCTGGATACGTTCCAGCAACTCAACATCTTTCCTAAACTCTTCCTTCATACCTTATGCCCTAACCCCTCTAGTGACCATCTGAATATTTAGCACAGCTCTATTGGTGTTCACTCCTAAGGAAATAGGTAGCACGTTCTTCAATAGGCTTATTGATAGAAATCTTCCAATTAATCTGTCTTTAATTTGTTGTGCAGTGGTGTATGAAGCGGTGAAAGGGAGAAACTTGGCAGGTGTGGAAGGATCCTACCAGACTTAAAATTCACCACATCAAATGGCAAAATACCTGGTTTTCACCAGATTTTCCCATCACATCTAGATATTGACAGTAGGAAAAGGGTTTTTCATGTAGCAGTCAGTTTGTGGCAATATATGCCATGTAAATAATGAGATATAAGGAGGGACCCAGGTGGAAAAACAGAGCATTAAGTTCATTTTTTTTTTTGTTCTAGGGGGCATTCCTGGCACCTCCAGAAAGACTTGGGGATAAGTGTTGATATGCCCAAGCATCTGCTGTGAGCAGGCCTGCATGTTAAACCACATGACTTCCAGGTCTCAAAGAAGGTGTGGCTTCAAAATGGAGAAATCACAGCAGCGAGGTGGAAGAATGACTTTTTCCCCCTTTGAAATAATAATAATGTCAGAGCTGTTATTACATTTGGCCCAGGGAGTGGGTTGGAAGTGTTTCTCAGAAGGGAAGTGCTTCCAGCTCCATGTCTCTTTCAAGAGCTCCATTCCCATGTACTTGCTGGAAACTTTTCAGGAAACCACATTCCCTTTCCCGTCCCTGTTCAGCAATGTGATCATTCCCAGCCACAGCGGCTCACAGGCTGCCTCATCGGCCGGGCCTGGGAAAGGAATGTGACAACGAGGGGGCAAAAGTGCTGGCACTTCCAATCCCATCCTATGCTGCCTTTCAGAAGAAACCTCTCCCCACTCTGCCCCCCCTGTTTTATGGAAGGGTTTTCTACATCCATAAGCATGTTTAGAAAGATCTGCAGTCTCTAATTTTCCAGTGTGTGGTGGGAGAAGAATGTGATTTTAGCTGGAAACAGTCATATGGCCAGATCCTCAGCCTTGTGCCACTCTGCCCAGCACTCCTGAGGTCACATTGTGCTGGGCTCGTTTACACTGGCCCGGGATCTGCCTCCCCAAGTTACCCCTGATGGTCCTAAATGATAGCTGGTGGCTGACAGTACCCACATGTGACCGAAACACCACTGCTGTGCAGAGGAAATGCCCCGAAACCTCACACTAGTGCCACTGCCCAGACAATCAACAATTCAAAAAGACAGTAGGTGAAGAAATGCTGTTTATATTACCAGTTTCAGTAAGTAAGATAAAGGGGACAGGAATAAGGGAACTGTTAATGACTTGGAGGACAGAATCATATTAAAGGCAGAAATGTAAACTTGTTTTGCTGTTGCTAAAAGCCCAGGAGATGCACATTTCATTCTCCAGAGAAATAGTCTGATCAGTACTTTTTTTTTTGTCATAGCAGCAGGCAGTTGAGCTTGGATTCCAGCCAGCCTCTTTTATCCTCTCTTTAAACTAAACAATTAATTAAAAGAGAACACAAGGCAGGATAATTTAGCCAGCTCTGTTAGTTTAGACAGAATGGGTTATTGGGCAACACCAGCATGGCACAGAACAATCACTCCTAGCTTCTGTGCCACAGGAACAGTTAAGCCTTCCAAGATGAGTTTCCAGCCATTGCTGCTAGGATGATTGTGCTGTTTTCTTATTCTTTATTTTTATGCTGTTTTATATGCTCATAATTTTTACTGTTTGTATTGTGTGGTGCATGGGTGGCAGTGATTAGATAGTGCTTCTCAACACAGCTATTTCTCTTGAGGTGGACATTTACCCCTCTCCTGAGACAACTGCTCTCCAAAACTGAAGAAAAAGAATATGGGAGGGAAGCCTTGCAGCCAGTGAAGTCAAAGAAAAGTTTCTTGTTGGCTTCAGTGGGCAGGAAGACTGGCAGACAGATAGCTGTTCTTTCCATGTTTTGAAAGACTCAAGGAGCTGAGGCTTGGAAAAAGGAAGATAGGTGGGTGACCTTTGGAAAATATTTGGAAGCTGCAGGTGCACAGAAGCTCTTAAAATCGCAGTGGTTACTTAGGCATCAGAAATGGCTTCAGGGGACATGGTTTCAGTGGAGGAGCTTACTTTACTATTTTTATTTTTTATCTAAGTGGCTTAGACATTATGGTTAAGTGGGAAAGGGTTGGGGAACTGAATTTTCTTCCAGTTCCTGATGCTCATTTAATGTGTCCCCTTGCAGTAGCTGTTGCATTTATAACTCATCTGTAAACTGGGAATAACATTGTTGCCTCCTCAGGTTTTGAAGCCTGACTGAATAATGCTTGTAAGAAACTATGTGAGGCCAAAGTCATTCTGGGGCTAATCAGTTGCAGAGATGGAGCTAACACACAGGACTGTCTATAACTTGACACCATATACATTTCCTTTACAGAAGTGGTTCCCAACCTTCACTGGCCCATGGGAAGGCCAGTGAGCAAGGAACGTGCTGCATATAACATATGCTTTACTCTTTTTCAGTGGTCTCTATTTTAACTCTTTCATTTCTAGCAGCCACCAGCAGCAGCGAGGATTTTAGTAGCAGGATGGGGGATTAACTAACTTCAAGCTGGACTTTGACTAACTTCACCTGGATTTTTGGAAGCATCAATGCTCTCCTGCTTTGTGTGAATTCATGAAGTCATTAAATGGAGGTTAGAATTCTGGTTTTGGGGGTGTGGTGTGTGTGTATGTGTGTTCTCCAGTGGGAAGGAATTTTGCACCAGAGTCTCTTTAGGGAAAAAATGAAGGATTTCTTCTTGTGTTTGTGTGAAACATACTGTTTAAAATATCTCATGCCTTTCTGTGTTAAAATAAAAAATAGTGTCATCACCTTCACTTCATTCCATTAACTCATCTTGTTTTCAGATTCAGCTGTGCAGTATTTATCACCCTCTGTTGTGATATATTACACAGCTGCATAATGGCAAGGTTTTGTTTAAAAAACCCCAACAAACCAAAAACACCAAAAAAACCCAACCCCAACAACAACAAACCAAATCCCAACAAAACAATAAGAGCCAAACCCAGTCCTGAAGTGAAGCTCCTGGTAAGTGGGAACAGGGTAATAGTTAAAATGTCATTAGGAAGAAAGTGTTTGTTGAAGAACTGTAATGTCAGTTGCAAGTTTATCTACAAGATTTAAGGGATTAAAATGAGAGGGAAAATTTTTAAGTGGTCAAAGCCTGAATCTTCAGTAAAATTTACTTCCCACTAGCAGTCACAAAGTTAAACCATACAGTTGGTTTGTATTAAAGCAACAAACCCAGAAGGCTTGAAGTGAATTGAAGGACAGGGACTGTCTGCCTCTGAATTGTGGTGTGGCCCATCTGAAAGGTTGCTGAACTGTAAGACAGGAATCCTGTGACCTTTTTTGCTGCTCTGCCATTCACACTCTGCCTTCACTTAAGGTAACATGTTAATTATTTACCATGTCCTTCAATTTAAATCTGAAATTGGTGACCATCTCAGGAAGTCTTGGCCGTAACTGCTGCCTTCCCTTTCACAGAATAATAATGTGTAGCAGTTGGCTTTGTGAAGTGGTTTGAAGCCTTCTGGAAAGAAGGTGGTGCTCAGGTAGTCGCAAGTAAGCAAGCACAGCCATCAGCTGCACTGCGGTGGTGGGACTGTTCCCAAGCTCTGCTAGCAGTCTCAGCAGCCGCTTCTCTTCTCTCTACCTGGGGACTCCATTCCTCCTGGCCAAAGGAAGGGGACTCTACCTGGGACTGGCATGATTTGTTTGGACAATTTAACTATGACCATTTTGGCAGCTTGAAGTTTTCTGGGTCTGTGGGCTGAAACCATCCAGCAAAACAATCAACAGTTGGTGTTTTTTAGTTCCATCCCATGTGTTCCTCTGAGCATGCAGAACCTCTTAGGTTCTGCTCCCTCCTGGGAGGCTAATAGCAAATCATGTGCAGCAGTGACCATAGGGAGAGGCAATTGCCAAACTATTTGCCATGAAAATGGGTCCATATTCATCATGTAAAATGATTACAGTTTCCTTGTAGGAATAAGCTGCAAAGTCAGTGCATCTGTCTCAGGAGTAAAATGATATGCCACACACACAGTGGTGAGACATAAATAATCATGGCACAAGTCATGTCTTCTATTAAAAAGCCCCATGCCACCTGTTTCAAGCAGAAGAGAAGTCATTTATTTTTAAAAAAATTAAAAAAAGAAAAGGACTGGTAGTAGGAAATAAAATAAGACCCCTGGCTTGTGTTCCTTTTACATCAACCAACTCATTGATTCAGACACTTTAGTTGAAACAGTGTTCAAATCACATTTGATTACGATTTGCAAAGTTGCCTCCTGACTCAGTGTGTACAGAATCTGCACTGCTATGTGCTTGTTTTTAAAGTAAATTGAATTGGTTGGTTGTTTTTTTATGCATGTGATCCTTCCTGATTCTCTCTTTCCTCAACAGTCTGCATCTGAGCAAAGACAGCTTCATATTTTGCTGTCAGCAGTTGTGCCTTGGATGTAACAGTCAAACAAGCCTGGCACTCCTATGCTGCAGAGGTGAGCTTCCAGATCTCTCCATCTCCCATTTTCATTAAACAAAATCCCTGAACTTTGTGCTCTGTTGCTGCCTTCTAGTCTGAGGAAGTGGTGCCATGGATGACACACAGCTTGGCCTCCAGTGGAGCTGAGCACTATTCCCAGCTCTGCCATTCGCTGGATAATGTCCTGCAGCTCATTTAACGTTTTTGTGTCTCAGTTTCTCCGACTGTGAAAATGAGGCTAGTGGGCCAGCACTTCTCACTGAAATCAGTAATAGATTCCTATTGAGTTCAGTGGCACTTCAGTGCTTTGAGATCTGTGGGGAAAGAAAAGCTAGTTGTTGCTTTTAATACGTTTTCCTTGGTTGTCATTCACCAGTTCTACCTCACATGAGCATGACTCAGATTTATTCTTAGCCTTCTCCTTTACCAGTATGAAACACAACCTCTTATATAAAGGTTTATCAGCATTTTTTTAAATGATTGCCAGTTCTGCTCAATCCTTTTCTAACATTTTGTAAATGCTTCTTTTCCCTTGAACTTCTACAGTGTAATGCAAACACAATTCCTTACTGCCCTGTAATGTAATACAAACGGAAGGGACAAGACAGTGTTATTCAAAAATGTTCAGCTTATGAAATAATAAGTATTAGCTGACAGGCCCCAGAGAGATATGACTGACCAGCTGCTCTGGGTGAAACAAATAAATAGAAAAATCCTTTATTAATGATGTACTCTGCAGTATTCTGCAGGGGAATGCTGCAGAAACAAAGTCTTTCTCATCCCTTCCCTGTAAATGGAGTAAGGAGCAGACTGAGCTTCTAGAGGTTTGGTAGGCACATGTAGAGTGCACAGCTACATAAGGCATGGTCGTATTGAGGGAGGATTTCAGCTTTGGTAGCCACCACATCTTGCATTTTCTTTGGCTTCCTTTAGTCAGCTGAAGACTGTGGGTGAGACTTTCCAAACAGAGAGAACTGAAATTCTGACCAAAAAATGCGCACATTCTCAGGGGCAGATTAAAGCAGGATGCGTGGATCTGGGCCTTAGGCTTGGAGGGGTCTGTATAACCACAGTGTTTGGGCTGAAGTCTCTGGCAGCTTGAGCTCTAGTGTTAGGGCTGTGGAGGTGGGAGGTAGAGCTGACAGGCTATGGAGGTGGTTGAGTCATGGGAATTTTTGCTGTAGTTTGGACGGATTTGGTTAGTTTATTGCACTGCTCTGGTTTGCTTGAGGCATGTCACTGGCTTGACTCCAGGTCTTCTTTAGACTTGCTCTGCCCCAGCAGTGGGTCTCTTTGTCCCACAAATTGTAAACTCACAGAGAATGCACTGACTCTGTTTCTGTTGTGAGATGGAGGACAGGTTAGTCATGATAACAGATGTGAACTTCTGTGTACTGTTATAAATTCCTTGAATAATTTAGCTTGTGACAATGATGGTGAGACCCTCTCCTTCAGCTCTCTGCTTTCCAAGCCAAACCAACCCAGCTTGCTCAGCTGTCCTCTCAAGTCACGTACTCCAGCCCTTTGTCCGCCTTGGTGGCCCTCGGCTTTGCTTGCTCCAGTTTGTAAGTGTCCCAGAATTGGATGCAGTACTCCAGATGTGGTCTCACAAGTGCTGAATAGAGGGGAATAATCATTTCCTTGACTTTCTGGCTATTTTCTTAATAAAACAGCCCAGTATGAGGTTGGCTTTTAATGTAGCAAAGGCACAATGCTGATTCATGTTCAGTTTGTCCTCTAGGAGCCCTGGGTCCTTTTTTCAAAGCAGCTTGCTAATCAGTTGGCCTCTAGACTATCCCAGATTCAGGATTTAGCATTTACCTTTGTTGAACATGATGAGCTCATGTATACCTTTAGGTACAGATGTTCATTTTACACACAGAGTGAGTAACTGCAAGTACAATTACCTGTTTGTGCACGTATCCACCAGGTTTATAGACTCATTTTGCTATTTTTTTGTGTGTTGACAGCCTCAATGTTTCCAGAGAGCAATAAAATAGGACAATTCCTAAACTTCATGCATATGCAGGGAGGTTTCTCTGGGTGCATTTAGCACACTTCTAATGATAAACCTCTCCATTAGGTAGGGTTCTGTTTTGTTTTTCACTTGCTCTCCTTGACTTTTCCCATTCTCAGATAAGGGCAGTGAGAACCACATGAGGTATATTGGTGTAATCAGTAACAGAGACTTGTCTGGACCTCAGGAGATAAGTCTGCACTGTATCAGCAGACAGCACCTAAGAATGCTTTTCAAAGGAAAAAAAGTTTCCTCTATCTTTCAAAGGGAGCTTCCTCCTGTTGTCTTTATTGGAGGTCAGATTGCTGATCCGCCTCCTCCAGAGCTGAAGAGATTCTTCTGAAGACCCCTGAAATTGCATTTGAATGATACAGGAGGCTGTATGGCAGGACCATTTTCTTTCCAAGCCACCCTGTGGCTTCTCAGAGGTGATGCTATTTTAGAATCCCTATTGCAGGTAAAAAAGAAAACCCTCTCGTGGCAACCTGCAACACAAAATGTGCCTGGAAAGGCATATCCAATTGATTGAGAGAATCAACTGCTCCCTGTAAATAATGTTTGCATAGTGTAAGTCTCTCACAAATTAGGCATCCAGAGGAATGTGTTCATCAGCAAGGAGTTACAGGGCAGCGTCAATGCCTGTAACTGCAGAACACCAGAACATTCAGAGTAGTTTGGATGTACAACCTTAAAATGGTTACATTTGTATTTCACAATTCACAGTACAAAAACTCCGGTTTTCAGGTGTGCTGCTGGATGCTAAGGATGTGAAAATCAGCTGGTATAACAGTGGCCTAAGCAAGATCTTTGGAACTTAACCTGCTTTCAAAAAAAATAAAGCAGTTGCTGAGATAGAATGAGATGGATTGAAAATAATCCAGGATTATTCAAATGCCAGACCTCAGTCTGGGTTTGGCCCCTGTGTAAATATTGTTTGGTCTTTCCCAGGTCCATGAGAGATGAAGTCCCTGGCATTCTTGTGGGAGACCTTGTATTTCATTCTGTTTTGTCATTCTTTCAGAGATCTGGAGTTTATCCACTATTTCCTGCAGAGAAAACCTTCGTTAAAATTGCCCAGAGAATCTCAGCGTAGGGAACTGCATTTTGGTAAAAATTAATGGAGAAGTCTTGTTCCAGTGACTTAATAAAGGCAGCAGGTTATATCTTTATTGATTCTGGCTTATTTCCTCCACATAAAATAAGACTTTTTGCTCCCTTTGATAATAAAACATTTACTCTTATTATTGTTACTGGTAGAAGCCCTTGGAGTGCACAACTGTTAGTACAAGAAGGGAAAGTCCTGGCTAGAAAACTCAGGGAAAGATGTGAGTGGAGGTCAACCTTTGTTAAGTGTAATTAATATATATGAAAACACAAAATGTTTGTTTTTCAGTTTCCTATCACATTTTCCATCTGGTCTCTGCAAAGGTTTTAAACTTCCACTTCCTCTGTGCAGTTTTGCAATATTCCCGTTCACAGGAAGCAAGAGGAAGAGCTTTATGAAGGATACATTACAAATAGACTCTGTGTAGGTGTTTGGACAAAATAGCTGGGCTCAAACCTCAGCTGGTATGAACTTAAGGCTCGTCAGTGGAAGTGAAGTGATCTGGTGCTGCAGATCACAGTCCTGCAGCACTCACTGTGTTGGGTTTTTTTCTTGTGGTACAAATGCTGTTTGTTTGGTTTTTTCCCCGGTGCTTGTAATCTGTGATCTCAGAGCACCTTACTAAGCAATAGTGAAGGCCTTTGCAGTTTTTAGAGTTGATAACTGTAAGTGTTGCCTGTGCCTAAGAAAGGCTTCAAAGGCCAGGAGTTGGTAGCAGACTCCACTGACTTGCTGAGCCAGGTCTCTTTATTCCCAGTCCAACACACTATCAAAATGCTGCTTCCCAGTGCAAATCAGCATTTCATAAACAGAATGAATAACAGCAAAGTCTATGAAAACAAGAATAAAGTGATCAGTTGTAGCTTTGGGTCATGATTGCAAAGAGATTAGTCATAAGACTCATGAATGTGACAAGAACAGAAAGGCACTGGTGGATTGTATTGTTGTGCTCAGATTTCCCTCAGCAACAATAGGAACCCCAGATTCCAGTAAGGAGAGGGCCTGTTGCTCACATAGTTTTGTAACAGCAACACTGAGGTTATACAATGTACATGTTACATAGCAAGGCTGTGGAAGCCTACACAGAGCCATTTTTTCTTCTTTTTTTTTCCTTTCAGCACTGAAGCCAACTAGAGCCTTCTAGTGTGAAATTTGAGAGGGGAGCCAAGCTTCCTCCCCTCTAAACATTCCAGAAGATTGATGAGCTCAAAATCTGCATCAGGATCAACATCCAAGTTTTGCAAATGGCATCTGTCTTACTAATTAACTGGTCCAAGCCTCCAGATCTCAAACTACAAATATCAATATTCCATGACTTTAATCTACCTCCAGTCCAGCTACAGGATACTTAGTCTGTTACTCACTTCTCACAAGTTTCATTTCTTACTAATTTTACTTTTCAGAAAAGGAAATTAATTGCCATAAAAGCAGAGTGGTTGAAGTGATTTCATTTTTTCCTGAGAGCTCCATTTGCAAAGCTTTCCTCCCTCTTGTGCCTTCTCCTGCCTCCCCTTTCCCAGCCCACAGGTATAACAAAACAGCCTTGCAAGATGAGCCCTTACACAGTCTCTGGACGCAGGCTTGGAAATCTGGCGCTCAAACAAGCTCTATTATTTTTAACTGCTTTTGTGTAAGACAAGAGGCTATGTAAAGAACAGGATGTTTTGAACATTGAACTCTGGTGCATTACCTAATACTGCTGATACAGGTTTGATGTAATTTCTCTGCAGGTGTCAAAGGCATCATGCTACCGGGATGTTAAACAATTGGCGTATATAAGCCTGGTGGACTTACTGATAGCTCTTTTATGAACAGAAATGCCCAGTTTGCAGTTTGTGCTCTATAGACAATTTCAGCTGCAGCAGAGCTCATTCTTTGCAGTCTTTCAGATTGTATTTTTTTTTTTAAATGACTGTAGACAGGATGCTTAATAAACTTCTGTTAATTTCCACTTTTCTTTTTCTTTTTTTTTAGGAGATGCATGAAGGGAGCCACCCTTGTCTTCTTCAGAACATGGCCATGCTGCAGTTTCCTGAAGTTGAGAAGGATAATTGCATCCCCACTCTACTCCGCAGGGTCGCTCTGCAGCCAGGTTCTCAGTTGCTCATCTTTGTCTCAGTCCCTGAAGGAAATTCACTGATATAGAAAGTAATCCTTCCAAATAATGCAGGTGTCAGAGGTCTGAGTAAGAGAGGCTTGGCAGAATCTTTAGTGGAAATTTACACAACATCTGCCCACACAATGGCTGGACAGTGCTGTCCTTCCTTCAGTTGTCAGGTGCATTGGAATGTGTCTAGAGGAAAACCCAAAGAAAATAGTAGATCCAAGATCCTAGTGCGTGATTATTGTTGGAAACATGAACCATCATTTCCTTTGCAGGCATTTTTTTCTTGAGTGGTTAGTACCTGCTGACTTGCAAGAGGGCACATTGTGTTAGCTGAGCCATGGAAGAAAGGAGATGTTACCTCATTTCAGTGAGATTTTTGGTTAGTTTTGTCTTTTTCTGACCTTCTGTCAGGAAAAGTGTCCTTTCTGATCACACTCATGATAAACCTGTGGTTAAGGGGCTGCACTTATGATGCACATATAAACAAGGACTTGATTTTATATTGCACAAATATGGCTAAAACTAAAGTGGAAGAGCACTGTTGCTGTGAGTTCAGAGCGTAAGACTGAGGGAGGCTTCCCTGAAGAGGCACTGAACTATTTGCTCTGCTGTTCCTATCTTTCTCACTGATTCATTTTCAACACCCTCTTCATGCTTCACTCATTTCATGTCCTGGCTTCTAGATACATTCCTCCATGGTCACTTAGCCTTGTCTGATATCATCTTACCATCATACATGGTTCTTTACAGGCAACTATTATCAGCTTTACGCTCACTTATTCTCAAATTAGTGCCATTATTGTGGTGGATGGGCTAAGAGCTGTGCTGCTCTTGGTGTCCTCTAAGTATCACAATTCCCCTGGGCCACTCATTCAACATTGGGTGGGAAAAGTCACATTCCTCACTAAACTCAGCTACTGTCTAATGAGACCCGTCTGTGTTGCCTCTCTGCATGACAATGCTGCTTGTTGAAAACACCTGTTCAATCACCCAGTTCGTATTTCTGTCAGTGTAAGGGAAGTACTGGCTGTACATTTACCACTGCTTGGGCCACCCTAATTTTAAACAGTCAGGTTTTGAGGTCATTTCAGTCCCAGTCTCA
Source organism: Dryobates pubescens (assembly GCF_014839835.1). Classification (NCBI taxonomy): domain Eukaryota; kingdom Metazoa; phylum Chordata; class Aves; order Piciformes; family Picidae; genus Dryobates; species Dryobates pubescens. The sequence goes on along the minus strand of NC_071614.1, from coordinate 6,548,705 downwards.
CCATCCTGATTGGATATGCTTGGTTTGTGTTCACTTTTGTCCTGTTGTAAGCTGCAGAAAGCATAGAGCAATGGTGAGAACCTTCCTTGGGGGCTAGCTGGGGCCTGAGACTGAGATGAGAGGAAGGAGTGTCAGCACAGAATAGCTGGTGATGTGACACATATTCTTTGTGCATGGACTTTGTCTTCTTTGGCAGGTGCATTCCTGCTTGCTGAGGGCTTACTGAGATTCTCTGTTGCCTGGCATTAGGGTAATGATCCCAGTGCCTCCAGTGTCTGAAAACCCAGTATAAAATTTATGCATAAAAGGAATCATGTTTGCTTCCATTGTTCAGTCATGTAAGGTTGCAGTCAGAGTCAGAGCACCTTGTACTTTGCAGGATTGATTTAACCTGGAGGGAAGGGAGCTAACTACCCCATCCTGTCACTGGGGGGACTAAGGAAAACCAAATCCCATATACAACTGTTGTATTGCCAACTTTATGGCTTTAATTCAGATCTAATGATGTTTTTAAGGCTTCATTCTTTAAATCAAGGGATACCACAAGAATCTGAGCATTAACAAAAAACCCAAACAAAAACTTCCATACTCTTAGAGCATGTTCAGTAGGTTTGAACACTCACAATTTAGAGACCAGTAAGGATAAGGAGACAAGAAGGCTGAGATGGGATCTTATTAATGTCCATAAATATCCGAGGGGTGGGTGTCAAGGCGAAGGTGCCAGGCTCTTTTTGGTGGTGCCCAGTGATTGGACAAGGAACAATAGGTATAAGCTGGAAAACAGGAAGTTCCACCTCAACATGAGGAGACACTGCTTTACTGTGAGGGTGATGGAAGAGTTGTGGAGCCTCCTTCTCTGGAGACTTTCAAAACCTGCCTGGATGTGTTCCTGTGTGACCTGCCCTAGGTGATCCTGCTTTGGCAGGGGGATTGGACCGAATGCTCTCTGGAGGTCCCTTCCAACCCCTAAGATTTTATGATTCTATGATACAACCTTTTGAAAATCTTATGACATTTTTCCTTGGGCTTCCTTCCTTTTTCAGCTTTGATTCACATTTTTTTTTTTAAAAATTGGAGCAACTGACAATATTTCTCTCTGCTTAAGGTGTTGCCATTTAGCCCAGGTGGTACCCAGAGGATAGTCTCTCTGGCAAAGGAGGGCCTTCAAAATGCACAGCTCATCTTTTACAGCGCACAGCACAATGGAACAGGGAGCCTTTGCTGAGGATTTCAGGCACAACCACAATAAAAACAATAAATAAATGAGGCATTTCATTGTGCCCAGAGATGCTGTATAAAGCTGCACATTTACAAATAAAAGCAGCCTAAATTTAACTATGACTCAATTACACTAAATCTGACCCATTTTGGTTCTGTGTTTCAAGTTCACACTTATTTACATTCTTAGACTTGGCACTGTCAGCAGAGAAGCTGGGGGGGGGGAGAGGGACACATTTTGGTCTTCAGAATTGCTATTAAAAAATGGTGATTAGGAAAACACAGCTATAGTCAGCTTGAAGCTGGGTAGCTCATTTGAACCCACTATAAAAGAAAAGATCATTTTCTCATCCTATTAAAGCTGGGTTAGCAATGGCTGCGTAGGCGGCAGGAGATCAGAAGCGAGCGTCCAACTTGGAAGCGGTACAAGTGGGGCCGGGTCCAAAGCAAACTGCCTGATTAGGGAGACAATTTGTATTTTACAGTGACAGCAAATAGGTAAATCTTGTGAGCGTCAGGAAATCCTGGAGGATTTTGAATGGGAGCAGTGGCTGCTTTGCAGGTTGCACTTTGATTAGGAGGCTTCGTTGCCTTCGCTTTTTAGTGCTCGTGTTGCAGGGACACGAACAAGAGGGACGCAACTTGCTAAGGGTATTTGTGACTCCGTCTCTCTCTCTTGTTTTCACAATCTACATGCAATGACTAATTGGCTGTGTTTGCCCAGCTATTTTACATTTCTTTTGCCCTGGTTACAAGTCGTACAAAACCAGCACATCCACGGGGACCTATAGACGGCCCGCATCACCAAATGATCTGCAGCATTCCCCTTTCTCTCTAAGTGTAAAACATTTACGAGTAAATTTACAAATGCATTAAGGACATTTCCCCCGTTGGCTGTTAGTGTTTATTTCTTCCCCTTCTCCTCTCGGGAGCGGACACCTTCCAGCCCCTCACCTTTCACACACTGCTCTCCCGTTATTTGCCTCCTTCCCTCCCTGTCGCCCCTTTCCCTCCTCTCCCTCCTCCTCCTCCTGCTTCTCCTCCTTTTCCAGTTCAGCGGCGCAAATTTCTGTTTGTGCCAGTGGGGCGGCCTGGCGAGACCGCAATTGCTCTACCCCACAGATTGACGAGCCCTCAGATGCCGATTTACTGTAGATGGCAGCCACGCTGGAGCCGCGGCACATCTGGAGTGGAGTAAGCTTACTCAGAGCTGGGGGCCAGCTCCAGCCCGAGCCAGCGGAGCCGAGCACGGCGCTGAAAGGCAGCCCTCCTGCCTCCCCTTCTCTCCTCCCCGGGTACATTTCCTAATGTAAACAGAGGCCAGGGGGGAAGGACACAGTAACTCTTTGCTGCGTGTTTGTCATTTCGTGTTCTTTATCTGCTTGAGGTCAAACTGGAGCTCTGGAAAAACAGAAGCTTTGCTTTTCTTCTAAATAGCTGAAAGCCAGTGCTGCTGAAAGGGGAAAAGAAAAAAAAAAAAGAAGGAAAAAAACCCCTTTGCTTTTGTTTTTATTTGTTCCACTTTATGGTGATTTGGGGGATAATTTCATTATCTGCAGCCAAATTGAAAACAAGCTGTTGTCTATGCTAATGATACCAGCGTATTATGTTATGTACAGTAGGAGTGGAGCTCTTTCAGCCACAAGTGGACTGAATTTCTGCATACAGCTGTACCACTTTAACTTCTTCCCCCCCCTCTCTTTTTAATATATAGTCACAAAATGAGACTTTCCTTTTAGTATCTGGAAACAAAAAAAAGGATTATGGATAGATGCTTTGTCTTCCAAAATGGCCAATACCTTTCACGGCCCAGTGCCAACCTTCTGTCCCACAAATGCATTTTAGCTGGGTTACTACAAAGAAAAAGCATGCTCCTTTTGGGGCAGATACACTGATTTTATAGTCCACTTCCCTGGACTGCTGAATTTTATTCTCTGTAAAGAAGTGGGAGAGGTGGGGTTTTTTTTTTGAGGCATTTACTGACTGCCAGCACTTCTGGATGAGTACTCTGCAATTCGTTACAAGCTTTATGTAGTTTTTATTTCTCCTTTCTAATAGCAGAATGATAAAGTTTGTAGGTTACTTGTTCAAATGACATTAAAATGATGAACGTGCAATTTGAAATGGCTTTTCCCACTCAATGTCCCTTGCAGCTCAATAGATTTTGCAGCAAATAAAGGAGAGAAAATAAACCTCAGAAGACGTGGCTGCTTATAACGTACTAAATGCATGCTGTGTTGACTTAGCTGTCTTTAAAGACTTGAGTAAAATTCTCATTCAGATGAAAGCAGTGGTTTAGCCAACATGAAGACTGTTAAACAATCTTGCTGAGTAAATCTATGAATAAACCACTGCAGGTCAGCCCCCACATCATTTTTGCCTATAGGAGTAGAAAATCTTCGGTCACCATCCAGTTTTCTAGGAATGTGGGTTTCCCTCAGTTCAGAAGCATTTTGGTGGATTAAATTGGGACCTTCCTGATGAGTAGGTGGCTCCCATGATTCCTGATGGAGACTTCCCTGTCTTTTGCAGGGGAAAATTTGGCCTGGGCAGCAGGTGTGGCTGGGCAGCAGCTCTTGCAACCCAGGCTGCAAAGTTTCAGCAATACATCACCCCGTGGGGTTCTTATGACTGATGTATGTTCAAATACTGGAATAGGACTGCAGTTGAATCCCCATCCCTGCAGAGGTTCAAAAGATGCAGAGATGTGGTGTTGAGGAACATGTGTTAGCGCCAGACTTGGCAGAGTTAGATAATGGTTGGGCTGGATGGTCTTAAAGGTCTGTTCCATCCAAAGCGATTCTCTGACTCTGTGTTGAGATGCCATAATCCTTACACAAGTGACAGCAGCATAGGTTGCATGCTTCTGTATTACTGCTTTTAATGGATCCTGTATGGTTTAGTTGATTAGATAGTGTCGGATGATAGGTTGGACTTGATGATCTCAGAGGTCTTTTCCAACCTGGTTAATTCTATTCTATTCTATTCTATTCTATTCTATTCTATTCTATTCTATTCTATTCTATTTCTGTTCTATTCTATTTCTGTTCTGTTCTAGCTGATTTTAGTAATTTTGTCACAATTGTTTTCTCTTACTTTCCTGGCAATTCAGATGCCAGGAGGGAAAGGCCAGAATTCCTCGTGAATCACCTTGGCTGGGTGTCAGCCTTCTCACCCAGGGAAACACTGATCATTACGTCTCTGTGGCTGCTTAAAAACCACTTGAGATGAAATTCAGTTAGGAGGGGACTGACTACGTGGCAGAGGTGCTGGTCAGTATGGAAAGACTGAACTGCTCATCTGCAATAACCTTTCCATGTGAGAAACCTGAAGAACCATCATGAGTCCAGGGACAAATCTGGGGATGCTACAACATTTTTCATCATCTAGGTGAAATGATTTATTTGGAAACCCCAACATTTCTTTGCAGAAAAGCTGATGGAACGAGTCTCAAAAGTAAAGATGTTGGGCAAACTTCAGAGAGACCTTGGAAGCTGACTTAAATCTAAAGTTTTGCAGGGACAGTTGGGTTTTGGCTAAGTTCTTCTGGAAGCCTGCGGAGCTCTGGAGGAATCCCCTCTGGCTCGCAAGCCGTTGCTCAACCCTCTGACTGCCAGGGTAATAGGATTGATGGCCTGTCACTGAAGGGTGGCCCACCAAGTAGTCTACCTTTGAACTAGAGACCTCAGGGCTTCCAGGTTTCAAAACTGGGACAACACTCGTTTTGAAACTTTGTTGATGTATTTTGATGTGCATTGGAAATATTTTGATTTCAAAGAATTACCAAATCCTGACCCCAAAAAATGTTCCATAGGCATTTTTTTTGGACAGCTCTATTCCAGTCTAAGTTTAATGACCCTGAGGGGGGAAAAAAAAAAAAGTTTCTCCATAAATAAAGTAGAAATAAACCACTATCCAGTGAATGAGTCTGAAGCAGGATTTCTTAGATCAAACTTACCGGGCAACCCTGACTGTAACTGGTGTTCTTGGACTTCTAGTAGACTGGCCTGGGCTCAAATACACAGTTTTTGTCTTAATTTTGAACATGATATCCTGAAAATGATCGTTTAACTGTTTGATTCCCCCCCCCCCCCCTTCCACTTAACACACATTTGAAATTGATTCAACTCCTTGCCTTGCACTAATGCCAAAAGTGTCCATGAAGTCTCAGAATGAAGTCTCCTCAGTAGATGACTGTGCATCCTGCTGGTTATGCTATTGTGATTATATTAATAGCATGCTCTCCAACTTAAGCAATGTGCAGGTGCAAAACTCTCATTCAGCAGCACATAACTCTTTCATCTGTCATTTCTTGCCAGTAGATTTCCTGCCCATATGAATGTTTCTTGTGAACTTTCTGGAGAATTACTGCTAGGGTTTTGCCAGTTGTAAGAAAACAAATACACAAACAGCCTCCTTCCAAAACTCAACAGCCTCAACAAAACTCCACAACAAGAGGTGAGTGGTGCCAATTATGGCACCAGAGCCTGCCTGTTTATTGGTATGTCCCTTTGGCTCACATGAGTGCCTCACTTCAAATATGTGCCCGTGGCTATCCTTACTCAGTTGCTAACTTCTGACTTTTTAAAGAGGTCTTAACTCAATGGGGTTTGTTTTTTTAAGCAAACCCAACTTCAGGATCTACCTGTATGCTCAAGCAGCAGTGAAACCTGGGGAACCTGCATTCACAAAGTGTTTATTCCAGTAGGCTTTATGCTCTGTGACCGTCATCCAGAGATGAAGGCAGAGGAGCACTCTGAGAACCAGAGAAGATTTAAGGGTTTGAAAAGTCTGTCAGAAGGTGTTAGCTTGAAAAAATGTGTGTGGGAAAAGGGCAGCTGAAGTAACCCAGCTATTAAGCCGATGCTTTAGACTCATAGAGTGGTCTGTATTGGAAGGGACCTGCAAAGGTCCTCTAGTCCAACCCCTTCTGCAGTAAGCACGGGGAATCCTGAACTAGGTCAGGTTGCCCAGAGCTCTGTTGAGCCTCACCTTGAATATCTTAGAGATGGGGCTCCAACCACTTCCCCAGGCAACCTGTTCCAGTGTTCCATTACCCTCATGGTAAAGAGCCTGTTCCTAACATCCAATCTGAATCTACTCTTCTCTAGTTTGAGGGCAACAGATCCCTTTAACATCTAAATAAACTGAGAAATCTGCCTAAAAGGAAAAAACCACCCATATTTTCCAGTTTCAAGTGTGTTATTTCTTCTCAGTGTGATTATTTGCAGTATATCTGTTCCATGTTCTTCGCAAAAGATGCTATTGACATTTGAATGGTGTTTCAGCACAAGATTAGGGAAGATGAGAAACAGTCAAATGCCAACATTTGCAACATTTTTTTTTTTACCCCAGGATAAACTCTTGTACTTAAAAATTATCCTATTGTGCTTCCTTTGCCTGCTTCCAGTGTTTTGGTTTGCTTTGTGTTGTTAAAGCAGTAGAGGACTCATTGAACTGGAGCCTGCCATTTGTTACTGGCATTTCTCAGAAGAATAAGAACAGTCGTCAGTTGCGTATTTCTCCAAGAAAAACATATACTCAGTGCATAAATGTTCAGATTCCACCCCAAATATACATGTATCCTAAAAATAAACCACAATAAATGGTGGAGTAAGGAAAAATTAAGAGCGGCGAAAGAATGAAGTAGAGGGAAAAAAATGAAGTAGAAAGAAAAACCACAAGAGTTAAAAATGCAGGCATTAAGTAATATAATGGATGTGGAAAAAAAGAGCTTAAAGATGAAGTTAGAGAGAAGGGAAACTATCCACAGAATTGTTGCAGAAGCACAATTTATTACCACCAGGCAGGTGAAATTCTCCTCCCAGTCATTGCAGTCAAGTCAGGACTCCTGAAACAGCAAGTCAAACCCAAGGGTTTTTAAGTGCCTGAGATTAAAAAGAGGTTCCAATGAATTTCAGTGACCATCAAATGAGGCTTTAATAATTGTCCTGGCCCAGACTTCCACCCCCCCCCCTTATAAAGTTTAACTCGAGTTATATAAATAAAAGCTGCAATTTTCTAAAGAATTATTCTCCTCTCAGATTTTTCTGAAGGAAGAAATGAGCCTTGGAAGCTCTGCTGTGGTGAATCCAGTTCATTTGGAATCAGATTTGTGTTTTGAACCTCCATAAAATGATGATGCATTTTGGCTGGGGCTCCAAGCTGGACCCATCTCCAATTCTGTTGTCCACCAACTAGGAAAATATAATGGACCTCTTATGCAGAGCGTGACTGAAGGATGTGAGTCTAAATTATTCCTGTAAGTGAATCTGAGCAAACTTGGTGCTGTTTAGTGGATTCAGTGCAAGCACAGGACTCAGTTGTCTCTTTAGGTAAACATGTGCAGCTCTTGTTAGTCTCAGAGGATTGTGCAAGTGATTGCAGTGGCCAGTGCTGCACTTTCTAGTTTTCATTCTTTTTTTTTACAGTAAAGCCCAGTTGTAGTATATGTTCCTTGTTAGTAAGAGCACTACTATATTACTTTTCCAACAACACTCACAAAATATTGCATTACTTTTTGGTCCCCTGAACTACTGAACTGCCAGCTCTTAACAGCAAAGGGCTGTAACTGAATCGCTAGTAAAAGGGGCAGGAAATTAGATAAAAGGGTAACACCAGTTTTACATGCCTAAATGAAAAGGTGTTAGTTTGAAATATATGGCCTTTCAATATATTTTGCAAATCTTCAAAGTCCCTGCCTTTCATTATTGCAGTGCTACACTAAATTAACTGACAGCGCTGCACCTCTCTTATGTGCTCTGATAGCTCAGTGCCTGGCATCAAAAATAAAGGTGAAAATTCCTGATGTCCTGATAGGCAGAGAATCATAGAATTCTTGGGGTTGGAAGGGACCTCAAGGATCATCTAGTTCTGACCCCCCTGCTATGGGCAGGGACACGTCACACTAGATCAGTTGCTCAGAGCCACATCCAGCCTGGCCTTCAAAACCTCCAGGGATGAGGCTTCCACCACCTCCCTGGGCAACCTATTCGGGTGTCTCACCACCCTCATGGGTGTTCTTCCTCACATCCAATCTGAATCTACCCATTTCTAGTTTTTTTTTCACATTCCCCCTAGTCCTATCACTACCTGACACCCTAAAAAGTCCCTCCCCAGCTTTCTTGTAGGCCTCCTTAAGATACTGGAAGGCCACAATTAGGTCTCCTTGGAGCCTTCTCTAGACTGAACAGCCCCATCTCCCTCAGTCTCTCCTCATAGGAGAGGTGCTCCAGCCCTCTGCATCATGGTGTCTTCATAAAATAAAAATCTTAGGGCTTGTTTGACTGCAGCACAATCATTGAGTAGAAGAAAATTTCTGATCACTACTTAAGACATTATTTTGAGGAAGCTAGCAGGTAAGTGTCTTTGTTCATGCTGCCTGGAAAACTCCGGGAGCAGCAGCTTTTGAAACCCATGTAACAAGTATTGTGGGGAGAAGACTCCTTCAAACCTTCAATTCTGGTAGGCAAAAGGAGTTGTAAAAGCAAGAGAGCACTTTAAATGGGGTGGGAATTCTCCTACCTGGCTTTGGCCATCTGTGTTAAGAGTGTGCCTATTTTGCTTTTCCTTTACAGTCTGCAGAGGCTGAGAGATCTCCAGAAGGTAAGCAATCTTTTTGTTCTTTGAGTTGTAAGCTGCTTGAGTGTCTATTTCTCTTCGTTGATGGCAAAGGGCATTTAGGAGTTCTATAGCCCACAGGTGGCTGCCTGCATTCAGTGCCCATATTTAAGTGGGATCAGGCTGGGACCTCCAGAGTAAACTATAAATGTAGGATGTGGAATTACAGAGCTATGTGCAAATGGAGTTATTAGTCCCATCTAGGAAACCTCAAGTTAAACTCCTCTAGGTTAACACCAAGTCTACTACGCTGCTAGGAGGGGAGGAGAAAGAGGAAAGAGAATGCACCCTGGGTGAAGAAATAGAACATTTTCTCAGATGCTTACTCAATAGCATTGTGCTTCAGGCTCAGGATGTTGCTTCATTGTCAAATGGGTGATCTTTCCTTGTCATGCCTTCCTATTGTTCTCCATTCCTTAAATAATCCTGGCTTTCAGCTGCATTTTTCATCCATTTGATTCATTTTCAAACACCCTAAAAACCTAAAGATTAGTTTAGCAGATCAGGGATGAATTAGAAAGAAATGTTATGTAATGGACCTATTTAAATGACACAGTTGCTACTTGCCTTTTGCTTAATAAAGATGCAGTTAATAGCTTCCACTTTAGCTGCTAAATTCTGGTTTCTTTCAGAGATCCACTCCACAGCAATAATGACATTGTTCTTTGCTCATTAATCACTGTTATTTGCTCTCCTTTGAATTGTTGTGAAGTTTTGGGACATGGGCAGTCCTCTGGCAGACGGATGAGTGAGTTGATCTATTAGGTGGCTTAGGCTCTATAATTTAGACAAAGTATCACTATTATAATGGTTTACAGACATTAGTGGCTCATTTTAGGGCTGCACTGTGCAGCAAATGATATCCCAGCAGCTCTTAGCTCTATTGGTGTCAATGTGTCCTATGTAAGAGATACAAGAGCAGCAGTGTTAGTTACTATACAGCCAATATTTGCCAGTAGTTTCCAGACCCCAATACTTGCAGTTAAATCAGAAAATAAGCAGGGGATTACAACACCTGAGGTTAAAAAATTATTTATATTCACACTGTGTATATCTTTGCAATACTATGTACTGCAGAATGTTACCACAAACCTACTCCTTGAACTGCAGTCTTGTATCATTACATGGTCTGGCACTAGAAGATCTGCAAATAGTTGTAAGCATACGACACTGTTCTTTGGTAAAAGTGCAGTGCAACAGCGGTATGAATACAGATGGAAGTGTTGGAGCAGACCTATTCTATTCTATTCTATTCTATTCTATTCTATTCTATTCTATTCTATTCTATTCTATGCTATTCTATGCCATTCCATGCCATTCCATGCCATTCCATGCCATTCCATGCCATTCCATGCCATTCCATGCCATTCCATTCTCCCCCTCTATTCTGCTCTGGTGAGACCCCACCTGGAGTACTGCCTCCAGTTCTGGAGCCCCTATTACAGAAAGGATCTGGATGTGCTGGAAGGTGTCCAGAGAAGGGCCACGAGGATGAGCAGAGGGCTGGAGCTGCTCTGCTGTGAGGACAGACTGAGGGAGTTGGGGCTGTTCAGTCTGGAGAAGAGAAGGCTCCGAGGTGACCTAATTGTGGCCTTCCAGTATCTGAAGGGGGCTCCAAGGCTGGGGAGGGACTTCTCAGGATATCAGGCAGTGATAGGACTAGGGGGAATGGAATGAAGCTGGAGGTGGGGAGATTCAGGCTGGATGTGAGGAGGAAGTTCTTCCCCATGAGAGTGGTGAAGCCCTGGAATGGGTTGTCCAGGGAGGTGGTGGAAGCCTCATCCCTGGAGGTTTTGAAGGCCAGGCTGGATGTGGCTCTGAGCAACCTGATCTAGTATGAAGTGTCCCTGCTCATGGCCATGACCCTTGAGGCCCCTTCCAACCCTAACAATTCAATGATTCTATTTATATAGGTATTACAATTTAGAGTGAACAAAGCAACACTGACAAAATCCTGCAGTTAATACTTCATTAAACATGCAGGAAAAATCTCCCAGGCAATTCCTTTTGCTCAGACCTTGTGATCAATAAATGTCTGTGGAGCAAAAGCTTTGTCTAAATTTCTCCAGTGAGGTTTTTTGCAGTCCACAGTTCACCAGCACCTTTTTTTACTAAGTGTACTGCTACATCTGATATTCAGCTGTCATAGTTACAGTCTCTACCTGTATCTCTTTAATCTGCTTTTTCCTGTGATGGAGCAGCTCCTTCCATTACGTGCTCTTCATTGAAGATGCTTTCTGTTTTGCTCAAGTGCTTGCTGTGTTTGCTCTGCTGTCTTTTGGGTGGCAAAAAGGAAAATAGCCAGAGGTGACTTGATTGAACTCCTACATAGAAAATGTAGCAGAATAATGCCTGTTATTAATTAGTCCTGTACTCATTAGTCCAGTACTCCTCACAATGAAGTTGATTACAGCATCCATGTGTCTTTCAAAGTACATAAATTGGGCTAGGTGCCAAACTCATCTCCAGGAGCTGCTGCACCTACTGAATGGCTTTCAGACCACCTGGGATGGACTGTGGTGTCCTGCTGAGACCATGTTGTGCCTAGAGAATTTGGGCTGTGGCTGGAAGAAGTCCAGATATCTGGTAGTCTAATGCCCACAGTTACAGTCTGCTCTTCAGACTAGTGGCTGTTGGGCATTGTCAAGTGAAGCTAACTTGCTCAGTCTGGTTATCTCATCCTCTGTGTGTTTATATGAATTTGTAAGGTGCTTCCTGAAAAAAACCTTTTATGAGGGTTCTGTATATGTTGAACTGTTTGGAGGGCTTGCAATGCTCCTTTTCCAGGGCTGTACTTTGTGCCTTCTGTACGCTTAGGAGCATGCATATGTGAGTGCACTCTCTAGCTGCACAAATATGAGTTCCAATTTAATGGAAAAAAATAAGATCAAATAGGGGAGAACTCATGAACAATATTTGCATCTTGTCCCATCTACAGTCACAGCTCTGCCTGTATAGCTGTTTAGCAGTTCAGAGCAGCATAGTAAATAACAGTCACTGAAGATGGGTTGTCATGTGAACAGTTCACTTGGGTTTCTCAGCTTTTAGAGGTGGTATTTCTCACCTTCTCCACATAAGTCATTTCACTACCCTGCCAGCTTCTTGAAGGCAAAAATTATTTCAGTCTGCCTCAAGGTGTTTCAAAACTTATGTGAGGTGAAGCTCAGATGTTTCATTGTTGTTTCTTTGGGTTTTTTCCCCAGGAACATTAGCTCAGGTGTGCACCTCACTTGTGAATAAGCTACATTTCAGGGAGCATTTATGTATTCTCCCTACAGCAGGAATGCTCAGAAGCATTCACATTTGCAAATGCTATTGCACCACTAGATCTCAATAGCTATGTTTGTGTGAAGAACTTCACCTCTGGCAAAGTCCAAAAAAATTGTGGCCCTGCTTGGAGCAGAACTTTTTTTTTGGCTTCTGAGAGAAGTTATGTGTGGAGCTATCTTTGTTGAGTCCTTCTACCTTGAGCACTGAAGATGCCTCTGGAGATGCTGTCTCTTTTGAGTGTAGAAGTACCACCTGTAATCTAAGCATCTTTCAGGAGATGCTTAACTTTAAGACTTAGGAAATTGGATGAGGTGAATCCTTGTGCTTACATTTACATATAAAGCTTCTGCAATGTGGATTCCCAGAACCTGACATTTCAAGTTTAACTTGATATCTGAGCCAGTCAGACTCCCTGGCATTTCCCACTGTGCTGCCTAAGTGTGAAACTGTGGAAGGAGTGACATCCAGAACAAGAACATCTACTTACCATGCTGTGTTCTTGTGGACATCAACACTGCAAATCAGTGTTATGTGGATTCACTCTTTTCCTTAACAAAAGTCACTTTCATTAGTAATTCTTAGGCCTGTCCCTTAGACCTATCTTCAACTTTCCACATATTGAAAGCTCTTCTTTCTTGGTTTAAAACAGAAATGTCATTTGCCTTCTCTGCATAGAGAGGCATAGTCATCACAGTCAGTGAGGAGGAGCTGCTGAAAGGGAAACCAGGACTGCAGATGTGTATCCATAACTCAGCACGAGATCAACATCTTCACTACAGAAATATGGAATTCTGTCCACAGTCAACTCCTGAGGCTACTTATTCTGGATTAGATACATCAGAGTTGGATAATTTCATCCAGCACTAACATACATATTGCAAACCATCTATGAACCAAGCAAGTGCTGTAGAGCACAGGAGGAGTGGCAGGAGAAGCACAGCTTAGTGTTTATGAATTATGCAAAACATGGTGCTGTGCCAAAAAGCAGTAGTGACAGTGGCATGTGAAAAAGGTCAGCCTGCAGTCCCAGTAATGCTTCACTAGCAACTGGAATGAGTATGAGTGCATGAGTAGAAGTTTGGAAACCATATGAAAAATAAGAATTACCATTTTTGATCAGATGCCTTGGCAAGCATCTTGTCTTCAATACTTCCTATTCTCTTCCTTTGTTATTCTACTTGCATCTCAGTTATGTCCAGAATCCCCAGTGAAAGCAGGACTCTACTGCCTAAGCATGCAGTCAAAGACATTCTCTGCCCCAAAGAATTTGGTCTGAAACTGGGAGCATCTCCAAACTGTTGGAGCTCACCCTGTTGCCATAAAACCATCTATCTTGCAAGTTCACTCTGGCCAAGTACCCTAAACATCTACTTAGAGGTGCTGAGTGACCTCATTTAAACCAATCCATAGGATTAGGCACAGTGTTTGTTTAAAGCATTTTGAAGTCCTGAGATATAAGAAGCTTTGGAAGTGCAATGATTTTTTTAATTTGCTTAATATGTTGGGTTTTTGTGTGTGTGTGTGTGTTTATTTGTAGCTGTAGAACTTACACAGTATAAAATTTGACAGTTAAGGGCCACTCATGAAATTTCTCCAGGAAAATAAAAACCTGTTAACAATTTGCTGACATTGGTGAAAAACCCTTAAATGCTTCCAAATCTGCTTCCAGGTATTCGTATGCAAGGATCTGAAGTCTTTTGCATTGCAAATATTAGCAAATGCTTTTTAAACGATGCTTGCTTTTCACACACAGTTTATATAAGAGCTTTCTGAGTAGCAGCAAATTGTGCTCCTGTTGCGTTTCTGTTCACCTTCACGCTGACCCTTGTGCCAAAACTTGGGGGGTTTGGGGGTGGATTTTATAGGCAATCCATGAGGGCCTGTCAAACGCTAAGGATCTGAGTATAAAGTTGCAATTAAGAAAATATGCTGCTAATAATGAATGGAGTAAAGCCTTTCTGCTTTCTCCACGTGAGCCATTCAGTTTACTTATCACTTTGTTTAAACAGAGGAGAATCTGCGGCCCTTTCACTGCCTTTGGAATTTATTTACACTTCAGGAGAGCAGCAAATGGAAAGCAAATAAACAATTCACTCCAGAGTCTTGTCTTAATTACCAACTTTGGATAACATTCTGTTTAAGGCAGTCACTGATTTTTTAATTAAGACTTTCTAAAAGACAGTAGCTTTTAATTTTGCAATTCTAATACTTTTCCATGGGTTTATTTCTAGGATATTCATCCTAGTTTAAATGTAGCCATCTGGAGGGTGTGTAAGCACAAGTGGGAAATGCAGAGAAAATGCTACCCCTTTTTCTTTCTCTTGTGTATAGTAAGTTTCTTGAGCCTGTCCTGGTGAGCCATGTCCAGCAGTTTTATTTTAGTCTCATTATTCCTTGATTCAGCTGAGCTTATGATGAGTTTTGATCATCTACAGTCTTGCTTCTTCACAGTTCTGCCATTGTACCCTAAGGAGTGCAGAGCTGGGCCAGGCAGGGAAATAGGAACATTTGCAGTTCAGCAATATAAGATGAATGAATCTAGAAGACTGGCTGTTCTTCCTTATTTCCCCTCATTAGTAACTCTTTCACTCCCTTTCCCTAACCCCTCTGGAAGTTGTATGGATCCCTGGGAGATTCAGTAAGGAGGAGGAGCAGCGCTGGCATCCTACCGTTCAGTTGGAATCCCATCCAGCTGATGCATCCCAGTGGTCTCTTTAGGGGCAGAGGAAGTGTCAGTCACGGCCTCCAGAACCAAAATGCGCTGTTGCAGATTCCTCCTGGTGGTCACACCTTCCTAAAAGTTCTACTACAGCTTGAAGTAGCCTGGCCTTTTAAAGTTTAGATTTACTCCTCTGACCCTGGTTCTTCCTCTCCTATTTACTCCCAGGATCTGCTTTCCTTTGGGGAATTTCCAGGAGGAACGTGATAGCAGAGGTTGCCTATACACCATATATGCACTTGAAGTGTGCCTTTATGTGACCATAGACCCAAAATCAAGGCTGTTATCTGCTTTAATTTATGCCTCTATCTCCTGAAGTGAGGCTTCTCCTGAGTCTGGACCTACTGTCATCTGTGGCCACCTTTTCATCTGCTCCAGACCCAGTCATCAGGACAATGCAGCTTTGGCAAACAGCTCCTCCAAATGCACTTGGTAAGAGCAACAAAACAGAAAGAAAAGCACTTCTGCTACTGCCTTGCAGAACCTCTTTTCCCTGCCCCCATCGTTTCTATAAACAACTTTCGATGAGGAAAGTGGGAATTTGGTGTGGAGAGTGGGAAGAAAACATCAGCTTGGAGGAGGCAAGGGAGACTGGGAGGGAAGGGCAGGAGCCTGGGAGGGGGGTAGCAAACTGGAGCCTGGGGGAGACTAGCTCTGTCTGGAAAAACAGAGTACAGAGCTCCCTGTGACTGCAGATGTGTCATCACTGCCAGTGGGCTTGGTGGCCCAGGCTGCCTTGCCAAAAGCTGAGAGCACACGATTGCCTAGGGAGCATTGTTAAATCAATCCTATCATTCTATATGTCCAAGATATGTTGTTTATTCTCTGTTATTTCTTCTCTGAGGGTCTCTTCCATGAGGTCTTGAAGGACACCTTAATTAACAGCAGCAGTAAGGGCTGGCAGGGAGGTAGCAGCACGTCTCTCCTTTCCTGCCCTGCCATTTCTTCGGTCAAGGAAGTCACTTGCGCTTTCTTTCATCATTCTTTCTCCTCCTCTCTCCCTCCCCCGTGTCCCGACTCCCTGCCCTAATTCAAGAGCTTGAAGGTCTGCTGGTGGTAGCCTTGGTGGCTGCAGGGAGGAGGGAATGGGGGGGGGGAAAGCAGAGGGAGTAAAATAAGTGTCAAGGAATTCATTGTCTGTTCTCCACCTGTTGTTATTCTGGTCCCAATCAACCTGCTAGCCAGGCTGGAGCCAGTGGCCATCTGGAAACACTGCTCTGTTTATAAACTTGGCATGAAGCAGCACTCCCGGGCCCTGACCTCCCACACAAATCTGGAAACAATTAGAGCAAGATGATAGGCAGGGAGAGGAGGGGAGAGAAAGAGAGAGCCTGAGAGAGGAGGCTGTGGAGAAGGGAAAAACCAGACAGAGAGAAGGGGAGCCTGGAGAAGGTGGCAAATGTTTCTGAGATGCAAATATTTATGCCCACCTTAAATGACCGCTGGCTCATTAATTATTGGCCATGCCAAAACAGCCTTTTTTTCCATGGATCCTGAGGCATGCTGCTTTGCCTCCCCCAGCAACACAGGCTTTCCAAACTATATTTTCCGGTTTATGCTGCTAAATGTTTGCCTTTATGTCTCTTAGGAAATTCAGATGGGTCTGGTAGGTCCACATGCTCTCAGACCCATACATGTTCTGTATTTGGTGGTGTTGAAAACTGGAGTGCAAACACTGTAGCTCCCTCCCATCTGTACTAGCAGTAAGGTCTTTGCTATTTGCACAGCCCAGCATGCTGCTTTCCAGAAAGGATGGCTCCCAGTCTGCAGCTCTCTGGAGTGTGGGAGTCATTTGGGCTCAATTCTCTCAAGCCTTCTCTTGCCCCACCCTACCCACCCACTCTTACTGCAACTCATCATCATCTTTACTGGGAAGGCTGCACTTTTCCTGGTCAAACCAGACCTTCAGTCACTGGGTTACTCCCTAGCTCCTCTTTGGATTTTGGACCCTTTCCCAGTTGTGCTCTTGCTGTGCAGGTAGGCAGGCAGCCTGCCCATCACCAACCTGCTGCCGTGGAGCCTTGAGGGGAGCAAGGAAGAGCCACAGCTCATCACATAACAAAGCCATGCACTTCCCTTTCTGGATACATGGTATGGCAAATCCTGTTCATGCTTTGGGTGGTTTTAACAGAGCTGGTACAGGTGCCAGAGTGCTAATTTACTCCCCACAACGTGGCCTTTCAGTGTAAGATCTGTGAGAGTGAGTCCTGTATGAGACAAGCCTGACATTCATTTCTGCTGGCCTGCCTAAGGGGAGGATCCCTTTTGGCTTACCTGACAAATCTGTTACTTACACATCCTGAGAAGCCAAGTGTTGTGCTTCAGGTGCAATAAAACACAGCTCCATCCTAGTGTGAGGAGGTGCTGGTGGTGACACTGATTTTTCTCTCAGAATGCAGGAAAACAGATCCCTGTACTGGACCTGGACAGCCACTTTCAGGGCTGCTGCTGGGCACTGGTGCAGCTGACTGGTGTAACCCACACTTCTTTCTTTCCTAGATTTTCTTCATTCACCAGCCTTAGGCCTGGACAATTGTGCCTTGCTCACAAGGTACGCTAAAGGTTTATCTTCTCTGTAATTCATCCATAAAAATACTATAGCTCAAAATGCTTGAGGTCAATATTTTTCCTTGGTATAGGCTTCAGTGGACTTGCCTCTGGTGTGCATGTCAGGGCAGCCTTTGGCCCATTGGCTCTCACCAGTGAGAGTGGCTTGGTTCAGCTATTTTGTGCTGGCCACGATACAGGCACGGCCCAAGTTGAGAGCAAGGCAAGTACTGATGCATGTAATAGCAGCAGTTGTGCAGAAAAGGAATGATCAGCTGCAGGATGAGGGCTGTTTGAATTTTACAGCTCTTAAGGTGTAGTGTGTTACACAGAGGTAGTTGTGGTTTGATGGGAGAACCCTTCTGCATGGTATTAGAGGCACACAGGATCCACTGTGTGTCGTGGTGTACCTCCATTATCTGTGGCTTCATCCAAATGGTGAGATGACACCGTTGGATGCACACAGAGTATCTGTGCTCTAGCGCTTTGAGGCGCTGCAAATCTGCTGAAAAGCCCTCAAAAGGGAATCCAGTAGGTCAGACTCATTAATATGAGCAAAATATTTCTATCATAATTAGTGCTAATTGGGCAGCTTTGTTTGCAGCCTCATCAGAGCCAGCGATTAGTTAAACAGAATGAGGAAGCTATAAATGTGTGTCTATTCTATAGCTACATAAAGGACCTTAAGGTCAGCTCCTGCTAACCCAGCACTTTTCAGAGCACTGTGTTCATGCACTGCCTCCTTCCCTTACCAGAAGTGTGTGTTTCACAACAGCTGGTTACTTTTCTCAGATTTGCAGTAAGCATCAAGTTCTTACGTTCATGTCTGGTGTGGCTATTCCGACGCTGACCCACTCAGGAATGCTTTTTGTTTTGACACGACCTTGGAAACTTAAAGGGATGCAAAATGCACAACATGTAGGCGTGTAAAAATAAATACAGGGAACCCACTAGACATGAATAGCAAGGAGGCTAGAAACAATTCAGCCATAGGGCTAAGAAAAATGGTTTCTTTATGTGGCTCTGGCTGTTCGGTAGCTGTACTTCAGAGCAACGTAATGGGTTTTAATGTTCATAAAAATGTTCAATCTGGTAAACCAATTTTTAGACTCTTACACAGTCTTGTTGAAATTGGATTCATTTGAACTGTAATATAAAATATTATGTTTACTTAACCCTTGTAAACTGATCTCCTTTGTCTTCACAAACTTGCTGGGCAGTTAAGGACCTAACATTCCTTCCACAGTTAATAAAATTTTGCATTTTTCTCTCTATTCATGAAGTTAATTACAGTCAGACCTGCTTAATCAACAGCAAGCTTTTTAGTGCTCATTCTTTTAGATAGCTTGTGGTTGAAAAATAAATATAAGGGTCGTACAGTGAAGCTTTGTGTATTATGAAGGTTCCTAGAGTGTGCTTGGATTTTTCCCGTGTGCAGCAGCCCAGCAGATAGTGCAGCAGACCGAGCACTGATTGTACCTGTGATGCAAGCTTTAAATCATGTCAGAGGCTTTGCTCTTTATAAAAGGTGATAATCCATTTCTGTCCTCGTTTTCTGACTGAAAGTTTTGCTGATGGGAATGGCAGTTCAGCAGTCAAAGCTGCTCCTCTGTTCTTCTCCCTACCCGTTTCCTGAATTCTCATCTGTCTCGCGCCAGGCCCCCGGAGACATTTCGTACAGGCAGTTCTGTGTTACGTGCAAGTGGGCAAGAATAAACTACATTCCATATGGCCATCAGGTAGCTGCTTTTTTTTTTTGATACATGTACATTGCATTTCCCAAGGCACTCAGGATTTACAAAAATCCTTGAATGGTACAGTTGATGTTGATCAAAGGGTCTGTGATTGAAGGATTTATGAAGAAGGAGATTGAAGAATTTATGAAGAAGGATTCCGAGGTTTTCTGTCTGAAATTTTGCAGGGAGCGCAGTGGCTGGGATAGTGTTTGTAAATCCTACAGCTTTTTCTGGAGGTGGCTGATAGGTGGGACCAAAATCCCTATACAGCCTTAAAAGATGCTGTAATTTGCTGTGCACTTTTTTGTTCATTAATTTAACACTGAATGCCTGGCCCTTGGTTTGCTGTGCGTGGATTGTCGAGCTCCTGGGGACCGTTTCACCCCACTCTGGGCACGGAATATTAAACAAAGTGCAAGATTAGAGTTTTAACTAAGAATGAATAGTGAAAGGATGTAGCATGTTTTGACTTCAGATTTTGCTTCAGAACTGATTAATGACCACAAAAGATAAATGTAAAAGGTCAAACCTATCAATTTTAAAGCAAGGAGCAATAACAGAGCTGCCATTTCTTAAGTTCAAGCTTCCTGCTACTTTAAGTCCTGCTTGCAATGGCTTAAGCTGAGTGCTTAGTAAGGCTTATGGTGGCACTTTGCATAAAGCCAAATTTTATCAGGCTTTGAATCAGATATGCCTTTGTGTAGAAGTTCAATATTTTCATACCACCAAGACAGATGTGAAGGTGGGCAGAATTTTAGCAAAGCAGCTACCAGAACGAGGCGAAAAAGTATGGGACCCTTTGTGTGGATGTCCCTATGCCTGTTATTTTAAGGAAGATATCTTCATCTCTAACAAAGCATCTGTGTTTCATTGGGGGGCTGCTTTTAACCCAGTTTTATGACATGACTAATCAAAGCACTGGGAGATCAAGTACCTTCCTCAAGGTCACAGATTGATTTGGTGGCTCTGTCTCGAGCCTAGATATCAGCATGGCTCCGACTGTGCGATAAGACAGTGTCTGTGAACTCCGAAACGAAAAGCAATCCCAACGGCTCTGTGTAGGATAACCGGCACAAAGACTTTTTGTGGTTGTTTGACGTTCTCTTTTAAAACAATACGTGGAGAGCACATGAGGAGGGGCTAGGAAGGGAGTAAGTAAAAGAAAACAATGTTCTGTGTATTCCACAAAAGAGCAACAGGGACTTGTGCAAGCCGCATTCATACCTAGATGGTGAACACACAGCTTGCCTGTTTCCAAGCCTTTCCTACAAACTGCCTTGTAATCACTGCCCCTCAGCATCCTGTTTAAGAGAAGCTATTAACTACTTGCAGTACTTTCCTTCTATTTTTCGGTAAGATAATATGAGGCAAAGGCCAAGAGCTAACGTCAGGACCTGTCCAAAGCACTTTATTTATTTATTTATTTTTTTTTTTAAGGAGGTCTGCTGGTTGATATTTTTGAAGTGGCAGAAAGGAAGCACCGGGGCAGTGTCCTTCCTGGCTCTGCACGGCTTCCTGCGCGCTTCCCTGCCGGAGCGTTAGTCAGAGCCCTGCAACAATTCACGCTCAGCCTCCCACGCCATCGTCTGCCTGGCTTTGATTTTCTGAACTTGTAGGATGGGATGGCCAGTCTGCTCTGGCTTAGTGATGAGTGTACAGGTGGCAGAGCAAAGAGCCAGCAGGAGCACCGCCGTGACTCAGAGATCGCGAGCGATCTCTCTCTGAATACACCTGCCTCTTAGTGCTGCAGGAGACAGGGTTGTGTAATGCACCCAGATTAAAGTCTGCAGGGCTCTTGGATAAACTGGTTGTGGTTGAACAAAAAAATAAAATTAGAGGTGACTGATTGCTGACTAAACTGTTTTCACGCGCTCGTTTCTCATATCCCTGGTGATGAACTCTCTCCAAACTTCTTCCCACCTGTTTATGGCTTGGCTCTCTGGGCCAGGTACTGTTCCCATTGGCACAAGTGCAAATCCAGTTACCTGATGTAAATTAAAACCAGTCGGGCTACTCGGGCTTCACATGGTTGTAGTCATTGTGGAGCCACGATTTGTGAATGGAGTGATGTCTAGCGCTGTAATTTCCTGCAAATGGTGAAGAAGATGCTGATTTTGCCTGTAGCAACAGCTGCTGAGAAAGGGAAGGGGGAAAAAACTTTGCAAGAGCAGGAGGAGATAACAAAGGCAATGTGCAGGGAAGTCAAAGGACCGTGATTAACTTTGGCTGTTTGTTCCCTGGCAGAAATGAGGATTTGCAGGCTTTTTGGTTTACAGCTTTTTGTCGGTATGCCTTTTATCACGTTTCCTTTTTTAACATATAACCAGCCTTTCTCTTCTCTCCTTTCTCTTCTAATAGCACAACTGTTAGTAGCTCCATCTCGAGAGCCAGTGTGGTCATGCAGTCCAAGCTTTGTTCTCTCTCTTTAACTTTTAAAAGTATTCAAGATAGTTTTCTGCTAAAACCAAGCCATCTCCTCAAAGAGAGCACTCTGTTGTGGTTCCTGTTGTCACTGTATTGAGAAAGTGGCTTTTACCACCACATGGCCTAGAGCAGCAAGGAAGGCTAATGGAGAGCCTCTCAAGAAGCTAGCAAGCTGTGACTTTTCTTTAAGTTAGCAAGCTGTGACTTTTCTTTAAGTTAGCAAGCTGTGACTTTTCTTTAAGTGGACAGAGGATAACAGAATTTGGGAAAGTGGTAGCCTGTGGTAATAGAGCTAATCCTCTGCACACCACCTTACAGCTGTGTCATGAGGGATCATACCTCTTTGCACCCTTGGGACAGATTTCAAGGCAAATGTTTAGCAAGAAACCAGATATTGAAGCAAGAGAGATGAAATGTTATGAGGACAAAAGGATTCTGCTGTTATCAGAAACACCTGGGTCCTTGGATCAGCCAGGGTCAAAGAAACCACCTACGTTCTTCCTGCCACATATATATGAAATATAATTTGAATAAAAAGACTCAGCAGCTCATAAGAGATGAGAGCTTTTTGCACCTTCTCTATTACCCTATTATTAGCTTCCCTTGCTGTTTGCAAGTCAGGTTGTGTTTGTGCACTTCAGTGAGAATGGCTTCGTAACAGAGCCTTTGTAGATGACTCTTGTAGTTTTCCTGCGAGTTAACCATTATGTGACAGGAAGCCATTAAGAGAGGAGTGGCTGGGTTGATGTACTCAGTGATTTTACATATTAACATCTTTGCTGTGCAACTGTTAAACCAGATCTGGTGCTGCCTTTTATCATTTATTTTTCTGGGTTCAATTCCTTGTATTCTTGTTAACTTTGATCCAGCCAGAAAACTGCCCACATTATTTTTGTACTTGGGATAGTTTATTGTGTGTTTAGTGTATTCCCAATGCAGCCTAAATGTTTGTGTTATTATAGTAGCTCTGACATGTTCCCAAATAATATTAGGTGAGATTTGATGAGTGACTACTGTTGATGTGATGTAAATGTGACCTATATTTAATAAAAGAGTTTTTTCTAGCTCTCTCTGATCCTAAAGCTTGTCTGGTGCATCAGCTGACTTTTGTACTGAGCAGCTGCTTTAATGGTAGCCACACTAAGCCATGAAATGGAATATATCTCAATAAGGTGAAGTGACTTTCCTTGCTGGTTGTCTTGAACTGGGCCTGAAGATTCCCATTACCTCCTCAAACTTTTGCCTTGAGACTTCAGCATCCCCATTTTTACTTCCTCTACAAAAGTCCTTTCCTTTCTGCAGAATGCTGCAGACAGATGACTCTGTCAAGGTCCATTTGCTGCTAGTTTGGAAGAAATCTGTGAACTTTGTGGAAAAGAATGAAGAGGAAACTTGTGATGTGTGGTGTCTGCTTTGCTGCTTTGTTCACGATTGCCTTATGTACCTTTAGGTAGTGGATGGAATCTATCAAGATATCAAAGCTGGGGTTTTATCATCCTATATATTCATTTTTCATTATTTCATAATAAAATTCTTCAGTATACCAAGGTACTGACAGCATCTATAACTTTTAAAGTATTCATTTGTCTTTCATATTACTATTTCATAACCCTAAGATGTTAACACAGGGTTTCTGGGAATAGTTATTAAAAAATGGCCACTCTGCAGTGTGTGTGTGAATGTGTTTACTGGTGGTAGAGAATTTCCCTGTATCCTAGTGAAGAAAAATGCTAGAAAAATACAACTAGAGGGAAATCCATCTGCTTCAGCCCTCTGACCCAAGGCTTTACATCTTGGGTATTTCTGGCAGATGTCTGTACAAGTCTTTGAGCCGTTTTATTTCTCACAGTAGGACTTTCTGAATGTTGCAGTTTGCATTACCTTAGAGAGACATCTCTGCTACCTTTTAGATTGAACTGTGCCCTGCTTGTGAAGGGCTTGCTGCAAGGGCTTGTCTCAAGCTGCAGTGAGCCACTGTGTGCCATTGCTGTTTTAAGTGCCACATTGATTAAAACTTCTTGGAGGCAGTCTGTGCTTTGGTGGCAGAACCTCTTAGTTTGTGTCGTGACACACAGGAGTCTCAGTTCCAGAGGAGCTGGGCTGAGACTGGCCATGGCAAGAGGGTCACCTAGGCATAATAGAATAGAATTAACCAGATTGGAAGAGACCTTTGAGATCATCAAGTCCAACCTATCACCCAACATTATCTAATCAACTAAGCCATGGCACCAAGCACACCATCCAGTCCCTTCCTAAACACCTTCAGTGATGGTGACTCTACCACCTCCCTGGGCAGCACATTCCAATGGCCAATCTCTCTTTCTGTGAAGAACTTCTTCCTAACATCCAGCCTAAACCTCCCCTGGCACAGCTTGAGACTGTGTCCTCTTGTTCTGGTGCTGGTTGCCTGGGAGAAGAGAGCAGCCCCCACCTGGCTACAACCTCCCTTCAGGAAGAGGCAATAAGGTCTGCCCTGAGCCTCCTCTTCTCCAGGCTAAGCAACCCCAGCTCTCTCAGCCTCTCCTCATAGGGCTTGTGCTCCAAACCCCTCCCCAGCTTTGTTGCCCTTCTCAGTGTGAGCGCTGCACTTTTCCTACAGCTTTTCAGAAACAGAAATGGCCATTAAAGAGGATTTTATTTTCAACCACTCTTTAATTTATTTTGCTGTTCCAGGACAGCAAACTTTTCTTGTTTTAATTTGGTGTTTACAGGTTTATGTGATGTTGTAGAAGTGGTGGTTTTTTTTACAGAAGGTAACAGCTGTCATGTCTGTAAATCAGAATAATAAATCGTGAAGCTATTTTTTTTTTAGAATATATATTTTTTTTTTGGTGGGCTATTTCTGCATTCCCTGTGCACTAGAAAGAACATGTTTCCTGACCACTAAACACCTTTTCCGCTTCATGTAAGTTGAGACTTGTGTTTGCAGCACCAGGGAAAGTGAAATTGACCAAAAGAAGTCAGGATTTGTTTTTCAAGCACCGATAATTTATGCATCATCATCATCAGGTTACATAGGGGGGCTTTGTTTCTTCTAGCACAAAGCAATTTCTTGGATGAGGAAATAAATTCCCAGTTTCCAGCGTTACCCACATCTTTCAGCTTTGCTTCTGCTGCCACAGGAGATCTTCCTTCATGGAAAACCCACCTTGAGTCCTGTGTCCAGTTCTGGGCCCCTCAGTTTAGGACAGATGTTGACTTGCTGGAACGTGTCCAGAGAAGGGCAACAAAGTTGGTGAGGGGTTTGGAACACAAGCCCTATGAAGAGAGGCTGAGGGAGCTGGGGTTGCTTAGCCTGGAGAAGAGGAGGCTCAGGGGAGACCTTCTTGCTGTTTACAACTACCTGAAGGGAGGTTGTAGCCAGGCGGGGGCTGGTCTCTTCTCCCAGGCAACCAGCACCAGAACAAGAGGACACAGTCTCAAGCTGCACCAGGGGAGGTTCAGACTGGAGATTAGGAAGAAATTCTACACAGAGAGGGTGATTGGCCATTGGAATGGGCTGCCCAGGGTGGTGGTGGAGTCACCGTCATTGGAGGTGCTTAGGACGAGACTTGATAGGGTGCTTGGTGCCATGGGTTAGTTGATTAGGTGGTGTTGGATGATGGGTTGGACTCGATGGTCTTTAAGGTCTCTTCCAACCTGATCTATTCTATTCTATTCTATTCTATTCTATTCTATTCTATTCTATTCTATTCTAAGCTGATTACAGAAGACACACATTTCCCAGAAGTTTTTGGGTGCCTTGTACTTTTTTTAATTCATGATGCTTAAATATGCATTCATTTATAGAAGGTTTATTATTTATTTCCCAGACTGTACCATAGCTGAGGTTCTGCAGCAGGGATCTCAGATGCAAAAAAGGTTGCATTTGATGGCTTTTATTTCACTCATTGAACTGAGAAGACTACACTACAGTTGTCTGAAGACTGAGAGTTGCTCCCTTCTGCTGCCTGTTTTGCCATTCGCCATTCACCCTCAGCCTCCTCTTCCTAAAGCTGAAGCCCAAAGGCACAAAAGTAGTGCCCAGGGGATGTAAAACTGGAAGTGGGGAGAAAGAGCATTTCAGGAAAAAGGAATTACTTCAGCAAAACTGTATCTGTGTGTCCTTAAAATGTTTGTGTTCTGGTCAGAGCTTACTCCTTCATAATTCAGATTCTCCCTTGTCTTAGCCTTGCAGTGAAATCATACTTCTGTGCTTCTGACATTTCAGGCTGTTGCTAGCATAGAAATAATTGTGATAGCACAAATCCACCAGGGATGGGCAAACTGCATCCACAAAAATAGCAACTGCCATGAACCTCAGCCCAAATGTTGAACTCTCTTCCCCTCCTCTCTTCTCTTTTTAAAGTGGTGGGTTTTATTTTCTTAGGCTAACATGATTTCAGTAAGTACCTCCCTGAAATTAATCATGTGGACTCTACGGTCTTGGCCGTCTTCACTGATCCAGCTGCTGTCCTCAAATCTGACAATTTCCAATGCTTCCCTTGGGTTAGAGGGAGTGAGTCCATTTTGGGGTATACCTTTGACCTGAGGAATGCATGGGATGGGAAGACATCAGCCAGCTGAGCCCAGAAGAAAACGTGCCAAAACAGAGACTCCCCTGATGAAATATAGCTTGGAGAGCAGAGCTTCAGGAAGCCAGAGGGAAGGAACTGCTTTAGGTGCAGGGGTGGGGGGAGATGAGAAAGGGATAGAAAGAGTCTGAAGATGTTGGGAAGAATAAATTCAGAGCAGAAGAAAGATATTTGAACAATTTTCCACAAGCCCTGGAGCATCCAGGTTGGGATACAACCAGCTTGTGCCTACCTTGGTGGAGTAAGAGCGGAGGAGCAAGGGTCTGTCTCTCTGTGTGGATGTACCCTCACGGGTGGAACGCAGCCCCTGTTCCTGCAGTTGTCTGTGAAATCTCAGCTGAGGAGAGGAAATGGTCTTGCAGGAGAGAGCAGCTTGGTTTTGGACGCAAGTAGTGCAGTTAATTAGCACCTCTGAGGAGACTAATGATGAGGAGCTGAGGAAGGTGAAGGAAATCTGCAGTTCATGCCAGTGTTCTGGTGAACTTTCCAGAGCGTGGAAGTTTCTCTTTAAGCCACGTACATGCTGCAGAGCAGGCGTGTGGGAAAGGTTACAGTGAATTTGCCCTCACATAAGAATCACTTTAGAGCAAGTAACAGTCCCAACATGAGAAAATGATTTTGAGCCATGAGAAGCTGAAACATTGTTCAAGGACTTGTCAGAGCTGCTCTCTGCGTTTCTTGCTTTCATATGTTTAGCTTAGGTAATATTTACGGGTTGAGGCGTTTGGTTTATTGGCCACGGTGTTCGCTTTAATCAGGCTATCACATGCTGCATGTGGGCTGCACTGCGTGGAATTGAGGGGTAGCTCTGCCCTGCTCGCCCAGCATGAAATGTGCTGGCCTTTAGAAACTCTGCTTCTTCGTGCCTCTGGTGTTTAACTGCATGCCAAGTGTGAAAACGAATCTGTCCCGTATAAAAAATAATGGCATGTATAGAGTGCCATTGATCTTGCATTTCAAAATATGGTTACAAGCTATAGAGAATAAATCCCCAGCAAGTACTGCTGAATGTTTTCCCTCTGACTAATGGAGGGTTTGCTTGTGCCTGACAGCACAGAGGGGGCTGCCAAGATGGTGGGGGAAGAAGGAGGCAGGAGCCCAGGGCAGTTCCCATGGGTCTGGTGATAAAAGAAGCCTAAACCTCCTTTTCATTTTTATTTTTTAACCTGGCAGCCTCCTGCTTGGTGCAGCACTCTCTGTGCTGCCCAGGGAAACTTTGCCCCAGCCGTTTCAGCTCTCCCTGACTCTTCACGCAGCTTGCAAGAGGTTTCACCATGGCTAACAAGAGTGATGAAGGCGCAGCAAAGTGAGACATCAAGGGGGACAAGAGGAAGAATGTTTTGTTAGCCATGGGACCCCTCAGGGACTTTCTGGTCTGCCTGCAGCTGGTCCATCTGCTGGGCTTGGCTAACTGGTGCTGGCCACATCTCCAGGGCTGCCTTACCCCTCTGGAGTCCCTGCAGCAGCTCTATCTCTGCTGTGTGAAAATCTGGGAGCAATTGCTTTTCTTTTCTCCTCCCTCCTTAATGCCAAAGACAGCCATGGGGAGATGGTCACTACACACAGGCAGTTCTCAGAGAGCCTGGACAGGTCTCAGAGGCAGGTGTGATGAGGACTTGATAATGCATCTATTTTTCCATTCTGAAGGATGTCTCTCTCTCGTAGGTGTGTGCTCACAGGGCTGTCAGTGCTCCCCGAGCACTGAAAAAAGAGGATTAATTCCTAACTGGGAAATGAAAGCCTCAGTAGTTTTATCCCCATTTCTCTGTCTTCCTTCATACCTTAATACTCTTAAGTAAGGTTCAGGTGCTCAGCAGCCATTTTTCAAGAGGTGGAGAGAGGCCAGCACGTTTCAGCGCTTTTAACTGCGCGTGTGAAATTCTTGGATGCTAAGCTGTCAGAAGACTGCTGTGGGGCCAGGCCTTTGTACCTGCAGAGGAGGAGTTTGGTGTTTTAGCCATAATTTAGCCATTACATCAGGAGCTTGGATGTTAGACTGTTATTCTGCTTGGGGTAATTTCAGAATTAGGTCATGGTGGGATCAATTGTGGACCTCCTTCCTACAAGCTGCTCTTTTCCCTGTTCAAATATCAGCTCGGCAAGCCCTTGTGGGTGCTAGTTGTGGTTGCACAAGTATGCTCTCATTGCAGATGTGCGAATTGAGGAAGCTAAAGCTCAGGCACAAGTTCCCCCAGCAGGTCTCCTCTGCAGGACCATGTGATCAGAGGGCCAGTGGAGGCAGCTGAAGCTGGTGACACCATTAGCCTCTTTGCCAGACCCATGGAGCTCCAGGCAGAGTAAATTCTTGCCCCTTTTTTTGAACTCCACTGCTTTGAGCATTTACCTAGGCACCCTGTGTACTTTGAGTAGCACTGTCCTGAATTGAGCATGTGCTCCAGGAAACAACACAAGCATTTGTATTTGAAGGGTGAAATTGAGAATTGTGCATTATAATTCTAGTGTATGCATAGCATATGATTTTTAATGCAGCATTGTGACAGAGAAATTATGGGTAAACCATAGTAAACCACAATAAACTGGATCCCACCCCATAAAGCCTTCATCTGGTCATGAACTCCATATGCTTTCTTAACTTTAAATATCAGACAAAATTCTCCTGCTCCTTAATGCTTATTAATCTCTACTGATATCTGCACTCATGCATAGTCTGTAGGTGACACACACTTCCAGTCCTGGGTGTGGAGCTTGACTCTTCTGGGATGTCTATATGACTACATCTCTTTCCTCTTTCCCAAAGGTCTGTAATACATCCAAAAGAAGTTCATCACTCCAGTGCTTACTCTCTTCCTCATCTTGCTTTTGATTTTACTTTTCTACTAGGGTTTCTGTACTGTGTTTTATTGATTTCAGAGGCTTAGGGTGCAGGTTTTTAAATCATACCTTTTTTGTGTATTTGTGTTAGTGGTGTCGAGAGCTTGAGTGCATCACCAAGATGTGACCAAATTGCTGAGTGGCTTTGGCACCTGAATGCCTTAACAAATCCTCTTAACAAAGGAATTTCTCAAGGGTAGGGTGGAGGGAGTTGAGAAGTAAGAGATACAAAGGAGATGAATAGATGTGCACACAATGTCAGCTCCCAGGGTCTGGCTGAGCTGCTCATGATGCAGTTTGAAGGGCAGAGGGAAAACTCACCTCTGAATGCAAGACACACTTCTTCTGTGGAAGTATCTATTGAATATTTAAATTTCTCCCCTATCCTAAAAACATCCTTTCAAGAGAAGTAGAGGAATGTGGCTATATGACAAGAAGTTTCCATTTCATCTCAAATAGACTGTGGAAGAGTCTAGGCCATTGTCTTCCTTTCATCTTTTGTGATAGTCCATAACAATGATTGTGACAGAATCTATGGATGGTAAAAGTATTTTTAAACGTTATGAATCTTAAAATAGCCTCATGTTTCTCTGTGGTTTTTAGCATCCAGAAAGTTGTGTAGCCTTCAGTGCCAGAAGATGACCTGATTCTGGCAGAGCAGCCAGTGTAGTCAGGTTGAGGATGTGACCCTCTACATGCATTAAGTTTAGATTAAATAAACATTTTCCTCTACAAACACAGGACATACCACCACATGTGTAGAATATTTATACTGCCCTGGGCCTTCCCACTGGCATCAGAAGAAGTTCTGTGTATTAGTGATGGGGATCTTATTCTTCAGCCAACTTCCAGAATTGTACATGTAGAAAATGCTGAGTTTTGAATCAGATTCACAGTGGGTGTGAATCTTCATTGAGTTCCTTCATGTTTTGCTGATGTACAACAGCAGAATTTTGGTCTCCTCAGGTTCTGTTATTTAGAAGATGGTAGCAGTGTCCGCAATATATAGATCTGACCAACCAGCTGGTTTGATGAACACACATACACACAAAGTGATCAAGTCTGCTTTTAAGACATTTGCACCTTGCTGTTGACTTCAGCAGAAGTACCCTGAGGCTGAAGCATTAATTTTTCCTTTATTAGAGACCAGAGAAATGAAATGGGAAAGAGACATGTGAATTCCCTCAGCATGTGAAAATCTTGACCTAGAATCTGTGATGAAGCTCAACTGACCTAGATAGTGTGCTTAGCAATTTTAAAAAGGCCACTAGCTACTTCCTTCATTTATAAATTGCAGGGGATTTGCTCTTTTAAGTTATTGAAATAGAAGGCTTGTGTCAGCATCATACCCAAGATAGTCTGGTGTCAGCTGGTACCAAAGATAGTGCCTCCAAAAAGAAAGGTGGGAGATGGAGAGAGAAGGACGAGCAGGTTCTGAAAGGATGAGGTGAACGTTGAGGGCTTTAGGAGAGCAGGAAGTCCACTGGAGACTTCTGACACCAGACTGCCAGATGAGCCTTCCCTCCTGAGATGTCAGCATACATTCACCATCATAGCAAACATGCAAAGTTCTTGCCAGTGCCCAATGATGCCTGATGAGTCCTCCCACAGTCTTGCATTAAGGGATCTCCCTTGGCAGTTTCTAAAAAGCTGTACCTTTATGAATTGTCTCCCATTTGTAACCTGCCATGTGAGAACCTACTACTCTGCCTTAGGGCAAAGTTAAAGAGGAGAGCATAAATTCCTGCTACAAATGCCTCTGTGCTGTGGTGAATCCCTGTGCGAGCTCCTGTAGTGCTCGTCAGGATCAGGATGTGCAGGAGTCGTCTTTGTGCAGGGATTACCTGCAGGCTGGGGCAGAGGGACAATCCTGGCTCCTTATCTATAAACAGCTCCGGTTTGTTCCACAAAATAATTTAGAAGCCTATAAATTGTTTTGCCATCTCAACATATTTCATTAGCTGTTGCTACTGTTTAGAGGCACCGTGCTGTATCCAGGACTATGGCTGGATTCTGGATTCATTGCCTGTCAAGGGAAGAAATTAAAAAATATTTCAAAGCAATGCAACATTTAATTTATAACTATTAGAATTAGTCAGCTTGGAGCTTAAACCTGCATACTGTGCTATTCCACTCAGTGGAAATGGGGCTGGGACCATTTATTTACTAATTAACCGTTGTCATGGAGGGGACCTTGCCAACTATACATTGCCACATCACCATCCTTGAAAGTCACACAGAAGGGAGCATGTGAAAGTGCTCTGTATTAAGAAACACAACAACATTATTTCCAAACCTGCTAAACTGGCATCATATTCCCTACATTATTATATTTGGCTACTGTTTAGGGATGGAAGAATCAGGAACCTATAATTTAAAACCTTGTAGAATACCATGGTATAAAAACTTTTAGCGCGTTTAAAGGTTTTTATTCCATTTTGGAAAGTGTTACACAAAGAGAGAAGGTTGGGTTTTGGGTTTTTTTTTTCCCCCTATGAAAACTATTTTTTGGCTGAAATGATATTTGAAGTAAAAGCTTTTTATAGCTTCTGGGAACCCCAACATTTCTTCTGCCTTCCCTTCAACCTTCAAAAACTCATCTTGTTTTCTGCATAGCAGAAACTAACCCCATTGCTGAGGGTGCCCCTTAATGCTGCACAGAAACATGGCTTAGGTGGTGCACACAGTCATCTTCAGGACCAAGACTGAAATTCATCCTCCAACTAAAAATTATAGGAGTGCATTCAGTGATTAGTGGGATCAGATATAAGAGCTGACATCAGCCTTTGGCCATCCCTTACTCAGGGATATTCATTGCAAATGACAGTTTGATTCTACATAATGCTGCTAACAAGCGTTTGAAGGCTCTGCTTTCAGAAAGCACTGAAACTTCTCCCACTGCTGTTAAAAAATGGAGTTGAGCAAATGCTAAGAGCTTTTGAGAATCCTACTGTGACTGTGCCAACCTCACTCACTAAACCCACACCTCACTCTGAAATGAGTCAAATTTCATCTTGGTGGGCCTATTTGAAATAATTCTTCCACTCCACCTTTCCTCTTTCAAAGCCTCAGTTGGAGAGCTGTGACCATTTTGGGTACTGTGTGACAAGACAGACAGAAACCAGTTGAGAAGGATCCAGACGAGGTTAGGAAATCTGAGATATGGGGAAGAATGGAAAAACTGAGTTTGTTTGTCTGGAAAATGAGACTGAGGAGTACAGTATCAGTATTTAAACACAAAAAAAAAGGTATCAAGAAAGGGAAAAGAATAAACTGTACTCCAAAGTAGTACATTCAGAATAACTTCCCAGTTGTAAAGGTAACAGATGTCTTAAATAGGGTATTGAGGAAGGCTGCAGAATTGCTGTACTGGAGATGGTTAAGAAAAGGTTGCACACCCATCCTACCAGCATTAGGTCAGATGAAATTGATTCCAGCTTGTGCCAAGGAGAAAATTTTGGGGTTTGGTTCTTTCCCCCCTCTTTTTCTTTTTTCTTCTATATCTCTTCGAATAATCTTCTGGCATTTCTTCCAACCTATTTCTTATCATGCTGTAAGCTTCTTTTGTTGAAAGAAGAAAGCATGGCAGAATGGGTTCTTTTGTTTCATGTGAAGAATGATTTCCAGGAATAGTGTTCTTGCTGAATGTGGTATTTGGATAGAAGTTTGACCCTCAAAGGCAAAGGAATTGGATATCTGCTGTGTGCTTTCTAATAGCTCACAGTTGGTTCATAGTTGTAAGCTACAGACTTGTGCAGAGCTGGGCTGGGGAGTGACTGAGCTGGATGCCCTATTTCAGACAAGGAGGAACAAAGAAGAGGACAACCTGGAGTGAGTGACTTGTCCATCTCATTCAAACAGCAGCTATGATGAGAAGGAGAGGGAGTCACGTCCAGAAAGGCTGAGTGAAGGTTTCTAAAAGCATGAGATACCAGAGGGGGGGAAACTCTTGAGAGTTCAATCGAGAGTTGAGAAGAGCCTTCAAGGGGAGAGGTGGAGTTTAATGAAAGGTAGGTATGTATTCTGTGTGAACCTACTAGGATAGACATTTGTATTACATAAGCCTGTCTGGACATCATCCATGTCTTTCCTCTCCCAGCAAGACTGCCCTCATTGCTAAGTCACAAGAAATGCATAGTCTTGCTTTTTCTTTCTTGCCAGCCCTTGTGTATTTTGTGTGCTGGACTGTCCGGTGTCCCAGCTGCAAAAGGTGTGAAGAACATCACACTTCAGAGTAGGATGTATCCTTGCACCCAGGAAGAGGGCTGACTTTTCAGGTTCTTATGTATAAGGTGGGCTTTGCTGCTGCTTCTTCCAGCTGTGAGTCAAGAGAAATCAGAAGCCTGCTGTGCGCACACAGGCAGAAGCTGTAGGTTCCTAGTGCACGAAATTGCAGACCAATTTCCCACAGGTGCTTTTAGCTGGAGGAGAGAGGCAGGATGGTGGAGGTGCTCCCTCCCTCTTTCCTTATCCCATCTTGTCTCCATGGATGTCCCTGCTGCTGCCCTGTGAGCCTTGCTTCATGCTGCTTGTTTTCCTGCTCATGGTGGGAGGGGCGCAAGGCAGCACTTGTCAGCACAGTGGGTTTAATGCTGGCCCCAAAGGTTAGCTATGGCAAAAGGAAGAGTCACCATACCTACACCCAGTCCTGGATTTCAGCCCAGATCCCTAACCAAAAATAGCTGGCTGATTTAGCACTGCTCAGGTTATGCATGGGACACTTCAGTTTTTGCTGAGTTAGTAAATGAACTCTATGATATGGACATAGTTCCCTTTGCTTCCTCTGCATGATTGTTCCTATTTATGAGTGATTACTCATATTCAGAAGTTATTTTCTATCTTTTGTTGTTTTGAACTTTAATTAAATTTTAATAACTATATTCAGCTTTTTGAAAATGCAAATTGAGCAGCTGACTGGCTCAGCATTTTGATTCATGTAATGGTTCCTCATCTCAAATGCACTGAAGTGCCCTAAATATTAATAGATAATTAAAATGAGCATGGCTGAATTAGTCCTTCTCTTCTCCTTTTGCTCATCTCAGGGATGTGTTCTACATCCTGGTCTATTCTTTGCCTCCCAAAGTAACAAATGACTAACTTGAAACTCATAGTATATTTTCACGGTAAAAGGAATTACTTTGGGTGGTCCAAGAGAGTATAAAGGACTGCACTGGGGCAGAAACATTTCCTAACTCTGAGGGTTATTATTAGAATAATTAGACTTAGTAATTATGTCTGTAGAGGTAGATCAAACAAAACCCAGCGCGTGTCATTGTGTGCCCTGAAATACACATCTAACGAGAGAATAAAATGCTCTAGGAATCCAGTTGGGAATGATGATCACTTGACAATTCCAGTGAAAACTAACCCAAGAAGTTAGCAACTGATTTATTGAGAATCAGACACGTTGTGAAACCTTCTCAACCCACATCCTGTTCAAGGTACTGTGTGAGATGAAACTTGGAAGGCACCAAAGCAGTGTGCCTCTAAGAGGTCCCTGGTGGAGCAATATTAATAGGCTTTTTGTTGTGCTACTTCTGGTTTAATTTGTTCTGGACTTTATTAAACCCCTTTAAAACATCAGCTTTATTAATCTCTATTTGTAACAGACACCCAAGCCTGCTAGGCTATTCCTGGAAGACTGAAAGGCTGGGTAAGTAGAAAAAGTAATTTATTAAACAAGAAGTAATCATGTTGGGTTTTTTTTGGGGGGTGTGTGTGTTCGTTAGCTCTAAAGGAATATCAAAAGAAAATTTAGTTTAGAGGGATACATTCTGTATTCTTTAGAAGGATAGATTCTAATGCCATTAGATGATCTTTCAAGGTCCCTTCCAGCCCCTAACATTCTGTGATTATTTGTGAAGACTTCAAGGTAATATGCTCTTAGTTATGTGGTCTTGCTTCTAAAACACTGATGAAAAGCAAGGAACATTTCCCTCCTTTACTGACTTCTTGTTTAAAAGCCCAAGTACTTAGACCCATCAAGAACCTTCAGAACCCTGTGAAGAAGCTGTTTAAGGAGCTTAAGGAGACAAGGGACCTAATCCTGTGTCCTCTTGTTCTGGTGCTGGTTGCCTCTTCTCCCAGGCAAGCAGCACCAGAACAAGAGGACACAGTCTCAAGGTGCATCAGGGGAGGTTTAGGCTGGATGTTAGGAAGAAGTTCTTAATAGAAAGAGAGATTGGCCATTGGAATGTGCTGCCCAGGGAGGTGGTGGAGTCACCATCACTGGAGGTGTTTAGGAAGAGACTGATGGGGCACTTGGTGCCATGGTTTAGTTGATTAGATAGTGTTGGATGATAGGTTTGACTCAATGATCTCAAAGGTCTCTTCCAACCTGGTTTATCCTATCCTATCCTATCCTATCCTATCCTATCCTATCCTATCCTATCCTATCCTATCCTATCCTATCCTATCCTATCCTATCCTATCCTACCCTTTTCTTTTCTTTTCTTTTCTTTTCTTTTCTTTTCTTTTCTTTTCTTTTCTTTTCTTTTCTTTTCTTTTCTTTTCTTTTCTTTTCTTTTCTTTTCTTTTCTTTTCTTTTCTTTTCTTTTCTTTTCTTTTCTTTTCTTTTCTTTTCTTTTCTTTTTTTTCTTTTCTTTTCTTTTCTCTTCTTTTCTTTTCTCTTCTCGTCTCTTCTTTTCTCTTCTCTTCTCTTCTTTTCTTTTCTTTTCTTTTCTTTTCTTTTCTTTTCTTTTCTTTTCTTTTCTTTTCTTTTCTTTTCTTTTCTTTTCTTTTCTTTTCTTTTCTTTTTTCTTCTCCTCTCTTTTCTTTTCTTCTCTTTTCTTCTCTTTTCTTCTCTTTTCTTCTCTTTTCTTTTCTTTTTTCTTTTTTCCTTTTCTTTCCTTTTCTTTCCTTTCCTTTTCTTTTCTTTTTTCTTTTCTTTCCTTTCCTATTTTTTATCTTTTCTTTTCTTTTCTTTTCTTTTCTTTTCTTTTCTTTTCTTTTCTTTTCTTTTCTTTTCTTTTCTTTTCTTTTCTTTTCTTTTCTTTTCTTTTCTTTTCTTTTCTTTTCTTTTCTTTTCTTTTCTTCTTGAGTTCAGTATCCAAGGCCTTCAGTTGCAGAGTAGCACCATGTGGTGGCTTGAAATTCCACCCCCCAACATTAAATTTGCCAGACCAGCTCAGCTGGAAGCACATGAAAGATGTATTTACAAACAAAACTACACTCTACAACGAAATGCAATGAATATGTACAAGATATACAGTAGTGACAATATTTACAGGTATTTACAATTAATAAACAGCACAAGGACCCCACCGGCCAAAGATCAGGGGAAGGTACTAGCTTCTCCCTCCCTGCCCCCCCTTACCCTCCTGTGCATAGAAGGGGCAAGAGACAGAGCGGAGAAGTTGATACCAGTCACAACAAAAGCGATGCAGCCAAGGTCAGTAAAGCCAGTCAGTATCTCCCAGCCTGAGGAAAAGAGATTGTTTTGATACAACTAGTTTAAGTCCCTTATCTCTTCCAGTGGAATTGTTTAGAACTCTCATTATTTTCCTTTTTACACCCAATAGTGATTTATTTACATTTTACT
The DNA here is from genome assembly GCF_014839835.1 of Dryobates pubescens. Lineage (NCBI taxonomy): Eukaryota > Metazoa > Chordata > Aves > Piciformes > Picidae > Dryobates > Dryobates pubescens. Next base: position 6,512,225 of record NC_071614.1, on the reverse strand, counting down.
GCTTTCTGTTCAAGATCTGTGAAAAAAACATTTGAAAGGCATAGCCTAAAACTGCCACACGTCATGGCGTCAAGACATCAGGAGGTCTTGAGTGACCTTGAGAATGACAAAGTTCCTGAGGTATTGAAACCAAACTCTTCATGGATTTTCAAGCCTCTCGATGCCCATCACTCGTAGCATGTGGAAAAGCCTCTCGTATGGAAATAAAATCATGCTTTAATGAGATTACATTCCACCTCACCACTAATGACCTCACTGGGAAAGAGTGGGGCTAGCTGTTGCAAATTGAGTGTTTTCTGCTTTTGCAAAGGAATTGCTTTTTTCTCCTGATAAGCAGGCAGCATTAATATCCTAAGAGTCCACATAACGAAACTGTACATAGTTTGGTTGCATTTTTATCTCCATCTGACTTAGACTGTGCACCATATGTGAGATCCAGAAAGAAAAATTCCCCTTTCTCCATGAGAAGGCCTGACATGTGGCACTCATTTAGACAAAGAATTCATGCAGAGACATGGAGAGGTCTTTTTTGACTTCTCATTTCTCTTATGAAATATGCCACTTTTTTTTGTTGTTAAGCAATTTCATGCTTGGAGAATCTCCCTCTTATTTGTCTAACTTAGCCTTTTCCAGAGCGAAGACATCTTTCTCCAGTGTACGTGAAGAAAGGAGACATTCATGTCTGAATGAGGTGCAAGGAACATGGGACAAATGTATTTTACCCAGTGAAGGCAATCAAACAAAAAAATCATATTCCATTCTGCAGAAGTGACCCACCCTATCAGGTATTCAGTGTGAAATTATTTTTCCTCTCTCCCGTTTTCTTCACCTCCACCCCCTGAAAAAGTCGAGTTCCAGACCATTAAATGATCAGGTCATGCCTCAGGAAAAGCCAGAGGAAGAAAAGAAAAAGGAACAAAGGAGATGGTTAGGAAGGTCACCAACACAACCTTCTAACCCACACAAGCGTGAACGTGAAAGGAAAGTTCTGCTCTATAATCTACTCTTTCACATCACTCCTTCTCCAGAGTGGACTGAGAGTTATTTGATTTTTTTTTAACTCATTCTAAATTAAAGAAAGGCTTTAAAGCAAATCCTTATTAGACTGGCATGGTTGCTCAACTCATTAAGAGCTATACCAAAAATAACAGGGGACAACCTCATCACAGAGTAATGAAGTCCAATTGAAACTGTTACTTTTGGCATTCCGCTTAATCTCTTATGCACACATGTGATGTCAAAGTTTCTGGATTTGAGGAAAATTAGATAGGTTTTTTTTTTTTTGTTTTACCTTTTTGGGAAGAGCCTCTACACTCTAACATGTGTGTTTATGCATCGTGGCCTTCAGTCTTTCCGATGTAATTTTAGGAACAAGCACTTCATGTGGGTTACTAATCGCAAAAGCATGAAACTGGATTTCGCAACGTTATGGATCGAGGCAAACTATCCTGCAGTTTAAAGACCTTCTGGTGCTTTTTCTCTTCTCAGCTGAGAGAGAGAAGCCTCTCTTGATGGGTGCCAATGGGCATCCTGATGTGGGAGGAGAGCTGGGGAGCGTGCAGATTCTAGGAGCTGGAGTTGGGGGTGTACACTCGGCTTTGCTCCCACTCAGTCCCCACAGGTGGTTTGAATCTGACTGCCAGGTGCTATCTGCTTCCCAGCCAGCAGCTTCCCAGTCCAGATGGCAAAACCCAAATATGACTTTTTAAGGCAGTGTTTCATGGAGAAAAGTCTCACTCCTGTCACAATCTCCCTGCTCATCCTGCCATGTTCAAGCAGGAGCTGCTGATGTGCAGTGTGGAAAGTGTTCTCTCAGTGCTGTGTGCTGCCTGGGTGGGAAGATGAGATGGGCTTTGGATTTTTGTTCCTCTGCTTGCTCTGTGTTCATGACTTCTGTATGAGGGCTTCAATGTGCTGCTTGACTCTTTCTATAGTTGCATATCCATATGGTGACAGCAATTGTGGAAACTAACAGTATGACAATCTTACCCCTTTCTAATTGCTTATAAAAAGAAAAGGACACAACAGAAATAAAAAGGCTGTACACAGTTGTGCTTAACAGAGATGTGAAGTTAATAATGGTGTTACATCCTGTATTAACCATCCTGCAGATACTCAGAGGCAATCAGGTGCCTCCTTCCTCACTTAAATAAAGGGAGTTAGGCACTGAGGTCCCTGGCTTGGTCCAGAGTGAACAAAGCTTCCAGGTCTTGCAAACTCTGCTGTGTGCATGATTCTGCCTATGGCTGCTCATTCCCCTCAAACTGTTGTCTGCAGTGCTGGGCCAGCTCTGCACTGCACATTTTTGATGCTGGGCAAACAAGGGTGGCTGCAGACCCCAGACACAGCTCTAGTCCCAGCAGCTTTGCATGCTTCTCACACCATGAGAGCTGAGATGCAAGGTGTTTGGTCTCTTTGCCTTCTGGATCATGTCAACAGACCTACACATCACTGTGCTGGGATGTGCTGTAGACATATGTAAGTCCCAATCTGTACAGTCCCTTCTTTGGGGTGTGTTCTTCTCTTTTGGCTTTGCATAGCCTTTTTTTTCCCTCCCTCTTTGTGTATGGCAGAATGTGATCCTAAGCTGAGAAAGCCCTTTCAGTGCTCAGGCCTAAGGACGTGTTAGTTTAGCTTTCTGCTACCATAATGAGTTGTCACAGATGAGCTTCACAAAAATGCAGCATTGTCTGACGACTCCTAAATGATTAGGTTTTGGGAAGCTGGCTGTTTATGTGTACCCAGCAGAGACTTCACAATCTACAGATTCCTCTTAAAAGGAGATTATGGTTTTGAATACTGCTTTGATCTCGACATTGCAGCTTCCCTACCAAGCCTTAAATGAGCCACAGTGTACAGTGACCTTCTGTGTAAAATATGTGATAAGGGCTTGTCTCCTTTTCTATCTTGAAGAGGATTACATGAACTGGACCTGCTCCTGTAGTTTCTCATGCAGCCTTTAGAAATTGCGTAAGTGATAGAAATAGTCCTTATCTAGCATCCTGGTTTAAGAGACCAGGCTATGCCTGAGATAGAGAAAGATGTAATCTTCCCAGTTTGCTACTACTGAGCTACTTTCTAGAGCTATGGTTTTGAGAAGCAAGGAAAAATTCTGATAAACTGCAATAACACCTAAAAACTGCAACTGACCATCTCAGAGCATTGATGACTTTTGTGTAGATGTGACCTTAATACAGAGGGAAATCAGCTCTGGTGTCTGTCAGTAACAGCAGAATATGGTGGAGAATTGCCATGAGGAATTGCTGATGGCTTGTGTCAATCTGTACAAATGCAGTCTGTGTAAGTTGTGGTAGTTTGAGGTTTCAACCCACCACAGTAAGTGCAGCCTGTGCTTGGCTTGCTGAAGGTGGTATGAAGGCTCAAACTCCACGTGTGCTTATGTTTGGGTGGGACTAGTCATAAGTAATCCCTTGGGAATTCTCATGTGCTTAAGTACTTGTAGGTTAAGGGGCTAATGTGAAATTAGCATAGTTTGAAGAGAACAGTGATCTTGGACCTGGATGATCTAACACAGGTAAGATGGAATGGAGTTTCAAGATTTCCCTTTGCATCTCCATCCCTTACAACAGTCAGAACATCCATGTGTGCCATAGAAGGCTGCACTGGAGCAAGAGAGGGGTATAGGGCAGGAAGGATATAGTCCACCCCAGGCTGGCCACTATCAGAGGAGGGGGCTCAAAGGGTGCTCTCAGGTCTTCATCCCTTTCAGGTCTCTGGTCAAGACTATTGGTTGTCATAGGTAGAGCATCTTTTATGCTGGGTCAGTGTCTGCTGAAGGAGAAGCTGATTCCTGAGCCTCCTAGGTTGTGAGCCACATTTGGGCTAGGACTCATTGCAGCTATAAGCAAGCAAAGCCTTGTTGGTGTCTTCAGCCCTGTACAGCTGAGTGGTCACAGCACACGTGTACTTTTCATTCATTGAATATAGACCAAATGTCCTATTCAGGGAATTTGGCATGAGGGAGCTTCAAAGAGAAGACACTAGAGAGATATTGGTGATAAGTCACAGACGTAGTGAATGGATGATTCTGTCACACTCACGATCCAGATTTGGCTTTGCAGCACCAGACAGCCAACCTGTGGCCTAACTGCCCATCACCTTCTTCCCCAGGTCCCTCAGAGATGGGGATGGAGGACTAAATTTTGCCCTTTGCTGGTGTTGTCTTTGGCATCCTTCAGCCTGTCTCCATCAGGTGCACACAACAGTGTGCATGTCTGCAAGCGTGACCATGCAGGTTGGGTTCTGATTTCATAGGATGGTCTGCTTCCATGGAACTGCTTCTGTCCCCAAGAGACCAGCTGGGTGCATGCCAAGTGTACATGGTGCCATATATGTTCCTGTCAAGTAGTAGGGGGAGCATGGCATATTGACAGCAAAATGCATGTGTTCCTTCCCTGTACTGATCATTCCACAGCTCATATTGATGCTACATCTCCCTTTTGTGTGCACCAGGAACTGGAATAGCCCATCTGGTTCATTGTGGCCAAAAATTCAGTGCACTGATGGAAAGCCTGGCAGCTCTTCCAAGAGGTTTATCTGATAACCACCTCAGATGTTTGAGCGTGAGTGAACTGCCTGCACTCTTTGCCATTGCAGAACCACAAGAAAACAATACAAAAAGATCTTTTGGTTGGTTGTTAGGTTCTTCCTCTAGCCTTGGACAGAAAGAGACAGACCCCTTTTTTTCTTCTCTCTTTTAAGGAAAGGCCTCTCAGAGGCCTTGAACACAAGCCCTATGAGGATAGGCTGAGGGAGCTGGGGTTGTTTAGCCTGGAGGAGACTCAGGGGAGACCTTATTGCTCTCTACAACTACCTGAAGGGAGGTTGTAGCCAGGAGGGGGTTGGTCTCTTCTCCCAGGCAACCAGCACCAGAACAAGAAGACACAGTCTCAAGCTGTGCCAGGGGAAGGTTAAGCTCGAGGTGAGGAGAAAGTTCTTCACAGAGAGAGTTGTTAGCCATTGGAATGTGCTGCCCAGGGAGGTGGTGGAGTCACCATCCCTGGAGGTATTCAAGAGGGGATTGGATGTGGCACTTGGTGCCATGGTTTAGTAGTCATGAGGTGTTAGGTGACAGGTTGGACTTGATGATCTTTGAGTTCTCTTCCAACCTTATTGATGCTATGCTATGATTCTATGAAACTCACAGCCCATCCTTTTTCCTCTTCCTAAGACCAGAAAGTTTAGGACTGGTTCTGGTTAGGCCTTTAGATCAAGATTTGTATTGTGTCCTACTTTATTTGCTAGATCTTACATTAGAAGCAGTACAATGACACTAATTCTGGTGACTTATTCAGTAGATATTTGCAGGGGAAAAAAATGTATGTTTAAATAAATTGAAGGTTGTGACACAGGCTGAAAAGTCAGGAAATCCACACTTAAGGCTGACACTAATGCTCATGTGGAAAATAAAAGACACAGTGACTCGAGTTCAGCAGGGAATGCCAACCATAACTCTGAGTTTCCAGGCTTTGTGTCAGGTTCTGTCAATGTAATGTTATTTAAATGGAGTTTTCTGCCTGTGAATTCACTTGTGTTTTAATGGCAGGATTATTTTAAGAGGAATAATAATAGAAATTTTTTTTTTTTTAGGAAAAGTTGCTTGAAAAAAATCTCTGTTCTTGTACATAAAGTCATAGAATTGTTTTGGTTGGAAAAGACATTTAAGATCATTGAGTCCAAGCATTATCTAACTCTACCAAGGCTGGCACTAAACCATATCCCTCAGCATCACATCTCTGCCTCTTTGAAACAGCTCCAGAGATGGGGTTTTGACCAGCTTCCTGGGGAGCCTGTTCCCATGTTTGATAACTCTTTCAGTGAAGAAGTTTGTTTCTAATCTCAATTACAGGCCAGAGTGGATAATCTTGTACCAAAGCCGTACACAGGCAGGAGGCGAGAAGTGGCTTCAATTCCTGGCCTTGCCAGACATTTCCTGGGTGATCTTTGTCATCTCATTGACTTGCACCCCATTTTCCCAGTCTGTGAAATATAAGGATAGCACTGACCTCCTTCCTAATGTTCTTCATAAAGCTGCTGAAGAGAAGTGCCAAGGTTTAGCAGAGCAGCAGGGTCTGCACGTAGGAACACAGCACACCTCTCACCTCCAGCGAGATGTATTTCATCTATCTCCTTTTGCCACGTGCATCTGTGCTGTGCTCCTGCGGCTGCTGAAGGACCCCTGACTTGGGCAGGGCTCCCACTTGGAGGTCACCAGCCAGCTCTGGCTGCAGCATGTGATTCATCACTCGTGCCAGCAACCTGCAGGTCACAGCACGGTGATCAACCCACCACCTGTGTGGACTCCTAGGAGAGGGCTGGAGGCAGCCAGCACAGCCGTCCTGACACGTTTGGAGGGTTTCTCTCTCTCCAGCTGTTCTTACAGAAGACTTTCTCTCCTCCTTTCTTTTTTTCTTCTCCATTTTGTGGTCTCCTCTTTTACATTTCTGCTGAATCTTGTACCTTTCAGAAGCTATCTATGAGGCCTGGAGAAATTACTAATTCTGCCAATTTCAGATGGAATGATGGGGATTGGTTTTCTCAGTTGGTAGTAGAAATCACTGCATATCCCTGTAAAAATGTCATCTGGAGGAATTAAATTCTTTGATGATAGCAGCTAAGAAATTGCCCAACTCCTTTTGCTCATGGTGGAACTTCATTGCTCTTTTCTAATGCCAAGGAAATTTGATAGGGCACCATGATCACAGTGTGACCTGACCACAGTGATTTCTAGGAAGATCCACTACATCAGGCAACAGGAAACTAGGCACCTTTGAAAAGAAATCCCTCTGTGATGCGCTATAAATGGAATGGAAAAACTCTTGCTACCAGTGAAAGAGAGATCAGAGAAAGCACCAAGTGAGGAAGAACGAGAAGTAAAAGGAGAATGAAAATGATGTAGCGGAGCTGCTGATCCCCATTTTGCATCGCAGGGCTGCTATAAGGAAAGCACCTGTAAGGATAGCGTAACAATGACTCCCACAGGGATGGAGAAGATGGTGAATACCATTTGTTAAGCTGTTGCTTTGGAGGTTTACACAAGCATTTACAGAGCAGTTATGAATGAAACCAGCCAAAACTCAGCAAAACTGACTTTTGTAGCAGTGTGAAGCAGCTGTCCGTAATCAAGTAGTAACACTCTGCTCTCTCTAGCTTGGCAAGGTTTCTACTCATAAATAAGCTGAGCAAACAGGCTCCTCTTTATGTACTTCTAGCTGCATAAGGACTTTCCCCTAGGAATTTCTTTGGGGTGATTTGCTTCTCCTAAGCATACTAAAATTAAGGGGGAAGAGGATATAGGAAGGCAGAGGCCAACTGTGAAAACCAAGAGGAATTGAAGGAATTGGTGATGCAGGGAATTAGATTTGGGAATAAGTAAACAATGGGAAAGGTAAATCTGTTTCCTCCATGCTGCTTCTCTGTTGCCTTGATGTCACCTGAAAGATGTTTTTGCCTAAGGAACCATTTGCTTTTCTCCCTTATGAAAAGCACCTGGAAAACTCATGGGTCCTGGGGAGGGAGTACAGAAATGAGTCATGGGCTCCTGCTGAGACGTGAAATGGGGGAGGTCGAGGTCTCTGTGTTCAAGGACAATATAGGATGGGATAGGATAGGATATTGAGTAATGAGCTAGGGAGAGTTCTGTAATGAGAAAGAGCTGTCAAGGAAGCACAGAAATCAGGGAAATCACTATATGAGGAGGGAACAATCTGAAAGCTGTTGGACTGCAATGTTGTTATAGCTCTCACTAGAATTTCAAGCTTTGGGGAGTGGTACTATGTCAAGTCATCAAGAATTATAGAGAGAGAAATATAAGTGATAGATTCCATTCTTTCAGCTATTAAGATTCCCATGAATGTGACACTGAATTGTCTAAGACCAACTAAATTTAGGGGTATTTGTTTTATATTGAAGACCCAACCTGGCTTTTGTTGGCATGATGCTGGAGTAGCAAATGCCATGTTGAGCCCTGTTCTATGAAGGCTCCTGAGATTTGATTTTGCCTTTTTGTGTGTGTGCTTTTAATTATTTTTTAAACTTATTTTACCTGAGCTACTGAATGGGAGACAGAGGAACATAAAAAGACCACTGACAAGGCAAGTTCTCTGTAATATCCATGGCTAAAATACTTCAAGTCAGAAGTCTGTGCCTCTTCTGTGCTGCATAATTCCCACTGATTTTGAGGAGATACATATATATATATATATATATATATATATATATACAGACTGTAAGTGCATTTGGCTTCTGTGGACTAGGTGTTAAAAAACTTGGTTACATTGCTTTGATAATATAGAAGTTTAAACTAGTTAAAACCACAGACAACATTTTTCCTGTTGCCTTCCTCTGATCCATGGCAATAGTGATTCTTCAGAGATCTTTTGTGGATTATCCCCATTACTGTCTAAGATCATAAGTGACATCTGTGTCCTTTCTAGTCCTTCTTATGTGCTCCTCTATAGATCTATCAATACCTACCCAAGCGTATCAGATAGCTTGATGCCACTGAGACCCTAACGCGGTCTGTGCCTTTGTATGTGATAATTTGGTTTAAGCATCTAAAACCTACCAGGTGGTTTTACACTCAGAAGCCTGCTATCTTCAGCCTTTTCCTTGCTCTCTGGCTCCAGATGGGCTTAGCTCCTGGAGTATGCCAGAGCAAACTTAGTAACACATAAAGTGATGTGACTCGTGAGTCTCACTTAATTACATCCAAATGAAGTTTACACGGAGTGTGCTGTATATCCTGTCGACTGAGACTATTTTCTGTAGTCTGTAGGAAGGCATTCTCTCTCCCATGAGACGAATGTCCCCTGCCAGACAATGCAAAGCAGCCTCTCACCTTCCCCTCCAGTTGGAGAAAGGAAGCAGGAGGGTTGCCAGCTAGAGTAGGGGAGGATAAACACACCACATTATTTTGACCATAATGATTCAAAATTAAAACAAAAAAGAGAGAGAGAAAAAAAAAAAAAGAAAGGAAAAAAATTAAAAGCTTGTTGCAAAATATATGATTGGATTAAATCCCATGGATTTACAAGATATTTTCCTTGTCAAGCTGTTGAATTCTCAATGCCCATTCAGTCTAAATATCAGGTGTCATTTTCAATTTAACTTCAGTTCTAAATAAAAAAAAACCCCAAACAGTAGGAGAGCAGCAGCTTTTGTGCTAACAAATCTCCTTCATCACTTTTAATAAGTGGAAGGATGTTTTGTTTTGAAAGGCTGTTGATCAATCTTTAGTCTCTACCTCTTGCTGCTGTGAGGCTGTGGTAGTGATGAACATTACTTTTATTTCACTGGAGAGAAGAATGCAGTTAGGGATGTGAAGTTAGTGTTGTCAAGAGAAATAGAACACGGATGAAGAGAGTTGCAGTAGCTATGTTTGCAGCCACTTTGTGCCAGGTTGGCTACAAGGATTTTCTGTGTGTCACTGAAGAAGAAAGACATGGTTTATATTAATCCTTGAAATGGTCTGTATTATTGGATCTGTAGTTTGGATTTTCCCATTCCATCATGTTACAGAGATAGAAGCAAGATGGAATATGAATATGGAACTAGATCCAGACATCCTTCACATTTGGTTTGGGCCAACAGTTAGATCTAAACTTCCTCCAGGTGCATCCTATCCCAGATTAATTTACCTCTTATTTCCCTGAAATCAATACAGTTTTGCCCCAGGCTTTTGGCATTAACAGGATTTTGGTGACTATTTATTAGCTACAATTAGAGCGTGCTCGTTTGATAGTTCGTTATTTTGTCCCAGTAAAAGTCTCTGTTTCCCACTGTAGTATATAACCCAGGCAATCTGTCCCTCTTAAAGCTCATATTGTGAGGCTTTCAATACATCAGCACAGCAGCCAAATGTGGCAGTGGTATCCAAAAATGGAAGTTTATGGCTTAATAATGCACGTGTATTGGGCAGCCAGGTGATTTCTGCTGTTTCTTCATTTCCTCTCCAAACACAGTCATTTTATTGTCATAATTAGTGGTACAAGGAAACGCTATTGTGTGCTTTGGAAGAGTATTGACTCCATATTAGGAGTTAATCCTTTTCTGCTCAGAAATGTTCAGTGGGTTCTGTTTACTGCAGTTGTCTTCAAAAAGTCCAAATCAGTCTCCTGCTCTGCTGTTAATGGGCTTCCCCCCACACTCCCTTTGGTTCTTAATGTAGGGTCCTTCAATTGAACTCTTAAAAGGGAAGCTCTGACAAAGAAAAGGTCAAGGAAAGTTAAAGGAAACCTCTGTGGCTAATAAAACTGGGATACTGAAAGGGTTAAAATGGGAGTATGTGAACAAGGTCCCCTGATCCAAGCCATGAGGTATTTTATGTGGAATTTCTTGTAACTAATGGTAAGCAGGTGCATTTGAACCGCCGGATGCCAACCTGCCAAGATGTGTCATGGCTTTAAGACTTAGCCAGATCCTAATGTGTGGTGAGGTCTGCCTGGTGCTGGTAGGCTGGAGCCTTTCTGAGATATTGCTCATAATGTCTCTGTCAGACCAGGGCAGGTGTTAGAGATACCAGCCACCACTGCCTGCCTACTGGGGCAGCAGGAATAGCCAGGAGTTCTGTCCTATTCTTTGGATAGAGCTGCAGCCTGATAGCCATAAATGCCAAAGCAGTGTTGAGGATTTGTTCTCCATCAGCAGAACTGATTGTTTGCAGTGTTTTAATTCAGTATGTGACCTTCTGCTTCAGCAGCGCTGCTGTAAAGCAGCTCCTGGATGCAGAACCAAAACTGTGTGAGGAAACCCCTTGTGTTCAAGACCCTGAAGTTAGCCTCACCATGCCACACAGACCTCTTCAGTGTACAAAAGCTGCCTGACAAATTGACTGGAGTATGGTTTAGGGGTGAAGTTTGTAGGGTAGGGTTATCAGTTGGACTTGGTGATCCTGAGGGTCTTTTCCAGCCTCAATGTCTCTGTGATTCTGACTACCTAAAAATACACAGTCATAACATTTCTTTGATTAGTTATAATTGCTTAGAGTGCTGAGCTGGCTTGGAGCTGGTGGATTGGCTGCCCTTGATGTCACAGCCCTGCTGATATGTCCAGTAAATCTCTGGGGCTAACTGGTTCCTTACTGTGTATAAACTCCATTTCATGACAGCAATAATACCTTCCAGGCAGTGCTTGTCAGGGTGATAATTGTACATCTTGGGTGAGTGAAGTTACTCCACCTTAGCTGTGTAAAAAAATAGTAATAATAATAAAGAGAATTGTACCACTGGCAAAAATGGAAGAAGTTCCTGGTTTCCATGACTTTAGGAAAAAAAAAAGAAGGGAGGAGAATTTTTAATCATTTTTTCTTTTTCTTTTTCTTTTTCTTTTTCTTTTTCTTTTTCTTTTTCTTTTTCTTTTTCTTTTTCTTTTTCTTTTTCTTTTTCTTTTTCTTTTTCTTTTTTTTTCCTTTTTCCTTTTTCTTTTTTCTTTTTCTTTTTCTTTTTCTTTTTCTTTTCCTTTTCCTTTTCCTTTTTCCTTTTTCCTGTTTTCTTTTTCTTTTTCTTTTTCTTTTTCCTTTTCTTTTTCCTTTTCTTTTTCTTTTTCTTTTTCTCCTTTTCCTTTTCCTTTTCCTTTTCCTTTTCCTTTTCCTTTTCCTTTTCCTTTTCCTTTTCCTTTTCCTTTTCCTTTTCCTTTTCCTTTTCCTTTTCCTTTTCCTTTTCCTTTTAATTTATCTTTCCTCCCCATATTTCAGTGAGATTCTGGCTGAATAAAGGTGGGTTGTAAAATGAGTTCAGACTGAGGTAGGGCCTGTGCCAGTATCTCCAAGTTTTTTTTCAGCTAACTGACCACTGCCAGACCTCACAGGCTCACAGGATGTCAGGGATTGGAAGGGACCCAAAGAGATCATCGAGTCCAGTCCCCCTGCCAGAGCAGGACCGTACAATCTAGCTCAGGTCACAGAGGAATGCATCCAGACTGGCCTTGAAAGTCTCCAGAGGAGACTCCACATCCTCTCTGGGGAGCCTGTTCCACTGGTCTGTGACCCTTACAGTAAAGAAGTTGCCCCTTGTGTTGAGGTGGAACCTCCTGTGCTGCAGCTTATGTCCATTGCTCCTTGTCCTGTCACAGGGAGCACTCTCTGCTGTTGCCATTAAACTATTATTTGAGAACAGTACTGCAGAGTTGCACTGTTTCATAGAGGGGCAGAGACTGTGAGCTCAGGGCCAATGAGTTTTCTGTGAACTGTGGGTTCATAGGATCACAAGAATAAAGAGGATTCAAAATGATGGACAAGGAAAGAGGTTCAGCATATTTGAATCATGTCTTACACATGTTTGATGATCACTTTTTAAGGACATAGCATGATGGAGTACACAACTGCCTCATGTTTACTCCAGAGCTCCACAGTTCATACTATTAGGGAGCCTTTGCTAATGCCTAATCTAAATCCTTCATCAATCTAGTCCTGTACACCAAGAATGTGGAAAACATGTTCTTTCTCTTTGCAGCTTTCTTTTGTCTATTTTAAGACAAATACCATGGCCCCGTCATACTCTTCTTGGTAAGCAACCTCAGATCTTTCAATCTTTTCTCTAAGGCATATTTTCTCATCTTTAAGTCTGTAGTCTTCCTGCAAAGTCTTCAACGCTCAGTAACTTCACTCAGAGACAGTAGCTGAAAGCCTGCAAGCTCTGAAAGGGGAAGAAGGAGAATCTTGTCTCTCGCAGACTGTGTCTTGTTTTGGAGGCTGCTCCTGTGTGTCGCTTGAATTATGGCGTCACTTACCCTGTGATCCACTACATAACCCCTAGTTCTCTCCGACTTAAGTACTTAGGCATTATTCTCTAATTGTTGTTTAAGCAGCAGCTTATTCCTGTACAGAGGGTGATGAATAGTCCTCTCCCCTGTGGGCAGTGTCCTATGGCTTTCTGACTGTTAACACCAATATACAGTATCTTTTCTGTCCTCTAGTGTCTTACTTTGTCTTACTTGGTGTCATCTTCAGATTTTAGAAGTTCTTACTGATATTTGCTAAATATTTTGTTGTCTTTTTGGTGGTTTGTTTTGTTTTGTTTCTCTCCTGAATCATTACTGAAAATACAGAGCTATAGCTGATGCAGGAAAAACCCTTTAACGATTGGCTGGTGCCTCCTGCAAGGAGGATTGTATTTTCTTTTCACCTAGTCCATAAGTTTTCCTGGAGCACATCATGTTACACTGTCTGGTACATTTCTTAAGATGAGCTATGTAACAACTATGACTTCTTTATCCACAAGTTCTGTTATGTGGTTGTAGGAATTGCTTTGGTTTTGCACAGTTTGTTCTGGCAGATGTAAACTGGCTCATGCTTATCGCCTTGTTTATTTTCTAGGTATTTACAGATGGTTTGTTGATTATTTGTTCTAGCATTTCTCTGGCAACCTGGAGCTGCAGTGTAAAAATTGCCCTTTTCCTCTCCTGCCTTTTTGGACTTCTTAAAAAAGACGGGCACTGTGTTGTCCTTTCCCAGTCTTCTTTTATCCCACCTCAGAGACATCTCTCCAGTAATACCTGTCAGGGGTTCCAAGATTCAATTAGTCAGTTTGTGATGTGTTGTGTTTCCATTTTAAGATGGAAATTATCCAAGCCTTTGCTAACCTTTTCTTGCTTAATTTGAAGCTCATGCCTCATGCCTTGGTAGGAATCAGCAGTCTGATTTTTCTGAGCAGAAAAAGGAAAAAGCAAAAAGCCTGCCTTTGGCTATCCAGGTAGAATATTTGTGGGTTTATATTATATGGTGCCCATGCAACCCTATTTCTGTTAGATCTGACCTAGGAGAGAGAATGCACTGCAAAGAAACAGTCTGGGGGCAAAGTGGAAATTGGTCCAAACTGGTCCCCTAGCATTTTCTAATAGAAGTAAAGTCAGAATGCCATGTATTGGCTCTGGTTTGATTTTGTTTACTCTATGGCCCAAACACTGAAACATGATGAAGCTAGGACACAAAACATTCACTTTCTAAAAGTTTTAACAGGGTACCAACAAATCTGAGGTCTGTTTGTCACTGCTGTGCTTCTGAGCAATCCTCTGAGAGCTTGCTAATTGATTGAAAAGCACCCCTTGGGTTACAGCACAATTTAGAACACGTGTAATGGACTTTGCAAATCAGTGAAATGAAGAAACTACTGAGCCTGAGTCCACTTATGCCCTGTGGGGTCTTTCTGTGTCTAAACACCAAAGGAGCTGTATGCTGCATCCAGGGCATGTCCATTGCTACTTCTTGTATTCATTGTTCATCTTATCCATAAATTCAGGAACATCAGAAGAAATGCTTGATGTGACATCTCTTTAAAACACAGCTCTATATGAAACAAAAGGAAGACAACCCCTCCCCTACCCCCCCACCTTCAAGCTGATAGTGATACCAACCAGATGCAATTTCTGGTGCAACGGAAAACCATGGAGAAGTGTTCTAATACTATTTATTTTCCTGTTCCCCAAGTTATTAGGATTCTATCACAAAGAGTACTGTTACTAGTTAATTCTACCTTCAAATCTTTTGTCATACCATAGTTTCAGAGGCCACATCAGCTGCGTATTGCAGACTCTGAAGATATCTACTCCATATGATTCCTTAGGCTTAAAATAATACATTATAAATTATCTCCAGGTTAGTAGGATTTGAGAAATTATTTGGTGGCACTTCACAGTATCACCAAGGTTGGAAGAGACCTCATAGATCATCGAGTCCAACCTGTCACCACAGACCTCATGACTAGACCATGGCACCAAGTGCCACATCCAATCCCCTCGTGAACACCTCCAGGGACGGTGACCCCACCACCTCCCTGGGCAGCCCATTCCAATGATGAATGACTCTCTACTTGCTATTTCACAGCCTCCTATTACTGTAGGTTCAGTTGTGAAAGGACACAATTCTCTGAATCAAATACAGGAGCTGTTTCAGCTTGGGGCTCATGCCTTTCCACAGGGTGAGAGTGACAACAATACTACAAAATGTCAGAAAGGTGTGTACAAATTTCTTTCCTACCAGCTTAATTCCAAGGCCAGGTATGAGAACCAGTAAGTGATTGCAGTAGCTATAGATAGAAAACAATTCTCCTGAAGAACTTTGCTAGAATTCGGCATCCTCCCAAACCCAAGTTTTGTCTGCTAGGAATCGCAGAAAGCCTTTGCCAGAAATGTATTTTGTAATCTTTCAGAGCCAAACTGGGATTAAAGAGCAGTCAGGGAATCATGCATCAAAACAGGAAGCTGGGTACAGGCTGACAAAAGCTGACGAGCACCGCTCTGCTCATTTTAGACACGCACATCTTACGAGCACTTTGCTGCCTTCCCCATCAGGTAGGTCTGCTGAATGGAAGTGTTTCAGAAACAGGAGCAAGACACTGCTGACTGCCAGAGGCAATGCTGCCTTATCTCCAAGCACTGCCTTGAAGGCAAGGTTGTACCCACATTCAGCTGGTCCCATGTCTTTACCATCCCTATTTGAGCCACACCTAGGTCTCTGTGGTGTAGGAACATCAGAAAAGAAAAAATAAATTATGAAAGAAGGTGGAAATCTGTCCTGAAACAAAATTCAAGGAGGGCATGAGAAGGTAGTTGAAGAAAGGAATGGGGCAGTGTGGAAAGAGAGCAGGGTGAGGAAGGCAAAGTGAGCAGGAGCCAACAGCACATTATTCCACTCAGGGTTTAATTGTGACATGGTGGCATTGTGGGACATAATAATAAAGATGGGGAGGGAAGGGCTGTGACTTTCCCAGCCTCTGCAACATCCTCAGCAAGCCTGTGTTTGGGAAAGCAAGCAAACAAGTCAATCCTTGCATATCAGCAGCAGAACAAGCTCCACAGCAGCAGTAAGTTAGCACATACAAAAGTCCATGCTCTCATACCAGGATCCATGGCTGATTTACAGCAGCTGGGAATCAGGCCCATCTGCTGTGGCTGTGGGACCTGGCTGATTTTGTTTACAGGAGACTAAAGATTTTCAGAATCTATTTCCATCCAGGCCAAAGCTATAATGAGGGACATGGCTGATCCCACACTGAGCATCAGCTAATCTCTCCATCTAGAAGCTGTTTGATTCTTAAATCAGTTCAGTGTGCAAACCTGGTTGCATAGTTTTTCTGTCACTCAGGGTCATAATCTGTATTAAAATTCAAATTTTCCCTCATAAAAGAACAATGAGTGGGACAGGTTGTTTAAATTACAGCTTTCTTGGTCATGGGAAAATGAAGGTTGAGAAGTTATAGTGTGCAGGTGGAGCCTTTTTTTTTTACCTACAAGCCAGTAATTAGCACCTTTGCTTCGAGTTAGCCTTCAGCATGTGGACCTTATTGCTTCATCAAGTGTCTGAGGGCCCAGCTGGTTTTCATCAGCTGAACACCACTATTGACTATGAGGGGACAAAAAGCAATCTTTGCTAGCTACAGTAATCAGTTTTCCTTGCCCACAACTCATTCCTCGCTTGACTTCTCCAGCAGCCATCTTCACTTCCTCACAGGTCCCAAAGAAAAGGTTGTGGATGGCTCCAGTAACTTGTCTATGAATCAAGAATATTCTGGTGTCATAGGAGAGTAATATATGTTAATGACAGAGACTACTTCAGCTTCTCCAACTGGATTTGTGACCAGAGGGGAGAGAGACTCATTTGGAAAGAGTAATTTTTGAGCTCCTTATCCTAGTTTTCTTCAAGGTCTTTGAAGTGATGGTATTCCCTAAGCATCTTCTTAATGCAGAAAGTGTCTTTCTCAGGAGCTGGGTTGTGTTTTTGTCATTTATTAAACATAAGCAAACTCTGAACAGCTAATACGCAGCCCCAGACACTGTGCTGGTCTGTGGAGCCTTCTCATAAGGGACTTTGGGGCTGCTAGCCATTACCTATGAATGCCCTCTGTGTTCTTGTGGTCACACTGATGCCGAAGATATCAGCTGTCTCCTCACAAGATCAGTGCTCCTCAGCAACTGGATCAGGCCCAGTGTATATTCCACGTTTGAGAAGATGGTTCTCAGCTGGTTTGAACACACGTAACTTTTTTTCTACCCTTCTCTCCTGCTCCACCTCCCCTCCATATCTCCCCACCCCCTTAGCCTGCTAAGTCAAACACTGAATGTGATTAATGATGACAGAGATTACTGTGAGCATAAAGTTCAAGAGCTGAGCTGTTTATTTGTTTAAGAAAGTTGTTTTCTGAGTGTTTCTCTATATATCTAGCCACATGCTTAGACTGAAATACCCCAGCACAGTCACTGGTTTGTACGAATGTTGTTTTGACAGCAAAGAATGCTTATAAACATCCAGGACTGGGAGAGGAAATACTCAATGTCTTAGGACTTGTTCCTTTTCATGTGGTCTCTTCTCGTATCGGTTCTGTGGGAGGAAATGTCTGTTGAGTAACAGCGAGGTGACACTGTGTGTGAAAGTACACTGGCTCAGGTGAGCAGCCCCAGGACACAGGCAGGACTTTAGTGGCAGGTTCTGTCCATCATCTTCAGCAAATAAGCAGTAAAGGCAGGACTGAATTCAAAACTTTCAGTTATGGGAGTCAAATTAGGTTCTTCTAGTCCAAAGCATCAAACAGAGGATGGCTGTATCCCTACTTTGCCCAGGAACTCTGCCTAATGTCGTTGTTGACAAGCCAAGTCATGGATTTACGTAGCTGGCTGCATATATTTGTCATCCTGTTTCTCAAAACAAGGCCCAAAACAAGATTCAGTTTCTCAGGAGTGAGAGTTGCTGAAACTTTGCTTCATCTTCTAACACCTAGGACCAAATATATGCATTGCCATCTTCATTGCTATTCACCTACAGTTCTCAGTGGTATTTCAGTTACAGGTGTATCTGAGGTCAAGATTTGACTCATGGACTGTAAAAGCAGAGATTTTGATATGTCTTGGGCACTGAGAGGGCAGAGTGAGTCTTCCTTCAGGTCATCATTCTGCCTTGACTAAGTCTGACTTTTGGGGTTGAACTAGATGATCTCCAGAGGTCCTTTCCAGCCTGTATCATTCTGTGACTTGACAACTTAGATCTGCTTATAAGTGAAGTACATTTTAGCTGTCAATCAAAAGATATTAACAAAAGGAGGGGAATCCCCCTCCCCCCTAACTCTCCAAAGAATTTTCAGGTGAGTCTAACTGCTTTTCTAAACCCTCCTGTACTTGATTGTTCTGTTACAAACTTGCAGCAAAGGTTCTGGGAAAGGGAATGATGTTTAAAAAGTATTGCTTCCTTTTTAAAGCTATCCCCATGACACACACAGATTAGTTTTTTTTATGAGGGCAGTTCCTTTGAAAATTATCTTCTTGTATTTTCTTTCCCTCAAAATTTATTCTAGCCGAGAATAAACTGATTTTTCATCATGACACACTTTCCTCCAGAGAGTTGCATTGTTTTCCTTTTATTATTTTCTGGTTCAGTCCATTTAAATCATGCTCCTCCTCCACTTCCTTACTGCTCTAAGCAGAATCAGGGGTTAGTTAAGGAAAGTCATGTCTCAGTTGTATCCAATTTTAAGCTTCTGACTCAAAAACCCCCCAAACAACCCTCCCCTGAAATCCTTCCCCCCCTACTTGATTTCTTGCTCTTAATGGGTTGATTGCCAGATTATTTCTTTTAAATTATAGCACTTGTTTCCTGTTTTCAAAGGCTGAAATCGGCCACTTAAGCACAACTGAAGAAAAAAACAACCGAGGTGCCTAAATTAGTCTGCGTAGTTAAAGCAATAACAGCTCTATCAGACTGCAGGTGTCACAATACCCACACACAGACAGAAACCTTAAAAACAGGAGGCAGCCTTACTGAACCCAAAGGAATCTTTTTTAGCAGGGTTCATGCTTCTTAGCTCATGAGGTCAGGCTATAGAAAAGCAGCTGACACTATGATATTAAAGGCTCCAGTGGTTTTCCTGCAGGAATAGATGGATGACCTGGTTGTTTTATATTGCTGACTTTGTCCATTCAAACAGCAAAGTAAAAGCTGGTTTTCCTCATGTGGGTTTCTTCTTAATGAAATTTGTTGCTTGTCATCAAACCTATTTGTATGTTGTTTTTTTTCCCCCCTCAGTCTCTCTCTCTCTTTTTTTAATAGTCTCTGAATGTCCTGACTTCCTGATTTTGGTTGTCAGGATACAGTTCATCCAAGGCTAAAGTGCTCTGACATAATCCTTGCCAAAAATAAGGGGAAAATAAAACAATTTATTAGACTTCATGCCTTATGATTTCTGTGTAGAGTTTAATTCTTGAGTCCTCCAAATTCAGAAGAAGCAGGAATGATCAGAACTATTTTCAGATGCTCTCGACGCCAGGTTTCAGCTTTAGCCACTGAATTCTGAGGTGTATTAGGAGAGACTCCACTTAGGTCAATCCTCAGAATTCAATGCAAATATTTTGAGAGAGGAATCACATCTCATATATATCTACAGAACAATCTCAATGCAATTCCTCCCACATATGGTTTGAACTTGGTCTTCCATAATGTGGTGGGGTTTGGGATTATCTTTTTATATAGGTAACTTTGTCTTCTTGTCCTCAGAACTGTAAGGATTAGAAACAAAGATGTTCAGCCAATGTTGCATAATCTTCTCATTGTTCTGATCAGATCAATCATTTAGACAACTCATCATAAAATGTAAGGATAGCTTGAGCCTTCTCTTTCCCCACTGTTTCTGCAGCCATATCACATATGTCATAGAAGTGCAGACAGAAGAGCTTATTTGTTAAAAACTGAACCATTTATTTGAGAAAATGAAAGCTCAGAAGGTATAAAGTGCAACAGGAAAGAATATTTCCAGAGAGCTGCTGTTCTGTGATAGTAGCTTTTTTTGAAAGCATTGTTTTGCATTTTTTTTTATGATCTGTTTATGACTGCAGAAAAACTGTAGGAGAAAAATGCTGACCAGTACTCTTTTGTCCTGATCCTTATCCTGATAAGGGAGACCAGTCAGCATCAGAGCCACCAGAGAAGCTGTTTTCTACATTTATTTGACTTAGTCTATTCCTGTGTGTAATGTGCTTTCTTGATAAAAGTCTTTTGCCCTCAATCATCTCCTCTTCCCCCCCACCCCCCAGGCTATATACATACCACAATTCCAAGTAATTTAATTTCTGAATTACTTAATTATTCAAATGGATACAACAGCACAACCAAAATATTTTTAGACTGGGTACAAAGGCAGCTGAAGTGATAAACTTACCTGGCACCCCTGACTAGAATCAGGCTACATGTTTGTATCTTTACCTGGTTGATTTCCTACTGATTTAGACTGGACAAGACCTGTCTTAGGTGCTGTTTGAAACATGGCTAAATTCTCACAAGAATGATTGCTTCAGTGAAATTCTATTTCAGATCTGCTCCTCAGTTTGTCTTTGATTTCCAAACCTGAGCCCCTGGTGCAAACCCAACCCAAAAGCAGCTAAGAACATCCCAGTCTGTGTTCACTGAAAGCTCTGGTGGCTGACTCCAGCTAAAAATCTTGTGCAGGGAAACCTGCATTGCTTTGGGTTAGCTATTGTTGAGCAATTTCTCACCTGCAGGCCACATCTGTCTAACTCATCAACAGAAATGGGCATATCTGTGCCCAGGACCAAACTACTTTGAGATGCTCATGGAAAAGCTAGGAAATCCCTGTCATTCCCTATTACTATTAAGCAATCACTTTCCCTGGGAACCTGCTTTGGCTGGAGCAGACAAGCTGTCAGCCCTGCCAGTGGTCTTTCTGTTTATGTATCTTTTCTGTTCCTCTGTTTACTTAAAGGGACAGAATTGTCAGCTCTTGTAAGGCTGGGCTGCATAACTGATGGCCTGTCCACCTCAGATTTGCATTTTTTATTTCTACCTCCTTTTCTCTTTTTTAAAGAAGAAGAAGAATCTTATCCAAACATGACTGAAATGGGCAGATTTATGAAAGCAAAGAAGAGCAAAGTGGAAAGGGAAGTTTATGTTTTTGTGTAGAGATTTGCTGCTGTGTAAATGCACTGAAAGAATCTCTTGGCTGTTTGGGCTTTTGCATAACAGCTAGAGACTCTGAGCAATTAGATTTTCTAAGTATAAGCAAGAGAATCTGTTTTGTTTACACAGAAAAGTCCCCCAGAAGAGAGGCAGGAGCAGAGACATAAGTAATAAGCACATGTGTTTGGAAAGAGTATAATGTACTTATAAATATTATAGTGGCGTCGCTATAGTTAAGGGTCTGGCAAGATTTCTGTTGTAAACCCTTCTTGTCAGAGGTTCAGGATGGAGCTGTAAAAATTCCAGGCTGCAGCTTGGCATGTGAGGGCTCTAGGCAGGAGCACAGGTTTCCCTCCTGCCCCCTCAATAAATTGGCACAAACCTAAAAGTCCGTAGGGCAATGACATTAGGCAGAGCCTTCGCTTTTCTGTCTGAAAAGCAGATGGTTTGTATTCCTGCTTGTCAGGAAAGCTGGGAGACTGAGAATGCACTGAGACATCAGTTTGTGCTGCAGAAAGGAACGCCAGCGTGTTGAGGTATGCTAGATAGAAACAAACTGTGCAAATGAGTGAATTCTTTCATGTTTGGATCTGGTCTACATGTCTCTAGACGTTTGGCTTCCCTGGGGGGTCGTGTTGCTTTGTAGGAAGTCATCTTCATAAGCAAATGCTGCAAAGGGAATGAAAACCAATTAATGATGTTAGAATGCAGCAGTTCCTGAGTCTGCTTGTGGATTACTGGTTGCATTTTGCTAGTAGTTGAACTCAATGACAAAAGGAAGCATGAGGACCTACTCTTGATCCACTGACTGTAAGGCTGTGATGCTTTTGAATATTAACTGGCAAACCTGGCAGTGGTAACTAAGGCAAACTTAACTAGGAGTGAAAAAGAATTCATCTGCAATAAATTTAGGCTACCCAAATTACCAGTGAGGAAAAACAAAATAACATTTTAGTATATATGCTCTTTAAATTAAACAAACAAAAAAAGTAATCAGAAGAAGTCCACTGTGTTGTGCTCAATCAAACACCTTAGGATACCTCCACACAGTACCTGAGCTCAGTCTTTACCACACAGGAGCTGCACATCCACATGTAAAGGATCAAGCTGAACACTGAAAGTTTGTATGTAGGAGCTGGTGGATACATATGCACTAAACATATTGATAGCTGTAATTACACAGGGATTCAGGGACCTAGTTTTGGGGCTAACATTTCATGTGGATGTCACCTGATCTGGTCTGCGTGGCTTATGTGTGTATCACTAACCATTAAATTATCATTGATAGCCTTACCTTTTGGTAGTGGCTAAAGAGGAACAAATTCTTCTCAGGTATCAGCTTGACAAGAGCAATACCACAAGAGACATCTTGAACTGCTAAGGCAAAAGAAAAGATCATCAAGACAATAAATCAGTGAGCTATGCAAAATGTTTCAGCTCTGCCATCAAAGGTTGCGAACTACAAAACATGTGTTTTTGCCATGATGACTGCAAAGAGAATTTAAGCTGAAAAAAAGGAATGTCATTAATTCATTTTCCTATAAGTGGCTAGTCAGGCAAAAATCTGATTTGTCAAAGATGCTGTCCCTCCTGTTTCCTTGCTCACAGAGAAAGTTCAGTGCCTGTAGGCCAACCTCTGTACTGTTGTATAGTCTGTACACCACTCATTTGAGTGGTGCAAGCTACAAGGCAGTGCTGGAGTTGTCCCCTAGGATTCAATCTGGCTTCAAGCAAATGTCACCTGAGAAGCCATGGTATCTAGTGAAGTAGGTTTATTCTGAAATGAGGAAGTCAGGGTAAGCTGCTGTTAGCCTGAAATATCCCATTAAAGTCATCTTAGGAGTCTAATGCAGAAATTTGGAGCCAAGACTGGGGGACATGGAAATAAAGTTCAAAGAATGCTGTTGATTTTGATATAGTTCCTTATGGATTAGATGCCTAGTTTCTGCCTGTACAAGTAAAATGACTTGAAAGAAGTCTAATCTTTTCACAGTCATTCCAATGAGCATTTGCTCCTTCCTTCCAGCATAACTGGAAAGGGGAACCCTTTGAGACTAAGGTAAGAAAGATACTCCTTTTGTATTTTGGCCTTATAAAGTAAAGGCTTGTTCACTGTCTGTAATTACTTTTTGATTTTAAAAGATAAAGTAGAGATCTTACAAGTGGAAGCTGAATTTGTATTAACACAGACAAAAGAGGAACATACTTCTAAAGATGAGGGTAATTATCCATTGGAAAAAATTACTGTGGGGTCTTGATGGATTCTCCATCCCTTGAAATCTTTAAATTGAAACTGAACATCTTTATAGAACTATGATCAAAGTCTGCTTGGAGTTATGGGTTTGCAAGAATTACTGGGTGAAATTCAAAGACTGGTCTTATGCAGGAGTTACGAGACTAAAGGCTCATAACTGTCTTCAGTTCCTGTTGATAGAGGGAGAAGAGGTATTTATGTTCTAGATCTTGTATCAGCAGAGAGAAGGGGCCACAGTCCCATGCCAGAATCTCAGAAATAGAAGATGGGCTTTTGGAAGAGTAGCTGAGTTCACCTTGAAATACTTTAATGTCACTGTATGTAACATCTTCATTCACATCACTGAAAAAAATATCAGTGCCCTTCAGCATGTGTCTTCCAGGAGGTAACAAAAACCCAGATAAATAGATGGAATGATTTAATTTATTAAAAACAAAAATACCAAAGAATCTCCTTGGAATTGCCTGCCTTGGCCCTATGCTTTACTGACAGTTATAATTCCAGTGGTAGCTACTCATTCCTTTCACCTAGTTTGCTTTGGAGGGGACATACGTAATATTGAAGTTGCAAATAGCTATAGCTTTATAGCTAAACCAGAAATTGCACTCTGAAAAATATGTATGGAGGTGTGGAAATTAATTTTCCCCTCTAACTAAACTGCAGCTGAATGTGGTCCAGTATTATCCTCACTGCTGCATGGGAGCACTTTGTCTGTGAGTGTATTTGTGTGCGTGCACGGATGCATGAACGTGAGGGATGTGTGATTTCAGTAAAACACAGAGAGAGAGAAACCATGGAAAATCCAATCCAGTACTACTGAATTCCTGGACAGGTAGTCCATGCATCAATCTCTCCTCACTTCACATTCTCAGGACAGTTCAATGTGCCTGAGGCCTCAGAGGAATTTTCCTCATATGCCTCCAATGTTTTTATACGGCTGCCTTGGCAGGAAATACATATGTTCTTAATAATGATTAAAAAGCAAAAATTCACCTTTCAAAATCAAAGTGCAAATGCCATAGCAGGTGTAATTGAGGCAAATGATTATGGTACTTATCTGTCTTTACAGAAAAAGCTCAAGGGAATTTACTATCTCCACAAGGATATCATAATTTTAGTAGAACTCAAGTATATGGTTTGCCAAGAACTCAAGGCTGAGTATAAAACATGCCATTCAAACAGTGAATATGAGCATTCAGCTGGGGTGAAGAACAAGTTTTAAAAGAAGAAAAACAATACACAGAGTTTGAAGCAACCCAGGTAGAAACTCCACACATGAAATCCAGCAGGGCAACAGAAATGAAAAGGAACGTCCAGCATGGAGTCTCTGCGCTGCAAATACAGGAAGAAAATGGATTTTGTGATCAGGTGCTAGTCTGAGGTCCACCTGACAACATGGATTAGATAAAGAGTATCAGATGTACACACTTTGCATGCAAGTCTAAGTATCTTTAGTCCTCTTAGTGTAGCTTTGGGCGGTAAGAAACTGTCTCTGTAAACCTCATGCATATTTCTGTGATGCTGTGAGGAATCCTGGCTCCTAGTATTCTCCAAAATCAGTTTTGAGATCAGACTCTCACCTTGCATCACCTTTATCCCATCTAGCTGGCAGTGTACTTTTCAGAACAAGAGGACACAGTCTCAAGCTATGCCAGGGGAAGTTTAGGCTCCAGGTGTGGAGAAAGTTCTACACTGAGAGAGTTGTTAGTCGTTGGAATTTGCTGCCCGGGGAGGTGGGGGAGTCACTGTCCCTGGAGGTGTTCAAGACGGGATTGGATGTGGCACTTGGTGCCATGGTTTAGTAGTCATGAGGTGTTGGGTGACAGGTTGGACTTGATGATCTTTGAGGTCTCTTCCACCCTTGGTGATTCTGTGATACATCAGGGCAGCTACAAAGAAAATAAAAGAGGAACAGACAAGTTTCGGCTCCAAGTAGCACACTGAACAATCTCTTCCCTCCAAACTGAAGCAAAGAGGACGGGGGGAGAAAATAACATGTTGTTCACAGATTTCACAACTCCAATTTGTGGAAATATTTGTTATAATTATTTATTCTCTTTGCCTATCACCATGGCAGCTGAGTCCATGTATTAAGAAAAATAGGATAAATTAGAAACACATTGGGGCCACATTTCACGAGCTCTCGAATGTTACTTTGCGGTGTGTAATTGTTTCTCTTTCATTGACTGGTAATGAAGCTGCACTCTTCCTAGGCTTACAAATCCAGCAAACTTGGAAAATTCCTTTAATTTTTGAAGTCTGTTTGTTTGCCAGGTGGGTTTTTCTTTCTTTTTCCTTTCCCCCCACCCTCCAAGCATGTCCAACTTTGCAAATTACAACCTAAGTAAAAACCAAAAACTCAAGTGTCATGGATCGTTGAGGGATTACCTTACCACATTAATATTCAATCATGCCAGCTGCCTTTGTTCAGCACACGAGGGCCCCAGTTCAGCAGGGTGCTGAAACTGGGCCCAAAAATTTATTATAGAGAGAGCAGGCTCTTTCTCATGGAGCTGGTCAACATTTTCAAAGATAGATTTTTCTGATCTTCTTTCTTTTTATTTCCCCCCCCTCCAAATACACAGACTGCTTACAGAAGTTTCTGGTAAGCAAGGAGAGTTGCTAATATTCCCCCAGAATGTTATGATTTTTAAAGTTGGGAAGAAAAAGCAACCCTCCAGCCTCTAGAATTTTCAACCCTGTCCAATGGAAATGCTTAAAGAGAAATAATCTTCTGGCTCCTTTATTTTGTGCCTCTTTGCTAACTTCTACAGACCAAATAGTGCCTTTGTGGTATGTATATTCTATAATTTAGTGTTCATGCAATGAAGGGGAGAGATATGACCGTGAAGTGTGACACCATATTATTATGTAAAAGCTTTTTTGAGGTCAGGCCATGTTTTGCAACATAACCATTTGCCAAACCATGCTCTGGTGATAGAGCCTTAGTTTGTGACATTTTCTTAGTCAAGATGATAATGAAGTTGAAGCTGAAAAGAAATTTTCATAGAATCATAGAATCAATAAGGTTGGAAGAGACCTCAAAGATCATCATAGTCCAACCTGTCACCCAACACCTCATGACTTCTAGACCATGGCACCAAGTGCCACGTCCAATCCCCTCTTGAACACCTCCAGGGACAGTGACTCCACCACCTCTCTGGGCAGCACATTCCAATAGCTAACAACTCTGTGAAGAACTTTCTCCTCATCTTGGCACCTTGTTGGAGCCAAGACAAGAAAGAAATGGAACAAGCTAAGTTAAGGAATCTTGCAGGTAGTTTCCTATTCACTCATCAGTGAGGAAAATGAACTTCATCTCAGAAATCCTGTGTTGCTTTAAGCCTAAAACGGTGGGGTGACACTGTTAACAGAGCAAAGTGCACAAAGGATCAGCTGTGAGAGGAGGTGGTGGAAGACTGCTGAGTTTTTGTCTCCTGAAGTCTTCCCTTGCTCTCCAAGCTGATTGCTTGTGATTTCCTTAGACCCACTTGACCGAAGGGATAGGGCCTTGTGTCACTCCTTGCAGAAGGACCAACAGGACTTGGGATGGGAACTGGCTTCAGGCAGAGAGTTTTCCAGTCTTCAGGAAATGGAGATTTAGCAGTCTGGAACTACAGGCAGGAGAAACAATCTGTTTTGCCAGGAGCAGCAGGAGCTGGGCCACTGGCTTATCTGGCTGCGGGGCTGGGCAGCAGGCAGCGTGCAGGGAGGGAGCTGTGCCGATGGCTGAGCCCTCGCTCCATGGCTCCTCGAGCTCAGTGCCTCAGTGCTCCCACAACGCAAAAGCATTTCCAGATGAATGGATCTTGTCCAAGTGTTTGCCTTTTGGCTATTAGCACTGTGAGAGCAAACAAGTTTTCTCATGGTTAACTAACTTCCTTCGATTCCTTTCCCCCCAGAAAGTCGCTTCTTGTTTGTCATACCATGACAACACTCCGGAGCGAATGTGTTAATCCAGGAAGGGACAAATCTGAGAGGCTTGACTGGCAATTTTTAACCTCCAGATGGCCATTCTCCAACTACCTGTCGGCTTGAATAGGAAATATGTCTCCTGACAGCCTCACTTCCTTCCATTTGCATTGTTTTCAGCAAAAATAGATTTTTTTTAATAACTGCCATAAGAAGGTTCCTGCAAGGTGCGGCCTGCAAACGTTAGCCTGAAACAGGACAAACATATTGCAGTGTCTGCTGACTTTTCACCTATCAGTAGCCTGTGGCCCATGGGCTGTGACTGCTTATTAACACTAAAATAGGAAGTGCCCTTAGATTAAATTAGAGAAGTGCCCAATATCCAAAATCTGGGAGCATCACCTCAGCTGCTGCAAGTTTGCTGGGGACCTACTCAGAGTGCTTAGGGATGCTGGTGAAATGAGTGAAATTAGTTTTGTCACTGATCTTTTCTAATTCATCAAATCCTCTTTATACTGTGTTTCTTCTCATACCTATTTGCTGCACATGTATCACAGCTGAGAATGTGTGGGGCATTAGATGGCTTTGCTTAGTTTGCTTTTACACTGACTGTAACTTTTCTTCAACGACTAATCCATGGTTCAGTGCTTAGATTTTCTCCCAATATGAACATACTGCCGTACCTTATGCCAAACTTCAGCAGCATTTCTGAAGATTCCCATATATGTAGCAGTGGTATTTAAAATCTGCACTTCAAAGGGCACTTCAAAGCTCTTCTGATTTTTCATACTGTCTCAACTACTTCCATCATCCGTGCCAAGAGTTTGATTAGAGCCAGTATGTGTAGCCACCTGTTCTAGAGCTTCTGGGAGTTGAGATTATCCTGCTGTTTCCTATCCTATCCTATCCTATCCTATCCTATCCTATCCTATCCTATCCTATCCTATCCTATCCTATCCTATCCTATCCCATCCCATCCCATCCCATCCCATCCCATCCCATCCCATCCCGTCCCATTTTAGAGTCATTGCTTTGCACCATAGCCAACAAAACATAATTTAAATGACAATGATGTGACTGTAGAATCATAGAATGGTTTGGGTTAGAAGAGACCTCCACAGGCCATCTAGTCCAAATCTGCTGCAGTGAGCAGGGACATCCTCCACTAGATCATGTTGCTCAGAGCCTTGTTGAGCCTGACCTTGAATATCTCCAAGAATGGGGCCTCAAGTACCTCCCTGGGTAACCTGTTTCAGTGTTCCATTACCCTCATGGTAAAGAATTGCTTCCAACTTCCAACCTAAATTTACTCTTCTCTAATTTACACCCATTGCCCCTGATCCTCAACCCAGCTCCCTTAGCCTGTCCTTCTAGCAGAGGTGTTCCAGCCCCATGATCATTTTCATGGCGCTCCTCTGGACCCACTCCATCAGGTCCACCAGGTCCACTGGATGTACTATTCCAACTGAGGTCTCACCAGAGCAAAGTGGCAGAATCACCTCTCTCTGCCTACTGGCCATGATTCTTTTGATGCAGCCCAGGATGCAATTTGCCTTCTGGGCTGCAAGAGCACACTTGTTGGCTCGTGTGCAACCTCTCATCCAGCAGAACTCCCGTAAGTATTTACTAAACTTTTTAGTTGCAATAGGAATGGGTTTTTCAAAGTAATTATTTCATATAGACCAGACAGACCTGATTCAGTACAGGAACCAGAAAATCCATCAGTCTCAGTATTCCTATACTTTGAATTTTGACAGACTTCACTTGCTAACTTAAACAGAAACATCACCAAAATGACGGTATTCCCTTCTTCTCCCCAAGACTCATCCACAAACATGGATCAAATCCAGCACCTCTAATATTCTCATCCTTTATGCCTTATAAATATATATACATATATATGTAAAAGTTTCCAAAAGTTTCAAAAATTCCCTTCATCATAGTTTTCCATATGACCAAATCAGATCCAGTAGCAGAACCTGCTAGAAATTGTTCCTTCACATTACATTAGCCTTCATATGAGCTAATTACTCTTTTCCACTGTTTCTTTCTAAAGTCTGTGAGGCATTCCATATGCTCTCACTAACTCACACTGTAGCTGGGGGATTTTATTTTGGTCTATATATAGCAAGTAAATAGTCCAGATATGCTCAGATTTGTTTTGAAAACTTCAGTCTGGCAAAAAATGAAGGATATGACATTTAGAAGTGAATTTATGAAGCTAGGAACCACAGCAAGGAGCAGCTGGGAAAAGATTCAGGGACAGAAGCATTATCTCTTAACAGCCTCCGCTTTTACAGTGTGATGATTTCTTCAGAAAGAAAAAAATCATGCCCAACTATCACTTGAACTTGGAGCAGGAAGGTCTGGAGGAAAGGATCAGTGGTAGGCTGGGTGCGCTGGTTCAAGTGGTTACTGTGGAGCAGATTACTGGGGATAATTTCTATGAAACTATTGATTGAATTTAATTTATGTAATTTACAACATCACCAGCATGACTACATGCCTGCAAGCACCCCTCTGCAAACCACCCTGTGGTTATATATGGGGTACAACCACACACAGCTGCTGTGCAGGGGAAAGTCTATGGGCTTTGGACACAGGGCAGAGGAGACAACCCCAGGAGGGACACTGGAGAGAAGTAGGCATGAAGGGAAAGATAAGAGAAAAAGCAGCTGTTCATAGCAGGACTGGAGACATGGGGTAGGAAATCAGGCTGTGTCACTAGGAGAGAGACTGGGGACCTAAGACAGTTGAATAGGGTGGGTTCATACATGTTTAATAAAAACAGTGAGGAGTGAGCAGGAGGGGGAATAAAAGTGGAAGCCCCAGGAGCCAATGATGTGATAGGAGGCCAAGTCCCATTTGAGGCAGACAAACAAATATACAGAAAGCAGGAAAGCAGTGATGAGTTTGTTAAGGAGAAGCCCGTGGCAGGGGGGGTGGAACTGGATGATCTTTTAGGTCCCTTCCAACCCTGACAATTCTGTGAAGCTATGGCCAAGGGGGGAGCCAAGATGTGTAAGATCAGTTCATTATTCCGAATCCTGCTCTATCTCTTCTCCTCTGCAGATGTTTGCACACCTCTGTGTTTGTGCCCTTGTCTTAGGTAAAAGAGTTGGGGAAAAGGCTTGGCATAGCCTAATGGGTTTGTCATATGGAGACAGGAAACCTATGAGGAACCAGCTGTCCCTTCCCCATTCCTCTTTCGGAGAAGTGCCCCCCCAGCCATGCCCCTCTCTCTAACTGACAAGGCTCTCTGTGTTTCTCAGATTTATCTTTCAAGAAATGAGAGCCCCAGACCAACCAACCAAAAAAATGTGATGGGATATGATGGGAAGGAGTCAGTTAGAGAACCTTTAGCTGACGTTTTATGTCATAGCTCCAAAATGCTTTTCACTCCATGAGGAGGGCTCGGCTACCCATAGTGTAAACCGAGTTGATAAAACTTGATGGTGACTACTGAAGTTTTCTTTTGCAGTTGTACTGAGTCTAAGGCATGTTTTATATGGCACAGGATGAATTTGAACTAAGTATTGCAACTGGACTAGGTTTTATTCTTTAAAGCCACTCCAGCTGTGTACAGAAAGAGCCCACACTCCTATGATAGCACATTGCTGTATGTACATACCCTAGCTGCAAATCTGAGCTCTCCTGTCTATACAGGACCTGAAGCTTGGTGCTGTCTTCTCATATCTGCATTATATAGACACTAACTATGAATAAACATTAACTATGAACCTGGTTTAACACTAATCTAACTCTGTCAGCTTGTATGAAGTTGCTTCTGATGCCTTTCAAAGATGAAGCATTATTGTGTCTCTCTCTGGAGTCTTGAAAAGAATGTCAATGTTCCATACATGGCCCTGGAGATTTGTAAAGACAGTTTAGTTCTTGTTTTGTAATACTGTAGAAACATAGGGATTGCTGATATTACAAGGTGTTCCAATGACATTTTGAATGTTCATTGAATGGCTGTGTTGATAGGAATAATTCTTTTTTTGCTTGTCATATAACAGAAACACTGTTAGTTCAGCTCCCCAAAAACCCAACCACTTTTAACAAAACTTTAACTGGGCTTTGATTTTGGAACTTTTGTTTGAACTGGTTGAGCCTTCTTCTTTTGCTCTCCTCATGCTTTTTTTTCCCCACATGATTTCAGTGAGGGGGAAGGCTGTGTTTCCATTACTTCCCAATTGGATTGTGTCAGTCCAGAACCATCTCTACAATTTTAAGTCCCCTGGAAAAAAACACAACTGTAAGTTTGCAAGAATTATGAGTGCTCATATGGACAAAAGTTTGACTTACATTTTTGTAGCACTCTCATTGTTTCAGCGGTCTGAATTTAGTTGAATATAGTAACCAAAAAGAAGAAAGAAAGGAAACAAAAGGATGGTACCAAAGTTGTTATGTAGTATTCATAACATTAGGTACAGTAGAGAAATGTAAGCAGAGAGCCAAAAACCTGAATTCAAAGCAATTTCATGTGGCTGTCAAAACACTCCACCCTTTTGAGCTCAAATAGGTAAACCTTTTGGGTTATAGGCACAATGGGAAAAGGCTAATTAAGGAAATGAGCTAAGATTCTTTAGTATTAATACTAGTGACTTGAAAATGTGCTTTGTGCCATCCTTTCTATATGAGACCCTTAGTTTTCCTGGAGCTCCAAATGGCTTTTACTGCACTTTGCTCACTTTTAACCATGTATTGTCACAGTGGAGTTGTTCAGGTGGGCTCTGCTAAGCTGTCTGCACAATGTGTGTGTGTATATGTATACAGAGAGATATATATGCATAGATATGTGCATGCATTAGCTGTCCAGATGTGTGAATATGTATGCATTCAGAGGCAGAGGCTGAAGCAATGAGATCTGTTGGAGTGGAAATGCAGGGAAGGGCCATGCAGCTGTGACCCCAACACATAATGCACAGTTAGGCTGAAGTGATCAGTGCTAAGGGGGGCAGCCAAAGCCCTTGGTAAATGTCCACACACTTAAATGCGTGCACACATCCCTTTGTGAGACTTTTTCCCCTTAGTAAGTACTCGATGTTAGGAAGAGTAAATAACTGGGCAAATCTCTTCTGGGAAGCAGAAGACATTTTTTTTTTGCTTTGAGTAAGGTTAAAATCCTACATGAAAATATGCATTATAGATTACATCTTAAATTTGACATTCATAGTTCTCAGGGAACTATGGGAAAGAAGATGCTCTTCTCTTTTCACTCTCTGTGGGGCATATTCCATTGATTTTCACCTACTAATGCTTACTGTCTACAATATAAATAAAATTGCAGAACAAGAGGACACAGTCTCAACCTGTGCCAGGGGAAGTTTAGGGTCAAGGTGAGGAGAAAGTTCTTCACAGACAGAGTTGTTGGCCATTGGAATGTGCTGCCCAGGGAGGTGGTGGAGTCACCGTCCCTGGAGGTGCTCAAGAGGGGATTGGACATGGCACTTGGTGCCATGGTTTAGTCATGAGGTCTGGGGTGACAGGTTGGACTTGATGATCTTTGAGGTCCCTTCCAACCTTGGTGATTCTGTGATCTTTGTCTCTGAGCTGTGATGAGGGTGGTGAAAAGGTTTGGCTTTGCTTCCTGATTATTATTTTTCGTGTTGCCTTCATCCTTTGTTACAAAAGCTTATTTCTATTTTGTTTCCTAGATAACAAAGACTGCCATATAATTAAGGTTATTTGGCTACAACCAAGAATTGAAAAAAATGTGAGTAATGAGGAATGTGTGATTAATGTAGAAATGAAAAAGCAGTCCTAATCTAACCCTAATCTTTCCCGCTCTTATCGGTTTTTAATCCTTCTGACGTACTTAACTGGCTCCAGTTGATGTCACTGGTAGTTTTATGTGGCCTGAGGATTTTTCAAGGAGCAGCTTCCAATTCCCTTCAGTTAAAGAGAGGGGAAAGAACACAACTGTACTGCAATAAAAGTGCTATCATGAGAATACTAACCATAAAGATCCTATAATACCTACTGTTCTCAGCAGTAGTATTTTATACAGGCGTAAGATCTGAGAGCCATGAGATTGGGAACAGATTTTAAGAGGCCAGCAGCAGATAAACCCATAGCAGGATGCAAATAATTGTGATTGTATGAAGCATCAGTGGCTAAAATACTAAGACTTGAAGTTAGCAAAAGAGATGAAGGGAACTAGTGAATAAAAGATGTCACCTGATGTAGAGGCAATCTATCATCATCGCTTCATACCTCGCTCCAAAGAGTGAGTGGGAAAAAAGACCTCATAAGGTCTACATTATCCTCCTGTGGGATTTTCATGCATCTTGGGGAAAGTGCCAAGTACACTGGAAGTGTGGGAGTGTTGGTTGTCTCCAAAGCACCAAAAGGAAATAGAGGAAAGGAATAAATTGGCCCAAACAAGCAGACAAAATTACGATTTTGTGGCAGATCGCTCTAGGTCTCATTGACCTTGGCAGTAATGCAGGGGTCATTTTTTATATGAGTGAACTGTCCTTGAATAATTTCTCCAACTTCTACAAACAAGCTTTTCTTCCACATCAAACATGCTTGTCATGTTCTCCTTTCCAAAAAAATGACAAATAAAAAAGAATATTTGCTTTTTGTTCTTTTAGATGCTGGGAAAATCCAGCTTTTATCTATTATTCTCTTACTTAGTCCTCCTTAAAAAAGATTATCTAGACACTAGCACAGTAAGTGTGTGCTTCCATTTTCTCTCTTGTGGAGAAAAGACACAGTTGTGGAACAACAGATTGTGTTTGAGCTCTTTGTAGGAGATTAGTTTCATATACAAGAGCATGAGATTTGAGACAAGAGTGAAGTAGGAGCACTGCACATTTGGTGTGTGTATGGATAGTATCTATACATAGAAATACTGGATTAGGGCTCTCAAGAAATATGAACATCTAAAGGATAGTCACTCATTCCTGCTTGCTTTCCATCCCAGCTCCTAGATTTGTCAGAGTAGCGACCTAGATTCATGGTACTGTGAATTGCCTTCTGGAAGACTTACTCTCCTTTGGTGGAAGAGGCAGTTAATCCAAATTAAATATCTACATTAGTGGCTGAAAGTGGTGGTAACAACTGATTTTTCCAAGAGGGAAGTGGCAATCTGGTTTCCTTTATTCCTTTGAAAAGCTCCCTTAGAATAGATGTGTACATTTGGTACCTTCAGCTACACTCTCTTTGAGCATACACATGAAGGAGTGTTGTCTGGCATTTAATGGTTTCCCTTTTCCAGTCATGTAGAGTCAGTGTTGCTCAAGAGTGTCTGCCATCCTGGGATCCTAAACCAGAAGAAAAGTAGTCCTCTCCCTCTCCCTCTCCCTCTCCCTCTCCCTCTCCCTCTCCCTCTCCCTCTCCCTCTCCCTCTCCCTCTCCCTCTCCCTCTCCCTCTCCCTCTCCCTCTCCCTCTCCCTCTCCCTCTCCCTCTCCCTCTCCCTCTCCCTCTCCCTCTCCCTCTCCCTCTCCCTCTCCCTCTCCCTCTCCCTCTCCCTCTCCCATGTATTTTTCCTGAAATCCTTAGCAGTAATACTTTGTACTGAATTGTGAATTTTAAGTCAATATTTAGCTGCTTTAGTGCCTTCCCCCCCCACCTTCTTTGAAATACCAAAAGGGATTAAAGCAGAAACTGGATTAACTACTCATCAAATGCAATTTTGTTAAGTGAAATTGTATTTATGGGGATAGAATGGCTCAGTGGATTGATGATGAGATACCATTCTAGGTCACTTGTTCAAAGTGATGTTAGTCTAGTAGTGACTGAAAATACATTGCTTGCCATCTGGGAGCTCTCTAGCAATGAAGCCAGTAAGGAACTAGGTGCACTCAAGATCCTAATACATGTACTAAAATAGCCAGTAACTACCTTTCACAAGCCTAATGGAAAGTCGAAGTGCTAAAAAGGGGTAGAGCAACATCTGACACAACAGACAAGAGTTTTAAAGCAACCTCTACAAGTCATATTTGAGATAAGTGTGGCAAGGCAATGTCAGGAAACTTGCTCTGTGGAGTTTGTTACCCAGACTTACGGGTCTGAAATTTTCTTTAGATGCTGAGATGCTTCTCAAAAAAGCTCAGAAGGGAGAATGAAATAGCTTTGGAATTGAAAAGAGAGCCAGCATTTTAAGTCATCTGATTGTCAAGAAAAAAACATTTGAAAAGCAAGGCTATTAGGCTGAGTAATTTCCAGAGAAAGGTAGTGGACATGCCCTTACTTGAATCATGTAAAAGAAACACGAGCTCCTCCCATCACTGTTATCTAATTACAAGGATGAGTAAATCGGTATGGGCAACATTTTCAAGCCTGGGTTCTGAAAGTTTTGACACAATATCCAAAGGAAGATATAAAAAAGGCGGGGTGGTTTTCACACAGGCTCTCATTAAGAGTAGTGAAAGCTCAAGGTCTCAGCCCTGATTCTCAGGAAATCATTGAGATGAAGAACTGAACTGACTAAAAGTGTAGGCTAATCCCTTCTGTGCTCCACCACCCCCACCACCCCCTCCCCTTTATTCTTTACTGCAATGTAGTATATGTAAAAAACCTCCACATTTTTCTGAAAGCAAGAGAAAATAGAGTTATTGCATGGTTGACAGAGCACATCCAACTTGTTGTTGAAATTCCTGACTGGAGACATGGATTAAAGGACTGTTAGTAGCAATGAAAAGGTCAGTAGCTGAAGAAGTGACATTAGGAACATCATCACCAAGACATCCCAGGAAAGTGAGCAGAACTGACTCTTCCTCTGCAGCTTCCTCAAGTGTAAACCAGAAGCTAAACCCACAGCCAATCTCAGCACTAGTGTGTGGGGAGGGATGATCAGAAAGGGTAAGCATTGAGTGATTTTGTTTTTCTGAAAGAAGGGGAATTGAGTACCTTGGTTCCCAAAGCAGGTAATAGAAATAAAGACAAAAACTCTCAGCCAGGACTTGTAAGGGCTCAGGTTTCCTCCCTTTCTGCTCCAGTCAGCATCAAGGTCTTGGCCTGTTGTGACAGGACAATAGGAAACGGTTTTAAACTAGAAGTGGGTGGATTTAGACTAGATATAAGGAAGAAATATTTTACACTGAGGGTTGTGAAACACTGGAACAGGTTGCCTAGAGAGCTGGCAGACACTGGATCCCTGGAAATATTCCAGGCCAGGTTGGACGGTGCTCTGAGTGAACTGATCTAGTTGAGGATGTCCCTGCCCATGGCAGTGGGCTTGGTACTAAATGAGATTTAAAGGTCCCTTTCAACCCAAACTGTCCTATGATGATTAAGAGAAGGATTCTGGTGGAGTCTTACCCATGGGCTAAAGAATCCTTCTGTTGAGGAAGACTATGGGATGGCTCCCCACTATACTAGGGAAGGAGAAGTGATCAAGTGCATGGCCCTGATCTTCACTGCTTCATTCTTAACTTGTTTCCGCTGCCATTATATTCAGTTAGAGAAACAGCTACAGGATTGTCCAAGATTAATTCAGGGTATCACAGCCAGCTGATGAATTTTGATGCCCCCACTGTGCTTAGAAGTAATTTTTATGTTTGGGCATCCCTTTCCCTGTCATCCAGCTTTGCTGAAATCAGAAGTGAATGGCAGTGGTGACTCTCACACAGGTGCTGCCATTCACGCACTGAGCTCCTCTGCCTCAAAGACCTGGCCAGGCAATGCTAACAATAAACAAACCATAATAACTCACAACTGTGTCTGAACCCAGCCCTTAATGACATTGTTCATGACAGCTTCAGCACTGTGAAGAGCTGCATCATTTAGTTCCCATGCTCCTAGGAGCATTTCCAGATTGGCTTTACCAAGGGTGATTCCAACAGCTTATTCTAATTGTTTTCCTGGTACAGTGGAAGGAGGCTAACCTGCTGTGAAACCTGATGCTCTCTGCAGGAACAGGTTATTGCAGGGTAACAAGTGACTTTTCTTGCCTCAGCCTCAGCTGACAGTACAGTACCACAGGAGGGCACTCACATTAACACGTACACCTCCCTGAGCTGCACACACCACCTTGCAGGTGTGCACAGCTGTGCAGCAGAGCTCGAGCAGGGCTTACAGAGAAGCACAGGCTTGGAAATGTGGCTGAAATCACTTTTCATTGCCTGTGCCTCCATGCAGCAAACTGTTGGTTTGTATTTTGCTTTGCCTTTTGGGAAAAACAAACAAACACAAGCTGAAAGAAAAGGTGAAACTGAATGAAAAAGCAGTGTGTGCTAGCACTGTTTGGGTTTTGTGTGTGTGCTAAAGAGTTTTGACCCTGGGAAAACGGTATCAAGAAAGTCTGAGAGAAAAGTGATGAAGTCATAATTTCTGATCTCCATCAAGAAGAAAGCTATTTATGGAAAGTCCTCTCTGATCACACAGTGCAGCAAAGGAAAGTGTGCTGCAGACAGATATTGCTGGCAAGGCTTGAATAATCACTGTTTGAAAGGGTTTATCTGCCACTGACTCTCAAAGCGTCTGAGAACACTGTGGCTGATTCAAAAGACTGCTTTCTGGCAAATCTGTGGCTGTTTCAAAGCAAAGTCTGAACTTACAATCAAGTTGTTTCTCCTTGTTGCTGCAGATGGTTTGATCAAATGAAACCATGCACCTCAGTGCACACATTAGAGCCAGAAGAGAGAGAACTTTGATGCTTGCCTCAATATTTTAATTCTGTTTAAGAGGTGCTTTTGGATTATTCAAGTGCTGCCAATAAAGTGTCAAATGCAGTATGTTTATTTCCCAAAGGTTTGTGCTTCTCTGAAGCTCAAAGCCAATATCACAAGGGAGTGATAGTAGACCCAGGGAGATGTTACCAGCTTCTCAGATGCCAATGGGTAAGGATGAGAACATGAACAGTCAGACTGAAACTCTGAGTTTCTTATTTTCCCAGTCATCCCCTTACATACACACCACCAGCCTCAGCCTCTTCCCTGGAAGTCCACCTTTTCCCTTGGAAGACCACTTTTCTTTGGGTGCATCACATTCTGTCAAAACCAGGCCAGTGCATATTGTAAACTGGCAATGAGCAGCTTCAGCTTCATGCTGGTCCCACTGCAGTTTAGTATTAGTCTCTTCTGAATATTTCACCTCTGGAGCCAAGTAGCACTAGCAGTACATAGGAAAGGGGAATGTGACAGTGATCAAAATCTGTCTGGTCCAGACAGATAAATATCAGGCTCGCTTGAAGGTTTTTCCCTCTTTGCTGCCGGGAGTTATATTTTTTTTTCATGGCAGAGCACTGTGGGCTAATTTCATAGCTGGTGTAAATCAACATTGCACAATATACCCT
This sequence comes from Dryobates pubescens, assembly GCF_014839835.1. NCBI lineage: Eukaryota > Metazoa > Chordata > Aves > Piciformes > Picidae > Dryobates > Dryobates pubescens. Next base: position 6,473,899 of record NC_071614.1, on the reverse strand, counting down.
TGGTGGAATGATGCTGATTTATGCCAGCTAAGAATCTGGCTGCTCATACTCCTACTAGCACTGCATTGACTTATAAATCTTCCTTTTAAAAACCTGTGGATGAACCAGAGGAAGTGTTGCTGAGAGCTGCAAGTTTCAAAACTGGCCTGAAGAAAATAGGGAAGACCCAGTTTCAAACCAGCATAAAAGAAATAGGGATACTGAAAGTGGGCTTTTCCCTAGAGGTGCCAGTTTTACCTCTGTGGAAACCAGAAATCCACAGCACCAGTGAAAACTGGATTTAGAATCAGGAATTTAGCTGTTCAGATGTGCTCATCTTGTATTCCTTTTGAGTTTTTAAGTGATTCACCTTCTTCCTCACTAAACAAATATCTATATTTTTAATTGTCCTGTTGCTTAACCACTGCTCTTTCCTTCTTTACTTTTTTTCTTATTCTTTTCTCTTTTTTCTTTTCTCTTCTTTTCTCTTCTCTTTTCTTTAATTTTCTTTTTAAATTTTCTTTTCTTTTCTTTTTTCTTTTTTTTTCTTTTCTTTTCTTCTCTTTTCTTTTCTTTTCTTCTCTTTTCTTCTCTTTTCTCTTCTTTTCTCTTCTCTTTTATTTTCTTTTCTTTTTTCTTTTCTTCTTTCTTTTCTTTTCTCTTTTCTTTTCTTTTTTTTTCTTTTTTCTTTTATTTTCTTTTCTTCTCTTTTCTCTTTTCTTTTCTTTTCTTTTCTTCTCTTTTTTCTCTTCTTTTTTTCTTTTCGTCTCTTCTTCTCTTTTCTTCTCTTTTTTATCTTCTTTCTTTTCTTTTCTTTTCTTTTCTTTTCTTTTCTTTTCTTTTCTTTTCTTTTCTTTTCTTTTCTTTTCTTTTCTTTTCTTTTCTTTTCTTTTCTTTTCTTTTCTTTTCTTTTCTTTTCTTTTCTTTTCTTTTCTTCTCTTCTCTTTTCTTTTCTTTTCTTTTCTTTTCTTTTCTTTTCTTTTCTATCCTTTTCTTCTCTTTTCTTCTCTTTACTTTTCCTTTCTTTTCTTCTCTTTTCTTTTTTCAATATATGTATGTATACCTGACTCCTTGGAGATCACTTTGTCTGTCTCTGTGATTGCTGGAGTCAGCCAGCAACACGACAGGACTTGCTTGTTTACATAGCTCTGAGGGTTATGACAACACATCAGAATGTACAGGTGCCACGTAGAGATGCAGCTTGCAATTAAGATCAGTAAAGATGACTATTTAATAAAGAATCCCTTCATTTTATAACAACCTAATCTCATTGTTACACACACATACACACACACACACAAAATCAGCTCCATAAAGCTCTTTAAAAACCCTTTTCTCCCTCGGTATTAAATATTTGAGCTGAAGTTAAGAATTAACAATTGCAAAACAACTGCATTAATTGAACAGAAAATTAAACCCATAAAATGTGGTTAAATGCAATTTCCTCATAATTGCACTAAATGTGCTGCCAAGATAATTACCAAACAAATTTTAATTCTTTTTTTTTTTTTTCCAGTCCATTTGGTGGCATTTCACCCCTGCAATACAGCAACCAGAGATGAGCAAATCAGGGGAGCACTCCTCAGATGCCAGTTTGATTTAGGCCTCTAGTTACACCATGGCTTCGAGGCCGAACCAGTGCTGAGATTGCTCACTCGGCAGAAAGGAGAAGACTTCTTGCAAAAACCTTTCCTCAGATGTGAGCCCTAAGCATGGGACTAACCTGCCCCTTTCAGTAGTAAAAAGCTTGTCAGAGAAGCTCTTGATGGAAAAATCCAGTGCTCTCAGGCTGTTTTTTGAAGAACAGCTTGAGAAAGGCTGGTTTCCTTTTAAATACAGCTCAGAACAGCCACCATTTCCTGCTGGTCCAGGGTCTGGGTGATCTGATGGCTTTCTATACCTTCAAATGGGCAAAAATTGTGTTTGTTTGTTTTCCCCCCTGGAATTTTCTTCTCACCATGTAATAGGCACAACTGGCTGCTACCTTCTTTTTGAGAGACTGTAACAGTTCTGGAATCACAGTTTCTGTTTAAAAATGCAGTCAGATACTCTGACACCTCTAGTCAGGTGGAATGCGAGGTCTCTGCAGGTATCAGTCCTTAGCTAGAGGATGGGAGATTCCTGACGTGCGGTATGCCCTTTATCCACAGGAAGGCAACAAGATGTTAACTTGTCACATCCTTATCCCTCTGTCTTAGAGAAGTGCAAAGTACACTGATGACGCATCAGATACTCCTCTTTTAGCTTTATTCTTCAGCTTTTAGCTTTATTCATCAGCTTTTCCTTTTCCCTTGAGCTTTTTACTTTCTACTGTGGGCCTGCACTGCCTCTCCTACAGCGTAATTAGAATTATTTGCTCTGGAGCTGTTCCTTTCATATATCAGCCAATTCATCCACACTGCATGAATTTCCTAGTCCCTGGAAAAGAGCTGAGTTAATTGACATTAAAATAGTCCTTGGCCCAAGTGGCTGAGCAAGGACAGGCAGGCTGGGAATCTGGATGGGGATCCTGCTCTGAGAAGATCTTGGATCACGCTGTAATTCTGAGTCCAGTATTTTCTCATGTCTCCTCTGCCAAGCTATCCTTTGTGCTGCAAAAAGTCCCCTGCTATCAGCAAGGGTTCACATCTTCCTTACTTGGAGCAGGCCACGCTGATGCATCATCTTATTTACGCTCAGAGCATAAGCTCTGTAGAGAGGTCTGTACAAAGGTGACAGGAGACCTTCAGATTTATGGACACATTTGTCTGTCATCTGCTAGCAGGGCCTTTCACTGCTCTCCTCAGCCAGCCTGTTTCCATACTTTTTAAGTCCTCCTACCATTCCCACTAGTTTTCCTTCATGGCATTATTTTTATGTATCTTTTTTTTTTGCTGACTTATTATTGACTTTTGATTTTTTCATATTGCTGATCAGTTTCTGTGAAGATAGTCATGAATTTGAAAGTGTTGGAGCTTGAAACCCCACACAGACTAAAAGTTGTATCTGCATGCCTTTACCAGCACTGACTCTTAAATGGAGTAGACCTACAGCAATGCAGGGACTGTGTTACCTCAAACAGACACGGCTGTAGGCTCTACAGCTTTATTCACTTTTTACTTGCCCAAGCTCTTTCCATGCACTGGCTGCTCCCTGCACTATGCTGAAGCTCTGTTCTCACCTACAGCCCATGACAGGCCCAAGTCCAAGCGCTCACCACAATTGCTTTCTAGCCAGCTGGTAGCTACAAGCTTGCAAGCTGTAGAGCTGTGCCAAAAGTAAAGTGGTATTTTTGATCTCTTTCTCCCTTGGCTCTATGGCTTATCTGGCTCTCAAAGGGAGACTCTGATCAGTGAATTATTTCAAAACACACACCTGGAGTGGAGAGGAACTCTGGATGGGAAATGAGGGGAAAAAGGATGGCACAGAGGTAGAAGACAAGAAGCATTTGGGTTTGATGTGGAAAGATCAAGTGCACTGTGGCCTGACTTGTGAGAAAAGGAGTGTGCCTGGAAGGCTGGTGAAGAGCAAGCTAACAGGAAACCACTGCAATAACCATGCCTCTCCCCTGTACATTGCCTACCTGTAGGCACCAAAATTCCTCTCTCCAGGGAAGCGCTCAGTGATCCATTTACTTCAGTGGCTGCCAGGGAGAGTGAGGAGCTGCTAGGACAGGAGGAGCTGCGTTACCAAAGGGTGCTCCTGCACTAATCTGCTCCTGGCTGCACGCGTGAGGGAGGAAGGGTGAGAGACAGGTGTGTGTTTGTGTGCGTGGGGATCAATCACACACACAAACAAACAAAGAATGCATCCAGGAGGGAATATTCTTCCTGGCTGCAGAGCCTCTGCCATCTGCTTTGCAAGGAAGTTTATTACATTGTGCGGTCCTTGGTGCGTGGCAGCTGCTGCTGATAAGGACTCACTCAAGCACTTCTGTCCTTTAAGCCTGTGTTTTTCAAAGCTTCCTCTGTTTTCCTGTCTCTTACTCATATCATCACGGGCTGGGACTGGAAAAATGCATGCAGGTCAGTGCCTGCTTCTGAGTCTTCCAGGTACTGCTGAGCTTGAGCAATAAGGTCTAACATAAATTTGGCTGCTTCCATTTTATTTTTTTGCCCCCCCCCCCGCCCCCCCCCCCATGATAGTGAGAAGTTGAACTTGTTTTTAAGTATCTTCAATTTCCAGTCCAAATTAGTAATTTCCTTTAAACTCGATCCCCACTGCTTCTTGCTTTCAGTGGGAGTCTTCAGAAGAAGGCAGCTGGCAAAACAGATATCAATGTGCTATCACACAGCGATGGGCTTGGCCGAACAAATTGGCACCTCTCGACTAGTCTGATATCAAATGAGTTCCTTTGTCTGTTTCTGTGTTTTCTGGCAGCTTTGAGAGGTTCTTCACTCGATGATTCATCAAATCTTAAGGATTTTGCTTTGCAAAGCTTCCATCTCTTTCTGTGTGTCTTTTTGCCCTTGTTTTGTAGGCACTGATCTGAACAAAATATGCTCTCCTGGTGTTGGCTGTGGTGTCTGCTAAGGGCACATGGGAGCTGGGCTTGGCTAACTGGAGGGAGTGAGTGAACAGCATGTTACATGATGATTTCTTTTGGAAAGCCAAGGGGGTGGGAAGGTCCTGCTGGGCATGACCCTTTGGTCCCTGCGGGAGATGTGTGATGTTGAGCCTTGGGCAGGGCTTTGCTGCAGCAGCCTGACTCATGCCACAAAGGTTTTCAGGTCACACCGCTACTACAGGACAGGGATGAACCCTGGCTAACCGCATGTTCTGGCTTCCTCAAGTAAGGGGATAGAGGTAAGGGGGTTTACTGACACCCTGGAAGGTGAGTGGGCCAGGGAGCCTGTGCAAACCAGGGCATGGTGTGAGATGGTAATGAGCACAATGGGGGCAAGCATGGCTCAAAAGCAGGAGGACCCGAACACCTAACAGCAAAGGGAAACCAAGGAAACCAAACACTCAAGGTTTTCAAGTGGCAGCTGAGGTGAGGTTGACGTTTTTTCCTTCAACCCATAAGCAGAGTCAGACAGACGTGAGTCAGCCTCAAATATTGTCCTTTCTCTGGTTTACAGCAGACACATACTTTAGAGCTCTGCCATATCATCTTCGTCATGAAAAGAAATCTCCTGATTCAGAGACTTCTCTAAACCACTCAAGATTTTTGTGTGTGCTCTCCCTCCCCAATTGCTTGGAGTCCTGAAAAACCACAGCCTTTGCTGGCAGACAATAAAGATACGACCTAAAGTATTCAACAAGGAAAAACATAAGAAAGGGAAAAAAAAGAGAGAGAGAGAGAAGGGCTGTTGAGGAGGCTTAGAACATGTCCCAACACTTTCTGCAGGTTTTTTCCTTTCTTGAGGCAATCAGAGCACTGCCTAAGTTTTGCACCTGCCATGGGCAAGTGCCTCTGTCTTTTAGTGAAATAACTTTATGCATTTTTAGTGCAAGCCCTGGCCTGCTTCGTATCCTGCTTTACCTGAATGATTATATCTTCTTTACTTCGTTAACTTTCCAATAGGCTATGAAAACAAAAGCTGTCACTCTGATACCTGCCATCTGATATTCAGCAATGCCTTCAGTACAAAATGAGCCCCTCCACCTCCCAGCCCCCGCCTCCAAGCATCACTTGGCACGATCCTGCTCGTAGCTGTGCACTGTATGAATACATAAAACCTTTCCCTGTCAATGTTTCTTTCCCCACTTCCTGTATCAGTGACTATAGGCTTTGCAAGACTGATAGGGGTTTGATAGAGAAATCAAAATCTACTCTCCTGTGAAGTGTCAGTTTGCTATGAATGTTAGGGCATCTCAGGGAAGTACTTGTTTGGACAGCCACGAGGCCCAAGACATCATCTCTGTGTACACATACAAATTAAAATGTTGTAATTTGGTGTCTTTGGACTTAGGGACTCCAAGCATTCCCAGAACTATATTTCAGATATGTGGAGATCATAAAAATAAGTTCTGGGGTTAGCTCATGTTCTGTGGCAAGAAAAGAGCTCTGCAAAAGCCTGTTTTCCTAAGATATCTGGGCTTTAGTTGCCTGTATCTCCAAATTATTAATTCACAAACCACTACAGTTACTCATCTGAGTAAAGGAATCCCTCTAGATCTTTGCAGTCCAAAGCCAAGGTCTTGGTTCTTGGAAAAGTTCAGCTCTCAGAAGACAGAGAATGGGCTTAGGGTGGGTGGGCTGTATCATCTTCATTTATTCAAATAGCCTTCACTTGAGAGATCCTTTAGATGAGGAAAATCTGCCTGGAAAACACAGAGACCACATAATAGAGCAGTGTACAGCTAAACAGGCAGGAGGGTAGGTAAAAATAAACAAAAGGATGTGTGTTTTGGGGGAGGAATATTTTTTTGGATGGATTCAAGCTGGAGGTGTAAAGGTACACAGAAAGCCACAAATTGCTGAGGACAGAGCAGTTTGCAGATCAAACGAAACTAATGTTGCTTTGGGATGTAATGGCCCTGATGAAGTGATTTTCCAGCACCTTCTCCTAAGAAGAGTTGGGAGAACAACTCTGGATGTGTTTTTAGTGGCCTCAGCTCTGGCAAGTCAGGGAGAAGTTTCTCTAGTCACTGAATTGTTTTCCATTCTAGGCTCACACTTGAGAACAGGAAAGGTTTTCAAATGGAGTGAACGTTTCTGGGTATCCCAGTTTAGGGAGAGCAGCTCTAACTGCAACATTAAGAGAGCTAGGGTCTGGGGAAGTGTTGAGCCTGTGTCCACTGACCATGAGTCTTTTTATGTCCTCACAGATTGGGCCTTACAACAGAAGAACAGAAGGGTTTGGTAGTCTGTATTCAGGTGCCAAGGTAAGACAGTTATGGCAATGTAAATTCAAATGTTTTTAATGCATCAGAACTCCAGTGATGGGAACAGCAACAAACAGAACCTTGACTTCTCAGAAATTCTCAAAATTGGGCCATTTCTACTTAAAGGTTTAACCTTGGATCTAACTTTCAATGTTCATGCTTCATTCTCTCTAAAATCCATTTTTTTCTTGCATCTCTCAAAGACTGGGGACATAGTAACAGCAAATTTTATCACAAAACAGAGGGTGACCAAACTCATCATTCTAAGGAAAAAAAATCCCCTTTTTGGGGGGTTCATTTTTGTAGGAATTGGAGGGTCTCTCTGGAGAAATGTGACTTTTCTTGTGGAATTCTGGTCTACCCAGCATCAGTGGATAAGCATCAGTCCACCTTTGTACTATCATGAGATTGGGAATAGTGATTTCATTTGTTTTTAGGACACAGCCTTTACAGCTAAAGGCCCTGGGAAGGCTGAAGAATTCTCAAACTGGACTTTGCAAAGCTTGTGTTTGTTCCTTGGAAAAATACCTCTTGAAATATTGAAATTCTTGTCCACCTTATTTCACTGGAGTTAGCACATTGTAAATGATTCAGACGTGAACCAAGCATTTCCCTTTCCCCTTGGCTTTGAAACTCTCATCCTGAATTTTGCCTGGGTCTGATAACCAGTGCCATTAATTCCCAGTATAATTTTATGTCGTGTGTTTTGTATGAAGAACCTGGCAGCTTGACAGTGAATAATAATTCCAGGTCAAGAAATATGCTCTTAATTATTTCATGATCTCAGTGTCTTTAGGGAGGACATTGAACAGGCCCTGAAGCAAGGATATAAAATATTTCTTTGTCTCCAAATACACTCTGAGTTATTTTCTGGACTTCTGATAGATAGCAGCTACTCTGTTCTTTAAGATGTCAAACCTGTGTTTGGCCAACTCTGAGATGAACCATACACTGTAATACAAATAAATGCTTATTTGTCTTAAATAGTTTGGGCATCTGACAACTCTTCTTGTTCAAATGGGGACAGCAGGACATGTTCCATGGGCTTCCACTTGAGTTTGGAGGAGCAGCTTGTGGCACACGTTTTTGAAAGCGTGACTCTAACATTTCAGGGGAATCTAATTCCAGTTTTCAAGCTCCACTGTTAGAACCTGTTGCAAGCTGGTGGTAAAAGTCCTCTTTTGGCCTCCCAAATAGTGGCCCTACCTACAGTACAAAACATTCCTAGTTCTATCATCTTGGCATTAATTATCCTAATCTCTTTTCTAATGTTCAGGCTGTTAATTTAACCACGTTGTCTAAACTTGCATTGGAAGTGGGGCTGGATTTGTTTCCTTGCATGTGCAGACAGAAAAGCTGAAGGTAGCTTATCAAAATAAGTATAAGATAACAGAACTTGGGGTTGGCAGGGGAGGAAAAAAAAAAAGGATAGGAGAAAGAAGGAAGATGTTTGTAAGCTATTTTCTCAAATTGCAGAATTCTGTGTTCATCCACAGCTAGTTTTAAAAACAGGTGGAGCTGCAAGATATCTGCCTTCTTGAGTATTTTCTCTAATAAATGTGAGGCTAATTTCTTAGCCCCATCTGTGGGGAATTAAACACAGGGCACTGAGCTATGAGCAGGAGTCATGAATGTCAGCTTTGCGCATCTTACACTGCCTTTTATGGACCATGAAAAATGGTTCCTGCTCAAATTGAATTTTCCTACAAAGCTCAGTTTGCCCACAGACATTTTGTAAGCATCACTGAACTAATTAAATCTACTAATCAGCTGGAAAAGGGCTCCAATGCAGTGCAGACAGAGTGACTTAATCTACAAGAAACTGGGGAAAAAATCCATAAAACCTCTGGTGAGCAGTGGAAGAAATCTTGTGGGCCACCTTAGTAGGGATGACACTGATTGTGTAGGGTACAGAATGACCTATCCCTTGCCTTTAGAAGGTGACATTTTACCTCTGACACAGCTATCTTCCTCCAACTACATAAGCATCTTCAGTTATTAGTGCAGACCATTTAAGGCTTTGCCCAAGCATTCATTTAGAAGACTGTCAGATTTCTCAGGGCTGGGGCTTCAGAGCTATAAATCATAGAATGGTTTGGATTGGAAGGGACCTTAAAGATCATTTAGTTCCAACCCTCCTGCCACTCGACCTGGTTGCTTAAGGCCTTGGTGCAACTGAGAAAATTAGCATGTGAGTGAGAGAGGTCAGACTGGATGAGTGCACAGGTCCATTCTGACCTGAGATGGTGTAAACTGGGAGGAGAATGTGGTCTCCCCTCTCCTTGTTTGACAATAAAACATTATGTACATCCCTAGTGCCATATAAAGAATGGTTGGTTCTGGTAATTACACATAAAATACCCGGGTTATACACCTGTACTCCCATGTAAATAATGGCTTGTATCAATAATTACACATAAAATATACACTCACATACAACTGCCTGTTGTTGTATGCCATACAGAATGTGTTTTCTGCCAGCAGTATTGACCAAAACCGCCTGAGGATAGGAAGGAGCTGTTAATATTTCAAACCCCTGTATCATTCGTTAGGCCACACCTTGAGTCCTGTGTCCAATTCTGGGCCCCTCAGTTTACGAAAGATGTTGAATTGCTGGAACGTGTCCAGAGAAGGGCAGCAAAGATGGTGAGGGGTTTGGAGCACAGCCCTGTAAGGAGCAGCTGAGGGAGCTGGGGCTGTTTAGCCTGGAGAGAAGTAGGCTCAGGGGAGACCTTATTGCCATCTACAACTATCTGAAGGGAGGTTGTAGCCAGGTGGGGATTGGTCTGTTCTCCCAGGCAACCACCAACAGAACAAGAGGACACAGTCTCAGGCTGCACTAGGGGAGGTTTAGCGTGGATGTTAGGAAGAAATTCTTCATAGAAAGAGAGATTGGCCATTGGAATGGGCTGCCCAGGGAGGTGGAGTCACCATCCCTGGAGGTGTTTAAAATTAGACTGGATAAGGCACTTAGTGCCACTGTTTAGTTGATTAGATAGTGTTGGGTGATAGGTTGGACTTGATGATCTCCAAGGTCTTTTCCAACCTGGTTAATTCTGTATTCTTCTGTATTCCCTTCTTTTCCCTTTCTTCCTCCTCTGGCCAAGAGCAGGGGTCTGCCGTAACGGTCCCCGTCCTAGCAGGGCTGTTTGAACGCAAACTTTCACTCCTTCTGTGCTCCCCTCACTTGGCTGCCGTTCCCTCTGCCTCCAAAAGAAGCGAGCACAAATTAAAGAAAGAATGCAGCCCTAACGCCTACACCCAGAAGCTTTCAAAACAGAAGGCTGCTACACCTGTGGGGATAGAACAAGTGTATCAGTGTCCCGGGCTCTGCCCCGGCTCGTCCGCCTTTGTTAGCTGGAATGTGCCGATGAAATAATCAGGTGCAGTAGGCGCGTGGCAGCCTGTTTAAAAACCGATTCTTTGGAGACAGGGAGTGGGCTGTGAATCATGCATCCACATAATCTGATGATAACAATTTAAAATGTGGTGATTAGTGTATAATGGAAAGTATTGTGTTATTTGCTATGATTTGTCTGCCACTGCGCTACCCAGTGTTTAAAAGGTCCTGTCTTCTACGCAGATCCTGATTCATTCTAGTACCCAATGCATAGGGGAGCTTTAGGGGTGGTTTATATCTTACTCACTCACACAGCACATGCATGTATATATATGGACACCATTAGGTTTTGGATCTCTGTACCAGCCTAAAACATGGAAGTGCTGCTGGGCAGCACACAGAATCAGAGAATCACAGAATCACCAAGGTTGGAAGAGACCTCAAAGATCATCAAGTCCAACCTGTCACCACAGACCTCATGACTAAACCATAGCACCAAGTGCCACATCCAATCCCCTCTTGAACACCTCCAGGGCAAAGCAGTATACTTCACCGTGGAGCCTAGAGGCTCCATTGTGAACTCTAAGTATGGGCAAACCCAGCCTCCTAGAAGCATGAGCACACCTAGCATTGCAAAAGTGTTGTTGAGATACCAGCCCAGAAATCCAGGTGTATATACCTGTTCAGTGTAATGAATAGGGCCAGCAAGATGCAATTTCATGACCAGTCCTTTGCTTCAGCTACTCCACCAGACTACACCTTCAAATATACATCTGCTCCCTGTGAATGCCAGGAGAACATGAGTAACCATTTGATGCAGCTGAGATGCAAGGGTGTCAAAAACATCAGAGTGGGTCTCTCTGGGGTTTGGTAGGAAAAATGTGAGGCAGCAAGGCAGTGGCAGTGATTAAAAAGTACAATACAGTTGTCTCACTTTGGGACTAGAGATGTGTCATGTTTGCTTTTGGTGAGATTCATTTTGGCAGTATCTTGTAGTGTCAACTTTCCATTTCAGGTCTTAGCTCACTGGGCATTTATAATCCAAATAGAGTCAGTGCAAATATCTGTTGACAGGGAAAAAAAACCCCAACCAACCAACATCTCAACCAAAAACACAAAGAAAGCAAAGGAAAATAGAGAAGAAAAGCTGTGGCAAAGCCAGGTGCCCTCATGAAGTCCTCTGACAAGATGAATCATGATTTGGGAGAATTAATAGCTGTAGACAGCATTGGTAAGTTTTTCCTTTCCTTAATCACTGAACCTCCATATGTCCTTGCCATGAGTACATAACAAATAGGATCAGGAAGTGAATTAATAGATCACTTACTTCTATTTACTCACATAAAGGAGGCCAAAAAGAATAGCTGCTTTTCACATAGCTTTAGTGCCAGACCCAGTTCTTACTTTGGCCAAATTATTCATCATATATGAATGACATGCAGAGGAAACCTGAAAGTTAAACTATTTTTGTTGTACTGAGAAGAGAAATACAATACATGAGTGCAGTTTATACTTTTAAATTTCATCTCAGTTTTAATTCTTAACAGTGGAAGCTCAGGTGCAAGATCTCCATCCAGCATTGGCGCTTGTTTTCTCTTTGACTGACTGATGTGACTAGAAAGGTGTCTCCATAATGAAACTTTGGAGAGCCCACTCGACTGGCTGGCTGAATCTGATTAAAGCTGTAATCAGGTTTGAAATGCCAATGGCCAACTCATACAAGTCACTCGGGTTGCAGACAGAACTGACTTGCCTGGAAACACTCGCAATGGAGCAAATCTTTAGTGTACATACACACAAACAACACTCCTCCCCCCACCCCCCTACCCCCCAAGAAAAAAAGAAGAGAAAAAAGGATAGACTCTGTAAGAAGGGCAGCTTTTGTTGGCAGTGGAAGAGAGTCCTAGGCTCCACCTGCCTTGCTCGTGCCAGTATCCCAAAGTACCACCTCCCCTGACATGCTGAATATACATTACTGTCAAGCCTGAGTATTAGGTGGATAGATATGCAAGCCCACACTAGCAGCCAGCACATTTAGGGGAAGTGTCAACAATTTTCTGCAAACATTGTACGTGGTATCTTGCTGGGAGTTTGCTCAGGAGCACATGCACAGTGTGAAGTAATGTGCTCTTATTTTACAAGCTGCAAGTTGAGCGCCAGCCCACTGCACTGCCCAGCAGTGGAAAAAGTGATATAGATGGGGGATCTCTGACAGCTAGGGATCAGACTGCTGAATCTGATGCCAAACAATAATAAATGTACAAGTTGAGAAACCTCCCTGGATAACTGAGGTTACACTCTGACCTAAATGATAGAAAAGGAAGAGAATAAATTCTTCCACACAATAATCTCTAAATCCCCAGACTTCATTGCACTATAATAAACCTGACTTGATAATACCAACATTGCTTGAGATCCTCTTACCTACTGAACATGGAGCTGCAGCTGCACAGACATTGCAAGAGAGCAGAGGTCAGGTCTGCTGCTGGAAGAAGTGAAACTGCAACCCCTTGGCAGCATCAGAGTCCAGGGCATTGCACCCCAGTTTTGCAGGAGCCCTGCAACCAGCAGCCAGGACTGTTAAATACAGCTCAGTCTTGCTTTGTTCATTGGGCGGTGAGCTGCTGGCCTGGGAGTGTGAAGGCTGTACATCAGGAGGTGAATTTGACTTGAAACTTTGCAGCTGAGGGCTTGTGAGTGGGACAGAGCACAAAGCCTAGCGTTGTGCAGAGAGGTGGGAGTTAACCTCGGTTCGAGACCCAGCAGGAGAGGTAGGGTGGGGCAAAATTGTGATGGGCTTTGAAGATAAGGCCAAGAAATTTGTGCTGGATGTGGTGAAAAGGGGGAAAGGCTTACACCGAAGGTAGCACACAGCCACAAGTAGGGGAGAAAAGGTTAGCATCAACATTTTGAGTTGTCTCCAAGGGGACCCTTTTATGGTTGTTGATAACAGAGCAGAGAGGATTACAAAAATCTGACGTAAGTTGTCCAAGGCTTGGACAAGGCTCTGCCCTTAGAGTTGGGCCTGGAAATGCTTGTCGGTTATGCTTAGCAGGCATTGTAAACATGCAAGGATAGACTTGTTTCTTTGCCTTAGGAGCTTAAACAGATACACAAAAACCCTAACAGCTTTTAAGTGTGGCTCTCCTGTTTGTACTAATCACTGCAGCCCACTCTCACTGTTTCAAACCTAATAAAATGAGGAAATGAAAATGAAAACTAGCTCTGGTCTATGACTATCTTATCTCCCTGTCGGCTACAAGGGTAATCTGGCGTTTAAAAACAATAGCTACTTGCTTACAGAGACCCTTTTAATTAATGGAACAGGAGAATCTCTCTCAGAGAGCAGATGTTAACCCCTTCAAAGTAATGTGAGTAAATTTGCCTACTCATGAGGATGCACAGCTCTTCCAGTTGGACAGAATCATGCATGCTAAATACCAGGCTTCAGCTAAGCTCAAAGTATGGAAGTAAATCCACATCTGTTTCAAACTCCTCTCTGACCACTCTGTTTCTTTGTTGTCCTCCGAGGCAGAAAATCAGCCATAGAACAGAGGCAATTTTCCCCCTCTGATAACAGTGGTACTACTAATTGCCCTTCCTTTCTATTTTATAAAATAGCTATCACAAGGGAAATTAAGATGATGCTGTTTTTCCATTTGGAAGCAGTGGATTTTAGTTCCATTAAAAGAATTGAGACAATCATAGACCCTTCCCTACATATATTCTGGTCAAAAGTAGGTGGGATACCTTATGTTCTAGCCTTAATGCATTGCTTGGGTGAAACCACAGAAATGCCACCAGAAAAACCACCAGGAACCTATGCAAAAAGTTTGCATACACCTGCCTGCACAAAATTTTCTCAGAGATACGAATTATCTAATATTGTAGCAGTATACTGGGAATGTAGTAAGCTAATAGTGTCTACTATGCCATAGAGAAATATACTTTACTGAGTCTACTTAACATTTGTGTGTTAAAATTGCCATTAGATTTTGTATTGCTACCAAACCTTGTCAACTAGCACCAACAGGTATATAAGGTAAGGTGGGAAATTGAATTCTTTGTTTGCACTGGGGTAACTGAAATGGAGAGGACATATTGAGAAACCTTCCCTTTCCCTTTCCCTTTCCCTTTCCCTTTCCCTTTCCCTTTCCCTTTCCCTTTCCCTTTCCCTTTCCCTTTCCCTTTCCCTTTCCCTTTCCCTTTCCCTTTCCCTCTCCCTCTCCCTCTCCCTCTCCCTCTCCCTCTCCCTCTCCCTCTCCCTCTCCCTCTCCCTCTCCCTCTCCCTCTCCCTCTCCCAGTACTGATTAGATTCCCTCTTTTCCAAGTCTGGCCAGTGGTAGGGTTGGACAAACCTTTCTGGAGATAGCCACAGTTCTGAGATGATCCTCTTTCCTTGACCTTCTCTCCCTCATTTCATCAAACCCATTGATGAGGTGCTAGCTGAGTTACACTCAGAACCAGCTGCAGATACACATCCCTGGCATCATTTCCTCTCTGGAAGCAGCAAAGCTGCTTCTCTGGAGGAAGAGGGGCAGCTCAAACAGGAGGGACCAAAGGCTGGGGAACCCTGGGGCACCACTTGAACTGGGTGCTGGTAAGCACCCTTCCTCATATTAGAAATAATACTGCTTTCCTGACATTTAAGTTTAGACATGTTGTTTTGAACAATGAAATGTATGAAGACTACTTGTGCTGTTCTGTTTGAACAGTTCAGCCAGCCCAGCAGAAGTATTATTTACAGGTGCCAATGCAGCCCAAGGCCCCATGGAGGAACTGCAGCATTGCACATGTGTAGCTGAAGACAGACTTACAGCCCACTAAAAAGGCATAAAAAAAATTAAGATGTGTTCTCCTCTCCCCTCATGCCAGCCCATTGTTACAGCAGTGTGACAGCAACAGTCAGGAGGGGCACTCTTGAATCATTCAATGCTGGTATATGACTACACTGTGTGGTATTTCTTTTGTTGGCCATGCTGTGTTTCAGTGCCATATTTTCCTCCTCAAATGCTTTCATGCCTTGTTTTTTTTTGTTTTCTTTTTTTCTTTTCTCCTTTTTGTGTTGGTTATTTCCCCTCTAGGCTTCTGGGCTTTTATATCCCCCACTTCTCCTCAGAAATGGAGAAAATAAAGAAAAAAAACCAAACCCCAGCAAGTAGCAAACTCTGCAAACACTGAATGTAAAATTTCATTACCCAGGGTCAGAAGCAGAGCTCTTTGTTTTGCTTATCTTTATGTTCATTGCACTTATATATTGTACTAAGTTTTGATTTCCTTGACACAAACCCATTGGCACAAAGAAACAAGCTCTTCAATGTATTGTGTTCTAGCAAGAGCTGTCTAATGTTGGGTTAGCTGTTTGGCTGATTTAGTGCCCTTAGGAAGTATGATACATATCCATTAATGCATCATCTGTAAAAACTTGTAGATGTACATCCTAGCCTTTCATTAACGTTAATGGTGCCCAACCCCTGAATGTACACTGTGTCTCAGCACTCCACAAGTGAACAGAGTTCATGCCATGAACATCTTGTTCTCGGTTCTGTAGCACAGGCTTACTTTCTTGGTGGGCAGAAGCGAAGTGTGGAAGTGCAGAAGTGCAGTCCCTGCACCTGAGAAGCTATTTCCAGCTCTCAAGCTGGGTGCATTCATCTGCTGTTCTGTAAGACAAATGCAATACTGTTTGCTCCAGCTTCAAGCAAGTCCTTGCAGTCTGATTTAATGAGCTGGTAGCAGGCATATTAGGCATGTTATTTTATTTGCATTGCTGCAGAAGGAGATGAATGCTTAGCATCTTCTGCAGAGTGCTGCTTGGAGGAGGGCAGGACTACTTTTCCAACAGAAATAGTGCATTGGAATGATCTGAAGTAGCTGGAACTGATGAAACCTTGATACATTTTGAGCCACATCATGTGTTTAGACAGTTGAAATCTGTTTAAATCTTGGGCTTTTGCTTTTGTTGTTTGTTTGTTTCCCCCCTCCTAAAACAACTCAACCAAACAAAAAGTGTGTTATCAGCCTTATAGAATCTCCCCTGGGATTTAGCAAAAAATCAGCTATAGTGAAAGTCTGGTGCAGATGTAAGCAGCTGCAGTATCCCTTGTTATAGTGGGGAAGAATCTGGTGTGACCATGCCACTGAGAGCTGTTTTGGCACAGGGCTTGGTTGCATAATTCAGGACTTCAGCACAGGGTTTCTTTAATAAAATATTGATTCTACAGGGGCAAGATAACTTCCTCAGCTTCGTTAACATTGGCCTGATGAGACATTGGAATACATTTTTCCTAATCCTCCTTCATCTCTGCAGAAATCACTTTTTGATTGAGGTCAAACTTTTGCTTTGGCAAGTCACACAAGCTCTCATTAGGTTCTGATTGCATGCATACGATTGTCCAAAATGCACAGTAGGCAAAGGGTCAAGGATACAAAGGCTGCTGTTGTTTTTTTCTTGTGTTCCCCAATGCACCCAGCATGTGGAAAACATTTATCTACCATCAGACTGTGTCCCTGAAGCTTCACTTGTGATGCACCTCTCTAGCATCCCCCGAGGAATGCTGTTGAACTTGGAGCCAGGCATCCATGAAGTGATGTGTGACTACTATTATTGTCTAAATTAAATGGGTGGCAATGTGACAGTGGCTCAGAAAGGTTAAACCTCTCCATTTTCCAATCTGTTTGTGTTATGGGGTAACCACAGCACATGTGAGTATCTGGAATACATTTAATTGCTGCAAATAGGGATGCTCTTTAGACACAGACTCTTGTTACTGAGGTGCAAAGGTGTTGACAGTCTCAGTAGATATTTTGGGATGGAAGCCTCTGTAGCTGAGGGAAAGGAAAGAAAATTAGACTCTGTGTCAGTATGTGGGTCTGTGGCATCCACTTTGTTACATGAACATCAATGGTTGTTACTTACTAAATATGGGACAAAGCCACAGATGAAACTCTAAAAGCCAACTAGGTGTATTTGGCTTGGCTTGATCTGGTACCATGAGCTATTGGGAGGAGAAGGAGCTTCCATATGGGAACAAACGATGAAGATATTTCTCTGTCTGAGAGACTGTAAACTCTGCAGGTTCAGCTACACGCTCTACATGATGCTCACATCTTTCTCTAGCTAGGGCTGATGAAGGAGCTTCATTTTAACTTATTCCATGTAAGCCTAATTGTTGCCAGATAAGCTTTATCTGTTTGAAGGAGGTCTGCTCATTTTCCAGACGGCAACTGTTCTTTCTATCCTCTTTTTAGCATCTATTTTTTTTCTGTGGAAAGGAAATAATGCACATCACAGCAGCGCTCTGGAGAACTGGCAAACTCAATACAGCACATAGCTGATGGCAAAAATTAAAGCCCTTCTAGGTGTCAGTGAAAAAACCAGTAGAATTACAGCAATGCTGCTTCCTTTCTTGGGGGCTCTTTTGGGCATTGTGTCAAAAACAAAAGGAGAGGAACTTTTTATAAGCATAAATATGAGTACTTCAGGATGAACAGATTTGAAAGAACTCTTCTACTCTTTCTGTCTTTTTGTTTTGGGCTTCTGTTCTCCTAACAGTTCCTGAAAATTGTCATTAAAGAAGACGACTCCAAAGGGAAATCTAAACCACAGATTTTCCATAAAGGAAATATCTGTTCCAGTTGGTTATTCTGTTACTGTTGCCATTTTTTCCCTGTTACTTTCTCCTTTCTTACAATATGTTAAATAGAATTTAATAGGATTTTATTTTATCTTAAAAACTCAACATATAGGCAAGAATAATAATTGTCCCTGGTCTCATTTAGAAGGGCATTTTAAAGTTCATTGTTGTTGTGTGAATTCTTGTCCCATTTTCCCTTACAGCTCTTATACTTCTGTGTACCATGGATGTGCTCAGACTTTTGAAAGCAATGCGACCTCTCTATCCCTTTATTCCAGTTGAAGACTCCAGCAGCAGCACCTTGATAGAGTAATTCAAGTGTTGCTGTACTGGCAGCCAAGACTTTCTAGAAGTCCAAGTAGAAGAATAGCCCTGCAATACTTACCTACAATTTCTTTCCACAAAATGATTTTGAGGCAAACTATAGAAACAAAAAAACCCCAACACACAAGATGTCATTGAGTTGTTGATTAGATGGTGTTGGGTGATAGGTTGGACTTGATGATCTCAAAGGTCTTTTCCAACCTGGTTAATTCTATGCTATGCTATGCTATGCTATTCTATGCTACATGTCACACATGTTGTCATACATGTGTGGTGTAAAGAAACCTTGGTAGCATGAGACTAAATGGGGCTACAGTTCTGCAATTTGTGGTTATTCACTCAGTGAAATCTTCATCAAATAAATAAATAGATTCCATTCCCCACCCCCCCACCCCCCAATTTAAGCTGATTTGAAAGACAAAATAAGATGAGCTGTAGTTCACATTTTACACCTAGTAGGAAAATAGATGTTGCTTCAATGTAGTTCTGTTTGTTACAACATCACTTTGATTTGCAGCTGCCATCCTTGAGTGCCTTTACCTTCCACAGCTATTGACAGGAGAGGAGAGCACTTAAGGTGGCAACCTCCTGTAGACTGACATGAAGGGTTTGAATGCAGATATAAAGCTTAAGCTGCCATTAAACTGAAGCCAAAGCTCTTTAGTTGGCTGTTTTAAAATCTCATAACCTCTGTGGATCAGGCTCTTGAGACTGGGTGGGTTTGTAATGCACACTAACTAGAGACTTACACGCTCCAGGGCAGCTCATCCAAGTGTGTGGGGCCTGAATCTGGGACTGATCCCAGTTTATCTGTCAGCTGCCCTCTTAGTTGATGTATCAGGGACCCAAAGTGAGCAGCACAAGTTTTAGTGCCTGAGTTATGAGCCAAGGCTCTGCAGCTGGGGGGCTTCAGCAACATATATCCATAGTGGACTTGACAAAAGCAGAGGATTTGTAATGTATTTTTGTTAGTGACTATCCTGAGAACCTCGCAAAAGTCCAGCTTTAGAAAAACAGAAAGTAAATAACCAGGTAGGGGATTTTTTCAGTTGTTATTATTATTTTTGTATAAAATAATTGCTTAGTAACATAACCCCTGTCTCTCTGTATCCATCTCTTCCTTTCTAGGTTATTTTTGAGTGTGACTTTGTTGAAACACTGCCACAATTGTGGTAGTTCTATATTGTTTCATCCCCCAGCTGGATGCAACTTTCTTCGGTTTCAGGCTCAACTTCTGGTGTAAACACAATCTGTACCTACATCATGATGCAAGCTTTGAACAACCAGTCTGTTTTCATGCAGATTACATCTTGAAAAGCTGTCAAAAACATTTAGAGAGAGAAGAGTTAATTGCAAGAAATAGAACATTGAGCTTCTAGTCTGTATAGTTGCCTAAACTGAAGAAGAGTTCATTAACTGCCCTGTTTTCTGGGCTGTTTTTAACCCAGTTTCTACTTGTCTGAAGGGTTATCTGCCTCCTTAAAGAGGCACTCTGCACACAGTGAATGCTTTTTGAGTGAAGATGCTGCTGTGTTTCTGTGCACCCCAGACACTACATGGGTTTAGCGTACAATGTTTGCCCATGTTTGAGTATGGACAGACACACAAACGTGTGTGCAGACACATGTACTCTGTAACCTGAGGATCCTGGTTTGAGTCTCACTCCTGCTTACTGTTTGGGGATTATTTTGTTTTACTTTTTTTGGCAGAGACATAGCATTTAGCTCTGCAATGCCTGCAGCAGAGTTCAGAGTGGAAGGAGTGAGACTTTCTGTGAGAATATACAGGAAATGTGTCACCTGTAGTCACCCAGGACTCTCATACCTGCCATAGCTATACATATGCTAAACCTCACCTCTGCAGGGATTCTCTGCTCCTTTCTATAGGAGCATTAAAAATAATTCCTCAGGATTTTTTTTTTTCAGGCTATGTGTTTGAGAAACCTCAGGCTTGATTTAAAGAGTGAGCCTGGAATTTCTGAGCAGTGAACACAGAGTGACAGAAAAATTATGTCCCAAATATAAAGGTATCCAGACTTCTCCAGCAGGCAGCAGACCACCTATGTGGCAGACTTGAGATTCCTCCAGAGCCACTAACTGAATTTTCTCTGTGTGTGCCAAGGGAAAAACACTGAGAGGGTATTTTCTATAACTGCACATTAGGGTCTCTTGCTCCCTGCCCAAAGTGAGGGAATGATGCCCAGCAAACAACACTAATTGCATATCCTACTGATGCTCAGGAAAATGCTATTTAGCAGCAGTTTGCCACCAGAAATGCTGCTCTGTGAATAGTTATGAAGTTGGGCACAATGGAACACTGTGAAATCCTCCCAGCATTTATACACTCAATGTGCTTCAACCATGCCTCTGAAAGAGCAAGTGATTTCTGTTTAATATTTTGTTCCCAGTTCTCTGCTTGTGTTTTTCTATTTGTGATCCAGCTGCATTATTGGCACATGCAAAAGGCATCTACAAAGGCAAAACAGTAGGCTGTGATCTCCAAGTACCTGGTACCGCTTGTGGAATATGAAACACGTGTTTTGAGCTTTGGCGTTAACAGAAATGAAAGCATAGCTTTTTTTTAACGTATATTAAACATTCCCCCCAGACTCCAAAATATGTGTTGCAGTCTATGCCAACTCACCTGAGGGCAAAGGGTTCCACAAGCCTTTGGAACTTGCCTAGTTTTGATAAAAGGCCGTGTATACCCCTTCGCTGCTCAGTGTGTGGATGTTGCGACTGTATCTTGACCATCATGATATAATTTATGTTAGGATGAGACAGCTGTCATAGTTTTTTTTTAGTGATATTAATCTACAAAAGAAAGACAATTTTGTATGTACACCTGAAATGCAGACTGCATGCAACAGCCAACAAACTTGGCTGATACTGTGGAAAAGCACAAAGTATGCAGCAGGGTAGATTTCATATTATTTGGGTGTTTACAAATCACACAGCTTCAAACTATTGTACTTATGTGAATTGATCCAATTAAAATAAGAACCAACTGAGAACCTAAGCCTTTCCCTTGAACCAAAATTAATATTTGTTAGGTTCAAAAGAACTTTGAACCACACAGTCTGTTTCCTTAAGCTTCTGACTTGGGTTTTCCTGACCCCAGGCATTCACTTTTCCACTGCATGGACTTCCCCCTCCTTTGTGTGATATCCAGTGGGTTTTCCTCAGTTTCCTTCTCACTGAAAAGTTCTGTAGGTTTTCCCAGCTGACTGGGAAGTTTCTGCAGTTCACCTCTCATCACCCTCTCCAGCAACTCCCTTACCTTTGGAGAACCTCATAGGTGATAGAGCCATCAGGATAGTTACTGAATGCATGCTCTTCCCTTAAGACCACCTACGGCTAAATGGCTCCATGCTTTCTCTGATCAACTACAACTATAATTCCCTGTCTACATTAATCAGTAAATCCTTGGCAATCCCTGGAAGCAACTTTTGAGAGAAAGACTGAGATGGAGCAGTGGTGAGTAGGAGGAAGCAAAGTATGTCTTCAAAATCCTACTGAAATCCTTAGATGGATGACAGGAAAGGGCAAGAGCAAAATGAACTGAGAAAGCTGAGAGGTCTGAAATCTACAAAGTTAAATTGTTCTAGTGTGGGTAATGCAACTCTGCATTGTGCAGTTATTCACATTAGCATGGTGGAGAGACATAATGTTCCCAGTCTGGTATGGCACAAGAGGGACAGCAAGGATCTGTTAAATCAGCTGAGTGCAGCCCCAACACAACACTTTGCATAGCATTGCAGGGCTTTTGTTTCCTATCAGCATGTCTTTTCTTTGACTAGCATCTAGTCAAGGATTTAAGAAATGTGCTGCACAGGATTTCAGGTGCTTGTTAATTTTTCTGTTTTGAGCAAATCTGTCACTGATAGAGTTAAACTGGGTCTGAGTAAAGGTGAAACCATGAACCTATGTGCAACATACAGAGTCTCTGTGTATGTGCTTACACAGTGTTGCAGTGGTTCTCAGAAATCAACTTTTAATGGTAACCCCTGGGCAACAAATCCATGTACCCTACTGACCACAGCTTAGGTTCTCACCAAGAAGCTCCTGACTTGGTCTAGGAGGTAGGGTTTGGAGAGATGATATAAAGCTTACTCTGTTTCTTGTGGTCTCTATTTGCTAGGCCAATTCTTCAATTTAGGTTAGAACGCCATGAGTAAACAGTAGCATAGTGTATTTGGCAAAGACCTACTGTTAGGAATGAAAGAGGAATACCTGCCTAGTGTCCCCATCAGAGCTTTCTCTAGCCATCCTCCATTTCCACAGCCTTGAGTGCTCAGCTTCTCCAGCCTGTGGGCCTGGAAGCATTTGCATGTCTTCCACATCCAGAATTGATTCCTTGTGAACTGGGCTGTGTTTTGATCTCGTTTAGAGCTCTGACCTTGGCTGCATGGAAGGCAACATTAGGATGTTCACAGTTGCCAATACACCACCTAAGCTCTCCTTACCTGTCTTAATAGAAAAGCAACCCATAATCTTTAATGAGTGTTTTTTCATATGACCTGTGTGAGATAGGGAAGTGTGGGCTAGGAAGAGAGCAATCAGTTAACATCAGCCATCTGAACGTTAGCCATCAAGTCTAAACTGTCCATCTGGGCCCACCCTTCAGGCAGGACAAAGGGCAAAAGATACTTGGAGAAACTCTGAATCTAAGGTGGACCACCATCTGGTTACTTCTGGAGGAAGCCTGGGTGCTCTAAAGCAAGAGGCTAAAGCAAGAGGAATTTGCACCCAAACAGTTTAATAAAGTACCTTAGGAAGCATGTGAAATTAGGCTAGGCTTCCCAGAGCAAGGACTTGACTCTTGATCTTATCTACATTTACATGGGCCTGCTGAGGCCATTTTAAGAGCAGCTAGTGATGCAGCACAAAACAGCTGCACAGGAGCACTATCTGGTACCAATATCTGGCTCAGATTTTTTGCACATAGAAATGATGTACATGCACAAACACAGGTGTGCATATACTTTTGGGGGCAAGAAGGGAAGAGGTCATAACGCTTTGCAGATTCTGAGAAGTGCTGAATTGACACAAAAGATATTAAAAAGCAGAGAGGACTTGAAGAAAGCAAACCCTCTCTCTCTGCTAGCCATGATCAGCGGGCATTTCATTTGTCAGTATCTCCTCTTGGGTTGTCAGCCTCTTCAGACCTTGCTCTGGTGCCCTGCTCTCTGGAGCTGTGGCATGCAGGATTAATATCCTCCCTGACTCCTATGCATTTGGCAATGTGCTCTTGCCCAATTTTTACTGCCCCCCTAAGGAAATAAGAGCACTGTGTATTCTAGGAAAAAAACACACTTTGAAATATTCATATTTCCATGGTTGTGTGTGTCTGTTGTGTAAGTTTTCCTTGGTGGCAGTGAACAAAGTGCTCTTCTGTGGAGCAGGCTCTCCTGTCTCCTCCAGCAGACTCTGTGTCTGTACAGGGAATTCCTGTTCCTGGCCCAAACCCACAGGCCCTCGGCACTGGAGGACAAGATTGGCCATCTCACACTCTCTCTTTCTCCTGGCCTGATAGCTGATCTGCACGCTGGAGAAATGGGCTCTGAAAGACAAAAAGAGGGGGGCTGAGGCAAAGGAAAGAGAAAGCATGTGGATGCACTTCCACCTCATCCTGGGAACTTCAGCAAACATTTCCTTCCTTGCTCAAGCTTGTCCAACCTTTGCAGAGCTTCTGACAGTCTCTGATTTCGACTGCCCCTGATTTAAATGGACTAGTGATACCTGGCTGTGCTGTGTTACCAGCACTGTGACAGCATCCTCCCAGCCTCATTTCACACCTTCCATCCTGCCCATGAGGGCTTTTCTTTTTCTTGCTGTAGCAGTGACTGAGCAACAGCAGCCAGTGCTAGGCACAAGGCTGCCTACAGAGAGCTTCCTCTGTTTAGACTTCAGTCAGAGGACCCACGGAGCATACTTTGTGGCTACTTATGGCCAGGGAGGTATGCATAATTTTTCAAAGCTGTTCACTTTCAAGACAGGTAATTGTGTAACCTTAGCTGCACTCTTTTTTTTTCCTTCCTCCCCTCTAGGGCTGGAGTGGCACCTTGCATTCCAGCTGGTGCCTAGGGCATGGTGGAGTGCTGCTCCACAATCAGCTGCAGTCTAGCTCATGTTCTCCTGTCCTTCACTGAGAAGGACGGTATCGGCCCTTTCAGGCTCTCCCTGGCTGCATCTCCCTTTCAGGCAGAGCACAGGAAACTAGGGGGTGCAGTGTCTGAGGCACCTTGATTATCCTCTGCAGCTATGCTTTCCACAGAGAGCAAGGGCAATTATTCTATTTCTGTTGCAGTGTCAGGTACCACATGGTTTATGCATTTGTCTCTTCGAAAACATGTTTTGCTTTGATGTTTGCTTTTCTAATGGGGCTCGTTTGCATAATACCTTCTGCTGCAGAAGAATGCTGAATCTACAGATGAGCTATCACTTCTCAAAATACTGATTGCTATCAGATGGCTTGCCGAGGGCCTTGGCTGTGGCTCTGCATGCGTGTGTCTGTGCGTGTGTGCACAGTCGGGGGAGGGAGGGTGCTTAATTTCCTGTCTTTGACCAGTTCTGACATAATGCATGAGCTAAAGGAGCTGGATCCATCAGAGCATTAACATCTACCTGCTTTTGCAGGGCAGCGTAGCAAGCTGTCTGCCTGCAAAGCGGGGGCTATGTGTGGGGAAGGATTGAAAAGAGAGGGAAAGGGGAAAGGTAGTATTTGTGACACTGGTGTCTGCAGGACGGTGCTCCCAGCAGTGTGTCACAGTCTCTTTATCTGACTTTTACACCTGTGGAGTCTCTCCAGTATTCACCTTTAGCAGTGAGGCTAAAGTCAGATACTTAAAGCATACAAAGCAGTAGAGATCCAAAAGTGAGGTCAGGGGACATGAAACAGAATAGCTGCAGGGACTGTTATGGGATACACGTGTACATACACACAGACATGCATATGAGTGTGTGTGTGTGAGATCTGCAGTGTTTCCTCCTTTTCCCAAATGATACTTTACCCAGCCTCATACTGACCTCTTCCCAAGGAAATTCTTATCTGCTGCCTACTCAGCTGACCTTGTTGCCTTTCTGTACCTGGACCTGATGTTTCACTAACTCCTAGCAGGCAATAGGGATGTGAGGAGGCAAAGGACTTCTCCTTTCCTTCTCTCAGTAGAAGCCTGAGTCAGAGCCCAACTCTCCTCTGAAAGTGGTCTGATACACCAGGGAGCAGAGCTTGAAGAATTCCCACTGACAGCAAGCTTTGAGAGTCAAATCTGAACATTTTGGCCTCAGCATTTTGCTTTCTAGACTATGGCTTTAGGTGATCATGATCAATTTCAGGGTCTGTCCTTCCTATAGCACTGCACACTCTCTTGCTTTCTGGATTCATGCAAAACACCAAATTCACCAAACACTTTGCCCACTATTCCTGCATTCCGGTGCCCTCTGAGCCTGTCTGTTTCCATGTATCTTTAGGCCAGAAACTGAGTCCAAACTCCAGAGAAGAAACTTTCTCACAAGATTTTTGGAACTTCTTGGCTTTGGTGAGCAGAGACAATTGTAAATGCCATAAGAATGATAACAACTAAGAATAATTTGTGCTGACATAATGCCTTCCATCTGTAGATCTGAATAAGCTTCATGAACATTAATGAATTAGTCCCCTTCCTACCCTGTGAGAGAAGGATATTGTTATCCCAGCTTTGCAGGGGGAGTAATGAGGGTACTGTTGGGAATCTCAGGGCCTGATCCAATGTTCACTGGAGTCTATGGGAAAATTCCCAGTGACTTTACTGGGAGCTGGATCAGCCTGTTAGCAGATTGCTCAGGGCCACACAGTGAGTGAGCGATAGCTTTGGGAACAGGACCCAGAGCCACAGGACTGCTTTGTTCCCTTCCAACCCTCGACTTTCTTCAGGTCTTTCATTACTTTTCTGTCTGGATGAGGTGCCTGAAGTTGAAAGCATAAGGCAACAATATAGAAGGTTCATTTATAGCGTTTCAAACCTCAGCAGAAAGCTTGGCTCTGGTCTGGTGTGAGGGAGGAATTTTAGCAAGACCCATTTTTTAAAGAGGTATCTAAGTGCTTGGTTCCATTTCTACAGGCAGGATAGGCCTAGACTCCTTTAAAAATCAATCCATAAATAACAACGTAGCTCCAACCAGGTAAAGTATCCTTTGTACCAGCTCCTGGAGAAGCTGAGTAGGGCTAAAGCCTAGCTGAAGGAAACCCTGCAAACAGGTTGGCTACCCAGAATCTCCCCACTCTGTGGAGACCTCTCCCCACCCAGGTATGCCCACAGACCAAAGCCACATCTACTGCTGCCAGGAGACACCTGCCTCACTCACGGCAACAGCCTACCCACTCTCCCAACCCCAGGGTGGCCCTGGCAGCTTCCACTCTAGGATCATACTCTCCTCTCGTGGCCTGCCTGCCTGCCTGCCTGCTTGCTTGCCTGCCAGAGTTTTCCCTTTCAGGCTGAGTCCTCCTACCACTTTTAAAATCTTTTTGCAGCTGGCTTTCTTTCCACCTGCTCCCTGGGTTAACCCCTTCCTTGTCATTATAAGCCTCACTGCAGATGCGTGTAGATGCGTGCAGATGAAACGCAGATGTACGGAAGCTGAAGTCGGCACTGAGCAATGCAGTGTGACCTTACTAAGTACCTTGGTGCCAGTAAGAGCTGAATAGCAAGTGAAATTTCTGATTGGAGGGAAATGACCTTTTTAATAGCTTGGGACAGTTTTGGGGTTCTGAGCTCACTAGGGGAGACTCTGTGAGGCAGGGGTAAAGCTGCTTCTCCTGGGGCTGATGCTCACACAGCAGCCCAGGTCTGACAAGCTGACATTACCCCAGATCCACCCCAGTGCAGAGCCTGACAGGCACTGTGCTGCTCTGCACTTTACAAGACTTTGAGTATCCAGCACACATCCAGGCAGGGCTGTGGGAAACCTACCCTACCCTTAGCAACAGCTTGTGAAGGTAGAGACTTTCCTAATGCACTCCTGTTCAGCTGAAACTGCAGAAGAGTTTTAGAGCCATTTCCATGCTGAAAGTTCATCTCATGTTTCCCATTTTCTTTTCTTTTTCTTTTTTTTTTTTTTGTTTAATGAATGAAATTTAAAAAAATAAAAAAGAAAAAGAGCTGAAGTTTTGATTTGAGACTGTGAGCTAAAGGCAAAGGTAATGGAATAACCCTGGAGACTTCTTATAATTGAATTTAGTAACAGTCTGTGTAGCTGGTTTTTGAAGGATTGTAACAAAATCTCACTACCCATAGGGCAGAGTACTTCCACAGACTCCACAGTAGTCCCTTTCTGAACCACTTCATACAAGGCAAAGTTGTTTAAGAGTGAGCTATGTTGCTCAGCAACACTATGTATTTGATTTTTTTCCTCTCTTTTAACATTTCATAGCTCATGGGATTCGAGGCACTAGAGCTAATTTATAAGAAGGCTCCACTGTAGTTTTCTGAAGTTTATTTAACTGGATGAAAACATTGCCAAATAAATTATGTAATCTACAAGATATGTCTGATATTTGTGTGCTGTTTAGTTGGTATTTCTACTAAAGTACCTTTGGATAGGGCTTGAAACTGAGCTGAGATATCATCTCTCCATTCACTGGTTGAAATTATTATTTAGGTCATTTTCCCTCTCCCCATGCTGCCCACTAAAAGATAAGGAGAACCCTTTTACAATTCAGCCCATCAATTATCTTTATTTGCTTTATGCAGAACAATATCAATCTGGTTAAAAAGCACACAGGTGACAGAGCTCTTTGTGGCTCTGTGAGGAGATTGTGGTTACAGCCTGATCGTGAAGAGACAGTTCATCCTTTTTTCCCCTCCTCATTTACATAAACAAGACAGATCAATCTCAAATAATTTCCAACTCATTGTGCTATGTTTATGGAATCACAAGAGCTATATGGAAGTGGAGGTTCCTGTGTTCACCTTCAAGCCACAGGAGAATTAATCCTCAAGAGGATTTTTTTTCCTTAAGAGTGACCATTAAGAAGCACAAATAAAGTCTGAGGAAAGTTCGTGGCTAGATATTGGTGAGGCAAGTTTTTCTCCACCCAACTCCCCCTGCTCCTGGAAAACTTCCACACCTTTTGGCCTTGTTACCCATGTTCCTAGTTTCCTCATTACTTGTTCTCCTCTACTGCTGGGCAAATCCTGCAAAACAGTATTCATAACATCTCTTCAAAGACAGCCCACACTCCAACTGACATGCCTCTTTAATGTGCTTTCTGCGAACAAGGGGACAAGCAAATATTTATGCACAAAAATACTGCTGAAGGAGAAACTTCCATGGGTAACCACCATCATCTGTAATTGCAGGAGGGTTGGCACTTGGGGGGGGGGGGCAGATGTGGGGAAGGCAAGGCAGGTTGATATGGTCACTTTGAAAACACTGTGGGTTTGACAGGAAGCAAGACCATGGTTATGTGATAAATTCTACTGTTCGTGCTGCCTCAGTCAAATCCCCAAATCCACCCTTTAGGAAGCAAATCCTGTCCCAGGAAAAGTATAAGAGCAACATGGGGAGAGGAGAAACAAATAGCAATAAACTAGCTGATGAATAATCAAGAGCAACAAATGATTCTGTACCATCCCAGGTCATTCCCTGGATAAATTACACGTGGAGCTGGAGGCTTGATGAGACACTGTTTGACACAGAAAACACATTCACTTCCGTTCCTATCACGCAGAGGAGTCCCAGCATAAGGTCAGCCATAAGCTGGCTGCTACCTCAGTCAAATCATCTCATAGCCCTCATCAAAGGTTTATGACTGGTGATAAACTAAAGGAAGCTGTGACAGTGTCAGAGAGAATAACTTGGAGCAGGAGATAACCCTTGCAGTGTGAGGAGAGCTTAAAATGTGCTGTTTTCCAGGGAGCTTAGGATATGGTTAGCATTTATTAAAAAAAAAAAGGAGTGTTAGCTGCCTGAAAATGAGAAGGGTTATCCTTAGTAGCTATCCTTTGTGTATTTGCATTTCAAAGTGGTAATTATGGGTATGTGAACACACAATTAAACAGGCTGCACAGAGTGAAAATAAACAAATAATCAGTGCTATTAGCCAAGCCCTAATGAACATTTTTTTTTGCTGCAACATAAATTAATACATGCTCTTTGAAAGAACAACCAAATGAAATATTCCTGTTTCAGATTCTCAAGGATTATGCAAACAACAAATGAGTTAAAAAGACAAAATTGAAGTTGTGAAACCCTTTGACACCAACACCTCCTTTTAAACATCCAGCAATGGGACCTGGCCAGCTACCCTGATGCAAGCTTTTTCATTCCCCTTGGTAATGCATTCAGCAAGTTCCTCTGAACTCCAGGCAATCAGACACATAGATGGCATACCTAAGGCTTGCTCCAGCAGGCTCCATTGACGTTTGCACTGTTGGAAGCCATTCTAACACAGCTATTTATGAATATGTAACATGCAAACTGGATCTTGCCCAAGAGCTGCTCCAGTTTTAATGACTCTGCTTCTGTTTGCACACACACACACACACTGCAACCCTTTTCTCTGTAGGTGAGCTAAGCAGATCCAGGAAATGTTAGCCATTTCAGCTGTGGGGTTTGGTGACAGGAATTGTGTGCGAGCTGCTGTTTCTTGCAAGCATTCCTCACATTTCTGACACACAGTAGGGTGGATACATGTTGTGTAACACCATTTTAACCTTAGCATTAAACTGGTCAAGTGACAAAATGCTGAAAGAAAACTAGTGTGTTCAGATGATATTGGCCAATACTTATCTCACATACCAAATAACCACTCTATTTACTGTGGCCAGTCCTGAAAAAAAGGAAAAGGTTCTTTTTTAAAGAAAAGGGCTTTGTAAAGTCCTGTCTTCACTGTGTCATACTGCCTGAGGACAGCAGCAACAGCAGAGTGACCTGTTCCAGCCACATGCCTTAAAGGATTGTCTCAAGAAAATTAGAGTGTGGTTCTTTGTGCCCATTCAGCCTGAGAAGAGCCTTCTGGGTAGAATGTAACCTCTCGAGGAGCTCTGTCCTGGGTTTAAGTTCAAACCTAGTAACTAGACAATTCTGCTCTCTCTCATAAAATATTTTTCAAGGCAGTTTCCTACCACTTCAGTTGCCTTCTAGTATTTGCATGGCTTGGTTTGGGGTTCGGTGTTGAGTTCAAATATGTTCTGAGCTTGTTTGCTAAACCTCATCATTCTCTTGCATTCTCAGCATGCTATTGTGCTGCCTAATCCTTGGTGGTAATCTGCCTTTTCAGATCAGTGCTTGCCTGGTATTATCAGAGAGATCAAAAAGAGTTTTCAGCTGGCTGAAGGCATCACTTAATGCACTGAGGATATCTGGACCTGCATCTACCTATGTGTCTGCAGCTTTAAAATGTGAAAATGCCTTTGAAACAAACCAATAGAAATAAATCAGTGGCAGCTAAGCTGAGCTCTTAGTGAATGCAAAGCCAAATAAAAGATGAGGATAATAATTACTCTGCTATTCCATCTCTTTCTAGGCAGCACTATATTCCAGTTCACCAATTTGTATATCCATTTCTTATTCCAGGTCCCTGTGGAATCTCAGGAGATGAGATCTTCACCAGACAGGTTAATGGCAAAGGTACAATTTTCCTGTTGCCTGTTGTCACTCCTCCAGCAAATTACTGCTTACTTCACTCCCCTCTCTCTCCCCAAATATGTTTGAAACATTTCACTAGAAACTTTGGAGTTTTCCTTTCCTTTGGGGAAAAAAAAGAGATTTTTTAAAAAAAAAATGTAGTTTCTTCCCCTCTTAAAAGGCAGTTTCTGGGAAAAAAACCCACATTATCCCAGAACTTCTTTGACCAATGCTATGTGGTGTGAAGAAAATTCTTTGGTTTAGCATTCTTATAATTTCTATTCTTAACACAGCCCTGAGTATATAAACTATTAAAAACTGACGGTAGCTGTTCACTAGGATAGAAATCAGGTAGTTTAACCTCTTCAGAAACCAGCTGTGTGGCCTTAGAAATCAAGGGGTAAATTTTATGTACGATACCTTCCAAAATGATATTTTCACATCCTTAACCTTAAGGTTGTCTGTGAAGATGCTCTGATTTTGCGTAGTGTTACATCAAGTGGCATCAAACCCGCTACCAGATAAATGTTGAAGCTCCATTGTGCAGGGGATAATAGTTCATGAACTATGGGGAGAAAACTGATTTGTGTCTTTTAGATCACAGGTGGAAGTCAGCTGCAGCTTCTGTAGCAGCTGTGAGGCAAGGGGCTGTTGGCTACACATGCTGTCAGGGGAGGAAAAGCCGTAAGTGTGTCTCTACCTACCAGTGCTCGAGACCCTGGTGCCCACCAGCATGCTTGGCGTGGCTGGTGCAATAGTGAGCAGGGAAATGACAGGTAATAGCACTGCCAGGTCGCCCCTGCTGCTGCTTCTAAAGCTGTCCTTCCCTTTGGAGCTCTGAGCGAGCTGTGCTGTTTATCCCTTGTACTTAACAGGCCGTGTAATTCGCTTGGTAGGTAGGTAGCTCATGCGGTTGACAAATGTTGCCATGACTAACACAAGAGGACAACCGTAGATTTAAAGCACTTGTAGTCCAAAGTTCCCAATAAAGTGGTGCTATATGAAAATGGGACCAAAAAAATGTTCACTCAACCTTCCCAGACTAGCACAAGTTTGGCACCATGAGCTTATGTTACAGGCTCCTGCAGTCAGGTCACCAGAGAACCTGGCCCAAGAGAAGAAAGATTTATGATGAAATAGCACAGGAAAATCTGGGAAAGGAAGGGCAAGCATAGTATAGCCCAAGTGTGACTTTAGAACCTGATTATCCCTAAAACTACCACACTCCCTCATATCCCCATGGCTGCTCCAGAAGGACTGGAAACCAAAAGTAATTAAGCCCAGTGCAGAGCAGAGGGACGAATGCAAGAAGTGGCCTGTCCTTGAGCGAGGTGTCATCTTCAGGGGTCTGACAGGATGAAATACTTTGCAGTCAGCACTTGCTGCTCCTTGTGGTGCAGTACAACCTGTTTGTGAGTTACATGTATATTCTTGTACAAAGTCCATGAACGTGCATTGAACTCTTTGCCTTTTCATCTTCTCTGCAGGGTACTTGCAATGCTCTTCTCATTTTCTAATCAATTGCACTTGTTGCTCCAGGGCCTTTACCTTCTTGTTGCTGCATTGTACCGGCTGTCGTGTCTACTTCTGCACACCCAGTGTTACTGTACTTGGTAGAGACACATTTCAGAAGTCCTTTCTCTTCTCAAAGACTGTTGTGTTGGGTGAAAGTGAGCTGTCCTAGAATTCCTTCTTACTGCAGTTCCTAGAATGCTGCAATATCTGTATGTATATATATGCACAATGATTGCAGATTTTTTAATGCACATTAAAATTGCCTATTAATGAATATGATTTGGATTGAAATACTACTCTGGTTTGCAGTTCTTTCCAGTGTTTCCTTTTGACATAACATGTTCAAGTTAAAACCAGGACAAACTAGAATGAACTTTCCCCATAGTATCACAGCAACAATGGAAAACAATAATGAATTTGCTGCTACCATTGAGACTATTAGAATAAGGGAGAGAGGGGCCTCAACCACCTCCTTGGGCAACCTGTTTCAGTGTTCCACTACCCTCATGGTAAAGAACTTCCTCCTAACATCCAATCTAAATCTACTCTTCTCTAATTTCAAACCATTTGCCCTCATTCTGTCACTGCAGGCCTTTGGAAACAGTCCCTCTGCAGCCTCCTTTTAGGCTCTCTTCAGGTTCTGGAAAGCTGCTATTAGGTCTCTCCAGAGTCTTCTCTTCCCCCCAGTCTGAGGCTGAGAGCTCCTTCAATCTGCCCTCACAGCAGAGGTATTCCAGCTGCTAGATTTGTGGGCCTCCTCTGGATCCATTTCATCAGTTCCATATCCTTCTTGTGTTGAGGACACCAGAGCTGAACACAGTACTGCAGGTGAGGTCTTACCAGAGCAGAGCCAAGAGGCAGAATCACCTCTCCAAATGACCCTGAATGATCAATCTGCTTTCAAGCAGATAACACAAGTAGGAAAATCAAATCAGTAATGTGTTTGTAAACCATTTCATTAGTCTCATTTTGTTCCCAAAATGATGTGTTTTAATATTTATGGAGTCAGTGGCCTTGGAGATAGGAAAATGTCTAAGAAATACTGATAGCTTTCTAAGCTAAAAGTTTGGAAAAATTAAGAAGCTGTGGAAAATGAAGTGAAAAAAACCACAAACTCTGATCTCTTTGAATGATGTTACATAAAATCACCATAAAATTATGCCTTTGATTTTATTAAAGTGTGTTAACAGACTCTGACATAGTCATTTTCCACCTTTTCAGGTGCCAAGGAACAGGAAAACCTGTGTTCCTGCTTCCTTGAAAACCTGTAGTGAAAATCAGATGAATGCCCATGAAGAGGAGATGCTGGAAGCCCTCGTGTTCTGCGAGACACACAAGGTGGTGTTCCTGGAGCTCTGAGGAGAGGGCTTGGCCAATTGCCACCCCAGGAAAAGCTGTTGGATTGAAATCTGAAAAAAGTGCTCTTCCTGCCTGAGTCTTGTTATTGCTAACAGGCAGGAGAACCAGGAGCCAGTCCTTGGATTTCTGGTAGGCTTAGAGAAGAGAGGATGAAAAGGTATCCCATCATCCACCGTTCATCACTGCCAGATGTGTGCTGCTCCCGGTAAGAAGTGATTTCAGTGCATGACTCACAAGGTGCCATTTTGTTCCATACATGGTGCAAGGCTCCCTGAGCCTGCCAGCTTTCCCTGTGACCAAAGTACAAGTGTGATTCCCACCTAAATTTCCCCCTAATTAGCAGTTTTAATAGAGTGTTGGTAGTTCCACCCATTTGTGAATGTCAAAGCAAGTATGGACCCTCAGTCATTGTTAGCATTTAAACTAAATATAGAGAAGGGGGGGGAGGAAATTGAAGGGGCTCAGAAAATTTCACTATGCTCAGTTCAGAGATTCAGCTTTACATCCAAACAGTCTAGGCAAGAAAAATACATTAAACATGCTAAGAGAATCTGGCAGTGCTACCAAGATTGTCATATGCCTCCAGGAACGGTGGTCACATAAGAAGACAGAAAGAGAATTGTCTTGTCAAAGAGGGAGTCTTTGCATTAAGTTAATTAAATAATAAACATAAATTTGTTATTCAACTATTCCAGCTAATTTCAAGCTCAGAGATTACAAAAACAAACAAGAAAACAAATACAAGTATGAAAACCCAAGCCCTAATACTAAAGCCAAGAGGCCAGGGTTCAGACATGTTTAACTTTGAAGGTAAGAGTCTGCTTCTAGACTGGGGCAAGATCTACAGCTAACTGTGTTTCCTTTTAATTGATTATTCCTCAGAGGACAGTTTAAAATTTCATGGCAGTCTAGCCAACTGAAACTTTTAAACTGAGAAATAGAGAACTAATTTTAAGGGATGCATCACAAGATTTAGTTAGGGTATTTTTTGTCTGAGCTTTTTGCTGTCCAGCAGATTTCCTCACTAGCACACATCCCAGGAATGGAATCATAACATCTTTTCCTTCTAGTCCCATGCAGTACATTGTATGAGTCCTTAGCCACAAGGCCTCAAAACTGAACACGATTCCAGGTTAATTTTGATGCTGAATGGTTCTTCTGTCTGGTCACCTGAAAGCTGATATTTTCTGAAGACAGAAGAAACTTAAGATGTAAAAAATCTTGCTTAATCGAGAAGTTATCTGCCAGAATGTGCTTTAGATGGAAAAATTTCAGCTAGCTTTAGCTAAATTCTATTTCTGTGCTGGCAAACCTCCTTGTAAGTACGAAGAGAGTGTACATAAAGCAACAGGCCCAGCCATTAGATAAAAGGGTCTTGTAATGGGTTAAATTAACTTTAAAGCTTGCTTGCCAGTTGGAAGGTATAATAAAACACATCCCCAAACCAAGAGAGAGCCGGCGGCTCTAATTTTAGGGTTACCAGCTGTTTATATTTGGTGATGCCTGTCATTACAGAACAATTTCTGTGTCTGTGGCTAGAGACTCTATTGCCAGCCTGGAGAGTAACAGGGGGAGAGGAGCAGTGTAGGTTAACCTTTTCTTTGTGGCAATTAGATTATCAGCTCACTGGCATTAGGCTGTTACAGAACACTGGCCATTACTGTAGCTAGTTGGCTGAAACTGATCCCCAAACCAGGCTTTCCATTTGTATGAGCAAAACTGGACCTTGCTGTTGAAATCTTGCTAGGACTCTGTGCATAGCCCTTGGAGATAAAAAATGGAGACAGGGAGAGAGAAAGAGGAGAAAAAAAGAAATTTGGATGAACCAGATACATAACTGAGCAACTCAATATGTGAGCTGCTTTATGATACTCGTTGGCCTTTATAATGCCTAAGTGAGCCATACATGCTGCCAGATATCATGTCATCTGCTGCTTCTGTGGTATTCCCTCAAGCTGGGAAACAAAGTCTCATGAGAAAGGCAAACGTCATATTTTGTTAGTATAACAAAGCACAAGAATGCTTCAAAACTATGAAGAAAACATAAAATCATAAGCTCCCCATGTCTTTCCATGCTTATTGTCCTCTTTGACAGGGCACATTTCTGGAAGGCTTTTGGTATAAGCCTTTCACGAGACATTTACAAGAGCTCCCCTATCAGTTCCCACTGCCACAGTTTATACTAAGACTTTGCTAAGCATGCTGCTGCAGCCTCCTAATGATTTTTCAGTGATACTGAGATTTCAAAGCCCTTATCCCCTGGCAAAGTCCTTGTGATTTACCCTTTAATATAGCAGCCTCTGCTTTAGCAGATGGACCTTTAAGGCTCTAGTGAAAAGAAATTTTAAAAATGGAGAACTCATGCTCGCTGCTGTCATGAGAGCATGGGGGTCTGTCATCCACTTTGAGTCCCAAGAGTATGGAGAAGGTATATGTTCAAAAAAAAGTGATTTTAAAGAGGCAAACCATGTACAGCATGGAGGAGCAAAGGAGCTCTCTATTTCACAGCTGGGGAGTCTGATCTGAAAGAGACTGAATAATTTTCCTCAAACCTTTCACAAGCTACCAGCAGTCTAAGAAAAATCCTGATGAGCATCATGAGGAACAGCTTGGTGGAGATCTATGAGAATTTGGAAATAAGGATTTATCGTTAACTAACATTTTAATTCTTTTACCTATCCCAGAAATCTGTATTATGCCTTGCTGAGTGTGTATTGAAAAGCCTTTATTTTGTGAGCAAACACTGATTCACCCGAGCCAGTAAAGCAAAGTTCACTGTGCTTGCAAAGAATCTGGTTATAATGAATTTTCTTTTGCAGTGAGAAGAAAGGGAATAGGAAACTTGCTAGTGTGGTTTTCATTGTTAGTTTTGAAAGATATTTGAGTGGGGAAATCTCAGGCTTCTTTCAATGCAGCAAAATGTCAATGTTTCATTGATGTTCCCACAAACATGCAAAGATAAATATTGCTACTCTGTCCTCAGAAAACATAGCTGAAATCTATATTATGTGCCCTGTGCAGAGCAGCTAGCACTAGATAACCAGAGAGTCCTACTGGGCAATCAGCAGCTTTTCCTGAACTGCAGCTGTGCATTAGTAGAAGGACTAACTTACCTGTTCTAGGGCTCAGTCGTGCATGGGTGAACTGACAAAAAAACCTCACTCATTCTGTGCTAACTCAGTGTTGATTTCTACTCATTTTTACAATGAACAAGGTTGAAATTTTCTTCGGGAAACAAAGAAAAGAATTTGTGCTAGCTGGTGTGGAAAGTCTATAGCAGATGACTAGGGATATGCCTTAATTACAAAATCAAGTTGTCTCTTGTAGAGTTAGAGTAGACCAGGGGAGCATACTTTGATGTGAGAACTTCCTGCCACAGCCAGCAATTTTAAGAATTGTTTCTAGGAAAACATTCATTACAATTCTCTTTGGTGGCAGTTATGAATGCAGAAAAGCAAATAACACACACCAGGCACACTTTAAACAATTTTCTTTTTGTTGTCCCTTTTTTGTTTCCTACTAACTTTTACAAGCATTTGATGTTGGATTCTCACACCCCTTCTTACTCATTTGAACTTGCCTTGGGTGTCTGCAGTGACACTGAATTGGATCAACGTGGCAGCAAGACTATGGGAGTTGTCAGCTGCGTAAAGAATGGCAGACAACTAGGAAGCTCACTGCCTTTGTAGTGGTTTATACCTGAAGTGTGCCTGGTATGTCTGTCTAATTTCCAAGGTAAAATCAGAACAGGGTATGGCAGGAGGGCCTGGTCACCTTGAGGTATGTCATTTCAGAGCATGAAATTTCCTCTTTGAGTCATTTTTCAAGAGGAGATGAATCACTACATCCTCTCCTGTAACTTTGGCTCTGCCTCAGCACATCAATGCTATGAGGCGGGGGCACCTTTTTATGCTAACAGGAGGTGAATGCTGCACACTACAGCACAATGCTTGGCCCTTTAGCAAAGTCTGGGGGAGAAGGCAAAGTATGATTGCAACTTCCATGGCTGATCAGGTGTGGAAACTGCTAGGCAAACAACCTGGGATCTCAGTAATGAGTAAAGAAACAAAAAGGAAATTACTAACCTGACTTGTTTTGCTTTAAATGTGACATGTGAAGAGCTGAACAATTCTGTCTGACACCATGGTTCGGAGAAATAGATTCAAACTGTGCTAACCTGCTCTGTCAAAGGACAGATTCCTAAATATTAGCAGCATGATTCACTGTTTCCAAGGGAATCTGTTTCCCAGTAAACCCCCAAATAGTTGGCTTTTTCACTTGGTGGGGTTCTTTTTGTGTTTAGGTTTTTAAGAGTTTTCTGTGTCACTAAAACTCTCTGTGGGGCTGGCAGCTTTGACATCTGACATCCGTTTTTCCCCCCAAGCTCTTCCAGAGAAAGGTAGCAGCAATTCCCAGTGGCAGCTTCCCAGAGCAGAGGGAATACCTCAGTGGATAGTTCATTTGTTATGCAGCATCTGGGATTCTTTTCAGCGTCTCCAGTTACTGGCCTGATCCAATTCCCATTAACATCAAGTAAAAGATTCCCATGACTGGGGACCAGAAGCAGATCCTAAACTTCTGTTGACACCAAACATTGGAAGAGAAAGTGGAGAATGTTGCTGTGTTTTGTGCAGAGCACAACAGAACAGAAACTCTTATGCTCATGTGGTATAAAGGATATACCAAATACAAATGTCTGGCGCTGCTGAGGGTTTGCATTTTTTACTAAGGTTTGTTTATTTGTGCAGTGTTTGATGTCTAATACTGTAAAATAAAAAGCTTCATAATTTCAGGATCGTGAGCTCTACATCGTCATACTGTCTTCCTGAACGCGAGACAGGACTGGATCTGTTAATACTATGATGCCTGTATGGTAAACCACTGCCAACAGGAAAAGACGGCTCCATTAGAAACAAATGGTTGCAACACAGTATCTAACAACAGGTATTTGTAGTGCTTTGGAGGCACCAATTCAATCCAAACTGCGATTAGACATGGTATTTAACAATGGGGACTTGTCACTTTTAATTGGAGATACTGATATTGAGCAAAAATTGGCATAAAAGGCATTTAGTTTAAGGGCAACCTTACAGCTGAGGCTGCCTTTTATTAAGCTCTGTCTTCTTAATGTACAGAGCTACAGCCCTGCTCTTTGTGCAGCTGAAACCCTGCTGCTTATTGGCAATGCACAGAATCAGAAGCAGTGGCAGGAATATCCCCTTTATAACGTTCCTGGGACACAGGCAACGTGGTCATTATAAAACAGTGCACTTACAAGCTTAACACATGCAATATAATTTTGGTTTGATGTACACTATGTAGGAAAAGATTATGTGTATGAGAGTGAAGTCATCTACTACTTGAGCAGAGAGTGCTTTGCCAAGTGAGCCTGCACCCTCTCACAGGGATCTGCTGGAGTACAGCTGGGTGCAGCAGTTTCCCCAGAGCCTGTGCTGGAGAAAGGCAGAGGATTCTAGTGCAGGTATCCAGCTTAATTTCAATGCATCTCTTTGCCCTAGGGGAAAAAAAAAGCCACCAAAGCCCAAACAAACCCAAAGCGAAACAACAAAACACTTCAATCCAATCAAGTAAATAAAAAAATCCCAAATGCTCTCTGTCAAAGGTTTAATTTCTTTTGTCTTTGCCCCCCCCCCCCTTTTTTTTTATTATTTTTTAATGAAAATCAGTGGGTTTGAGCCTCAAGAAATGTGATAATTGTAGGAAAAATGTGGACTAGCTCCCATTCTGGAAACAGAGAAGTGCAAGTGGGTGTTGATCATGGGAAGTAAAGCAGTAATAGTAAGCAAAGTAAGAGTAAGTATAAGTAAATTAAAAAGTAAGTAAAAATACATTTAAAAAGTGAAGTAATTAAAAGTAAGTAAATCTAAGTAAAATCCTGGTCTTGTCTGCTTAAAAGAGAAAACCTGAATTGAGCTGACCCCAAACATTTTTATGCCTTCTTTTTAACTCTTAGGGTTCACTCACTGAACTGAGAAAATAATTTTGGGCCCAGGTCTGACCAAGAAGGCTTTGTATTTCAACTAGCCTCTGAATTCCTCCTGCCTCATGCTACTCTCTGCACTCTGGCTTTGCTCCACAAGGCAGCACAGAGAATGAGTTTATTCCTGTGTCTTTTAGAGCACTTCAGGAGCATCCCAGTTGCAAAAGTCCCTTCCTCTCCTGACTGGTGTGGGTGTCTTTGCAGGCCACGCAGTCTGGGAGGGGGTTAGTGTGCTTTTGCTTCTGCTCAAAAAAACAACTAAGGCTTACATTACTGTATGGAATTCTGTTGGGAAGCATATAAAGATAGGGACCATCTGCAAAACTCAGGTTTAGGCCTGGCTTCCTGTGTCAAACCTGTGAAGCCCAAGGCTGTTTGGAGTAAAAGTTTTAGCTTTGGTTTCTCTACTCTTTGCCTCTCTCCATATGTGTGCATGCATGACTCCACCAGACAACCCACAGAGCGTGCAGGTATGGGTGTGCTTACTGACACCACAGCCTCTCTATGTGTATGGGGAATGGCTCAAACAGAGACACAGCAGTGGTTCGTTCTTTCTGTTAGAGAAGTAGTTGAGCTGTCTTTGCTCGCTCTGCTGCTTTGTGGAAGACAGCAGATACATCGGGCATCACTTGATGGTGGGACCTGACCCTCAGGCTTCCTTTCAGCAAATTGCTCTTACTGTGAAGCCAACAGGTAGAAAGTCCATGCAGACAAAAGGGTTCTTCAGAAGCAGGCCTTAATGAGTGGAGGAGGTGGACACAGCAGGGGGCCAAAGTGGGCCCCTCGTGGGCTCCTTCTCTGCAGAAGACCAAGCCAGGCAGCCCAGCGTGGCCAGCCAATGTGTGTTAAAGGGCAGGGTGGTTGCTCTTCATCCCCTTGCTCTCTCTAGCTTGCCTCAGTGGCTGAGAGGAAAGCAGGAGGGGATGTGGTGCAGCTGCCTCCCCAAGTATCACCACTTTCAAATTCCACTTCTTATCTCAGCCCTTCTTCCTTGTTGCTAATTACCACCTACTCCAAGATGTCAAGAACATACTCCCAGGAATAAACTGCTAGATAAACAAACCCCAGACAAACATCAAAGCTTAAAACAAACTGATAAGTCCCTTTGATTGATTTTAAGGGTCGGTAGGGAGAGGTGTGTTTGGATTGGAAGGTGCAAATGTTGAGCGGAGCAGCACCTGCTGTCTTGTGATCTGACCAAACCATTTGGCTTGAAAAGGCCAAGAGATAGGGAATCAGAAATCCATTTGGAGTTGCAAAAGCAGCAGGGGAGGCTTAGATGAACAAAGGGGCTCTCCAGGCAGGGCCGTGTGCTGCTTTTTGTCAGCTTGGTATCACATTCCCTGCCCCAGCGTGACAGACAAATGCCAGGCCAGATGATGTGATATGATCAGCCTTGCTTGGATGAGGTCTGTACCTGTATTAAATGTTGGCAGCAGATGCTGATTCAATACAAGGGCGAGCACAGAGCAAACCAGAGCCTGAACGGCTCAGCAAAAAATATTTAAAGGTACCTGTCAGTGGTGGTGTTCAGAGGCAGAACAGGGCTTGGGAGTGCCTGTGTGTGGATTGAGTACTCGTGAAAGATGCTTGATTGGAGGATACAACACGTATTCCTTGCTGCACAGCACCAGAGCTCCCAAACTCTTTCCCAGGATCGCACAGGCTCTCAGTGTCACTCTGCAGAGACTGCGCTTACCCTGGCTGAAGCAGGAATGGGAATCCAGCTCATGCCTATTAAACTGGAGATAAGTAGAGAAAGCCTACAAAGGCCTAAATATGCCTGAGATCAAAGTGATATAATTTACTGTGATAAAGCAGGTTATCTTTT
Source organism: Dryobates pubescens (assembly GCF_014839835.1). Classification (NCBI taxonomy): domain Eukaryota; kingdom Metazoa; phylum Chordata; class Aves; order Piciformes; family Picidae; genus Dryobates; species Dryobates pubescens. The sequence continues at coordinate 6,432,495 of NC_071614.1, read as the reverse complement.
CCTCTCTTAAGTCCCAGTGCTGCAAAAATACTTCCATGCTCTTAACTACACGCATACAGTAATGCCACCGTTACTGATGTTAGTGGCTAAGCCCTCCATGTGCTTGGTTAAGCAAGTAGGATCCAAGGATTCAGACTCCTATCAGCTAATTTTTAGGGCTTATATCTGTGCCTGAGGGTGCCTAGGGATGAGCTGAGGTAGTTCTGTACTGTTCATGCTTCAGTGTTTCCTGTAACAGTGACTCTTCATCAAGGAGAGCAACTGTGGTGGAAAGGAGGACAGCATGCCCGGAGGTTCAGCTCTGACTGCACTGTGCAGTGTTACAAGTAAAAGAAATACTGACTACAAACAGTTATTTTACTTACTTATTTTTTATGAATAAAGTAACTTTCTGAGATCTTATTAGAGATTATTAATTTTTGTCTCAGGGTTGTTGTGGGTTTTTTGGGGGGGAGAGGTGTGGGCAGGGTTTGGTTGTGGGTGGTTTTTTTTCCACACAATGAGGAAAATGAAAAAGGAAGGAAAGTTTTCTTTTGGTTATGAATTTGCTCTAACTGATGGAAATTCTAATGTAAAGCTCATGTTTACTAAGCTCAAAAGTGGTGGAAAAAAAAACCTTTATTATTTCCCCCCCAAAGGAAATGAGGCCAAGGAATGATGGGTGGATGAGAAAGACAGTTCATGTTACTGAAAGATGGAAGTGGGTGGGTGTTTCAGAAATGCTGGATCGATGTTTGTGACAACCAGGAGCAATTTCTAGGAAAGGAGTTTACCCTCAGGAATAATAGCAGAACAAACAAATTTTAAATGAACTACTGAAATCTTCAGTTGGAATTTTTTGCGGTACACATCCAGTTCTTGTATCATCACTTACAGATTGGATGATTCTGTCCCTCAGTGGAAAACAAACAAACAAAAAACCAAAAAGCAACGGAGGTGGAGTATCTGCAAATGAGTTTTCAAAACCATCTACGTTTCAGGACAGAGCCACTGGTCCAGTTCTGTTACTGGCATTGCCTACAGTGTTTAAATGGCCTTTCAAGATGCACCTCCCTACACGAGATAATGATAGGTAAAATTCCTGGGTATGCTTCATTTCCCAGTGATTTTCCTTGAAACCACTTGGAACATGTGCAATGATTTTAATATGGCTGGAGAAATATTGATGTACACCGAAGAGATCAAGGAGGGACATGTTTTGCTGACTCTCTACTTAAAAAATAAATAAATAAAGCAACATCACCTCTCTGTACATTAGACTTTCTGTCTACTGAAATGGCAAAGAAAGAAGATCTCTGAGGGCTTTCCAGTGCCAATAGGGATGATTTATAGCTTCAACACTATTTGTTTTAATCTTGAAGAGAGGGGAGGAGGGAGGAAAGGGTACAATGATACATAAAGAAACATTATTTCCCAAAGGCAGATTTTATTTCCTTAACAATTTATAAAGCTCCAGAAGTGAAATATCACTATTTTGGGACTGGTGTTACATATCAATGAGTTTAGCAGCTGCCAGGCTCATGCATGCATTTTGTACTCTACATCCAGTGCAAAGCCCATTGAATCAGCAGTGGTAACAGGGTCTTTATTGTCATTGTTGCAGTAGATCATCAAATTTGATATTAAAAGACAGACTGTGCACTGAGAAATGTCAAAGGTAAACTTGTATAACAAACAAATCCCACTCTGCCTCCACTAGTCACCCTACTAACTGACTCAGGCTGTGGATTTGACCTATTCTGGGCTTTACTAAGAGCGGATATTGCTACCACAGTCGTGTTCATTCTACTAACACCATTAACCATGTAGACATATAAATGTGACCAAATAAGGAATATGTTGATTAAAATTTTCTTGAAGCCTGTTGAGGGAAGGTGGATGTGTACACTGGGAAAGGTAGAAACCCCAAATCTTGTGCTTCTTGCTGTAGCTCTGTAGCCCCTTATAGACTTCTTACAGTGTGTACCTGGATTTACAGCAAAGGTACAGACAGGCTGGTTTTACAGAGAAAATTCAGAGACCAGCAGTGAGCTCTTTTAGTAGAAGATGGGTTCTTGAAGCCAAAGCTCAATTATTGAGAGGTCTCCAAATGGTAAAAATGTCTGCATGCAAATCACAGGTCACTCCATTACCTCAGCTGGACACCATGGACTCTTTCTGCCTGAGTGCTACTAAATCTGCAAATCAAAAGGGGAAACCAGTAAGTTTCCTCTTGAGGTTTGAGGGAACCTGAGATCATATGATGGATAAGACTTCATTTCTCCTCTGGAAAGTAGAGATAAATGTTTCATTTTGAGGTTTTACATATACAGAAGGAAAAAACCTTCCAGGAGGGTTCTGTAGCCCCTCTTTTAAAAGGAGCTCTGCAATAATTGCCTGTGTTACCTCTCTTCTCACCTCTCAGAATGCAGTTGAGGTGAGAAAGGATACAGCTCTGCTGAAATACACACGCTGCTCCCCTATGTGTTTTCTTTCCCGTTTGACTTAGTTTGGTCTGAGTTGCAGAAGAAGCCAGTGTTCATCTCTGCAGCAACAGAGCCTTTACTGCCAGCAGAATCATTGTATTTTCCTTAGGCAAAGGCAAAAGAAACAATAGAAGGACAGTATATGCAGTGTGCATTGTTACACCCTCAGTGGGGACTTCTGGTGTGGGATTGATTATGAGGTTATAGAATGAAGCAGGGCCATATCCCTCTCCAAGACTGTGTTAGGACCCCTGAAAGCTGTTGCAGACACTGAGGTCTTTTTCATTGCACCTACGGGGTGCTAGATCTCTGGATTTAGCTTGTTATGGTAGGATGTTTGTGTATTTATTTGCTTAGAAACAATTTTGTCCAGAGTTTGCTGAAGGTTACACATTTATTTGAGATGCAGCAAGACTCAAAAGATGAGAATCAAAAGTTTGCTTGATATTGATATCATTGTTGCTGCAGGGAGTTGAGAATTGCTGGTCATTCTGGTGAAATGGGGAGCAGCTCTACTCATTTCTGCTGGGAGCCTGCAAAGCAGAAGCCTGCTGATTTTTCAGTTCCTAAGATTGTCCACATAGTTTGCTAATCCCTGGAAGTGGGGAGCCAGCTTTTAACAACAGCAGGAGGGACTGGACCTTTGGTATTCACTAGCTCTGAAACTGGGATTTAGCCAGATTATTCTTCATTTCTCACAAAAGGGGAGTCATAGTGCTTGCTGGAGCCAAATGACAGTTGTGGGAGCTGAGACTTCCATTTGCTGCACACAACAGCAAAGCTAAGAGGAAGCCATGTCTGCCAGATGTTTGTTTTACATAATCCAGAGGATGCAGATGTCTTTCTTCAGCAACAGATGTTCTGTGATATTCTTTAAAGGCTGGTACCTAAGGAACTTTCCCTAGATTGTGACCTGGACTGTGCAGACCTGAGAGGAACGGAGCAAAGATCCCTTTCCTCCTTGCAGGTTATCTGAGGGAGCTTGGGTCCTGGGGTGAAAAAATAGCTGGCACTTTGTGCCTGCTTACTTCGACCCCAGAGCAAAGTGTGTGGAAGAATAGCTGAAGTGGTGGCTTCCTTCCACAACAACCTACATAGAACCTGAAGAAAAGGAAAGGAAAGGAAAAGAAAAGGTTATTTGTAAAGGACCTACAATGATTATGAAGTCAAATTCCCTGACCACTTTAGGGCTGACCGAAAGTTAAAATACACTATTAAGAACATTGTCTAAATGCCTCTTAAACACTACAGGCTTGAGACATTGACCAGCTCTCTAGGAAGCATGTTCCAGTGTTTGAACACTTCCTAGGTAAAGAATTGTTTCCTATTATCAAGTCTGAGGAGCACGGATTGTAAGGAGGAATAACTTGAAAGGAGCATATGGAAGTCAGCCTTTGCATGGCTGCAAGTGCAGCATCTCTAAAACTTACTCTGTTAATAAAGAGCTGCTTGGGCTTTTCTGCATTATAGCCTACTGTGGTGTACTGAGGTTGGTATGAAAGAAGATACTGGATCTTGAAATCAAACAAAGCAGCACCTACTTACAGAAAAAGTGTGGGAGGCAGATTTAGGGACTGATGGGTTTACAAACTAAACTGTCCTTTGCATCAGCAGAAGAGTTCAAACTATTTGTGAAGAGTGAAGAAGAGGAACTAGAAACAAAACAGTGAATAAATCAGTTCACACAATGATGCCCTAATAGATACCCAGAATTCAGAGCCATCTTCAGGTAATGGCCAACAAGAAGGAATAAATATCAATGCCAAAGACAAATGCTTATTGTGCTGACAGCAGGGCTTCATCACTGACAAAGTGAACAGATTTCTCTGAGAGCTGCAGGCTACATGTATACCAGTAAACTAAACAAGGTCAAGCCTTGAGCAGTGGCTGAGTGGTCCAACAGTTCCGTTTGATTGATCTCTGCTATTGCTCTAGCACTATCAACAAATGTTTTCCAGATAATCTCTGCATATGGGTTAAGGGACAGCACAAATCTGGGACCTTCCTGAAAAAGAAGTTTGGATGCAGCCACCTTGCTTTGTTGGGAAAGATGAACCTTGCAACCATGCCCTTAGACTAAAATCCAGCTCGGACCATTACCTGGGATCCCCTGATACTGCTGGCAACTACACCTGATCCTGCTCATAAATTCATTGGTGCCTGCTCTAAAATTGTTATGTCTTCCTCTCTTTCCTTCAGTGGATATAAATGGGTTTGATTTATATTTTATGGCCAGGCCAAATATAATCCCAAAAGCTATGGCAAATGGCAGCACTGAACTGGAGAAATGTGACCAAGAGCAAGTGGCTTTCTATTCTCCCTGCTGCTGTACTGAATGCCTTTGTCTTACCTCTTTCTCTAAGCAATAAGATTCTTGGAGCACGACCCTGTTCCACTGTGTATGTGTGAATGCTTGTGGCTTGAGATTAGGCAATAATCATAATTAAAAAAATAGTTTCAATTAGCTGTCATGCAAGAATGACGTGTGACTTCCTGTGTAGAAAGCTTAGGGACCTGCAAGTCTTTGTGGACCTTGTTGGGCTCTGCTCCAGTTCAACACCAAAATGTCCTCAGTGAGAAAATGGAAGGACAACACTCACACCCTGGCTTTCACCCAACACGCAACACCAAAGAGGAGCTGGAGGAGGACGCTTCGCAGTGAGCTGGATTGAAGCACATTGAACATGTAGGCAGTGAGAGTTCCTTTAGCCCTGGTACAGACTGGGCAGAAGGACCTGTGAGTTCTGCAAAGAGGTAACAATACACCTGTTGAAACAAGCACTGGAACTGGTGAGCAAACTCATGCTTCCTCCACTAGACATCTGTTGACTTTTGAGAGACTCCAGCTGCACTCCAAAAAAATGTAGAGTGTTTAAGAACTAAAGGGTGGGAAGAAGGTCAGTGATTTATAGGGATGCCTAACTTATCTTTCTAGATTCTGCACATGCTTATCAGAAGCCTGTGAACTCTTGAGACAGTTAGCACATAGTGGGTGTATGGTGAGATACCAAGAAACAGGCATTTGAAGGAGTAAAGAAAAATGTAAATGATATATCAGGCTTTAAGTACTACCTAGCAGAGCAGCCCTGGAACTATGGTGGCTATGTCTACATAGACACACCTTTAAACTACTGAGATTGTTCCTTGGGACCAAGAACCACCATTTTATGCCCAAAGCAAAACTGATACAAGTGATACCCTAGCATCAACTGTCTGCTTCCCTCTCCCTTAGATGTCTGCAATAAAGTACTACAGGTCTCCTGCTTTTGAAATTTAGGCAAGACCAGATTTATAACACCAGTCTGTAAAAGTAACAAGACTTTAGGGAAGAAAAAAAGATTGTCAACAAGAATGTTTCAATGAATGTGAAGCTGTTCTTTTGGTTTTCTGTGTCGATACAGGATAAGGTGGACTGAGCAGGTGTAAGTGAAAACCAGATGTGTTTGTCTGACTGTCTCTCACATGAGCAAAGCACCAGTGATGCCCCTGTTCAGGATCTGTATCATGGTTAATTTTTGAGGGCACCTGGCACTAGTGTGAGGGAAGGGTTTGACTCTGGTATTGAAGGCTGCCCAGTATTTCTGGAGAACTAGACTTGTGAATGATCCTCTGTAAAGCTGCAGAAACCAGGCTCTTCATGCTCGGGGGCACAAGGTGAATTTAGGCACCTTTTAGAGCTGAAGAGCAAGGTAAGGTGTTGCATGAACACAGCTGAAGTAGGGTATTAGAATGTGGGTTATGGGAAGAAGTAAAGGAAGCAGGACAGCAGTTGTCAGTGGAAATAGGGAACACTGAGAATGAGGTATGTTTGTGCTGGAAAGGATGAAATGGTTGAGCTTTGGAATGTAGAAATCCAAGTACTTCACCTGTGGGTGCAACATGAACATGTGAACTCACCACAATCCATTAGAGAGCAATATGCTGGTAGTAAATAAATCAAAACACTGTCCTATATAGACGAAATTGCATTGATCATGAAGGAAACAGTAATGCTTTTTGAGCTTTTTTAGGGTTGACGCATACATGTGCAGTGTATCCTATTGTGAATATGAAGCATCTGGGACCCTGGAACAGGAGGTAAAATCCCTGGTTACAGTGCCTTTCTGCCACTCCTGAGACATATCAGGCAGCTGAGAGAAGCGTGCTAGAAGCAGGGAAATGGCTCATCCTCCAGCATTAATTGCTTCAGAATAAAATACCACAGGGTGTAACTTCTTTCTGTGTTGTGACTAGTGACCCTGGTGTGCAACACACCTTCCTGAGTGCAGGGGACCAAGTGATCATACTGTTGGATTTAGGATAAATATGAAGGCTTAAATGAAAATGTAGGTCCTCCAGAGATGAGCCTGGAAACACATTGAGTGGTCAGGCATGAAAGGCATATGTAGAGCAGGAGACGTTGTGCTAAGTGCTGGCAGAAGCAGGAGACTACTGCCTAGCGACATCCCAGGTGAATGCTGTGAAGTGCTCTGTTCAAACTGAAGAGCAGGAGTTGAATTGTTAGAATAAATTAAAATCCAATTTCTAAAAGATCTCTTTTTAGATGAAATCTTTGTTTTGAAGGGCTATTTTTTTCTCCACTACTTGTAATGCAGCACTTTAAACAGCCAGGAGCCAATGACTGTTGGAAAGAGCATAAGCCAGATGACTACTGACTTTCAGCACAGGGAAAGCTGGGCAGAAATGTTGACTCACAGGTGTGTCACTAAATCACTCTGCCAGCCTGAATTGTTCCTCAGGTGATGCAGTCTGAGCACCACACCTGTCTAAGGGATGTGTCTGCACAGATGAAGAAATATGAATCCAATTAGTTCATAAAGAGAAAAAGATTGAGAGGGAGATGAATGGATTTTTCTCAGTATACATACACAGGAAAGAAGGAAGCCCCAGGAAGACAGAAGAGCTGTTTAAGGTACAGGACAACATTGGCACAGAAGTAATTATTCATACACTAGGCACAAGTATATTCAGGCTGGAAATCAGAATGAGCTTCTTATAATGCAAGGAATAGCAAGGCTAAAATAAAAAGAGGCTTAGTGTAAAAAGCTCAATCAGCTCAGGATGGTACGACACCATCTGAAGACTACAGGAGATAGATTCACAGCTCCAGTTTCCTTCTCATCCTACATTCCTCTGTTTTCAAAAAGGGAAGACCACGGTCTGCACTCAAATACCCTAACTCTAACTGTCTACAGCTGTAGGTATTTCTGCCAAGACTGGTCTGTAATTGGGATATTTATATGTACAAATGATCCCTTGCCCAGCTATCTTCTGGCTTGTGCAAGCGTGTGGCTTGCACATACAGAAGTGGGTGTGCACTCAAATAGACATGCACAGTGCTGCATGTATGGAGTCTATACAAGTTGTTAGCTACTTAAAAAGATCTTGGATTGAAGAGATTAAAAAGCTGTGTCTGCTCTAGCTGTTCATTTCATTGCCTAGCATCTCGAAGCATTAGCATGTGAGATGTGGGCATTGATGAACCTACCTATAGCTGGCAGCACAGAAATAAATCTTTTAGTGTCTTTTTCTACAACTGTTTCTTTTAAAAGACTGTTTGAGAGGAGTTCTCTCTAAAGACTAACTGTGGGACTTCATTTAAAACAAAATAACTCAGATTGTTGTGGGGGTTTTATTTTTTCTTTTTCACACCAGAACAGCAGGAGAAAATCTTGATGCTGTCCTTTGGGGAGCTGCAGACTTAACAGGCTACTTCAGCTAACCTCAAAGTCATTGGGAGTGAAGAACTCCGAAATCTCATGGCCTCCGGTTCAGCAAAAGAGTTTAGCACATCCTTAACATTAAACATGTGGGGTGTGCCTTTGAAGTCAGTAAGTGTACTCACATGCTTTTGTCTGCTGCTGGATTGGGCTTTGGCCACCTGTTTTTTATCTCAGCAGGACAGAACATCCAGTCATATCCCCTTACTCATGCTAGTGGTTCCTGAGCAGTCAATAGGACCACTGTGACTGTAAGGTTTGCTCTCTTCAGACCATTTTAAACTCACCAGCAACACTGAAAATTTCGTACTGTTTAGCATTCTGCTTAGGCTTTGTTTTGGTATTTGTCTGATAATTATATTTGAGTTGGGTTGCTCCAGGGATTCCTGCACTCTTCCCCTCCAAAAGCCAGACAGACTAGTTAATAAACATTCATAATTGCAGGCAGTCCAAGACACAAATTAGATTATCCCTTGTAAATTCATTTACTCACTTGCTCAGGTCAAGCTTCCATTATTTTGTTTTTCTTCTATCTACAGAAAGGAAGAGGAATCAAACCCCTGAACCCTTTCCCAGGCTGCATATTCACTACTTTTTTCTTCCAAAGTGCCAAAATACTCAATTGGCAGTTTTTTCCCTCAGCCTGCAAGGAAAATAAGGTAATGGAAAATTAATTCTACTGAAAAATCAAATGCTTGTAAGTGCAATCTAGTGAAGAAGATTTATTCCGAATGTCCAGAGATATGACTGATAATTTCCTTTTTTGGGGTCCAGGCTCTGAAAGTCCCTTTCTTTTGGGGAACGGATGTATGCCCCTGGCTGGTATCACTGGCTGCTTGTGCCCATTTGCTGCCTATGGCCTGCCAGCTTTAACATTTTCCTGTATTTACAAGCAGAGTTCTTGACCTACTTTTGGAGACTAAGGTCTAATTCTCCTCTCAGACTGGTTCTGATATTGCTTCATTACATTTGTTGCAGTAACTGCTGTTTCAAAGTGATGTGTAAAGCAGAAAGGAGAAAAGACAAGAAGCCTAACGGAGGCAATAACTGGGATTTTGTTAACAGTGGGTTTGGGTCTGGACACAGTTCCTGGTTCTCTGTCGTTGCTATCAAGTTCCTCACTCTTCTGGGGACTGTTCTGGATATTCACATTGCCTTATAATGCCATTGACAGATGCAGTGATACATCCTGATGTTGGCAGAGTGCAGTCTAATTTTAGAACCTAGAAAACATCAGTGAAAAAGGAGTGAATTTTCACAGAACAGATTCAGGATATTACCACTTCTTCAATGTTTATGGGAGAGGAAATGGCAGTTTTGCCCTGGATCAAATTTGCAGATGCTCCCTGGAACGTTGTTCTTGATAAATTTGCAATGACAATGTCTCGTATTCCAAGCCTACATTTTCTTGGAAGAAGCAATGTCATGCTGGGCCATGGAAAGTAATCTGCCTGGGTGGGAAAAGTACAAATTATACTAAGAGAAAAAAAAAAAAAGAGAAGAAGGGTGTTTTACAGAATGAATCCAAAAAGAAGCAGGATCTGTGGGTAATCTCATTTCAAAGTTCTGTTCTGTGAGAATTTGTTGTTTCTTCTGGCTAAAATATTGTCCATCAGACATCATCCTCTCATAAACAAATCGTAACATAAAGATTAAACTTTGGACTATTTTTAGGATTGTTGGGCTAAGAAAAACATCCACAATGGAAAAACAGTAGTGAAAAAAAACCCACCACATGAAAATCAGACTCTTGGAGCTCCTCTGGCTCTTCTTCCATTTCATAACACTTTAAAGCTCCTGTTTGGGAAATGAATGTTTGGAGAAGCTCAGAAGCTGGTAGGTCCAGGATTCTATGAATTAACTTTGAGCATAAAATTTTAGGTAGCTTTAGGAACTAAATGTCAGCCTGTTGCAGTGATTTCAGCAACACACTCACCTACTGTGCTGACCATGTAAGGAGACTTCATCATCATATCTCAAAACTAGCTCAAAACCAGCAACCAATCCATCTCATCATCCCTCTGTTGATGGCAGTCCTGCTGATTTACATCACCACTCTATGAAATACTCCCATCACATGACAGTCATCTTAATTGAGAAAGCAGAACCACAGAGATGATATTGGCTCAGGAAAATGGAGCCAGGCAAGTATGAACTTTCCATTATTCTAGATTTTGATTATAAATGTTTTTCCTCTTCTGAACTTTGACTTGTCATGTTTGGAAAATCATTACAGCAAGTAGCTGCAGATTCATTCAGTGCGTATTACATGACTCTTGGGCACCTCTTCTATATCCTTAGTTAGAAATTTAGCCTATCTGTGTAACCATTTCTACTCAGCCTCATAACTTTTGTTTGCAAAAGATTGACTTCAGCATCCCTCCACCAACTACAGCTTCCCTATAGCGTAAGGGTGATGTGTCAAACCAAAATACAAGGCTAGATTACTTCTTTCTTCCTCTCCAAGTAGTTTACTATGTCTGAAATGTGCTGGAGGAATAGATCTCCTGATTCAAGTCTTCAATCATGTAGCAGAAAGAGCATGATTAGCAATAACACAGCTACACCACAACGTCCCTCCACCCTGACCTGACTGTCATAAGCTTCTAGGGATGAGAAGGGATTCAATTTCCATGTCCTTTTAATTTTAGCTTTCTCTGTTAAAACAGACAAGAAGGAAGTTAGTTTTGGACTTTCCAGCCTCTCTTTGAACCTGGTTTCTGAAGTTTCATGACTTTAGCCTGGAGAAGAGGAGGCTCAGGGGAGACCTTATTGCTCTCTACAACTACCTGAAAGGAGGTTGTAGCCAGGCGGGGGTTGGTCTCTTCTCCCAGGCAACCACCACCAGAACAAGAGGACACAGTCTCAAGCTGCACCAGGGGAAGTTTAGGCTTGAGGTGAGGATGAAGTTCTTCCCAGAGAGAGTTGTTAGCCATTGGAATGTGCTGCCCAGGGAGGTGGTGAAGTCACCGTCCCTGGAGGCATTCAAAAAGGATTGGATGTGGCACTTGAAGCCATGGTTTAGTTAGTCATGAGGTGTTGGGTGGTAGGTTGGACTTGACGATCTCTGAGGTCTTGTCCAACCTTATTGATTCTATGCTTCTATGAATGAGGCTGGCAGGGAACAATGTGGCAAGGCTTAGGGCAGAGCTACAGTACCTTTGGTGAAGCCGAAATTTATAGAGGCCAAAGGAGGCTACAAGTTTGTTAAGAGGGAAAAAAATATGGTACATTTTATTTTGCACACTGGTGTCCCTCATTTGACCAGGCCTATGCACATGTGTGTAGATGGTTTGACAGGGCTGGAAGAGGTTTATAAAACCTGGATTTTTGCTTTGACATTTCATTTTTGTAGCTCCTCCAGAACATTCCTCTTCCATTTGCTTTGATCCCTCTACATACTACTTCTTTTCATGGCTGATCCTTTGGACAGAGCTATAAATAGTAAAAAAAACATTATCTCCAAGTGATTATTATTTTTTTTTGGGTGCCATTCATTTCAGTCTCCTTGGATCACATGGGCAAGGCAGAAAGTGAAGGCAATGTCAAGAGTTAAAGAAATGGTTCTCTGATCAAAGATCCCCTTCTGGCCATTTACTTTTGCTAGGAAGAGAGCACAGGAAAGACTGACAAAGGATTGCAGAGCTAATAATGGGCATAAGAAGCTGCACAATGGAAGGAAGTTATATCCCTATCTAATATCAGATGGAGATCAGTGAAAAAGGCTGTCTGCTTGGTTATACTGCATGTATCCAGCTTCTCTCTATGGAAGAGAGGAGCATGATCCAAAGGACACAAAATTCTGTGTGATGATGATAGTCTGCTTTCACTGACTGGCCAAAGAAGGTCACTTCTGCAATGAAGATCAGAGATAGGCTGTTCTTCATGCAAAATGTGATAAATCAGAAGGAACACCTAGAAGAGCCCAAAGATAACACAATTTTTTCATACAAAGAGAGGCAGAGGCAAACTAGAAACTAAGGGAGCAATTCACACACAAGGACAACAGCAGGAACACTCAAGGGATTAATTTCCTTCATGAATGGGACATCACCTGAACTGGGTCTTCAGCCACGTTTCACATGAGACCAAAGCCAACATGCTTTCATTGTTCTTGAAACTGAACTTTCTCCCCAGTGTTCCCTTAAAATACTGCTTTATAAAAACAGCTTCCTTGTCAGTTTATTTTAGAATAGAATCATAGAATGGTCTGAGTTGGAAGGGACCTCCAAAGGTCATCTAGTCCAACCCCCTCTGCAGTAAGCAGGGGCACCCTCAACTAGATCAGGCTGCCCAGAGCAGCCTTGTGTCACAATTCTGCCCATAGCTGCACTGCAGTGATTTTTTTTTTCTGTGTCATCAGTGCTTTCCTACCACAAGTCTGCCCTAGAACTGACAGCAGAGGTTAGTGAAATATTCATCTCTTGCAAGACAGGTCTTGATTTTGTAAGGTGTCATATCTTATGCAAAGTCTATTCTCACATTTCTGGAGTTTCTGATTGCTTTCTCTGCTTTATAAATAGAACAAAAAGTCCATGCCAAGGCTGCACGATACAATTCGAAAGGGCCAGTGAATATCTGTTGGAATAAAGAGATGTGAAGTTGTACTAGAACTCCTGTGAGGGAAAGATGCCTAATGAGCATGATATTTTTATTTGGGGAATAGGAACTATGAAGATTGTAAAGCTGAGTGAAGTTAAAGCCAAAATACATCCAGAAACGGCATCCTGAAGAATCTGAAATATCTATTTGGAAAATTACACGCAGTCTTGTGTCAGGATTTAGTTGGCCAAAGTTGCTGGGCTGCTTCCTGGGGATTACTGACTGCATGTCTCCAGTGTCTCACAGTGACATGATTGCCATTTCTCTGTTCAGTTAATTGAAGATTTGAGTAACTCATGGTTAAGAGAGGGAAACACAAAGAGCAATTGTCTTGTGGCTGTTTTGCGGTGTGGACTCGAAAGGGCCGTACCCTTCGAATGAGTTAACACCTTGTCCCTAGAGTAAAGAAGGATAAAAATAAAGATCTGAACAGTATTGTTCCAGCTGAATAAAATTAGAAGCCGTTTTTAACAGCTCTCTCTCTCTCTCTCTCTCCAGTGCTATTGTTAGAACTTGTTCACTTGCTCAAGTGTGCTGCATAACGCTGCAGTATGTGCTCCCTCCTCAGTGTAAGAGCTCTTTTCTGATAGCTCTCTGGAGCCAAGAATGTGCCATATAAAATGAAGCAGCTATTAAAATGTGCATGAAAAAACAATTTGCTTTGTGCCTAGTTATACCTTCAAGGGTGATGCTTATCAATGTATTTAATCTGAGTCTCTGCGTCTAATCAAGCACTAGAAGACAAAATGGTTGTAAGCATAATAAAACCATGGCAATAGGATAGCTGGTGGAGGCAATTCACTGATTTGCTGAAAAGTGCATGGGGATTGGAAGAGGGCAGGAGAGGGAGGGAGAAGGAGAAAGGGAATGGAGAAAAAAATGGGAAGCAGGGGATTATCCTGCTATTCATTCAAAGTGTGGCTTTTGTACTATTTATGTTAGCCAGTTGGGTGATGATCCCAAACTCTTTACAAGGAGGCAGGATTTTTGTACAAAATTGGCATGAGCTGTAGCACAGACACTGTACTGAGAGCAAAGAGCCAGTACCCTGAAACATGAGCCCAACAAAGGCCCTACCCCTCATAAGGGGTCGGTGGAATGGAGAGCCAATTTTTATTGAAACCATCACTTACATGTCTTAATAAACTAGTCATGGTAGAATGAGTCCAAAAGCAGAAATTTCATCCTTATCTGCTTGCTCTCCTGGGCCGTGGTTCAGCAATTACTATCATCTTTATGTCATTAGCAGCCATTATTTTTTTTGTTAATGGCAATAGTGCAAGTAGTATTGTTTCCTTCTTCCTTACAAAAGGTTAGGCTGCCACGTGTGCATAAGCTGCAACGTGTAAGGGAAAGAGTTGGGAAGGTAAGAGAGATCATGCACTCTTGGAAACACAGACAAAAATTCTAGGCATGGAAAAAATGTACATCCTTGCAGGAATTTATTCTTATTTCAGCATGAGTGGGATTTTCATGTCTGTAATTCTTTACTGCTGCATGTGCCGAGAGAAACCTGTGGATTTAAATGGGCCTCTAGAATCTTGAGAGAAGAAAGAGCAAATATTTGGTGGGCTTCTAGGGAGATAAACTTCACAGTGACATCTTAGATGAGAAGGAAAGCAGCCAGGGAAAACCATTCCTTCCTTTCTCTCATCCTTTTTCTTTCTTTGGATACTCCAAGCAATAGTCAGTCACAGTATGAGAATTTACCAGGAATACAAACTACCTGCAAATTCCACAGTTGAAACTGCAGACTTCAAAGATTTATTTAGAACTACTAACGTGCCTGAATGGACTTACATGGCCATCCTGGCATCTGGTTTCAAGAGCCCAATCAGTCTTGCAGAAAACCTGTTCCTCAGAGCCCCTGTCCAAAGTGAGATAGAAGGGTGCACCAACACAGTTATGGCCCTCTGCAGCACGGCATGAATACAACTTTCCCTTCAGGGACTGCACAGGGGTTGAAGGTCTGGAAGCCCTTATAGGTGACCTGAATCACTCTTTGCTTACTGAAAAACAGGCATATGAGTCTACTGAGGGGCTGCTATGTCATGGTGTTGCCTCAGAAGTCAAGCCAGGCCTTGATCCTCTGGGCTGTTGAAAATTTAGTGGAGAGGATGCAGGTAGACAATCATTCACACATAGCTCATTGACTCACACAGTTCTCACTGAAGGACTGGGATCTAATCATATGTGTCTCTTACATCAATAATATACCACCTTCTTCCCCCTAAGACCCTTTAGTTTACTTTGAACTTTCATTATATCAGATTTTTTTGCAAGTGATAATTAAAACAGTAAGTACCTGTGTCTGGAGTTAACTTTGGTAGAATTATTTTCAAAGAGATACAAATTGCATTCCTCTTTTCTAAAAATAGCATTAGGAGACCTGGTATAGTCTGCCCAGTATTAGAAGGTCTATACAACAAGCTTTGATTTCCTCTGCATTGAAGAATAACCTGGAAAAATTCAAGGGAAATGTAGCCACAGACGAGGAATTTCTAAGGCAGTTGCCTCTCACTTACTGAAATGTGTTAGTCCTTGGACGTGGTTCCTTCTTTGAATGTGGTAATACTTAGAGCCTTGTGTTGCCTTTGATCACATACTTTAATCATAGAAATTAGAGATGGAACAGGCCTATTCACTCATCTAATCCATTTCCTGCCACTGCAGGATTGGTCTGTAGTTTATTTTTGAGGACTTTCTAGAGCTCGCATTTCTCCCTCAGATCAATGGGAGTTCCTCACCCAGATCAAGGGCAGTGAATGGCTCATAACTTGTGAAACTAGTGCCTAATTGTGTTTTGTCTGAAGCTGGGTTGTAGAAGGGGTGGAAATAACAGAGTATTCTTCTCATACAGCTTGGAGCAAAGCAGGTGGTGGAGTCACTGGAGGTGTTTAAGAGGAGACTGGATGGGGCGCTTGGTGCAATGGTTTAGTTGATCAGATGGTGTTGGGTGATAGGTTGGACTTGATGATCTCAAAGGTCTTTTCCAACCTGGTTTGGTCTGGTCTATTCTATCCTATTCTATTCTATCCTATCCTATCCTATCCTATCCTATCCTATCCTATCCTATCCTATCCTATCCTATCCTATCCTATCCTATCCTATTCTATTCTATTCTATTCTATCTGCTAGAGGGCTAGGCATGGTTCATTTGTGCAGGTATTAGCTGAGTGGAAAGGAAAGGATGTCACACTTCTGTGCAGTCAATTTTCTGAACACAAGAGGTTTCCTTTGTGTATTGTCTCTCTTACTGCAACATTTTCCGCCAGCTCTTCACTCTCCCTCAATGTTTTTCTTCTCATTATTGATCACATTTTCTCAAAATGAAAAAACAAACAATAAATAGTATTTTGATAAGTGAAAAAAAAAGGATCCAATTTTAACCAGGCTGGTTGCATTGTGTGTCTGATATGCTAACATTTAAGAAAGGACAATCATAAGGTTTTGCATCTCATAGAATCCTAGGATCAACAAGGTTGGAAAAGACCTCAAAGATCATCAAGTCCAACCTGTCACCCAAGACCTCATGACTACTAAATCATGGGACCCAGTGCCACGTCCAATCCCCTCTTGAACACCTCCAGGGACGGTGACTCCACCACCTCCCTGGGCAGCAAATTCCAATGACTAACAACTCTCTCCGTGAAGAACTTTCTCCTCACCTCCAGCCTAAACTTCCCCTGGCACAGCTGGAGACTGTGTCCTCTTGTTCTGGTGCTGCTTGCCTGGGAGAAGAGACCAACCCCCTCCTGGCTGCAACCTCCCTTCAGGTAGTTGTAGACAGCAATATGGTCTCCCCTGAGCCTCCTCTTCTCCAGGCTAAACAATCCCAGCTCCCTCAGCCTCTCCTCATAGGGCTTGTGCTCGAGACCTCTCCCCAGCCTCGTTGCCCTTCTCTGGACATGTTCAAGAGTCTCAATGTCCTTCTTTTGAAGGCCCCAGAACTGGACACAGTACTCAAGGTGTGGCCTAACCAGTGCTGAGTACAGGGCACAATGACTTCCCTGCTGCTGCTGGCCACACTATTTCTGATGCAGGCCAGGATGCCATTGGCCTTCTTGGCCACCTGGGCACAGTGCTGGCTCCGATGGTGAATTTGGAAGTTTTGCTCTTTGAAGAATTTCCTAAGAATTTGCCTGCCATCTGCATTAGGGAAATGAAGACAGAAGTTTCGCCTTTGGGTTTCTGCTAAAACAATGTAGTCTGAGGCAATGCTCATGCAGTAGGGGCTGTTTACACTCTTTATTTTTCTTTTATTACCGAATTTGTTATAATCCTTGAATCTTTCCTCCACCCAACATTCCCCACATTAATTGTTGTTTCACCTCAGAAGGTCCTGATGATTTGCAATATTCCCCTGCCTTCCATGATACAGTCTATCTGGCATTTCCTTTTTAGTACAGTCCTCTTCAAAGTAATTAAAATATAAGCCACAACATGAAAAAGCCTGAATTCAGCTGTCAGGCATGTCTGCAGATCGTGGCACCGATCCCACCGTAAGCTTCTTAAACGACGCCCTGCCACAGAGCTCCACAGGGTGGAAGATTGCCAAACAGTTTTTAATTCATATAATTTAAACTCAGTGGCATGAATGACTAACTGCCAAGTGCCGAGAACTGTCGAAAGAAGTCCAAATACTTGGTGAACTACCAAATCAAATGTGACTTTTTTTTTCCCCGGCTTCCTCTGTGGTTTGTAGTTATCGTTCATTATCGTGTAACCAAACACAGCATCTCTAGTACCTGCTGATAATTAAGTACAGGTAGAAATTAAGCCCTTGCCCCGATCCAGCTCAGTGGCAATGCTGCCTTTTCTCTAACAGCAGAAGGGAAAGAACCCCATAGGATGTCGTAACAAACATGGAACTGTCCTTGCCCTAAATATATTTTAAGTGGGCATCTAATGAGCAGGACCAAAGGAATTCCATGGAGGAGGAAGTCTTAAAATAGTATGGTTGTGAGCTGAGCTGTATGAGGTATTTGGCTGGCTCTCAATCCACAGAAGGCAAAGTGTCACACAACAGCCTAGTGTTGCTGGGCACAGGTCATTGTTAGTCCCCGCAGGAAAGGGATTAACTAGACAATTGCCTTTCTGCAGAGCAGAAACAAACTTCCCCATTAATTGCTACCAGCCCCTTCCTGCTCCAGTAGGTTACTCTGGCTTCTTTTACTGCAAAACCTTCTCCATCAGAGCAGACAGTACCTATGAGCACAGGAGGTGCTTCCTATTTAACTCTTTCTATCTTTGCTCTTCTGCATTTGACCTGATGCAGCAACACTTGCCTTTTAGAGGTAACAGCAGTATCTTAAGATTTACCAAGGAGAATCAGTTAATATCATGCACAGCACATCACTATTCGTGCTATGACTATAATCCAGGCTAGATGCCTCTCAGGGTAGTGAGGCTGCCTGTCTACTGAAATAAATATTTCTACCTCTTAGCTCGTTGGCTACTTACAAACAGAAGCCTGTGTTTTACCTGCATGCCAAGACACAAGAATCCTGTAGTTTATGTTAATAATACATTATTGCTCCTGAAGGGTTGGCATCTGGGCCTGGAGAGTTCAACAATCTAATGTTGCACTTTTATCTCCATCTGAGCTAGGGAGAGAGGCAGAGTCCAGTCTAATCTTGTTTTTTTTCTTTGGCTGAGCATGTCTGAGATCTTCTTATTGACATCTTTTTTTCTGGCTACCACTTCTAGCAAAACTTCTAGTTACTCATAGTGGGATGTGGAGTATATAAATATTTACCCTTTCTGTCTGCTCTCCTGCCTTCTTCATATACACTTACAGGTTTTTTTGCAAATATTAAGATTTCTTCCTGTGTAGATGTGTGAAAACATTCCACTTCCCCATTATCCTGCTATTAAAATTTGCCTTATTGTGGATCCAAGGATTTCTGGATTCTGATTCTCACTGTCACTCTGAGCAGCTTTTGCTGACCGTGTCACTCTCTTCTCTTGCAGGGCCACATTACTTGAATCTCTACTGTCATACCTACAGAGATTCTCATGGCCATTTCAATCCTTTAGTCCTTTTCACTGATGCTTATAATTTTGCTAAGGGTTATGTTATATTTATGCACCTTCCTCAGTCTGCATCAGACCTCACTCCTTTCTTTCATACCGCTCTGCATATCTTCCCAACCTGGGGGAATGGTTCTTCTTATTTCTGAGGATTTAAATGATGTGATCATGATTACATATCTGGGGAAACTCTCCTGGGTTTATAGATCAAGAACCTTTCCTTCCTTCTCCCAGAAACACTCGACCCACCCAGGCTCCCTCCCAATGTACAGCTTCCCTTCCTACTGAGCTGACTGCTGGGAAGGGCAACAAGAAACAGGAAAAGCTGAAAACCCAGAGAAAGTCCCTTGCTGAAACTCGTTGCACACCGCACTCAGGCACTGTGAAGTATGAACTTTTTACCTGAGATGCTATTAATAGGTTCAGAAAAGAACACAAAACCTGAAGGTGTTTGCATGTGGTGCCTGAAATGTTTACACCAAACCTGATACTTCAGAGGAGTTAAAATACCCCATTTGGGCACATGATCAGCTAGACAGTGCTGCAAACATTAGGATGTATTTCTTATTACACAGTTATTGATTATTACACTGCTCTTCTCACTGGTAACATTTCCCCATTTTAAAAGAAGGCAATTAGAAAATGTGTGCTGGTCACTGATGGAATTAACAACCCAAAATATGCATGTCAGGATGCCTGATAAAGCTTTGACTCTGCGGTGATTTATGTTTTTGATACGAAACTGAAGCCTGCAGAAATTGCCATTTTGTTTTTCCTTTTCCTACAGAAACATCTAGCGTGTTTGGCTCTTTAATTACTTGCAACCACATGATTTTTCTGAATGCTGTATTTTCTAAAGACAAAATTGATTTTCTACATGTGTGCTAGCATGAAGCATGAGTTCCTATGAGGAAGGACTCTAAACTCACGACTTAAGAAATGATCTATGTGTTTAGTTTCTGCACCATAACAGGCTTTGTCAGCTTAGGGAACTTTATCAGTGGAGTACAAAACCATACACAAATAGGAATATGGAAGTTTTAGTATTAGAATTGTTTTACAGGACCACATACAAAAATGCCAAAGAGCCAGAATAATTTATTTCCAGTGATATTATTACTTCAAATGTGAAACTCTTCCCAGGACTACCTCTAAACAACGATATTGTTATTTAATGAAAACAGATCTGTGACTGCTGAGATGACTTTCCCTCAAGCCATGATTTCATTGATTTTATATATTTACAAGAAAAGTAAATGAATACAACACTGCAGTTTCTCATGGGATCTTCAGTGCCAGATTCAGCTACAAGTCTTTTATTTCCTTGGTTGAAGGTCAAACACATGTTGATAATGGGGCTGCCAGTGCCTTCAAGCAGAGGCTTTATTTCTGGTCTGTCCTGAGGAAATAGCACTCTCATTCCTATGACTAGGGGCAAAACTCTGTGGCATCCTTTTGCTTATTGAATAGCATATGCTAGTGTTGAAATCAGCACAGATCTATGTGTGTATACAGACATTCATATACATGTGTGTGTGTGTTGACATGTCTGTATCTGTTGCTGCTGGAGCAGTAGAAAAATGAAATTGCATGGACTCTTGAAATGCTCCTTAGCAAATGGCTTTAGATTAGAATTGGGAAGAGCCCAGCACCTTGTACAACTGAAAAAGAGCAGAAGAAAGAGTACTTGGCAAAAGTGAAAGCAGTAGATCCTCTTCCCTAGAGTACCAGCTGTCATCAGTGGGACTGTGGGAGAGAGAACCACTGTGTTTCAGTGGCTGATTTACAGGGCAGAATTAGTTTTCAGAGACACATGCAACTGCAGAGAAGCCAGTATCTCCTCAGCAATTGGTCCTGCCTTTTCCAGATGACATAAAATATATGAGAGAATTTCTGTGTTGGTGTATTTTTCTTTTTCTTTCTTGGATCTCAACAAATCCCTGTGGTCAGGTTCCTGTAACCTTCAACTTGCCCATGGCCACCAAATGAATGCTTTCCCCTGAAGCAGAAACCCTTCTTTCTGAGTTCTGACAAGGGACAAGGGATCTGTTTGTAGGTAAGTGAAAAGTTATAGGTGAACTTGTGTAAAAGCATTTGATACAGCAGATCAAAGGCCTTTTCTGTAGAGACTAATCCATAGAATAGAATCATAGAATTGTTTCAGTTGAAAAAAGACCTCCAAGATCATCCAGTCCAACCATCAAGCCGACACCTCCATGGCCATGAAGCCATGTCCTCAAGTGCCATGGCCACGCCTTCATTTAACACCTTCAGGGATGAGGACCCCACCACATCCCCAAGCAGCCTTCCCCAATGCCTGACCCCTTCTGCAGCAAAGAGCTCTTTCCTAATTTTCAAACCAAATCTCCTCTGGCACAACTCCAGGCCATTTCCTCTCATTCTATCACCTGATACTAGAGAGAAAAGACTAACCTCTACCTCACTCCAACCTCCCTTCAGGGAGCTGCAGCGAGCAACAAGATCTCCCCCCATTCTTTCTCAGTAACAGTGGTTTCTCACTCTGTCCCATTTCCCCCCCTTTTCCCCTCAAAACCCAGAGCACCTGGGCTCTGTCAGAGTCTCCTCCCACCCCAGGTGTGGCCACTTTGCCCTCCCCACCCACTCCCCTTTTTAATCCCCCCCAGGAAGGGCAGAAGCCCTAAGCTGAGCCCTTCTGGGCTGAGGATCCTCCTCTCATCACAGGTGAGTGCCCATGGTGCACACTGGGTGATGGTGGTGGTGACAACAAAGGCCGGGGGGCCTGGTGGCCCCCCGGTTGGTTAGGAAGAGTTGATGGCCATTCCAATATCATCCACGGGTGCTGGCTGGGTCTCCTTACTGGGGCTGAGCTAATTCATGTTAGCTTCTGTAAGAAAATTATCACATGGATAACAAACCAGTGGAAAGCAGATTGTATCAAAGTATCTAGCTCTGGTTCAGAGCAGTTTAAAGTCTGCTTTTCATTTTCACCTTTATTAATGGACCAGTGGAGAGGCCAAAGAGAAACCCATTAAAATGAAGGCATTAATGTGGTGGGTTGAAGTTTCCCCCCACATTAACTTTGCCAGACCAGCTTAGTTAGAAGCAAATGAAGCTGTATTTACAAGCAAAATCTACACTCTACAATGGAATGCAATGAATGTGTACAAAATATGCAGGATTTACACCACTTACAGATACTAACAATTAATAAACAGCACAAGGACCCAGGCAACCAGCACCAGAACAAGAGGACATGGCCTCAAGCTGCACCAGGGGAAGTTTAGGCTCGAGGGAAGGAGAAAGCTCTTCACTGAGAGAGTTGTTGGCCATTGGAATGTGCTGCCCAGGGAGGTGGTGGAGTCACCATCCCTGGAAGTGTTCAAGAGCGGATTGGACGTGGCACTTGGTGCCATGGTTTAGTCATGAGGTCTGTGGTGACAGGTTGGACTTGATGATCTTTGAGGTCTCTTCCAGCCTTGGTGATTCTTTGAAGGATTCCCCTAGCCAAGGACCAGGGGAAGCTACTAGTTTCTTCACCGAGAGGTCTGTGTATGCTGTTGAGGACAGAGATAGTAAAAACCCATAAACAAGCCTTCCTTGAAACAGAATTGTTTATTGAGCTGTTTAAAATTGATTACTAAGACAAAGTCAGGAAAGTAGAAGTTTTTTATTATAATTATGGATTTGCTTAAGGGAAAGCTTCTGTTTTCTCTCTGCTTTCCTCTGAACAGTGGGTGTGGTCTGTCAGCTCCTTATAGCTTTCTCTCCCGAATTCACCCTCTTGCAGGGGTCCTGAACAGCAGGAGACATTCTGAAAATTGTTTTCCATCTTTCCAATAGTTTTAAAGTTTGTTAGAGGCCAATGGAGTTGCTTTATGGCTTGCAGAGTAAGGGGAATGGGCTGTAGTATCAGTGCTCCATGGTCTTTCCTAAATGAAACACCTCGTGTTGCAGAGGTCAGGAATCAGTGCCCCTTGTGACCCACATGATTCTCATGTTCCCCTTGCCCGTGCAAGGGTCATCAGTAGAAGGTCTCTTTGCATTGGTTGGAAATGAAAGTGAGACCCCTTTTCTGAAGGGAGCCTTTCCAGCATTAACTAATCTAATAAGCTGATTCTATGTTTTGTCAAACTTTCAAGCATGTTGTGATCTCCTGATGCTCTGAGACATGAGTTTCAAAATGAAATAATAGGCTTTTGTCCTGATCAGGTCTTAGGGTGGATGGTACGTGAGCAGCAGGCAGGCATGATATGTCTTGTTGCAGATCTGAGAGAGTTCAGAAACCCCCAGAACCGAGCCTGTGTTACCACAGCCCCAGAACTAAAACATGCCACATGTTACTTCTGATGCTGCAGGGCAGAGCGGGGAAGGAAGAGGCAATGAGCCAGGAGAGAGTGTGTGGGCACCACCCTCTCACCACCCAACTCTGTTGCTGCCTTGGGAGCTGGAAGGGAGAAATTTCTGAGTCTACATTTTGTCCCAGACATACAACACCAAGAAAATACTAACTTGAAAGAAGTTGCTGACAGCTCCTACCTACATCTGTCATTTGTCCCACAAGGCTGTTAACAAGTGCCCTGTCCTGGACTCTTTAAGCCCCTTTGGGTAGGATGAGACTCAGTAGATATCTGGTGCTTAATGCTGACCATCATTTGTACGAGTGTAGTGATGCATTGCCTCCCAGTACCTCATGCTTTCTGATATTTTGGTTTCTGAGAGCCAGGAATCACAGCCCTTCCACTGATGACAAATTTCAATTAAATTTAGTGTGGCTTCAATCTGTTATAGGTGGCTGAATACTGCAAATCATAACTAGGATGACAAAGTTCTTTTCCTAATGATGTCTCAATTCAGATGAATCCACTCTAGGTACTGTCAAATTTTGCACAGATTACTGCTTCATAACCTGATGCTTGGGCATTGGATGTTGGAACAAAATGATTACTTTTGCTGAGGTCCTGACTATTGCAGAGGCTACAGCAGATGCAATTTTAGCCCAGTTTGTGCTGAGGTATTGAATTTAAGTACTTGGCATTGGAATGCTAACTTTGAGTACGCTTCAGTGTTACAATCAAGGCTAAAGTTAATTGATTAATATAGGCCACTTATACACGCCTGTGTAAGGAAAAAAACACCCACAACTTTGGGATCTAATAATTTTAAGTGCCTAGAGGAGTTTAAAATTGCAATAAATGAATCATATTATATGTCAGCATTTTGAAAGGAGTGATCTTCTAAAGACACAGTAAAAAGGCTTGATACAGTAATTTGAAATTGCTAATCCTTTGAGCTGAAAAGTGGTGCCTTTGCCAAGATGCACTGTTTTTTTATTATCATCTTCTTTTTTTCCCAAACCCCCCCCTCTTCTAGATAACAGTAAAGGTCTACCTTGGATTTTCACCCAACACAGTGTCCTAGAATTCACTTCCCCCCACCCCAAAGTCTCTATAGATTTCTCAAAGCCCACATGAAGGGCTAGGTTGATGTTCTTACTCGTGATAACTGATTCACAGCTTGCAACTTCCAAGGTCTACTCTGAATCCACATCCTGTAGGTGTGTGTAGAAGAGAGCTATTAAGTATGAATTAGGAGTTTCCACAGTAACTGGGACTTTACAGTGAGTGGGCCAATGCAGGTTATTGAAATCCATCAGCGCGGAACACTCTACCATTCCAATTGTAGTAAAGAATACTAACAATAAATAGCAAGACACAACAGCATGCAAATTGCTATTCAGTACTTCAAAGGCAGTGAGATGTGAGGCACTGTGCCAAAGATCAAGGAAGAGTGGGTTTTCTGAGTGTGAATTATTGCGCCATAATTCATGCTCTGGTCTACAGTGCAGAACTTGTAAGATCATTAGGTAAATGAGCTTTTAAATATTGCTAAATCTAATGCTAGGTTGATACTGTAGCATGGTAGACTGGGAGTTCCTCCTTCCTCTAAATTTATAGCAGAAAATAAAGGAGAAACCGGCTTTACCAGCAGCAGAGCTTTTGCATCTAGACTTGCATGGTTTAAGAGGAGATGAGTTTAGGGTGAAACATTCAGGCTGGAGGACAGAATCTTTGGAAGGTGAATGTAAATGCAGTGATTTGACATTGTTAACATACAAATCCTATAGGCTTTCAGTATTATTTGTAAGCAAAAACTTTGACAGTGGGCAGCTGTTACAGAAGTTTGGTACTTTAGTCAAATGCACTGAATGGTATTTTGCTTAGCTTTAAAGGATCCTTTTGGTCTTAGGCTCAAAACTTCTGAAGCTTTCTTGATGCCTGAGTTTTGTGGCTTTTATGAACAGAAACAAGCACGTGTCACCACTGCAGTCACATCTTTTTATTCTGAAGCAAATTCAGACTTCCAACTGGAAGAATGTCAGGTGTTCCACCTAAGCAAATGAAAACTCCACGTAGTTCACGTTAAATCTGTTTAGACTGCATATTTTGTTTCTATTTGGACAACAAAGGCCTAAATCCTTAAAGGTGTCTATGAGTATTTTTTTTCCCCCCACAGGTATCTAATTTCTTATGAAATTAGGCACTGGTATTTTAGAGCTTCTGGTGTTCATCATCTAAGAGTTCTAACCAGGAGTGAGTTGAAGTTGTGCCTTAGTGTTTTGCTTCTGTGTAACAGATCTGGTCTTTCACTGCTGCCTTTCTATTGTGGAGAGCATTTAGAAAGCATGATAAATCAGAACTTCCTTTGCAAGTGTGATGCTTAGAGAGATCATTTTCAGCTGAGAAGATACTTGTCCTCTAGTTGATCATGCCCCTAGGATTTTGTCCATATTTCTTTGTGTCAGCTTTGTTTCATTAAAGCATCCTGCAAAGGGCCTCTCTCTTTTTCTCTCTCCAATGCAACTGGCAACAAATTGACCATGGTTTGAAAGGCAGTATGCAGGTTGGTATTTCTCAAGTCTCATATGCCCCTGCTAACCGAATGGCTTGGACTGGACTTTGGCATTTTCACAGAGAAGGGAACTCTGGTTGAATGTAAGGGAACTGTACTTGGTTGAATGTAAGCTTTAACATGTGGAGAATAAATGTGTGAAGCAATATTGGTTTAACTGTATCATTCACCTTCCAATTATCTTCCTTCAGAGTGGCAGAAACATTCCTCTTCCCCTCTTTTTCACAGGGTTTTTGTTTGCCAGAAAAACCAGAATTTGACACTTTACCAATGTAACTGAAGGAGAAAATGGTAAAATTAAAACAAGGCTAGGCTCACTTAGAGGCTACACTGATATTCAAGGGCAAAGAAAAAAGTTATTCAACAGGAGCTTGAAGTAGATAAAATAAGTCTGAGGTCCCTAACAAAGGCTTCTGGCACTGCCAGACTGTGAATAGTAAAGCTTAAGAAATGTTATTAAATTGGACCAGATTTTGCTACTGGGCACTCTGAAATGTTCAGAAACTTTCTACTGTCCCCTTTTACAAACCTTGATTGTAGGAACTGAAGCAGCTTTATTATTATTTCAGTAACTGGACTATGAATATAGTCAAGAAGGATAGTCCACTAATTGAAGAATCTTTTGGGAAAACAGGACACTGTACATTTAGAGCTCATGGTCCAAGTGTTGATGAGAAGAAAGTAGAAATGAAAATGTAGGAGTGATTTGGATCACTAAATCATAGTTTTCTTCTGAAAATTGCTGCCTATAAAAACAGTTGCCCACAATCCTGAGAGAAGATCTGTGTTTTCTTAACTCAGTGGGACACTTCCTCCTGCTGTACTTGCTGTTACTCATAAAAGGATCGAAAGTGGCATACCTACATCTTAATTGTTGAAAAAATTATATGAAGGCATTTCAAATTATCTCTCTTCCTTTTTTCCTTACCATTAAGGTAAGTGAACAAGCAAAACAGCCACTGTAACATTACTAAGTATCTTTCAGAAATACCAAGAGATAAGTGATGGTTGAGAGGAGCAGAGGAGAAAGAAATATAGTGCCTGTCTTTAAACAGAGGGAGAAAAGAGACTTGAAAAATTAAGTCCAGCTGGCCTCATATCAATACTGGGGGAGATACTGAAACAATTCACCAAGCAGTCAATTTATAAGTACTTAGGAATGATAAGAAAAAGCCAATATGGATTTATCAGGAAAAAAGAATGTGAAGTCCTCCTAATTACTTGCTTTGAGAAGGTAACTGTCCTTGTGAGGAAAAGGGATGCGGTAGATACAACATAGATGAGCCTTGTGTTTTGACCCATCCTCATACAACTTTCTCACAAGCAAATTAAAGAAAAATTACTTAAAGAACTACAAAGTGGCTGTGTTTGGGAACAGGTTTGAGCAGTTCACTGTTAAAATGGGTAGTTGGTAAATCCATTTTGGTCACTGTTTTGCACGACTGTATAGACTGTCGTTACAAAATGTTGTCTGCCCTGAGAGTGAGGGGGGAAGCTGTAAGCGTTTCCTAAGGCATAACTGAATTTAAATATGATTGTAAAAAAAAAATTGGAAGAATGGTCTGAAACCACTGAAATGAGATTCAATAAAGATTAGTGTGAAGCCCTGTTTCCAGGGAGGGACAATCAGACAGATACAGAGCAGGCAGTAACTGGCCAGACAGCAGTGCTGCAGAGAAGGAGTTGAGGGTGATAATGGAGTACAGACCAAGTATGACTCAAGAACATAATGTCTTTTTTGGAACAGCAACATTATTCTGTGGTGAATGAAAAGAGATGCTGCTGTGTGTCAGGCAGAGGTAGGAATTCCATCCTGCTTGGTACTCTGAGCTCACAGCCAGGGAACTCAACCCAATTTTGGGCACTGTTTTTTCAGGGAGATGTAGACAAATTGGCCAGGGTCCAGAAGAGAGCAACAGGAATGATAAGCGGTTTAGAAAGCATGACCTATGAGGAAAGATTGAAGGAACTGGGTTTGTTTAGTCTACAACAGAAGAGCCTGAGAGGGACATGATAACAGTCTTCAAGTATGTAGAAGGTTGTTGTAAAGAATACAGTGATCAATTATACTCCAAGTCCACTGACAAAGTACAGAAGAAAAAATAATAAATTACTGCTTTAATTTGAAATGAAGTAGTTTTTGGTTTAAAAAAAACCCAAACCAAACAAAACCCCAACATGAAATCAAAATCCTTCAGTCAGTAAACACCTGATCAAGATACCTTGGAAATTTCAAGACTTTTTAGAGTTGCTGAATAAAATAAATATGGGCCAGATAAAACTCAGGTCTTTTCAAAGTGCAGCAATGAACTAGGTAAAGTAGTAGGGTTCCTTTTTGTTTCCTGTATTCTCTGATGTCTATGAAATAACCTGCTCTGCAAAAGGGGTTACCTGACCCTCAGCTCCAGCACAGTCAAACTTAATGAGTCTCCTAATTTATGCTAGGGTCATTTACTTAATTTGCA
Organism: Dryobates pubescens; assembly: GCF_014839835.1. Lineage (NCBI taxonomy): Eukaryota > Metazoa > Chordata > Aves > Piciformes > Picidae > Dryobates > Dryobates pubescens. The sequence continues at coordinate 6,404,319 of NC_071614.1, read as the reverse complement.
AGTCTGAATTTGTCTTCTGGTTTTTGTTTCTGCAAAAGGGGGTGCAGTGGTTTAAGAGAACTGCAAGTATTATTTTTCATGGAATCATAGAATCACCAAGGTTAGAAAAGATCTCAAAGATCATCAAGTCCAGCCTGTCACCCAAGACCTCATGACTACTAAACCATGGCACCAAGTGCCACGTCCAATCCCCTCTTGAACACCTCCAGGGACGGTGATTCCACCACCTCCCTGGGCTGCCCATTACAATGGCTAATAACTCTCTCAGCGAAGAACTCCTTTTGTTTGATTAAAAGCAACTGTGTAGCAAGCCATTACTGCCAGTCTTATCTGAAAGTTTTACAAATGTGAGACCTTTAAAGTCTTAAGTTTATCTCTTAAAACACAAAGGACATCAATGGTGTAGGATGTATTTATTTCCCAGAAAGCATTAGCTTATTTTTCTGTTTCTAAGGTACTTGTAACCAAGCAATTGTCCCTGTAGAATAGTAAAGATGGGGAAATCATTATTACTAGAACACAGGAAGTTCAACCTCAACATAAGGAGAAACTTCTTTACTGTCAGGGTGCTGAAGCAATGGAATAGGCTGCCCAGTGAGATTGTGGAGTCTCCTTATCTAGAGACTTCCAAGACCTATCTGGATGTGTTCCTGTGTGACCTACCCTGGGTGATCCTGCTTTGGCAAGGGGATTGGACTCAATGGTCTTCAGAGGTCCCTTCCAACCCTTACTGTTCTATGATTCTGTGATCTTCCAAGTATTTTGCAAGGGATATACCAGTGAAGATGAGCCAAACCTAGACTCTGTATTGCAGAGACTGATAGGCAGATATTTCCTTCTGCTGAACCTGCTTGGATGGTGCCAAGTTCCAGCAAAAAAGATAGCAGGTGAGAAAAGTTAACAGCTATGTTTAAGCTGGTAAATACATCATGGCCAGGGACTTTCCTCTTGTCTTGCACGCAGCATGTAGTGCTGTGTCTCCTCTGAGAATATAGTTTCCCAGTGTATCTAAGATGTAACTATGACTTTCAGTGTATTCTTTTCAGGTATTCAGTGAGGTGAGAGTCATGTTTCTGTTCATCAGAATCAGGGTTTCCCAGTGTAAAAAGTGTGAGCTTGTGTTGCGTGCTCTGGTGCAAAGCTGCATGAAGATCTTTGAATGCACAGATCTTGCGCAGACAGGGTTCCTGTTGACCTCTAGTACTGTCTCCTGTAGTCTCACCCACACTGCTTGCTGTGAGTGCTTCCTGCCACATGTGTTCTCCCATCAGCCACACCTGGGCATTATTACTGCAAACTGGTAGCTGGAACAGGCCAAAACTGTGCCAGAAGAGGTACTAATAAATAATCAAAATGAATAATCCTAGTCCAGTAATAAAGCTCGCTCCCTGACCCTGGTTTATTTAGCTGTATAGATAGAGTCTGTTTAGGACATGTTGTACAAAGCATTCTCTCTTTCAGTCTTGCTGTCATGTACTAAGGCAATGTGTAACTTATCAGACATGTTTTTTCATCCATGAGACTTCTTCTTTCTTATTTTTAATGACAATAATAACAATAGATGTAGCTCATGTTTTGCATCTTATAGCTGTTCTTCAACTCAGGCAGATGCCTGCGCTAGGAAATACGGACCAAAGGGGTGGCCGAGTTCATGGACAGCAACTCCAGCTTTGAGCTGGAGACCTCTCTAGACATGTTTATTATCATTTTGTACTGATTCAGCTACAGGTTTAACAGCGAAGTAAAAAGCTGTCTTGTTTAAAGGAAGACGTAACTCATTTTATGAGCAAGAACCACAAACAGCTGCTTCCATATGTTGCTACTATCAGGACAAATTCTTTGTTAAATGGCATCTTTAAGATTAAACTGTGTGCTGAAAATAAACACACCACAAGCGTGAGATGATTGAGGAGAACAGTGACCCACTCCAGGAGAAAATACACTTTGCTTCAGCTGGTGATGAATCTGCATGACCCAGACAGAGTGTTCTAACGGTGACTATCGCTGCGTTCTGCGCTATTTTGACATACAATATAAATGTCTGTGATAAGGACTAATAGGCACATTGGGCCATCTGTGGTAGTTTGAAACCTGTTTGTCCAACTTTACTTTGGGATCTTCTAACCTCTTTTCCTTCCCCTCCCCCAGTTATTTTTTTTTAATGCAGTTTGAACTTCTGCCTTCTGTAGTTTCTCTGTTAGAAACTGCTTGAAGTGCAACCCTCTGTTAGCCAGATTGAAGCACGGTTTTGTGAAGGTGTCACCATGCTCTTTGAAGTTAAAGGGGAGGCGCATCTGCCCTGAATGAGAACAGGATCCAATCGCCTAAGCAAATGGCTGATAGTCTCAAGCTAACTATGGGACTAAGACTTAGGTAAAATGATGAAGTAAGCCAAGAATCTAAGTATGTTTTGAGTCCTTTTGTAAAGGACATGAAGCTCAGGCTTCAGTTTTAAAGATGAAGAATTTCCCCTTCATAACAGCTAGTGTGAGTCTCCTACCACCATTCTCGAGTTGCCTGATTTACTCAGTCTTAGGAATCATGCTCTCTAAAAAAACCCAGTGAGAAAAGTGACATTTACAAGCTCAGTAAGGACTGTCTTGTTCTCACAGTCTGCTCCCAATAGCCTCTGATCACCTGCTCCTTGCTATACTTTTGTTGGGTTGTTTTTTTGAGTTCCTATGCCATGCTTGAAAGGGTTTGGTAAGGAATCATACGTGTGGCATACAAGCTGCTGTCACTTACAGATCTTCAAATTCCTTTTATATGCACATCTTTCACACAAGGAAAATCTTGCTTCAAAAGAGCTGAGTTGAAGGAGGTGTGGAGAGTCTAGTCTGTAATTATGGATGCTTGTCCAAAAATGTACATGTGTCAGTTCAATAAATTCCAGAGCTGTTTTCTATACTTTTATTCAAAAGATAATTAAACTTGCTTTTGCATTATAGGTTTACAACATTTTCATGATGTAAAGAACTTCTTTTTTTTTTTCTTTTTGCTTTGGCAGGTATATATTTACTTTTCATCATGGATGGATGGAAAATCTTGAAAAGATGAGCCACCTACTGACAGCGCAGAGAGCCTGAAGTAACAGCTCTCATGGGTTTGGGTTCCCATTTCAGCATCATGCTGATTCGTTCCCATTTCAGCATCGTGCTGATTCCTACTGCAGCACCCATTTATTTTCAGGTCCCTCCCAACCCTGCATTTCTACAGAGCCAGGATTTCAGGAGTGCCTGAAATCACTGCATGTGGCTGGGTAGTAGGAAGCCCCTCCCTGGGGGAGTTAAAGGCACTGCTCTGCAGTCATTTAGCCTTAGCCACAGCACTCAATCATTTTTGAGATGATCACAAACAGCGTATTTGTTACTGTGGGTTATATGATCTAACATCTTCTGGTTTGCCAGATTTTTGTTCTTAATCATGTCAGCCTTTCTGTCTGTGTCATATCTGTGCCATCAAACGCCTGTCGTTTCCACTCCTCCTATCTGAATTGAGAACATACATCTCGGGCTTGTACGTATCCAAGCAAAGGAGAAACCAAATGTTTGTAACCACTGCTTTCTGTGCCTCCTGCAGCAGATTTATCTTGATGTACAGTTTTGTGCTGGTTTAAACTGGGAAGTGACATTAAAAAAAATAATAAACCAATCCACTCTGGGGGATGTTATTGAAAGAACTTAAATGCATGTTATGATTAACTTGCCAAAGCTACTAGAAGTAAACACATCCTTAATGTAGACTACAGCGTCTTCACATAAAACTCTTTCCCACATCCCTCTCCCTCCCCTTCACCTCCCAAGTTTCATCCTAGCCTCAGGCAGTAAAATCTGTAGGGTGGGGGTTTCCTTAAACACATTGTATATGAGAGTATGTGACTTATCATCTCTGTGCCTCATTTACAGTGAGACTTAGCAGCTGCTCTGCAACCATGTGATACATTGAGCTTTGTATAATAGTTCACTTGAAGGTCTTTGCACAGTTCAGGCATGTCAGCTGAGTACCTTCAAGCAGTGCAGGGACTTGTAATTAGAGTGGCCCGAGGCTGCTCGCCTTTCTGAGGGGCTTTGTCTTCCCCGCAGATCCCCGTGGCATCCTGTTTCCAGAGGCTGGCCAGCCCAGCGCTCCAGCACAGGCTGGGCGGGTGGTGGGGGGATCCGAGGTATGTCAGGAACTGCAAACAGGTATGAGGGTTCAAGCCTAGACAAAGGTCTTGTTAGTCATCTGAACACAAAGCATGCAGCACCTTGCCTCTCTGCTGGATCCCGCAGCAGGTAAAGAGAACCGCCCTGCGCTTTACCTCAGCGGAGTTATGTCCTGGTCCCTTTCCAAAGTAAACAATTCACTGTGTTTATCTGTAATGACTTTTGTCACTTCGAGCAAGTTGGGAGGATGTCAAAGGGAAAAACCTACTGTTTTCTAAGTTTGGCCTTTTAAATGACTGCATTGCCTTTGCAACACCCTGAGCACTTTGCACCTTGTCTGCAAGTTCCCATCTATTTTTCCCTGAGCATTTTTGGAAGCAGAGATACAGCAATGTGGAAGAGATAGGCCTGAACTTTCTATTTCTGCCTTTTCGTTTCTGTCATGCCTTAAAAGGGGGGGGAAGAGGGAGGAAATAATAAAGGGAAATAAAAGGGTGGGGGAGAGGGGGAGAGGGAAGGGGGAAATAACAAAAGGAAAAGGAAAAATAAAGAGCTTGAGGTTTCCTCTAGGAAAGAGCACTCTCCTGGCCATTCAAATTTCAAAGGCACATTGACGCTCAGAGGATTTGTAACAGCAAACCAAAAAGACATTGCTAAAACAACATCTCCAGGAGACAGATAATTTGAGTTTACCTCTTAAAAGGGTTTTGGTTTTTTTTTTTAATCATTTGTATTGGAAGAAAACTTCCTCACAAGTGTAGGCTGGCACACTGTTTTCACCTGCTGCTCTCCTGCACTTGCTCTGTAGAAAATATAAATCAATGTATCAGAAATGGGAGGGCTGATGTAAGAAACTTACCTGCTCTTGTACCTCTTCCTCATGGCTCACTGAGGAATACATATTTCTACTGCCCACACTTGCTGCTACAGAGAATCATCGTGTTCAGATGATGCTCAGGAGATACAATAGTCCTCTCTTCCCACCACCTCCTCCACACCCACTTCCTGCTCCCATCACCTTTGGAAGGGTGGGAGTGTAGTGACTGCTCATCAGAGTGACTGAGGTTGGTACAGAGCTTTTTAATTAAATCTGAAGAGCTGTCATATTTTCATGAATGAAGAAGCAGGTCCTCTGTCAGTGCTGCCAGGAGGCTCAGGGCTCTCATCCTTCTTTCTGCCTCCCTGGAGGAGCAGGGCTGAGTACACTACATGCTTATATCCACCACAGCATATAGCCCTCATGGCTATATTTATCCCTGTAAATTAAAGAGGGTCATGGACCACCCTCTGGCCCCAAGCCCACTCAGGCACAGCTGTCCTCAGAGCAGGAGGCTCTGCCTGCTGCAGCCTATACAGCTCTACCAGTAAATGAGATGGTTGGATTAAAGGGAAGTGAATTGGCTGCGCTGCTGCATTGTCCTTGGCTCCAAGCAGTGCCCACCAGAACCGTTAGACAATTACCAGAGATGGTCCAGAGGTCATCATGGCCCCAAGACTGTTCCCAGCCAGCCAGCTGGGTGCAGCCCCCTTATTCTGGTGGGAGTGTGTGATGGGGGTGCTCTTCCTTGCCAGCTGGACTCAGAGCCAAAGACTGGTCCCAAGCATGCTTAATTACTAGTATGTGTGGCTGGAGTTTGTACCCTTGCCACTCAGAGAACAACTTTGGGTTTCCTCTGGGCAATGGGGTGTCCCTGTGACCTTAAGACGTAATTACTAAGTCACCCTTGGTTACTCATCTCAAAGTATCTGAAACAGTTGGGGACTACATCAGGAGCAAGATGCAGTGTTTTTATAGCATAGAGGGAATGGATGTGCTGCACACCCTAAGGTGTGCCATGAAAGCAGTGTCTTCTGGGATAGTGTTGGAAGCATGGTGGAGGGATCCAAATGAGGCTCCATCTTGACCATGATGCTCTTTGGAACTGGTTCCTGATGGGGATACCATGCCCTTGCTCCCTCCAAAACAAGTGCTGCAGTCTGCTCCCCTTGCTGCTCTTGTTGTCTCTCCTGACATGGCCTCTGCCACCACTGCCCTGACTGCTACAGCCTCCAGTGAACTGGGTAGCAGCAGACACAGACACCCAGGACACTTTATGGTTTTCCTTATGGTTGTGTGAGCACAGCCCACAGGCTGAGCTTGCTGGGCAGTACAAACCTGACACCAGGTTTCTGTTGCTGGCGCTCCCAGTAACAGCCAGGTCTGCTTCCAGCCCTGAGACCCTTGCTGCTGTATTTGCTTACTAGACTAGAGCTGGCTAATTTAGTATTAATTCTGGAGTGTCCACATTGTGTTTTCTTCATGGCACCCTAAACAAACAGCAGAAACACTCAGATCATCTTCTGCCTCTAGAAACAGCAGATTAGAAACAGCTCAAATCACTGGGACTGTTTAGCTTGCTCTGGGGGTTGGGTACTGTAAATCACTCGTGCTAGTGTTGTTATTTATATCCACCAATAATACTCAGCAATATTGCATAGATTTGGGCATGGTAGGTACCTTGTATATTCAAAAATCAGGAAGCTTGATGAAAAGATTTCCCTGCCTGTCCCTCTGGGTTTGCAACTAAAAGTTTTGACTCCAGGCCTTGCATTCTCTCTAGTATTTTCAAATCAGCATCTCCTTTTATTAACCTGAATGTTTTGGAGCTTATCTAATTACCTATGACATAAGAATATTGTTACTTGGCCAATTTTCCTCTTAGAGATAGTATTTTATGAAGGTCTACAGCACTGAATTGCTTCAGTTCTTTTTTCATTGCACTTGGAAATGAGCATCTTATCAAACTCATCACAGAACTGAGCTTGCCAGTTCTCAGACCCAGGGCTCGTCTAGCAAGCTTTGCCGCAGCTCATGGTATTTTAACAACGAGGATGGTTCTGATTGTGCTCTGGCTGGGGTCAGTGACAAAACCCCACTGATTTAAAGGAAAGTAGGATAGGGCCTCAAATGCTAATTCTGTTGACTTTCTTAATGGGCTTCAGTTTAACCCTAAAGCACTGAAAGCTCTTTCGCTTCCTATGGCCCAATTTTATCTCTTCATCACAGTACTCCTAGTTTACAGGACTCCCTTTTCCATCCCACCAACAAAGAATTATGCTGAATTACAGCTTTGTTGCTAAAGGGGAATTGTGTGCTTGAGGTATATTTTTCACGAGGCATTTTGGCCAAGTGGATGAGGTATTAATATGAGAAACTATAAACAAATCTTGGTTTTCTAAACTGCAGGGAGAGTGATTGGCTTAATTTGTTTCTATACACTGCCATCTTGAAAACTAAACTGAAGCATCCAAATTAAACAGGAGATGTAAATATTAGCCAGATGTTCCCTGGTGTCAGAAGTCTTTTTTGTTTCTTTCTTTCTTTTTTTTTTTTTTTACTCTTAAATGGGTACACTTTTTTTTACATCTAACATAATGACCTATGTTTTAGATTTTAGTCCTGGCCTAATGGCTTTTTATCATATGATTATGATATCATCCAATCATGTAAGCGTCATGAGATGCTGTTCAGCTTTGCTGAAGCACATGAGTGTCAAACTCCTTAGTTTAGGCTGAGCCATTTGTCTGACTGTCTTAATGTGGAGAGTGAATGTGCTGTTAATTTAGGAAATGCCAGCTGAGGCTGAGGGTTTAGTGAGCCAAGCAAAACAGAGCACTGACCACAGATTGAAACATTACAGAGTTCCTTAATGGCTCTGTCAAAAAGAAATATAACACTTTTTTTTCCCCCCTACAGAAGTTGCAATAGTCTTCTGGTGCAAGTAGCAACCAGTAGGGTTTTAGCATTGATAAACATGGATGGAAAAGACAGGCACTTGACTTGGCTTTTGGTTAATGCTTTTTCCTGAAGACATTTGTTTGAGTTTGATGATAGTGAAGCTTTTGGTTCCATTCCTCGCATTTAATATTACCAGGAAAATGACTACAGCTATCAGTGAATCAGAATTTAGCAGATACAGAAGGAAGATTTTCAATGTAATTAAAATTGTAACACTGAGCTTATAAGTTGAATACAAATGAGCAAAGCAAAATTACATCTCTCTCTCTTTATTCTTCCTGTTACCTCAACAGCCTTGATCAGAAATACAGACTTCTAAAACTTTCCTCAGTACAGATCTGTGTTTGTGAGATACTGATAATGCTTTGAATCTCCTGCTAAGCACTGACAATCAAACTTCCCTGAATTTGGCACTAAAGCCTAGAATCATAGAATGGTATAGGCTGGGAGACACCTTTAGCATCGTGGAGTCCAACCATTAACACAACACTACCAAGTCTCCGCACCACATTTACATGGCTTTGAAATACCTGCAGAATCACAGAACCGGGGGTTCTGCTAAGAGGGTTTACTACAACAGCCTCTACTGTAAGACCCTTGTATTTCCTGGGCTGTATATTTCTGAGGGCCCTCGTCCTCTGTCTTTTGTTTTCATGTTGGTTTTTGTTTTCTGATTTCTTCAAAACACTGCTGAGCTTGATCGGGACAAGGGATTTTTTTATGAGGTCTACTTGGCACCCTGAGGACTTTGGTGGGTGAAAGAAGTAAAGCTCAGTGAATAAAATTATTAGTATTCTTTATCTGTCCAAAGCTTTGTCAGAGGAAAGAGGCCTGCCTGTGAACTCTGCTCTGCAGAAATTCTCATCACTTGGGCCATTTAAAAATAGCCTGGCCAAAGCACTAGGGAACACGCTGCAGAGGGCAAGTCTGCACTGTTAGTGAGAGAGACTAGATGACTTTCCCATATCTATGTTTTTTCACTATAGAAAGGTAATATGCTACCACTGTGTCCTCCAAGGCAGCAAAACAGGATAAATTAATCTCAAATGCACATCTGCCCTGAGATTTCCACCACAGGCAAGCAGCTATGCTGAAAATTTCATATGGACATGACCAACTAAGGATATTGTCATTAGTGACCTGCAAGAGATCCTGCATAGTAAGGAACACCAGTGTTTGAAAGTAAGGCTTTGAAGGTCCTTCCATCTTATGGACAAGCATTTTCCAAATCATCTTTGTGAAAATAATGTAAATGGTTTCTTTTCCCCCTCTGACAAAAGGTGTGAGTTGTCTCCAGTGACATTGGCTCCATCTGTCTGGTTGCTGTATGAAGTGTCCAGCCCTGTAAGACAAAGGAAGTGGAGGCCACTTCCTCTCCCAGAAGGCTCTCATCACACTGCGGTATCAAGCTTTATTTTGATATATTACTTTATTGTCTGGAATGCTCCAGACAGGGATCAGGCTGCATTTCTTACAGAGGAAAGGATGTATCTGTTGAAACAAGTGCACCAGAATGAATGGATCAAAACCTAGAGAAGCCTTTCATGTCAGTTACTGAAGCCACTTTGTATTCTGTAAAGCATGTTTAATAACAGTTAAAATAAGCAGAGTGAGCTTTTACAATCTTCATGTTTCCTTGGCCTCATACATTAGGTAATAGGCCATCAGTGGGTTTGCAGTTTGAGAGTCCCCCTAGTACATCTGGCTGAAAGTATGGGACCTCTTCCCAAGTTAACCACTCTGAGCCATCTCAAGCATGCAAAATGCAGCAGCTGATTTAGTGAGAGGTGTAGGTATTACAGAGGAGTAACTGGTCAGACCTCCCACCACCTCCCTCCCTCCTTTCTCATAATCTCTTTATATTTCATGTCTAAAGTCATGTTTCACAATCTTCATGGCTGGGCCCATCTCTTTCTATGCCCAGCAAGATTTGTACTCTATTTGTACTCTATTACTGGGGAATATTTGAGGTCTCTTCCAACCTTGGTGATTCTGTGATTCTGTAATATTAAGCAGTAGCTTGCAGATCCTCAGTAGTCTTCAGAAGAAGCACTGGCACTCGCTGGCTGAGCAGAAGTGTGTTTAATTCATGTTTAATCTTTGTTTATGATACCTACAGACTGGCTTTCTGAGATACCATGTTGCATCTTCTAGGCTTGGGGACCTCAACAACCCCAAATATAGCTGCCAGTTGAGATGTGTTTTGTCTTGGTCTTGTTTCAAAGATTACACAGGATAGGAAATGCTTCATTTCACCCTGTGTACAGAGACAGAATATTTGGTTTACATACGGTGTTTCACAATGTCTATGCAACATTGGCTTTTGCCAAATGTTTTTTAGTTCTTTAGTCATCCAGAAACACTTCCAGAATTTCCTTCTGATTAAAGTGTGCCCCTTTAACAGGCTCTCTCTTCCATTATTTCTGCAATATTAATTTTTAAAATGATTGCACTTCTATTATCCCAGGTTTGCAATCACAGCAGCTGTATATCAGTGTTTTACTTAAGGGTTATTAGTCAGGAATTGCTGCTATCGCCAAAACTCCGATAATAAGAACTCGGTTGTGGTATCACTAGTTCCACATTAAAGCATTTACAAGTCAAAGATAAATCACTAGGCAGAACAAAACCCAGCAAAACCAAAGCCCAAAAGCAAACAAAAAACCCAAACACAGGAAGAATGAAGGTCCTGTGAGAAAAAAATGCATACATATGAGATGGACATAGCACTGACCCTCCTAACAGTGACATAACACTTGTGCATATCACCTTGGGTGTCTTCACAGCTGCCCAGAGTGGAAGATGTAAAGCAGTCTCACTTCCATATCTCCCAAGAGTACAGTGAAGCCGAGCTGAGTAATGTCTGGACTGTTTTCTGAACCTGTTCAAGATAGGAATTGAAATTCACCCAGGTCCAAAAGGCTGTAACCATTTCAGTTAAAGTTTTTGCATTCCCCTGGCAGTGCCTTTCCCATGCACTTGGAGACGTTGTGGGGATGAAAGCTGCAAAGGAGTCAAACACTGTTGGGAAAATTGTGAGCTCTTAACTTTCCTACATCTTCTAGTTTCAACATGCTGGACAAATGTTATGACTTATCTATAGTCTTTATTCTAGCCATAAACTGCATTACTGCCCAGTGCTGCAGCCACAGCCTGGAGACTGGATTTCAGAGTTCTCTAAGTATCTGGGGGAATGATCTTCCAAACAGGTTATGAATAGAAAAGGCTGCAACATTGTTAAGAGAAAGAGAAGAGACAATTCAGGGTTTAAAAGTGAAAGCTTGTAAGTAGGTGATTTATTGGTATTCCCTAAAGGATGTGTCGTTTCTGTTTGTTGATCATTTGTTTTATAAGATATTTATATTGGCCAGGAAGGAATTCCCACTTCCTTTTCTCCCATGATGTATACCTTGGCCTCTAGCTTGTTTATTTGTTTGCATTCCTTTGAAGTGTTTAGACACTGGCCATGGCTAGGGACAGGTGAATGAGTGTGCTAATAGCAGCTTCCAGGTGCTTGCATGGCTTGTGGTCCTCACACAGCACCAAACTGTGTGAAGTGCCAATTTGGCATCAATATCCACTGCCCTCTTTCCCCAGATTGCATTGGCTGAGAATTTTCAATGTTTATATTTCACTTTCCTCTGTCATGGCTTTAACCCCACAAATCACTTTCTGTGACAAGGACTATGGACAACAGCAGTGCCTTTAGCTGACCTCCTCATTCTCTTGTCACATTAATCATCATGACTTTTAGTCCCCTTCTGTTGGTCTTGAGTTTGCTATTGAGTTATATGAACTATTCAGAGTGGATCAAAATATAGAAAGGCCTTTTTATGGTCTGCAATTTCTGAAACCACTTTATGTTTTATGACCATGAAGTCTGTACAAGAAATCCCTATCATTTGCCAACTTCCTTCTCTTAGAATCTGCATCTTTAGTTATCCCCAAAGAAAGTCAAAACCTCTTCCATTGTTAATGAGGGAAACTTAACTGTGCTTGAAAAAAGCCCAAATTCTCTCAGAACCTGGACTGGTTAAATAAGGCAGAATTAATGTATTTGTTATTACTACTGCTTTGGCTGTCTTACAAAAACGTAACACCACTGACCTTAAAAAAAAGCCAGCAGGAGTCCAGTATGAGATACAGAAATTGAAGAGAAGTGGAAATGTTCTGTCACAGTTTGCAATGTAAAGTATTGGAAGCTTGTCCCTGATGTATGCTATTGACCGTTGTCTCCTACTATCCTCTACCTGGAGCTTTCAATGAACTCTGCCTATCTTTGTGACTGGAGGCTGCCAGTTCCCCTTTAGAAAAGGTGGGGAAGGTCTGAATGCTGTCATCTCCTCTGAGAAAGGGATAGACAGGCTTAGGGAGTTACATTTGTGTTTGCCAAGTTCACGAAGAACCCTGTAGCAAAGCCATGAAATGATGCACAGAGCTTCCAGATGCCATTTGACTGCTACAGACACAAAACTACACTTCCTATGACTTAAGCCAATAATTACATCAAGGATATGTTTATCAGCAAGAGTTAGTCGAGGCTTTTGTGAGGTTATGTCTCTGTAGCTACTAACTAACATTTAGAAATCTTCTGTGGTCAGTTGCCATTAGGGTTTCACTGAAAAACACAACAAAGGCCTTAAGAAGCATGTACAAATAGGCACATGCATGCACACTGAAGTAAAACAAAAAGCCATGTTGCAAGAGAGAAGTGGGGAGTTTTAATTTATGATAACTGAAGGAATTTGGGATTACTACTGACAGGATTTCCTTCTTTAATAAGATCATAGTAGTATAAATAGAGGTGACATATTGCTTCACTGAGAACTATAAAGTCCAGGTCTGTCTTCTGCAGTCATTTGCAGCAGTTGTTTGCAGATGGGAAAACGTAGGAGTAAAGCAAGGAGCTGCAGACAAATCTTAATGTCTGCACAAGGTTCCAGGCCTTAAGGTTGAGGAAGTCTATTTTTAAACTCAGTTTCTTTGAAAAACTCAGACCTGCGACTAATGCTTGTCATTATGGTATAATGATCTATCTTCTTGCCAGAGTATTTGGGGATTATGTTTCGCAGAGAAGCAGAGCTATCTGCCAGAGATTATTCTTCATGCTTGTGATCTGTTTTCTCTCTCTTCCTATTAAAGCCTACAGCCTTCCATAGCTCCTAAGGCATTAAATCCAACTGTGCAAATGTCTTCTCTCCTGAATTTCAACAAACCCTCCTCTGTCCAAGCTAACTGCTCCTAGCAGCCTGCCCAGGGACCTCAGCATGACGGGAGTCCTGCTGCTGCTGCTGCTGCTGCTTAAGCATCAACTTGCTGGGCAGCTTGCTTAAGACTGGCCAAATGGTCTTGGGATCAGTAATGCTCATTAAAAGACTGAGCTAATATAATCAAGTTACAGAGAAAATGGTAGGATAAAAGAAAAAATGCCCCCTGCTCAAGAGGACTTGACTAGGTACCACTCCCCAAACACCACCCTCATCAAAGGCCCCTGAGAAAAGGAAATGGATCTTCTCTGCTCTGGTTTCATGATCAGTTTCCAGCGTCACCCAGGGCTGAGTCGGGAGGAGGTCTTAGTGGATTTATATGCTTCCTATTTGTATATGCAGTTGCAGGCTATGCTGTCAGAGGGATGTGTGCCTTTTGGGCTCGGTGACAACCCTTCAAACCCACTGGAGCAGGCAGTTGAAGGAGCTCTGTGACTAACATAGCCTGTGTGATTTGCACATTGGGTGTACGGAGTGGTAAATGCATGATATGCCTTCTGGGTATGAAAATATTTGGAAAATGTTTCACATACGAAGGCTTGGGCTGATAGATTGCTCCACAACATGTTGGGTTACCAATGCCTGGGTACTGAACTATTTTGGTTGTGGTACTTAAGTGGATACTAGCCCTGAGGTCTGAAATCCTTTCACGAGGCACTGTATCACTCAAACTCCAAAGAACCCTCCACTTTGAATCAAATGCCTCACAGCACTGATGACCAGTTTTCTAAGAAAAAGGAATTATTGTATCCCATGATTTATCTATCTGCCATACAGGCTGACTAAGAGGGGTACCTCATGTACAAGATAAGGAGATCCACCAGCCAGTGCTCGTCATTACATTAGCACAGACACATAGAGAAATGTACTTTATAGCTGTGGCTATAAACCACTTGAGAGTGGGATCTGGAACAGCCATGAGAAGGAAGTAATGTAACAAAATGTAAATGAGAGAAGCAGATTGTAAAAAAAGCACAACTATTATGTCCTTCCCATCTTGACAGTGTTAGGGTCCCAAATTCAAGTTTCTCTGTTCTTATTCTGTGCTTTGCCGGACACACAAAGGTTTGCAGCAGTGAAAGGGGAGCTGGGGAGAAAGAAGCTGCATGTAGATAAGAAGACATGTGTATGATAGAAGCATTGCATATTTAATCTACCCCTTATCTGCTGGGAAATAAAATGAACTGAATGATGCATGCTAAATTTGAAACAGGGGTCAGACTCCTTCTAATTTACAAGAACTGTTCCAGATTAAATGGTGTGTTCAGGCTGAGAGATTACTCTGGGTGGAAAGAACCAGATAAGCACTCTTGCTGGGTTTTTTTTTTAAACATTTTTGCTGAATTGGTTTCAAAACTCAGAAAGAAAACTGAAAATGTGTATAAAACATCCCCCAAAATACCTTAACAAGCTACATGAAGTGGATCTAGCAGGGATATAAAGTAACCACACATAACGAGTGAAAAAACTGCAGGAAGAAGAAGATGATATTTTTCTTTGCTTTTCAAGACCTTGTTTTAACAATGTGCTTGATAGTTCTGCAAAAGTCATTGGGCTCCTCTACCTGCTTTCCCAAACCCCAGTTCACACACATCTGCACCCTCCAAGATTTGCTCTTGTTCAAGCGAAGGCTGAAAACTCAAACCAACTGCAGTTTCACACAGTGTTAGGACAAAACTTTATGGGACTGGGACTAACTCTGCACTTCTGCACTCAATTGTGGCCACTTTAGGGCTATTATCAGCTCAGGCAGTTACTGAAAACACTAAAATGAAGTTTCACACTACTTGTCCTGCTGATGTGTTTACCAGGCCATACTATCTCCTCTGCATGAATCCAGATATTGGGGGGGCTGTTATCTGGTCATAAAGAAGGAAAACCAAGGGAGTAAGAACCGCTTCCTTCTCCTCTAGCCCACCTTCCCTCCAGTTCTCCTGCTCTCCTCTCTAGTGAGCTTTTCCTAGACAGGGGTGAAAGCCAAATTCAGTTCTCAGTTACACTAGTGTGCATCTAAAGAAACCCACTGCAATCATGGGAGATATTTTGGTTTTACACTGTTACAGGAGGTAGTAAGCTTTGGCAGTGACCTTTATAGAGCCATGTCCCTTAGTGTAAACAGCTTGCTTTTATGCAAACAAATTACAAAACTGTGTATAGAGTAAGAGAATCCCTGCTTTTAAGCTGTCTTGCTCAGGAAAAGGAATTAAGTCATCCAACTTGGATATGTGTAATCCTCTCGAATTCTTTAAATTTACAACTTTCTCATTGCTGTGTAAACTTGAGTTTCCTTGTAAAGAAGTTGTTGTCTCTAATTGTTTGCTTCTTGAGGATATAATTTTCAAAGATCATACTGTATCTAGTCATCCCCACCATCTGATGCAATTTAAGAGGAGGGGAAAAAAAAAGAACCAAAAAAGACTACTAAATATAGTTAACACAGCTTGGTTCTGTCTTCTTGTAACTCCCCTACAGGCAATGGAAAAGGAGCCCAGAAAACAATTTGTTTATTATAAGCAGGTCAGTCCTCCAGGGGATTCATGGAATCACGCAGTGGGAGAGGACAATCACGGCACTGAAATGGTGGGTAATTTTATTTGTTCCACTTGATGGTCACAGTGGCATCATGCTGGCCAATTACTCTTGAGTCAGCAGGTTTCAGAGGTTAAGACCCCCTTGTGGGTTGCAGCACTGCAGGCAAAGTATTCAGGCCAGATTGAAACCGTTTCAAGAGCAGAGACGCCAGCCGCCTTCTCCCTTGGAGATCTCCTTTTTCAACTGTGTACGAGACGTACATGTGATAAAATAGGCATGTCTCTAACATCGAGACAGCTTAATTATTGGGAGTGGAAACAAATGCCAGCTTCAGATAAAGAAAGGAAGAAAAGCAGCCAGAGAGACAGGCTGCACCGAGGAGGCACGGAGCGAACAAATATCGCAAACTTCGGCTGCAGGTTCCAAAGGAAAGGCTGTGTCTGGGAGTAATCCTCCTGCCAATAGCCTGCTAGTGTTTCAAGGCTGCTGAACCTTTAACAATTTCATACTATATTTTTTTTCTCCCTCTCCAGTGGAAATGTTTTAAGCTACTTCTTCAGTGATCTGTAATTCTAAGGGGAAAACCAAGCAGCAAAGCATTTGGTTTACCGCTAGAGCCTGCCACGAGCAATTGGGCAGAGGCGGATGCGAAACCCAAGCTAGCAGAAATAACCTGCGTTGAGTGTGTGTGTGTGAGGGATCTGGGCAGGAGGGTTGTCCAGGACAGGCTGAAATTGTTCCATTAGGCTTAGATGAAATTCACAAAGTGGCTCACATTTCATTTGGAGAGGGGTATGGGAAGCAAGGAAGTGGCATTTTAGCCTTTTAATTACAATTCTGGTGTTATGATCTCGGAAACAGGGGAGGCTATTCTCAGGCTTAAGCTTCGTTCTGTATGTGACATTGCAGGCTTAAAACATCTCAAGTGTATATTTCCTGTCAGAAATATTGTGCTGTGAGAGCTATTCAGTTTCTGAAGGATTCACTGGAGAGTTAAGATCTATGCTTTAATGTTTTTTTGGCTAGCATCGTGCCAGTTTGCTGTTTCTGGAAAACATCTCAAGAATCTCAGAACCAAGACGTAGAAGTATTATTATGATTAATAGCTGTGTTAATTCATCCAGATCCTGTTCTTGAGAGACACAAATGATCAGTGGGACTCCAAACTCTGATGTCTTGCTCTGCAGAACTGGATCCAGTGACCTCTTAAGTTTAATATAAATGTCAGGCTATCTGAATTTGAAAAACACATTGGGGTGAACTGGAATGAAAGAAAATGTATATATCAGGGGGTTATGTGTAATCATTTTATTATTAAGAGTCATTTTTCCTTCTTCAGCAATAGAAGATTAGAAGAAAACTCTGAATATGACAAATCCTGCAACCAGCTTCTTCAGATCAAAAAGCATCTTGGTCTGAAAAATATTGGAGCACTGGTTTTTTTTTAAGTGGTGTCCCAGAGAAAGGAGCAATTCAAGGGTGAGAATTTTTTCTCATCCCCTTTATTCTTCTAGCACCACTTTATACAATATGAGCCCTGGAAAAGTCACACCATGGAAAGGCCTCACTATGGTCAGCATCAACTGTTGGCTTTATGGCTGTATCAAGCCCTGTATCTGGGCACCAAAAGTGGAGCAAAGCCCAACTCAACAGCTCATTGTAAATCAGGCACCTTTTACATTGCAGTGCAATGACAGTGCAGAGCTTGCTGTGCTTTGTATGCCCTGGGAGAAAATGAGGTATAATTAATTGGAAATACTCAAATTCATTTTTATGGCAAATAATTTCCATTTTGCTTGATGAAGCTCTCCTTATGAAAGATTATGACACAGCAAGTGATTCCTGTGGCAAATTTGTAAATCAATAGATGAAGGAACTGGGATTTCTTGCTGTTTGCAAACTGGAAACATACTGCTCCACTGCAGCAGGTTTAATTTTACCAAATTAAAAGAGAAAATTAATGGTGAATCTGTCTGATTTGTCCAAATCAGGATGAGAAGCTTTATTCACCTCTTTTGTAGATTTTTCCCCTAAAGAAATCACAATCTTAAATGAATGAGACATGGGAATATATTTTTAAAGATGGAAGCCTGTATTTTAACATCCAATTTGTTGTCCATTCCCAATTCTTGCTTAGTAATTTTACTGAAGAATATGATTTTTTTCCCCCCCAGGATCTGGAGGATCTTATGTTCAGAAACAGGGCAAATACCAACAAAAAGAAGAAAATGTGATGGTTTGTGAGATTCCCAATCTGCTGCACTTTGGCCACAACAACCCCATGCAGAGCTACAGGCTGGGGTTGGAGTGGCTGGAGAGGTGCCAAACAGAGAGGGACCTGGGGGCGCTGATTGACAGCCAGCTGAACATGAGCCAGCAATGTGCCTAGGTGGCCAAGAAGGCCAATGGCATCCTGGCCTGCATCAAGAACAGTGTGGCCCCTATATTCAGCACTGGTTACACCACACCTTGAGTCCTGTGTCGAGATCTGGGCCCCTCAGTTTAAGAAGGACATTGAGACTCTAGAACGTGTCCAGAGAAGGGCAAGGAGGCTGGGGAGAGGCCTTGAGCACAGCCCTGTGAGGAGAGACTAAGGGAGCTGGGGTTGCTTAGCCTGGAGAAGAGGAGGCTCAGGGGAGACCTTATTGCTGTCTACAACTATCTGAAGGGCGGTTGTAGCCAGGAGGGGTTTGGTCTCTCCTCCCAGGCAACCAGCACCAGAACAAGAGGACACAGTCTCAAGCTGCACCAGGGGAAGTTTAGGCTCAAGGTGAGGAGAAAGTTCTTGACAGAGAGAGTTGTTAGCCATCGGAATGGGCTGCCCAGGGAGGTGGTGGAATCAACATCCCTGGAGATGTTCAAGAGGGGATTGGACATGGCACTTGATGCCATGGTTTAGTCATGAGGTCTGTGGTGACAGGTTGGACTTGATGATCTTTGAGGTCTCTTCCAACCTTGGTGACTCTGTGATTCTGTGAGTATTTTAACATTTGCTTCACCAAAATAAAATAACATCTGTTGCAATTAAACACACCAACAATACTCCAGGGAACCATGAAGGCATGTTTCAGGAGCGCCTGTCCAGAAGTCATTACCTCCTCTGAATGACACACTGTACAATTTATTAGGGCAAAATCTGTCAGGCAGAAAAGATATTTCAGCCCTTAGGTGTACTCATGAATATGCAGAAACAACCTCAGATGTGGAGAGTCTCAGCAATTTGTTGTAAACATGTGTCCTTGCATATGGATCTTCATGTATGTACAGGCACAGATTGATAAAGATCTACTGAACTGAATGCTGCAAGGGAAAACAATTCAGGACTTCAAGAAAGTTCAATAAATCTCTGCTGGTAGGCTTTTGTTTCGGGGATCTCTCGAAGCTGGATTGATAACTGATGGCATTAGTCCACTTCCTGAACAACTCAGACAAATCTGCACCTCGCTCCCTCAGTAAATGTCAATTATTAGGGAACCTCACCATAATGGCAATAAAAAGAAAAAAGAAATCATGCCTTGCAAATGAAAACCTCGGTGAATAGCTGCCAAAGGAGAAAACACACGATTAATCATTGCTGCAATGCCTCTTCATGTGAGGGGAAAGCACATGATTTCACATCCCAGTCACACTGGTGCCACACACATCCGTCAATGCTGCTGTACCTCAACAGAGTGAAAACAAGGCCAGAATTTAGGAGGGTCCAGCAACTGGAATTAGGACCGTGACTAAATTTGCAGTTCCATGGCTAAAACAATAAATACATTTCATCAGTCTGATCCAAAATAATTTCATTTTTCTCTAGGGCTTTTTGCTCACACGAAAATATGAAAGAAAACCAAACCCTTGCTTTCCTTCCCTCTTCTTCCACCTTTTTTAGCATTTTTTTCCTTCTCCCTTTTCTTTTTTCTTTTTCTCTTTCTCTCTCTTCTTCTTTTTCTTCCCTCTCCCTCTCCCTCTCCCTCTCCCTCTCCCTCTCCCTCTCCCTCTCCCTCTCCCTCTCCCTCTCCCTCTCCCTCTCCCTCTCCCTCTCCCTCTCCCTCTCCCTCTCCCTCTCCCTCTCCCTCTCCCTCTCCCTCTCCCTCTCCCTCTCCCTCTCCCTCTCCCTCTCCCTCTCCCTCTCCCTCTCCCTCTCCCTCTCCCTCTCCCTCTCCCTCTCCCTCTCCCTTTCTTCCTTTCTCCCTTTCTTTTTTAACTTTATTTTTATTTTATAACTTCATAACTTTGCAGCTGCAGAATTCTTGTGGTTGGAAGACATAAGTGAAGACTATTTAATTCAGTGTCCCCTACTCATGCATTGTAGATTAGAGCAAGTTGCCTGGGACCAGCTTGGGTTTGGCTATCTCCAAGGATGGAGATTTCACAACTTCTCTGAGCAACTTGCTCCAGTGTGTGTGACCACTCTCACAGGTTCATGTCTAATATACATGGATAATGCAATCTGTTTAAGGTGCTTTAAGTGTATCTTTGGAGCTGCCTGCAAGAAAAGGTAAGAAGGTGTGAGTGTTCACAGGACTTTAGACAAAAGTCATCCTCTTGTACTGATTCATGCACTGCTGTGAAATTGCGTGTCTGGTTAGCCTCGGGAACTTCCTGGTTTAGGAATCACCCCACCTGGTAGGATTTGGACCAGCTTTCCATCTCCAAGTGGTCTAACCACCAGTCTGCAAAGCATCCAGCTGTAAAAAGGAAAGAGAGGACTATGGACAATGACTCATAGCAAAGAAGTCCAAGTATGGTGCAGGGAGACAGATTAAAGTCTTTATTCTACCTGGTAGGGATTTAAGTCTGAATTTATAACACAACCTTCTTGATGGCACTTTCCAAACTTGCAACTCAAGTCAGCATATGCAAGGCCAGATTTTAAACAAGGCATCATCCAAGTGTGCTTTTTTTCCCCCCTGGAAGCTTCTGAAGCCCTGTCTATTTCTAAAATAGCTGTACTGGTGTGGAAGTCTTTTCCATCGAGCCACCAGATGTGATTGTGATCAGCTCCACTGTCCTGTGAGTTTTCCATGTAACATTTGCAACATGACAGCTACCTGTGGAGTGGAGCACTCTGAAAGATGGGCCACAAGAACAAGCATAGATCTTCTGAGGTCTTTTCCTTTCTCTGACACATGCAAGGTGTTGCAGACAACATCACTTCCACACTGCCTTAGGAAAGCACTTTCTTGACAGGAACGATTTTGGCCTTTGGCCTATGGAAAGAATGTATAACATTAACAAAACATGGGAGATATTTGCCCCAAGTAGGCTCTGGAGCAAATTCACACTCTGCAGTGTTGGTTGTCCCCTACTGTAGGACAGGAGGCCCATTGAAATGCACCTTGCTTGTGAGCTCAAGTTTCCCTTCATCGTGAGCTTGCTCACCAATCTTTTTCTCTGACATGCAGTGAGAATGTAACCAGATGTGCACCAAGGACTTTGGGACACACTGAGAAATGCATCCACCCTATCCTGAGGATAGAACCATGAGAACCAACTTTCCTGTTAACCATTGCCCCCTGACCTTCCCAGCATTTGTCTGACATGTTCTGCAGGCACTACTTAGTGGGGAGCCAAAAAAGAGAAGACTGTGTCTATTCACTGGAATCAGGCACTTTGAAATATCCAGCTTAAAACTAGCTTTGGGCTTGGGAGCTGAGCACTGAATGTGTGCAATACAAGGTGAAAGGTTACAATCCACAGCTCCTCGGCTGAGGCGTGGATGAAGGAGGATTGTGCTGCATATCCTTTGCATACGTAGGTAGACTCTTATCTCTCACCCTCATCTCTCTTATTAGGTGAAATTCTCTGCTGCGCTGCCTGGCACAGAGAGATTCCCCTCTTCCAGAGCATCTGTGTAGGAGTAGGGTTATTATATTCTCCTTGATATTCCAGAAGGCTTCTGAATGTGGAACCCTGGAGATGAATGTGACTTCTCACTTGGGCGTAGATCATTTATGCAACAGGTCTGATGTGATGCTGTGAGTGCTCTGCACAACTGGATTGCTCACACCTGGAAAGACCAGTGTTTCCTGAATGCATCAGATTTCACATTTAATAAGTGACATGTTCATGTGCACAGGAGGATACCTGGCTCTTTATTTTGCTGGGATGAGATTGCTGAATGCATGGGAGAAATCCGAACCCAAACCCTCATTCGTGTCCCAATTTAATTTCTGCTGGAGAGAAAAACAGAGGATAACGCAGGTGAATGGCAAACCTGCACAGGAACATTACATTCCAGTGCTGCCACTGAAGTCTCAGGGGAAAGTCTGAGGAAAGAACACAAGCTGCCTCTCTTCCATAAACATAAAATAATATTTCATGACCAGAATGAGAATTATGTGCTTGAGACTCCTTTACAGGTCTTAAAAACTGCAGGAAGACCTGTTGTCTGAGAAAATTAATACAGTGCCAGAGGGAATGCCCTTTGGATGTGTTAGTTAGCCTGGGGCATATTGGCTGGTTAAATTTGGAAGCCGGACTGTGGACTGGTTCATTGTGCCATTTTGTGCGTCTCAAAAGCAGTAACTGGGTGGAAAGGAAAGGTGGAAACAATTTCACACACACACACACCCCCCAATGCTGTGAATCTCAGAAATCTTCTCATGAGATGCCACTCTCAGTGGAACTGTTCTATAGTTTAAAAAATGCAATCCAGTAGGATCCAAGAGTCTCCATATATTCTGGGTTTGGTGTACCTGTTAGCTTTGAAAGGCCCCTGGGATGCAGTGGAACTCCTGCACTGTGTTTTTGTCTGCTAAGCAGATTGTTTTGTCTTTTGTTTTGCTCTGACTCTTGCTGCTGCAACATCAAAGTAAAATTCCACTCACTCAATAGCAAAGATCTTCACCATGATGTTCTCTCACACTTTCTATGCTTTGGTCAGCCAGAGAACTGTTTCCTCTTCTAGCATTTATAATCTCCTTGAGGACTGTCCCCACTGAACTCTTTCTGAGTGAAGCAGTGCCAATACACTGCCTTGAGCTGCGTATCTCTGAGACTTGTTTGCCTTTGCTGTGTATTGTTTGGGTGCTTGAAGGTGACTACAAGTGTATTGGTTACACTTATTACTGTCAAAGCTCTCTTTTTTTTTTCTGGATTACTATGGAAATAAGAGACTCACTGCAGTTGTTTGAAGAAAAACAGAGATTTTAGTATAGAGAGGAAGATGGGAATGTGCCACACATTAATCATACTGCTTCAAAAAATGAAAGTAACATTTAGAGCGTCATTTTGCTCTTATTCTTTCTCTACTTGAATGCAGAAAATGCTTCTCTGTACATGCTTGTGTATACACACCCACATCTGGATGTTTACATGCATATATTTGTTTAGAAGGGCTTGTTTTAATTAAGAAAATGGCAAATGCAACATAGCTGGAAGAGATTAAAACTGAAGAGTTTTAGTGGACCAGAAAGCATGTTGCACTGATAAGGATTTTTTTCTGTTGTTTTAAATTCAATCCTACCATAAAGTCATTTATTACCCATTGTTTGTTTTTCTAGAAGGGCCAGTGCAGCACCATTTGCTGGCTGATTGGCAGTGCAACTCTCCTTTTACAGCTTGGAATTTAAAGCAGGAAGGCTGCCATTCACATCAGTTAAGGAGTCTACATTTTAGATCACCTGGAAAGGTTCATCTTTGGCATAAGCAGATGAGAAGTTCAAATGGCTAAACCCCAAATGCAGCACTTCCAGCTCAGCATAGTCCATGCACATGTAGCTATTTGCAAAAGCTAAGGCAGAAGTAATTAAAGAAATACATTTTGGTTCAATTCTCCATTTCCACCAACTTATTAATTTCCCCTTCAAAGAGCAACAGAAATGATCGTTTTACATTCCTCCACAGTACAGCCTCTGCAAGCCTGGCTTGTCAGCTGAGTTTCATACATGGAAATCTGCAGCTAATCAGCCCTGGTCCAAGTGGGAAGGGTCACAGCAATCCTGCTGAACTATTACCGAGGTGTTACAAGACATGGACATTATTCATCCTCACTGAAAACGGGCTAGGAGAAAATAAATGAAAACAAATGGATTAACTCCAGCATATTTGCTCTAGTCCCACTGTGAGAAAGACTGTTTCCAGCTCTTCTTCTGCCACCAAGCATAGATTTTCCCACCCTTAACTCCCATCACAAGTTGCCTTGAAATCCTGTCAGCTAAGCTTTAATGGCTGGGCTATCCTTCAGGCACAATCCTGGGAGCAAAAAGGTGTGTAAGCTGCAATGTCTTGAGACTCAGATCAGAATTGTGTCAGGAGCTTTTGCCACTGGTTTTGGATGTTGTTTTTTGGTGGTTGTTTTTATTTTTTTCCTTTCTTTCCCCTTCCCCCCCCCCCCATTGCAACACTTCTGTACTGACAGAAGTTGAAGTGTAGCTGTAGTTAACACTGGCTTGCATATTACTCTTGTGCTTGGGCAACCAGAAGAAACACGGCAGGCAGAGCACATTTTGTCAGTATGAGCTGCATATGTGATAGGAAAGTTTGCTGCACAGTTCCATCAGCATAATCTCCTGGAGGGAGGCATACCTGATTTATCAGCTGCAGTCTTAGCTGGAGTCAAAATTTCTCCTCAAAACTAAACAGCGCTGAACTTCTGAGTTTCTCCTGTTACAGAAGCCTGACCTGGGAGGTAATTTGTAATTGATATTTATTGCTTGTAAATATCTATTAACTGTCATGTCTTCCTAAGAAGGATGAAGGTCTCTAGGACCTCTTTTTTGTCTTCTTCTCTTTGTTTCCAGAACCCACATCGTGCTGTGAGTGTGACATACTGACATTCTCTGTGGACAGACAGAGCATTTGGGTTCAAATACTTGGAAACAGAATCATAGAATTCGAATCATAGAATCAACCAGGTTGGAAAAGACCTCAGAGATCATCAAGTCCAAACTATTACCTAATACCTAACACCTCCTAACAACTAAACCATGGCTCCAAGTGCCACATCCAATCCTTTTTTTGAACACCTCCAGGGATAGTGACTCCACCACCTCCCTGGGCAGCACACTCCAATGGCCAATTACTCTTTCTGTGAGGAACTTTCTCCTCACCTCAAGCCTAAACTTCCCCTGGAACAGCTTGAGACTGTGTCCTCTTGTTAACAGCCCTCAGTCATGGCTCTCTGCTGTGACCACCAAACCAGAGCCTACAGCAAAGGTTTTCTAACCTGTGAGGAGAGGTCACCATCAAAGAAAAAAAAAAACCATCAACTATTTTTTTTTCCTGCCAATAGTGGGAAAAGTGGGGACAGAGAGAAGGAATGGGGCAATTTCTTCAAACTACCTAGAAGCTGAAAGCCATCTTTCAGTGATTTTTCTGTCAGGAATTCAGGGCTGTCAAAAAAGCTTGACTTGTTTCTGAGCGTGGGCCTTGTCCAGTCACAACTAGTTAGGCTCTGGGCTGAGATGCCAAGCTGTTTCACAAACACCACCAAAATGTCCATCACGAGTCACAAGATGCTTTTTTTAATTTCCCCAGGACATAGCAACCTGGCCCTGTTTCATCTGTTACAGATGAAGAGTGAATGCTTTGCTATAAATCTTGGAGAACTGCCTTCCTTTTAACAACATTAAAAGACAAAAATAATAATGATTTAATGAGGCTTCTTCTATAGGGGGTGGGGATTTGTAGTAGTCTTCTATGCCTGATGTTATTACTTTACATTGCTGATTGTTATTCATTCGATATTTTCTTGCTGGAGTTACTTAATAACTGTCAGTTTTTAGTCTTCTAACTCTTTATTCGTTGTCAGCTGCGGATGATCTGCCAGCCCACATGAGAGGGACAGGTTGCATTCAAGGGAATTTACTTTGGTTTAGGGACATGGGCAAAATCTGAGCTAATTGCAGTGCAACTTTATACTTTAACTGCTTCTTATTAGTGACTTAGCAGATGTCTGTGACTTTGTACTCTCATGCCCAGTGCTTGTAGCTGGAGCATATAGAACTTGTCGAGATGTAGGCACTTCTCTGTGAGGGATTTGTAAGACTAGGCTCCTGCGTTCCCAGGTCATGCCTTTGAAGAAGACAGAAAAAGATGGTGGTTTGGAGCTGCTGCCATTTGATGGCCCAGGAGGTAACATGTATGATTTGCACCGATCCAGGTCTAGAGCTTAAAGGATGTGGCACTGCCCACGTTGATCATGTATTGAAAGACCCATGATCCCCTGCCAGCCACAACTAGGAAGGAGATGTTTCCTATGTAAGGCACAGAAAGCAGTAACACTGGGGGTTGAAACATGTGAAGTAAGGAGAATGTAGAGGCTTAGTAAGGTGAAGAATGGTTTTCTGTTATCTTCTTGCCAGGCAAAAAGCTCTGGTTTATAGTACAGGTAATAAAAAGTTAAACTTCTAGGAAAGACTGTGTAATGTCCTCAGTCCTTCCTATGCTAAGTGGATGGGCAAACAACTTGAAAACACCCTCCTTTGACTCTGTCCTGGACAGCACCCTTGTGCTTGCATTTAAACCCACTTTTATAAACTGAGGAGTGGTGTCATGGTTTAAACCCAGCCAACAACTAAGCACCATGCAGCCACTCTCTCACTCCTCCCAGATGCAGGTGGGATGAGGTGGAGAATCATGGGGAGGAAAAAAAGGAAGTAAAACTCATGAGCTGGGATAAGAACAGTTTCATGACTAAAATAAAATATAACAAAATCAATTATATTATGAAGTATAATTAATAATATTTGTAATAAAAAGGAATACGACAAAAAGAAAGCTAAATACAACCCAAGAAAAGGTAAGTGATGCACAATGCAATTGCTCACTGATGGCTGAGCAGTGATCTGCCCCTCCCAGCCAACTCCCCCCAGTTTATACACTGAGCATGACGTTCTGTGGTATGGGATATCCCCTTGGCTAGTGTGGATCTGCTGGCCTGACTCTGCTTCCTCCCAGCTTCTTGTGCACCTGCTTGCTGGCAGAGCACAGGAGAGTGAGAAATCCTTAGCTTAGGAGAATTACTTAGCAAGATCAGTGTGTTAGCAACATTATTCTCCCACTCCATCCAAAACACAGCATGGTACTGGCTACTAGGAAGAAAATTAACTCTATCCCAGTCAACACCAGGAGAGATGATTCTAGGAGAAAAATGAGGAATCTCTCTGTGGGTTTGTCAGAATCAGATACCCCAAATTAGTGTTGCAGTGAAAGGATTTGCATGCTTGGAAGTGCAGGCTGGTCAGCTGCATGTCCACCTGTATGAAGAGACCCTGTGAGTATTTGGATGTACCTCTGTTGCTGTTCTGAGCTTACAGGATGTAGGCTACTAAATATAGAATCACAGAACTGTTGAGGTTGGAAGAGACCCTTGACACCATCAAGTCCAATCACTCTCTGTGTGACGGAGACCATGTAAATTTGAGCTGATATTCATGGGATTGCTGACTTTGTGTTGAGCCTTGGAGCAGGCTGCAGTCGCCATTCTTGGAGGTACTCAAAACTTCATGGGACACAGTCTTGGGTAAACTGTTGCACTGACCCTGCTTTGAGCAAAGGGATGGGACAACACAATCTCCAGAGATGCCTTCCCATCTCAGCCACTCTGTGACTCCTGGGTTTCACTTGCACTGTTCTCATTCCTTGCAGCCTTCCTTTGGTATTACAATGCATGCAGGCTGGCATGTGCTTCTCCCACCCTACTCTTTATGTTTCTGTAAATCAGAACTGCAATTTATATATTTTAACTTTTAAAACACCTACTTTAAAGAGACAGACCCAAACACCTGGGACAGCTAGTGTACACCACTGCTTCTAAAGAAGTAATCTTCAGGAGTGAAAAAGTTTTATCTAAATATATTAAAAAAATATGAATATTTTGGGATGAAATATTGATTTGTTTTTGTGGCAGGGGAAATTATCTGTAGCACAAGACATCAGAATTAAATTATCAGGTTTCTCATTGTCCTTTTTGTAATTGAAATTACGGGATCTTGAGGGTGTTTCTTGTTTTATATGATTTTATGGAGCTTAGAGTAATAGGCCCTGAGCTTGCTTGATGGTAACAGGAACTATAATGATCCAAATAATAGAGTAAAATACAGAAGACAGATTTCATGGTACCTTAATCTGAGAGGCACTTATTTTAACCCTTTAGTGAGAGCATAAGATGCTGTTCTGCACTCTGCATTAAGTTGGAAGGATAATTGCAGTGGTTAGGCATAAATGTGTATTTTGTTCTGTCTTCATTTCATGCACCTATTATTTCATCCTGAAGCTTCTGAGGCGAAAAGTATGCCCAGATGGAAGCAAAAGGAGAAAAAAAGTAGATATCAGAGTTTGAATCAATTATTACCTTCAGCCTTGAGGAACTTGTATGCTAGACTTGTAACTGCACTTGTGCTGTGGTGGTGCAGCACTTCTCCCCACACTGGAAGTGCACTCAGGATGTGGAAGTAAATTGCCAGAACATACTACAGGAAGGACCTAGCCCTCATGGGCATGTCAATAATGGGTAATCACATAATCCAAAAGGTCAATATTTAGAGCATTTGGAGTAACCTCTCCAAAGTTTAGTTTACTTTCCTAATTCCTTTCCCTAAGGTCTATTTCTTGGTAGATCTTAGAAGCAGAACTTCTTCCCGCCCCAAAATGTCTTCCTTAGATCTGCTGATTTAAGCAACTAATTAGTGAAGAATTAAAATAAATGAATAAAGGCTTTGAATCATGCTATATATAGGTTTCTACCATCCAGATATCTTCAGAGAAGAAGTTGGCCTTTTGGTAGCTTAACAGGCTGGCCTTTTGGTAGCTTAACCTTTCACTTGAAAGAATTACATTTAGCAATGGAGTAAAAAACTAGAAGCAAAAAAGCCCTTCATTCCAGAAAGGAGCAGTGAAGATATTCAGAGTGTAAGGAACATTTTTTTTTTTCCCCAAAAAAAATATTTTAGAAGTTGATTATTTGGGTGTAGAATGAGAGATGTCCTGTCAGAAATGCAGCAATGGTTGGACTTGGTGATCTTTGAGGTCTTTTCCAACCTTGGTGATTCTGTGACTGGTCAAGTTGATTTGAAGGGTAGATTCACCATGGAGGGAAGATTTTCCCCCATGTTTCAAGAAAGTCACAGGAGTCATTCACCAATGGGTCAGGACAAGATGCAATTCACATTGATAAGGAGCTTGTGTAGGTACAGAAGGGCATTTCTAGAGTGATGAGGTAAAACTATTAAGGAAAAATGTTTGGGGAAAATGTTCTGACAGCAAACGGAAAGCAGACTCACAGGAAAATCAGAGAATTTCAGCTGCCTGGGAAGTTTATGCTGCAACTGGACAGAGAGCTAGGGATCTGTGATGGAGCACTCTGCTTCAGTTAAAGAGATGAGCCAGAAGAGCTTCTGGCCTTTCCCATCTTTGTGTTTTATGAGTACAGGTGTTACAGGCATGCAAAGTAGCATATCTTAATTGTCATCTCCAAATCAGACCAGTTCCACTTGTGTTTGGTTTAGCATACTGTATTTTGATGAAGTTTTCATCTGATTTCCCTTAAGGACAACAGTAGCATTTCCACTCATTCAAGAAGTCAACCTCTTATGCTATTTCATTTACTATGGGCGTAGAGAATTTAAAGTGTGAATTAAAACAATGGAAAAGCTTTTGTGACACGACACAAGAGAGCAAACCTAGAACTTTGACAGTACAAGTAGCTGTTGACTGCCAGAACTTTATTCATACTCCAGTAAACTTTGCTCTGGGAAGGGAAAGCTGCACAAAGAGCTGCTGGAGCCTGAGAACTTCAAAGCAAATGACATGGAAGTGCAAATCAATACAGTAACCACATGAAATTTTTCAAGGGTATTTGATGCCTTCATGTGTTCATTTTGAAATGTTACCTCACAAATTCCCACTAATCCTACCCTTCTTGAACTCTTGGGCTACTTCCTGGGGAAAAAAAAAGATAATTAAAAATAAATCTAACAGGTCCTAAGGAATCATTGTTATAACCTTGAGATTTTGTCAGAAGATGTTTGGAGAACAGAAAGAAAAAAATAATGATTTGAGTTGATTTTTTTTTTTCAGTATCATGTTTCCTGTGGAGAAATAGTGCAACACTTCTGTCATGTTCCCATTGCCTATGTTCCTCCAGTACAGCCCTGCTGAAGCACTCCCCTGCAAGACTCAGCTGGAGGATGTGCGAGGCAGGTGTGGTCTGTTCCTTCTTTTGCTGAAATGCACTCTTGGGGAAGAAATTTGCCTCTTGTGTTTATCCATCAGTATCATTCCTGTTGAACTCTTGGAATTGTTGTTTTGCTATTATGTGCTCCTGCTGGTACCCTCATGTAGACACAGCAGTCTTTAGACTGGGTGCCAGCTAGTGCTTATCTGTTGTACTTTGTTAGCAGTTGAAACCAGTGTTGTTTTGCACCAGTCAGTGCTGATGAGACATGCTCTGCTGGTGGTGTAATGGTTTTCTGTAGTTCACATCTTGGAGTCCTTAGTCAAATCATCTGAAGTAAAATATTTCTACCTTTTATTACTGAATAATTCTTTCCTGTGATATATTATCTGATACATAGGCATCATACATGCACTTGACAGCTGTGATAGGGAAGATAATTTAATGAAAACATCTTTAATCTCTCTGAGATGGCCATATAAAATATATCACACTGCAACTTGGCTACTGCTTTAAAAGAGCATCATGCAAATGTTACTGAGCTCTTGTAAGGCTACACTGACTTTAATGAACTTTGGATCAGTCCCAGACTTCTTAATGTCAGTTTCAGGAAAAGCATTATAATAAGGCTGCTCTAATAGCATCCTTTTCAACTGTTGAAATGCAAGAAAAGAAAGTTTATTTTAAATGGGGTTTTTTTTGATCAACTCTATTTCACAATGCTCTCACACTCCTGTCAGCAGCAAAAAAAAGTGACAGTGTGTTAGAGCAGGAGTGCTCTGTATGGTTTTAAATGTTAGGAATATATTTATCTCTAATGTCCAATATTTGTGAGGTAAGGATTTGTGTCCAAGATTCACTCTCCTCTTCATCTGGTCATGTAGTGACACATGCATTTTCCTATGTTCCAAAGCCTTGATAAACCAGACATGGATCATAGAATCAGTCAGGGTTGGAAGGGACCACAAGGATCGGCCAGGTCCAACCCCCCCTGCCATGGGCAGGGACACCTCACACTAGATCAGCATGGCCAGAGCCTCCTCCAGCCTGGTCTTAAACACCTTCAGGGACTAGGCCTCAACCACCTCCCTGGACAACCCATCCCAGGGCTTCACCCCTCTCACGGTGAAGAACTTCCTCCTCACGTCCAGTCTGAATCTCCCCACCTCCCGCTTCATTCCATTCCCCCTTAGTCCTCTCACTACCCGCTATTGTCTGAGGTTTTCTTCAATCAGCACAAACAACAGCAAAGCTTACTTAAAAATGTTTATTGTAAAAAAAAAAAAAAAAAAAAAAAAAAAAAAAAAAAAAAAAGGGTGGCTAGAAAACAACATCAATTCCACTTCACACTTTCTTCAAGTTATCTATAGGCAACAGTTCGCTTTCATTCCGGACACATTCAGTCATATAAAAATAAAACTATTTACATTATGTCCACATACTTTACAAAAATCATCATCATCATCATCATCAATAATAAAAAAAGGAGAGAAAACAACAACAACAACAAAAAAAAGGCACTTGGAGGGGTAATGCTGAAAATATTGCATTTCCTTTGTGCATTTAAAATCAAAGAAGAAGAGAAATATTCGTTGTCAGGACTCCCATCAACCCCCTCTCTTGCACTTATTCCCGTTTGGTTTGGTTTTTTTTACTCTGTTTCATTAAAAAATAATAATAATAATAATAATAAAGTTTAGAGGAACTATTCCCAGATGAAAAGGTGGTCAAGCATGCACCAGGAATGTTTGAAGCTACAGTCTTGTCTTGTCTTGGTTTGGTTGTTTGTTTTTTTCCTCCTCTTCTAAAAAGGCACATGCGGTTCATGCGTGGCTTTCAACTTTTCATACATTCTTTGACATGTGTTGGGTTTGGTTTTTGGTGTGTGGGGTTTTTTTCTTTCCTTCCTAATTATGCAGATTTAAAGCATTTCAGGTCAGTAACGAAGGCCCTGGCTTCTTGTGAAGTAAGATAAAAACACAGCAATGAATAACATTAAACATTTGCTAAGGTAAACTCGGAATACTTTATCTTAAGGCACCTGAGAGAAAATGGTGTCTAGCAAAAAATTCACTTGGGTAAGTGTTTTCATTAAGAGTCCCCCTTAAAAATACTGTCTCTTTGGGTTGAAATGGCTTGGCAGGAATGTATTGGTAACTTTGCAGCCTTTTCTAAGCAAGAAAAGACGACCTACATTTGGTTTCCTCTATAGAGAAAGCCGATAATGCTTCTTCCTTTAGAGCTACTTGAAATGTCATGCATGGTGTCTTTCCCCATACTTCAGAACTCACACTTGAGAATGCAGGTGTGTGGCTGAACACAAACTACTTAAAGCTCATTTCTACTGACATCCTAAGTTCTTCCACTATTATGTCTGTTTGCTTGTTTGGTGCTGTTTTGGGGTGGATTGGGTTTTTGGGGTTGTTTTGGTTTGTTTGGGGTTTTTTTTGGCTGAAAAGTAGATGAGAAAACACCTTTGGATTTCCACTTATCATTTGGAACATGAGTGGAGAAATGCATTGAGTCCAGGTAAACATTGACTGCATGACTCAGTGTGCTACACAGCAGCCAGATTCCTCGTGTTTGTGCAGAAGAGACATTCTGGAGAAAGTTTTGGAGCAATTTTTGCACTGGTATTTCTTCACATCCGAGTGGGTCTGCAGATGAGCCCTCAGATTGGATCTGTCTGCAAAAGCCCTGTTGCAGTGAGGACAGGAAAACGGCTTCTCTCCTAAAATGGAAACATCAAGAGAAAAATAGGACAAAGGGTTAAAACAGAAGGACACGTTTAGTTCAGGTAAAACCAGCTTTTATCCTAAGAAACAAACAGAAAGGATTTGTTACCATAAAGAATGTGCAATAAAAGGTTAATCGGGGCACAGACACAGCAGCTTTCAGCACTGCTGACTGTACATGAAGGATTCAGAGTATACTAAGTGCAGCCTCCAGAGACAAGCTGCTGACACCTTGTGCATCTGCAGGTGCAGGCAGTGCACTTCACTCGGGCTCCTCCCAGCATTTTCAAATGTTTTCATAGAACTTTTTCTGCATAATGCTGTCTGAATTACTGGGGATGAGAGCTTTGACTGAAAAGCTGCAAACAACTGCACAGACATTACATTCCACCTACTGTTATAGTAAAAATTAAGTTTTTGCCTCAGCAGGAAAAAAAATCTCCCTGATTTGGTGATGTGTTTCTACGTCTTAAGGACTTGAGATAACATATGCCAGCCGCTTAAGGAGTCAAAAAGCAGCCCCTCATGCACTGCCTTCCTGGTTTTGCTGCTTGCTTTCAGAGTCAATTGGAGCATTCTCAAAGTTAGCAATATCCCAAAGGCTGGAAGTTAACCTTCAGCTAGTAGAAATGGGCTGAACTCTCCTATAATTGCTAAGGGAGCATTTTTTATTCATACCAGTATCTGGCCTAAGGTTGTGAGACTTTCCCCCCCCCCCCCACTCCTCCACACCACATGAGGGGGGAATTTATCCTTTTAGTAAAACATCTGAAATTCTGCAGATGCATTTCAAGGTTAGTAAAGAAACTGCTGGATTTTCCACCTGTGGAGAAAAAAAATATAGCAAAAGGCCATCTTGGTGTTACAGCCACAAGAAAGTGCATTTGTAGAGGTTGTTCTTACCAGTGTGAGTTCTAATGTGTCCTTGAAGTAGCCAGGGTCTGGAGAAAGCCTTGCCGCAGATCTTGCAGACACAAGGTAGTGTGTGGGTCCTGATGTGCATCTTAAGTGCTCCCAGGCTGACATACTCCTTGTCACAGTACTTGCAGCTGAATGATTTCCTAGACTGGGCATCACAGTGCAGCTGCTTATGTTTGGCCAACCCAGAGAAAGTTGAATAGGTCTTGTTGCATAAACTGCACTGAAACTTTTCAGCTTCGATTGCATGGGGGTCTGAAAGCTTGGACTGGATTCTCTCTTCTTCATCACTAATTGGACTTTCTGAACCACTGTGATCTTTGGAGGAGGTGTCAGAAGGTGGAGGTGGGCTGACTCTTCCCAAAGATGAGGGGTATCCAGAAAGTGGAGAGAGGTCGCTGGGTAATGGAGATGGTAGCAGCCCGGTTGTAGTCCACACGGTAATGGGATTGTAAGCTACTGAGCTCAGGATCTCTGGCTGTGGTATGATAGGGACTGGATAGCTTTCATACAGGTATGGGGATATAATCACTGGAGAAAGAAGAAAATTTTAAGGTAAGAGAACTAAAAAGTATTTCAAAAGACAGAAAAATGTACATTTTGAGGATTAAAAGGTGCATAACTAAAACACTCAGCGTGTTCATCTGAATATAAAGAGGATTAAGGAAATACTATTTCATACATATATTCTGATGAGGAGAGAGTGTGCCCTGCAACAGGCAAATCGCAGCTGGAGAGTCTCTTCAAAGCAGCATGCTGTGCTGCCTCTAAATCTGTGCAGTCTGATACAATGAAGCAGTGAAACTTCCTGAGGGATTTGTACAAAAGTTTCGATTCCACCAGAAGCAGATACAGGACAGGAAAACTCCAAATCCTCTCTAAGCAACTTAAGTGGATGAGCAAACTTTTATGATTCATTCTGGGCAGCATTGACATATTCCTCAGAACTCCCTCCTTGCAAGCAAAAGGAAAATAATAATAGTAATAATAAAAGAGCTAGCAGTAAAGGAAGCTTGCAAAGCTATCCCACCCCTCCTCATCGCTGCCACGCACGGACCGCAGCCACTGCCTTTCGGTTGGTTACCTGTATGAGTGTCCAGCTCGCTGTAGTTCGGCTTTTTGGATGAATTGAAATGTTTCTTGACCAGGAAGGAGCGTGGCATTTTGGAGGCAGGGTTTGTCCTTCGCCCAGGCGCTGTCACGGGTGGGTGTAGCGGAGCTGGCCGGTGCGCAGCTCACACGCCGTGCGATCAGGGAGAGCGCATCGGTCCCTAGCGCATCGGTCCCTAGCGCACCGGTCCCTATCGCGTGGGTCCCTATCGCATCGCCAGCCCCACTCGGTCCGCCCGCCGCGGCTGGGCAGTGGCAGTGCAGAGGCGCCTTGAAAGGAGCCGTAAATACCCACAGGTCAGGTGCAAGGGGGAAGGGTTTTCCGCTCCTCCAATCACTTCGGGATGTTCTCAAGCACTTTCCCAAACAGGCTGTTTTTCTGGGAGGGCTCTCCGGCTGCTGGCGGGAGAGATCCAATCTCTGCTCGGAGGGTTTGGTTCAGGTTTCAGCTCCTCCCGCTGGAGACAGCTGTGAGCGAGGATCAGGCAGCGGGCAGAGCAGTTCGCCTGCTGCAGAGCGGGTGTAGGTGGCTCTGGGGCACTTCGGTCTAGAAAAATGGGTTGCTCAAAGTGCTCTAAAATAAAGGTCAGTCTGCTGATTCAGCTGAATTAGTTTGTTCTTTCTGACAGAGACCTGGATACGTCTTAGGCACCAAACCTTTTTTTCCTTCTTTTTCCCCCCCTTTCTTTTTACCGCTCTTTTTTCCTTCCTTTTTTTTTTTTTTCCCCCCCCCCCCCCCCTTCTTTTCCTCTGTATTCCCCCCCCCCCCCCTTCTTTTTTTTTTCTTCGTTTAAAATAAGTCTGGTTTCCAGATGTTTGATATAAGAATTACAATGGAACAAACTGTTCATTAAGGGCAGAAGGAGAGGGGGAGACATTACAAGATAACAAGCTAGCCAGCAGAGCTAATGGGAGCCTTTGAACTGCCTGTGTGCCTGCTCCGTTTGGGAACTGCCCTTGAATGGCTGTGTTTAGGAAAGGCTGGAGACAAGCAGCCTGCCTCCCCAACCTGCACCCTTCCAGGCAGAGGGGTAAAGAGATACTGCAAGCGAGGTCAAGGAGGAGAAGCACTGGAAAAGATGACATTTCAGAGCAGGGCAATAGGTTTTGTATAATATCATGCTGCTGCAGAGTGTTCATGTGAAGAGTACTTTCTTCATTGCTCTGAAAATCTGCAGAATGCAAAACCTCGACCTTTCCTTCCTTGGGAGTAGTTATGTCACTTTCTTTGCCTATCCTCTTAGAGCTCTGCCAAGGAAATTTGCCTAATTACCCAAAGCAGTTAAAAGATGCACAGATAAGCAACCCCCCCCCCCAAAAAAAATAATTATAGACTGGCTAATTAAAAGGTCTCTTAAATGTCCTTCTCCATTAGTATACTTAGGACCTCTTGATTTCCTATGAAGGTATCATCTCTATTATGTATTTCATTTAGGATGAAAGTCTCTTAAATGTGCCACAGAGATTTCTGGTTATCAAGACTGGCTTAGAGGAGATGTTCAGTCACAGATAGGCTTTTTCATTTTAGAATATTTGCATTTTGAAAACATGGGCAGCTGAACGCTGGTAAATTTCTAACACAAA
Source organism: Dryobates pubescens (assembly GCF_014839835.1). Classification (NCBI taxonomy): domain Eukaryota; kingdom Metazoa; phylum Chordata; class Aves; order Piciformes; family Picidae; genus Dryobates; species Dryobates pubescens. The sequence goes on along the minus strand of NC_071614.1, from coordinate 6,368,143 downwards.
TTACACTCTGACTCTTGCTCTGCCCTCTCCACCCTCCCCCCGTCCCTCCCCCTGTCCCCCACACACACACTCCCTGTGCATTAACTACACCTGCCTGGGCACATACTGGTATGTTGTACCGGTGTGCCACTAAGGAGGCAGTGTGCAGGGGTGTTTTACACAGACCACCCCAGCTTTTTCTTTTTTTTCTTTCAGCAGCAGCAGCAGGTGTTGGAATAGATGTGAAGGGGGGGGGAAAAATCCCTCTAGTTCTGTTCAGACATGTAAAAGTGCTTTGTCAAGCTGTGGGATGCCAAAACAAGTGCAGAGAAAGTTAGCCTTCTTCAAGGGCTGATGAAAAAGACTCAAGTGTTCAGCATCTAACTCTGGTGTCTGTCAGTGAAAGGATTTCCACACCCAGGCTATAGGAGGAAAGGGAAAGTGGCAAGGACAGAGACTTTCCAGGTACCTGCTCTGCATCTGGGGTGGAGGAACAGATGCAGCTCTTCCCAGAATGGAGGGCAGTGCTTGCAGAGAGACAAGCTGCTGCTTTCCTCAACTCCAGAGAAATTAAGAAATCCACGAAGCATTCTTTAAAGGATGCATTTGTGGTCCTGCTCCCCTCTCAGCTCTATTCCATCTGAGAAGTCACTGTTCCCTGCCAACTCTGGGAAAGCATTGCCTTTCAGGATGTGAGGCATTAGTCTGTATCTAAATAGTCTGTTACATGAGCTGTGATTCAGCCCCTGAGCTGGTTTAAGTTTGTGTGTTGAAATGAATGGAGCCATGCAGATTTTCACTGGCTCGGGATCTGGTCTTTTGTGTGTTTGTTAAGAGTAAAGGGTCTGATTCACCAGTGAGGTACTCTCTCTCGGGGCATTTTCACCAGCATAACACCGGAGTGATGCAGTTTAAATTAATTGCACTTATATAAATCACAGGAGTGCAAGCAGTTAGCCCACTGGCTGAGCTGATTGAAGGATGTTAGGAATTGGATAGAAGGCATGTTATTACATGGTCCTGAAAGGATATTAGCAGCACATACTACCTGAGTGAGGTCTGCTGTCAAAAAAAGGGAGAGTCTGCGTGAGGAGTGGGTGAGTCAGAGCAAACAGGTGTTCTGGGTGTTTACGGCAAATGTGGATGAGAGGGCACCCAGAGACGTGCAGCATCCATCCCTGTGCAAGGAAGGCAACACAAAGGTCGAGTGTAGAAGGCAGGAGGTTTCCCCTCCATGGTTTCCCCTCCCTGGGAGAGCCAGGGAGGTGTGGGAATCTGGGAGGCTGGCGGATGGCTCTGTTGGTTACACTGCCTGCAGGCAAAGCTTTGCGCCCACCTCTGAAAAATCAGGCCTAGAGCTTCCCTCTCACATTTTACAAGTAGTTGGTCTTTTAGGGATTCTTTATGTTTCACTTTGAAAGCTTGTGTAAAGCTGTCTTGTTAATGCCACTGTGCTGCTAATTGCTGCACTGCAAAGTGGGTAGGAAATGATTCCAGCAATTCTGCCGCCTGAAACTTTGTCATGTGCTTTGCACCAACTAAATCATTAGGACCATCCAGCAGAAACGGCTACTTTCTCTCTCTCTTTATTATTATTCCCACCCCCACCCTCCCCAGCATTAGGCCACTTGTTCATGTGCCCAAATAACAACCTGTGAGCCTCACTTTAGTCTCCCTATTTCTGATAGCTCCACCAAATCCCTTTACTTGTCAGGCTTTTTGAGAAGGACAGCAACTTCTGTTACTCAGCTATCTGGAAATGGAAGGGTGCCAGGACTATGTTTGATATCAGAGAGGGAAGAAGGACCCAAGCCAAGCCATCACCAGCTTACTTCTTCTCATTACAGCTTTTATGTCCACACCAAGCTTCAACTGCTAGCAAGACTGTGGACCAGAAAATGTTAAATATCTGGATAAACTGCAGCAGAATCAAGAAAACCAGTTGCAGAATATTAAATGAGTTACGCTGGGTCATTGTTCCCAGGGCACAACATATTTCTCAGGCAGCACTGTTCACCACGTTTTGCCTGGACCTGCCACGGAGCCCAAGGAAAGCAGTGGAACCCCCAGGAGGCACTGAGCCCAGTGGAGCATACCAAAAATAGCTCTGAAAGTTTATTGATGTAAGTGACAACTTCATCCTGGAGGGGGTAAAAGTGCAAGCAACTCACACTTGCAACGTAGCTCTTGCACTTCATAAGCCTCCTACATTTCAGAAGAAAGTGTGAAATTGTTAATATGGGAGGGGGAATTATCAGTTTTCAATAGCCAGTTGAATGTAGAAGATATCAACTCAGTTTTAAGTGTCACCCTGTGCTTTTGTGTTCCCTGCTTAGTGCCAGCTGCTGTATCCTAGGGGAGAAAAGAAGTGTTGTGACTTTTGGAAACAGGAAAGGTTCAGCAGAGCTAGAAGGTGAGAAGGATCTCAGCTGGGACTAGGCTGGATGTCAAAGAGAAATAAGCCCAAAACTGATAGAGGGAAACGATCAGGGAATGGTATTCCTCCCCATTGCCCCAACATGTATGCCTTGGGAAAATTTCTGAAACACATTTTTAGAATACCTTTTTTATTTTATTTTATTTTATTTTTTTATGTTTTGATCATCCTTCCAAATGCTGACCTGAACTGTCAGCAGAAGAGGCAGCAAATTTAAAGAAGAACCGTTATGAAGTAAGTGCCGGTCTTACGGGCTTAAGGTTCAATGAGTCAGAATAAATCTGTTCATCTCAGAAAGCTTTTCCAATTCAAGTAAAACAAAATAATCTCCACATTCTGAGGGTTTCACACAACTAAATGCAGCTTTTCTAAGATCAGTGGCTTTAAGTCAGAGTTATCAAGTACAAAATTCAGTATTAAGATCTAAACTTCTGAGAGCTGGAAAGCTGATAAAACCAGGTTTTGCTTTTAGGGCATGTTACAGAATGAAGAGTTCCTCCATCTTTTGGTTAATTCAGGTTTCTAACTTCACTTTGAGCCTATTAAAGAATTGATGGCTGAAGTACCGAATTCTGATTCCATCTGAACTTCCCAGTGTGTCAAGGAGCTTTAAAGTAGGTCTCCTAGAGGTCTCAGCCCATCTCTAGCTTATATTTGCAGTGAGCATTATATCACATATATATACACAGGCACAAAACACAATGCTCATGGCAAATAAACTTACATTTATTATTCAGATGCAAAATGACTCCTTTTTAATCAAGTAGCACAAACAAGGCTGGCTTCTGTGTACTCTCTCCTTCACACCTGTGTAACTTCACTGACTTAGGAGGGTTCATTTTAGAGTCAATTTATAACGAAGGAACCTGGTCATAGTTCAAGTTTCCTACATTGTTTCTACATGAAGATATTTTAACAATGGGCCAAATTCCCCTGTCATTCCCATCTGTAGTATCTCCATTGGCTACAGCTGAGCTATTTCAGATGTACTCAAGCAGAACTGAGATGTGGTTCTAGTCCAACAAACACAACTGGTGATGCGTGCAGCATTGTGACAAGCAGCCATTAAACAAGCCTGCCCCATCCCGGCTGGAGCTATTGCACTCTGCAAAGCAAAGCGTTCCGCGTCCTTCTCCTCATCTCCCCCTGTGGCATCATTCATGAGAGGAACAAAGGGTTTGGGAATGCCGGCTGCCCTGGGATGTCGGGAGCGAAGGGAGCGCTGCAGGAGCGCTGGGCGGTGGGAAGGAGCCATCTGCTGGGCACAGCCCGGGCTGGGGGGAAAACCAGCGCTCCGCAGCCAGAACCGGGCCAGCCGCCCCACCGTGTGGCCAATCTGGGAACTGGGGATGCTGGAGAGCTCCGGGACGCACCACGGGCACGCACCTACCGCCGCCGTGATGATGGAGGGGAGAACTTTGGGGAAGGGCTGTAAAGAGATGTTGGGCACGAAATGGATGCATCACTTCTCGGACTTTGTCATGCGGCTGAGGTCTGTCACTTTGGGTTGTGGGTGTTGTTCTGTTGTTGTTGTTTGCTTGGGTTTTTTGGTGGTTTTTTTGTTGGTTGGTTTTAGGGGGGGGGGGGGCGGGTTTGTTTGTTTGTTTTGTTTTGTTCTGTTTTGTTTTGTTTTGTTTTGTTTTGTTTTGTTTTGTTTTGTTTTGTTTTGTTTTGTCAGCGTTTACTGCCCAAAGCAAAGGGAGACATGAAAGCATCACCTGAGATTACCTGCTCCAGGGAATGCACATCTGTGTGTACAAGACAGATGTGCACTCATTTGTCATACGCTGCACCTGTATACTTACAACATATTTATGCATCTCTATATACTTAGGTTTGTACAAGCTCTGATGTCCACTTGTGACTGTACTTTGATCACATGACAAATATTTCCAGGGGAAAAAAAAAAGGGTCAATATCCATATTTTATAAATGAAAAACTGAAGGATGAAGAATAAAGACTGAATTTGTCAAAACCTTAGTTCTTAAGTGTATTTGTAATTAAACCTTATGATGCCCTTCTCTCTGACCACCTGCATTCCTGTCCCCAAATACTCTGCAAGCTGCTGTCTCATGTAGCAATTATTGAATTTATTGACAGATTTTCTGTCAGTAAATGATCTTAAAGTGTATAATTATCATTTATATTGACATGGCCTTTCTCCACAACCCACTGTAGCTTCAGAGCTTTTCCATCTTTCACAGATTTTTAAAATACAACAAAAAGTGTTTTGGGACCTTAAAATCCTCTGCCTGTCCCTTTACTCTAGTTGGTGGACTAGATCTGGCCATCTGCAAGTTTGCCTAGGTTTTACTTCTGATGGCCTCATACCAAATACTTCAGGCAATGGCTGAAGTGTTTTTTTCAGCTCCAAAGAAGCCTGTGGTCCACTCTCCAGCATGCCCTACCTTGCCAACTGTACCTTCACGTTCCCAATGACTTTGGTTTGTGACTGAGCGTGCTTGAGGTAGTGACTGCCTGCTGGAAGCTGCAAATGTAGACTCCATCATCACACACTCTTTGATGTTAGACTGAACTGGTTGATATCAACAACCCATTGCCTTTGGGTGAGGTTTCTGTATCTGTATGACATCTCCTCTTGTACACTTTTCCTACACACCCACAGAACCAGCTACATTGCAGTTTTTATGAGTTCCTCTTTTGGGAACACAGGCAGTTGTTCATTGCCCAGTTTGCTGCTCACTTGCTTTCCCTTCAGTGTGTCAGGAAGCACCAGCAGCCTGTGGCCTTCAGTTTTCACACTATGGCAAGCCCTGAAGTCCAGTGTTACTGCCTGGGTGTTGTTGCTGTGCTGCGGACTCCGCTGATGGTAAGTGCGTGGGCCAGTGTGCCCACGTGGGCAGTGTGCTGGGGGATAGCAGAGGCTTTCCCCTCTGCTGCTGAATTCAGTATCCAGAAATGTGACATCTATGCCACAAAATGTAGCTTTCTTGGGCAATTATCTTTAGTGGATCAGTGCATGCCTCTTTTTGGTTATTTATCAATTACTTATCTATTTGGTCATGGATTCAAACAGATGAGTGCTTTTCTACATCTATCCAACTCGTGGCATCTCAGTGGCCTGTACCACAGTTGCACTGATAACAGCTGGGACACTTATGTCTGTGCTCCAAAATGAACAGATGATGTCATTCCATGGAATAGTATCTCTGTTCCAGTTTAAATTCTTCATTTTGCTGTGGCAACAAAAGGTGAGAGCTGCTGGGTTCGCTTCAGAAGCCTGAGGACTATCTGTAACCCCTGCAGCTCAAAGTAATGATCCAAGGCTGCATTGACTGTTCCTTAGTTCCTCATTTAACATTATGGATTACTTCCACACTGGACCCCAGACAAAGGCTCTACTTGGCTTTTCTTAAAATTTATTCCACTGACTTGACAAACTTGGTCTTTCCATTTCTTGAGGTCTGTTTGAAAGGTCCTGGGACCTCAGAGATTGGTGATAGCAAAGATCTCCCTTCTGAGATCCAGCTCCCTTGCATTCAGACTAGTACTCTGCTCCTGGCTCTGTTAAGCTTGATAAACACATCCTGTGCTATCTTCTGCTATCGCCTTAGACAATAACTGTTGCCAGCTGCAGGCCTGGTGTCTGAAAGTCCTGTTTTGTCTTTATCTGTTATCACTGGCATAGCTTTGAGGGCAGGCTGATGTCTGGAGCCTCTTTTTTTTTTCCCCTTCAGTGGTACCTGGCAAAAGGCATAGGGCAGATTGTCAGGGGCTGGGTGGTTCAGAATGCCAGAGCCTATTCTGGACATTGCAAGCAGAGACCATTTCAGTCACAGACAAATCAAGCAGTATATCTTCAGGATTACCACACAGTGATTCCTTTACAGGGCTCTGTTTCCTGATGGGAGGTTTCTCAAACATCCAAGACGTTCTTGAGGTCTTTTTACCACCATAAAAATGATAAAGGCTGCAAAAATGAGAAGGCACAGCCTCCAGCTCTGGTTTCCATGAGGGTGTCTGGGTTTTCTGCCCTCCCCAGTTCCCTCCTTAGCATCTCCACCATGCCCAAAGGACATCTGCACTTGGGGTTTCTTTTCAGTTCTTGTGAGAGCCTTCAGCTGACTAAAACATGTGCTGGAGGAGTCCATCTCCTCACAGTATGGCTCTGCTAGGCTGCTGGAGAGGGCATAGTGACTATTATCTTTGCCTTTCATGGTGGGGACAGTCATACATCATGCTTCAACCAAACTAGTGTCTTGCTTTAGTAACATTCTGTGGCAGTGAGAACCCTTGTATCAATTACTGTTCATTTCAAGTGATAGTGGCTGTGGTTATATGCTTTGCACTGTGTATTATGCCCTGAGATGTAGCTGTCTGGGGAAACAAAAAGTAATAAAGAAAGGATATCTTTTGCTCAAATCATGCTGTAATTTTATCACATTTTAAACCTTCTAAATAAGTGAATTTCTAGAATTCAGGTCATAGATCTTTTTCCACTACTACCCCTGCTCTTTACAACTTTGCTTCAGCTTCATTTACTCATTATGAGGCAATCTATCACAGTATATTTTCTAGCAGTTTGGTCCTATCCTATTATCTATTGCTATCCTCTTATCCACACAGCTATTGAAAAAATTCCAGGTACTTAGTAAAAGCCTTCAAGAAGATTTAGATATTCATGATATCTGGGAAACAACTGCTGCTGATCCCAAATATCTCACAGCTCCTCATGGCTGCTGATAAGATGAAAACGTTGAGTCCCATTTTATAAGCATCACCAGGAAGTAACCAGAATGACCAGCTGACATCTTTTGAAGTGGAAGTTGTAAAGACCTGTAAGAGTAGGTGGTCTGTTGTAAAATCACAACTAACAAGCATTCTGTGGCTGGTCCTACTTCAGTAAAGAAAACAGAACTTTTGTGGGCGGCACTACAGATGTGATAAGCTGAATTGCAAGTGGACAGATGTTGGAATCATCAGAACTCTAGAGATTACCTTACATCATTCTCATTCAAGACAGAGTGTCCTAGAGTGGGAGTCCAAGAAAGAGGATTTCAAGATGAAAGGTAACTCTATGGTTAAGGCTTGATTCACTTCATCCTGAGAAACACATCCCAGTTCTGCAGCAGATTACTGCCATTTGTGCTTCAGCTGCCATTTCTCATTTCTAAAATGTGGTTTATGGCATTTCCCTATCTCCCAGAAAGGTCTCAGGACTACTGCTTTAGAGAACAGGCAATATTAATGAGGAGATTAGTAGTGCCTTGGAGTGGATTAAGCCTGGAAGAAAATTCAGAGCCGGAAGACGCCAGTGATGAGGGAATGGAGGGAAGAGGAGGAGGAGGCAGACACAGCTGGAACCTGTGCCATCAAATTCCTTCAGGGCTGCATCATTTCCCATTCCAGGAGCAAAAGATGGTGCCATGTTACTGTGTGCTTGTCTTTCCTCCTCAGTTCAGCCATTGTGCACTGGCACTTTTTGTGCACATATCCTTATCATTTTGCAGAGTAAATCTCTGAGGTACCATTTGGAGAGGTTGTGTGCTGGACACAAAAAACTCTCAAGCTGGAGCTAAGGCTTTTCATTTCCTTGCCTCCTGGTGAAGCAGAGATATGAATGAATTTCTCCTGTCTTGTGTTCTTGCATAATTCATGAGTCAAAATAACTATGAAATGCTTTGCTGAAATTTTAAAGATCAGCAGAAAAAAAAAATGAGCATTGCAAAATCCACTTCAGAGCATTGACAAACACAGAACAGAGAAAAGAAAGGTCTTCAGGGCCCTTAAGATAGCTTTTCACTTTCCTTCATTGCAGTTTTGTTTCCTTCTAAATTACTCTTAATAAATGAGTCAATATTTATGTGGGTGATAACACAGGCTGTTAGAAATTGCTTAGCCAGTTTGAAATTGCCTAATCCTCAGTTTCTTTACCCCCCACACAAAATGGATCACCATGACATGAAGTTCATGCTTTTGAAGTGACCTGAGCAGGTTGCAGAGGCTACTCCTCAAGGAGGTGAAAGGTAACTTTACCTTAAGTTTAACTTGATCTGTGCCCCTGTCAGCAGTGACTGCCAAACTGCCTACCTTCCATGGGGTGATTTTTCTCACTTGATCTCTTCTTCTTTATGGAATGAAATGAGGTACCCCAAAATAACCTTGAGGTCTAAGGCAGTTTGAAAGAAACCTAATAAAATGAGCTAATACTGAAACAGCTTTAATGCCCACCAAAAGTCAGAAGGGCACAGCACGTAAAAACAAGTATCTGCTGTTCTATACAGCTCCTTCCCTGCTACCACAAGGGTTTGATGTACAGGTCAGATATTGCTTTGCAGTTTATTGTTTGTGGATGACTTAGTTGTTCATGCAGGCTCTCTGTTGGGGATTCTTTGCAAAATGTAGAATGATAAGAAAGTTTCATGTAGGAGAGTCAGATAAAAAGAGGAGCGGAGCCACGAGAAGAAAGAATGAGCAAACCAAATAAATGTCAGGTATTGATCTCTCAGATCATGCAAAGCCTTTGAAAAACATAGAGTCTCTTTCAGATGGCAGAGCAGTCCTTTCACTTCCACTTTACTGACCTCTAAGTGCCAGCACAGTGCTGTGGTAGCTGACAGAACCATTTGCCTCCTGAATTGTTTTAGGAGCACTGTTCCACTTCCCTCGAATTGTCCCTGAACACCACACCTCTGCAAATATTTCTTTTTATTCAAGCACCTTTGCTAAGAATTTTCCATAGCTTCTCTATCCCAAACTGTCATATACATTTTTAATGCATTTCCTTGGTTGTTGACACTTTTTTTATCTCCCAGGAAAAGTCACAAGTTTTCCTGTATGGAGAAGACAACTGAGCACACAGCACTGTGCAAATGAATGAAGCCTGCCTTAAAAACTGAGGTGACCTTCCATGGCCAGAGTAGCCAGGTACATCTGCAGTGTGATGAGAGAAGGATGCAGAAGGACAGTTTAGGGCTCTTTTGCATATTCCTGGCAAGGATGTGGAACATGTGCAGTAATTGAGTAAATCTGGCATTTCTGAGAAGTGTGGTGCGTTGCTGTGCCAGCACAGCCCAGCTGATCTGCACGTGCGCTGCAGCAATATCCAGGGCTGGCAGATGCACTGTGCAATCTGTCCTTTACCAGCCTGGAGGTCACCAATAAATGGAGAGTCCCCACATTTCATTCAGACAGAGCTTACTTTTGAGAAAAGATGTTGCATCTGAGAGGACCCCACAACATCTGCTAGTCAGGACTGGGTAGTCAGTTACCTCCATTTCAGTGACAGAGTACTGAGGCACAGGGGAGCTAAAAAGCACATAGAAAGCCATTCAGAAAACCTGTGTAGGAGTAGAGCAAGTCTGTTGAGAACAAGACTAATTATGGAATAATCTTTCTTTTTCTCAGCAGTATTTTTAAGCCATGGCTGAAAGAAGGCAATTCCATCAGCAGGTCTTCAGTCTGTGAGCAAGGGGCAGGTTCCCAAGTCCAAGGACAGCTGAGATGGGCAGTGACTGAACAGCACATTTGCTGTGAACCACATAATTATTTCTCCAGCTACACATAGAGTCAGCTGACATTATGCCTCATGCCTTGTTAACATCTAGACAAGTAAGCTACCTGGAGAATTGAGTAACATTTGAGAAGATATAAAACTCAAAAGGGGAGTCACTCTTAAGTACTGTCAGGGATGTTAACAAACTTACCAGAGAAGAAAGACTGAATCAATGATGAATAATCATGTACCATACCAGGTAAGTCAAGCCATTGCCTCTGCAGTAGTTAACTGTTCCAATGATATGGGCTGGCAAGGTAATAAAGAAGCAGCACTGAACATGCACTAATTACATTTGCTTTCAAATTCAACAGAAGCTGAACAGCTGTTTGGTGCAGTAGGTAAATGAAGTGCACCAGTCAAATCCAATTGTGAAGAGAATCCTTGATGTCACTCAATGATTAATGTGTAGGCTGAAGGTTTAAGGGCATGGTTCAGCTGAAAACACTCTGTCACTAGGTGTCTTATTACCTTTTGTTACCTCAATCATGCCTTCCCTCTACAAAACCCACTTAGGCAGGCTGTGTTAGTGGATAAGGAAGAAGCAGCTGAGGAAAGTGGCTCCTGTTGTTCTCCTTATGGGATTTTCTAGTCTGACACACATTTGTGGGGAACAGAAGGAAAGAACAGGATTTGCCCTCTCCTCCTGAGGAAACATCTGCAGGGATGGTTTGCAAGGCTTGCAGTTACAGCCTGTACCTGGAGCCTACTGGGTTGGAGGTAAGTAGGGCACTCATCAGAAGAAAGAGCTGTCCCAGTTCATCAGATCACCATAAAAGACATTTTAAGCAGGAAAATAAAATTTTAACTATATTATGTTAACTCATGAACTCCTAAAGGGTTGTCTGAGTGGCTCCACAGCCTACACCACTGCATCTTCTTACCTTTGCTCTTACAGAGCCAACTGCTATGCTAAAGACTGGAATCCTGGGCTGGAGTAATAAATTGTAATAACACAAACTTTTTTCCTTGCTGTGCTCCTGCTTTGTATGGCAAATATATTCCATGTTCTGGCATTGCACACCCTTTCTCCCAGCTCATAATGAGACACTGACAGTGTTTAATTTCTGCTGATTTATTCTTTGGTGTACAAAAATCCTGATCTCAGGGTGTGATGTGGAAGCTCTTAGTGACTGGTTAGTAGGAGCTGAAGAATCACCACAGTAGCTTCTTCTCAATGTAAAGGTTGACAAGACAGTCAGAAATCCAGAAAAAACTTATTTGCTCTCAGAGAAGTGGTTTGTTAGAGGAAACAGACAGGACTCACTTATTTAAGGCTTTTATTTATTTATATTGAACTTCTTTTAACGTATGAAGGCTATTTTGTCTCTTCTGCTTTTGAAAGTCATAGTAGGATAGGATAGGATAGGATAGGATAGGATAGGATAGGATAGAGTAGGAGTAGAATAGAATAGAATAGGAGTAGAATAGAATAAACCAGGTTGGAAGAGACCTTTGAGATCATCAAGTCCAACCTGTCATCCAACACTATCTGATCAACTAAACCATGGCACCAAGCACTCCATTCACTCTCTTCCTAACCACCTCCAGTGATGGTGACTCTACCACCTCTCTGGGCAGCACATTCCAATGGCCAATCTCTTTCTATGAAGAACTTCTTCCTAACATCCAGCCTAAACCTCTCCTGGTGCAGCCTGAGACTGTGTCCTCTTGTTCTGGTGCTGGTTACCTGGGAGAAGAGACCAAACCCCACCTGGCTACAACCTCCCTTCAGGTAGTTGTAGAGAGCAATGAGGTCACCCCTGAGCCTCCTCTTCTTCAGGCTAAGCAACCCCAGCTCCCTAAGCCTCTCCTCATAGGGCTTGTGCTCCAAACCCCTCCCCAGCTTTGTAAACCTGTAGAAAACCCCCAAACTGTAACAAATGGAATAATCTATTATCATTGTATTCTCAAAGGGACTCTCGTGGTGAGTGACATGTGATTATTGCATTTTATAACCTGAAGCTTTGGTCTTGATCTTTCTCCATGCCTTGAGCAGCAAGAGCATTTCCTTTATCAATTTACTTCAGCCAGTGCCCTGATCTGCCTGACACAATGGTAGACTACCTTTGATCACTTGAAATATTTTTTGAAGGAGAGAAGAATCTCTCTGTTTGGTCAATGCTGTTTTTGAAGGTGAATTAGTCATGTACAGAGATTCTTGTCTCAGAACAGCACAGGGCATATATAAGGAGTTAGGTTCAACAGGCGTGTCTGGATTCTACTTTCCTCAGAGCTCATCAGCAGTCCTGCTCTGAAGCATGACTTTGATTTAAGTGCATTTGTTAGCTGCATATAGATGAGAATTAGTTTTAGGATTATTAAAGACAGAATCATGGCAGTGAAAGGCAGAAAACAGGCTGTCATCTTTCTTGCAATGAAAGATTGTACAGTTTCCAGAAATGAAGTAACTTGGGTGAGTCATATTATCAGTACTCACAGGGTCAGACACAAATTTATGGTCCCTATGTCCTCTCTAAATGCAAATACTGGCTAGAATCAGTACTTTGCCTAAAGAATCAGGTTTTGGCAATCTGAGCATGGGCTGAAATAGGCTTAGTTACAACACTTTCAGTGGAACCAAGCTAAATCTTTTAAACTGATTCCTTGTCATAAACTTCTGTTTTCTTTGTCTAATGTCATAGAAACACAGAAAGCCAGGAGTAAAGTCACCACACTAAAAGCTTCTTGGATATCCCTTTTCTGGAAGCACAACATGAGTACACAAGAAAAGGTTATACAAACTTGCTCAATAAATGCTATGTTGTAGTCAAGATATGAAAATGTGGTCTGCTGGTTCACACTGAACCAAACTACATCCACCTCAGAAAAATTATTTACAGTCTGTCTTTGTAGAGCTCCCAGAAAATTAAGCTGAAGATCTGCAAAACTGACCACCAAGCACAATCAAGCACAGCAGAAGCCAGCAACAACCCTTTCTGTGCTAAAATACAAATAACTTGTGGTGAACTGCCTCTTAGAGGTATTTGTAGCTACATATGTGGGTGGACAGAGAGAACAGACCTTGAATTAAGAAGGCTCTCTCAACCTATGGGTCATGATCCTCAGGTTGGGATTTCTGTCTGAAAGTCAATAGTTAACTGAAGAAGAGGAATAAGTTACCCCTAACCACAGATGGTCTTGTGAAAGCACACAACTTATGTCACTGCTGGTCTGTGACACAGACACATTGGGAGCAATATGGGCAAAGCAGACAGCCTAAAGCCCAGAACAGTGCATGTAGAGGGCACAGAGGGAGACCAGAAGGGAGAAGCACCTTCTATTGATCCTTTGCAGTTAGATAATTCACTCCATCTTTTTTTTTATTGAATCATCTTTGGAGCAGTTTCCTCTCAAGAACACCTTTGAAATTTTTGTGTTCTGTGGTTTCTCATTCCTTGTCTACTACTATGTCTCAAAGTGTCATAAGGAAGGCATTCATGTATATTTGTGTAAAACATATGTATTGCATCACACATTACTTACATGTTTCAATAGTGAGAAAGAATAACATAGAATAGAATAGAATAGAATAGAATTAACCAGGTTGGAAGAGACCTTTGAGATCATCAAGTCAAACCTATCATCCAACACCATCTAATCAATTAAACCATGGCACCAAGTGCCCCATCCAGTCTCTTCTTAAACACCTCCAGTGATGGTGACTCCACCACCTCTCTGGGCAGCACATTCCAATGGCCAATCTCTCTTTCTATGAGGAACTTCTTCCTAACATCCAGTCTAAACCTCCCCTGGTGCAGCTTGAGACTGTGTCCTCTTGTTCTGGTGCTGGTTGCCTGGGAGAAGAGATCAACCCCCATCTGTCTACAGCCTCCCTTAAGGTAGTTGTAGAGAGCAATAAGGTCTCCCCTGAGCCTCCTCTTCTCCAGGCTAAGCAACCCCAGCTCCCTCAGCTTCTCCTCGTAGGGCTTGTGCTCCAAACCCCTCCCCAGCTTTGTTGCCCTTCTCTGGACACCTTCCAGCAACTCAACATCTTTCCTAAACTGAGGGGCCCTGAACTGGACACAGGGCTCAAGGTGTGGCCTAATCAGTGCTGAGTACAGGGGCAGAATGAGCTCCCTATGCCAATAGAAAAGGCTTTACTGACATCTCAGAAATCCTTCCTTTCATCTTACCATGTCAACATTATTCATTAAGAAGAAAAAGAAATGCATGGAGATCAGGACATAAACCCTACAGCTTTAAATTAATGTGCACAGAGGAAAAAAAAAAAGGAGAACAAGGGAAAACAACTAGAATTCCAGGAGAAGCATGAAGCATTCTCTAAGTCAGCAGAAATTCCTGAGCTTAACTTTCTTCTCAAGGGCTTGTCTTTTCTTAAGGAAGCTAATGCATGGTTTGTGAGGGGAAATGGCTTTATCATCCCGTCAAAAGCACAGCTACAAAATAAGTTCTTTTGTCTTGTACAGACATCTACTTATCCTGCTTTTTTTCTTTCTGTGTTAAAAACTGGTGACCTATTTTCTAGTCATTCTTCTGATGTTCACCTTTTGAAACCCACCAGAAAACTACTACCAAATCCAACACTTTCCATGTTACACTGTAGGTTCTCACCAGGTTTGACATTTACTTGAAAGTCTTGGGATAATGCTTTAAAACCCAAGGGGGAAATTAGTTAAATGGAGGCAAAAAAAGGAAGTTAAATATAGTTAGTCTGAAATAGGTAAAATATTCTTGCTTATAGATGCATCCTGTCCCTCCATACCAAAAAAAATAAATAAAAATGCTTTGAGAAAGAAACAAAAAATGCAAATATGAATGGAATTGAAAATAGGTTGAAGAAGATCAGGTGAGACAGAACGTGGCAATGCAAATAATGGATGTAAAAAAAGTTACATTGGAGAGAATGCAAATGAAACTCAAGGAAAATAGAATTCAAGATAAGGGGGACAAGGCCAAATGAAGACTAAAGACAAAAGACAGGGTGGAATAATTTAGGAAGAGACTGGATGGGGTGCTTGGTGCCATGGTTTAGTTGATTAGATGGTGTTGGGTGATAGGTTGGACTTGATGATCTCAAAGGTCTCTTCCAACCTGGTTAATTCTATTCTATTCCATTCTATTCTATTCTATTCCATTCCATTCCATTCCATTCCATTCCATTCTATAATAAGATATTGAAACTGGAGCAATGTGGAAGGGTGTAAAAAGAAGCAATGATGAAGTGTAAGTGAAAGGGAAGGAGGAGGCAAAGGACTTTAAAGAGGCCGATGTGTCAGGGCACCAATGTGAATAATTCCATCATAATGTATAAAATAATCTAGATGTGTACAATACTGCTATGAAATGGACATTGCAATAAAGTAACTGTTTGGACAGGTGACCTTCTAATTTTTTGTCTTCAGAAAGGAAAATATAAAGAAGTTCAACAGATCTGTGAGTTTCCCTTCTATGGGTCTGGTTAAGATGTGATAAGCTAATGCTTGTCATGACCCTGGCAGTAAGACTTCTGTTAGGAGTTGTTATATGTGAAGTTTTAAAAGGAAAAAGTACAACATATCACATTGCTGATAGTTTGATTTCATATAACTTGTGCCTCTAAGCTTTTACATTACATGAAATGAGTTTTGCAGTTCCAGAGTACTCAGGCACAGATGAATTGCAAATTATGTAATGTCTGTGACTCTGACAGCCCATCACACTTGCAAAATCCAACCTTTATCAGACCTAAGAGTGGAATAAAAGGAGAGATCAAAGCTGCTGTATGGGACAGATCTCATAAAATATAGCCAAACTCTGTCTACATCTGGCAGTTCTTTTGTGGCTTCTTCTAAGCTCTGAGAATCACCAAAATTACTCCCTACAAATTCCAACAAATTTCCACGTGTCCATATTTTATGACGAAGGGAAAAAAGGAGGAAGGAAAAGGTTTTTTTGTTGAGAATCAAGTCTCACTATCAAAAAGACCATGAAACAAAGAATGCACTGTTGCAAATGATCTTTTCCCTGCTAAAGTAAAGGGCTGGAATCTTGAATTTAGTGTTCTGAAAGTGAGATAAGGCTGCATTTGCCAGCATATGACTGCCTTGTGATTCTGATATCTGACAACTTCTGCCTGATCTTTGGAAAATCACTTAATCCTTAGTATAGTTTTATATGTCCAAAGAGACTTCTGACTCATAAAATGCTTCATCCGTTGGCATCAGTGTACAGAAGGGATGTGTTTGGGTTCTTCATTCACATTGTTCTACTTTCCATGTATTAGCTATAGCAAAGTAACTTTCTATTTGGAGGCTTTTCGTAATGGAGCAGAGCATCGAAGAGATCCAAAACAAATGTGCATTTTTAAAGAGAGATATTAGTATTTACAATTCTATCTGCAGGATGTCCACCTGCAATTCCTTATATATATTCTTTTTTTTTGCTCCAAAAGAGACAGTGAGAGGAACTCTGCACATTTTTAAAGCTGCCTTCAAAAAAAAAAAAGAGACACAAATCAATGACATAGAGCTGTCACAAATTTCCACACAAAACTGAAGACAAATATTCTGCTGTAAAACGAGCTCAAGAATGATGAAGAAATAAAGATTCCTAAGCTACTCAATAACTATGTGATTAAAATCCATAATCTGTCAAATTAAAGGTTTGCCATCATTTACAATGTAGAGAGATGATTAAAGCTTCCATTTGCTCACTGTCTTGAGAAAAAACAGGTGTATCCTATTAATACATACCCCAACAGATACACACCAGTTTATGTTATCAATGTACCTACCATGAAGGAAAAATGTTGTATAATATACATAGGGATAGTATAGTACAGTACAGTATAGTATACCTATGTACATCATATATAACTGTAGTAATGTGCAGTGCAGTATCTCTATACCTCCTTATAACTGAAGTTGCCAGAAGCAGGCATTTAAAGCTCAACATGTTTTCTTAACCATTATTTTGTACTCTTCCAAGTGCTTTGTTTCTAAGCTTCTGTTGTGATGCACTGAAATTGAGATTTGCTGCCAACCTTTTTGTGAGGTCTATCAGTATACCTCTGGAGAAGACTGAAGTGCAATATCACACTCAAAAGATTTTTTCTGTTTTAAGAGTGATTCTCTTTTTCCATAAAAGCAAAGGATGCAGGACTCACAAGAAGGGGCCTTGACAATTTATGCCTTTGAGTATAGATGCAATTTATTTTTGAGACTTCAATTTCATTGGCAATAGTGGCAAGCAAAGTGGAACTTGCTGTCCTTTCTCTTGCTTCCTACTCACACTTGCTGCCAGGGCTCTGGAAGGGCTCAGTTAGAGTGGGTTAAAGTAGATACTGTGGTCACAGATTCCTTTCTCTGTCACTAAGAGCATGCTATTAATTTTGTCATATTTTAAAGGGCTTTTTTATTTCAATTAAGCCTTCAAGTTGTGCACAGTGGCAGCAGAGCTCTCTGCTGTCAGCATAGGAGTGTACACACCTGCAGCAGAAGACTGCAGTGACCCTTGGGGTTTGTTTCTTGCATTACAGTTTAATGTATTTCCTTCTGGTTGCCTTGTCTTAAACAAACAAACAAACAAAAACCCCCCAAACCTGAGTTTTTGTTACTTTTCTAGCCCAGAGATCCAAACTGCATATTTCTGAATGTCTTTGTTTGAAATGCTGACAAGCCTCTTACAGCTGTTTCCTATGGATACCAGAGTGGAGATGTTCCTGCCTTTCATACAGTGCTCTTTGAAAGCTATGCCACCAATTTGGGTTTTAACAATGAACTAAAGGAACACCAATAAACCCACGAATAACTCCCAACTAGTGCAGAAATGGAGTTGCATTTTTTTGGAGCCAACAAGTTCAAAATGAAATTTAAAGAGGCCCTCTGCAAAAGAAGTGCCAAATAAATAAATAAATAAATAAATAAGTTTAAAAAGGATGATTCACTTCATTAAAGCTCACAGCTGTTCCTGCATGTGACTGGAGCAGCTGCTGCCCCACACCAAAATGCTGTGCCACACAACAGTGTATTAAAAGATTTGAGTTTAAATGTTAGCAGTATAGTCTCTTCTGTGGCTTGACTAATACTGGTATTTCATATGCTTATACAGGAAAATCAAAGGGTTTTTTATGAGGCTTCTATTAAAAACCCATTATGATCTGAATTAATTCACTCCTCTGTTCCCACAAAAGTGGTGTATGAATGGTCAAAGATGTGGCAGAACCAAACACATGCTCATGCAAATTAAAGATATGCAAGGACAGTTATGAAATGTTAAACAGGAAATCATTAAAGAAAATACTTTTATGTTCTTCACTTAACACCCTGTAGCATCTTTTTTTCCTTATGAAAGCTGAGAGAAGGCTGCAGTGTCTTTGGAGTAAGTATATCTGCTCTTCAAAAGTAGGACTTCTGTAGGACTTCTTTTGATTGGCCATTGGAATGGGCTGCCCTAGGAAGTGGTGGAGTCACCATCACTGGGGGTGTTTAGGAAGAGACTGGATGGGGTGCTTGGTGCCATGGTTTAGTTGATTAGATGGTGTTGGGTGATAGGCTGGACTCGATGATCTCAAAGGTCTTTTCCAACCTGGTTAATTCTATCCTATCCTATCCTACCCTATCCTATCCTATCCTAGTCCAAAGAAATAATCATATCAAGGGAGAATTTTAAGTCTCATTCTTTGGTTTACATTTAATAATTTGACTAGTGTCTGTAGAAGTGAAAAGCTCATTATGAGTGAGTTTTCTGTTTCTTTATTTTCCATGGCACTTATTCCCTCACTGTCCAAGAGTGCTGCTAAAATTGCCTATGCAGTAAGACAGAAGAAGAATGTCATGGTTATTCACAAACTCTGAAATATTTGAAGGGCAATCCAGATTCAGCAGGAAGAGAGCAACATCAGGAAGAGAAAAACTGGCTCTCACCCTGAAATTTTCTCTTTCAAAACTGTACAAGAAGCAGGGTTGAGTATTGAATATTGCACTTAGTATATTACTTCTAACATTTCCTTTGAGCACTATTTGTTACAGTACTGGTAAAACCAGTGAAATAAAACCTGATAGCTTTTGGAAAGCAAAATGCCCAGATCAGTGAGAGGTACCAAGAAAAACTAGATTTTCAGTTTCATTTTTCCCCCCACTGGCCTCTTAATTTCGGATTCTTTCATTTCTTACTTCCTTGCTTGTATTTTCTCTAACTTCTCAAGGCTGAGGTGGAATCTGACAAATACAAAAATGTTTTCTCCTTAAGTTATTTAAAAAAGTAAAAAACTAAAGTTGAAAATCACCAGCAATATTTTGTTTCTTGCCATAGATGCTTGTGAATCAATCAGTTTGGAAGACCTTGAGGCATCCTTGCTAGTATTATTTGAATGTGGCAGATTTTATAGAGTCATACAATCAATGAGGTTGGAAAAGACATCAAACATCATTAAGTCCAACCTGTCACCAAACACCTCATGACTACTAAACCATGGTGTATGTTTAAGACTTCAGGTGAGATCCCACCCTTCTGCAGACTTTTCTTCTTGAATCTCCCACTCCAAAACAAAAGTATTCCCCAGCTGTTCATTTGATGGTGGTGTGTTCTTGAGCTTATTGGCAGATTTTTGCCCGCTCTTCTCTGCATCTGAGACTAACTAGACAGCAAATTGGGTAGTTCCCACTTGATTAGACTAGGAGAAGGCAGAGCATTGTGAAGAGCTGGATGAGTCCATCAGGCTGCTGCTGGATGGACCCCAGTGCTGCTGTGCCATCATGAGGACATGAGTGACACCAAAGTGTGGCTTTTTGGTACCGCCCTGCCTACATCCCTGCCATGCCTGCCTGACGTGCAATCCCCTGGAGATCTGGGTTTGGAAGCCTGTCTCCTCCATTTGCAATGGAAGAGCATGGAGGCAGGTGTGGGCTGGGCACACACTGACAAGATGAAGCACTTGCATCAATTCTAGGCGCATCTGGTTTTTAACATTGAACCTGCAGTTCTCAAGGAGACTTAGTGATATAGCTGAAAACCTAGAAATGATTGACTTAAAAATCCACTAAAAATTAACATTGATTAAAGAAAAAGCCCGTATTAAATTATTCTTTTAATGACAATAACAAGAGCAAATGTTTTTGTTTAATTTTTCTGCCATGATTGTCAAATAGTTAAGTATCTGCAGGGTGGTTTTGGGAAATGGACAACTTAGTGGGGAAAAAAGTAGAGAGAGAGCGAGCACGTATTTCTAAAGCATCTGTTGTGGCACATTTTGGCACCCGTAGCGTTTAGTAGTGATTTGAGAATGCCTTGTAGTGGCCAAAAAGACTAAGGATATTCTTAAGGTTGTAGATGCCTGGTGTGGCCACGAGAGAGCATTGCAAATCCAAAGAAGGCTGCTTCCAGCAAATGAAGTTCATGCTGCCTAAATGTGTTTACTTTTTTCACTGCTGCTGTCAGAAAAAGCTCAAGAAATGATGACTATGTTTATTGATGCTACTACCAGACAGATAATTAATTATTTAGGGGTTTTTCCTGTGAAGTGAAAAGGTCACCTTCATTACACATAACTTTGAAAAATACCATGAGTGATACTGCAGATCATGAAACATTAAAATGCAAGCAGGGATTGAGAATTTCAGAGCCCATATTATTTGTTTTCATCTCCTTTCAGGTTTGAGATGCTTGCATTTCCACATTACTGAATGGTGCCATTTATGCAAAACCTCATTAACAAACCCTCTCTTGAAAAAGCAAAGGCTGAGGTATTTTCTATTGTAACTGCAAAGAAGACAGAAGATAATGAAAAGAATGTCTCAGAGAGGTTGCACAGTTGGTTTTTTTTTCAATGACAAAGTAAGAATAGAAACTTTGTTAACAAAGGGTCAAGACAAGAGAAAGGGGGGAAATGGAAGTCAGGAAGAAACAAAAGAAGTAGAAATATGAAAATGAAGCTCTAGGGAATAAATATTAAAACGTTTATAAAAGTATTAAATAAATATTAAAAGGAATAGTAAGTTCTAGTTAAGAAAATTAGAAATTAGGCTCCAGGCAAGAAATACTAAAAGGCTAAGCTAGAAGTCACCATAAGCAACCAAAATCGCAGTGATTCAGCTGCCAGAACCCTACACTAATTTGATACTAATCCATGAAAGGTCATTGCCAGCATAACAATATCCCATAATAGTAGAACAAGCATATTCAGTGGTGTTTTGCACATGCTTGTGTCAGGAGAGGGAAAGAGACTCAGTCTTCTGAATATTCCCCTGTTATGAAATTAGAGTCACAAACGAGGCCAAAATATCAACAGCTAGGCTATTTATTACACAAATAAAGTGGATGGATCAGAAGGGAAGAGAGAGAAAATAGAGAATGAGAGAGAGAAGAGGGAGAGAGAAGAGGAAAGGAATTATATTAGCACACCCCTCACCCCCCAAGACAGTTTGAGTCTGTGGAGGAAAGGTGCTGCGGGAGATGTTGGGTCTGTAGAGGAAGGGCGCTGCAACTTTGGCTGTAGAAGAGACGTGGTCCTCTGGGTAGCCTCTTCAGCTTCATGAATTGCAGCAGGTGGAATTTAGGACACGGAGAGAGGGTTCCTCTTGGTCTGCTTCTTCCAGGCTCCATGGTGATGTCTCTGTCATTTTTTCTTCTCCTAGTATTCTCTCCGTTTTTCTTCAGAGCAGCATTGCCCCGGGCTTTTCCTTCTCTCATGTTTTCCTTCTCAGCAGCATTGTCCTTCTCCTGTGTTTTTCTTCTGTGTTTTCCTTCTACAGAGCCAGTAGTTGCTCAAGTCTTTTATACAGTTTTTAGGTTTATTTGCCTCTGCCCATTTCCAGGACAGCTGCAGTCCAGTGAGCAATCATTATCCTTTGTTGGGGCATGTCTCAGTTCATGATACAATCACAAAATCACAAGGTGATTTGCAGCCAGGAATGGTCCTGATGGGTGGAGATGATCTTGTATCCATGGCTGTGGCCTCAGTCCTTTGTTGTCAGGCCAGCTGTAGTCCAGTGAGCAATCTTTTATCTTCGCACCTTCCAGTGGCTCTGCCCAATACACATCAGCTATTGTCTGGACAAGCAGCAAAGGTGATTTTATCTTTGTTGAGTCACATCAGGAAAGATAAGATTTAGTCTCTCACAGCTTGGTGCTGTTAGGCTAACATTTAGTGTCACTATAGATTCCATGCAGAGGTGAAGGCTGGTGGACATGTGGTGTAAAGACACAAAAAGTCTTCTCTTTCCCCAATTCTATCACCTGATAATACAAATACAAACTGAAATCACTGGGAGGGCAACAGCTGCAGTGTGAGTGTACAGCTAGTCTAAAGGTGATCTTTGATGAGGCAAAACCAAAGCTCTGATAACTAAGCCAGGAGGGTTTGTCACAAACAAGAGACGAGGAAAGCTGGGATGTCCTCAGAGCATGAAGAACTTGGAAAACCTACTCAAAGGAGAACTGACAGGGACGCTAATTTCACCAAGACACTGATTTTGCTACAGGCTCAGGCAGCTCCAGTTTTATGACAAATGCCAAAATATGTTGGGTGTGACCTCATTCAGACCCAGGAATTCTGGGGTTTCAGTTTCACCTTTCATTTAGGACATTGAGACACTTGAATGTGTCCAGAGAAAGCAACAAGGCTGGTGAGAGGTCTGGAGCACAAACCCTGTGAGGAGAGGCTGAGGGAGCTGGGGATGTTTAGCCTGGAGAAGAGAAGGCTCAGGGGAGACTTTATTGATCTCTACAACTCCCTAAAAAGGGATTGTAGCCAGGTGGGGATTGGTCTCTTCTTCTATGGCAACTGGTGGCAGAACTAGAGGACACAGTCTCAAGCTGCACCAGGGCAAGTTGAGGCTGGAGGTGAGGAGAAAGTTCCTCACAGAAAGAGTAATTGGCCATTGGAATGTGCTGCCCAGGGAGGTGGTGGAGTCACCATCCCTGGAGGCGTTCAAAAAAGGATTGGAAGTGGCACTTGAAGCCATGGTTTAGTTGTCAGGAGGTGTTAGGTATTAGGTAATAGGTTGGAGTTGATGATCTCAGGTCTTTTCCAACCTGGTTGATTCTATGATTCTATAATTAAATGACCATGTATTCCCTTCCTAGCATATCTTCCAATAGATGGGCAGCAGAAATTGCAGGCAAGGCTGAAAAAAAATAATGCTATTCTCAAGTTCATTACATGCCCAGCATGAAATACTTTACATGATGCTTGTTTTCATAATGCTTGGGCCATTATTTGAATGAAAGAGGAAAGCCTTTCCTAGATGCATTTGGAGAGAGTGACAGTCATTAAAATGAACAAGTGTCTGTTACCTATGAAGTAAGCCTTGGAGCAAATTTCTGATCCAAGCATTTGAGTGAAGGAGGAGATAAGAAGGAGAATGGTAATGAGAAGCTGGATGGAAGTTACAAAGCAGTTGCCTTTGGCATGTTTCTTATTAATTTTTCATTGGTAAGGGGAAAAAAATGGTAGTATGTTTAGTGGCCATTTGGTGCTTCACAAAATCATGATGAACACAGGAATTGCAGTAAATAAATCAGGCAGCAAATATTTTTCCACCAGTGGTGTTTGTGTCATTACCACATTCACTGTAACAATTAATCCAAGTACTATAGAGCAGCGTTTCATGCTGTTGTGTGTGAAAAATGTGGGGTTTGGCTGTTCAATAAAGCCAGTAAGAGAGAGGAAAAGCCAATCACTTTGGTTGTTATTCCTTACCTAACTTTGCACTGTGAGGCAAAGCCAGCCTTGCCCTCTGCAGTTCTCCTTGCCCCAGGCTGTGGCTGTATTTGTTTTCTTCCAAAGTATATATTAAACCCAAAGACAAAATTTTGATGCTGCAAATGTAGGGCATGGGTTTTCAAAGTCGAATTTGTGTGTCTGAGCCTTCTTTCACTTTTTGCCACTTACATTCAGGAGCTACGGGTCTCTACAGTAGGCTTCTGTTGTTGCATGGCAGGATATCCATTCATTCTTTTTGAGCTAGGGAATTCCTTGGAAATATCCACTGAAAGTTTAATGTTGTCCTTTCTGTTGCAGTGCCACAAGACTGGGGCTTCTGTAATTATTTCAGTTACTAAAAGTCTCAGCAAGAATTTGCACAGGAGTAACCTGGTATTCTGAGCACAAACATACTTGTGCAGCTGATTGCTGAAGGCCTCCCCACCACAGATAACCGGTTCCTCTGAGCCAGAGCTCCTTTTTCTATCCCTTTGTATAACTCTTGCTGGTGCTTGGGAACTCTGCAAGTTCCTCACTGTAATTCTTTTTTTTCCAGATACCAGGCAATGTCCTTGGCCTGGGTAGTCAACACACTCTGACTCTGTCACTGCCTTTGTGGTTAAGGCATCCTTTTGGTCCTGTTGTAGATTCTGCTGTGCTCACAGGCAAGCATCCTCTGTTGGAGATGAATGATATGAGAGTAATGCAAAACAGGAACAGAACACCAGCTGCATACTCAATAAGCCTACAGAACATCCAACAGAGTAAGTCACTTCTCTCTCAACTGCATTAGTGCCATAAAGCTTCTAACACATTTTTCTGGCTTATCTGAGATTTGGGGGTTTAATCCATATAAATTACACCTGTTGCAGAGATGAGATGGACATTAACTGCAGCAAGGAACTTTTCTTGCATTACAGGAGAAAAGGGAGGGCACAGACTCTCTTCCAATTTAAATATGCATTGCCATATGGTAGCTTTTCTCAGTGTCCAGGCAGGCTACAATACTCTCCATAGAGGGATGCTTTGCAGTATCTGTCATATAAACAAATGCATCTAACACCAAAATATATAACTTAAGAAGACCTGCAATGCACAAAATATGAGGGAGACAAAATACAATTCAGTAAAATAAAGGCAGTGCAATAGGGCTGCTATTGGCTTCACTTTTAAATTGGTTTTACAAAGATACAGAATGGTCACACTCTACCCTATTTTATCTGCTGACTTGTGTGGAATAGCATAAGGCATAAATCTGGTTGTAATCCTCAGGCAGCCTCTCTTCATTAAAAATGAAACATCCCATTTAATAGAAGACATCCATTATCCCATGCTTTATGTTAAGGGAAAACCAGAGGTAACTCAATGGAATCAACAGAGTGAAGTTAAACAGGAGATTTTGCCAGATCAGATTCTTTGGAACATTTCTAATTATCAACATATTTCTACAATCCTTCAGTCCAAATTAAACTGGCACAGAAACTAAGTAGGGTATATCATGTCCTCTAGTGTCTGTGTGAAAAAAGCAAATGGAATATGGCACTGCCTAGAATTCATCTGTCTTGGGTTTTGACTGAGATTATAATTTTTGTTTGACTTTCATTTCAGTAAAAGCTTTTTTTTTAAATTTGATGTGTGTGTGTGTGTGTGTGTGTGTGTGACATTTTTTCATAGAAAAGAAACATTCTGAATTCCTGACAAAACCATAAATATTGCATGGAGTCAGAGGCACAAAAGTGTTGGCTCATCTGGAGACACGATGCAATCTCACTGCCCTCTCAACAGGGGTGTCTTATTCCAGGACAGTGCTTAAGGATGCAGACTTAACCAGATCAGCCTTCTTGATGTCAAAGGCTGTGACTCAGCACTAATACACAGAGCTATTTTTGCCTTTACCATTATCTGGTTCAAGACTTAAAAGCAATTCTGCATCTTCTCAAAATTAAAGTAGCCTTCAAAGGCCCCAGATTGTTCCTTTCAAGAGCCAGCAGACAATAAATCTGACAAAATGTCCCAGATGCAGAAGAAGATATGCAGGTGAACACCTCAGCTAGTTTGTACTTACACAGGAGAAGATTTTCATACACAAACTGTTAGACTTAAAGCAGATTTAATCAGGTTAAAGTTTTAGGATCACATTATAGAAGAAACCAAAGCAATCCTTACATTCCTGTAACCTTATGCTCGGTGATGCATTTTCTCTGTCAGTTTGATAGGATAACTCTTTCAGGCTGCCTCTCTGTTCCCCTGATCATTCAATCCGAGTTAATGTTGTTTTTCCTATGGGAGAATGGAAGAACTAGCTGGGTTTCAAGGGTATGGCTGCATAAGATGTGAAATGGAAATCTGCCCACATTTTCTCAGCATGCCTTTTGTCCAGGGAAAGCCCAAATGTGCTTTATGTGAACCACCCATCACAGAAAGCCCAAGTCTTATTTTTCCCAAAGCAGCTATTTTACCACTTGTTCATTTTCTTCATTTTGTGTTTGGCTATTTCCTCTCAGTAACAGAAAAGGCTTTTATCCAAGAGATCCCAAAAGGCAATCAGGAGAAACCCAAAGAGAGTTTCCTAAAAGCATTACTGGAGGCAGCTGAGCATCTTGCAACAGGTACACAGGGCAGTGCAGGCTCAACAACAAATCAAGGCACATGATCTGTGACAAGGAGAAGTAGTTATTTCCCTAGCATAACAGGTTTTGACCACAGTGACACCTTGGTGCCACTCAGCTGTTCTGGGCATGGGGCCACATGTGGTCAGGTAAGGATTTCTTTATGCCCTACATCCACCATACCCCTTTGTTTCAATGCTGTTTAATACTGGCATTAGGAACTTTTGTGCTTTGCTCACATAGAAGGAGTTGATTAGGTTTCTAGATGATAATGAGTACAATAAATATATGCCCAAGCTATCACTGGGTGTATTTGAAAGCAGTACATTGCTCATTATTATTCTATTGCAGGAATGAAATTAGAAGACTCTGCCATTAACCAAATTATGATGGCTATCACTTTTTAATCAAAACATATAATTTTATGGCTTATGAGTTAACTAATGGCTGTGGAGCCTGATTTGAGGTTGATATATCCATCATACACAGGTCCCAGAGAGGACTTTGGTTGTTGTGACAAAAAAAATGCAGTTCAAATGTATAGGTAGTGACTTGTTTTGCATCAGCACTAGTCACCTCTCACTATCTCTAGAGGAATAGATGAAGACAGGTATAACTAGATTTGTACTGTAGTGGTGATTCTCCATAATATAACCTCCTTTGTCTGTAGCCCCCTCTGTAACAGAGGGGGAGAGTCGCAGCTGTTGATGTTTCAAGCATCCACAGCTCATCTCTGATGTGTCCTGGCTGCACAGCCTTGGCTCAGGCTGCTGGGAAAGTTGCTAAGTTGAGAAAAAGCTGTGATAAAGTCTGTCAAGTCTTTAAAATGAGAATTTTTGAGACATGGATCATGAGGAGCTCAATAATTCAAGAAGAAAAGTACTGGGAGATGAGGGTGCTGAGGGTTTTTCCAGCTATCCAGTGTGTCACCACTGGTGGAACTTTTGGACAACAAAGTACCTCAGCAGCTCTCTTCCAGGGAGTCATGGAGGCCACTTCTGTCCCTCCTGGCACCAGCAAAGTGTCTTTGAGTATTTTATTGCCTAGCCTAGCAGCTTCTGAAATCCTAGCCAGTTTCTGTGTGCATTGGCCAATAGTTCTTACTTGGCTTTGTACCTTTAAGTGGACTGCTTAGAGATTGTCTTTCCACAGCGCGAGGTACCTACACAAACTGGCCTCAAAACACAGCAGAAGCTGCATGAACATTAAAAAAATATATGCCTGTATTGTTTTAAAGAGTGTGACACAGATCCATGTGCTTCTTCTAACCAAGAACAAGACACACTGTGTTTGCCTAGAAGAATACTTAACAAAACATACTGATTGGGGAGCGATTTGATAAACCATAGATTTTTCTAGAGGTACAGGTGAAGACAAAGAACTGGGCTAAGCAAGCATGACAGGAAGCTAAGAACAAGGTTGCCTGTGTACAGACCAATAACTCCACTTTCCTCCCTGGAGGAATGACTTTCCCAGCCTTGGTTAAAAGAAAGGTGTAGGTAGACTGCCTTGCTGTATTGCAAAATCCCTTGCTTTTGAAGCACTTTTCTTTCTCCTGACATTAAATCATACTTTGTTCCAAACTGCTGCTGCTTTCCAAAGGAAAGCCAGTTTCCTAGCTTTCAGAGCCTGTCAAGTCTTTAAAATGAGAATTTTTGAGATATGAATCATGAGGAGTTCAATAATTCAAGAAGAAAACTATTGGCCTGACAGGGTGTAAAATCTTAGAGAGATTTAAAAAGTTTTCAAAGGCCAACAGGCATGTTGAAGGGTCCTGCTTGATGCAGCATGCTCTGAGCTCCAAACTGCAGCAAGGGACCTGCAAAACTCCAGCCAGAGTGGTGACCTGTGGCACAAGTTCTCTTGTCCAGAGAAACTACAGCAGCATTCAGAGAAAGCAGGGACGAAGAACCATGACATCCTGAAGTTTTATAGCATATAAATATCCTTCAGGGACTCATCACAACCTGCAGCAGAGCTTGTGTTTGTTTTGCTCTTTGATTGTGGAGAAGTGTGTGATCTGAATTCCTTATATTTATTGTTTCCTCTCTCAGGAGCTGAGAACTGGAAATGTCATTTTACCTAAGGTATTCTCATCAGGAGACATCTGCTAACTTCTGCTAAATGCACCATATCAGCATGTAATTGGAACTAAAGTCTGAGGTTATCAGCACATCTTAGGTAACCAGAAAAGCATGAAAATCCATTTCCTAGCTTGGAGATGCAGATATTATTTAAATAAATGAGACCAGACAATGTTTCATTTCCTTTACTTGAAAATGAGAAAGAGAATGGAAGATTTTCCTTAAGATTCAGAGGCAGAAGCAGGAGTCAACAGGTTGAGCTATGCCTTTAAATCAGCCTTCTGTTTCTTTCTCCTCAAGCTTGGATGATATTTTCTGATTTGGAACAATTTTTAATTTGCTTGCAAGCTGGGGTGTAAAAAAGGATGAATTGCCCATAATACAGAATCAATACAGATATTGAAATGAAGTAAGGGAAAAGATTTTACACTTTGGCAAATGTCAGATGAGTTCAAAGTGAGCTTGGCTGTAAATACCCAGGACAGGATTTTATCTTGTTTATGGAGGTGTGTGTAGCACAAGCAGTTTAACTGATCAATGTGATGAGGGGAAGAAATGGTTTCTGCCCTTTGCTACTGTCTTTAACCTTTCTTTTCATAACTTAAGAAGTTTTGATTCTCTCTATGCATTCTCAAGCAAGCTGTGCCACGGTTGAGCTGCACAGCCTCTTCTTCTTTTAAAATCTGTAATTAAAATCATATTGCAGAGTGCTGGCTAATGAGAGCACTGCCTGTGTCTCTTGAGACTGCTTTGTGTTCCAGAGGGCAGCAAGTGGCTGCTGAGCTGGCTGGAAATCCAAATTCCACCAAGTGGGAAATTCTGACATTCTGTAATGCTTTCATCCTAAATAATAAAGAAAAAAGCAATAAAAGTTTCTCTCAGGAGAGGAATTTCCCAGAGAATGTTGATCTGGAAGCATCAAAATGATGGTGATAAAATGCTTTCTTCTCCCTAGTTATGTCCAAATGCTTAATCTCACTAATGCTTCCTGCAATGACACAAATTCCTATCTCTGGCTTGGAATTTAAGATTTCAGATGGACCTGTAGAAGGAAATCAATACTAAAAACTGTGGTTTGAGTTTGAGTAAGTCTACTCACTTCCCACTAGAAACAAAGTCAAAGTGACCAAACAACATTTTGCAATAGAGAGCTGTGCTGTGCAGTGCAGTACAAATAAACATTTAAACACTTCTGTTTGTTATTTCTTCATCTCAGTCTCATATTGCAGAAGCCAGCCCTAAGCTCCACTCCTTCAGCATGCAGGGGTCAGTACTAGCTGCTGACTTTGCTTGTTATTGTACTCTCTTTTTTAATAAAAAAGAAATTCAAACCCTAAATATGATCAGAAGTCAAACTCTTTAAAATATCAGAATGATTCCAAAGTAATACAGCATGTAAGGGGCAGACACAAACAGAATCACTCAAGGACAGAGTTCACTGTAGCTTAGATCTGTCATCAAGCTTAATATCTGTATCACAGTGCTTTTCTGCTCCCAAGGACTGCTCCTAACAGAACTTTTTTTTATGTTGAGTCTGGTTTGTGATAAAAAGTACAACTACTCTTTGTCACCCCTAATATTTTCAAGGTGATTTAGGTGGCTGTTTGAAGGTTTATATGAAAAAGCATAAGAGACAAATAATTGTCCCATACACCCAGGGACCTGGGATAGAATAGACTAGAATAGAACAAACCAGGTTGGAAGAGACCTTCGAGATCATCGTGTCCAACCTATCATCCGACACCACCTAATCAACTAAACCATGCAACCAAGCATCCTGTCAAGCCTCACCCTGAACACCCCCAGCGACGGCGACCCCACCACCTCCTCAGGCAGCCCATTCCAGTGGGCAATCACTCTCTCTGTGTAAAACTTCCTCCTAACCTCCAGCCTAAACCTCCCCTGACGCAGCCCGAGACTGTGTCCTCTTGTTCTGGTACTGGTTGCCTGGGAGAAGAGACCAACCTCTGCCTCACTACAACCTCCCTTCAGGTAGTTGTAGAGAGCAATAAGGTCACCCCTGAGTCTCCTCTTCTCCAGGCTAAGCAACCCCAGCTCCCTCAGTCTCTCCTCATAGGGCTTATGCTCCAAGCCCCTCACCAACCTTGTTGCCCTTCTCTGGACACGCTCCAGCAAGTCAACATCCTTCCTAAACTGAGGGGTATTTCTTGTGTCCCTTCTATTCCTGTCTGGATCTTCACCATGTGATCCCAGCAAGGACTCTCTGCCCTTTCAGACCCGAGCAGATAAATCAGCCAATTCCCCAAGCTCTGCTGGTGTTTATGACATGTATTGTGACTACAGGGAAATTAAATACAAACTCAAAAGCACACACAAACATAAGGTATTCAGCTTGAAGACAAGGGAGCTGCTGATGAGCATTTCATTAATGTTAATAAGAAGAGTGCAACTGCATTGCTGCATGGTCTGTTGAATATGTATGTTTTGGAAGATAACAACCTTAATTTCAAAACTGAGGAGTACAGTACAAATCTCAGATTGAGATACCAAAAAATATTTAATTGAGTAACCTCTTCCCCCCTCCAATTATTTAGGCTTGCCGTGAGGAGAAAGTTCTTCACAGAGAGAGTTGTTAGCCATTGGAATGTGCTGCCCAGGGAGGTGGTGGAGTCACCATCCCTGGAGGTGTTCAAGAGGGGACTGGATGTGGCACTTGGTGCCATGGTTTAGTCGTGTGGTCTGTGGTGCCAGGTTGGACATGATGATCTTTGAGGTCTCTTCCAACCTTGGTGATTCTGTGATTCTGTCATTTGGTTCTGTTGCAAAGTTTGCTAGAAATTGAAAGGGAAAAACCAGAAAGTGATTAAATGAAAAGGGAATTAGTTCAAGCTTTTGTTGTACATGTTGAAGTGTGGGAAATGTAACGTTGCTGGCAGCATGTAAATAAGAGCAAATGCAGACTCCTGGCTAATTTCAGCTGCAATTTCTCATGAGAAAAACCATATGATCAGAATAAGCAGCACGATGCAGATTGCACAGATTATTACTACTTTTTAATTTTACTAAGCCACAAGAATACTGCTTGAGAGGGTACAGCAAAGGGCTGCAAAGATGACTGGGGACTAGAACATCTCTCTTACAAAGAATGGTTGAGGGACCGGGGACTTTTTAGCCTGGAGAGACTGGTGGGTCCTTGGACCTGCCTGTGTCTTTGTGTTTGTACAAGGACAAATAACTGGAGAAACACAGCTCGTGTCAGATCTTGCAGAATGACAAAGTTTGTGGGTTTTTTGCTTGCTTGAGTTTCCCATGCTGTTGGTTTGAGATTCCTGTATGCCTGTAAATCCTGTTAGGCTTCTTTCTGTCCCTTAGGTGTACATCTCACCACGGTGTCGATATGGGTGCCCATCCCAGGATGGTAGCAGCAGGGTTGCTGCTATCACTGTGGTTGAGGGATATAGAGCTTTCTTTACGTGCTGTCGAATCAAAATTTTGTGTCCCTTCTAGCATTTGTGTCTTATGCAGAAACTGACTCTGCAGCTACTCAAATTACAGACACAGGGCAGGGAAACTAGCTCAGGAATTGTCACGCAATTATAGCAGGATGAATTAAATTAAACAAAAATATATAATAAATTAGCATCCTTTCTCACATGGCTTCAGGGCAGCTGATCTCTCCCACACAGTTTATGGGTGTGTTGCTGGGGCTGGCAGAGACCAGGGTTTCTATCCACAGGTCATTGTAAACAAAGCCACCTGCCCTGGCATGAGGACAGTATATCCACATGGTTATAAAACATACTATGCCCCTTCACATAACACAGACCCTGTTCTATTTTATTTATAAGTATAAATGCAGCCTGTGATCTCACTATATATACTGGCCACTTGGCCTCAGATGACATGCCCTCCTTAATGGGTCATGTATATGGTACAGGATCACTCTTTTCTCCCACTTAATGCCAAGTGTTATGAGCCATTGAGAACAAGACCTGGTGTGAACTCAGGCAAGAGAAGAAGCAAGAATAAACAGTGATACATGACCTGGCTCTATTTTTGTTTAATCTGCAGTGGGAGAAAGGTGGTACAGGAATATTTTTCCCAACCTTAGTAGTTCCACTGTATTTCAAGGACTAGAAAATGTTAGATCAGTAACTAAGTCAACCTGAGACAGGATTATTAAACAATTATTATTAGTCAACAGAAACTGATAATTACCATTAAAAAAAGCACTGACAATCTTTGAAGACAGGTAATGAACTGGAGGTTGCCTGTGGCACTCAGTATTAACACAGAATTTACTTTTGCTTCCAAGATATCTGTGGTGGCATTACAATTTACTACCTTGAAATAGCCTACCTTCGCCTAACTCACTGTGCAGTCAGGACAAATGACCTGCTGAATCACTGGGTTCAGCCCTACACAGTTGTGGACATGGCAATGAATCGTCCAGTCATCACACAAAACATCTCCTGGACCGCTTTCTCTCCCATCTGGCTGCACCACAGCTTTTTCATACATTTCAGCTTGGCTTTCAGTTCCCACTTCAGTTAACCACGTGTGATCAATCATCTCTGTTACATGATCAGCTCTATCCTTCACCTTTACTTTTTTTTGACAGCTTTGGGCTGATTCCTTGACCTGCACTCAGACAGAGCTTTGAAGTGCAGATTAAAAGGAAAGCTAAGGGTGCCTGTGTTCCAGTACTGCAGGGATACAGATGGGTGAGAATACTGTAGATATAAAGTGAAGAAGTGTGCATTAAATTGTCATTTCACTTAATGAAATGGAATTGGTTTCAGGAAAAAGGTAAGATTTAGGGGTTGTGCCCCTAGAATACAAAGGAAATATAGTAAGTAAAAGCAGGCTTCGCGTCTGAGCATGGGGAATCACAGAAAACAGGTCTGGAAGGGATCCGAGAAGGTCAGTTAGTCTATCCCCTGCTCCAAGGCAGGATAAGCTATATATAAACCATCCCTGACAGATGACTGTGTTATGTTCTGCTAAAAAAACAACCCAGTGAGGGAGACACTTTAGCTCCCCAGGCAGTCTGCTCCATTACTCAATGATCTCACCATTACTGACTTTATCTCCTGCCACAGTGTGAGCCCCTGCTCCTTTTCCTATCATTGCCCAACAGAGAGAAAAAGAAAAGGTGTAATCCCTTTCACTTTGCAGCAAGTATGCACTACAAAAGAGCAGAACACTCAGGAGAATGCTCTGCATATGGTGACTGTGAGACGGGCCATACACTTTCCCAGTTTTAACAAAGTTGGTGGGGCTATTCAGTAACTGAACTCATGTAAAGGGATACCCTTCCATACAAGTCACTGAAGAGAAAACCAAAGTGTTTATTGAAATCTTGCTAGAGACTCTCCACGCCTTTCCCTGTGGGTGCTTTTAACTCTGTCAACACAACATGTGCACACACATACCCTGCACTCACTGCCCCAACCTTGGACCAGGGGATCATGAGCTACATGATGGATCATGATAGCAGGACATGGTTAGTAAGCCTGCTAGCCTATGTGCCAGCTCAGAAAGCAATCAGAGCAAAGTCACACCCTTCTAGAGATGTCCTTTTCAGTACTAAAGGACTAACTGTCTAGGGAGGTTGCTGTGAGGCAAAGCAGGACACAGACATGGCAGCTGCTCCACAGGAGAAGCATGTAGGAGGCATGAACAAAACACTGTGTATGGAAAAGTGGCAAGTTGACTAATTAAAAGACTTCTCCCTATTTTTCTGCCCCAGTTAAGAAGTTTTGTGTGTTGGGTAACACTACGGGAGTCAGGCCACTATGTGCCTTGGCAAGAGCCCAGGTACAGTGTGATAAGGAGAGACAGCACAAGGCAGCACAAGAGGCAATGTAGTGTCAAGAGGGGCCTGTTGTTGCAAAGCCTTGCACAGAGGAAAGGCTAATGGCCCTTGGCTCCTGAGGAGAAGCTATAGATCTTGTATATGAGGATCATTGAGTCCAACCATTAAGTAACTCTACCGAGTCTGGTGCTATACCATGTCCCTCAGCGCTACATCTCAGCCTCTTTTAAACACCTCCAGGGACAGGGATTCAAGCACCTCCCTGGGGAGCCTGTTGCAGTGTTTGAGAATCTTTTCAAGTGAAGAATTTTCTTCTGATATCCAACCTAAACCTCCTCTGGTGTAAGCAAGGCCAATTCCTCTCATCCAATCAGTTGTCACTAGGGAGAAGAAACCAACTCGCACCCCACCACAACCTCCTATGGACAGATATAAAACAATTTTAAGAACGAGAAACACTGCTGAGTGGTTGAGGAGTTTTGGCCCAACAATGAATCCAAGCTTTTTGACTTATATCCTATGGACTGCTATAAAACAATTTTAAGAACGAGAAACACTGCTGAGTGGTTGAGGAGTTTTGGCCCAACAATGAATCCAAGCTTTTTGACTTATATCCATGTTAAAATAGTGAACACATCATTCTGCCAAAGAATCAAGAATTCCCCCTCACACACACACTGAACAAAACAAAAATCACATAACCAGCCAGCCAGAGCTGCAAGAGATGCACACATAGACAGTTATTTCTTTCAGAACCCTTACAGGATTTCCACATCTAATACATTAATATTGTGAATGCACAGCATGATAATGAAAATAAGACTAATGGCTTGCAGTAGGATTCTAAAGCTGCTTAATGAAATCAAAGAAATGGGAGATAACACTTAATTGCATCGTGTGCTTGGACTGTGAATTCTGTAATTCTGTTCTTGAACACCTCTGAAAATAACTCTGTATTGACAGCCCTATAAGAGACGTCAGAACATACCTCCTGCCTGCAGAACAAGTCCACCTCAATGCTTTAAGCATAACCATTGGAACCTTTGCAAATTATATTCATCTATCAGTCAAAGAGGGGATATTATTTTTTTTACCTCAAAACATGTATATTTTATGACTGTAGGTGATTGGCATGTCTAAGCCTAATAAAAACGTTCCTGATGAAAGCTTGCCTGCAATCCATCCCTCTGTTCCTTGACATCTGGGTCTAAGGCTGGGGAAGAAGGGTGGGGTTTATTTCTCACTTTTGGCAGAGTATTTGGTTTTCCTCTGGCAACTTGCTGACTTCACTCTTATGGTGAATGTTTTAAAGATCACTTTTATTTAGGTATAATTAAGTTACATATATCCCTGTGTGACTTTTCAGCACGTGGTCCTAGGATGGACCAGAAAGAGTATGTTAAAAATAACATAAAAATGTTCTACAATACTGTATTTTGAAAAGACTAACCATGCACATAGGGATAATGGAAATGGGAGAGTTTCTGTACAACAGAAGTCTCTCAGTGCTTCCAGCAGCAGATGTGTTCTTTCTTGGGTTTAAATCCAATATCAACAGACTCGGTTAAGCCATTAAAATCCACAGAGGTTTGGGATTGTGTGTTGCTAGGAATCCCAGAACACACACATCCTTAAGACAATATGTTTTTGACTCATATCCCATCTTGTTTTTCTATGAAAAACAGATTAGAAAGCTTAAAATAGAGAAAAAGAGCCTCAAATGTAGCTTTCAGCCACCAAAACCAAAGAACCCTGCATGAGGCACAATGTAATTAGGAATTCGCAGTACATTGATGCTCAATGCATTCCCAATCTGCAGGCTAATCAGGATGATGCAGGTCATTTATTCTGTGGCCTGATGCAGCCTATTGTTGCTGCCTTTGGGCAACCTTGCCCAGTCTGCAATGATTCCTTTTCTTACTGGTCTTTTGGGACACAGCAGTTGAATCAGAGAATAGTCCTGAATTCTGAAATCCTAACTGTGACCTTCACTGTCTGTTTGAGGGTAAATGTGCCTTTTAGTCAAGTCTACAATGACTTATTACACTCTGGGTTTTAATATTTATAAAACCCTTAAAGAAAAGGTGCTGCATATTGCAAATCACAGTTACAGGGCTATGCCCTGAAGTTTTTTTTGTCAGTTTGCTTGATCAGTGTGATTTCAGTCAAATTAGCATTTGGCCTGTTTATTATTATTAATGCACACAAGAGAGCTATGCTAGCTTCATTGGCCTATTTTAAATCTTGTTGAAACAGGATTTCACAGAATCATAGAGTGCCAGAGGTTGGAAGGGACCTCCAGAGATCACAGAGTCCAGTCCCCCTAATCAGTTAGGGCAGGTCACACAGGAAGGCATCCAGGTGAGTTTTGAAGATCTTTAGAGAAGGAGACTCCACAACCTCTCTGGGCAGCCTGTTCCAGTGCTCCATCACTCTCACAGTAAAAAAGTTTTTTCTCATGTTGAGGTGAGATTTTTTGTGACTGAGTTTACATCCGCTGCTCCTCATTCTGTCACTGGGCACCGCTGAAAAGAGACTGGCTCCATCCTCCTGGCAGCCACCCTTCAGATTTAAAATGTTCCAAGCTGCATTAAGGAAGGCAAAATCAGAGTAATTCTTTTTCTCATACTTGTGTTGAGGTCCTGAAGTATTTCAGCTTTATACATATTAAAATGATTCTATGATTATATGAAAATTCCTTGCTTACAAATTAAATCAGAGCACAGAGAGTTTGTAAGGAGTATAAAAGAGACTGGGTAGAAAACGCTTCAGATATGACTCATGAGCGTGAGCATTCAGCTCAGAAATCTGAGCTCAGGTTTGCCTAAATGTCAGAGGATGTGGCTTGTACGTAGGATTAAACTTCCAACATTTCCCTCACGCTGCTCTTGCTGTTCTCCACGGGTCACCTTTGCCCCACAAAAGGCTGCGGGTTACTACACACCGTGGTAGACGTGAGCAGCAAACTAAAAGCAGAGAAACACGTCTGGGGCACAACAGACTATTTTAGTACCCAGTGAAACTAGGGTAAAGGTTGCAGCTGGTTAACAAATATTTTGGCAGCACATACAAAGGAGTGAAAAGGAAACCCAGAATGCTGACGTTTGCACTAGCAAAGGCTTTTCAATTCGTATTAATTTTTAAACACCATCAAATGCTTGGCTTGAACATGCAGGCAGAAAGTAGCATTCGTAATGTTTCCTAATATGAAGGCTTGAAACAAGGAGCTGCTGACACAGATCTTTTGAAGACCACTCCAGCATTACATTTCAATGAAGGAAATGTACTTTTGAGCTATTTCACATCGAGACATCTGAATACCTTGGCTGAAAATACAAAGTAGGATGAACCAGTTCATTCCTGTTGCTGTGCTCCTCCTAAATGTGGTTCAGCACAAACAGGATAATCTTCTTTTAAAGCTTGACTTCACGGGGCTGGTCA
Source organism: Dryobates pubescens (assembly GCF_014839835.1). Taxonomy (NCBI): domain Eukaryota; kingdom Metazoa; phylum Chordata; class Aves; order Piciformes; family Picidae; genus Dryobates; species Dryobates pubescens. Next base: position 6,330,652 of record NC_071614.1, on the reverse strand, counting down.
GCTTAAATTACCACACTAAAACAATACTCAAAGGGTTTAACTCTCAGGAGTGAGAGCAGAGAGATGGGAAGAACTGGTCTGGAGCCCAGAAATTGTGAGTATTAGCAGAAGGATGGGATGAGCTCTCCCACTCCACATGAGCATCAGCAGCACAGGAGTTGAAAACTGTCTCCCAGCCAGACAGCATAAATAACACTTTGTGCCCAACCCAGTTTGAACAGGAAGGGTTTGCCAGTATGGATGAGTATTCAGTTAGGCTCTGAGCTGGCCTTGTACTCTGGGCTGACACTCCTGCCAAGACAGGTCTTTAGTCCTGAACATGTCTAACAGCAAGGGAAGAGCTTTCTTCCTGCCCACCTTACACAGCTGGACTTGAGGCAGGTCTGAGCCCAGCTGTCTGGCTCATGCACGGTCTGTGGAGTCAGACTGAATTCTATACAAGAATTTACAATCACTTAGGGAAGATGCACTCATTCGATATTCATTAGAGCCAAGTTTTCCTTGAAGAGTACTAAGGATAGATTATTCACGGAGGGCTGGGCAGACAGTACAACTTTTTTACTTCTGAAGAACAGATTTTCAGGGTAAAGTTAGTGTTGTTTCTTATTTCTCAGAATATCAGTGGACTTTTACCAATGCAGTGTGTACCTTGGCACGCTGTACTGTCAGGCATTCTGCTGCATGTTTGCTCTGGTTCTTCCAGCAATCCTCTGTAACTCCCTCACTTGATGCTGGGAACAGAGGCAAGAAAGGTTACAGCTGAAAAGTACACAATGTTGTTTTGAACACATTTTTGGAAGATGGAGTGATACTGTGGAACTTTATCACCAGTTCAGGCTCTCTCTGACTGACCTGTGACTGACAGCAGCAGTCCTTGATACAACAGAAGTGGTATTTGAAATTTGTGTTCCAAAGAAAACAAGTATTTTCCACAAGAAGCCATAAGCAATTTTTAATGTATGATGTGGCCCACCATATATGAGGCAACTTTATGTAAACATGGTATATGGTAGCAGTGGAACCTCTTGACACAGCCAGCTAGGTGGACAGTCACTCCACCTTCCAAACAGAATTTCTTATGATTACACCATCTCCTTTTCAGTCACCTCATGTAACACAAGGCAGCTGCAGAAGGGATTGCAGTGAGACTGAGCAAATATGAACTGCAGGCCAAACTCCACAGAAGATGTATGTGTGCTATTATGAGATTTCCATTCTTTACAAGGGAGACCTTGTAGCAACCTTCCAGCATGTGAAGGGGGCCAAAAAGAAAGAGGGGAAGGGACATGACAAGAGCTTGTTGTGATAGGATGAGTGGGAATAGATTGAAGCTTGAGAAGGGAGATTCAGATTGGGTGTTATGGATTATTTACAGTAAGGGTGGTGAGACACTGGAACAGGTTGCCCAGGGAGGTTGTGGATGCCCCCTCTCTGGAGGTGTTCAAGATCAGGTTGGATGAGGCCTTGAGTGACCTGGTCTAGTGGAAGGCATCCCCATCCATAGCAGGAGGGTTGGAACTAGATGGTCTTCAAGGTCCCTTCCAACCCAAACCATTCTATGATTCCACACAATATATTAAATTCTTCCAACAGGTGTCTTGTTCCACACATTATCTTTGGAACTTACTTTCCTGAAGAGGCTCAGCAAGACTATACCTGGTTGTTATCACTGCCATACTTTTTGCCTTGCTTTCCTGACTTGTAAGCGTGAGTAGTGAAAATTACTTCCCAACAGCACTCCGTGATTGTTTCAAAGCAGGGCAAGGCCACAAATGTTTTTCCTTGAAAATCTATCTGCTTGTGGCAGCAGGTCATACAATTGTTCTTTCATTCTTTGTATAGTTTTAAATTAATTTATTGGATATAGAAGTTCATGGATTTTGACAGGTGGCATTGTGTTCCAGAGATTTCTTTAGAATGAGGTGCACACAGAATAACTAAAAAAAAAACCCAACAAAACCAAACCAAACCTGAAAACCCACATTTTCCCTTGAATTGGTTAGAAAATGCTAGAATTTCCCCTGCATCTCTAATTAAAAAGAAATATATTTACCAGAAAAATGATCCATCAATTTTTGAGTAGGCTATGTGAAGCATCTGCTGCTATAGAGTGGACCTAGCAAGAGGGTAGGTACAAAGGATCAAATTTCAGAGGATCTAGTTTTTAGGGCTCAAAACCTGTGTAAGGAACTACATTTCCCATAGGGAAGCTAACATGGCGTTTCAGCAGTAAGAGGGATTGCCAACCAGAGAAGCTTTGTCTCAGTTCATACACATCCTTTCTGAGATGGCACAAAAGATGCCTTGCTGTGCTGAGTGGTGGAGGAAAAATGCATAACCTGAGCTCCTTCCTGTCCCATTGGAGTCCTACATGTCCCAGCAGAAGAGTGGATGGAGCAGCCCTATGTCTGCCAAGGTGTAAAGCATGTGGCAGTACTGGGCATACTTACAGCAGAGCTAAGAGCATTCAGGTGGTGTTTCTTTGATAACAGCAAAGAGATTCTGGCTCTTTGAAAGCTTTTCATGAAAGCTGACTGTGCTACCTAGCCAGAAAAATTTGCTTTCTTAAAGTAGAGTAAATTCCATTGAAATCAGCTGCTGCTGTAGCTAATGGGATTGTTACAATAAGATTTTGGGGATCCAGCTCCTTTCTTGTATATCACCTTTTCTAGAACTCTGCATGTGTTAACAGTCAACAGCAGGCAAAAGTAAGGAAAGATGCCATGTTGGATGGTATTGCCTGTAAGATGGAAAACTGAGAGCACAGGAAAATGTAGGCAAGTTGGCAAGAGAAATGGCAGACTCTCCCTCTTTCTCTGCCTTCAAAGTGAGACTAAGTGCTTCCTGAAAGATACTTTTCAGATGCCAGTTATTGGGCTCAGCAGAGACCAATATCCTGTGGCCTCTGTTGCACAGGAGCTTTGATGACTTAATTTACTAGTCCTTAAACTCAATGAATGTATGGAACACAAGAGGAAGGGCTATAGCCCAGTTGGTCTGGGCTTTATGAGCCAAATGAAAGGCAAGGGAAAGCAAGGACAGCAACAAGGAGAGGAAACAGAACATTTCCAGTCTTATAAATCAGAATTCAAACCCTTCTCTTCAATACTGTTCCATTTGTACACGAGTGTAACAGCAGAAAAAGGTCTGTATGCAGCTCCATTGAAAAAGCCTTGCAAGGGAAAGTATAAAGCTTCTCAAATGGAAGGCTCTCCAGAGGCTTTTAAATAAAGATAAGAAAAGCACCCATAAAGGACTTTTTAGTTTTAATATTATGTAAACAACTTAGTACACTGTTCAATGTGTACAGGTTATAGTGTTACATTTCTGTGTTTTCCCCAGTATCCCATGCTCTGGGGGTAAATATTTTTCCTGTTGCTGGTAGCTGGTGAAGCATTGAGAGTAATACACAGGAGCAGTGCCATAAGTGCTGGAAAAAGCATTGTAGTGCCCATTGCACAGAACCAATAAAGAGGCAACAATGTATGGCTGGGTCTGAAATTACTGGCTGCTCTTCAACAGTGCTCTAGGAAAATTGTGATTTTCAGATATGATCTGTTGAGTCAAATTAAAGTCTGATGACTGCCTCAAGATGTCCATTTATCACCCAAAATAAATCAAACTAAGAGAACAGGCAACAATACAGGATCGTATTTAAAGGCAACGCATCAGCACCTGTGGGTAAAATTTCCAGCAGGAGGCAGATAACAGAGGCAGGAAATAAGAGTCCAACAATAGATCGCGTCAGGACAGGATATTATAGAATCTCAGCTTGGTTCATAAAGATAAAATAATGAAGTAGTTCTTTCATAGTCTTACCTGTCAAACTGCATTAAGAAAACTTGGGGAAAAAAATGTTGTTGTTGCCTGTTACAGCTGAAGGTTTGGTTAAGGAGTTAAACAGATTGTACTGAAACAAGTACACTTGCCTGCTTATGTATGCAGACCTGAAAGCAAGGAAAAGAAATATAACAGAGCATGCAAAGTTCATTTTTAAAGTACAACTGTCTTCTTGACTTTTAGGTTTTTTTATTATTATTATTATTATTTATTCACATTAAAACCTTAAGAAACCTTTTGGTGACCTTCAAATTTGAAAGCTGTACTAGCAAACCTGCAAGATTCCCCAGAGCTATGGTTTAGTGCTTATGCATAGCAAAGCAAAACAAAACAAACCAAAACAAACCAGGAAAAAATGGTTTGAAAATTCAGGTGAACCTCTGTGTGGAATTGCAATTCTTGTCCAAGCACTAGTTGGAGAGTGAGAAGAATGTTTGAGCAGAAAGTCTGGCCACCAGATGGAGGATCAAGGTAATTGGAGGTAATGCAGATCAACAGATTGAAGCCTGAGAAATATCTGAAAATAAAACCTTAAGAAAGCAGAGAGAGCTATATGTTTTCCTTTGTCTTTAAAAATGTGAAAGTTGCAAAGTAAAGTCTGCAAAGTTGCCTAAAGCTGACAACATTAATTGCTGGGTTGAGTATTAGAAGTGAGAAAGGGAGTCCTGCCCAGCATAGCAGGAAGTCTCTGTGTAAGATTGGCCCCTGAACAGCAACAGCTTTTCAACCACTGGTCTGAAGGACTTCTACCTCATTCTGTTTAAATTATCAGCACTGAGCTTCACAACAGGACAAGGTCTACACCACTGGGCACACATCTGCTTATATTTACACAACCCTATTTCCTTGCAGAACTCTAGAGAGCAAAGCCTAATTTTCTATGTGAAATGCTCCTGAGGGTGGACTAAAAGCACCCACTGGAGAAGAAAACTCTAGAACACTCTCCATTTTAAGTAGAGAAGGCCCAGCTGGGGAGTTATTCAGACTTTGTGTGGGAGTATTCTAGAGAATCCGGAGATACCTGGAGTTTCTTGCTGCCTCTGTTGCCTTTTGTCCTTACAATCTGTAGCATGCAGTGAGAATTGCACAGAGGCAGTGGTCCTTCAGGCCCTGTAGTCTGTGCAGGAATAAAGAGATGCGTTTTAAAGGAGATATAAGTGTTTGCATCATCCTAGTCATGGCCTTGAGAACTTTATCCTTGACAAAGCAGGAATGTGCCTGTGGTAAACTAAGGGAACTGCAGACACAGACAAGACACTGCAATGTAGGGCTGCCTTGCTGTGGTCATGGGGACAGGACAGACATGGCTTAATTCTGCTTGTTTGCTTTGCAGCACTGCAGATCTATGGAAGAAAGAGCTGAGCAGGCAAATATCTATGTGTAGGATTTCCATGTAGTTCAGATTCATGTATATTTAAGAGGCCAGTGCTAATGATGCATTTCCAAGCTTTATTACAGATTTTTTAAGGTCTGAATACTTGCTTTCAGATCAAAAGTGAGATTTTTTAGGTGGCTGTTAAGATTGCACCTTTCTCTTCCTACAGGCTCAAAATGACAAAAATTACAGTAATGATCCCTTGGCAAGATTCAGTTAATTTGCAGAAGATGGGATATGGAGCCATAAGGCAGCCAAGAGATGCGCCTTTCCAAGCTGAGCCTGCTGCTGGTGCAGAGAACAGGGTGAGACAGATTTCATTTAGCACCTGGAATAGTACAGCACAAAAACCACAGGGAGAGGAGTTCTCTTGGTGGGAACACAGCAGCTTCACAGACCGTCCTGTGCTTCTGAGGCGCTGCCAAGGCCATCTTGGTGATCCTTGTGAGTCCTGCTCCTTGCACAGACACCTGCAATGGTTTGCTCTACTGGTTTTGAGCTCCAGTGTTTGTAGGCATGCTTCAGCCTGCAGTGAGGTGTGGCAGGAGAGAATTACACTATTAGCTCATAATTTCTAAGCTTACTTGGTATGACTATTTACAAGGGTGTGCAGCAATAGGACAAAGGGCAATGGGTTTAAACTAGGGAAGGGCAGACTTAAATTGGACTTTAGGAAGAGGCTCTTTACTATGAGGGTGGCTGAACACTGGAACAGGTTGCTCTGGGAAGTGGTGGAGGCCCCATCCTTGGAGGCTTTCGAGGCCAGGCTTGATGGGGCTTTGTCCCTGCTTACTGCAAAGGGGTTGAACTAGATGACCTCTAAAGGCTCCTTACAACCCAATGCATTCTGTGATTCATAAAAAAAAAAAAGCTTTAACATCAAGTGTTTGTTGTTTAGACTCGAGGTGAGGAGAAAGTTCTTCACTGAGCGAGTTGTTAGTCATTGGAATGGGCTGCCCAGGGAGGTGGTGGAGTCACCGTCGCTGGAGGTGTTCAAGAGGAGATTGGATGTGGTGCTTGGTGCCATGGTCTAGTCATTAGGTCTGTGGAGACAGGTTGGACTCGGTGATCCTCGAGGTCTCTTCCAACCTTAGTTATACTGTGATACTGTGAATATCCCTGATGAGACTAAGGAAATAGATATCTGTTGATAACCAAAAAAGTACCTTTATCCAGATCCTCAAAGTATTTAGAAATACTCCTTTTGATTTCTCTCCTGGCTCTGATCCTTGTAAAGGGCAACAGTACCAAGCTGGTGAGTTGTAGAGCAGCTGTGAGCGAGATGAAGCCAATGCAGCCAGTGCTGAACAAAACTATTTTGTTTGGCAGCTTGCCTAACTTTAACCACTCTGTGCACCTCCCAACTCCAATACCAAAGCTCCTTTTCCCAAAGGTGGCTTATAAGAAACCTGTAACTGTAATGACAAGCTGTTCTTTTTAACAATTGTTTCTCAGACTGCAGGCCACTACATTTCTGGCAATCCTGAAAGGGCTTGAAATGGGTTGGTTAAACATCATGTGGCAGCAAGTTCTCTCTCAGGTTGGCAGCAGCTCGGGCATTAACGAGTGAGGACAGCATGTGATTAGTGGCTGCAGGATTTTACTCTACCCAGGGAATTGATAACCACCTTAAAATGCTGACAGCAGTTCATTTTCTCCAAGGTGAAAAAGTGAATATAAACACTTGTAGCCAATTATAAGCTCTTCTCTCTTGGCTGATACAGAGGAGCTAAGGTGCTGGGAAGTCTTACTGAATGGACATGAGATGAACCAAGTGGAGGTGACATGTTCAGGATTGCAAACCCCTGTTCTAGATATTTCTAGATTCTCCTGCTGAGTTCAAATACTCTATTCTCTGCATCTGTGCTGAAATCATACAGAAAATGAATCCTGCACTTCTCCCAGTTCCTTTTGCTGCCATTTATCTTTGGTCATACAGGCAGTTGGAGCATTGCAAACACAGAAGCAAAGTTCATTACAGAACCAGAAAAAAAACATAACCAATAATGATGCAGAGATGAAGCCTCAATCATTTGTTACAGCTTGACACCTTTTATTTACTGAGGAATTACAGAATTTGTCAGAGATGAAGATCACACAGGGTTTGATCACATATTTCTTCTGCCCTGAACAGAGCTTCACTCTTGCAAACACAGGGTAGGTCAAGATCCTCTACGGCTCATTTGGGGATGATAATGAAATCTTTAAAGCATTTAATGGGACTTGTAGATAATTGCAGGCACCAAAGGCAAGTGTTTGACAACTTTATTTCTGTTTCTACATAAAAGTGTCAGATGACCTTCTTTCATAGTCAGTGTAACATGGATGATGTCAGTGCAGATTTCCTGCCCTATCTGAGGGGGATTTTAGTTTGTTGTTTTCTTTTGGGATTTTTTGCTTGTTTGTTTGTTTGTTTTCCCCTAGAAAGAGCAGGATTAGATGTGAAATGATAGCATCTTCTCATTTCTTTAGTCATCAGTTATTTGCTTGGGCTGTCAAAATGGATCCAGTTAATATCAGTTGTACAGGTGAATTTTATCTACAGTACTACATGAACATCTATTTCACATGGAAAGAACTAATGACTATGACTCATTTTGTATGTCAACAAATAATCATTCAATCAAAACCATTGACAGCATTGTAAATGGTAACTTTTAATCAACAGCAACAAATCTTTCACTCCTCTTGGGCTGACAAGCTGCAGACAACAATTTTCACACTGCGGTGGTGAAAAGCTTGTTCCGTCCCTTCCGTGCTCTGGCTCTCCCCAGCAGCTCCACACCTCTCTGTCTCTTCTGCAGATTACATACTATATAAATCTCCAGCCCTCTGCCACCTTGCACACTGCCATTTAATTCTTCATCAATTCCCCAAATCCTCTTGGTTTTGATAGATGTGCCATTTAATTCTTCATCAATTCCCCAAATCCTCTTGGTTTTGATAGATGAGCCCTGCATTCCTGCTGAGCTGTCTGGCTTGGAGGAATATTTGAAGAGTAAACCAAATTAATTAAAAAGATAAGTGATGGCACTGGTCCTTGAAGGAGCTAACAAACCAAACTAACAAACCAAACAGGTTTTGATAACTAATTTTTGCATAGCAAAGGTTTGCTACTTTACACAGTGGAGCTATTTAATTTAATGCAAACCTCTTTTTACAAACTCCTTTCAAAATATGACAGAACAAGTCTGCAAAACAATTTGTTGAGGCAGTGAATAATTAGTTACTGAAACATGCATGAAGGAAACCTTTCTGAAAGTTCTCTGAAAATGTTAATACACCCATTACAAAATACTACCCGGGGAAGCTCATGGAGAGTCATGATGCCAAATTAAGAAGCAAGTCCCTTCAAATAAAAGAGCGATTTATACTTTGTGTACAGAATTTTATTGGAATGCTAATTGTGGATGGGCAGTAAGACTGGCTAATGAAAATGTGCAAAGTCTGTTTTCCAGAAGCTTAGGAAGAGGTAATATTCTACCCTCATGTGCTAAAAAAGTACCTTTCTGCATATACATGTGGAAAGATTAGACTAGACTAGACTAGACTAGAATAGACCAGGTTGGAAGAGACCTTCAAGATCATTGCATCCAACCTATCATCCAACACCACCTAATCAACTAAACCATGCAACCAAGCACCCCATCAAGTCTCCTCCTAAACACCTCCAATGATGGTGACTCCACCACCTCCCTGGGCAGCACATTCCAATGGACAATCACTTTCTCTGTGTAGATCTTCTTCCTAACCTCCAGCCTAAACCTCCCCTGGTGCAGCTTGAGACTGTGTCCTCTTGTTCTGGTGCTGGTTGCCTAGGAGAAGAGACCAACCTCTGCCTGTCTACAACCTCCCTGCAGGTAGTTGTAGACAGCAATAAGGTCTCCCCTGAGCCTCCTCTTCTCCAGCCTAAGCAACCCCAGCTCCCTCAGTCTCTCCTCACAGGGCTTGTGTTCCAAACCCCTCACCAACTTTGTTGCCCTTCTCTGGACACTGAAACTGCTCACATCTCTCTAAACATTAATGTCATAGCACCCGCACAGCCATTCAAAGGACACAGCCATGAAGCAGCACCATAAAACTTTAATGCCACGCAACCGTTTCCCGAGGTTAAGTAACAAGGTAAAGAATTGTCACAAAAGTGCTAGGAACAAAACATTCCAAACAAGTCCCTCAAAAGATTGGCTGTTCCAAGAACCAAAAGAGTAGTTTAATTTATTAGATAAACCTTATCTAGTGAATAATTAACAGGGTAGATTCAAGGTAAAGTTCAATATTGACTGTTTCTTTTGTATTTGTTGTTGTGACTGAGATATTTTCGTTTTAGTGTCTAAAGAAGGGTTATACCAGGTAATCCCAGCAGGATCAGACAGATTTATTCATTTAATGGGTTGCAGTGATTTGATTTTTAAATTTAAGTTATACTTTTGATAAGTAATCATGGTCCACAGGATGATGTAATCAGTTTTGTGTACACAAATGTTAAATGAACACTGTGGTTGAGGTCACAGTATTAGTCAGTCAAAAGGCTGAAAATATTCTTTCTGTAAATGAATGTTTATGAAATTGAGGATTAGGTACTAGGGCCCCTGTGTCTTTTAGCACAAAGCACAACTATGAAGTAAGCTTGTGAAGTTAAAACTGTTGTTTGGTCCTGTTGCCACTTCTGAAAGGTGAGGAAATGCACTGTAGGACAGGTTTTGCCATGAGATAGGTAGGATTAATTACATTGATCAAGAGAGATGTGCATTTATCTATGGGAAGAAAGAAAAAAACTCACTTTGAGATCCAGCTGGGACTTAGTTTAACTTTACCCAGACTTTTTATGGGTTTCAGTCATTACCATGAGAGTGGAGAATATTCTTTTGACTTCACTTTCTCTAGCATATGTGCATATTAATGTGCATAGTTAAGAATAAGATAATCTCTACTGAAACAGGTACAGAATAACAGAACATTGGGGAGTAGAAGCGAGATCATCCAGCCCAACACCCCTGCTTAAAGCAGGGTTACCCACAGCAGGTTGTCCAGGATCGCCACGTCCAGGCGTGTTTTCAGTCTCCACAGAGATTTCACAACGTCCCTGGGCTGCCTGTTCCAGTGCTCCACCACACCGAAACTAATTAAGTTTTTCCTTATGTTTAAAGTGAAACTACTTGCTGTATGCTTTACTTTCCCTTTCTTCGCCTTCCCCACAGCGAGCACCTAACGCAGTAGCTATTAGTCCCCGCGTAACGCTTTCTAGGAAAGCGCTCGGAAGGAGCACCGAAGCCCGAAGTGAACAAGAGAGGCGATACACAGGCCACCGCGGGCTGTCCCGGGATGGTCCTGGGCGGCTCAGAGACGGGGGCTGGCTCCGACCCGTCCCGTCCCGCCCCACCGCCCCCGGGGCGGGCCGCCCGTAGCCGCGGTGGCCCATATAGGGGCGGCCCGGGGCACCGAAGGCATTGGCTGCGGAAGGGAGCGTGGCGGTTTTCTTAGCTCCTGCGGGAAGCTTTCCTTGGGTGACTCAGGTGAGCCGCCGGACAGGGTCCGGGGCTCGGAGGTTGCTGTGCTTCCCTCTGCTGGGCCCGGCTTCAGCCGGTTAGAGAGCGACCTTCCCCCGCAGGCTCCTCCCGGAGAGAGGTGGTTAGCTCATCGTGCTAAGCCATGGCCTCGGTACCCTCCGCCGGCTGTCTCCTGGCCAAGAACCAGTACTATAGAAGTAAGTCCTTGGTGTGGGGCGGGAGCTGCCTTTTCCCCTAGTCCCCTCCCGGGCGAGAGGGCATCCTCTGGAGGAGGGAAATTGAGCCCCCCGAGCCCGTCCCGGGAAGGCGTCTGCATCGTCACCGCTCAGCAAAGGTCAGAAAGCGTCTCAGGTGGTGTCTGGGTGAGCTGGAGGGAAAAAAAAAAAAGGGGTGTTTACCTGGTAGTTTTTAATTGTTTGGAAAGTTTTCAGCCCGTCAAGGTTCTTCAGTTTTCTTGAGCATCTGCTTCTGGTTATTAATCGCGTTTTTATTTATTTAGAAGTGTGGGGTGCTTTTGTGTGTGTGTTGGTGTTTTGTGTTGTTTGTTTTGTTTTAATTGTAAACCAGAAAGTGTTACCCCAGCAATCTCTGGCTTCTAGCTGCCCTTCATCTTTACTGTTCAGGTGTGGGTAGAACACAAAAGGAACTCGCATTTTTTGTTTTTAAGTACGTGAAACAATCACTGGTCTGAGAGTACACCTGGTGTATTAGGATCTCTCTGTACAGGATGGGTGCTGTGGTGTGGGTGTAGTATTTGGTTGTACCACAGTAGAAGGCATGGAAATCAAATTGTTTTGGGCTTGAATAGTCAAGAACAGACTCATTTGTTTCGATAGCAACGTGTGCATTATCATATGGTTTGTCACTGAATTCACTGGAAGTTGTGCAAATAAATCTTAGCATCTTTTTAAGTGAGCAGTAAGTAAACTAAGATTAACTTTAAAAAACTGCAGTAGAGTGATGAATCTAATATAGAAGTCACAGTCTGAAGCTAAATAAACTTCTCTTTTGGATTCTTTCCTCCAAGATAGCAGCATGTCTGAAAAATAATTGGCATAGTAATAGTGTACTCTCTTGAAGGATCTTTTGTTTATTTTCATTATCTGTGTCTGTTTTCCGTGAACAGCAAGACAGAACTCGGAATCCAGCGCTTCTTCTAGCTCCTCCTGCTGTTCAGATGCTGTGAATGCTACAGAGCAGGATAAAGCGTTTCATGGTATTGTTCCCTTCTTTCAAATAGTCGTCTAGTTTTGCCTGTTTTTCAGCCAGTGCCTAATGGTGTGGGTTTTTTTTCTCTTTTGGCAGGGTTACCTGACATAATTGATACATATTGGTGGATAAAAAGCTTTTTTCATAGCGAGCCGCCACCACCAACTGTTGGCAGAAAAACGCTATCGGCAAGCAGGTGAGTCCTGTTTTCAGTGATGGGAATAACTTAACCAACAGGAAACTGGAATGAGTAAAGTGTTACTAAACAAACCACAATCAGCTCTAACAACCTGGGGTGTGCAGTGCTATTTTGATGGCTTAAAATACTGCAAGCACAGAAGTTTCTCATGTTTCCTTTTTAATAAATGAACTCGTGCTATTTCACATAAAGCAGGTGGTAGTCACTCCTTGCTGCTCTGCATTTATAGTGATACTTACTTCATCCTCTACCTGTAGCACTTGCACACCTATTTATGCTGTTTACACATTTTACTTTGTTCCAAAGCTGATATGAATGCATTCAAAAATACTTGGGCATATATATTTTCCTCCAAGATGTTTAATGATAATTCTACTCACAGTGGGTTTGTTTCTCTTTCTACAGTACCAACAGTTGAAGGGGACAGCCCTCTGGCTTCATTGACCGAGATACTACATACAGGCTTGTTTTTGACCAAGAGGCTTGGGATCTTCCTAACGTCTGGGTTCAGCTGCAAGAAGAAAACAAAACCTGTGGGAGAGTGGAAGAGTGTATTTTCAAAACATTTGTCAGTAGCTTAAATGATATTGCTTAATGGACTTGTCCATGGCCTACCTTGTTCATTACAGAGTTGCAGTAATTTGAGATCTCTCTAATGGAAGGTACCACAGTTTAACTATCCTGATGACTTGGATTGTTAGAGAAATGACAGTCAAAGTAAAATATTGTAGATCTAGAAGTATGCACACTGAATGACTTTGCTATAGGTGATACTGCTAAGTTCTACCCTTAAGATATCAGATGTGTGCTGATGTAAACAGGATTCAGAGATGTAGTCCAGAGTAGGACTGCTGTGTGGTACATGTTTTCTATTAAGTGTTTATGTATGAATTACAGGGAGTGATCTTGCAAGAATGCTTCTTAATAGCTTTGCTTTTAGAAAGCTCAGTTATACAAAGAAACAATAGTTTGATCCCTTTGTTCGAGCAGGGTGCATGGATCCCATCCTCAAATAACCAGCTACAACTTCTGTCTGAGTCTATGCACATTGGTATTTGAGGGCAGAAGAGATGTATAAGGAGCCAGTAATTGTAATGGGCACTGACATCTTCCAAACAGAAGAGCAACCTTAATCAGAGTTGATACTCCTAGCTCTGTTTTAAATTATTCTCACCTTCTGTGGTGCTGCTTGAAGAGCTACTTATTCTCAAGTGACTAATCCTTTCAATAGTCACTGTTGTCTGTCAGTTATGTGCCAGATCTGGCAGTGTTCAATGCAAAACAATCACATTAGTGTCATTAGCCAAGTCTGCCTTTGTTATGATTCATGCTCTTGAAAGACAGTGTAACATAGCTTCATTTGGTCTTCAGCATTGCAGATCAGTACATCAGATTGTTTTGTTGTTGTCTACTGGGTATAACTGAAATGTGTCAGAGGCCATAGGAAATAACAAGTATTTGGCTAGATAATATAATTTCTGTAATTATCTATGCAACTTCTTTATATGCTGTCACTAGACCTACCTGACCTTTGTCCATCACTGGGAGAGCTAACAAGAACAAACACTGTAGCAAAAATTTCTCATTATAGGTTAATGGTTGTCATGGTTATGCATAAATCCAGACTGTATCAATTGACTGCTTCAGGAAAGTAACAGTTTTGGAGGAGACAAAAACATGGCACATGACAACTGGAAAAAAAAAAACACAATTACAAAACAGTTCAGGAATCTTAAATTGACTTACTGCCATTGTGTAGTTTCATCTCTGTCCTTTAAGTGCACAGAATTGACATTTTTATACTAAGGGTTTTTTGAATAATAAAGATTTAATCAGTATTGGGTCAGACTTATTTTTGGTCTCCAATAACAAGCTGGTGTTCAGTTTTGCTTGTGGGGTGCAGCTGGTGAGTTTGTTTGAGGGTTTTTGTTGGGGGTGGAATAAAATCCCCACAGAAGTCTGTGTTAACATTCTTCCATTAAGTCACTGATATAAAGTGAAAAGAAATGGTAGGAATCTAAGCTAGGAAGAAGATGTGGTAAAGGAAGATTAAAAAGCCAGGCTTGCTAGTTTTAAGAAGGTGGTTGTGTCTCTTAAGGTGCTTGGAGTCACTGAAGAAAGAAATGCTGGAGCTCTTACTGTGCATAAGAGAGACAGGTTTCAGAAACAGTGGAAAAGTAGATTGGCAAGCTTCTATGTTGCTCACTGAGCTGGAGCTACTTCTTTTGTTACATAATCAATGTGGGATATAGAACGTGCCAGGAGACCCAGGAAAAAACCTTCACCTCAAAAAAGTGGAAGTTCAAGAGGATGCTGCATGTTGTTTGCCTTCCTCTGCTTAGCCTGTATGAACTACTTTTTGTAATAGCATCATGGGGATATGCTTTGAAGAGGCACCTGCCTGCATTCCCCATCCCTCACTGTAATCAGCTTCATGTTGCAGCAGCAGCAGCAGCACTGCCAGCTAATAGTTGTGACAGTATTCCAAAGAATTACCCTGCAATGAATCAACTTTATTAAATAACATCTAATGTTTCTATGGCAAAACTCCTGAGGATATGGGTAAATGGGGCAGTAAAGTGCTTGCTGTCAAAGGGCTGCATTTTATTACATCATGGTAATAAGGAAATGTCTATTTTCTTGAATTAAATGTCAATATGAAGTAACTTTGTGGGGGGAAGAAGTCAAAATTAAAATGGTTTTAGAAGAAGCTCAGACAAATTTGAAGGAGAAACTATATTGTATAGCTTAAATGCATCCTGGGATAAGAAAAACAAGAAAATGATTTGATTTTCATACTTATGTGTGTAAGACAGCTACAAATGTTTGATCAAAGATAAATTGCAGTAGAAAAATGGTTTTGTCTGTTAGAAGGGCCATAAGCAGAGACTTATTTTAATGGAGTTAATCAGTGTATTGCTACCAATCTCAAAAAAGTATCAGAAACAGGATTTATGCCAGAATATAAGTCCTAAAATCCAAATGTCACTAAGTTAGGAATGGAGAGATGGAATTGTAAACTTTTCCTGCATGATAGCAGTCATATTTGATTCCATTTCTTTCCTCCAAAGAGAACTTGCATCTGCTGGTCCTAATAATACTCCATCATAGGAGTCAAAAGATAAATCTGTTTGGGTTCAAGAAGGATGAAGTCTTCCTGATGAGCATAGTTAAAGAGAAGTTCATTACCATGGGGTTGTTCTTTCCCAACCTGTTGTAGTTTGGAGGAAATACCCTAAAGTTGCATTTCTTTCCTAGGATTTTCCTGCCTGTATATGAGGTAAGCAAAGCTTCATATTGCTGATGGACAATAGTAAGGATTAAATGTAAAGGCTCTAGCTATTGCTGTGAAATGGGAAATTTTGGGGAATAGGATAGAATAGAATAAACCAGGTTGGAAGAGACCTTCAAGATCATTGTGTCCAATCCATCATCTGACAGTATCTAATCAACTAAACTGTGGCACCAAGCACCCCATCCAGTCTCCTCCTAAACACCCCCAATGATGGTGACTCCACCACCTCCTCGGGCAGCCCATTCCAATGGACAATCACTCTCTCTATAAAGAACTTCCTAACATCCAGTCTAAACCTCCCCTGGTGCAGCTTGAGTCTGTATCCTCTTGTTCTGGTGCTGATTGCCTGGGAGAAGAGACCAACCCCCACCTGGCTACAGCCTCCCTTCTGGTAGTTGTAGAGAGCAATGAGGTCTCCCCTGATCCTCCTCTTCTCCAGGCTAAGCAATCCCAGCTTCCTCAGCCTCTCCTCACAGGGCTTGTGTTCCAAACCCCTCACCAACTTTGTTGCCCTTCTCTGGAACACTGGCCTTTACTGCAGGAGCAAGGATGATGAATGAACCCCTTTAAGAAGAATGTCTTTCAATGCAAGACTGAACAGTGAATCAATCAGCAAATCAAACTTGATTTGAGTTCTTAGCAATAAGTAATCTTTTTTTCTACTACATGTGGTGATTAATACTCCCACAAACAATGCAATTTAGTGTTCCTCTGTAGCTTCTTTGGAAAGGAAATTTCTCCTTGTGGTATTATAGCATTCTGAGATTTTAAAATATGTCCAAATATCTCTTCTTTTCTTTTTCTTTTTTTTCCCCTAATGATCTTAACTAACCATTCATTTTTTTTTCTCCTTGAAAGGAGACCCTCTCTTATTGTCACTTCTCAACTCTTCTGCAATGGAAAAACTCAGCAGGGTTCATTCAGCCCTTCCTACCAGGATTAATGTTGTTTGCAAAACATTTCTCAGTTTATTGCACTTGCAGATGGTGACTCTGAAAATTTTGACCATGATCATGTTTGGTGCCTTGGCTGACTTTTCAGTGATGGAAGGATTCTGTCAGCTTTCTCTTGTCACGCACTCCATCATGTGCCATTTGAAGCTGTTCTGGCAGTAGCAGATGTGCAGTGATCACTGTATGTGATCACTGGAAGACAGCTCTTTGTAACAGAAAGAGGCTATCACTAATAGGGGAGAGAATCTGATCAGGATATTGGGAGGAAGTCAGGGGAAAAGCATTTTTTTTCTCCATTTTTTTACACCACTTCTGTGTGTCTCAGAAACTGCAGAGAGAGCAATCAGTTTCTCTGCCCTGTACCAAAAGAGAAGGTTCAGTTCCCAGTCTCAATACTCAGTGGTATGTTCAGAGACATTCTATTGACTTTTGCTCAAAACCTTGTAAAAGTGTAAAAGCTGACAGGACATGATCTGGACAGAGAGATACTATTAGATCAACTAATAACAGGAAAAAAGGGAGCTTGTACACTCAAACTTCTTGCTTTTCTTAGCTGTGCCAGCCACTACATCTCATTAAAACTTTGTTGACTTTGGCTTCAATAAAATTAATTTTCACTTCTACCTGTAAGGCAAAACCCATAATCTCACCTGAACTGTTTAATTGAAGTAGAAGTATTGAGTGGAAGTTAAAACTGTTCTGTCAGCTTCTGAGGTGTGCTGAGGTACAGCCTCTACTATAACAGAAGAGGTCTGATAGGACTGGCTGGACATCAGTCACTCTTGTGGGATCATCTGGACAAGCTGAGGCCAGGATGGTCAGGAGAAATGCATCAGTAGTGGGAACAGCTTTTAAGAACCCACACCATTATTCAGCTTTTGGTTTATTTTGTTTTGATTGGTTTGGGGATTTGTGACTTTGTTTTTGGCTTGGGTTTTCAGTTGTTGGTTGTTTCATTTAGAGGGGTTTTTGTTTGGTTTGGGTTGGGGTTTTTTTTGTGGTAGTGGTGTTGGCTTGGGGTTCTTTTTATTTCTTTTGTTTTTTTTTCCTGTTGCTATTATTGCAACAAGTGAATAAAAAACCTTATTCTGGAGTAGACAGTGTCTGAAAAACACTCTTGTAAAACTCTCAGTGGATGATCACTTTCACCTTTAAAGATCTTCCTCATTGCTGCCAGCTTGAATTTCCCTGTGAACAGCAGTTCAAGGGTTAGTCAGGAATGCATGACTCAACAAGCAAAAAAAGTTTTAAAGTGCTGATTCTACCTCCTCTTCAAGGATTTTGACAGTCATTTCCAAAGAGGTGGTATCATTTTGTTTAATCCCCAGCTCCACTGACTTCAAGGAGTATTTTAGCACAAATAGGAGTGGATCAATAGGTAGAAAACAGCTGGAGCTATGCTTTTTGCTTCTGTGAGTCAAAGCTCAAAGCCAGCTTCTTAGAAAATGTTTCCCCCTGAGCAGTTTACTTATTTCACATTGTGTGAGGACACAAAAACTATTGCTAAGTCAGCCGAAAGAGAAGTAAAAGGTGATGGTGCTGCAGTTTTGGGGTGGCATAAAATGGTAGACAGTTTGAAATCTTGGACACTCAACCACATGGCTTTACCTCAGTTCACTTGAAAACAAAATGCAATGCACAGGTTCCTTAATATCTCAAATTAGAGAAGGTTTAAAGACTTCTACCCATTACACCTGTTCATTTGAAACACAGAAATTCACATTTATGGTAAAAAATCATCTCACAGTAATTTTCAGTCCTCTCTTTGGCATGCACTGTGCATTTTTGTGTGTGTGTTTATTGTCAGATTATATATAAAGCAGTCTCTTCATCTCTAAAACCCTCCACTTTAAATGTTTAATAAAATCTTGGAACCTTCAATAGGTTCTTACAATGAACCTAATTTACATATAATCTACTTTTCTAAGAACCTCTAGACTGTAAGTTTCATCGTCTCATAACAGTGTAGAAGTGAAAAGATAATTCTAGGGGTGAAACATGCAATAAAATAAGCTCTTTTGAATAGGTATTTTCCCATCATATTTTAACCAGGTTGATTAGTTACTTCAGCTCAGACTTACACTATGTTTATGTGAAATCTAGAATGAACCACACTGACAGAGCATGGTAGTAGCTAGACAATTCCTTCATGGCAGTAGCAGACTGAGTGAAGACTTGAATGTAAAAAGCAAGACAACTACGTTGTATGTAGGACTGCCTTCATGTTCTGTCACAGTAAAATTCCTGCCTGCAAAACACACAATCAGTTTTGGAGGCAAAAACTATATATTCCACCAAAACCCCTTTGGTGTTCTCACTCTGTGCTCTTCACAGATGTATTTTTCTAGGTGAAGCATTAGTGGTTTTGTATTTATTTATAATTTCATTGCACAAGAATGACAAGCTGAAATGCATTAAGCAAACAGATTGTTGCTTTCACTACTTGTTTTCCAGGTTGTCATAATTTTTGTCCTACATTGATCTTTTGCCATTATTGCTTAATGTATGTAGTGGGGGAGTTTGTTCTTTGTTTGTCTGTCACCATACTGTGAATGTAACTGAAGTGTTATCTGGAGGGGAAAGCTTTGTAGTGGAAACTTTCTAAACACCTCCACACCATTAAAACTGTGACTAAGAGGCTCAGCTCAGACCTTCTGAGATAAATGTGTGCAGATCCTAAGTCTCTCATGTAAGGACAGCTTTTTATTCTGTATTTTTCCAACAAAGCTTGGACATTAATCTTGAGAAACATCAACCGCTAGGCGTTATAATATTATATGGAGTCTTTATGACTAATTCTATAAATGGCTGTCCTTGCATTTCTTTTTGGGCACTAAAACATCCACAGCATTTATTATATATTTTAAGGGAGGATTTTGCAAGAGTAAGGATGATGATTTATTGGTCAAAACATTCCTCAATCGAGAACAGGCCTTTTTTTGGTACAATATCAGTCAAATCCTACATCCTCTGTATATTTAACTTGCTCACACTCATAATATTTAGTTCAGCCCCCAAACAGGAAAGTCATCTGAGATTTATTTAAACTGGCTGTAGCTCTTTTTCAATGTCACCTAATGCTGAAATCCGGGGAGATTAAAAGTGCTTATCAAAATAAAATAATGTAAATTCATTGATGTTGGATTTGCATTCAAAACCAAAGAGATTATGAAGTAAACAGTTGTGATATTCATTCACACCTACCTAAAATCCTAATTATATGTAGGGATTGCTATGGCTCAGAGAGTCACAGAGGTTAAGTTTTTGTCAATGTTCATTCACTTTCTCTCCTCTCCCCCGGTTGCTCTCTGCACTAATTATAAGTAAGACAATGACAACAACCTTTTAGCACCTACACAAGGATGAAATGAGATAGGAAAGCCAGCAAGGGCAAACAGCAGTCTCTTTAATCCTAGAACAAGTCAGCCTATCTCTAGGGCATATATCTTTCTGACTCATTGGAAAAAAACCCCACGACAACCTCAAACCAAAAAACAAACCAACCCCTCAAAACCTACAAAACCAAAATTAAACTGCTTTGTTGTGACCAGGAAATAATCTAGATGATATTAGAAACTCAGAAAATCATTTCTATCATCTATATTGAGCCAACTCTCAAGTAAGGAAAATTAATTGAAAGAAGCAGCAGCTTTGCTGTAAAACAGGGGATAGGATGGAAGCACAATTTTTACCTTGAGAAAACCTTGACTTTTGGGCTGAAAAATAACAACTCTGACATATGTTGACAAGATATGTTCCTGTGATGGCTAGTGAGAAGGAGTTTTTAAAGACTTCTTTTATGGGCTAGTATTATCAGAAATTGCTTCTCTTGTTTGCCCACTCCCATTTTCATGCACCTTACATTAAAGTGGTTTAGGTCTTTACGGAGGAATCTGTGATGTGCTGCAGCCAGGCAAAAACTCCCTGAGATGTATCTCAAGCATGTACTTAATTCAAAATGTTGTGACTGGGGACAGGCTGAGAGAGCTGGGGCTGTTCAGCCTGCAGATGAGAAGACTGTGGGGACACCTTCTAGCAGCCTTCCAGTACCTGAAGGGGGCCTGCATGAAACCTGGGAAGGGACTTTTTACAAGGGCTTATAGTGAAAGGACAGGGAGCAATGGCTTTGAGCCTGAGGAGGACAGATTTAGACTGGGTATTAGGAAGAAATTCTTTCCAGTGAGGGTGGTGAGACACTGGAACAGGTTGCCTGGGGAGGTTGTGGATGTCCCTTTCCTGGAGGTGTTCAAGGCCTGGTGGGATGAGGTCTCGAGTGACCTGGGATGGTGGGAAGTGTCCCTGCCCATGGCAGGGGGGTTGGAACTGGATGATCTTCAAGGTCCCTTCCAACCTCAACCATTCTATGAATCCATGAATCTATGAATTTCAGAGCAAACATAATAATAATAAAATATAATAATCTGTTACTACAGATTTTTTACAGATCTTTCAGTGAAAGAGCAGAAAAAAAAGAAAGCCAAAGCATTTTGACTGACCATAATGACTGTTACAGGGAAATGTAGTGTGAGGAATAAACCAAATATAACATCGACCTGCAACGTCAGAGAGTAACCACTTTACTAATCTCTGAGGAAACAACTCTGCTGTAGTAAATGGTGTATGGGAGCTTGATTTCCCCTTCTTTTGAATGAACAGCAGTAGCAGTGATGTCTCTACTTAGAGCAGGGCTGAGAGAAGGTGAGGAGGAAGGATAAGCTGAACTACTGCTGACTACTGCACATTATCAGAAGGAAAATCTGCAGGCTCATCTGGGGTTCATAGCTAACATAATGATTTCTTGTCACAGAACTAGAGGAGGTTGTCCACCAAGTCACAGTAAAAAAAAACCCCCAGGCTTTTTCTTCTTATTCTTCTTACTCTTTTTTTTTTTTTTTTTTTTTTAAGCCTGACAAACTTTTGCTATAGGAACTGAAAAGCTTTAATGAGATGAAAATCCTTGGGTAAATGGATGCTGGGAAGATGATGCTAGGTTCCAGCTCCTGAGAATTTATTTCTGAAACTTAGCTACATATATTATTATGCTTTTGATGTGCATTTAAAGTAATGCAAATTCATTAACTGAAGTTACTTTTTATTTACATAATTTACAATAGAAGGAGCCATGCAGTTTGTGGCAGGATATATATAAAGACATATTTTTAGTAGGATTTCAGCTACCTCAATATCCACTTAGTTGATGAAAGGAATGCCTTTTCAGTGTGAACAAATAAGAAATATTTTTATGATAGCTTTTCAGGATTGAATAAAACTGTTCAGCTAAAAGCAATTTCCAGTTAATAAACCTCACTTCCATTTCCCTCATGTGGAGGAGCGACCTAGAAAGAGCACTGCTTCTATTTGGCTGTGAAATACTGTGCTACAAATAGAGGATGAGGAGTTCACCTCATGTAACTCCCTATTTCCAAGAAATCCAAGTGCCTCTAGTGCTACATAAGTCACCTAGGACACTGGAGCTGAAGTAACTGCACTGAGGCTTGCTTAGCACTGTGCTATAATTAGTTGGCAAGTCAATTCAACATTTATTTCAAGTGTATGAAGGAGAAGCAGGTTCATGAATAGATAATAGAGAAGGCCTACATTGTCTGAACACATTAGTTTAAAAAAGTGTTCTTAAAATACAGGCTTATTGAAAGTATGTATTTGAAGATCTTAGATTATTCCATTTGCATTTGCATATGTATTACATGTGCATTAAACTTGCATTGAATTATTTTGCCTCAGCTAAATAAAAGCCCTCATCCCTGATGCTTCATTTTTATGAGCCTCCTACAGTCATGTGCACAAAGGCACATGGGAGAGGAGAGAAAGAGTTCTTTGTACTTTCAGTGTTTACTGAGTAGCACAGTTTTGGGTCATCACAGAACGTAGGCACAATTTGATCAGTAAAAGCATAAGCAGAATGTCTGTTGAGAATGTTCTTTTGAGACTTACCAAGATTTCTTTCAGCATTGTCTAATTAGCCTTGCTTTCTGGCGCAGCATGAAATGAGGATACAAAGAGTTCTCAACTTGTGGGGTTGTTTCTTGAGCTGTACAGTGAAAATCAACTTTTTGCAATGCATAGAGTCAGTATTTAAGGATATGGAAGGCCAGGAATATTTCTGCAGGGAGAGACAGGAGCAGAGAAGGTGGAACATAAAACACTCTGACTTCAGCTTGCTGCTTCTTTCTGCAATTTGCTGAAAATTCTCAAGTGACCATTTGTTATCAAGTTGATCTTTTTTCCCCCCATATTGTAACTATTCTACTTTTGCCAGCCAAGACTCTGGCTGGACAGGAATGGGAATACTTAACATCACTGATTTGTAACGTGTGGGGTCTAAAAGGTGGAATTAAAAGCTAACATCAATAGGTACAAGCTTTTTCTTTCAGTAAGGAGTAAAATGTTATTACAAGGCTTGTATTAACATAAGGGTAAAGCAACAGTGTTGTATCTTACCAGATAAAAAATAATAATAGTATTTCTGGAACAAATTTAGATATTTTAGGCACATACATACTTTACAACGCTCATTGAAGTGCATAGTATGCATTGAACTACAGCCCCTTCCCCCCAAAATTAGCATTACTATATTATTGCAAGCAACACAGTGTTCAGCAATTTCCACTGAAACTCTTATTAGCATACCCTAATTTTTCTGGCTGTGTAATCTTAATCTGTATTAGCATCGCTCTTTATTTTCTTCTTTCATATAAAGTGGGTAATGCTGCATGTCTTTTTAAAAGCAACCTATTTCATTTCTCAGCTTCCTCTCTTCCATCTCATATCAAACCACCAGAGCACCACTAATGATGCCTTTGCCTAATTAGTGGGGCCTGTACTAGGATAAGTTTATAATCAAGGATGCTGTGCAATGGCGCTTGCAGTTCTGCAGGGGAAGTTGTTTCTGAACAGAGTGAATTCTTATAGAGCAGTTTTCTTTTTCTTAGCAAGTTGCTTCATTCTTTTCTTCTATGGTTTTGTGTGTACACAGAAACTTAACATTTAGAAATGGTCATCTTTTATATTTTAAAATGGATTTTATTGCTAAAATATATCAATACAAGAACTTAAATGGTAATTTTAATATTCATTATAACACTTATGCAAGCATAAAGATCTGAAGATCCGTGCAATTAAACTTTTCTGCCTGAACAATAGTTCTGATGCGCTCACCTCGGCAATGAGGCTGGTGAGAGGCCTTGAGCACAAGCCCTACAAGGAGGCTAAGGGAGCTGGGATTATTTAGCCTGGAGAAGAGGAGGCTCAGGGGAGACCTTATTGCTGTCTACAACTACCTGAAGGGTGGTTGTAGCCAGGAGGGGGTTGGTCTCTTCTCCCAGGCAGCCAGCAACAGAACAAGAGGACACAGTCTCAGGCTGAGCTAGGGTAAGTTTAGGCTTGAGGTGAGGAGAAAGTTCTTCACAGAGAGAGTTGTTAGCCATTGGAATGTGCTGCCCAGGTGGTGGAATCACCCTCCCTGGAGATGTTCAAGAGGGGATTGGACATGGCACTTGGTGCCATGGTTTAGTCCTGAGGTCTTGGGTGACAGGTTGGGCTTGATGATCTTTGAGGTCTCTTCCAACCTTGGTGATTCTGTGATTCTGTGCTTTTGCTTCTTTTTGCCCATATGTAAGGAAGCCCACACCCACAATTTTTTTAGCATTCACACAACCAATTCTGACAACTTTGCCAAAATGAGGCATGTAGGATCAGATCTAATGATTCATTTACAAGTTATTATTGGGTTTTTAATAATAATATTAAATGGATTTAGAGTATTTACTGATAGCAAAAGAAAAAAAAAACTCCTCTGATTTATTTTAAGATAGTTTTAAACTATTATTATTTTCTTTCAGTTAAATGACTTTACTTTTTCTCCCCTTGACATGCTGTCTGAGGTAAGAAGCTGTGAGTACTCAGATTAGGGCAAATGGATTATATTGCAAAAACAGTTCTGAAATTTCACTTCAAACTCCTGGTCCAGATTCTAGGCCCCAGCCCTCAACGAAATCTTTATATCTGAAAAGTCTCTGCCATCTGTTCTTTGTCACAGACCACTAGCATCAGCTCAAGCCAGAAGTAATTATGCTACATGAATGAAGTGAAACAAGTTGATTTTCCACAAGCTTTACTATTACAATATTTATTAGAAGTATCAGAAACATTCATTGTAAAGCATTATACAGGAATTAAAAACATTAAAAAGAACAGAAAATCACATCGTCAGATCCAGCCAAAGCTTTGCTCTTCATGCAGAACCTGCAATTACCTATGCACATATTAGAAACATATAACAGAACTTAAATTACTCTTTTTAATTCTTGAAGGCCGTCATATTTAAATCCAACAGCTTATAATATTGGGGGACTGTTCCATAATATTGGTTTTAAAGTACTTCCTTCCCCGCCCTGGAAAGTCATAAATTAAGGCACCAAGCAAGGGTTTAAACCATTTGTCATCAGCTCTGTATGCTTGCTACTGTTTATTGTCTTCAGAAACTTCTGAAACAATAATCATTTAATTAAACCAGAATTTTATCATACCTTGTGTACACACACTAACTGTGCCATATTCATTAAGCTCTCTGAAAAGCAACATCTAACTGATGCATATAGAGAGTGCTTGTGAGGATTAAATAAAGACAGACTTGTGTGTTGATTTAACTCAGTGAGGTCATTACTGTGCTAGGAAATGTTCTGAATTAAATAACATTTAAATACATACTGTAGTGTAGATGTTTAAAGCACTCAGAGCAATGCTTTCTGGACAAGATATAAGCAGGTGAAGACCTTTATTATGTTATATAGCATATCAGAAGGCACATGTGTCACATCTCAACTGGTCATTTTCTACTGGCATACGTGTAATTAAGGCATACAATAGGTCAAAATAACAAAACAATATTTTAACACATCCAACCAAATTCTGCCTAGTTTCTCTCCTTCAGTTACAAGGTGTTTACATTACTCTCAGAGTCAAAGAGAAAACATAGCTTTCTCTAATTTGAGCAAAGGAAAATTTTCCTTATAGCCTTCCACAGCTGTCCAAAAACAACCTCTTCCCACAAATACATTGTGAGGTTTATGCATGTCTCTGTCCAGATAGCTAATCATATGAATAAGGATCAAGAGCCTTTATTAGAAATCTTCTCTCCAGAAGAAGCAATCAGTGTTATTGTGTTTATATAAATCACAATTCCTCCATAGGTGCATGAGTTAGCTATGTGTGTGTACCAGAGTGGATTGATGTGAACATTGAGGCTGTTTGGTGGGAAAAAGCAGAGGGGATGTAGAAAGGAATATTCAGTGGAGAGCATGTGCAGAGTCAGACTTCCAAAGTGATGAACCATAGAATCAAAAAGGTTGGAAAGGACCTCAAAGATCATCAAATCCAACCTGTCACCCAACACCTCATGACTGTTAAACCATGGCACCAAGTGCCACGTCCAATCGCCTCTTAAACACCTCCAGGGATACTGACTCCACCACCTCCCTGGGCAGCACATTCCAATGGCTAACAACTCTCTCTGTGAAAAACTTTCTCCTCACCTCCAGCCTAAACTTCCCCTGGCACAGCTTGAGACTGTGTCCTGTTGTTCTGGTGCTGGTTGCCTGGGACAAGAGACCAACCCCCTCCTGGCTACCACCACCCTTCAGGTACTTGTAGAGAGCAATAAGGTCTCCCCTGAGCCTCTTCTCCAAGCTAAAAGGAGAATCTAAGAGTCTAAGATCTATGGACCTTACAGGGATGCTATTTCCTGCAACCCCAAATACCATTGGAAGCTGCTGGACTGAGATTAAGTTTGAAGAAACCTGCAAGGGCCTGCTGGCTGTGGAGAATGTCTGCGTTCCTAAAGCATTTCATTTTGATCTGCCAAAAGATCAGAAACTTGCTGTGCTTAGAAAGCTTTGGTGTCTTGTGATTCTTTTGACATGTGCTGCTAAAGAAAAATAGCAGGCAAACTCCTCACAAGGCTTTTGGCTGAATTTAGGTCCTGTCACAAAGCATTTAATTTTGTTCCAGGATATTATTTACCCTAATTTCAGGTAAAGCCATTGTGAGATAGCCATAAATCATAGCCCCATGTGTTTACTCCTGAATACTTGAAACACACATCTTAAAATACATTGATTTGCCAAATCAGAGGCCTGACAAAAAAAAGGTGGTATCTATTCCTTCAGAGAGGTTTCTCTTGCACTCTCTCCTTGCAACTGAAAAGTACAATTAAGGTACTATTGGAGGTTAAATAAAAGTAATGTCAATAACATCTTCTCCTATAAGTGAGTGAGAAATTGTTTCTGCAGAGTGCTCAGGCACTGTAATGAGCTGCAGGGAAGAAACACTTAACTCTTTAAATGAGCTTTGGGAGCACTGGAGTATTAGCTATTAGGAACTGAATTTACCTTAAACTTGTCTTCACCCATCCCTGTAGATTTATATCTACGAAAGCTAAAGATGCTAGACCTTAAGATGGAAAATGGACTCATCCAACCCACAGGACACTTATCTTCCTCATCATCTGCCTGCATCTTTCCACAGGCAGATAGAGCTGTTGTGAGACTCATGAGGACCAGGCCTTAGAGCAGAAAGAGCTGAAAGCCCTCATCTATCACTTACCCACTAGATGACAGGCATTGCCGTGTAACTCAGCATGATGACTGCTACATGTCCTCTCTGCAACTGCTAGAGCTGTAGGAAGCAGCAATGTGTTGAAGCTGGACTATCAGAGGGGGCTGTGGTTACTCCTTGCCCTTCAGAGGAGTATATTTGAGGTATGGACATTTTCATATTGTCAGAGATTTGAATTTCTTTTGGCTTGTTGTTGTAGACTACACAGACCTGTTCATTCAGTTTATTCAGAAATTTATTGTGCTGCTAGTAAATCCTGGCTGGTTTAATGTTGTAGTATAGGTGTTTGATCACCCTGAGCACAGCTTCCAGGACAAGATGTATGTAGGCAAAGACATTTATTATGTTATACAGCAAGACTATATACTCAATCAGAAGGCACATGTGTCACATCTTCATTGGTTGTTTTCTACTGACATGCATGTAATTAAGGCATACAATAGGCTAAAATAACTAAACATTATTTTAACACATCCAACCAAATTCTGCCCAATTTCTCTCCTTCAGTTACAAGATGTTCACATACTTTTCTAAGTCAAAGACTAAACATAGCCTTCCTAAGCTATCCGAAAACACCCTACAGGTTAGGCCACACCTTGAGTACTATGTCCAGATCTGGGCCCCTCAATTTAAGAAGGACATTGAGACTCTTGAACATGTCCAGAGAAGGGCAACAAGGCTGGGGAGAGGTCTGGAGCACAGCCCTGTTAGGAGAGGCTAAGTGAGCTGGGATTATTTAGCCTGGAGAAGAGGAGGCTCAGGGCAGACCTCATTGCTGTCTACAACTACCTGAAGGGAGGTTGTAGACAGGAGGGGGTTGGTCTCTTCTCCCAGGCAACCAGCACCAGAACAAGAGGACACAGTCTCAAGCTGCACCAGGGGAGGTTTAGGCTGGAGGTGAGGAGAAAGTTCTTGACAGAGAGATGTTAGCCATTGGAATGTGCTGCCCAAGGAGGTGGTTGAGTCACCGTCCCTGGAAGTGTTTAAGAGGGGATTGGACGTGGCACTTGGTGCCATGGTTTAGTAGTCATGAGGTGTTGGGTGACAGGTTGGACTTGATGATCTTTGTTCCAACCTTATTGATTCTATAATTCTCCTCCAGTTTAAAGGCTAGTGTACTCTTTGAGGTGTCAGAATGTTTAAAGAAATAAAATACACAACTAAGCTTTGCTTATTGCCAAGATTTATGTTCTAAACTTAAGCAATATCCTTTTTTTTTTCGGTTATGGTTAAAAAAGAACACCTAATTATACCAGTATTATATTATGTAAGATACAGGTGCTCTTAGAAGTCTCATTAAATTCAACCCCAATAAATTACTGGTTCTGCGTGTGTTCATTTTGTACAGCATCTTTTGGAAGCAGTCATTGAAAGGAGGTTTTGTGAGTAATCTCATTTTCAGTTTATTTTGCATGACTATTAAGTACAGAGAGCAATATGGGCACAGATGCATACACACACCCCCCACCACCCTCCCCCCCCCCAAATTAATAAGAAACTATAATTAAATTGAGCCTTACACATGTTTCTGCAGGTGCTCAGACTGCTTGGTATATTCCTGAGAATCAACTTAATTCTATATTCAGTATTTGAATATCAGCTGAGAGTATTTGATCCTCCTCTTGTTGAAAACAACTGCTGCTTCTCGCTGCTGCTACAGGCATTATTTAAATGTATTGTTGCTATCACCAAATACATTTTAATATGTTGATTTTAATGTTGTATGTGGGCACTCTAAAAATGGCTTTATTCCTGTGTCTTTAAGTTTAGGACTTGATTTATATTGACAGTATTGCTTTCATAAGGAAATTTTATGTTCCAGTGCTCTGTAGAAGGCTTTAGTATCTAATTTAAAGACTTGATAGCTATTGGAGAGCCAGAGGCTTTTCTCTGACACTATAGCCTGCAACAAAAGAGGCGATAACTTGCTTCTGCAATATTTCTGAATGAGCCAGATAAAGATTTCTCTCCTGAATCCACATAATTATAATATGTAGGCATCATTGCAGAAGAACCGTTTTAGCCCCTAGAATCTGAAACTGCTACTTTCGGTTTTCTTGCTTTACCACCGCAAGAGCCTGGGTAGAAATCAATAAACTGCTATAGCCTTGTATCTTTTCATCTAAAAGGGTGTTCCAGATTTTCATTTCAGAATGCACAGTGACCCCAAAGAGAAATGCTTTCAAAATACCAGTAGCAAAACATCTTTGCATTGTATTGTGGTCAAGAGATGAGACAAACCTGATAACACAAATACTGTCGCAGCGCATCTGCCCTGTTCAGTTTTACCTCCTGTTGTACGTGTTCGTGTTGGGAACATGGGCACAGTAAACGTTTTTTCCACTTGACTGGGATGTTGGGTCTTTATAAAGCATCATGTTCTCTCAAGGATTACCCAGGAGCTACATTCCACCCTACACAGCACAGATCAAGCCTCAGTTGAATTTGCATAGTTTTGCTCCTTCTCAGCTGATTATGAGACAGCCCAGGTGGACGTGAAAGCTACAGCCTTAAGAAAACAATGGAAATGGAACATGATGTATAAGTAGCTCTGCTAAGAAGATGACTGCAGACTTTTTCTCTGCTCACTAGCTGATCTTGCAATGCCTCATAAAAGTTCCACAGGACTAATGGGTTCCCACAGGCAATAAGGAAAACTTTCTTTCCTTGTTCCAAGTGCAAAATAATATTCTTTATGAAGCTTTTAAAAGCATAGTATATAATGAGGCATCAAGATAAAAATCCCTCTTACACAAGGCAAGATACCACAAGGAACTTCTCTGTACAACTGCTTCTTCAAGCCATGGATAATAACCTCATTAGCAGTAGCCAGAATAAATATCCTGCAGCTGAATTGCAAGCAAAGATGCAATGCTGTATCCTGAATCTGGAGAACTTTTTATGTTGGCTAGAGACTACAGCAAAATAAATTACTTAGGGTTTCCATTTTGGTGCTGAGTGTACCTTCATCCATTAAATACTCAGGTGTTCAGAAAAAAAACATGCCAATGAAAGCACTTTACATATACACAGATATCACTCTTGGAGGCGATGCTTTGCATCCAGAAGAATAGCTGAATTAGCATATCTGCAAGGCAGGGAAAAGTGACAGATTGCTTTCTACAAAGCAATCACACAACTCACACTGGCAACTCTTTGGTATGCCACAGCAGTATTGATCCAGGAGACACGTCACAATCAATCAGGCTCTCAGGGAACCGTGGAAGAATTGCAACTGCTGAAGTTAACTAAGCAAATAGCAAAAAGTTTTATGGAAATTAAAAGTGACTGGTTTCAGCTACAGATACCTACCACCCTTTTTTTACTGTAGCTTGCTCGAGTAAATAATTATGTGAGCTTATTAACTCTTAATAACTCTGAGAGCATACTCCAGCTCACCTTTATTAGTGCTGGGAGTTGTTTTGCATGAGTGATATAAAGAACCCCATAACATTGTGCAACTGAACTGTGATGGGGTACAGAAGATCAACCTATTGGATGGTGCAGGGTTGCAACCCAGCATGGCACAATAGCTGTTTCTCATTCAACTAGAAAGCCTTGAGATGTTTTCTCTTATCAATGAAGTCTTTTATGTTTGCAACGCAGACTTTGTGCTCAGAAACACAGGAATAATGTTTGGTCTACTGTGTACACTAACCAGACAAAGAAATGTGCAGTGAACCTGGAGATAAAGGGTGTTTAGTGGTGATCACGCCGTAATTTCATGTGGTAAAGCCTATTTATGGAAGATAATATGTGCCTATTGAAAATCAAGCTCCCTCAGCTCCTGCCAGCACCTGACAAGGACTAAACATAAAGTTTTGCCTGGAGATGTCATAAAAGTGGCCATTGCCTTTCCCTGAGAAAGCAAAAATGCTCAGCTTCAACTCTTACTCACTTATTTTAACCCATGCCAGTTGACAGGCCCACTTCCTTAAATAACTCTACTCCTTTGCTGTTATTCCTAAGATCTCCTATTTTCTGTTTTGAAATTACAGTTTTGCCTGCAAATGGCTGTGACTAACATCTTTATTACAGGACTGAACAACAACAACAACCAACCAAAAGAAAAGAAAAGAAAAAATCTGAAAGGAGAAAGAAAAACCCTGCAGATCAAATGGGTTTGTGCTAAGTCTTATCAGCCTTGCCCTCAGGGCCATTTCACACATTTACTGTGTCTCTGCAACAGAGGAAACAGCTCTTGGCAATGACCTTTTTGAATCTAAGGTATATCTGAAATGTGCAGCAGAGCATGCCATTTCTCACCAGTAACCTTTTTGCCTGCTCTTTTTGGTTCCTTTCACTGTTTTACTCCTTCTGGGCATACCTGGTACTTCCTCTCTCTCTATCAGACAGGCACAAACACACATACAGAGTCTGAAAGGATTCCAAACAAGCTTCTGCAAACTCAGGGGAGCTTTTCTAACGTGGAATTCATGAGTAGTAAAAATCGTTGTTCCCTAGCTAGCTCTCAGCACCTCTTACACCTCTCACACCTCTCTGTATCTCAGGTGGGTTAGGACTCCTTCAGCAGCAGCTCTTCAGGAGGATATCCTCTGATCTACCCATTCTGGAGAGATATACACCTCTACAGCACTGAGCATTTTGCTTGTGCTTCATGGCATTGCCTCAAACCTTGAGCAAATATGCATGCTTAAGGAACAAACAGAACCTAACAGCCTGGGTAACTGTAAAATCCTTTGTAATGGAAACATTTTCAAACAATATATTTTGCCTAGAGTGTCCCTGGAGTATGGATTTCTGTTTGGAAACTAACTAGCATGCTGCAGGATGACTACTACAGACTAAACAGGACACCAGAGACATGCTAAAATGAATCTTAGTCTTATCAGTTATGTAATACAACCAGAAGCTTCTCCAATTTCATTTGAAAGAGATGGTCTGAGGAATAATTAATTGTGCTGCACTGTGATTTACAGTTCTGCACAGACTGATGTATTCACTTCAAGTTTGCAAGGCAAGACTGATGGCCAGTGAAACTGATGAGTGTAACACTGACATTTATAAGCCATTTAACTTATCTATTACTTCGCTGGAAGTAGTCATTACTTATTTTATGGAGTCTCTCGTTCTCTTCATACTTTATATATGGAAAACAATATTAAATATTCTGTTTAGGACAAGAGCAGCTAAATTGTTCAGGTCTGCTAA
Organism: Dryobates pubescens; assembly: GCF_014839835.1. Classification (NCBI taxonomy): domain Eukaryota; kingdom Metazoa; phylum Chordata; class Aves; order Piciformes; family Picidae; genus Dryobates; species Dryobates pubescens. Next base: position 6,298,470 of record NC_071614.1, on the reverse strand, counting down.
GATAATGCTGATGTTAAAAGATTGTCCTCTTAAAGTATCCATGACCCTGCTTACAGAAAGGGACCTGGGGGTACTGATTGACAGCCAGCTGAACATGAGCCAGCACTGTGCCCAGATGGCCAAGAAGGCCAATGGCATCCTGGCCTGCATCAAGAATAGTGTGGCCAGCAGGAGCAGGGAAGTCATTGTGCCCCGGTACTCAGCACTGGTTAGGCCACACCTTGAGTCCTGTGTCCAGTTCTGGGCCCCTCAATTTAAGAAGGACATTGAGACACTTGAACGTGTCCAGAGAAGGGCAACAAGGCTGGGGAGAGTCTTCAAGCACAAGCCCTACAAGGAGAGGCTGAAGAAACTGGGATTGTTTAGCCTGGAGAAGAGGAGGCTCAGGGCAGACCTTCTTGCTGTCTACAACTACCTGAAGGGTGGTTTTAGCCAGGAGGGGGTTGGTCTCTTCTCCCAGGCAATCAGCACCATTCTATTCTATTCTATTCTATTCTATTCTATTCTATTCTATTCTATTCTATTCTATTCTATTCCATTCCGTTCCATTACACTCTATTCTACTTTATTCTATTCTACTCTACTCCCTGAAACCAAGCTGTTACCACAAGAGATGCAGATGTAGCTTGTAGCAGGAGACAATGGATCACTTTTGCAATGAATGTTTTCTGCTTTCTTATATGAATATGCACACCAGTTGGTTTGTGCCCATCACTAACACATCATTGATAAGCAGCTGTTATTTTTCCTAAGCATGAGAATGTCAGACAAGAGCCAGGAGTGTCAGTGCTTGCCAGTATAGATTTGCCAGCAGATTAGAATTTAATTTTACCTCTGTGCGTTGCTTTTCATCAATGCCCACGAAAGTATCAGATCTATGGAGGAGGAAGGCAGATCAAGCACACACATCAATGCCAGCGCTAAGTGTGATTGCATCGTTATCCTAATAATACAGAGAACTGATAAAAAAAGGAGCAGACTGGTGCAACAAATGATTGACACTTAGATGAATTTGGAATGTAACACAGGCTTAAAAAACATAAATACACTGGTTGAGTTCTGCAGCGTCAGATGGAATATTGAAGGTGAAATTTAACAGCTGATACAAACTGCTTTAAATAAAACATGCAAACACCTACTGGTAGTCTCTGATTTTTTTTTTATCTTACAGGAGAAATGCAATTAATTTAAGTGATCTCTAGAAATTATATATTGGTCTTACAAAAAAACTCTAGATAACTTGGAGGCCAGCAGGAGCAGGGAGGTCATTCTGCCCCTGTACACTGCAATGGTTAGGCCACACCTTGAGTCCTGTGTCCAGTTCTGGGCCCCACAGTTTAGGAAGGATGTTGAGTTGCTGGAACATGTCCAGAGAAGGGCAACAAAGTTGGGGAGGGGTTTGGAACACAAGCCCTATGAAGAGAGGCTGAGGGAGCTGGGGTTGATTAGCCTGGAGAAGAGGAGGCTCAGACCATATTGCTCTCTACAACTACCTGAAGGGAGGTTGTAGACAGGTGGGGGCTGGTCTCTTCTCCCAGGCAACCAGCATCAGAACAAGAGGACACAGTCACAAGCTGCACCAGGGGAGGTTCAAACTGGATGTTAGGAAGAAATTCTACACAGAGAGAGTGATTGCCCGTTGGAATGTGCTGCCTGGGGAGGTGGTGGAGTCACCATCATTGGAGGTGTTCAGGAGGAGACTTGATAGGGTGCTTGGTTGCATGGCTTAGTTGATTAGGTGGTGTTGGATGATGCGTTGGATGCGATGATCTTGAAGATCTCATCCAACCTGATTTATTCTATTCTATTCTATTCTATTCTATTCTATTCTATTCTATTCTATTCTATTCTATTCTATTCTATTCCATTCCATTCCATTCCATTCCATTCCATTCCATTCTATTGAGGCTGGTTTTGATGATTCTTTGTGTTCATCCGAGCTCAAATACCAGAGTAACCATTTTCTATTAAGGAAATGGGGAGAAAAGCTACAGGCAATTTGTGGGTTTTATTATTATTATTATTATCATGTATGAGTAAAGAGCTTGTGTTTAAATTAAATATTGAAAAAAAGAACCATTGAAAAAGACAGAAATAATACAATGTCAATTAAAGGAGGACTACAAGTGGATAAAACCAAATGTGTTGAGAAGAAACACTGCAAATAACATTAATGATTTCTGAAAACTGACTGAAAATTAGCCCTTCATGGAAGCCAATGTTCTGAAGCTTCAGTGCCTGCAGATGTCAGCCTGCAGAGGACTGGAAGAATGATGGCTTGAGAGAGCAGCCTACAGGCTTTCACCTAAAACCTTTTGAAAACTTGGGGCCGCTTAGGAAAGAAGAAACACCAACAACCACAAGTGAAATCTCAGTTTCTCCTGAGAGACAACAGTACATGGTCTCATTTTGGGAGAGGGAAATACATAAGAAACTTGGTTTTTAAAATCTTCACTTCCAGCAAGTGCCATGGTGGTTTGAAAAATGTTTCCACCTAACATGAACTTCAGCAAGCTGGAGATGTAACTACTGGTTTGCTAAAAAACACTCACCTCTCATTTTATCATTAATCTAATCACTAATTTGGACCATTCTCTAACAAATGAAACTCTCAGTAATTTCACAAAATCTAGTAGAGCAGAATAGAATAGAATTAACCAGGTTGGAAAAGACCTTTGAGATCATTGAGTCCAACCTATCACCCAACACCATCTAATCAACTAAACCATGACAACAAGTGCCCCATCCAGTCTCTTCCTAAACACCTCCAGTGATGGTGACTCCACCACCTCCCTGGGCAGCACATTCCAATGGCAAATCACTCTTCTGTGAAGAACTTCCTCCTAGCATCCAGCCTAAACCTCCCCTGGTGCAGCTTGAGACTGTGTCCTCTTGTTCTGGTGCTGGTTGCCTGGGAGAAGAGACCAACCCCCCCTTGTCTACAACCTCCCTTCAGGTAGTTGTAGACAACAGTAAGGTCTCCCCTGAGCCTCCTCTTCTCCAGGCTAAGCAATCCCAGCTTCCTCAGCCCCTCCTCATGGGGCTTGTAGCATATAGCATGATTTGCAAAACACCCCATACAATAATGGGCAATCTAATGTGGATTAACTTCAAAAGAACTTTTTGGGTTTCGGGGTAAGATGGAACAAATTCTGCATGCACTACATGTTCCTTCAGGCTCAGAAATGCTGTCCCTTTGCAGGTTGGCTTTACCAAGTTGCAACAGGAACAGCTAGAAGGAAAAAGTAATGCAGTGTATGAAAAATTAAATGGATGTTTATTCCTGGACTGTGCTGGAGGCAGTGTTGCCCGGTTTAGAGGATATCAAAAGTCTTAGTGGGCTTCTGGCTATTAAAGTGGCTCTTAAGTGGGACCTGTCAAGCTATACTCCCTGCTGCTACTTTCTTAAATGGAGCCTCACTGCCCATGTTCATGGTCTTTCTTCTCCACCCAGAGTTTTTGTCTTGCAGCTGAATATTACTGCAGAAACCTGCCCAGCATGCTGCAGATAGAGCTGATGGCTGAAACTGGTAATTCTATAGTTTATTTGTACCTGATAACAAAGCAGGGCATTATGAAGCTGGCTGGAATACAGATATATCTGGTCTTGCCTTTTACTTCAGTGCACATGTAAACTTTAGATATAAATTTTTCAGAGCAGAGCTATGATTTGCAAGGAAAGGTTAACTGCAAATTACAAATTGCTTTGCTTTTACTTGTAAATGGCAATAACTGTCAATACAGGCTATAAAAGTCTATGCCTGGTTCAAATACCATCAAAATAATGGTTTGCTCTAATTGTTATCCACAATTGTTATTCCACATCTACAAAAAGGCAACACAAATGAAGTCACCTATCCCTGCAGGTGAGCATGATCTCTTCTCTAGAATGATCTACTGAAAATATAAATGCTCTTCCCAGAAAAGTTTAAGGTTTGAAGACTCTTTGCCCAGGTGGCCAAGAAGGCCAATGGCATCCTGGCCTGCATCAGGAATGGCCAGCAGGAGCAGGGAAGTCATTGTGCCCTGTATTCAGCACTGGTTAGGCCACACCTTGAGTCCTGTGTCCAGTTCTGGGCACCTCAATTTAAGAAGGACATTAAGACTCTTGAATATGTCCAGAGAAGGGCAAGGAGGCTGGGGAGAGGCCTCGAGCACAGCCCTATGAGGAGAGGCTGAGGGAGCTGGGGTTGCTTAGCCTGGAGAAGAGGAGGCTCAGGGGAGACCTTATTGTTGTCTGCAACTACCTGAAGGGAGGTTGTAGACAGGAGGGGGTTGGTCTCTTCTCCCAGGCAACCAGCACCAGAATGAGAGGACACAGTCTCAAGCTGCACCAGGGGAGGTTTAGGCTTGAGGTGAGGAGAAAGTTCTTCACTGTAAGAGTTGTTAGCCATTGGAATGTGCTGCCCAGGGAGGTGGTGGAGTCCTCATCCCTGGAGGTGTTCAAGAGGGGATTGGATGTGGCACTTGGTGCCACGGTCTAGTAGTCATGAGGTGTTGGGTGACAGGTTGGACTTGATGATCTTTGAGGTCTCTTTCAACTTTGGTGATATTGTGATACTGTGATTTACTTGATGATCTTTGAGGTCTCTTCCAACCTTACTGATTCTATGATTCTGTGACCCAGTTCTCTGTGTGTCAGTGAAGCCTGTAAGTGGGTGCACAGCTGTGATGCGAACATGAGAAGTTCTTCAGCACACTGCACAAACTACAGCCCACCAGAAACTCTGCATTCATCAAATTATTCTAAATATTTAGGGCCCAGACTGATGAAATCCTTTCCTTTCAAAACATTGCTGATGCTTTTAACTGAAGCTGTGGTAACTGCAGTTCTGAGCAGCTACGAGGCACCTCAAATACATGCACACACATTCGCACACATTTCAACCTTGGAGCAAATTAAATTCCATTCAGAGATAAGTGCAGGGTTGACTGGATTCCTTTATGTTATCTATGCCCTACTTACAGAACTGAGATGATTTTGCAGTCTTACAGAAGCTTATCTGTTAAAAGATTAGTGTTCAGACATGACAAGGAAGACAAGGTGAAACTCAAACTATTTTTACCCTCTTATTTATTTTACTGAATTGGGGTTATTTATTTATTTATCTATTTATTTTGCTGGCTGTTAAGGCTTTGTAAGACCTTATTGTTCATTTACCTTTCTTGAAAAACCTTAGTGGAATATTTTAAAAGCTTTTCCATGAATGTGGGATATCACCTCTTGATCCTACAGGAAACAAATGTTCTCAGAAAGTAATGAAGTGTTCTTGAATCACAGTTCAATCTTATAGTTAGGTTGAAGAAGCTCTCCATGTAAAATGTGATAAAATAAATGTCTAGATTTGTGAGATGGCATAGAGCATTAATCACCACCAGTCTTAGATAAATTCCAGGAGAATTCTGTGACAATTCCTGTAGGAGAAGAATGTGATAAGTTCCTTTTGTCATTTTGGGTCTTTATTTAAGCACTTCCATTTGGGCTAACTTTATAAGGCAGCAGCCTGTTACTGTTATTCCTCTCTCAGAAAAGATCCAAACTTCAAAGAATTCTCAGTTTTTGAAGGCATTTATTTGGTCCCTTACTTCTACAGTTGTATATACTGGCTCCTTTTCAGAATGTATTTCATTATGCTTAGCTTTCAAAGCTAAGACTATCAATTGATTTTGGTTCACCTCTCTTTTTAAGTATACCAATACTAATAATTTCTCCTTTTATTGCAGACTTAGAGGCTTCCTGGACCATTTCATTATTTACTTTTCCCACCACAACTTGTCATAAAATAGCAAATGAAAGAATTCTTTGTAATCTTCATCATACCAGAACCTTCTGTCAGGCCTGATATTAAATCTCTGCCTTCTAGTTTTCTTTTTCAGGAGTGGGCTAACACTCCACTTCCATTAGTACCTGATCTAACTGCTTAATTAACTCACTAGCTATATATCCTCCTCAGATGAATGCTATGAAATATATTCATAGATAGATGGTCCTGGAAGATAACAATTGGACCTCATTGAATGCAGTAGGCAAAGAGAGAGTATAGCATCTCAAAAGGTCTGGGCTGTTATCTATTACATTGTGCCTCTAAAAAGAGTCAATTTGAGTCTCTTGATATTGGAGGGGAAAGCTGGGATGCTGATAGAAAGAAAGCTGCAAAGCAGCACACTGATTAGCTGGTGGTATATTTGTTATCTGATGTTGCAGCATGCATAGAGGGCCTGCTAATTAAAACATCTCACCCATCTTTGCTCTTCTGTCCAAGATGAAATCAGATTAGCAAGTCCACTTAGTTTTAAATGAGAAAAAGTATAATGGTTTGTTTCACATACACCCTCAGTGGGTTACCACTGTTATCATGGATTTAATTACTTCCCAGTATGGGCAGAGATTAGAATAGAGTGGAAATAACAAAACCTTGACCTGTTGCTTCCATATATTGTCCCTCCCAGAGACATATATGTAGATACCAGTGTGAACTCTCCAGGAGGCAGCAGTTTGGAGAACCAGAACCATTTCATACAGAGGTGCAGATGTCACTAAAAGGATGTCATGTGTCACAAGCAGCAATTTCAACACTGGGGAAGGAAACAAAATAAAATATTGAGATTCCTTAATCTGCAGCATGGCTCCAGTACAGAGGACAAATAGCTGTGAATTACTTTGGACATGAGAAATTCTGTTGACAAAATGTAGACACCTGCAATGTAGACTAGGAATCTCCCAAAACAGTTACTGGGACAAAGGTACTTCAAATGTGAGGTTCATGTCTTGCTACTGCTGATGACATGGGTCAGAGGAATTTTACTTTAAAGACTGGAAATATTTTCCAATAGACTACAAAAGTAATTCAGATGACCAGCTCAATATGGGAGTGGTTTACTCAGACACTAATGAGACAAAATCCAAAGAGAAAAAGAAGCTGGCACTGTAGGCTTTAGTTCTTTAATGCAATAAACCAAAACAAAAAATCAAAGCACATCTGTAGCAATCAGAAATGATAAAGAAATGTGTAGTATGGGAAGCAGAATACACTAAAATGGCAAAATACAGAGTTGCTCAAGAATGTGCACAAAAGGGTGAAATACTAAAATAAGCTAAAGCTGGTATTAGAGAAATAAAAGGAAGTACTAAGGAAAAAGTACAAAACTAAGAAACCTACCTCTCTGAGATACGCCTCACTGAGTTCAGTGACACTCCTGGTTACTCAACAGATGCTTAGCATTTTACTCATGCATAAGACAGGCTGAAGCTCCATCTACCATGAAAGCTCTTAGTATTCTGTTAATATCACATGCTTTTGCAATTCCAAGCCAAGAAAACAATTACATGTAAGTTGATTAGCATAATATGTCAGCCAGAGGTTCTAATAGAGAAGGGGGAAGGCACGAGAGAAGAAAGCAATGAATGTAATTATATTGTGGATTGGTGTGCACAGAAAATAGCTGGGAAGGGGACATTATTGGTGAAGATTTAATCACACTTTTTTGTTGGCTGAGGCTAGCAGCAATGAAGTCAGTAGCCTGGTTTTATCCTGATGAGAGTTTAGGATTCAGGGCTGAGTTCAACGTGGCCTGGCCTTGGACACACAACATTAAATCAGAGCAGACTGCTTTGCAGAAAGTACTGCAGTTCATTCACTGAAAATTGCACAGGTCTTGGGCTGTGCTTACTAGCTGTAAGCATCCCATCGTTCCCTCTGAAAGGGAAAAACAAAGCTGTTTCTCATAACTGTGGAAGAATGTAGACAATTTCTGACATTTCTCAAAACTGTCACCCCCAAAAATTCCTTCCACAATGATTCTTACTTCAGCTTGAATCTCTTCTGCTGTTATCCTGGCTGGGTATGTGAATGCCAATTCAACCAATTGTCTCTGAGAACAAATACAATCCTTATTTCCAAATTATCCTGACATGCATTTGATGCAGGTTTATTGCAGCTACATTTTCTTATTAGCTTTAAGCACCTGATTCTCAGATAAATTTGGGACTATGAACTGGCTGAAATTACATCAGTTTAAAAACCTTACTTGTTCAATATTTTGCATAATTTATGAGTTACAGTAATAAAGTGAGAGCTGTTTCCTAGAGAGAGTCTGACCCAACTGATGTGAATAGCTGTAATGACTTTTAAAACAAGTATGTGCCAGTCTCACCAGTGGATCACCTTTGCACAACAGTAAACGGTCATGGACATTTCTATTAGTAAAAAGATACCAAAACAAACAAACAACTATTAGATTGTCCAGGCTGCAAAATGTTTGCACTGGGTTTTGGTAGTGAGTGATGTGCCATGGTTTAGTCATGAGGTCTGTGGTGACAGGTTGGACTTGATGATCTTTGAGGTCTCTTCCAACCTTGGCGCTTCTGTGGTTCTGTGTGATTCTGTGACTTCAGTGAGAAACTCCCCAATATCCAAAAGAGCAAATGCCAGCCAGCTCCAAGGCAGACAGAGTTGAGGAAATGTATTATAAGATTTGGGTGTATTTCTCATTGCCTTACTTTGACTTGGTTGGTAATAAATCTAACTAATTTCCCCATGACAAGTCTGGTTTGCTTGTGACAACAGGCTGGTGAATTATCTCTCCCTGTCCTTATCTTGACCCACGAATCTTTCCATTGTATTTTCTCTCCCCTGTCCAGCTGACATGGGCACCTGGCATCCAGCTAGGGTTAACTCATGTCACTGTAAATAAATTCATCAAAAATTGTGAAAAATGAAGCCTAGTCATGCCAAATAAGAAGCTTGGCTGTCTTTCAGTTAAGATCTTCCAAGGACATAATGAGAAATAAATACACTTGAATGAAAGCAGCAACAGAATACCAACCATTCTTGCCAGGAGGAAAATACTTCCTATGAGTAATGTCTCTGGCAGGGAAGTATGTATTTGCTGAATTAGCTTCAATGAAAAGACATTTACATAAAACCACATTAATTTCAGCAGGGTGTTTAACATTTCTGCTTTTGCTTTGTCCATCTGACAAAACAGAGATGGTGTGCCATGAAAATGCATGTTGAAACTGTGATTCAGTCCTGGAATCAGAGCAATATTAACTGAGTTTAATTCACACGTTTCACTTTGTATGTAGCTCCTCGATGGAGTTACAGTCTTGCTATGAACTTTTAAGGGGACACTGTTCCAGAATTTTAATTGAAATGGCCCCAAATTTACAGCTTGCCAGCATAAGAAAAATTAAACTTTACATCTCTAGTGCCCTCAGAGAGCTGTAATTCACTAACTTCCCTAGCCCCTTGATACTGCTGTTGTCAATTACAGGCATTTCTGAAGTGTAAAACTAACACAGGAACACTTTGCTCCTCAGTACTGTCTGTTTAACTGTCTGAGTAATTCCCAGATCACTCCACTGTACTCTAAGAGGACACATTAAGTTGGTTTTGGAACAGGAGAGCAGCCATATGACTTTGAAGCCTGAAAAATTCCATTTCCATTGCTGTAGTCATACCTGGGTATCTTTAATGTCTAGCTATACATTTTGTAGAGATGTTCTAATTTTTTTCTTGAGGCAATTTCTGTAGCTGCTCTGAACATTTGTTCTATTTATTAGAAAAGTCTTACTAAAACAGAACTCTGCTGGTAGGTAGAGCTGTTTGCAGGAGCAAACAAATTTACAAGGCAGCAACAGAGATTTATTTCACCTATAATTTTGATCATATCAAAAGGAGGAATCAGCAGCACCTGGTAGTGCAAGAATAACCAAAACCCTCTCCAGATGGACTCATTCCTGCCCTCATCTCTTTTATTCTGTTTACAAAGCCTGTCTCAAATCTTCAGCCACAATCAAGGAACTGGTTGGTGATATACAGGTGATAAACAGGGAAATGTTTGACTAAGTTCCCTACACTTCTGGTGTCATGCTGTTGTTCATGACAGGAGACCTGTCGGAGGGCACCTGCTGCATTGGAGAAAAGCAGAAGGGTGGCCAAACCTCAAGGATGTGCACACTCCTGGGGCTCATCCCAACATTTAATCAGGATACATCTGGTGTTTATTTCCAGGATTAGAGACTGGGGAATGTTTTCAAGTTTTATGGTTACCTAATGCATCAAGATTTTCTCTGTCCTTTCTAAGCTGCCAGATAATTCATCTTCTTCACACAGGCACTAGTATACTAATGTATGCTTGAGATGCAATAGAGCTACTCAGCACCAACATCTGTCCTTGGTTCTCCAGGGCAGAAACAGATCATAAATCAAAGACAACTATCAAAGGCAGTTGCTAGTCCTCTTCTAACCAGAGCCTCTTCTCCACAACAACTTTTTATTGAATACACAGGAAGCAAAACATTTTCAGCAATGAGACTCACTCTTCCTTGCCTGCCTTGTTTTGAACTCTGAATCCTCCTTTCCACCTCAATGATATCTCACACTTTAGAACAGTACTGTTCAGAAATAAATTCCTTTTAATGATGAAATACCACATGTAATCAGTCCACTAAAAAGCCACAGAAAATCAGGTTTCATTGACATGAAGAAATTAGTTCTGCATTTTAGCAGCTTACTTACATATTTTTCACTGTTTCTACAATCAAAATCTTCCACTAACAATTGCAAATTCATACAGGTAAGCATTGCCAGGAGTTTAGCACTGATTAGTCAAATTAACACATTCAAACTTCTGCATGTGGTGCAGTTTTGATGAAGTGAACGACGTAACTGTACCCTCTATTTCATATATATATGTGTGTGTGTAAATAAAAACAAAGAATCTATGGATATTGTCTATTAAGGGAAACATCCTGTAAGGTTTATAGTATCATAGAATCATAGAATCAATAAGGTTGGAAAAGACTTCAAAGATCATCAAGTCCAACCTGTCACCCAGCATCTCCTGACTACTAAACCATGGCACCAAGTGTCATGTCCAATCCCCTCTTGAACACCTCCAGGGATGGTGACTCCACCACCTCCCTGGGCAGCACATTCCAATGACTAACAACTCTCTCAGTGAAGAACTTTCTCCTCACCTCGAGTCTAAACTTCCCCTGGCACAGCTTGAGACTGTGTCCCCTTGTTCTAGTGCTGGTTGCCTGGGAGAAGAGACCAACCCCCTCCTGTCTACAACCTCCCTTCAGGTAGTTGTAGACAGCAATAAGGTCTGCCCTGAGCCTTCTCTACTCCAGGCTAGACAATTCAAACTCCCTCAGCCTCTCCTCATAGGGCTTGTGCTCGAGGCCTCTCCCCAGCCTCGTTGCCCTTCTCTGGACACGTTCAAGAGTCTCAATGTCCTTCTTAAACTGAGGGGCCCAGAACTGGACACAGTAATTGAGCTTTGTTTTAAAACTAAGACAGGAACAAAATGCAGTATGACACTAATGTTGATTCTGATAAATAAAAGAGAGTTGAAATATTTATATCTAAAATGAAAGCATCACAACTAATAATAGCAATTGTGTTTTTTCTAGGGGTTATCCTGGTTTTACAAGGTCATCTGCTTACTGTGTTACTCTCTGTGTAATTGTGCATGTCTATGATAATGCTATTAGTGTAATTTTGGCAACACAGAGTTCCATGAAAAGACTAAGGAATGGTAACAATGGGATCAAGCTAGGCAAGGGGCATATATGTTCATCTTTCATTTAATGGTTGTGACTAGTTTGATATATTCAGCAACTCACACATTACCATCTGCCTTGAAATACAAAGGATTTGCAAAAATCAAGAGGCATAGTTGTTATGTTTGCCTTTGCAAAGGCATGGTTTTATCGTGGTTTTATACCTCAGGATGCTCCCTTGACACAAAATAACAGTGCAAAAATTTGAATCACTTTACTGTTTAAGCAGTAGACATTCAAACCGCTCATGGTTTAGGAAGCATCAAGCCTCATGCACTTTTAATTTCCCCAGTGCAATATCTTTAGGTTTTTATCTTTGAGGCAGTATATCCAGGAAAGCTGCAAAGGCAGTAGTTAAAAATTGCTAGAAGCTACTCTAGGAAGGAGACAACTGGCAAAAAGCTTTTCAAACAACTCTGTGGCCTGCTTAAATGCTCAGAATTATAATGCAGAATTACTAACCAATTGATAAATTACCAACTTTTCAATCAGGTGTGATTTGCACAGTTGCTTTCTGTCCATTATCCTTCCTGATTCTTCTGTAGAAACATTTAGCTTTCATCATAGTGTACTACCTTTCGTACTACCATTGTACTACCAATTTCTTTTTCATGTGAAGCAGTTTTAAACATCATGCAGGTATTTTAATTCAAAGATCCAATATGTAGGGTACCAAGAATAGAAATTCAAAGAGTAAATAACCCTATAGAGCCATTTCTTCTTGATGACTCAAGCTCAGTCTGCCCTAGGCTTCCTTTGTGTTCCTCCCTGAACTGCAGCTACAAAAGAAACATTCAGAACTCTGGCAAAACACTGACGAAAATGAAATGTCATCAGAGCAATCAGTATCACGAACTGAGGTATTTATTGGAAAGCCAGTTATTAGCCTGTTTCTCAGATGAGGCACAGTACATAGAAATACAGAAAGCATGGCTAAAACTTAACCCAGCATATGCCACTGGCATATCATAGTAGTATCAGTCAGGGTAGGAAGTGACCACAAGGATCATGTAGTTCCAACCCCCCTGCCATGGGCAGGGACACCCCACACTAGGTCAGGCTGGCCAGAGCCTCATCCAGCCTGGTCTTAAGCACCTCCAGGGATGGGGCCTCAACCACCTCCCTGGACATATATTGTGCACCTATAGACATCTTCAGATGCTTGTACAGAAAACCATTCATTGATTCAGATTCTGAAGCTGGGCAGTGTGTGAAGCAGAAAGCAAACTTTGACATAACAGCTCACTAGTGCACAGCAGTACAACATTCCTGAGCAAGAGCGCTACAAGTTTATATTGATATTTGCTTGCTTTTTACAGCGATGATCTAGCGTTCCATGTTGCAGGAACAAAAAAAAGAGTGAAGTACACATCTAGCAGCAGAAAAAGGACATTGTCTTTTCAGGAAGGGAAAAGTACTACTCTTATTTCTGAGCAATTTTTATAAAGCCATTTTAAAGTCACCACAATGAAATATTAGCAACAATAAAGTGAATGTATGCTTGTTATACTTGACCATTATCTAGAGGCTTTTTCCTGCTTCTTCTTTGTATAGATGTGATTCCTTTAAATGATTCCCTAATGCTTGAATAATTAACTCTTCTGTATCTATCAGAGTAAGTTTTTCATTCATTAAACCCAGTCATTAATCACCCTCTGCTTTCAGTGATACAAGGCTGGTGGTCCAATACTCCAATACTAATCCTTTGTTTTATAAAGTGTGAATTCACAGGTATTTTAAGCTTAGACATTGTAGAGTAGGCTGAGTACTGTGTCCAGTTTGGGGCCCCTGAGTTTAGGAAAGATGTTGAGTTGCTGGAATGTGTCCAGAGAAGGGCAACAAAACTGAGGAGGGGTTTGGAGCACAGCCCTGTGAGGAGAGGCTGAGGGAGCTGGGGTTGCTTAGCCTGGAGGAGTCTCAGAGGAGACCTTATTGCTGTCTACAACTACCTGAAGGGAGTTTGTAGCCAGGTGGGGCTTGGTCTCTTCTCCCAGGCAACCAGCACCAGAACAAGAGGACGCAGTCTCAAGCTGCACCAGGGGAGGTTTAGGCTGGATGCTAGGAGGAAGCTCTTCATGGAAAGAGAGATTGGCCATTGGAATGTACTGCCCAGGGAGGTGGTGGAGTCACCATCACTGGAGGTGTTTAGGAGGAGACTGGATGAGGCACTCGTTGTCATGGCTTAGTTGATTAGATGGTGTTGGGTGATAGGTTGGAGTCGACGGTCTCAGAGATCTTTTCCAACCTGGTTTATTGTAATGTAATGTATTGTAATGTATTGTATTGTATGGTATTGTATTGTATTGTATGCTATGTTATGCTATGCTATGCTATGCTATTTGAATTGCTATGGAGCAGATAGTGGGAAAGGAAATTTTGAAATCAAGATAACCCAGGCATTGTCATATGGATCAAATAGCTGCATCACAGAGTATGACATTTGAAAAATCAGACCTGTTGAGTTCCAAATGTCACTAACAGATGAAAACTGTCGTTCCCTTCAGCTGAAACAGAAGAAACCCACAAATGATAGCTCTGTGTTGGAATAATGCCATTGACTTTAACAGAGCTACTCATGTTACGAATCTAGCCCCTGCAGATCTATTTAGGTCATACCTGAAAAAGAATTAGGCATCTCTAAAAATAACTTAGGTCCTTTGAAAGTGAGGGCTGGCTAAGGTGATATCAGAAGTTGTCAAACATTTTAAAACAAGAGAAACAAAAGAAAACCAAAATCAATAAAGCCTCATCTGAAAGGTGATTTTTAAAAAGTAAATTGGTAGGTTAGATTTTGCTGTGGTAACTCTGATATGAAGTTTTATAGTTTGGTTTTGCCCCTAAGCTACTCAAGAAAAGTCCTTCTCCAGCCAGGCCAACCAACAGCAAATTTACAAACTGGGGTTTTGTTGTTGTTGTTTTAAACAGCTTTTCTCAGTGGCCTGCAGATAGAAAGCTGCTTCTCTTTTTTTTTTTACTGATGGAACTATTCAGCCCAAGCCTAGGTCACTCCCAGCTCTGTCAGTTGGAGTTGGGCATCTCCCCCTGAGCCTGCCTTGTTTTCTTCTGTGGGAACTGTCAGGCAGTGTACACTGGAGAGGTACCTCCCTCCCTGCTCCTTGGTGTCCACATCCAGGACTTACCCCTTGCACCCATGAGTAGGCACCCATGAGTGACAATCCCTCACAGCAGAATGTCCTGCAAGGCAGGTGGGTTGGGCTGTAGGGCTGGGTATGACCTAAGAGAAGATCTCTCAGGAGGTATTTGGTCAGGATCATAGTTTCACAAGGGACAGAAATTTGCATTGAAGCTGAGTATTGGTTTGGGTACCTGCACGTATAAAGGAGCTTACTGGATGGTTGGTTTTGTAAAGGTTTGTGATGGGCTTTTTATCCCCTTTACTTCTTTGGTTTCTTTTTTCCTAAAGATGTGTTTTGCTTTCCTTTAGGCATCCAGACCTGTAAAGCCCACTGGAGGGTGAGGACTCCTCTTCCCTTTAGGCTGTGCTCAGAGGAGAGATTACTGGAGACAGAAAGGTAAAAGTCACTGTACTGAGCTGGAAGGACACAACTCATGCTTAAATAAAGAGTGCAGTGAGGAGCAGAGAGCCAGGCTTCAGCAGCAGCTCAGATCTTCCCAGGGGCCAGAGGATACAGCAGTTCACTGTTCACGCCAAAAGTGAGTTGCCTGGAAGCAAGGACTCACCTTTGAGCACAGAGTCAGCAGGAAAAGAGTTGTGTACAAGACCTCATAATTCTGCCTTGTGTTATCTACTTTTTTTTCTGAGCTATCCTTCATTGGGATTTTAGTTTCCAGGCTTTGTTCAGCAATATTTGGCTTGGGTGTTTTGTGTCTTGTTGGGTTTGTTTCGGTTTGTTTGTTTGGGTATGTTTTGGTGGTGGTGGTGGTGGTGGTGGTGTGTTTGGTTGGTTGGTTTGGTTTTGTAAGAGCCCTTTAATAGTTTAAGGTTTAAAAACTTTATAGGAAGAAATTTAGGTACAGCCACTTTAAAACAGCAATTATTTTAGGATCCTGCTCAAAAACACGTGTCCAGTGATTAAAAGCCCTTCATTCCACGCAAGGTTTTCAAAGCCTCCTAATAGTTTTCATCTAAAATGAGATTAACCATGGCAGATAAAAATTTTACCTCATTATTTTATTTTAGAAACTGCTTTGTTGTTGTTTTTTTTTTCCTACCCTGCAGCTTTGTCTTCTAGAATTATTTAGGCAAATTTCACCTAATCAGGTCCTTATTAGTTAACAGAGTTTGTGTTCAGACAACTCTTTCTCTAATTTCTGCTTTCAGGAAGCCAAAATGCACAAATTACCCAAGACACTGTACATTTGTTTAATGCTTTCTGCTTATTACCTTAATAAATATTGCAGTGGGTTTGATTACATTTACTTGTAAAATGCCAGCCACTAAGACTTATCAGAAATTAGTCCTGAGATGGAAGAGAAGGGAGAAGGCAAATATATTCTTAACACAAGAGCACCATGAGGTGTCTGGACATTGAGAGTGTAACATGCAACATCTGAATGAAGATTCTTCTTGCACCATGTCACTGCTCAATTGCATAAAGTCATATGGCTGAAGCTGCAGCCAGTATTATCACTTTACTAGCCCAAAGCAAACAGCAAGGTTTAGCTTCAAGTATTTGTTGCACCCTCTGCTGTTATGTTGGGAAACACTCTGTTTCCCACATTAGTGTGTTTAACTACACCAGTGAAATACTGACTCTTGCTGGCTTATCTCTGCTAACAAAATGATCCACAAAAGGGTTGTACAGTTATAGCAGCTATTTTTCCTACACTAAGATACTGCTTTTCTCCCCTCCCCTGAAAAATGGCAAAGCATAGTTCTGTATAAAAGCCCCAAAAGAACACGTTCATACTTGGTGGTCTCCCTTTCTCCTTCTCCTCCTCAAATAAGATGCAGACAGAAAACAGAAGCAGTCAGTTCAGCCTCATTTTAACTCCGGTATGATTATTTGAACTTGCTTAAATTAAGTGGTAAATGTGTTTAAAAGGCTTCTGCTCTCATTTACAAACTTCAGATTGTTTAGGCAGAGTAAATCTAATATAAAGCAAAAGCCAATTAGTTCTGTATCCCATTACAGGGCAGCATATACTGTGAGATTGATTGCAAGCACGAAGTTTGCCTAAAAATACAATTTCCCAGTTGCACAGAGTATTTTGCTTCACTTTTGGAATGCAGAGGAGGGAAATACTTTGAATGTTAAAAAAGTTGTATAACATAACAGTTCTTCTGCAAAGAGAAAAAAAACCTTTGATGTGAACATGAAGCTCTGGCATCTAGCAAGTCACTAAACATCAGCCTCGAAGTAGTGTCTTTGATGTACACTAGACTTTGTTACATACTTAAAATTAAGTATGTATCTTGCTCAACCATATTCACTAGATCCACCAGTTTTGAGAGAATGTTCCACGTGTGCATTACTTTCAATCTTTCTTTATTTCATTTTTTTTCCCCCCTCTCCCTCATGAGGAAGTATTTTTCAGGGTTTTCAAATTCAGTATTTAAGCATAATAAATCTGGGATCTAAAAGCTACATGGCTGTCACTTTCAATCGCTCTAACTGGAGCATATTTGTGCTTTTTGAGGCTTACAGGAATACTTCTATGAAATGTGTTTATACTTGCTGACTCTTGGGGTTGGTGGTTTTGGGGTTTTTTTTTGGTAAATTAATTTTAGTAATTTAAAGGAGTCACACTGATGCAGGTTTTTACATGGCAGTAGTGGTTCAGGTATTGCTATGTCCACTGGCAATTTCTGTGCCTGGTCTCGTGGTCTTCACTGAAATGTTTTTTTTTTGTTGTTGTTATTTTGTTAGTCTTAGTTGGTAATTTCACAGAGTCATAGAATGGAATGGAATGGAATGGAATGGAATGGAATAGAATAGAATAGAATAGAATAGAATAGAATAGAATAGACCAGGTCAGAAGAGACCTTCAAGATCATCACATCCAACCCACTGAATCACCAAGGTTGGAAGAGACCTCAAAGATCATCAAGTCCAACCTGTCACCACAGACCTCATGACTAAACCATGGCACCAAGTGCCACATCCAATCCCCTCTTGAACATCTCCAGGGACAGTGACTCCACCACCTCCCTGGGCAGTACATTCCAATGACTAACAACTCTCTCTGTGAAGAACTTTCTCCTCACCTCCAGCCTAAACTTTCCTTGGTGCAGCTTGAGACTGTGTCCTCTTGTTCTGGTTGCCTGGGAGAAGAGACCAACCCCTTCCTGGCTACAACCCCCCTTCAGGTAGTTGTGGAGAGCAATAAGGTCTCCCTTGAGCCTCCTCTTCTCCAGGCTAAACAACCCCAACTTCCTCAGCCTCTCCTCACAGGGCTTGTGCTCTGTCCTTCTTAAACTGAGGGGCCCAGAACTGGACACAGGACTCAAGGTGTGGCCTAACCAGTGCTGAGGACAGGGGCACAATGACTTCCCTGCTCCTGCTGGCCACACTATTCTTGATGCATGCCAGGATGCCATTGGCCTTCTTATCCACCTGGGCACCCTGCTGGCTCATGTTCAGCCATCTGTGAATCAGCACCCCCAGGTCCCTTTCTGTTTGGCAACTCTCCAGCCACTCCAACCCCTTTTATTTTATCTTCTTCTTCTTCTTTTATTTTTTACTATTTATTATGGCTAATGCAACTTTGTCTCCACAACTGACAATCTCTTTGTGGGTACGTGTCTGGGGAAGGTACTGCAGCTAAGAAAAAAGGATATGTACAGAAGAATTGAGGCATAGCCTTACAGTTTCTGACTTGTTGTCCAAGTGAACACAGGAAATTAGAGTTGGGGAAAATGCCATATAAGAGGGAGTGGTCTGGAAAGAGGCAGAGGAAAGTTTCGCCTCGAGAAGAGAAGCATCTGAAGGGGACTTACAAGAAGGCTGCAGAGGGATGGTTTACAAAGGCCTGGAGTGATAGGATGAGAGGCAATGGTTTGAAATTTGAGAGGAGCAGATTTAGACTGGATGTTAGGAACAAGTTCTTTACCATGAAGGTGGTGGAACACTGCAACAGGTTGCCCAGGGAGGCAGTCAGGGCCCCATCCCTGGGTCAGTCTTGACAAGGCTCTGAGCAACCTGATCTGGTTGAGGATGTCCCTGCTGACTGCAGGCATTTTGGACTAGATGATCTTTGGAAGTCCTTCCAACCCAAACTGTTCTATATTCTCTGAAGCTATGATTTCTTTGCATAAGGAAATCTTAGAACTTAGCAGGAGAAATCTGTTCCACTTATGCCTGCTGATCATAGGGGGGAAAAAAGCAGAGGGGTAAGGTTGAAAATGCTGATTTTGGTTAAAGGCAGACCTTCCTAGATTTCTAGTCTCAATAGAAAAGCTTTTTAGAGTAGTCTAGGTAGAAGTTGAACTCTGTGGACTGCAACTACTCAGGCTGAAGCATGAATCTGAGTGGATTGCACATTTCCTTGGCTTTAGGGCTGAGATTGATCAAGGAAGAAGGCATAAAGTACAAGCATCTTCCACAAAAAGAGTTTGGCTGGATGGGAGAACAAAACACTCTGAAAGCTCTTGCTTATAATGGCATGTTGTTATCTTCTGAATAAAGTAAGAACAAAACCCAATAAAAACTGCAGTCAGGCTTTGGGGTCTTTACTTCTGTTTCTCAAAGTAGGAAATAACTTATCTTTTCAAGTAGGAAACAACTTATCTTTTCAAGTATGTTTCAGATGAAAGCTTGTGTAGCAAAGTGCATTACCCTAATTTGGTAGATGGTTTCTCAAGCGTAACAAAACAGTAGAAAAACTAATCTTAAATTTGTTTTCAGGTATTAACTTTAGAAAGCTAATAAATGATTGGACAATGCACAAAGATTAGCTGAATACACAGTTCAAGAAAGTAATTTTTATTGTCTGATTTATCTCCTCAAATTAAAAAATTCCTCAATTCCTGTGACATTCCAATAGCTCTGATAGACTCAGCAGCCTATTGCTTCACAGTTAAGGTGATAAAACAGTCTCCAGTCTTCATTCACATCACACAGGACCACCTGCATTCTATGAGGTCTGACAGAGAATAAATTTGGTTTCCTCAACTCTTTTGCAGACAAGTGTTTATGACATGAAAGTCACCATGCAGATTGATTCTGTACAGTAAGGGAAAGTGCCTTTTTTTGTTTGAATTTGTGCACCTTTTTAAAGAAATTGATTTTGCTGCTCTGTTAGTGGTCATTGTGAAAGGGGCTCCTAATTGCCTAATATTTCAATTCTTTCCCTTTTCCACTTTAGAAACATTTCAGCTGCTGACTATCAGCCTAAGATACTAGTAGATTCTGCTGGATCATGAGGTGTATTCTTCTTTGGCTTAATAAGCAGAGAAGAGCCAATTAGATACTAATAACAAATTAGGGTTGAATAGTTCAGAAGTGAAGTGCAAAGAAGTCTAATTTTTTTGCAGGCAAAGAAATCTGATGAAAGCTTTCCAAAGGAGCAGCTGAGAAACTACTTTTTGTCCTCTCTAAATAAAGGGGGAATTTTCCAGCAACATGAAAGCTCTAGTTCTGGGGGAGTGGGGGGGGGGAAAGAAGTCTTAAAAGCAACCTGCAAGACAATAAATTCCAAACTGCCCATTCAACTGGAGGGAAAAAATAAACCAACCAACCAACCAACCCTGCAAGGATAAATAACTCTTCATTTCCCTCATCTCTCATAAAGATTCTGAACCTGATCAACCACAATGACTGTGTGGGATTCAGATGTTGTTCTAAGGTGCCTCTTCTTACTCTCCAGCTAGGTTTAGAAGTAGCATTGGATTTTGTTCAAGTTGAACAGTAAATCTACACAAATAAAATGGTCTTCTCAGTACTATGAGCTTCAGTCCCAGAGCCAAATATAAGGTCTATTGTTTAGCTTCAACTTCACAACCTCTTGGATGGTTTAAGGTAGAAGCCTGACATTTATGAAGTCTTTATACTCTTTTGAAGACTGCTGAAACAGTGTAAGATAAAAGCAGTACTTCCAAGCCATTATTTTTTTCACTGAACACCCAGTGTTTGTTTCTCTCTCTTGAACACTGCCTACCTTTCCTCAATCCTGAAGTTTTTCATGTAGGAGAAAAGGCAATTTTGAAGTATGCCTTGTGCTGACATATACAACACAACAAAGTGTCCTTTAGGTGGAGAGGAAAAACCCCAGAGACACTGATTTTAAAGCATGTACATATTTCCTTACCTACTGCTGCTCTGAGAGTGTTTTTTCAAATGAGGCTACAGAAAATGCTGTGGTCAAAGATTGAGAGATTTGCAATACTTCTCTAAAAAGAGACAAAGAATTGTTGTAAAGTCATTTTTGGTACTAGACTCTAGCATTCTATACACAAGGGTGGCATCTCATGAATTATATTTGCATTGCTGTACTAAGGATAACATATCACATGCAAACTAAGGATTTATCAGGGTGCAAAAAAGATGCTTGGATTTATATACCTGAGTGACAGGCAGTATAGCAGTTAATAGGATCTGGAGTCTTATAGTGTTGCATTGATGGGTAGGAGAGTTGGCTCAGGGGGGAGGGAAGAAATGAAGAGGTTTTTTAGACAATAATAACCAGGCAAACTAAGAGAAAATATTGGCAAAAGAAGCCAGAATTTTGGTGAGGTTATTTCTTTACTGAAGCTGACCTTCAACTGTGGAGACTTTACACACATTGGTAATTCTGATAAAGTTATCTTTTTATACCAGAGGAAAAAAATACATGAAATATCTCTTTGAGGTAAGGCAAAACAGTAAAGATTAAGAATCAAGAACAGAAATGAGAAAACAATGGATCTGTGGGAGCAGATAGGGGATAAAATCAGTATGAAAATGTCAAAAGAGTAATTCAACCAGCATTTTTTCAGTGGTATTTTGTAACACTGATCTCATTCTGTAGAGAAATACTGAGGCAAAGAAAAAGGAAAGCTCAGTCATGATGGACTTCACGTAGTACATCAATGGCAGGGTGAAAAACTGAGTTTAGATCTGCAAAAAACTGAGTTTAGATCTGAGTTTAGTACTGCAATGTGTCCAAACAGCAGTACCTTGTGGAAAAACAATGGAATACAGCAAGCATAAAAATGTGCAAAAAGGTAATTTGAAAGTCAGGATAGGCAGAAGGAGTAAAAGAGGCTGACATATCAAAGAGAAAAAGTGACTGTCTGAGGGAAGCTGCTCCAAAGCTAGCCCAGACTGCAGTGGCAAATCTGTTTAATGTCTTTATCAATGATACAGACAGTGGGATCAAGTGCAGCGTCAGCAAGTTTGCAGATGACACCAAGCTGAGTGGTGCTGTCAATATGCTAGAGAGATGGGATGTAATCCAGAAGGACCTGGTAAAGCTGGAGAGGTGGGCCCAAGTGAATCTCATGAGGTTCAATGAGACCAAGTGAAAGGACCTGCACCTGGGCTGGAACAAGCCTTGTTAGCTATATAAGATGAGAGAAGAGGTGATGGGAAGTAGTCCTGCAGAAGAGGACTTGGGGCTTGTGGTGGATGAGAAGCTGGATATGAGCAGCTAGTGTGTGCTTGCAGCTCAGAGGACCAACGGCATCCTCAACTGTATCAAAAGCAGCGTGGCCAGGAGATTGAGAGAGGTGATTCTGCCACTTAGCTCAGGTAAGACCTCATGTGGTGTACTGCATCAGTTCTGGAGTCCCCAACACAAGAAGGACATGGACCTGATGGAGTGGCTCCAGAGGAGAGCCCCAAAAATGATCAGGGGGTGAGAACACCTCTCCTGCGAGGTGGGGTTGTTCAGCCTGGAGAAGAGAAAGCTCCAGGGTGACCTAATAGTGGCTCCCTATTTCCTGGAGGGGGCTTACAAGAAGGCTAGGGAAGGTCTGTTTACAAAGGCCTGTAGTGATAGGATCAGGAGCAAAGGTTTGAAATTAGAGAAGAGGAGATTTGAGTTGGATGCCAGGAGGGAGATACCTCAAAATTCCTGTGATTACTGACTTCTGGAGAAGCCTGCCAATGTTCAGTTTCCTTTCTGCTGCAAAAGGAGGGGAAGGTTCAGGGATGGAGAAGAAGTAAACAGTTTTCATATGTATTGTTTCATGTGATTGGAAAAGTGTTTCCTTAAGAAGAAAACACAGAGCTGTAGCCTTTCTCTTCATTCAGTGATTTCTTTTTTATTTCCCTTTTTCATTTCTTTACTTTCAAGAGAGCAGGACCACTATGTCTATATAGCTGAGAAATCTAAAAGTGGTTTATGAAGTGTACCTGGCTGAATGTGTCTACTGTTGAAGAACCTGCATGTAGTATTAATTGGTGGGAAGTAATAATCTCTTATGCCCTTTGACTATAGAGTGGGTTTTTGTAAATGTAAAGAGATTGGTTTTCTGGAAGTCAATGTACCAAACCCCCTTTTTAGAAGTACCAGGCTGATGCTTCTGAATGTTCTAGACTTGGGGAATAAGCACAGTTTTCACTGCTGTAAAACCAAAGCAAAACAGAGTCTTTGGCTCTCAGTGGAACACTGGGTATTTTCCTCCCTTTTAATTTTGTGTTGGTTGCACTGACTGTTGACAAAAATGAGAGAAATGCTGTTCTTTATCACTACTTATAAAATGGAGATAACTCTTTAATTAATCTTCTGTTGGTGAATTGAACACAGGGGAGAGATTAAACTGATTGATTAAACATGTGGCAAATGTAGCCCTTGAAGCAACCTATTTAGACTCTTTCTGTTGGTTGTCTTGGTAATATTTTTCTTGTATCTTTTCAATATTAGGGAATTTAAGTGGCACTTGAGAAGAAAATATATTGGAAATAGCTAAGAACCAGAGAGAATCAAGGCAGAGATTTCATTGCATCTTGTCCTAAAAAAAATAAGATGAGTATATAGAAGCTAATGCTGGCATGGTATCCCTGGAGAAGAAGCAGCAGGAGAAATTCAAGTGTTTCTACTCTAAAACTCATTAATGTTGATTTATTTTATTCATGTCATTATTGCAGGGAGAAAGCTGCTATGAGCTTGTGGAATAATGTATATAAAGTTTAGTAGCATCTTAGAATATCAAAATCAATTTGGATGATTCCTCCTGACTTTCTTCCAAAGATGCTATATGTGTAAGATACACAATGGTAATATCTGTAGGTTCTATGGAATGACATAGCTCAACATCCCTTTTTCCAAGCGTATGACTTCAGTTTTTACTGATGTCAGTATTTGGTGGAAGCAGCCTGTGAGATTTGGATCTGCCAGTCTGCCTGCTTTATGTATATGTGTTGAATAGCCTACAGTTTGAGAAGGCACCCAGGCATCTGGATTCAGGCTCTTAGCTTTTTGTGCAAATGGCCTAATGATAATCAAAGCTGGGACAGGGTGTGGGAAGACTGGGAGGGAAGGTTACTCTGCGATGTGCTTCTTGGTCAAAGCATTGTGGCTGTGTCTGGGCCTTTACATTATTGTCTTTTCTTCTCCTGATGGAGTTCCTCCAAATGCCTTCCTTAACTAAGCTGCATCTAAATTTCAGCCTGATGGGTCATGCTGGTTTGCTCTTTTTCTATATGTTTTTATTTACTGTCCCCTCGTTATTACTTTACGTGGGTCTCAGCTTACACATTGTAGAGCATTGTGCACTGGTGCTTAAATTGTTTGTTAAACTCTTTATCAAGGCATGAACCAGCAGTTTGGTTGGAGGAGCCACTAGTGCTTCATATAAATGAGGGCATTTACTGGCTAGCCAGGTATTCTGTCTTCTCAGTCAGAACCTTACATATTCCAGTCTTGCATCTAAACCTATCAAGGCTGTAACAAACAACATCTCATTAGGAAGTACAAGTCAGTACTGTTTAAAAGAGGCAGCCAGAGCAGTATTTGTGTTTAATAGTGTTTCAAAGGAATATGTAAAGGAAATCAATTTTAGGTGTCCCAGCCTTTCAGAAATTTGAGAAGACTGTCCCTAATTGAAAGAGCTACAAAATTACCCTGTCAGCTGGTTCTGTTTCTCTGTCAGCTGAAAGAATTACTAACAATGGCCTTTAGCAAAGGAAAAAACAAAGTACCAGGTAGTAAGAAACATTATTTCTAGTTATATACCTTCAGATCTAATGACAGAATGTTGTTAGAACACATTAGTGCTTAGTCTTTTTCAGGATGCTGGTAAGTGGTTTCCAGGTTGAATGGTCTATATACTTGACTTGCTCTTGGGGTGCCTGTGTCAGAGTTTTAGCAGAGACAAGGGGTGTACCACTACAGGGGATCTTTTAGGCATCTGCAGTTTCTATACACTCCAATTGAGCATCCTGAGGCAGTCTCAGAGCACATAAACCTGATTCCTTCCAGAAGGATGCAGATGTGCTGCAGAACTGCACCTAGCACAGCTGAAATTGTGGATGTTCAACCTCACAAACTGTCTGAGGAAAGAGGAAAAAGTCCCTGGAGATATATATGAATGTTGGGTAATTTGTTACCAACTATATAAATCCAGTCCTGCTGATGTGCTCCACTTGCTAATACAGCAAGCAATGCACAGCTCAGGTATCTTGATGAGTGAAGTCTTGTGAGGGTTTGGTTACATGCATAAAATGACAATTTTTTGAAGAGATACCTCCATGAGCTGGAGTGTGCCTTAGCATACAGCAGGCCCATGTGAGATTCAGGTGTTCTCATAGTCCAGTTGGGAGGATCAGTCCCATGAGTGTGACAGCAGACTGATCTGGTTGATATATTGTGGCAGCTAGGCAAAAAGGTGCCTTCCCTTGAGCTACCCATCCTATGCTGCTCCAAATAATTATTTCCCTTCTTGCTGACACCTGGAGCTAAGATTTAGCTTTACTTAAGACCCAGACCATTTCAGAATGGCTTCTTTGTGCATGGTGTGAATCATAGCCTAGGTTTGTATGTTTAGCTCTTAAAGATCTATGCTAGTGAGATGAATCACACCAGGAGAGGCCAGAGGTCTGTGACTGAAGGCACTACCCTTTGTGAAGCCTACAGTCTCACAGGCCTTGAGTTTCCTCCTCCCCAATTGCTTTTCACAATGCTCACCGGTTCTGTGATTTAGAATCCTCTCAAATGCAATGCCTGTGCACTGACTGGGATGAAACAGGAGTGTTTGTTAGCTTCTAAGCTAAATTTGTTTGTACATAAGCAAACATCCTCAAGGTATTCTGTCAAACACAGGCTGTAATTATGAATCTCTGTAACTTACAGCACCGCTGGCTACTCTATTTGCAAGGCATGCTTTTGGGAGACATTTGAGGAGACGAAAGGCATTCTGTGATTAAAGCACAGAACTGGGAAATCTTGAGTTATCTGTTCAGTCCAAGCTTTCTGGTGTGATCTTGAGCAAGGTGCCTGAAACAATTCTGTTCTGAAAAAGACTTATTTAAAACCAGCACCTTGTTATTCAAGAGAAAAAGCTTCTGGGTATTCTAAGCACTCTGTGCTGACTCTACTGATGCAAACAGAACCAACCCACATCCCTTCCCCATCCCCAAAATCAACACCACTCTTTGTTGGAGTTTTAATTTTTTTTAATTCCTGTTCACCCTGAAGAGCTATTTGTCAGGGAAAGAACTTGGTGTTGTGGCTTGTACATCAAGCAAATGGTTACCACAGGGCTCCCCTGCCTTCTATTATACGACCAGTCTCATCAACAAAAGCTATCATGCCATGTTTCTATTATCGGTGAGCAGAACAGGTCTCCCTTTATTACCAGCACTTTTTTCACTTGTTTCTGGACTTTAATAAGATTGTGGTGGTTTTAATGGCCTGCTTCTAATAAATAAGGGGTGGGCCCAATTAAAAATGTTCCCAAGTTGTAAAGTGAAGGGAGACTTCAGCAAGAAAGTGTTGCTTGCAAATCCTTAGTTGAGTTTACTCAGCATCTTCAATACCTAGCTTCTTTAGCATACATACTGTGGATATTTCAAAACACAGCATTCTGGTTTCACAAATCAAAATAATCTTCTGTTATCAACCCTTGATTTGTTATCTCAGTAACAGCAGTGATAATAAATGAGATCATGCCTAACGCTACCTTCCTGGTCCTCTAAACTGCATATTCTGTGATGTGAACCTGCTAAGGCTGTAGCAGGTGAAAAAGTATTCACAGAATCACCAAGGTTGGAAGAGACCTCAAAGATTGAGTCCAACCTGTCACCACAGACCTCATGACTAAACCATGGCACCAAGTGCCATGTCCAATCCCCTCTTGAACACCTCCAGGGGTGGTGACTCCACCACCTCCCTGGGCAGCACATTCCAATGGCTAGAGACTCTCTCAGTGAAGAACTTTCTCCTCACCTCAATTGCAGAACAGGAGGCTGAAAACTGCACTTTGTCATGAAAATGTCATGCTTTAGGTGCTTTTCAAAAAGACAATAAGAAGTTGAGGGTGTTGCTCAGTGCATGTGTTCACAATAGGACACAGAGTATGCAAAACCAGTTCACTATGTATTACTTTTATTTTAGAACTGCTGCCTAAGGAAGAGGAGGATGTTTGTTGAATGATGAAGGCTTAAGTCCCACCCTTAGCTAGGCTGTAGAATCTCTTAAGCAGTGGGAATGGCTGTATAACTCACGCAAACACCATGCAGGAAAGAAAGAGCTTCTGAAGGTTGAATGGTGACAGATTTATACTATATGAAGTTGTGAGCTGGAAAACTAAGAATGTCAGGGAAAGTATGGCTCACTTGTTCCAGCACAGATTTTTGATTAGATTTTGTGATCCAAATGAAAAGATGAATCCTAATGGGTTTGAATTTTATTACAGACAGGCTTATTTTATCATATCCATGCTCCATGTTGTTTAATACCAGGGTATAAAGAAAGTTTCTGTGTTCCCTCTTGTGTACAGGCTTATTTAAAAAGAGCAATAAACCCAAACCTTGGCATTCTAATGCTTTTTGTTTGTTTGCCTGCTTAGTATTTTTCAATATGTAGATTCAGCCAGGGATAAAGAAAGAATAATCCTTTGCATAAAACTCATTTTATATCAGTAGCTCCTTTCCTTGTTTCCAAAAAATGGATGTTTATGTTGTAGCAACCTGCATGAGACCTGCTTATATAATGCTATTGAAGTTTGGTCAGTGAAGACAATAAGGTATTAAAAACTCTTTCAATTTTCCAGAGCAGATTAATATTAGGTTAATCCCATGACAAGTTGTTTTAGCATGAGTTCTGTGTGTTCTTTGTGGTGCAATGGCAGTTATGCTGCAACCTGCATCCATATCTCGAATCATCTGCAGAGTGAGGATGGATGTACTTCCCCATGTACCCCCAGGGAGGTGGTGGAGTCACCATCACTGCAGATGTTTAGGAAGAGACTGGATGGGGCACTTGGTGCCATGGTTTAGTTGATTAGATGGTGTTGGGTGATAGGTTGGACTTGATGACCTCAAAGTTCTTTTCCAACCTGGTTAATTCAATTCTGCCACTTGTCATGGGCTGATTTCTCTGACTTTAAGAAAAAAGACCATGTGGGTTAATGTACTCCTTTTGAAGAGCTCTCCTCTCCTCCCCAAGAGATAGCTGGTTTCTTTCACTGATCCTTCTTAATTTCTCCAATTGTTCTCAGGATTTGCATTTCTCGCTTTTAGCAAGTAGAAATTTCTTGTTTGATTCTGTCAACTCATCAAGCAAGGCAAATATTTGTGTAGAAAGTGAGGATTTTTTTTCCCTTATTCATATGTTCTGTCTCATTTCCCCCCTGTGCATTTTACTGCAGGTTGGCCATGACCTTTTGCCTGAATGGCTTCAAACCTTACACAGTTTTCAGCAATTTAATCCAATTATTCAGATAATTATGTTTGCTTATTGTGCCACTGTATCTAATCACTTGATTTCTTTAGTGTTTTGCTTGTTTTCAAAGAGGTATTTTTTTTCAGCCAAACTTTTGAGAAAGCAAGGTCTGAGCTGGTAATGAGAAAGGTCTTCACAGAGAGAGTTGTTAGCCATTGGAATGGCTACCCAGGGAGGTGGTGGAATCACTATCCCTGGAGGTCTTCAAGAGGGGACTGGACGTGGCACTTGGTGCCATGGTTTAGTAGTCATGAGGTCTGTGGTGACAGGTTGGACTTGATGGATCTTTGAGGTCTATTCCAACCTTATTGATTCTATGATAAAACATAAAAATCATAGTACTGCTATATCTGAGTCAAAACAAAAACCCAACCAAAACCCACCACCAAAACATGTTGCTGAGAGAATACAGGAAAAAAATGAAGGATCTTTTCTATCTCAATATTGAATCTGATCTTCAGTGATATTATTCAATATATTCAGTATTAGCTGCAGTCCACTGAGTAATCATGATCCAGAATATGCAACAATAAGCCAGCTGTAAATAGGAAGATCTTAAGTGTTTCGTGTATGTCTGACATAGTTTCTGCCAAGACGTAGTTGAAAACTTGTTTCTTCTGCCTACAAGATCACTCCTGGAAGCACTTGAGGTAGAGGATACAAAGGAAAATGACAAAAGAAAACAATAAATGTAAACAAAATTTTCTCTTTGACTATTCTGCAATGTGCACTGGGATGCTCTGCTAGAATTTCAGGTACTGGGGGATAGCAAACAGTGACTGATGAAGGGGGAAATAGCGGTGCCCTTGAAGTGTAAGCTTTTATGAATGGTGGCTTTAGATCAGAACACAGCTATGGACACAACATGCATTCCAGGGAACTAATTTTATTACTTTTTTATGGCCAGCAGGAGCAGGGAAGTCATTGTGCCCCTGTACTCAGCACTGGTTAGGCCACACCATGAGGACTGTATCCAGTTCTGGGCCCCTCAGTTTAGGACAGATGTTGAGTTGCTGGAACGTGTCTGGAGAAGGGCAATGAGGCTGGGGAAAGGCCTCAAGCACAAGCCCTACGAGGAGAGGCTGCAGGAGCTGGGGTTGTTTAGCCTGGAGAAGAGGAGGCTCAGGGGAGACCTTATTGCTGTATACAACTACCTGAAGGGTGGTTGTAGCCAGGAGGGGGTTGGTCTCTTCTCCCAGGCAACCAGCACCAGGGGATGTTTAGGCTGGAGGTGAGGAGGAAGTTCTTCCCAGAGAGAGTTGTTAGCCATTGGAATGTGCTGCCCAGGGAGGTGGTGGAGTCACTGTCCCTGGAGGTGTTCAGGGATTGGATGTGGCACTTGGTGCCATGGTCTCATAGTCATGAGGTGTTGGGTGACAGGTTGGACTTGATGATCTTTAGGTGTTTTCCAACCTTATCAATTCTATGATTTGAGGCTCATATTGAACTAGATTCCAAAGTAGCACATTGAATGCCCTATGAGATGTACTGTTCCTAGCCTTACTTTGAAGAGTTTGCAGTACTTGGACACACAGTTGATTCAGATACTACGTTTCTTTTTAAACGAAGTATCTCACAGCTTTCTGTCTTGCTTTCTGTGCAGCAGTGTTCCCTGTTTGCATGGTGGCTATGCTAGTTATCAGGCAACAGAATTTTCAGCTTTTTGGGTTACAAGTGCTGTTGTAACTTGGATAACTGGGGTGGCTGTAATTTTTTATTGTTTGATAACTGCTGTTGATAGTCAAAATGTTGGCAGTCAGTCCTTGACCTCTTATCTTGCATGCTTAGATGCTAGTAAAGGATCTACTGAACTGAAAAGGTAACTTTCACTGCAATTTCTCCAGCAATAGAAGGATTTACCATAGCCTTGGTGTTGGCACTCTGCCAGCTTTGTGACTGTTCTGGGCTTCTACACCTGAGACTGACAAGGCAAAGCTCATTGACATGAAAGTCACATATGACTAAAACACTGCAATGCTGCTTTGTATGGCTAGAACAAAACCTAAAATACTCAGCTGCAATAGCACATTCCTTGAGTCCTTCCACCTGTGAGATTACCACTGGTAACAGATTGTAATTGCTCTGTGTGACACAGCTGTAAAATACTGTGTTCTATGATGCTAGCACAGAACTTTGTGCAAAATCTTGATTGTGTTTTTTCTCCATGCTGTTCCCAGACCCACTTTTAGTTCTTCCCCTAAGGGGGAAAACAGGATGGCATACAGAAGAAACATTGCAAATCTAAGCCTTCAGTTGCTGCCAGTAAGTGCTTTTGCTGCTCTAGCAGAGCTGCTCTGGCATTCCTTCAAAGAAAAGATCTTCAGGTCAGCTCTTCCCAAACAATATGGTTTGTTGCCCTTTGCTTAATATTATTCAACACAAGATCCCAGTAATATGTTTTAAATACCGGGGTGTGGCCTGAGGCTCACTTGCAAGGGGCTGTGGTGGCCTGGGGCGTTGCAGTTACTTCAGACAAATAACTTAGGTGACTAAGATGGGAGGAGAGAGAAGGAATGTTTGTAAACTGTTCTTTTTAAGGCAAAGTATATTTTTCATCCTTGTGTTTTTTTTTAGTGATCCTTTTAGCTGTTGTGGTGGGTTGAAAGGAAAGGCTCCGCTTTCCCTCCCCCACTGAGAAAGAAGTCACGGCTAAACCCAGTCGGAGAAAAAGCAGACTATATATTTACAAGCATATATAGAAAGCAGATTATATGTGACACCACAACTACAGGTATTTTACAATGTATACAGGAGTATACAGCAAATGAACTCAACCAGAAACCAGACCCCCAACAGAGGGGGCTTCCCCCTGTGCCCCCTTCACCCCCCTACCTCCCTTCTTTCCCCGCAGAGGGTTGGAAAAAGAGAAGAGGCAGACAGAGGCCTGGAAAGGAACACAGGGAGTTAGTGTCTCTTATCTGTTGGCCAGAAGCAATCCAGCCAGCAGCAAGAACGGAGAAAGGAAGACTGAAAGTCCCAGCTCCCCTGGGTCCAAGACCTTACCTCCCACAATCCTACCAATGAAATTCGTTTAGAATACCAAGATATTTTATAAACATTTAGCCAGTGTGCCCCTTCCTTAAAGGCACAGCCTCAAATGGTCACAGCTGTACATGACCTGATGCTTTGACTGCATACTGATACATTTTAATAGAAGTTTCTTCGTTTTACATCAAAGATTTTTTTACACCATACCCTGTAGCGTGTTCCTCTTCCATACATCCCCCTGAGTCACTTTGGTGTGTTAGAATCCTCATGTACTTAAAGGCTATGCTGTCATATTCATACTAACAGCTTCACCATCTGCAAACAGAACCCAGCCTAAACCAGTTGATCTTCTAGGATTCTGTACAAGTAAGCATTTTTAGGGCAGACATGTGTGCTTAAAGAAGAGCAGCCCAGTCCCTCACCAAATTGCTCATGAAGGTGTGCTCTAGTAAGAGCTTACAGATGTGCAATCTGTCTGCACAGAAGGAGCCCCTTTTGCAGTCCAGGTGCACAGATCTAAGAGGGAACGTAGTGCTCTTCTCCATGTTGGTGTTTCCTAGGGGTTGCTTTCCATTGTTTTCTGAACTATTTAAAGGTTTCTAACTTCCCCCAGCATGCATGAAGCGTTAATAACCAGCTAGGTCACATTTGGGGACAATTATTTTGTTCTTCTGACTCTCTCAGTTTAACTTGATAAGCTGAATTTTGACTGGGCTGTCAGAGGCAAATGTTTCAAGCCAGCTGTAATGATGCTACATTCAGACAGGACTAAGCCTGGACTTGCTAGTGTGCATTTCTGAATGCTCTCTTCTGGCTCCCTTTCTTGGAATATGATGCTCTGACATATCTTGGCTTCTCAAATACATTTGCGGAGTAAACTGGTTCAGCCTGAAGAGCAGGAAACCAAAGCATAGGACTGGGAGCAAGCTGTTCCATATATAGAAGAGTTTTAGATCCAAAAAGGTTCCTAGCCAGAGTAGATGTGCAGCAGAGCTGCGATGTCAGTTGCAGCCTTCACTGTCTTCACCCACTACTCACGTTTGTCGGTTCATCTTTCTCAGCCCAAAACACCACTTCTTGGAGGCAAGCTGTTTGGCTGACGTTGTCAGCTGTCACAATACAGGTGTGCAGGAGCACACTGGCTCAGAATGGCAGACACTGCAGGTGTTGCTGAGGGCTTCATTCAGCACTTTTCTTCCAAGTGTGTAGGGCTGTATACTGGAATATGAATGCCATCTGTTACTCACTTGCTGTGTGGATTCTATAAATAACTTGGAAAGGATTGCTGCTCTGCTGCTGTAAGCTGCAGATATTTCAGACACCTGTAAGAACTTTGTATCTTCAGGAGTTTGTGGGGGGTTTTGATCTGGGTTAAACAGCTTTCTGTTCAAGTTGTAGAATCTTTATTGATCCCTAGGAGGCAACTGACTGGTTTTGTAAGCTGTGCTGACTGCATCCTGCTATCCTATGTCTATGCTCAGGTTGGCTGCTAAAAAAATCTATGTTAGGAGAGACGAAGCACAACACTTTCTTGCATTCTCTCCATGGGCTGCCCCAAAAGTGCTTAAGGAAAAGTCTGATTAATTGCTCAGGCATACAAAGAAACTCTCAAACTGTATGAATACAAGACATGTTGGAACACCTTCAGAAGATTGCGACTAAGCCATTTCCTTACCAGCAACATTCACAGTAGCTTGCAAGAATGCGGATAGTAAATCTTGCCAATGTCCCTAAAATCCATCTTGAGTGAACCAGGAGGCAGGCACTATAAATAAGTAGGAAATAAAAAAGTTGTACTTGAGTATAAACCAGAAGTGATAACCTAAAATCTAACTTTAGATGTCTGTCACATTAGAAACTGAAGTGCTGTCACTCACATCCAATCTCACAATGAGCTACTCAACCCATAGTAATAACCACTGTCACTTGGCTATAGCTTCTTGTAGGAAGGGAGAGCAGTCTGCAGTCCATAAATAAACTTGGTGGAAGGGCAGAAAATCCTCAACACCTCACATACATTGGTTGTATGAATTGGAGGCTAAAGACTTAAAAGATGCAACCAACATATTTTGCTGTTCTTTTTAATAGGAGTGGTTTATTCTGTCTCTCTGATTGGAGCGTACATGATCATGTGCCTTCTGGACAGATGCTTGAAGCAAAGCAGATCTTGGTCAATTCAGTCATTGAGAGGTGTAGAGTCAGCAGGACATCAGTTGGGTTCATTATACACGTTTTCTTTTTGCTGTTACCTTTCCTCTCCTTCTGAAGATGGTGTTTTCTTTTGTCTGCCTGCCTTCCCTCCAGACACATGCAGAAAAGCTCAGGCTTTCCAGTTTTTCAGTTTTGCAAACCCTCTAAGTCAAGGTGCTTGTGCAACACATACATAATAGAGTAGAATAAACCAGGTTGGAGAACACCTTTGAGTCCAACCTATCATCCAACACCACCTAATCAACTAAACCATGGCACCAAGCGCCCCATCCAGTCTCTTTCTAAACACCTCCAGTGATGGTGACTCTACCACCTCCCTGGTTTCATTATACAAACCACTTTTAAAAATATTTATGTTGTCTACTCCTCTCCTTTCACTACTAAGTACCATTTCCATTTTTGGAAATTTCTGTCAGGTAGAGTGCAGTAGCCCCTTGCAGCAAAATAAACAAGTGTTACAAATGCATCAGAAATAGTGTGGCCAGCAGGAGCAGGGAAGTCATTGTACCCCTGTATTCATCATTGGTTAGGCCACACCTTGAGTCCTGTATCCAGTTCCCTCAATTTAAGAAGGACATTGAGACTCTTGAATGTGTCCACAGAAGGGCAACGAGGCTGTGGAGAGGCCTCGAGTACAAACCCTATGAGGAGAGGCTGAAGGAGCTGGGGTTGCTTAGCCTGGAGAAGAGGAAGCTCAGGGGACACCTTATTGCTGTCTACAACTACCTGAAGGGAGGTTGTAGCCAGGAGGAGGTGGGTCCCTTCTCCCAGGCAATCAGAACAAGAGGATACAGTCTCAAGCTGCACCAGGGGCAGTTTAGGCTGGAGGTGAGGAGAAAGTTCTTCCTAGAAAAAGTAATTGGCCATTGGGCTGTGCTGCCCAGGGAGATGGTGGAGTCCCCATCCCTGGAGGTGTTCAAAAAGCGATTGAATGTGGCACTTGGTGCCATGGTTTAGTAGTCATGAGGTGTTGGGTGATAGGTTGGACTTGATGATCTTTGAGATCTCTTCCAACCTTACTGATTCTACAACAAAGCCCATCAATCCCTCAAAAAGCAGATGCTCTTTCCCCAGTGGTTTCTCACTTCTCAGCTAAGCTTCACATGCTACAAAATAAAATTTCCTTCTGCTACTTTCTTTCTGAAAGCTCCATAATAATCTGTATACACATTCTTTGCCCTAATGTGTTGGTTTGGTTTTTTTAATAAGTAGTCCTATAGGTTTCTATGAACCTATTTGTGGCACTAGGTGCTCACTGTAGTGTGGATAGGTTGTACAAATGGAGTATAAGAAAGCTCTCGGTTCCAGCTTCACAGGTAACTTATTGGCTCTATGTCTGATGAGAGGAAATAAAAATAACTTTTAATGCTTCTCTGCTATTGATGTTTTTCAGGCTTCCTCCTTTCTTTAAAAAAAAAAAATCTCTTGTAGCTTGAGTGTCAAGAGAGTCTTGAAGAAAAGGGGGGGGGGGGGGGGGAAACAACAGGGCACATACTAACGTCATGGAAATTTAGGATTAAAAATAACCTCTTTGCTGATGGGACTGAAGGACCAAGAGTGAAGCATGACATTTCTGGGGCTGAAACTTGAAACCTTTTTTATGGTTTTGTTAATAAATAAGTTTCTTCAGACAAATAGTAAAAGGGAATAAGCACCCAAGGTTTATTTTGCCTGGGAACTTTGATGCTGAGCACTCTAACCTGGAATGGAAGCAGAATATAAATGATGGGTATTGATGTTTAGTAAGAAGTTGCAGCACATAAAATGTTCTTCTTTTCAAAAAAATCATTTTTCATCCTGATTTCACCAATTTTGGACTATGCCTGTGCTATGTAGACTCAACTGTAGGCTACAAACCCTGTGAATTAGAAATAGTCAACATTTATCCTTAAAACTGGGGTTTTCAGTAATATGGGAAACTGTCAGTGGTAGAGGGTTTTAGTCACAGTATTTGGTCAACATTCCGAAGCACTGAAGTAATCGAAATCTGGCAGATAGTTTAGGTTTGCCTTGATTTAGTCTGAAGGAATCAAGACACAGTCAAAATGGTAGATAAACCAGACAGCTGCAGCTACTTCTTTCAAGGTCCCTTTTCATAGAATCAATAAAGTAGGAAAAGACCTCAAAGATCATCAAGTCCAACCTGTCGCCCAACACCTCATGACTACTAAACCATGGCACCAAGTGCCATGTCCAATCCCCTCTTGAACACCTCCAGGGACGGTGACTCCACCACCTCCCTGGGCAGCACATTCCAATGGCTAACAATTGTCTCAGTGAAGAACCTTCTCACCTCCAGCCTAAACTTCCCCTGGTGCAGTTTGAGACTGTCTTCTATCCATTAATTGGATGGTTTTAATCCATAACTTTTCCATGCTGTGTTTTCCAAGATCAATTAAAAATTCTTTTTAAACACCAAAATTGGCTCTTAAAAATTAACTCGGGAACTGACAAAAACACCTTTTGGTACTCGGCATGTCACTGAGCTGATTCATTACTTTCTACCCTCCATTTTTACATTGGTGCAAGTCCATTGAGACTTCCATTCTAAAACTGGAGCAGTAAGTCAGAGCAGTAAATCAGGTTTCTTGTAGGAAAATAATAAATGTCCAGTTGGGAATCTCTGGAGAGCGCAAGTTGAATGATCTTTAAATAATTCTTCCCTGGTAGGTTTTATAGAACACACTTGTAGCCCAGGACTTCAGGGGTTTCCTTTCACCTTACTTGACCTCATTTTTTTTATCTTTTAAATTTTTATTTTATTTTTTTTTTAGATCAAATGTGGTGCTGTAATCAGTTCATGGAACAATTAAATGCTGGGATGAAATGTATGGTCTTTTTGATAGAACGGACATGTTTTCTTCACCAGAGCAGATTTTTACGGCATCCTTAACATCCCCCCAAGACTAAAATTCACGTCTGAGGCATAGTTCATTTCCACCTGCTCACTAGACCTTTTAAACTCCTTTTGCCAAAAATTTCTTCTTGACAAAACCTCCCTTTCCCCTCTAGAACACTATTTATTTATTTTTCCTTATTTCCTCTGGTTTTGCAAAGCCTGTGGTGCTTCCAGAAGACTGGAGTGCATGCCGGCTACACTGACAGGACTAGGTTGTGGGGGGAGGGAAATACTGTACCTGAAAAATCCAAGTTGTGATAAAGCTTGTCCTCTGAGATACTTGACCTGTTTACAAGGCTTGTTACTGTTAGGCAGCCTGGGAGTTAGTTTGGTGTAGGTAGTGCTCTTCTAAACATCTCCAGACATGGAGCTTTGTAGGAAAGAAACAAGGAAGGTCTATCTTTGCTTTGCTGTTCTGCTTGCTTTCACAAGGCAATGCCTAAGCTTCTCAGAAAATGAGAAACAAGACAATGTTTGCAGTGCTCCACTGGGCTTGAGAAATGACAACAACAGTAATTAGGAGATGAGAATGGTGAGGAGGCCAATGGTCTTCTACACAGCTGTCATGCTCTGGGGTAGATCTCATTTTACTGCTGTGCCTGGGCTATCAAGACTGTCACCTATTCCTGCCTTGCTGATCCATTCCACTCCTCCCTTTTATGTCTTGGTTCACATGGGGGTTACACCTCTATCTGTCTTTACTTTTAGAGTACTGCAAGTAAAATTTGTTTTCCTACTAAAATGCTTTTTGTTTTCTTTCAAATTAATGGAACCCTATGGTTTGCCAAGTGGCAGTGTTTCTGAAGCTAAAAGCCACACTTTGAATGTGGAGCGAGATTTCTCACTGTTGTTATGGTAGCTCTACCTGAGGGGTGAACAGACTCAAAAGATCATCTCAGTAAGATTTAATCAAAAGCTATAGATGAATAAACCAGTCACACTTTGCTTCAAGTGCAGATGGAAAACAACTCAAATCTAGTACACGCAAACACACCCAACAGATCTAATGGATATATAACTAGCTGCAGATGGAGGACTCTGTGTGAGAGTAGCATGGGAGTATTTAAAATCCCCAGGCATGTACATTTCTCCTAACTACAGCTAATTACTAAATAAGAGTGGAGAAGTATTTTTGGAAGATACTTTGCCTGCAAGAAGAATCAAATGCATGCCAGTCACGTGGCTATGGGGTCTATCCTGCACTAGCAACAGTAAAGGTCACATTCTTCATTTACTCTTTCTGAAAATGTTAAATAAATAGCTAAGCTGCCCTGACTATACTGTGTTTGTAGTAATTTGATTTCTAATCAGAATGTTATTTATCCTGCTGGACTGTGAAACTCTTTAGAGGAAAGAATCTGTTAGTTCTTCAGCATGTATTTCCTCGTTGCATGTTCTGTAGCCATTCAAATATAAATAGCTCCTAAATTCCCTGTTCTAGGGCAATTATTTTAATGTTTCAGGGTACTTATTTTGCTTTGCTTCTGGCACCTGGCAAAATGAATAGCATGATCTTCCATCAGACTCGTCTAAACAAGAGGCCTTGCTTTCATATTTGTGTTTTTTCGTATGTAAAGCAAATCAGAGGTTGTAGACAAGCAACCATGGAAACTGAAATCCTTTCACTGTAAAATTGCTTGGATATTGCCTACACAGGCTTTAGAACAAACAGGTTGTCAACATACCTGCTCATTCCTTGGCCTCTAGGTTGCAAGCAGTAATTTAGAATTCCAGCAGCGTAATCACCATTCATTCTGATCTGTCTCCCTGTTATCCCACTTCATTCACAGAGCTATACCTGTCTAGCAAAGCTTTTGATTTGGCCAGTCAGACACTTGCTTACTCTTGTAGAACCATACTTTCATCTTTGAGTTGATAATCTAAAATTCAGCACCACTTCTTTTGGGTTTCCTAATTTACTCCTCGGGCATAGCCAAGGCGGTAATCAGCCTTTTGCCAAGTGTGAAGGGTTTTCCTTTGTTTTCATAGCATCATAGGAGAATACAGAGATTAGATTGCCATTTTAAGAGACTATAGTGATCACAAATGATGTATAAAACTCAAAACCTAGCATTTTAAATGTAAGAAATTTGGTGACTGACTCTCTTCTCTGTTACTGTGTTTGAAGTCAGGCTTTTTTCCTGACATTTTCAGAAGGCTTTGGAGGGCTGTGCAAATCCTTCTGTGAATCCTCTCCCCTTCAGCTTAAACTGTGTATATTTAATCCAAACAAAACTTTGAATTTTAAACGGCTTTTTGCCTTTCCCCTCCCCAGGTGTTTGAGTGGTTTGTGTGGCTGACACGAAAGAATGAAGAACAAAATGGTAGAAGAGGATTGATGGAAGAGGGAGCATAGTTCCCCAGGGAATATAGGGTTGAGATCTCCTGGGTTAAAGCATTGTGTCTGGAGTTAGAGGGCATTTCTAATTGCTGCTGCTGATTACAAGGCATTTTAGGAAAAACCCTCTCACTTTTTAATCTTTGATTGGAGCCCTCAGTCTTGGAGGATTTCTGTCTTTCAGGAATGCTGTTAATTTAGCAGATAAGTATAGCTTCACCTGGAGAGAGCAAACATCTTGTGCATGGAATGTCTTTGGCCTTGTGCTGAGGTGATCATCTGAAAGCAAGAACCTGGATCTCAAATTCGGACAGGCTGAGGAAGAGAGACATTTAAAACTCAGGTTAGAGGTTTCCCAACTGGATTCCAGTTTCTGTTCAACATTTCTCTCACTGCAAGTATTTCTGCAGCTTTTTGCTGTGGGCAGCAGGTTAGCCACAAATATTTGGGTGACCAGGAATTTGACAAGGAAGAAGTTTCTAATAGCATCTTTCCTGGCATTGTTGCTTATAGACTGCATCAAGCTGGGGAGCTGAGTTGGCTGCAGTGCAGGAAAATAAAGCTTGGGAATAACCCCATTGTTAGGATACCACTTCACTGGGTTGTGAAGGCACACTTCTGGAGAGGGAAGTTTGTATTCAGATGCTTGGTAGGTAGTCACTGAGTCTGGATAGGTGGCAGGTGTCTCATGGAAATGGGAAAGAGAACACTAGGCTTTTGTCCAGAAAGTACAACTGTTTTGTGGGGGTTTCTGTTTGGTTGGTTTTGTTTTTCTGATAGCTCTTTAGCTCACACCAGATGACATAATTTGTGCATTCATTATTTAAATTGTTGTCCATCCCTAGATGCTAGCCTACTGCCTTGTCTTTCTAGGCATATACACGATCTCTATCTTCTTTGAATACAGAACATGCTACAGAAAGAGAATGCTAACATTCTGTCTCTCCCCATCTGTCCATTTCTAAACTCTTAGACTGACATTTGATTTCATGTGCAACCTGCTGCACACGAACTATGTTAAGTACATAGCTGCAGTAAAATGGAATTTAATCCTGCAGATAAGGAGCTGAGAACATGCAAGTGAATCATTATCACAGTTAACAAAACTGATCATGAAACCAACCCATTACAGTCAGTTGAGAAGACCTTTGTTTCACTTGTGGCTATGGCTGTGTGAAGATGTTAGTGAGAGAGTCATAGCACAGATGTGATTCCTGAATTTATTGCTGAACTGGTATCCAGAAGTCAAGCTGACTGGCTCTGTTACTTCTGAACAGGAGGCACATCATTTCTCTAGAGGGTCTCTCCACTTGTTGCTCTCATTTGGTTGGAGTTGGCTTTTGTTTGGGTTTTTTTGGGGGTGGTGGTGGTGTTGGTTGGAGGGGGATTGTGGTGGTTGTGGTTGTTTTGTTTGAGTTGATTTGTTTGCCTTTTAATTATCATTAAAATGTGCCAGAACACTGGGGTAAGCTGTTTGAATCCTGTCTCATGAGGTAAAACAGTTCTAAGTTTCCATGGAACAAGAGTCAGAATAAATGTTTATGAGGAATAATGTAGATGATGGGAGGATGTAATTTAATAAGCAGCTACTGCACTAAATTAACAAATTAATATAAAAGGGCTGTGCTCTTCAGTGATTTTGTTTATTTGCTGGGAGTGTAATGGTGTAGTGAAATAAAAACCTCTGAATCTGAAATGATCTGTAATAATGAATTTAAGGAAGGGCACAACTGCATGGAGATGTGAAGAGTGAAAGACAAAAGCATGAGGAACAGCCCTTCAGACACCAAGACCAGTGAAGAAGAGAGGTGAGGAAGTGCTCAAGGTGACGGAGCAAAGATTTCCTGGCACTTCCATAGGGAAGACCATGGCAGAGCAGATATCCACACTGCAGAACATAGAGGATTCAATGGAGTAGGGAGAATTGTAGGGGGAGAAAGGAAGAGCTGTTATGGACAGATCAAAGCCCCGTACTCCCCACCTCCTTGTACTGCTTAGTGCTGGCAGGTAGAAGGGTCTGGTGTGAATGGGTGAAGCTGAGCTTGGGATGGCAGCTGTTCTGGTGGCTGGCAGTTGGTTGGTTTGTTTTGGGTTTTTTTTTTTTTGGTCTGTTTCTTATTAACCAACTGTGATTGGCAGCAAATGAAATGATTTCTTTCATCAAATCAGTTCTGCATGTTACAGTAACTGATAAATGCTTTCCTTGTCTTTACCTCAATCAATGAAATATTTCAATCTGGTGTCTCCTTGCTCTCTCCTTCCTCCTTTGGAAACAAAACTCAGTTTAGGCTTCTGGGCAGAAGCATTATACAGACACCAAATAATTGTAATGTCAGTTTCTTTACACTGTGCTCAATTAGTTGTTTTCTATGGTGACCTGGAAATGGCAAACTCTGCAGCTGTTCAGTGTTTAATCCAGAGTTTGAAGTCTGTGATGAGCCATTTACAGGCGAGTAAAGTTTTTTGAGGTACAGTGGTGTCTCAAGCCACGAATAATGCAAGGCAGCTTCTCATACCAGGAATATCAACCCTCTGTCCTTAGGGAATGTGGGTTGATCTGCCAGTTTCACATTAACTTGCTCTGCCCTGGACATAAGTTACAACTATGTTGTTTTTAAAATTAGCGCTGAACTTGATGCCTCACAGGAGGAGTGAGAACAAAACTTCAAGCTGTAGTTGCATCAGGAATTCTGCCAGGGCCACACTGGGCATAACAGATAAAGACTTGTGACTGTGTCGTTTATGTGCTACACCAAAAGCTGCCAGTGGCGAGTGTTTGGGATAGGAACATTTGTTCACACAGCATGGGATGAAGTGCTGAAGCGGAGGGCTGCTACTCATCAAAATAATGCTTTATGAAATGCCAGGAATTAAAATTTTAGAGCTTGAATGTGGTTGTCCTGTCACCATCAAGCACACTTATTGAGCATCATCTGAGCATCTGACCTGTGACAACTTCCCTCGCCAAGAAAAAATAATGATTCCTTTTACCACTGAATGGAAGTATTTTCAATTTGAGGAGGCTAGTGGTGGTTACACCTCCAATTTTAACATATTATATTAGTTACAGGGTCTAAGAAACATACTGAGAGCAAAAACCTATCAGTCAGCTTTATACATAGTTAAATCTATTTACTCATCTTTCCAGACTTGGAATTTTACCCTAAAACAAGTTAAATGAATGCTGTAATACTGGTTTGTAACCTGCGGTTTGGTTTTAAGGTATTGCTCTGTTACAAAGATTAAGTTTAAAAGCCAAAATCAGATGTTGGTGCTGGTAGATGTGGAAATATGGCACAGTACATCCTCATCTGCTTCTGCCTTTTGAATTAGTATGATTTTTGGAAAGCTAGTGCAACTTCACATTAAAATAGCAAAAGAAAAACCTCTTCTTCTATCAAAGGTCGTTTTTGAAGTTGCCCCTTCCATAACTCTTTGGCAATATGTTCTACAGCTTTCTTTAGCATTCAAACTCCACATCTTTTCCTTGCTTCAGCTAAGCCTATTAGAGTCAATGTTTTCTGCTAAACAGTTGTAGGTTAGAGTCAAAAGGAAGTCAATATTGAGCCTCTTTCAGGTGCCCAAAGTCTTAGGGAAATTTGTGTGCAGAAATCCCACATGGAACAAGAATTCAAAATGTAATGTCTAAATGACAGTCTAAAGATTTGACTAAATTGCAGCAATTTAGGTGTTTGTCC
The DNA here is from genome assembly GCF_014839835.1 of Dryobates pubescens. Taxonomy (NCBI): domain Eukaryota; kingdom Metazoa; phylum Chordata; class Aves; order Piciformes; family Picidae; genus Dryobates; species Dryobates pubescens. Next base: position 6,255,976 of record NC_071614.1, on the reverse strand, counting down.
AGGGAGTGGAAAATGCTGAATAGGCGTGTTTTTAAAGTACCACACTACTCCAGTGCACACAGACTACTCAAACTTTTTATTCGCTTCCATATCACACAAACTGAAGGGAATTGGTGTCAGTCATGCCAGTGTAAATAAATTAGTCTTCTGAACAGCAAACCCAGAGCATGACATTTTCTAACAGAACTAACTCAGTGTGTTGCCTACCAAAATCAACAGACACCACCTGCATCCCTTGGGGATTCAGGATTAAATTTTGTTCTTCACTCTGTGCCTAAATTTAATTGCTCTTCTCAAGTGCAACAGGGAAAGCTCCTGACATTGACTGCAGTTGCCCTCCAACCTAGGGGATATAAAGGGAAAACTTGGGTTCAAATTCTCTTCTGAGAAACTCTTATTTGTTTGGAATATGATCTTAGCTGAGAGTGTGGAGCAGTTTTGTAATAGATTTCTCATTTGCAAAGATGGTGCTTTTTATAGTATATGGAATATCTTCAATTGCTCCTCAAACAGGCAGTTATGTTGCTAGTTTTGTTTTTCATGGGAATACTACAGGCAGTGAGTGACAGCTGCTTTCACTGTAGCCAAATTAATATTGCATTGTTCCATGAAAAATGAAAACCTTTTAGCAAGGAAAAATAAAACTCTGAAGTTAGAATAATTTATATGTGGTGCTAGACCTGGTTTAAGCTGATTCACATAAATGAATGTCTCCAAAATTCTCCAATCTCCTGCAGGACAGGTCTTGATTTTCTGTATCACCAAAGATGCTTTAACAAAACAAACTCTCAATCAGTATAGCAAGTCGTCTTTGGTCACTTACATACCTTAAACTGGGGGCAGATTCAGAACTGAAACTGGCTCTCTCTGAATGAAAGGTCAGCCTGCAAGCAAACACTTCTGTTTTCTTCCTTTTCCTGTTATTCTGGTAGCTTGAGGGTAGCCAGGAGATTGTGCTGGAAATATCTTGCCTAATCATAATGCTTAGAACCATTTTGTTCGGACTGCTTGGAGGGAAAATGAACAGCTACTGCTATTCTGGCACAATAGTAGCAAACCATTTATCAAATCTGAGGACTTGAAAAAGTCTGTGGACTTCAAAAAGTTTTATTTATTAGCACAGATAGTTGCAGCTTGTGCTGACTTGTGTGAGTGTGTGTGTGTATAATTAGTAGTACTTGGCAATCCTAGGGAAACTGAGAAATGCCTGAAAGAATCAAACCAGAAACTTCAAGAGAAGTGGGTGGGGTAACTAGAGTCAAAAGGGGAGTCCCTGGATATTATAGCAGCCTTAAACCTGCATGTGGCAGCATCAGAACACCAAATAAAAACATCAGGACTGTAAAGTATAAACACAAGCAAAAGAATGAACTTAATGGGCACATGGTTCATTTGTCTACGTTGCACTGGCAGCCTCAAGAGTGAAGATTCTGCCATGGATCATCTGCTCATGATCTCTACAGACAGCTCTCCCGTTGTTCCAGAGCATTTGAGAGAGCTCAGTTAAGCACAGCACCAACAGTACATCATCTGGGACTGCAGCTGTTATCCAGAGAGAAGTCGGAAAGGAAGATGAAGGGAGGGGAGGAATAAATCAAAAGCAGCCTGCTCATGGCACTTAGCACATCGTGCTCATTTCTCTTTGCTGCAATTTTTAACATCTATAGGATTGCTGAAGGTTATCTGAAATGCAAACATTCCTTATGGATGTTACTACAGGGACATACATTCTGGAGTGTTTGAACTCTTATCTTGGGTGTGTAATTCAGTCTGTTACAGGTGACTGTGCAATGCTTATAGGATCAATAGAGAACTGCATGCTTTAGCACGTGGTGAAATCTGTACAGATACTCTAGGCAAGTAGAATGGTTATGACAAACTCCTTTTCATGTTTAAGGACAGGTAGAGCACATTTGACATGGATACTTTTGCTAAAATTCAGAGCATGCTCTTGAATCTTGAAATTGTGACAGAACCTGTCCAAAATCTGCATTCTCTTTGTAACCTCTACAAAGCATTCAGTCAGCTGGAATCCATTTTGACAGAGAGGTAAAAGGATTTAGGGTCCTGTAAACTGTCAGTGTTGTCAGCTAAGTAGAGAAGTTTCACTTGGTGCCCCTCATTAATGAAAGTGTAAGAAAAAAGATGGCCATTAAAGTTTGTTGGAGTGTTTTTTGAGGAGCAAATGAGGTTGTGTATAACTGTGGACCAGACATAGCATTCACTGTTTCCTGCCCACGTTGTGATGGGCATAAGGGAAGGGAAAAATATTAGGGAATAAAAGGCAAACATTCTTAGGAAACTGTTGTCATTAATTCCACTGCTCACAGAAATCTTCTGTAAGAAGCAAAGCTCCGAGTTTGTAATTCAACAAGGAAAGTGATTTTGCTGATGCACTGTTTTCATTGGATAATTACTAGAAACTCCACAGTCAGTAGAACCCTTCTGCTGATACAGGCATATCCCAGATGGGCATTTCTGCACCAGTATACCCATTTACTTAGTCCTCTTTTGTCTGGGAGCGTTGGAAGTATGGCGCGCTCTGTTCTGGATCCCTCTCTCTGAAAAGTTCCCTTTACACTGAGAGGAGATGAGTCATTTCTTTTCTTTCATCTGCTAGCATCAACATCCCTTTCCGTTTCTTTCATCCCTCAGAGTTGCCTTCTGCCTCTTATCCTGCACTTAGTGGTGCACAAAGGAGAGTGTTAGATGTTCTCAGAATCTGTTCCTGGTGCTTATTCTTTTAAAAAGATAGACACACATCCTTCCAGGAGTACCAGTGAAGAAACCTGCGTCACTTCAATTTCGTCTGCTGAGCAGCCACAGGAGTTTGGGGATTCTTCAGAGTGCAAGGATGGCTATCTGTTCAAAAAGAATCCACATAATCACTTACATAAAAAAAGAGGAAAATTACAATAAACTGCTTCATGCAAGTTGTTAAAATAACCTCATTAGGAAGGAGTTTTATAGACGGGGGAAGGAAAGCAGAGGGAAATCACAGAAACGAAGATGCGCATCGAAACGTCTTGCACTTCGAAACATTTCAATTTGCATGCAAATTGAATATTGAATTAAAAAGCTTCAAGGAAATTAAAGCGTGAGCTATTTTATAAATGAAGAGGATATGCAAAAGGCTGAAATATGTTTTGTATGTTTCTCCACCATTCCCCTTGGCATATTTGTTGTGATCTTTCCTTCCACTCTTCCACTGAAGAAGTGGAGAAGAGTTTAGATTTGTTTTCAGGAGGGCATAAACAGCAGTACATCACAATATTATTGCAAGACAGTTGTTACCATTAATCATTATGCATATATTCTCCTTGATTTTATTAACCAGAAAGATGAAAGCAAGCAAATTTGTTTGAGGAACATGGTCAAATGAAATAAAATCTGGGGTGGGGGAAGGGAATAAAAGCAGCTGCATATATTAATTGCATTTAGTTTTAATACTGTCTGCAAATTACAGTAAATAAATGACATTGCCACTGGAAATTACATAATGAGAGCTGTTATGCAAGGGAATGCCTGTTACAGTATTAGGAATGATACTGTACTCTGCCTGCTTTTATCTGTTCATCACCAAAAATTGATGTCTACTGCCCAAGACATTATTCATGACAAACCATCTTAATTTGAGATGAAGTAATTTGTTACCGCAAAACGCAGTGCCTTTAGTGCTCATGTCTGGCCTGTTAGATATTCTCCCTTACAAGTACTGGGAAATAATTGAATAATAAACAATTCTTGCAAGAGAATAGAAAATGTTAACATTTCTCCACAGAGATACCTGTTTGTAGGGTTTTGTAAGGTAGCCCTATTACTATCAAGAGGAGGTATGGATGTGAGAAGGAAAAGCAGGCTTGTGGTTGATTGGCAAGATCAATATGGCCTTTTATTACGAGAACTGTATGTTTATTGAACTAGCAGACTACACACAAGTATAAATTAACTTACCACTCATTTGCTCGGTTTGTTTTTGGTTTTTTTAATAGAAACAGTATGACTAGACTAATATCTTTATACAAATATCCAAACACCTAATTCTCACTTAAGTCTTCAGTCCCTTGGCTTCAGGGAGGCTGTAGCCAGGTGGGGTTGGTCTCTTCTCCCAGGAAACCAGCACCAGAACAAGAGGACACAGTCTCAAGCTGCACCAGGAGAGGTTTAGGGTGGATGTTAGGAGCAAGTTCTTCACAGAAAGAGAGATTGGTCATTGGAATATGCTACCCAGGGAGGTGGTGGACTCACTATCACTGGAGGTGTTTAGGAATAGACTGGATGGGGTGCTTGGTGCCATGGTTTAGTTGATTAGATGGTGTTGGATGATAGGTTGGACTCAATGATCTCGATCTTTTCCACCCTATTCTGTTCCTTTGAGATGCCTTTTTTTTTTCGTCTGTTACAACTGTAACAAGAAGAAAGTTATACATGATGTTAAACAAAAGGAAGAAGAAAGCAGAAAAAACCCAAGCCCACAACATTTCTAGAGAGATGTTTCCAAATATGCAGTCAACAGTGATGTTGCCACAAAACACAGCAGACTTCCAAGCAAAGGTTGGTTGTTTTTATGATTGGATGTTTAAAGGTTACCAACCAGTATCTGCTGCTTGGTAGGTTTAGCGTGGTGTGTGGAGTACAGACTCTTAGTAACTGCCATAGAAGTGCTTAGGTCTTGTTTAGCAGGACCACAGTGACTTCAAAGATTTATGAAACAGCAGGAGAATGCTCTTCTAAGGTGCTCCAAAAATCAAATTCCAAAGGCAAAGGAGTCAAAGGTCTCAGACTTTCTGTAGCAAATGTGAATTAAGGGATGGAATATGCTGAGGAAAAAATGGACGAGGGGAGCTGAAAAATAAGTGTAACTGAAAGTTTTGTAGCATTGTTACTTCCATACTTCTATGCTTTTATTTCCCTTAGCAGGAAACCAGAAAATAGTGGGTGTTTATTAAAACATTCCATACCTAGCTATGCATTATGAGGCTCTCATGAAAAAGCTTTACACTTTTAACTGGGAGTTTGACACAAAACTTGTGTTTATGAGGTGGTTAACAAAACTGGCTGTTAACCCTGCTGGAATACAAATGAATACTTGTGTATTGGAAAAGATACAATGAGGAAGGAGTAACTCTAAGCCAGAACTCACTTCACTCTTGAAACTCCCTAAATGCCAATCATCGTTTTTCATGTGCTAGTGCTCGTAATGATAGCTTGTGTTTGTGTTTAACTTCAAAGATCTTTTAAGAGCAGTGACTACTTAGTAATTACTGTAATATCTCATTGTCAAGTTTTATTCTGCTTGTGGAGTAAGGAAGCATTTTTGACAGCCTAAGCAAGACAAGTAGTGGTTTACTAAGCGATAGATTTGTTGTAAATGTCCTCGCCTTAAGTAGGACTTATTTTCTGTGTTAAGTCAGGTTTTATTGCATAAAATAGTAACAGTGCACAATAAGGATTGGTTCACTGTCATGGCAAGACAATGAAGGCACTGCATTTTTCTGTAGTGTGCCAGGAACAGCAGTGTAGGATACAGCAAGATATTTGATATTTTCTGCCTATTTGATAGTTCCACCTATTAGTGTAGGTGGAATTGTTTTAAAACTAACAACACCTTTCCACAAAATATGAGATAAATGCTCTTATCTCTCTTCTAGCTTGGAATGTATTTGGATATTGTCTCTCAGGAAGTTTGTTTGTTTGTTTTGGAGTTTAAGAGTGCCATTGGACTCTAAGGTCCATTTCCTATGACTTTCAATGCTAAAGTAGGACTTGAACAAGCCATTACCTTAGTGGAACTAGTTCAAGGTTGGCTTTATCCAGCTCCACCCATTCCTTCGCTCTGTGGAGTCACAAGGCTTGTGTTACTACCTCTCAGATCGTTCCATCTTGGAAATAATATACTGTAAGCAATGGCAATTAAATATGCAAGTCCCTCCTGCATTTCAAGCGTACAGCACAATCCTGCCTCTCCTGTTATGCCAGATCATAATTCCTAACAAATAACAGAAAATGTATTTATTTTCCCCAACAGAAAATATGGTTTGTTTATTTTTTATGTGCTTATTAAAATGAATTCAGAAAAATACCATGGGCAGAATAGTTTGTGAGCCATTTAGGAGACTTCCTTTGTATTTTATGCTTCACTGTGCTGCTAAAAAATTTCGGTGTTGCTAAAATACAAGACAGTATTCATAGTTTCTAAGACTTTGATTTGTATCTGGATCTTCTAAAATCTTGCACTTTCTTTTGCCGATTGCTTTTATCTTTAGAGAAGAAAAACTGGCAAGAATTCCTGCATAAGTCTATGTATCATGAGTGTCTGCACCAGAACAAGAGGACACAGTCTCAAGCTGTGCCAGGGAGGTTCAGACTGGATGTTAGGAAGAAATTCTACACAGAGAGAGTGATTGCCCATTGGAATGTGCTGCCTGGGGAGGTGGTGGAGTCACCATCATTGGAGGTGTTTAGGAGAAGACTTGATAGGGTGCTTGGTTGCATGGTTTAGTTGATTAGATGGTGTTGGATGATGGGTTGGATGCAATGATCTCAAAGGTCTTTTCCAACCTGGTTAATTCTATTCTATAAAAAGATAATGTGTGAAAGGATCATCAGTAATTCTTAGGATTATCTTAGAAGAAGAATTTTTAAATTCCATAGGGAAAAGCAGCTGGAAGAAATAAAGAACTCTTCCTTGGAACCTGTTAGTGTAAATTCAACCACAGCAAGGTGGTGCAGGTTGAATAACTTTGAATATAAACTACTTAATTTCTATTAAAACAAACCAAAAAGGTTTGATTTTTTTTTTTTTTTTTTCTGTAACAACTGATTCTCTTGTAGTATACTATTTCCTTTTACTCTAAGAGGGCTGTGGCCTGGTTTTCATTATTAAGAAGTTGGTTTTTTATCTAACTGAATACTTCATTTCTTAATGTGACATCTTTGATTGCTGTGACATCCATTGGGATTTCTGCATCTTATCTTTTTTACCCTCTCCAGACTGAACATTAAGTGGGTTTTAGTGAAAGCATAGAAAAATAGGGTTGTGAAAACACAACTCCAGAAGTGTGACAAATTTTCCTTTGATGAAACCTTTAAGCTTAAGATTCAGGTGAAGCGCACACATAAAAGAGATCCAAGAGAGCTTGTTTCTCTTCATTATTGGACTTGATGATATTCTGCCTCTTGGTCATGCAGAAAAGTCAAACAGAAAAGTGGATAAATACTGCCAATATAGACACCTAATGTAAGATACACTAAGAACAACTGAATCTGCAAAATTAATGTAAGTTCCACACAATGTAGTCTGATGGTTATGGGGAAAAAAGGTGGCTCATTTTCCCCTTTGGCTTTGGAATATTTATAAAGATGGTTGTCAAAAAGCTCTAATATTTAATGGGAAACCAAAGTGAGCTTTATGATTTTTGTTTTTTTTTTCTTGTTATCTTTCCCCCCCTTTATATTAGCAGGGAACACATTTCTCTTCTGTCTAGCTCTCCTCATGTTTATTTTATGTCTAATATTAAGGAAAACAAAACAAAAAATCCCCAATCAAACTACTAAAACCACAAACCCCAAAACAACACATGAAAAGACTTTCTTCTTCCCAAATTGAAGGAAATCTCTTATATTAGGTTCTAATAATAGTTGTAAGGAAAGGTTTGTTTCACAATTCAGTCTATTTACCTTTTTTTCCACATTTGTTTCAGTGCCTTTCTTTTATGGATTTTCATCTTAGTCTCTTATCACACGTCACTGCATCACAGAACTGTATACAACCACGTTCTTCCAAGTCCCATTTTAGCACTTTCCTTTTGCCTTTGTTTTGGGAACTGTGAAGTAGTTTAGTAGCTGATTCTGCAGCTTGAATTTCATAAGCAGGCTGCTCTTACTGCACCATGAATTATGAGGTACAGTGCAGAATCAGGTGTAAAATACATTGGCATTCTGTCTACAAAATAAGATGGAAGAGTTTTGTAATAGGAAGTAATGCTCAGAGAGCCCTGTAATGCACCTGGCTGTCTAGCAACTGAAACAAATTTACTGCTGATGGTGTTGCAAAGGGCAACAGTAAAGGAAAGTTCTGTTCTAATGTAAAAAATTCAACTAATGTTTATGTTGCAATCAATCTGGCTCAAGCTCTTCTATAGTAGCATAATAACTTCTTTTATTTATTTATTCTTCCCTTGCAAGTCATTTTTTTTAGGTTTCATCTGTAAATCAATCACTTTCTGAGACTTAATTTTAGTAAAAGACTATTTGAAGGTTGCTAATCTGGTTGCTGGGAATCAACTGAGCTACAATTAGAGGGCATATCACAGTGGAGCTGTACAAATGATACAGAATTTTGAGAACAGGTCACTGAGATACTTTTGATGTCCCAAAGGAGAGAAAGCAATGACTAGCAAAACAGATGTATTTTTAGCTACTGCTCATTTGGGTCTCAAACATTAGGTCAAAAGTTAGGTGATGAGTCTGATTAAGATAAAGCTTGCTGACAGTTTCAGGAAGATGTAGAGGAAAGAAAAGTGGTTTAAGAAACAAGGTTCTTGGGCTAGTAAGTGTATGCTTATTTGGGAAGGTAGCTAAAAAGCCAGTCCTAAGTGAGGTTGAAAGAGGGATAAGCTAATGTGATGTTCTTAACCATCTCTATCAATCTAGGATGTTGTTTGTTCTCCCTTTAGAATGGATCTGCAAGCTGCATTTTTGACACATTTCTTTTTCTGGTATACTTTATCATTTCAAATCACTTTTCCATATTCTAATAAAATCTGGGGCCTAGCTTCTTGTGTTCTCTTCAATAGTAAGTAAAAATAAAAATAAGGCATAAATGTCACCATTTTATCTCAAGTCCATCTGCTCCATCATTCTGTGGAACTCTTTCTTACTGTCATTTCATTCAAAGCAGTGCAGCAGATGGTGTGGGAATAATCTCATAAAGCACCTTCATTTTCTTTTGTTTATAGGTGTTCTAGAAAAATCTGCCTATAGATCATTGTTAACTAGCTACTCTGTAGGAAGCCAATAAAGTTAGGCGAGTAAAATTAACAATTAATGATACACATCCTGATGTTTTAGTTGATTTTAAATTGTTGACTCTTTACCAGAAGGGAAAGCTCTCTGAAATATTACCAGATGTGGAATGACTGAAAATACCATTAAGGTTTCCCTATTTTCTCTAATATAAACTATTCTGACATTCACACTTAGCTCCTATTGTGTAAAATGATTGTTTTTTGGAAGCAAAGACCATTCTTTGGTGAAATGAAGTTTTGTGCCAGTCTAGGTGTCCCCTGTTACCTTCATGTAAAAGAATCGGCAAATGAATACAGTGCCAGGAATGGCTGCTGGAGGAAGGAGTTGTAAAAGACAATACGGAATATTGATTGCAAATTCTCCTTGAGCCTTTGTCCTCTGATGTTTTAATGAGAAACTTTTTCTGAAGTGAGCAGGCTACATAGCCCTTGGCACTTAACTTCAACAGCCTAGTTAGGAAACCAGGATCAATTAAGAGAGAGTGAGAGAAAACAAATCAAGTCACAGAGAGATCCAGAGTTACAAAATTAGTCTCTGGTCTTATCCCTTTTGTTCCAAAAGGACCTTTATCTATCTTAATACAGTGTGATCTTCATGAGACAAACCAGCTTGTGTCAGTGGCTGAGGGTGAGCATCATCAATCCTGCAGGAGGATTTCTGTTGGAGCAAGGCAGAACTGGAAACGGCATCATATGTCAAATGTGTTTAGGCAAATCTACTTCAGCTCAGTTGGGTTTTTTTACTGCTTATGCAATGTAACTGTGAGTGCATATTATGCAGGGTAAGAGTTACAGGAATCCTAGCTTAATACTATTGAACTACTAACGTAAACCAAGAGGAAATGACAGCTGGACTGTGCTGAATTAAATTCTAAATGCCATCAAAGACACACGGTGGACTAAAATGCCATCAAAAGCCTATGATGAGATCATAGCATATGAAGGTAAAACTTCTCTTAAGGATACATTGCCTTACATTCTTAGATCAAGCAAGCTGAGAAATACAAGACAAGCTTTAGTGGCTGTAAGATGATAGTTTCTATTGTCACGCTCAACTTGGAAGTTAGAGGGACTTTTGCTCTTGAAGTCCACTACAGACCGAATTTTTTCTGCTCTTTCCATTTATGATGTAGAGATGGAAAATCAAGGAGTGGTTTTAAGGAAATTAGCTAAGCAAAATCTAGGAGGATGATAGAATAGAATTAACTAGGTTGAAAAGACCTTTGAGATCATAGGGTCCAACCTATCATCCAACACTATCCAATCAACTAAACCATGGCACTAAGCACCCCATCCAGTCTCTTCCTAAACACCTCCAGTGATGGTGACTCTACTGCCTCCCTGGGCAGCCCATTCCAATGGCCAATCTCTCTTCCTATGAAGAACTTCTTCCTAACATCCAGCCTGAACCTCCCCTGGAGCAGCTTGAGACTGTGTCCTCTTGTTCTGGTCACAGGGACCAGGAAAAGCATCAGATTAAAGGCACTTTAAGTCTGTTGTAAACTCTGGATTTGTGCCCATGTTTTCATTTAGGAAAATAACCTGGATGTAGTAAGAAAGTCATTCTGCAAGGTCTTGCTAGCAAAATATCTTCTGACTTGTGTCAGAGAAATTGACTCAAATGCATGAAAATTGCTTACCTGACCAAAAATTTAGTTGTCCAGTCTCTGTTGAAGACACTGGTAGTTTTCTGCTTAGCACATTTGTCATAGTAGTTAAAGGCTCTCTTCTTTTTTTGGTCATGCAGCATGTGACTAAAGCAATCCTTCCATGTGTTCCTTTCCTTATGTAGTATTTCCTATATTTCCCCTTTCTACTTGTCATTCTCTATCCATTTGCTTTTGGCGTACCAAACTTTAGCGACATCATTAAAACTCAGATTCTTATAGAGGCAATTCACATACTCCACATGGAAGACAGACAGATATGCATTTGATGACTAATGGCATGTCTATATAATCTTGTTATTTTTGGAATAGGTTCCAGATTCCATTATAGAAAAGGTAATGAAATCAACTGGGTAGAGCAGGTTCTGTTAAAATAAACAGAAATGCCAGCAGGGAATTTCTGTCCTATTTTTAAGGCCAGATTGTTTAAAAAAATTCTGCTGTTCTCACTTTTAAATATCTTCAATGAGAGCTAAATTAATTAGGAATTTGATTCTTGCATGCATTATTACCACCCTCAAGTACTTCAGGATATCCTTATACATAGGGTTTTAATCGCAGTATATAAACAGTAATACTGTTGGGCAAATGAGTTCTGCCTGCTTTTTAGGACTTCAGATTTTTACTTCCTTTGTAAATGTGAGGCAAATTGTTATAGAACAGAATAGAATTAACCAGGTTGGAAGAGACCTTTGAATCATAGTCCAACCTATCACCCAACACTATCTAATCAACTAAACCGTGGCACCAAGCACCCCATCCAGTTTCTTCCTAAACACCTCCAGTGATGGTGACTCCACTACCTCCCCAGGCAGCCCATTCCAATGCCCAATCACCCTTTCTATGAAGAACCTATAAAACATCCACTTCAAGGTGCTAATTTGCTGTGCTGTCACTCTTAAGTGTTCAGACTGACCAAGTGATAAATTTTGTGTGGAGAAGATTACTGATACATGAATATTGTCATAAGTTATATTTAAGGGGCAAAAAAAGCTCTTCAAGACACCAAGCATTCACAGCTAAATTATTTTGTAGGTAATAACAAATTGTTTCCTGAAATGCAATTTTAAGCTGAGAGATACAGTTTTGTGTGTGTGTGTATATATATATATACAAAAGTTGTCTACTGATGTGAATTCTGCTCTTCTAGAAAGCTTGCATTATTGTTCATGTACACTTTCATCTTTTGAAAGCCTTTTCGTGGTCTTATCCACTGTCTCCTCTCACTATCCATTAGCTCTAAACCATCCATTGAATAAAACACACAATCACTTTTCCTCTCAAAACCTAAGAGTGTGAAGATACATCCCTTGTGTTTAAAGGACTTCTTTGGTGATGCGCACTCTCTCAAGTGGTGAAATTGTACAGGTGGAAGATGATGAAAGTGCCAAATATAGACAAGATCACTTTAAAATCTGGGAGGGAGGCCAGTTTTGGTCTCTTACTTTCTGACTAATACCTTTGGCATTTTTCAGAGCTTCATTTTTAGAGAGATATTATCAGATGTATACTTACCTGTTTGTCTGAACTTAATGAATCCTGTATTAAGAGTTAAGGCTTTGCCTGGAAGGAGCACAGAATCAGGTCAGAATTGAGGTTCCTTCCCCTCTTTCTTCTTCCCTTTTCCTCCACAGGAAATATTGTCAGCTGCTTCTTACCTGTCACAGTTTATTTGGGGGTTTTTCACATGGGAAGCCATTCCAGTTCCACTTTGCCTGCCAGCTCTCATGTCTGCCCAGGATGAGTGATAGACCTGCAGAAAATGTTGTCCCTTCGCATTTCACTTCTGATACAGACAGCAAGTGAGGGTAGAGTCTCTTGCAGCCAGCCCAAAAGTGCCTTAATTCAACACAAATATTCTAAATATATCTGAGAAACTTCTCCATTGATTGTGCCATCAATCTGGCAGAGCTGTACAAAAGCAGCACCTAATTTTTCATGCAAAACCTGTTATTTTAGAAAAAAAATAAGTGCAACTCTTGACTGTTATTTCTTCATGAAATGTCAAAGTAATTACTGAATATGGGGGAAAGAAAAGAATCTTGCTACAGATATTTTTCTAGCTGTCCATCTTAAGCCAAAACGACCTACTTTTTTTTTTTTTTCCCTGCTTCTTTTTAATAAAAAGAATTCCTCTGATGACACAAGTCAGCTTGTGTAACACATTGAATTAGGCTGTGATTTTTGGAAATAACATTTCCTCACTGTATCATGCTTTAGAAGAAATCAGAGCAGCCTTTGAAAGGAACCTGTGCCTTCGGAAGGACAAGACGGGTAATTTGCAGTGCAGATATTCAGATTTAATCTTGCCATTCCCTATGTACACTCTAGTTTAGCATACTGCAAAGAGTGGTATTCCAAACAAGAGCAGATCAGCTGAGCCTTTTTCAGTTTAAGCTATATGACCTTTGTTAACACCTTACTTTCTGGATCATTGTAAATGAGGCAACTTAGTTTGTGTGTGCTGGCCATGGATACAAAAGAAGATAATAGAATAGAATTAACCAGGTTGGAAAAGACCTTTGAGATCATCGAGTCTGACCTATGACCCAACACCATCTAATCAACTAAATTAAACAGAGAAAAGATGTCTCAAAACTGCCTTTTCTAAAGCTCATTCTTCAGGTTGCAAGGAGGAAAAGAGGAGGTTATTGTTAAATGCTGTTATATTTACTGGGATGATATTAAATTTGGGAGTTTTCATTCCAAAGTGTGGCTGGAGCCTGTGGCACAGCTTTTATGCAGGAAATGGTCTATCCTGAGAAGCTGCTGAAGCCCTGGAACAGGCTGCTCAGAATGGTTCTTAATTATACAAGCTTTCCTAGAACTACTGTTTTTCAAATACTATGAAATGTTGGAGTGTTTTTTGTATTGCTAAGACTTGAACTACATTTGAAACCAAGCTTATATTAGAATAGAATTAACCAGGTTGGAAGAGACCTTTGAGATCATCAAGTCCAACCTATCATCCAACACCATCTAATCAACTAAACCATGGCACCAAGCGACCCATCCAGTCTCTTCCTAAACACCTCCAGTGATAGACACACATAACAGAGAAGAATTCAGCTGAAAAACTTAGCTGATACTATTTTTTTCAGATTTAGAATCATACTAGTAGCATATAATAATATGCAAATGTGTTACAGTTACAAAAGATCTAGGAAAACATCTTCACTTCCTTAAGCAGCTGTTTCATGAAACGGAAGGAACACAATAAATTGAAGTTTAGAAATTCTAACAGAGAATCCCAATTCACCTAAACCCAAATCATACAATGCATAATATAGGATTCAGAATAGCTGAATTAAAATCAACTTGTATTACTAACTATGCAAATTGCCTATTCATAGAATCAGTAAGGTTGGAAAAGACATCAAAGATCAAGTCCGACCTGTCACCCAACACCTCATGACTACTAAACCGTGGCACTAAGTGCCACATCCAAGTCCCTCTTAAACACCTCCAATGATGGTGACTCCACCACCTCCCTGGGCAGCACATTCCCGTGGCCAATTACTCTTTCTGGGAAAAACTTTCACCTCAATGTGAGCCTGAAGTTCCCCTGCCACAGCTTGAGACTGTGTCCTCTTGTTCTGGTGCTGGTTGCTTGGCAGAAGAGACCAACCCCCACCTGGCTACAAGCTCCCTTCAGGTAGTTGTAGAGAGCAATAAGGTCTGCCCTGAGCCTCCTCTTCTCCAGGCTACACAACCCTAGCTCCCTCAGCCTCTCCTCGTAGGGATTGTGTTCAAGGCCTCTTCCCAGCCTTGTTGCCCTTCTCTGGACATGTTCAAGTGTCTCAATGCCCTCCTTAAACTGAGGAGCCCAAAACTTGACACAGTACTCAAGGTGTGGCCTAACCAGTGCTGAGTACAGGGAGACAATGACTTCCCTGCTCCTCCTGGCCACACTATTCTTGATTCATGCTAGGATGCCATTGGCCTTCTTGTCCACCTGGGCACACTGCTGGCTCATGTTCAGCCAGCCGTCAATCAGTACCCCCAGGTCCCTTTCTGTTTGGCTGGAATTCATTAAGATCTTTTAAAAAGTGTGTTTTTTGTTGTTTAGGAATTAGATAAAATTGAGACTTCAGAAATAACTGTGAAGGCTTCCTTCTGTGTGATGCTGCCTTTCATACATTGGAAAAACAAACGTAGCATTTACTTATGAAGTCCTAAGTCATTTTGACAGCAGATACATTTCAAAGTAAATAGAGAACTGGGGAATTGCTGGTCAGAATAGGTGATTACCAGGGGAAAGAAGAAAGTAATAGTGACAGATACATGCCTGTATGTTGCCAAGAATAAATGTGACCGGACTGGAGTAGCTGCCAGGGCTGTGGTTGAAACAAAGCACAACACACAGGGAATATGCAAGAGGAGGAGAAGATTTGTTACCTACCTCTTAAAACCTTAGCCAAAAATCAACAGCTCTAAAGAAATTTTGGTTGACTTACCTATCCACTGTTTCCAGATTGTGAATTAAGCAGCAGCACAATTTTAGACCTAATTGACATGTGCAGGTAATCCAAGCAGTCAAACACAGATGGGATTTCCTCAATCGAAATCTCACTTTGAGCACATATTTCAATGTTCTATGTAACTGCTTTGTCTTTGCCTGTCATGAATAATGCAATCAGCTATGTCTTCAGGTTTCACCAAGTTTTCATTTACTCAGATATAAGTTCAATCAAGATTCTTAGCTCTTTCATATCTAATACTTCTGTGCTTTATTGAGTTAAAACTATTCATTCATTAAGTTAGAAATGTTTCTTCTCTAAAAAGCTTTGCCTTTGCCTGTGGCATACGAATGACTTCTTTTTTTCTCCTCTTTGTGTCAAAATGGAAACACAACCACACACACACACAAAGAGAACCCCAAACTAACCAACCAAATCAGAAAATAACCAACAACAAACAGTAAAGTAAATAATCCCCAAGCAACCCAACCACAGGAAAAAGGATGCCAAAGTGATACTGGGAAGCTGGTATTTACATACTCTGTGAAACAATCTGGTGAGTAAAGGGGCTCAATAATATAGTTTTTAGGATGAAGCCAAGGGAGAAGGGACGATTTGTAAACTTTTATGAGTGTGAATCAAATATTTAGGGCAAGATTATCCTCTGAATCATTCCTGTGTCATGTACTGATTCACCAATCATGGTACATTCTTTCAGAGCGCTTTATTTATGAATCATTCTGGTAGCCTGGCACTGTTGTACAAAGTGTCATTAAAATTTGGGTTGTAGTTAAAAGGAGTAATTTAAGAAGTAGAGAACAGAGCTACAATGATTGAAGCTAATAATGTGAAATTTAGCATTCAGTAATGAAAGCTAAATGCAGTCTGCTTTTTTTTTCTGTCTTTTTTTTTTCTCTCCATAAATCAACCTGGTTCCCACTGTAATTACAATTAAACCTTATGAACACAAATGAAGCTTTCTCCTGCTGAAAATAAAACCCAACCTGGTATTTACAGAAATCTTGTACGTGAGGATAGAGAATGAACACAGAAAATATAGCGGTTGCTGTGGTTTACCCAAGCTCCCAGCGAACCCCAGCAGAAATATTCAGGTCCAGAGTACTTTGAAGTGACCCACCATGACTCAGGGCCCTGAAGTTTCCTTCTGCCCTCATTGTTTCCATTGTTCATTAATCTTGAATTTTACATCACCCCTTAAAGAATTTCCAAGACCTTCTTTTTCTGACAAACCTCACTCTTTTATGTCAATCCCTCTTTCTCCAGCTCTAGCCAGACAGCTCCTGCTCTCCCATTTAACCACGCAACCACCTCTAGGCTCCTCACCTCCTTTCCTTCTGCAACAGTCCCTTTACCACAAGAACTTAATTCTGATGGAAGTTCTTGCCAGTTCCTGCAACGTTTTCCTAATCCCACATTCCATTTTACACCTTCACCTACTGGCTTTGTACTCTTGACACGTGCAGGTTTTCTTTGTGTCTACCTGTCTCTTCAGAGGGTATCATACCCCTGGCTACTGTTTCTAACAGGGATTGAAAAATAGCTTAGTGGATACCCTTAATTCCTGAAGGACTACAAAAGGGGAGGGGAAAAACAATCTCAAGCCATGATAGCCTCAAATTTGAGTAGAAATCAAAATATTGTGTGAGAACAAAATACTCCTGTCCTGAAATGCTGTCTTGGTCTATTTATTCATCCTCACATGAGTTCTCTGGCCTCAGGGAAGGTTTATTAAGTATTAAACAAGTAGATTCCAGAGTTGCTAGGCAAAATATTTAATGCTGAGAGTAGTGTCACAACACAAACCATAACATAATAAAGCAGTGACAACTGTGGTAGTTCAGTGTAGAATGGAAAAGGAACAGTGCCTTTAATTATTGCCGTTATTTTGTGTGTTTTCATTGTTGCATCTCAGAGAAGTGTCAGCCATTGAGAAAGTTAAATAGGAAGCCTGCAGTTATGCTCTTGGTTGAGGGGTGAGCACAAGGAGCATTATGCCACACACCTTTGAGTTTATTCGGCTCCCATTGATGTAGCATCTTGAATACTGAGGGAATAATTCACTAATTCTGTGATGGCTGCTGTGTTGGTCAGCATATGGGTGAGCAAACCAAGAACTGCCTGAGCTAAAACGTGGGTATGTTGTGGTATGAAGAAGGCAGACTTCCATTTTGTGTTCAAGCAGTATTACAGCAGCAGGAAAGGAGTTTTCAGCCTGTCCTTTGCCATTAGCACTAGCTAATGAAACACTGCTTATGAAACCTGCTGCAGAAGGGATTCTGGAGAGCCTTATGCTGCCTTTGTGAACTGTTGCAGCCTCAGACTATTTGTGGAGGACGTAGATATAGAAATACATAGGATATAAACAAATTAGTAAGTTGCTTGTATGTATCTTTTGGAAAGGGAAAAGCCTGTAATGCACCAAGGGTCAAAATACTTAAATTCCAGGCAAGCTTTTAATAGCACAAGTCATCAGTGAGAAATAACCTGAACAGCAGGTCAACTCAGCTTGAATTAAGAACCTATGATTCAACTATAGGGGTCATGACAGTTGCTTTCTCTGTACACTGTGCACAAATTAGGCTACAAAAGAACCAATGATGGGTAGATTATACCAGTGATAACTTCAACATAATTTCCCTGGTGTTTTCCATGTATTTCCTCATATTTACCTTGCATTTTCCTGAATTACAAGGCTGAGTCAGTCACAGAAAGTGACTTCTTTAACATAGACCAAAAGTGTGAGGTGGGTTGGGCTGTTACCTGCAGAGTAAGCATTGAAAAGAGTAAAGTTAGTCCAGTAAAAGGAAGAGCTTGAGGCATGGGCACATCATGAAATGGACATGAATGTGTTTAAAGGGAAACAAGAAGTAAAGTGCACTAAGTCAGCAGGGTTAAAGGATAACCTTTCAATGGGAAGAGCACAGGGCAAACAACATACCTCATTGAAGGTAAAATTTGATGCATTTCTGAACAGGTTGTATATAACAAGACTGAAAAAAAAAATTACTGCTCAGTTCTTGTCTAGTGTGCACCAAAGAGATTAACTTTTCTCTTAGCACAAGGATCTGGGCTTAGGACTCTTAGTTTAGGGCTGTTGCCATGTCAGGTGTCTTGCTATGAGGTTATGCTATAGAAACAGCTGTTGGCTACTTTTGTTTGTAGGGGGCTTGATTGGGGTTTTGGTTTTTGTGTGTGTGTTTCGGGGGGCGTTTTGTTTGCTTTGGGTTTTGTCTTGGTTATTTGGTGCTGCAAAAGATATAATTAGAACTGAATCAGACTAAAGGGGGGAAAAAATGAAAAGAAGAGAAAGAAAACAGATCAGAACTTGCAATAAGCAGCTGGAAAACTGAAAAACAGATATGATGAATATAGTGGGAAAATGAAACTGCTTAGTCTCAGGATACACTTAGAAAATTTCAATAAATGTAAGCATGAACAGATTGAGACACTTGGATTTCTGTTAAGAGTGTGGTACCCCAGTATACCTGAAAGCTATTTTATCTGGCTGGCAGGAATATTAGCATTCATTATCTTCCAGTTTACAATCAAAGGGCTAAATGAGCACGTTACATTAACCTGAGAGAGGGTGCATTGATTGTGGAGATTCAGGACAATTGCATGGTGTTTAAAACGTGGAAGCTTCTGTTACCGGAGCGCAATTGTGACAAGATATGCCAGCTCACAGCTATAGAATTGCTTTTTAATGTAAAGCAGTGTTAAATAGATTCTATTTTGCAAGAGAAGAGCCTGAGGAAAGAAAACAGTTTACTAATAGCAGGCTGTGTCTTATTCCTTATTTCTCAATATGTACTAAGATTTTAGACTATAAAACACCTGGAGCTGATAAAAGAACATTACATCTGTTGAAAACACATTCAGGAGTAAAATCTAATTGAAAGTCATGTCCCATGATTTACAAAACAGTTATGTGACTTATTTGCTGCTATAATTTATTTGCAATCTGGCTCGTGTTTTATGGCCCAGCTCAGGTTTTTTTTCCCCCATCAAACTACAAGAGTTTTGCTGTTATAAAATAAATGAAGAGTTAAGGCAGTTCATTGGCAGTTCATCCCCTTGGGAAGCTCAAAATGTAATCATTAGGTTGATTATATCCTTTGATAAATGCAATCATTAAATGGATTTGATCTTTTGATACTTCCACGAAGCCTTCCTGCACAAACACGTCTGTGTAATTCCATGTGAGAAATACAGCAGCAACCAGGACTGCCTGCAAAACCGGCAGCTGATAGAACTAACAAGTGCCATGAGAAATACAAGTTGTGTATTTGGAAGTGCTGCTTGCTAACAATCCTTGCAAATCTTCACACTGTTCTGTTTCTGTGTGTTCTGAATGTAACTGGAGACAACAGCTGAAAAAGTTGAATAGGGAGAGCAGCTTCCACTCCTCAAAATAACCCTTTAGTGCAATCACATTTGTTGCCTCTTGCATGTGGTTTTTTTTCTTTCCCTTTTCACTGGATGCACTACGTGTCCTACATGATTACTTTACAGATTAAAAGGATACATAGGGCATGGTGACCATAACAATAAGAGCAGTTGCATTTGAGCCAGGCATTGTATTTCTGTTTAAAAGCAATTATGGAAATGTAGTTTGTCTTGTTCCGTTGCCTGTAATAATTGCTTCTTACAGGGGCTGGACAGAGAGCCCCTGCAAAGGGTGTGAATAGCAATTCTGCCTCACCATGATGCTTCAAGTTTAAAATAGAATGACACAATATGTGATTTTATTATCAAGAACTATAGAACATGTATATGACAAATGGGTTCTACGTCTATTAAAAGAGAAGCAGTGCTGTGGTTAAATGAGGTTTGATCAGACTTTGAGTGTTGCCATAGGAATGCCTGAATCCTTGTGGTGCTTCTTTTGCCTTGATGATGTTCTTGAATTTTGTGAGATCAGGACACCCTTTTGATGTGATTTTTTTTCCCCCACTACTTTGTGTCCTCATAATTCACTTTTCTGAGGCTTATAGGTGCTCTGCAGAGCTCTTTGAGTCGGGGATTTTATCACTTTGTTTTATCATACCTTCTGCAGACAGCCAACAGTCACTTGATGATTCTCTCTACCAGTTGCAGGCTTCAGACTGTCAGTGTGGGGTTTTTATTACCCTGCAGGTATCCAATTCTTTATTGTGAGATTAATGTTTGGGTGGCTTGTGGTTTATTTTGTTGTGGGCTTTTGGTTTGTTTTGTTTTCATGTCTTTGTCTTTTTCAGAAGTTTCCTTGGGTTTGGAGGGGTTCTAAAATGCTATCTGAATAACAGCTCCCACTAATCATGTACAGCAGGTTGTAATTGGTGATGCACTGCAAAAGATTTTAGGAAGAATGGTCTTCATTTTAGCCTTGTGGTAGTGCTGCATATGGTGGTGGATGCATTTCAAGCACTGGAGGATTGATTTTTGTTTGTTGACCAATCCAGCATATAGCTGATACAGTTCTTCATTCTCCAGATAAAATTACAGCATGAGAACGTGTCTTTCAGAGGTTCCTTCTAGGTGCCTGCTGTGAATATTCCTGTTACTTCACAGAACAGGAGTTATATTTTCAGAGCTGAGGGCCATGCAGGACACTGTGAAAGTTCTCTGTACATTTTACAAGCTGAAAGGCTGGACACCCATGGGAGCCTTGTTATTTCCAGTAATACTCAGAACAACCCACAGAATCATGAAGTTGTGAAAACTACTGTAATCTGCAGGAATTCAATAAAGACAAGGAAATATTAAACCATGAGTTCAGAAGAAATCTATGATATTGATACTGGAAAGAATCCACACAGTTAAAGGACTCGAACATCTTTCCTGTGAGGGAAGGCTGAGAGGTCTGTATGGAACTGCTTAGTCTAGAGAAGAGAAAGCTCAGAGGGAATCTCATCAATGTGTATAAAAGAGAGCTGGCAAAGAAAACAGAATAAGACTTTTTAGTGGTGCTGTGACAGGACCAGAGGTGATAGGCACAAACCAAAAAACAGAGGCCCCTTCTAAACATCAGGAAACATGATTTTACTGTGAGGCTGGCTGAGCACTGCCATGAACTTCCCAGAGAACCTGTGGAAGCTCCCTCCCTGGAGATATTCAGTAGCTGTCTGAACATGCTTCTGGCCAAGCAGTGCTAGGTGGCTCTATTTGAGCAAGGAGGTTGAACTATGCAGCCTCAGGAGGTCCATTTCAGCTTCAAACTTTCTAATTGTTTTTCCATGAATAATTCATTCAGTATCAACATGCATACATTGGCAACATCTGTGAAGCCCTGCCTTTTATCTGTGAATCTCAGCAGACAGATGACAGACGTTGATTGAGTTGGCTCACAATTCCTTTCAGAGGTTTTTTTTTTCTTCAGTATCCTGATAAAAAGCTCGAAAGCCACAAGGCAGAAACTGAGGGACTTGCACATTGCTACGCAGTATATATTTGTTAGAGCTGGGTGCACATGCCTTGACCCTCCATCTGTGCTGTAACCACAAAGGGATGATCTAGTATCATGGCTGCTTTTTGTTTCAAATTGGCAGCATATGAAGCTGACATTTTCCTCTTCAGTTCTTTTTTTCCCCTTATTCATCTTTAGTTTCTTTTCTTTATTCATTCTGGTGATTTTCAGAAGGTACAGACCAGTACAAATGTTGCTATTTCATGAGCAGAGGTATTTTTAAACTATTGATTTATGTCATTTTTTTTTCTTTCCCTCCCATAGTGTTAAGGTGCTAGAGGGAGGCTACCACATTCATCATTTTCCTTCTCCCAGGCTGGGATATAGGGTAGATATAAATAGAATTTCTGACTTGTTTTCACAGCAGCATTACGTTGTATTTCTTAATGATCTTTTATGTTATTAATTTGTTACTTCCCCACCCCCCTCATTATTTAAAAGGTAAAACACAAACTTCTTTCATCTCTGTGTACATCTGATGGAGTATTTCTATTTCAGGTGGATGCTGCTTTTCTCTAGTTGCAAAAAAATATCACTCAAAAGAATTTAACTACCAATATTTGTTGAGCAGAAGAGTTTTCTTAGCTAATTGCTTATTTTCCTTATCAGTACTAGTAACTATGTGGTCTACAACACATTTGAAGTGGTGGCCTTGTAGAAGACCCAACAGTGTAATAGGGTGCATTTGCTACAAAGGCTGCAGCAAGTACAGTCTTTGACACCTCTTTTTGTCCCTAATTGACTGGCAGCCTTTAGAGCAGCCGAAGGCGGCTTGCAAAAATGAGGCAGTAGTGATTGATGTTTGTGGCTGCTGCTGAAGCTTCAGAGGTTCTCCTCAATGAACGTTTTTACTTTCTGATCTTTCCGTATTTTTAGGGAAGGTTTTCCTCTTTCTGATGGAGCGAAAATAACTTTGACACACGAAGCTAAAGGTTTCTCTCGTATAACTGCACTCACGTTTAGTCATTCTTCACAATGAGCAAGACTGTAGACAACCGCAGGGTCTTTCAGAATTTACTGGTCTCTCTCTTTTTGCAAGGTCCTTTATATGTGTTACCAACAGGAAAGAAAAGGGTGCTGCCAGTAACTGCTGCCTTTTATAGGAGAGGCTTCATAGAACTTCCTCAGTATGTTGGTTCTCCCCAGGGGCAGCTTTGATTACTTCTGGCAAAGTGACTATAGTAGAATATAGTGGCATGTGGACTTCACTGTACAGAAGATGTGAGGAAAATTAATGTGTAGTTTATAGAAGTAATGCTGTTCTTTGTTTTCCCCTTTCCTTCGTTATTGGCCTTGTTCCTGAACTATAGGATGAAAGAATAAATCAAAGTATAAATTTATCTCAAGGAAGAAAATGTGTTGCTGTTGCAGTTCAAGTTTTGCATTGTGCCAGCAAAAAAAGTGTCATACAAATATAGAGAGGTCAGTGTTAAGAAGGTGTTGTGACACAACTATAAAGATCTTTCCAGTTCTTCATAAACAGAAGTTGGGGGATGCAAGCCAGAGGAAAACTTTTGTAGAAGGGGAAAAAAAAAAAGCCAACTACATTGCTTTTCTTGTGTGAAAATACAATTGCCTGCAGTAATGCATACTTCCTGAGATAGAAAAGCCAGTTCTATTAAACTGGGGCTTTTTTTGATGTGTAAAAGTACATTCTGAGGCAAACTAACAATTTTTGAGCTGTACCATCTCAACGTGCAGTCGAGGTGATAGAAAACAAACGTATGGGGAATTCATTTGTACTCCAGTGTCCATGAAAAAAGCAGTAGTCTTCAGTGCTACCAGCATTAGCAGTATGTATTGCACAGGGCAGCACAGACAGGGGTATCCTGTTGTATTCAGGATTCATTGTCTTAGACATGGCAATATTACAGCAGAACTTGGTAGTGCTACGGTTGTGGCCAGTAATAATTCCAAGTCCAGCAGACTTCACCCTCACTGCTGCCAGAGCTACACACTGGCACTACCTACAGCTTTTGTTCCAGGGGAAGAGCTTTCTACAAGTTTTTAAGGTGTTTTAGTGATGCATAAAATGAAGTCAAGTCCTTCAGTTAACTTGAAGGAAATGAAAGCAGAGAAGAGACAGAAAGGTGCAAATTAAATAAGCCACATGCTGGCAAAATTGAAAAGTGGAGCTTTAGGAAGATGAGACTTTGGAGATAGAAATTCAGACTTCTGCATTTACATTTTAAGAAACATTCTGTCAGGCTGACTGTTTGAAGAACATTTCCTTGAGTGAATGGAACCTGGAAAGAGTCTGCTCTCCTGGCAGCCTGACATTAGGACCTAGAGACTGTGAAGTCTTACTCTAACCCAATACTCTAAACCCATAAATTATGTCATTATGTGTTGAGGGAGGGCCTTTAATCCTTACACTAACTACCAAGTAGTCTTGAAATTCTGCAAGACTGACAAAACTGGAATGGATGTAAATAATTACAAAAAAATGAAGGAGAAGATATACCCTTGCATCTTTTCTGCCTCATTTATTGGAATCAGAAATGGTTCATGCAATAGGAAAACTGCTGTAAAAGGGCAATGCTGTAGCGAGAAACACCATCCATTCCAATCGGGTTTTAAGGCAGTTTTTCATTCTGTTGCTATTATAATCTTGAGGAAGCTCCATGTGAAATTTCAGTGTCAGGCCTTGTCCTGGTTTGTACAATTGTGTTTTTTTACATCTGGAAAAGGCATTGTCATCTTCTCTGACTTCATCAAGTAGTGAATGAGAACTTTGTCCACTGCTCTGAAAATCACACATTCTGCTCTCTCCAGGAGGGAGGCCTTGCTCCATTCCTCATTAGCAGCTGACTACCACTGTGCAAATGAGATTATTTCATATTCTCACTCAATCTCTCTAAAAAAAACCCCACCAAAACCAAAGAACTTGTTTCTTAGTTTCTCATATTTTTTCTCTACTGCCACCCAAACTAAGAGTAGGATTTGTCAGCTAATGTAGCGTGAACACCTAGTCCATTCCCTTACTCATAAGTACAGGAAGTGCTTATAAGGTATATTTCATGCAATCACTTTTAAATCATTGCTTTAGAATCAATGCCTTCTAGCAATATTAGATTTTCATGAGGTCTGTGGTGACAGGTTGGACTTGATGATCTTTGAGGTCTCTTCCAACCTTGGTGATTCTGTGATTCATTGACTTTAAAAAGTATAGGCATCTAGCTGGAACTTAGATGAATTTCATCTTTATTTCAGATACAATGTGTGTGCTCACACATTCTTCCAGTTTGCTGTCAAATCAGAAACAGAGCTTTTTGGCTGCATACACAGCTGAACCCCATGTGCAAATAATCATCATTAATTATTGCATTGCAAGTAATAATTAGCTATTTCTGTCTTTCCTTGTATCCAGGATGAAAAGAATAGTCTTGAGGTTATGTCAGGAAATAATGCTTTCTTTAAGACATTCTCTTCAATGAGAACTGCAAAAGGTAATTGCAACACTTAGATCCTCACTCAACTTTCCATGAGAGTGAAATTTCATATCTCATCAGAAGGAAGAGGATCTCAAACAGCAGAAGAGAATAAGATGCTTCTGGGTTTTTTTTAATGTAGTTTTGGTCTTACTGACAGTGCTGTGACACCTCTGTTTCATTTCACTTTTTAAATAACAGTCTTGGAAGTCAACATGGAAATTTACCTGCTATTTACCAATCTGCAATTATCCACAGGTGAATCAGGAAGGATTTAGAAACGCAACCACAGCTTTGGTTTTCAAATGACTGATTATTTATGCCCGTGTTAGCTAATTAAAACACACCATTTACTTGGAAAATACCACTCTGTAAATCAAAATTACCTGTCTCTTGCATCAGTCAACAAGAAACAGAAACCATACATATCCTCTGTTCCACTCTTTATTTTTTAATACAGTAATTTTTCTACCAAATACAGGAGTATTTAATGCCCAGTGTCTTAAATGGTTTGATTTCCCATGCTTGTGTTCAGACTTGTAAGCTATCCTTTAGATATCTGTGGAAAGTCTCCATCAAGAGTCCTTTGTGATCCTTAGCATCATTCATTCCATGGTACTGTAAAGGTGTGGCAGTAAATAAGCTCCTGTAGCCCTTCAATATTTGGAGTCTCCTAGTTATTTTTCATTGCTCTTTACGGCAAGCATTGTTGGAACAACTCATGGGAACTTGGAAAGCCTCAAGGATGCAGCAGCTTTTTTCTTTTTATGCTGGCTTTTTATTAGCTGTGCTCAATTTTTTTTTTTTTTTACTCTAAGGCAGTAAGAATGTGGTTCCAGTGTGACTTTCTGGCCCAGTCATTGCATGGTAAACTGCTTTCCCTCTGCAGAGAGTTAAATATAGCAGTCCGGCTGGCTGGGCTGCTTTTGTGCTGTCTTTGCGAAGATGATGGTTTTCATGACCTACCATCTATTGCTTGGTTTCCTTTACCCTGGTCAGGAGGGATTTCTTGGTATTTTATATTTGACAGCCTTTCTTAATTCTTGTGCTCTCTAGCCATTTCTTGTCAGAAGGCTTGATTCTCCCTTTATCTCTCTCATGATCATTGTGAGACTGGGAAAGAGTATTGTACAGGAGCTGGCAGGGAGGAACATGAGGGGTGCTCTCTTCCTGACTGCCAGGCTCTGTTTTCCTCTTGGCTTAGTGACTTACAGCCTTTATGAAGGCTTAGAAAAGATTAACTTTGCTTTGGCCATGCATGACATAGTCTATTGAAAACAACTGAGCAATTTACAGAAGTAGAAACAGGGAGAATTCTTTCTGTTGCTATTTGATTTCACCGTGCAGTGTGTACCGTTGCACTGTATCCATTGCAATATTACACTTTCTCAAAGGGCCTAAGTGGCTTTATTTCCTAAATTATCACTTTGAAAATACATGTTCCAAGTTCTGTTGTGACTTCTAAAACTGCAGCTGGACTGTCATGGTTCAACAACCACCACTTTTTAATTAGGTAATGCAATAAACCAATCTTGCCTAAGAAAAGAGTATTGATGTGGCTAAACTCACTTTTGGATGGCATTTGTTTAGTGGTTGAGCTTCTTTCTTTTCTGTCTTTTGTCCTTCCTCTTCCTTCCTCCTCAGTGGCTGTGTTACAAGAGATGCTCATGGAGTAGGATGCTTTTCCCCTCCATTGCCTCTTATTCGCTCTGTTGTCTTGCGTAGTCTTTCTACCTGCTGTAACAGTGACTCAGTGTCAGCTAAAGAGCAGAAGTGCTTCTGGTAGACTCTGCTTTTTTTTAATACAGTAAGAAGCTGCCTATAACACATTCTTTACCACTACTCCTGTCTCAAAGCCTGCAAAAGAGGGTATCCTGAGCCATTTTGCCAAGTAGAGGTACAGAAGCTTTGAAATGTTTCAGAAGCTTTGAAGTGTTACAGTGTTCAGTCAAAACAGTATATTCTCCTGCTCAAGAGACTTAGAATATCTTCTTTTCTCAATCTGTTCACAGCTGTGAAGTAGAAAACATACTTAGACTTTCTTTAAACTACCCACGTGGACTTTGTGCAGCGGAGATGTTTCAGAAGAATAATGGTACTGCCATGATGAATTAAACAGAACCCCATCCTGTGCATGGTCAGTAATGAAGAATCATAGGTCTAGGAATCTAAAGCTTTGGCAACCTCAGGTTATGTAACACAGAGAAAAACAATGAAACGCGTGCTCCCAAATGGTGAAAAATGTTAGCGATAGAGAAAAAGAAACCCCACAAACCATTAAGAATTCACATCATAGTTTAGGTTACAGTGGAGCAGACATTTTTACAAGGAAAACCCACAGGCACCCTCATTTAGAGAGCTGCTACAGGATAGCAATTTATGGATTTGATATATGAAAAGATAAGTTGACTGAGCCCAACTAAGCAGAAGATCATCCAGTATGTCTGTGGGGAACCAAAAGGAAAAATCAAGCCAAGAACAAAAAATTACAGTCATAAAGATTCAACTAGGGAGAACAAAACACAGGAGAGAGGAGGGTGTAGGAATTTAGTAATCTACCTTGCAGCCATGAAGCCAAAATTGTTTTCTCTGTGTATTCTACACAAATATTTGCTTATTCAAGCTACCTGAAATACTCACAGTAGTATATTAAAATCAGTGGAGTTAGGAAAAGTACAAATATGCTGATGCAACTTTATTATCATACAGAGATTATTTGGAGGAAAAAAAGACAGGCTTGCCACATTTTAAGCTAATGGTCCTCTCTAATAGCAGGGAAAATGGGGCTGCAAAGCTACTGATACAGCCATTGCCAGTAGCTATTTGCTGCTCAGCTCAGACTCTGATACCCTGGCACCTACTGTATGTTGCTGAAGGATTAATCATAATATTTATAAATTGTTAATTGAAAACATATCTGACAGCATGAGAAAGCTGAGCCTGCTGCAGTTCTGTGTCCCCAGATTCAACCAGCAGCAAAGCTGTAGGTGTGCTGCTGGTAGGTAGGTGCACACTGGTACACCATGCGTATACATCTTTGCATGTAAATGTTATAACTGG
Organism: Dryobates pubescens; assembly: GCF_014839835.1. Lineage (NCBI taxonomy): Eukaryota > Metazoa > Chordata > Aves > Piciformes > Picidae > Dryobates > Dryobates pubescens. Next base: position 6,227,863 of record NC_071614.1, on the reverse strand, counting down.
CCACACAGATCACAGGCAGACACACAAGGCACTCATGTGAGCACAGGCAGCACCAATGGACTAATCCTTCTCTGAGCAGGATGGAGGTTCACTAGTGAGAAATATGTATTTGTATGTATGTAATGCACATGTACACATGCATAAGTAGAAAATACATGAGTGTAAAGTTTGGATGCCTCCAGGATTTGGTCTCAGACACTGCAGCAATCTTCCCAACAGCTGTCCCTGAATCCCAGTGTGCCCTGTTGCTGGCATCTGGATTTGTAAGCCCATGAGGTTGCAGCTCCACTCCCCATCTCACCGGTCTGTAACAGTGCACACACAAACATACAGAGCTGGCCAGGCTTCCCCAGGTCCAATAGCTAACCCATAGCTGGTTCTCTGCTCCCACATCAGGCTACTGCAGTTTGCTGACTAAGTGGCACAGATACAAGGTGAGGTGTTGCAAATCGTTGTAAGCTATTGGAATTATTGCTGGAGACAAATGAGGTAATGCCTTCTGACAACAAAAAGTTAATTAAAACTTGGTGTTCAGAACTTTGGATTATGTAGCTTATCCTCTTCATAAAATTCTGAATAATGGCACACATCAGGCTGTAAACTTGACAGAAATTTCCCTCAACAGTCATTCTGGCTGAATTAGTGGTCCCATTATCTTGATCTGTGTTCTTTGTATTTTTACACAAACTTTCCTTACTTGGATTGTTGCAGATCATAAATGTTTTGTGATGACTTCTGTTGTATAACTGCAGCTGATATTAATGAAAGCATAAACTGTTCTCAATGCACATAGACATCCATTTTGTTCATTTCAAGAACATCAAAATTCCAGTTTGCCCAAAAGCCTGAAATACAGACTTGTGTGCCTCACAGAGAGGCATAATGGCTGCATTGCTGCAAGGGGAAGGGCTTGCAGGTTGGGGATTGATTGCTTTTATGGTCCTTGCTTCCTCTGGACACGGAGATGAAAAGACAGTGAAAGTTAACTCCTGTAGACCATTCAGACATTGCAATTCTGTAGGCTGGCATGTTAGATAAGGTGGAAACCTGAACCCAGAGTTTTGCTCTCAGTCCTTCACCATTCCTTGACCAGAGGAAAAAAATGCTGTATAGCTGCATGGCACTCTAATCCTGTTCTCATAACATCTGTGTAGCATCAGGAGGATGGACTGGGGACTTGGCAATTTGGTACAGAACTCAAGTGACTGGTTCTCACCACATGCTTCATAGATTCACAGAATGGTTTGGGCTGGAAGGGATCTTAAAGATCGTCTAGTTCCAACTGCCCTGCCATGGGCAGGGACACTTCCCACTAGCCCAGGATGCTCAAGGTCTCCTTTCCTGACAGGATATGTAGGTTCTCAGATTCTGTGACACCCTTCCAGATAATCACTCAAAGCTTTCCACTTTTAACTTCTACTCGGGTCCTACCTCTTTAATCTCTTTATTGGCACAGTTCATACCAGTCACTATCTAGCCCTTGAGGTTGCAGCTTGAACTGCTTCTTCCTGAAATAGCCACAGAGGTATCAGTGTCCTGGCTCACTCGTCCATTAGCTGTGAGTTCAAAACTAACAGCTTGGATTGTATAATTTTAATCTAACATTTAAAATGAGCAAGACCAAGCACACAGACAAGCCTCTCAGTGCAAGAAGCAGGGAGCAGCTCTTCCAGTCCCTTGGGTTTGATTAGGGGTTGAATGTGTGCAGGCAAGTTCTTTAACATTAATCTCTGCTTACTCAGTTGAAGCCAGACTGATGATTCCCTAATTCTGCATATAGCCTGGAACCAAGAACAGACATAAAAGAACATCATGCACTTTTAAATGAAATGCCTTGTATTTTACCTGCTCTCTTCCTTTCAGCTGCTGTATGCAGGTTGTATGCAGAGTGGTGCTGCCTCTGTGCATGCTGGCTAGAATAAAGACCATAATTCTGCCTTGCTGTTGTGCAGGTAACACACACACACACAAGGGAAATCATCTTTGCGTGCTGAATTAGGAGCTTGAATCCTTCATTCCACTCTCTTTCCACCCACATTGCCAGAGCAGAAGGGAGCTGCAACTTCATCCTTTGTGAAATCAGCACACTGCATTGCTTCTGCGACCTAAGGGAGGACCTGAGGCCCCACTAAACCTTACAAGTAAATCAACATGCAGGAGCTGCCATAATCCATACAGCTGCTGCTTATTTCCTTTATTTTCACCTTTTCCACTCTGCTCACAGCTCCCACCAACAAAAACTCGGAAGATTAATACTGCTACAGCAAATCTGAGCTGTTGTAAAGAATGCCTGCAACCTGTTGGTACCCAAAAGGGTTTTTATTCTGGCATGCAGTGAAGTATTAGAAAACACAACACCTGAATCCTCAAAGGATTCAGCATGTCACACATACCTTTATGCAAAGCCCAGAGCATAACATGGCATCTTTGTACAGACAAGTGAAGTCTTGTATGTTCAACCTAAAGCTTCTCAGCAGAAAAAAATTGAAGTGTATATCCTGTCTGATCAGTCATACTTAACCACTACAGATTTTAGGTGTTGATTGTCTGGGGGTGGGGGGGGAAAGAAAGGCAACACAGAAATGGGGCAAACTACATGCTGTTACCATTTTTCTTTATTTGTTATAAAACTGTATTCTTTCAGAATCACAGGTGCATTTGGTCTCATAATGTTACTAGAGCACTGAAAAAAAAAATAGAAGCTGTCCTGGAACAAACAGAAAGCATGTTTTGTCTGTGTTCAGACAGTGTCTTGAGCACCAATAAATATTGGAGATCACCATGCTGAGGACACAGTCTCAAGCTGTGCCAGGGGAAGTTTAGGCTGGAGGTGAGGAGAAAGTTCTTCACAGAGTGATTTGCTATTGGAATGTGCTGCCCAGGGAGGTGGCAGAGTCACCATCCTTGGAGATGTTCAAAAAGGGATTGGATGTGGCACTTGGTGCCATGGTTTAGCAGTCATGAGGTCTTAGGTGACAGGTTGGACTTGTTGATCTTTGAGGTCTTTTCCAACCTTACTGATTCTATGAAGCTTAAATTTGTCTTTTGTCAATATGAAGAGTCTAACTTTTTCTATGAATGTGCTGTCCTGATCAAGAGTACCATGCAGGTTTTTGAGGCCAGGCTGGATGTGGCTCTGAGCAACCTGATCTAGCATGAGGTGTCCTTGCCCACGGCAAGGGGGTTGGAACACAATGATCCTTGAGGTCCCTTCCAACCCTGACAATTCTATGTTTATAATATTTTAGTTAAGATATGGCTAATTACATTGTTTTATCTTTCTCTTTTAATTGTTAGTGATGCTAGTGGTTGTTTCCCATACAATGTATTCTTTCCTTTACTTTCTTTCCTTTTCCACTTTCCTTCCCATTTCCCCCTCTGTTTCCCTTTGCTTTCTGTGCTGAAAAAAAACACAACATGAAAGTCAATATTTTAACATACATCAAAGTAAGAGGAGATGATCAGCTAACACACTGCACAATCTTCTTTCTGCCCAGGAATAGAAAGCTGGCAGGTTTTGAGAACCAATTGCTCAAGAAAAAGCAACAAGCAAATTATCACCTTCAGCAGTCTTCTACATACTCTCGATACACTTCCTACGTAGAATGGGTCATAAATCCATATCCTGTGTGAATAAGAATGCTCATATATCAATGAACATTTGGAATGTTATGATTTTAACTGTGAGAAGTTGATGTCATCATAAACTAATGCTAACTTCAGTAAACAAAAGCAGCTTCCGCAGGATGATGAGCTGTGATGATTGCAGTTTCAAGCAGGCATTCACAAAAGGACTCGCAGCCACACAGAGAAAGTGGTTTACTCAATCTGTACATTGAGCTCTAGGCCAAACCCAAAGCTGCAGAAAGTGATTTCTGCATAATTTAGATACAAAACACCCACACTTTCATATATATTAACTTATGTGGGTGTGTGTGTCTATCTGTACCTATATAATAGTGTATCTGTGGGTAGTTGCAGATATTCACACTGCCAGACTACTCATCCTATATATTTATATAGAATGAGAAAATTTTTAGTGACTGAATGCTTTTTAAATTGTTGGAATAATTTCACTTAACAGCTGCTTTTCTAATGATGGTTTTCCTTTTGATTAAATTGTGCTTGAAATCTTAATGAAAAACTGGAGAAAACTTCTCCAACTGCCTGCAGATTTTCAGGCATGTTTTTTACTTTGTGGCAAAGTATACTTATCAACAAGAATAAATTAGTCATGACTGCATGGTATGCAGAAAGCTTTGGGCTCTAAAATTGGCTATTTCCACCTGAGGACACAAATGAGCAAGGAATGATGCCAGTAAAGAAATGTCTGTTGCAGCTGAACAGAAATAGATAGAAAAATAGCTTGTAAGCACCAGCTGTGGAGGCATGCTGCTCCATTCCTCAAGCAGAGCAGTTGTTTATCTTCAGGAGTGAGTTTACCTACCCATGTCAGACACTTCAGAGAACTTTGTAATGGGGTCCTGGGACAACTTTGCAGCAAAAGATCGTTTCAGACATTATCTGACAATATCTGAGAAGCAGAACTCCCATTGCTCAGGTTCACAAAGGAGAACAAATTGAACCCAAACATCTGAATGCACATAATGGCCCATATCTATTAAATATAGAGGCATGTAGTATTTCTTATCTCTTCAGCAGTATTTTGTCCCTAACTGGGACTAGCAGTGCAAATTGTCTGAGTATGAACTTACATTTTCCATTCTGTCACTCGAGTTATTTCCAATAAATGCAACACATTTCATCGTTAATGATGCATTGCAGCATTTCCTAATGGAATAAAAAGTACAATCAGCTGGTGAAAACCACCTCCCAGGTGAAGCTAATTCATCATTTTCAAGGGTGCAAGGGAAATCATGCAGAAGAGAAGGACAGGAAAACATCAGAAGTTTTCATCATGGAGTTTCTAACAGTTAGGGGTTTGGGTTTGGTTTTGGGTTTGTTTTCAGAAGAACATGGTATGTTCGCTTCCAAAATGAAACCCTTGTCCAGGTCTGGGCTCCTCCATTTAAGAAGGACATTGAGAGACTTGAAGGTGTCCAGAGAAGGGCAACAAGGCTGGGGAGGGATCTGGAGCACAGCCTTGTGAGGAGAGGCTGAGGGAGCTGGGGTTGCTTAGTCTGGAGAAGAGGAGGCTCAGGGGAGACCACCTTGCTCTCCACAACTACCTGGAGGAAGGTTGTAGCCAGGAGGGGATTGGTCTCTTCTCCCAAGCAATCAGCACCAGAACAAGAGGACACAGTCTCAAGCTGTGCCAGGGGAGGTTTAGGCTGGAGATGAGGAGAAAGTTCTTCCCAGCAAGAGTAATTTGCCATTGGAATGTGCTGCCCAGGGCAGTGGTGGAGTCGCCATCCCTGGAGGTGTTCAAAGAAGGCTTGGATGTGGCACTTGGAGCCATGGTTTAGCTGTCAGGAGGTGTTGCATGTTAGGTTGGACTTGATAATCTCTGAGGTCTTTTCCAGCCTGGTTGATTCTGTGATGATTGGTTATATTGCTAAGCTCCAGTAATTTCCTTCAGCACTTTTCTTTTTACCTTCTCTTGCCTGGATCAGGTCTCTGCAACATAAACAGTCTTTCCTTCTCCATATCCTCTTTCAGTGCAGTCAGCTTTAACACTTCAGATCTCCCCCCATTTACAGATACGCTTCATCTAAGTATTGTGTATGTAAGTCACTAACCAAATGCTCCATAGGTGGATAAAAAGTAAATATTTGTGGGGATCTGATATGTTTACTTAAATACACGTCTTTCCTGACTAGCCACGAGGGGGGCTGTGTGGGATTTTGTGAATATTTTTTTCACCAGTTCAAGAGAGACAGGGATCTACTGAAGAGAATTCAATGGAGAGCTGTGAGGATGACTGGGGCACTTGCACATCTCTGCTATGAGGAAAGACTGAGAGAACTGGGGCAGTTGTGTCTTGAAAAGGCTGAGATGGGATCTTATTAATGTCTACAAGTATCTGAGGGGTGGGTGTCAAGATGAAGGTGCAAGGCTCTTTTTGGTGGTGCCCAGTAATAAGACCAGGAACAACAGCTGTAAGATACAGGAGGTACAAGAACACAGGAGCTTCCACCTCAACATGAGAAGAATTTTTTTTTACTGTGAGAGTGATGGAGCACTGGAACAGGCTGCCCAAAGAGGTTGTGGAGTCTCCTTCTCTGGAGACCTTCACAACCCACCTGGGTGCATTCTTGTATGGCTTCTCCAGGTGATTTTGCTTTGGCAGGTGGGGTTGGACTTGATGCTCTCTGAAGGTCCCTCCCAAACCCCAACATTCAGTGATTAACAATAAGCACGAAGTATAAAGCACCTCACTAAGGAAAGGGGATCATTCTAATAGTTCTACTTGATAATTCATCATAACAGAGATGAAAAATGATAGCTGACTTCTGTTTATTGCTGTATAAACACCTAAGAGCTTACTGTCTAAGAGTTAGACATGAAGTACTAACACTGACTGAGAAGCACATAGAAGCAACTCCTCCTTCACCACACGTTGGTTGTACTTGCCAAGGATTTAATAGACTCTTTAATGCTATGAAGTGCATGGGAGACAAAAGCTTTGGGAAGCCTAATGAACATACAGTAGCTGCTTTTATTATCTTTGTTTATTTTTACTTTTAAAAAAAATATTCTTAGTGCCAGGAACTATAAGCTATGTTGGTGGAGATTCTTAGTGTAGACCCCCAAGAAAGATGCCACCCTGTGACACTGATTGTACTTGGAGCTCTCTGGCCCGTTGTCAGGTAGAAAAAAGCAGATGGAAGGCCAGATACATTATCATTAATACATCATTACATACAAATTAGTTAAGTTAAATTTCCATTAAAGTTAACTATGTGAGGCAGCTGCAACTTATAAGGTAAAGATAAGTTCAATCCCTTTAGGCATCCTTTAGGCAAATGTTTGCAGTGACTCAGGGGTTTTAATACTGTAAATCTGGACTACCTCCAAAACAAAGGAACTTTCTGTATTTTTCACATGATTGTGCAGGTGTATCTGCAGAAAAATATGTGGGGAGGGAGGGAGAAATAAAATCAAGCTTCTTTTCAGATGTCAAAATAAATATCCTGCTATTCCTCTCTCAGCTGAAACCACACTAAGGTGACCGCGTAGTGTTATAAAATTGAGCCAAAATTGGATGCTCAAACTGTGTGCATGCTCACACAGGTAGCAATGCATCATAAAATAGTGTTTGCAATTAGAATGCTTCCTGTTAGTGGAAGTATCATCATTGCTCTGCTCTGTTGAGCAGATAAAAGGATTTGCCACTAATCCACCGGTCCCTACGCCACCAGTCACTGAGGAGCAATATTATGTCCTGCAGCAGGTATCCTCAGCCTTACCATCTCTCTCATTTATCTACCATCCCTTCCATTGAAAGTTAGACTTAGTTTTCCCTCAGAGAACTTTCTAGCCAACTTTTCTAACGCTGCAGAACAAGAGCAAAGTATCTGGCTTAGAAACTGAGGACCAAGTACCTAATGCCCAGTTTCTGGTTAAATAACAGGGGAAAGAAGCGAACTAGATGGTCTGACAGCATGATAAATGCATTAAGCAGCATGTTTTCAAACTCCTCATAGTGATGAAATGCAGTAAAGATTCTAGTAAAAAAGGAAAAAATAAGGAGGGCTGTTTTCTCCCCCGCATCCTCTGATTAAAAATGGAATAGACTCCATGCACCACATTCTGGGAAGCTCCCAGCTCCCTTCAAGACTTACAACATCACTACCTTAAGGTAATTCTAAGAAATTAAGCTGCCTGTGCTAATCATTACTGCTGTGTTTTAGTCCAAACCAGCAGGTATTAATCAGTTGGATTTGCTTAACAGGTGAATCTCATTAACAGAGTGTGTGGGAACAGTTGAATCTACTGATTTTTGTCTGCATTAGGGATTTAGCTAAAGAGACCATTTTTCCTCTTTGGGTATTTATTTATGTGCAGCCTGCAGATAACCTAGATGTTACTGCTGCATCTATACTGGAAGAGTGCACTTTCTAATGAATTATTATTTTCTTGCTTTTAAAATGTGTACTTTTTAATGCTTGGGAGGAGGGGATGGGGGGGAATATCTGGTGCTTCAAATAAGGTTGTCTCATGCAGTTATATTGACCTCTGAGCAGCAGTGCCAGCTCTGGCACTGACAAATTTGGTGTAAAGCCAAAGAGGGTTTTATAAATATAACTTTAAATAAGTAATCAACCCAGCAGCAAGTACCAGCAATTTTTAAGACTAGGCTTTATTCTCCTCTGGCCTGCAGCTTATTTATGGATTCTGAAGATTTTACATGACCAAACCTTTTGACTAACTCTATGGGAACAATTTTGAAGGATCTGACAGAACTTACCAATGTAAGAAGGTCTTCTGCTCTCTTTATATAATACTAATTTACTTAAAGGAGAAGCAACTAATTGCTGGTTTTGGTGCACTGCAAGTCTTGAATTTCTGGGCAAAGTTTCCTTTATAGACTATAGTGCAAGCTGCTCTAAGTGGGAATGATATTTAATTATGATCATATAAATTTTTTTGAGTTATCAGAGATGTAAATTTAATACCAAAGGACTGAATCAGGAATAGTGTGAGAAGGGCAGGAGTTCTTATGCTTTGTTATACATTATGTGCCTAATTCTGTGCTATAAAGCTTTCTGTCACAGTGACCTTCACATTCTGTCATACCCAAAAGAGTTATTCCCCATAAGGCACTGGCCTTTCCTTCTCAGCTTGCTCCAGGACTGGCACATTCAGAATACTTTCCCAAACTTTCTGATTCTGAGTCAGGTTATTGATTAATATTTGCTTGAATCTCTTTTTGAAGTTAACACTTCAGTATCTAAATCTGTGGAGTTTGTCTTCTTTCTGGCCATGATGGTGCTGAGCAGAGTTGGTATTCGTGGGAGCACTTAAGGCCTGTAGCACGAGCAGCCTATGAAAACATTTTGCCTCTAACATCTGGCATGAGATGGTGGCTTTGCAGTAAATGTTTTTGTAGAAAGCTTTAGCAAAAAGGGTTCTGATTTTTCTGAGAACTGGATCATTTGAGGAAAGCATTACAGTTCTCCTGGTACTGGGAAGGTTGCTCCAAATCCTTTGGACCAAGGGTTTGAAACAAGGTCCTCAAACCTGAGATGTAGGCTAACACCCATCTAATCTCATTTTCATGGATCTTCGTATCACAAAAGAACCTCTTCTCTAATATAAAACAGGTAATTGTTGCCTCATTATAATTTATTTCTATTCCTGACTGCGTTCTCAGTTTGAATGCCATAAATAGGAACTATTGAAATCATACTGCAAAATAATTATAAGCAATATTTTTGCCACTGGGGATTCCTAATTGTGTAGAACTGATTCTGAGTTTTCCTACTCTTCAGGCAACCATGGTAGTAGAAGTGTCCTTGACAGTGCAGAAGGTGACAGAAGGTTTGAGACTCTCATGGTTTAAGCCTCCTGGTTATACGATACCTTTTATGACAATATGAATTTTGGTAACAGCAGTCATTATTGGTACCATCAGCAGACAGCTTGGAGGTAGCAGTAGCACTGATGGAGCTGAGGCTTGTCCAAATGACCATAAGGATTCAGTGGAGCTGAGCAAGCAGCATGCCCATCCTTTTTAGCAAGCTGTGTGAGGTTACTGTAGAAGTAACCAGAGACGATTTTAAATAGTCCTACCAATACCCTCAGCTACTTCTAATGAACCAAACCAATTTTAACCTTAAAAACCAAACACCTTTTTGTCTCTTCATTGATCATGTAGAAACTTGGGAAGTCGATCATCCCATCCTATCTTTTCTCAGTTTTCAGAACTGAATTAAAATGCTAGATTGATTGAGATCTTAATGACTAATATTATCTCTTTCCTTAAGAAAATTTAATTCTCCTGGGCTTCCAACAAAGAGTGAGCTCTGCCGTGGTAAGTTTCTGTTTACATCTTCTAATGTACTGCCTTCAGAGGCAATTCAGACAGTCCAACATTCTAATTCCCCACTGCCCTTTTTACTTTCCCACACAAAATTCTCTTAGCATACTAGTAAATTACTGACTTAGCATAACAGTGATTAATTCTAACTTCACTTCCATCAGCCTTCTTCATAGACCTATGTCAGTCAGGAAAATTTCCTGTCGTGTCCTCAGTCTGATAGATATAGAAGGTAAACATTTATATAATCAAAATGTATGACTTCTTAAGATAGAGCACTCTGAGTTTGAACTTTATAGTACATTTTCTTTAATATATTAAAAAGAAATCTTATTTGTTCTTAGATGTGGATGTCTAGAACCTGCTCAAATTCTATATAACCCAAGATTGAAAAGATATGAGGTTTTGGGGTCTGGCTGTTAATATGCATCTGGGCACCTCTGGCAGAAACAGAAAAAACTCATCTTACTACAAAAAATAAAATAAAATATGATTTTCCTCCTATAATTAGAAGAGCAGAACACATTTCCTTGCAGACAGCCTCTTCTGCATACCATTAAAATCCACGGTGGCATTTGGAAAGGTGCAATAGTTTGGCCACTTCTTCTCTCATTGTTTTTTTTATTAGCCAACAAGTGCTGAAAAAAACCCACAAAAGCCAGGTTTTATTAGAGCAGAAACAGGCATGAGTAAGGCTTCTAAGCAGCCCACTTTTAAAATGCCTATGAAAAGAGAACTCAAGGTGAAACTGAACAGGAATAAACCCTCTGTAAACAGATCTCTCCAAGCTGTGCTCTCCTTTTGTGCTTGTTCCTTTTTGGGGCTTTGTTTCCAGTCTTACTGACTTATGAGTTACAAGAAACTCCAATGCCTTGACTATTTCAATGCCTTTTGTCCTAAAGAACTCTTTCTTTTTGTCAGCTGTTTTACTGTACACAGGAAGACTTCTTCCCTAGGGACTAATTGACAACGGAGTGAAGAAGGTAGCTCTCACAGAAGGAGTTGTTGGCTATTATAATGTGCTGCCCAGGGAGGTGGTGAAGTCACCATCCCTGGAGGTATTCAAGAGGGGATTGGATGTGGCATATGGAGCCATGGTTTAGTAGTCATGAGGTGTTGGGTGACAGGTTGGACTTGATGATCTCTGAGGTCTTTTCCAACCTCATTGATTCTATGATTCATCTGCTGATCTATGGAGGGTGTTGCTTGATACAGGAAACTGGCTGCCCATCCACACCACTCATGCAGTCTAACATGATTCCAAATAAAACAGTGAAATTGTTACTGTTTCTCCCATGGTTAAACTGAAAAACTGATGGTTTTCTTTTAAATCATCCCAGAAATATATTCCCTGGAAAAATCCTTCTGATTTCTACTTCTCAAATGTACACTTAACTGACAGAATATATAACAAGATCAACAAAAAACTACTTCTAAGCAAAGTTTGTTAAATAGACTGAGCTGGGTAGACTTCCTTCACTGAGGTCACTTAGAAGTAATGCAGCTCTGAAAGTCTTTCACTAAACTTATTATCCCTCACAGAGAAAAACACTTCTCTTGATTACTTAAAAAAACCACCAGTGACATCCTATTGCTTTCCTTTTCTGTTTTAAAGTGTGTTGGGCTAAAGAACCTAAGAAATGAGCGTTCAACAAAGGTTAATCTGTAACATGGCTGTTAATTTCCCATTGTTCACGTTGATCAGTAATTATGAGAATGAATAGGTGAGCTTGAAACCTGTGCCAAAAAAAAACCAGTTCACTTGCTTAGTCTACCTGTAAAAACCCCCCCAAAATCACAGCAGGATCCTGTGAAGGAAGTTATAGAAATCAAGTTAGCAGCTTCTGCTCTGATCTTTCTGCTGTGTGCAGAAGTAGCTCCATTAATGCTGATTTATAGTGATGGAAATAAAACTCTTACTGATTGTAATCAGGTTCCTTGTGCTGATGGAAAACTGTTTTTTCCCCATGTTTTTCCTCTGTCTATAGAAAAGAAAACTTTCTGATGTTGTGTTAGTATTGCTTATATGCTTTCGATCACAGTATCACAGTAACTAAGGTTGGAAGAGACCCCAAGGATCATCAAGTCCAACCTGTTCCAACAGACCTCACAACTAGACCATGGCACCAAGTGCCACGTCCAATCTCCCCTTGAACACCTCCAGGGACGGTGACTCCACCACCTCCCAGGGCAGCCCATTCCAATGACGAATGACTCGCTCAGTGAAGAACTCTTTCCTCACCTCGAGTCTAAACCTTCCCTGGCACAGCTTGAGACTGTGTCCCCTTGTTCTGGTGCTGGTTGCCTGGGAGAAGAGACTAACCCCCTCCTGTCTACAACCACCTTTCAGGTAGTTGTAGAGGGCAATGAGGTCACCTCTGATCCTTCTCTTCTCCAGGCTAAACAATCCCAGCTCCCTCAGCCTCTCCTCATAGGGCTTGGATGATAGGTTCAACTCAATCTCAAAGGTCTTTTCCAACCTGGTCTATTCTATTCACTTAACTGTAAGCCACCATCCAAATCCATTTGGAGCTTCTATAGAAATCAATTGGATAAAATAATCTTGTGGCATCTGAAAAGCTGTGCTTGAGCAGAAATAGGGATTAATTGATAACAGGAAGCGTCTAAGGAGGACACAAATGCATCATTTTCTTTGACAAAGCTTGATCACCTTTTAATCATTTGACAAGCATGACTTTACTGTGCAGAGAGCAGTTTTTCTAGCTGGTGCAGGCTAGTTTTCCCCTTTAAAGTAGAGTATTAGTATCCAGCCTGCTTCACTTTCTTCAGCCATCAGTACTGATTTGATAACATTTAATATTGCAGTTGACAGCTCTCAGAGTCAGCCAGCCCCATGGCTTTTGTAAAATGTTGCTCAAGAACAGATTAAAGTAACACAGAGTGTATCTGGAGACTTGAAAAATGATTTTAACGTTATAACCTACAGTCATTAATTTGGGGGTAGTCTGTAACCTTGTCCCTGCATTACAACATCTGTCAGTCTTATGCAGGAAGTAAACCTTAACTCTTCCCAACCGAAGTGCAGATAACAGAGATGGAAAAACACCACCCTAGCATGAAAATTAGGGGAAACTTACTCTTTAGAAAACTGTTTTACCTTTGAGCTGATCCTTCTAAACTCAGCACAAATTAAAAGCTTGGACAACTGAGGCAGAGCAGTCAGAACAGTCACAGGGATCAAAGTTGTGAAAGTAAACACATTGTTAACTGGTTATGGCTTAATCAATAACTGTAAATTGGAAACCCTCAAGTAATGAATTATCTAAATACATAAAGTATGTGATGTTCTTCAAGATCAGTTAGCCTGTGCCTGAAAGAAATGACAGGTTAAAAACCTGTTTATCATGCAGATAAGATTAGACTCTCTCCAGTAGTTCTGTCTCTCTTGAACTGGGGAGCTGAGGACTCGACTCTTCTCTGGTGGTATTGCACATCTCTACCTTAGTGTTACACACCTAGTAGCATTAAGTGAAAGTCTGTGATACGGTGTCTGTCTTTACCCCAGTGTGAATCCCACACATTCTTTGTGACAACTTCACTTTGGCACTTTTCATTGATTTCTTGCAATGAAGGTGGTGCCTGATGCAATACACTTGATCTTTGTGACCCAGGCTTTTGTCACTTGCTTCTTCCTTTGAAAGAGCAATGTCTCCTGAAGTCTCATTAAAACAGCAAACGTGTGCAAGATATTTCTTTCAGTCTTTGGAGAAAAGGAGGGGGGGTGTCATATTCCCTGTAATGAAAAGAAAGCAACAGACAGTCTTACAAGAGCTGTCTTGGCATGATTCTGCTTTAGAATTGGCCATTTGGGAGGGAAAGGTGAGAAAAATGTTTCTCAGCACCCTTTTCATAGATTGATTTCTTCTTAAAACCCCAGTCACCTTATAATGTGTCTATAAAAGTAGCTACTGTGGATGTTCCTTGACTAATGTGGGTAAGTTGCACATGTATAAACACACCTGTCTCCTCCAAGTTTCTGGTTTACAGTCTTGAAGTTTTTGGTCATTAAGTCACTAACATTTAGTTCTTGCCTGCAATAAAAACAGAGCAGCCATGTATTAAACTCTTCTTTTTGTTGTTCTGAACTATCAAAGTTCATTGAGTGTAGCTTAGCAGTATTTCAGAGCACCCTGTTTTCTCGTACCTTGTGTATACCTTTGCATAGCCTGTGAAGCACTGCAAGATTTGTGGTGGAACATTCTATCTGTGAAAGCACTTTCAGTCTGACCAAAGCTATTAGATAAGCATGCAATAATAAAAACAACGTGGCTGAAAATAATTTGTACTAAAAACATTTGAAAGGTTTCATAAAACCAAGCAAACAATATTTTGGGATTAGGTTTTTATTCTCTTAACAGTCAAAATCTGCTAACAGTTCAATGGCTTACAAGTAAGGCTGAGCTGCCTTGCTTTCACTTTTCTGTGGATTCATCTTTTCCCCACATAAATATCTTTGCCCTTGCCACACTTAAGATTCAGAGAATAAACTCCAGAGCTAGCAAAGCTTATCCTCCACTTGGTTTTACAGTCTCTCTACTAGGGATATGTAGTCATAAGATCAAGGATATTTATTCTATCCTTGATGCATGTGCATAACTCTTATGAAGTTTAATAAGAATTATGTGCATACTAAGTGGAAACTGCCCCTGTAGGGTAATAAAAAGGAGTTGGGTAAGCTCAGTGGAGAGGGGAAAGTCAGTCTTTTACCTTTGAAGAGATCTGAATTGTCTAGGAAAAAAAAAAAGTCTCTCACTTCTTACAGAATACTGTGAATTTCCACATTAATGAAGCCCATGTTTTCCTCCTTTAGCAATAATTTCCTCACAATTGCTTTTCTCTGCAACGCTTCTGAAGCGGGTAATTTTTATTTTGACTTTACACCTAAATCCCTACATCACATAAAATGGAGTCATGAATTGTTCAGTGCCATCTCTTTTTTATATATATATCCTACTTCTGTGGAGGACTGCCACTTTGCAGTCTCCAATAAGTCACTAGCAGTAGAGCAGCAGTAATAAAACTGTATTCTACCTTTTTATATTCTCTTCTTCTCATATGCTGTCTTTTTGCCCTCGTGTTACATTCTGCAGGCAAACTATTTCACTGAGTATTGTGGTTTGAAGTGTTCGGCTTCACCATTTGTCAGAGCTTAAGGTTTCATTAAAACTCAAATTAAAACTTGGGAATAACTTCCAATAAATAGGAACACAGGTATCTTCTGGGTCATATGTTGTTTTCCAGTAGATATTTCTTTCACTTCTAGGCATTTTTCTCTCCCCTCTTCAACTCCCTACTAAAGAACAGCTCATAGTAATATATGAGACACTGTTTCACAAGGTAATTATTTTCTTTTGTCATTCTAGATTGTTACTGCCTCTTTTTGGTACTTTGGTTTTATTATCAAGAGCACAGTCTTTAAATGGTAAACTCTATTTCAGCAACTTTCTGGCAGAAGAGAGCCTCCAAATCCCTGTGCTCAGGGATGTTTTACAAGAAGTAAATTGCGGGCTGTATTCTGTGTGTTAGATGTCAAGGAATGCAGAGCAGTGAAGAGTGGTGCTTGTAAAGTATAACTAAGTTACCCTTCCCCACTCTACTTCAGAGCCTCATGCCATTGGTGTTTGTGCTGCTTTGGACAGTCATCTCCCTGTGTAAGAAAACTTCTGCACTTGTATAGCTCTTTCAATGTTCTCAAGCTGGGAATTCCACATAGCCATTATCTGTTTGGTTCTGCAATGGCACAGGAGATATTTTGTATATGTTTGGCTGCAGGATAATTATGCTGCTGATGCTACCCATCAGGGAGAGGCACTGAGGTGTATTTGTAATGCATCAATATATGCTGAGACCTCACAAATTTGGCATCTTTTTGTGCAGTCCTTCTGTTACTGAAGAGTTAACAGGGAAGGACACCTGACAACAATTTGGATGGTTTATGCAACTGACCTTCTTTGGAAGGACATGAGTATGTGTGTCCCTGGAAGAGAACAGGAGAATGTATAAACTCAATAACGTTCTGAATTTTTACCTGTCCTAAGCTAAACTTTCCATAGTATTTGCTTAGGCTAATACGAATAAACCACTCAGATCTGAAAGATGATTCCTCAAGGATGCAATCAAGGTACAGAATCAATCCTCATGTGTCAGGCAGCTAAGGACTACCAAGGTGCAGCAAGGGCAAGCTGCTCCAGAGAGCAAGGAGAGCCAGCAACTGAAGATGATAACGAGGCAGGCAAGGATGATGACACAACTGCCAAACTCAATCTCCATAATCCCCTCACTTGTTCAAGGTGAGCAGAGCAGGTGTAGTGTCAGACAGGAGTTAGGCATCACACAGGCCTGTAGCAGAGGCACCAGCACTACTATGGCATAGCTTGGCCAGGACAAGGAACAACTAGCCCAGCTATACACAAGTGCAGAGTGAGGTGGGGCAGGTCCCATTTCTCATGGCTTTTTCTCACACAGCTTTTAATACAGAGCTGGCTGACCTGAAGTCACACAGCTGGACCAAAACCTGGATCTAAGCCCAGGCAGCCAAACGCCTGAGAGACCTAAGGAAGAAAAAGTTGCATTCATGGCTTAAAGACATTTTGATTTCAAAAGTTACAGAAGACTTTAATCTCAGTCATGTTAGTAGATACTAAAAACAGAACTAAAGCAAAAGTATCGTATCCTTCAGTTTTTACACAACTGTGTAACTCCAGCTTTATACAGTCTGAAGGTGCTGGCAATTTTAGGTATTTTGTAGTGCTTGCTACCAAGAGATGGCAATAAATGGTGTGAGAGGGAAGGTGTGTGGCTGTATTTTTAAAACATGAAAGGGAGAACGTTTCTGTCAAGTCACCTCTGCAAGTCCAGCCTGAAAATTCTTACATGCCAATCGAGAAAGAGGAAACTCAGAATTTGCTAGTTAAGAATTAGAGAACGTATCAATCTGCTATGAGGACATTATACCACTAGGAGACAGAGATACATTGGTTTTGCCCAGGTTCAAGCTTGGATGTTTTGCACAAGTTTATCTAAAATACAAATTCAGATTGGATTCACTGGCTGAAGGAAATAAGCTGATCTCTTCAGGGTTGCTGGCCTCTGTACCAGTTCAGTGTGTGGCACCTGACACTTCTCACATTAGAGAAAGAGGAGACCCTCCATGCATTCTCTTTGCAAATCAACAAGCTTATTTTCAAGAAAGCATGTCAGCTTTTGTTGCCAGAGCTTTTCTAACTGATTATTGACATTCAAGTCATCTGCATACCTGTGTAAAAGGAACAGCTGATACCACTGAATGCAGTTTTCAACTCATCTGCATTAAAGGATGAACCTGATTGCAGCCAGCTTTGGCCGTCATCTCAGCTATGCACTGCATGCAGGTTCCCAAGCAGAGGTGGTGAGAACATTCATAACATGAACCTGTTGTTCATAGTCCAGTAAATTCATTGCTGAATAACAGATGTTAAAAGGAAAGGGGTCCAAGACTGGATTATCAGCTCCCAAAACCAGCCCAGGCTTCAAGAAATGCAACAGTGCTCCTGCCAAGTCAGTGAAGGTATGATATGTGTTTGGCGTGGGCTCAAGTCTTACAACGTGAAAGCCAAAACTCTGTGTCAATCAAAAGACTGAGGAATAGCAAAATGGTGTGTAATGTTAATCTGATGAAAACTTGGAGATGGATTTTTATGTTTGAGGTACACATTTACAGTATTAAGGCAATGTAGCACCAAGCAGGAGAGCTTTAGGGGGAAAAAACCAAACAAACAAAAACCAAACACCAGCCAAAAGGAAGGTATTCAGGTCATGTTATACAGAGAGAATTGGCAAGGCTCAAGGCTACACTTCTGTTAATTTCTCTATGAACAAAATTACATGCAATGTGGTATAATGCAGACGTATCTTCATACTGAGACTGGGAGGGAAGGGGGCTGCTATCACTAACAATATGACTACCACTTCTAAGCTTTCCAGCCTTAATGTTTTCATAGTAGGCACAGAGTTTTGTTTAGGTACTGCTACGTTGGAAAAGTATTGCTAGAATTTGCCAGTTCAGATTTTGCTGTGTTTATTCTGTGATGACTTTTATGTGACATTACTGTACAACAAGAGTAGAGAGAATTTTGCCTCCCTTGATTCACTTTTCTGCTACCAGTTTTCTTCTTGCTGTCCTCCAGATTGCCTCCTCTGGGATTTCTTGCCCAGAGATCTTGGTTGGAAGTACATACTCCATGCTGGTTTGGCTACCTGATTAGTGATACCAGGGAATCCAATATCTGCAGGTCTCCTCATTTTCTACTGTGGAAGGCTGATTTTTTTTTTTTTTTTGAGACTTGCTGACAAAGGCAGCTTTAAATCAAATATTTCCATTTCTGGTTAGGCATAGAGGCTTAACTATGAGCCTTTGGATTCTTATACTCAGCAGTTTTCATGATATATAAGTTAACAGGTGACTCTGTATTGCAGCTTGTAGGTTTTCAGGGGACTGGAGATGAAGATTATGGTCCTGAAGGCATGAAGGAATCTATTAGGTTGGATGTTAGGAAGTTCTTCATAGAAAGAGTGATTTGCCATTGGAATGGGCTGCCCAGGGAGGTGGAGGAGTCACCATCACTGGAGGTGTTTAAGAAGAGACTGGAATGGGGTACTTGATGCCATCGTTTAGTTGATTAGATAGTGTTGGGTGATAGGTTGGACTTGACGATCTTGAAGGTCTCTTCTAGCTTGGTTAGTTCTGTTCTGTTCAGTTCAGTTCTGTTCTATTCTATTTGAAAATGTTTGTGGTTTTGTGTTGGGTTGTTTTTTTTAATCCCAGTTGTTTTGTAATTACTGTAATAAGCAAAAAATCCAAATTACAGTATCCTGTAAATATTTCTTTGTGTGAAATAGTTCAATGTTAGCTATATGAGCAGCAGTCCCATGGAAAACATTTGGTAGCAGATTTAACAGTGGTTTCAGAAAGGCTTTAGGCCTCCTTGATTTCACTTTTCTGCTGGTTCAGCAGCAGAACATTAATGAGTTCAGTAACCATAGACTCAGGTTAGGAGTATGCAGAAGTATGAACTTCTTAGGGTGCTCCAACCTAGCTTGACTGTACCGATGGATCTTGCATCTGCACTTGGATCTTTCATAGCTAACCATCACTCAGTACAGGCAGCAAGCAATTAAATTTGTCCATTACTGTGTCCTGTTGCTATAACTTTGGAACAGCTTCAGTTGAAGTCTGTTAATCTCCTAGACTGGTGCTCAGTAATTATTGATGAAATTATAGTTCTTAGTTTATTTTAGGTAAAATCTAATTAGCTAGTTTGAACCATCAACAGCCTTTGTTTAAATGAAGCAAGTTCAGCTATTTGCTTTAGTTTGAACTGGAACCCAGCCCATTAGAGCTAGAACTCATTTGGGAGGGTGTAAATTACAGTTGACTCCTATTAGGTCCTCAAAAAATATAAAACAACAATTCAGGTGCTTTAATCCAAGTCTCCTGTATGTAAAGGCTATAGTCCAGTCAATTAACAAATAATTTGCTGGCTAATTATAGAGCCTGACTGCAGAATTTTAAATACAGAATGTTAGGACTTTTTTTTAATGAGGTTAGTGAAAGTACTAATAAAGTCTCTTCCCATAACTCCAAACAAACCATGAAAATATTCAGGTCTCTTCTCCCAGGCAACCAGCACCAGAACAAGAGGACACAGTCTCAAGCTGTGCCAGGGGAAGTTTAGGCTGGTGGTGAGGAGAAAGTTCTTCACAGAGAGAGTTGTTAGCCATTGGAATTGGCTGCCCAGGGAGGTGGTGGAGTCACCATCCCTGGAGGTGTTCAAGAGGAGATTGGATGTGGCACTTGGTGCCATGGTTTAGCAGTCATGAGGTGTTGGGTGACAGGTTGGACTTGATGATCTTTGAGGTCTTTTCCAACCTTATTGATTCTATGATACTATAAACCTTACAGGATGTTTCCCTTAACAGACAATATCTTAGGCAACCACCTGTGTCCATCCCATGCACCAAATTACCTTCTGTGTAGGTACTCCGTTACTGACTTCCTACGCTAAATGCGCAACAGCTTTTTCTAAATACATAGAATAGAATAAACCAGGTTGGAAGAGACCTTCAAGATCATCGCGTCCAACCCATCAACCAATCCAACACCACCCAAACAACTAACCCACGGCACCAAGCACCCCATCAAGTCTTCTTCTGAAAACCTCCAGTGATGGCGACTCCACCACCTCCCCAGGCAGCCCATTCCAATGGGCAATCACTCTTTCTGTATAGAACTTTTTCCTAACATCTAGCCTGAACCTCCCCGGCGCAGCCTGAGACTGTGTCCTCTTGTTCTGGTACTGGCCGCCTGTTTGGGTGTCTCTTGTGAAATAATTTCTCCAACTGCTCAGCTAAAGTACCTGGAGAACAGCATGAATGGTCTGTTTAAAGACTCTTGCACGTAGCCTCTTGGTGTGACAATCTGGGCTAGGAATCATCTCCTACAATTCTAAAGGGGATGTAGCTCTTGTAGCCAAGGCAAAGCATATTCTAGTCAGGCTTTGAATGTGTTTTGTCAAAGAGATAAAATGCTTTGGATGAAAACGCCTCGGATGGACACAGTTTCTCAGTCAGCTAAACTCTGAAATGGAAAAAGAAATGTAATACAACACCCAGGAGGACATACCTCATTGATTTGATCTGCCTGGGATAAGAAAATGGTTATAACAGTAGTAAAAAGAATGAAGAAAACCAAAACCATACCCTAAACAACTTTCCTCAGTGGAGAAACTACAAATCTAAACTTCCATGTCCTATTTAAATGTAGAATGCAATTTTAATTTCCTGGAAGGAAGCCATACTATTTTAGATGTACTTTGATATTAGCATAATGGAACTCTAGAAGGTAATAATTAATTGCAACCACTTTGTGAGCTCCCAGGTATCTACAACTGAGATTACAGCAGTATATCACTCATCATTAGAAGACTATTTTGTAGCACAATTTTATCTAGCTTTTTTCATTAGCTTTCCTTAACAGTGGGACTACTCAACTACTCCTCAGGTAATTAACCTTTGTTTACCTTTGTCAAGTTCTGCATTGGAACATATAGCAAAGCAGTGTAGCCTGGAGAAGAGGAGGCTCAGAGGAGATCTTATTGCCATCTACAACTACCTGAATGGAGGCTGTAGACAGGTGGGGGTTGGTCTCCCAGGCAACCAGCACCAGTACTAGAGGACAGAGTCTCAAGCTGCACCAGGGGAGGTTTAGGCTGGATGTTAAGAGGAATTACTTCATGGAAGGAGAGATTGGCCATTGGAATGTGCTGCCCAGGGAGGTGGTAGAGTCACCATCACTGGAATTATCACAGTATCACAGTATAACCAAGGTTGGAAGAGACCCCAAGGATCATCAAGTCCAACCTGTCCCAACAGACCCCACAACTAGACCATGGCACCTAGTGCCACGTCTAATCTCCCCTTGAACACCTCCAGGGGCGGTGACTCCACCACCTCCCTGGGCAGCCCATTCCAATGACGAATGACTCGCTCGGTGAAGAACTTTTTCCTCACCTCGAGTCTAAATCTCCCCTGGCACAGCTTGAGACTGTGTCCCCTTGTTCTGGTGCTGGTTGCCTGGGAGAAGAGACCAACCCCTTCCTGTCTACAACCACCTTTCAGTAGTGTTTAAGAAGGGAGCAGATGGGGTGCTTGGTGCCATGATTTAGTTGATTAGATGGTGTTGTGTGATGGGTTGGACTTGATGATCTCAAAGATCTTTTCCAACCTAGTTTATTCTATTCTATTTTATCACAGAGTATCAGTGGATGAGGTGTTTTAGGTGCAAAAGGTACCTTGACTTAAATTTAGAGCTATCTGATGAGAAACAAGAGTATAAAATCAAACTTTCAAAGAAGTCTGCCCAGAGTTAACTAAAGGAGAGACTGAGGGAGTTGGGGCTCTCTAGCTTGGAGAAGAGGAGACAAAGGGGTGACCTCATTAATGTTTATATATATGTAGAAGGTAAGTCCAAAGAGGCTGGGTTCAGGCTCTTCTCAGTGACGCCCAATGACAGACCAAGGGGTCATGAGTGGAAGTTGAGGTACAAGAAGGCCAATAAACCAAACCCCAAGATTTTTGAAAGAGTCACTTCTTCATGAGCAATCATAAATCGGTGATTTAGCAGAGGCACAGATTTTGCAGCAGTTTCAGTCATATCAGTGGGCCTGTAGGACGCCAAACCAGATGACAGCCTGGAAATATTTAGTGATTAAAGGCCAAATAGATAAGGGTCCCTGTGTGCCACTGCACTGATCATCAGTAAGTGAGATGCAGGTACAAACTGGACTTGCAGCTCCCTGGTATAAGGCAAACTACCATTGCCTTCAGGACATTTGGTGACGTGGGATGGTGCAGTGGGCATGTATGGAGGTGCTTCTCAACCCTTCTTAGCACTGCAAAGTGTGCCAGTGAGCTGAAAAAAAAGGTCCATTAAGGATCCCGCAGTGCTCTTTGAGCAAAGCTGCTAAATAAGAGCTCTAAATGGTGCATAATCACAAAGGCAGAACTTCCTTCTGTATTTCCCACCGAGTTCTGAGCACAGGTAAGTGTCACACTACAATTTAGTAGCTTCTACTCTTTGTGGCAGAACTGCATTGGGCATTGCATTACTCTTTCATCATGAATTCCAGCTGATCAGCTGCCAATGTTTATTCTTTACACTTCAGTAGAATATGCTGTGCCTGAAAATATCTTGGACATAATGTATTGCTCTTTCCTTGAACAGGTGTAGCACTACTTCTTTCTTGAAAAATAAATATCCCTCACACTGCATAAGATCTCTTCTCTCCCTTCCTGAAATGCACCTCTATGGATTTTCTTGGTGATGGTTCAGAACAGGTAAAAGCTTTTTAGAGCTTCCCAGTATCTCAGGGAATGTATTAACTCAGCTTCTGCTCCTCTTTTGAATGCTTTTCCCCACTCCTGAGATGCAGTGGAGGAGGGGTGGCAGAAGATGGATTCTGGTATTTCAGTGTCATCAGAAGCAGGGGTGATTCTCTCCTTGCACAGGCTGCCTTACACCACCTGTGGAGAAAGCTGGTACCAAAGCTGATGCTATTAGAGGATCAATTAGTTCTCCCTTGTTGTTTTTTTTCAGTTGCCTGTTGCTGCAAATCTTGAATCTTCCTTGAGTTTTATCTGAAATCCTGTGAATTACTCTGAATTTCAAGCATCTTTACTTCACCTTGACTGCAGTTGGAAGCCATAAAAAAAAAAAAAAAGGCATTTAAGAATCTTGTTAAAAACCTGCAAAGCCCTGCAGATGTTTAAGACAGACTTATGATATTGATTTCAACTGGAATTAAACTAAATGGTATTGATATGACCCAGCTAGAAATCGAATCACAACGTCCATGCAAGGTTTTGTTGTGGTTCAGAATTGCATTACTAAGCTAATATTAAAAAGGTAAATTAATTTAGCTTTAATCACACAAGAAATGTAGTTTAAGGATCTATGTGCTCTGAAATTTAGACTGTCTGGATTCTCAGACAGCTACAGTATATTTTTTTCAGTCTATATACCAGCATATTCCTTAAACTGTCTGCTTAACAAATGAACACTGAGTAAATACTACACTAACAGCTCTTAGATACAACTGCAGGCAAAGAGGTGCAGAGAGGAAGCCACAGCATAAGAGTTCTACAGAACATGGTAAGCATATTAAGAAAGTTAATGGGTTTTCACATAAATTATTTCATAAACCTCTGTAGTTCAAAACTTAATTCCTTTTTCTCATTTCTCTGTTTCATGGAATTATGTTGAATTCCACAGGAAAAATCCTTAGCCAGCTGAAAATACTGAGTTAAGCATTTCCATTGGGGGGGGGGGGGGGGGGAAATATCTTAATGATTTACAGTGTTTAATGCTTTGTGAAGAATTAGCAGCACTCTTTATCTTGCAGCACCTTTAGGTCATTTACAGTTTTAACAGCTCCAGGATTATTTGGCTTTGTTCCACAGTTTTATCTCCAGCTTCCATTTAAAATCAGAAACTTGGGGGCTTTGACATAAGCTTTTAAATTAAGCTATTCTTGTGCTAAATAACCCCAGAATTAACATACACTAAATGAACAAAAAAAAGTTTAATGCTAATAAATCCTTGTGACTGTGAATCCTTTTTTGTATTTATAATAACCAGTTTACTTTGGGTTTTTTAGATTGGAGTTCACCAAGAGCAACATGATCTAGTTAGAGGTGTCCCTGCACACTACTGGGGTATGGGACCAGATGAGTTTTAAAGGTCTCTTCCAGCCCAAGTCATTCTATGATACTCTTATTCCATGATGTATGGAGAAAGGAGCACCAGCACTATTGGCAGAAAGGAAACCAAGAAATGCATAATTTGAAATCAGTGAAACAGCAGCTGTTTGGTGCCACTAGCTTCATGTAGCTACTGATGCAGTTGGAATCTAAAACTCCAAACCAACCTCAGACACAGGCTGCAGTCAGCAGCAGTGCCTTGGAGAAAACCAGACAGAGCCTTGAAAGGCAAAGTTAAAGCCTTGAAGCGATCTTCCAGCATCTGAAGGTTCCTTGCTGCACACTTAGAGGCCAGGTCTCCAGTGCTTAGATTTCAAGCCTTCCATTTTGTGGAAGGAAAGTCTTTGTTATGGTGAGGCTCCCAAAGGTTTTCACATGGTGATTATGAATTTAGGAGATGATAGTCCTTTGGGAAGTCCCTGTGTTAGGACTGCTCCAGGGGTAAGCATACCAAGGCAGGAAGCTGCTTTGTGCTGTAGGAGTCTTCAGCCTCGTGTTCTTAAATGTTGTGTGGTCCAAACCCCATTGTTTTAGGGCCTCATACACCTACCTGTGCTAAGACAACTGATTTTTCTTTTCCATATCTTACAGCTTCATCTGAACAAAGACATGTAAAAGACAGATAGCGTTATTATCAGAAGATAGAATTATACTTTAGCCCTGATTCAGGGATAAGATTTTACAGGCAAACTATAATCAGGAGGGTGGCTGCATTCTCTTGGTGAGTAGAAGATGATGATCTCACTGTGGAAATTACTATTCTGAAAGCAATTTCACTATGAGGGGGTAGCCACCTCCAGAAATGAATTAATGTCATGACAGTAGATGTCAAAATAATACCTGATCTAGAGTGTGTATTACTGGCATTAATGACAATTGTGAGAATTTAAAGGTAGTAAAGTCATAAAACCTATACAATGATAGCTGCAGAATGGTCACCCACTGTCCCTCTAATGGCTGCTATCTAATCAGACACAAATTTTTTGGAGTATAATAGGCCATTCTAATTCCATTAGATTTACAGTGATTGCCTATAATGTAATTAACCAGTAGCTTGACTCTTAACCTAGAAATTCAGAGTCACCTGTACAGAGTAGTATAAATCTACTATCTTAATTAACAATCTGTTTGAAACAAAGCCTCTAAGCCCAGAATAACTGAAAATGGATACATTTCTGCTCTTGGAAATTACTACATCTTACTTGTAGAGACAGAAGCTGTACAGGGTTCCTTCTGGATATGGTTTAAATATAAAACTGAAGTGAGACCTAGGTGTCCAGAATATCTTAAACCGAGCAGTTACTTAGTACACTCTGCATGGGGATGCAGTTCTTATTAATTCATTACCTTTAGCTGAAAGCTAACCTGTGACAGATAAGCATCTCTTGTTTAGTGATACCTCTCTTTTTCACATTTCCAAACCTCCTAATATTTGATGTTGCTCCAACTAGTTCACCAGCGTTTTAATCTGGGAAAAGATGAGTTTCCTACATGAAATCTTTTCTGTGGGCTCAGCTGAAAGCAGAATGTTCCTTTCTGCATTAGTGGGTAATGCTCTGTGCATTTGAACTGCTGTATTTTAGCTGTAGCCACTGCTAATAGAAGTGCAGTGATTTTAACTTACCCCCTCCCCCCCCCCCAAGAAATATCCTTTTAGCAGTGAAATAAGAGCACATTATCTCATCCTAGTAGTTAAGGTTCTTTTTATATTTGAACTGCTGAAGATGTGCTACACACCTGGGGGGGAAAAAAATCTGGAAAGTGAAGTTCTCTGTCTTTATAATTTTTTTTTATGTATAACATTCCCATTTTCTCTTGTTTGCCTTATTTTTCAAAGGATACCCAGACAACACTCTCACAGCTTGACGTTAATTATAGTTGCAACTGAATTAATTGATATCTGAAAGAACAGACATTTCCACAAATAAGGAAAGACCTTCAACTAAAGCAGTGTGGAAAGGCAAAGTTTGTGCTGCAGTAGGTTGGAAAGCAAAAATTATGAAATGTGTGTGTGGAAGGAGTCTCCAAAAATGTCTGAACTACTGGTCCTTGTCTGTATAAAGCTATATATTACAACTTGTACCTTGCCACATTCTTACTGTGACTCATCACCGAGCAATCTACACTTTGCTAAGTACTGGCTGTTCTCCATGCAACTCAGCTGGCTGATGGTGAGGTTTGCCTAAGCTTTGGTCTCAACCAAAGTGATGTGAGGATTTCAAGTTTTGCCAGTTACTTCTTTTGACTAGGAATTTGTTTATAATCTTGTTTTCTGCTAGCAGTCTGAAATAATCACATTTCCTTGCACTCACTCCTCAGATAAAAGGTTAATGACATTTCACATCTCCTTCCCTTGCCTAATTCAAGTCGATCAAGAAATAGAGTAGGGACTCCTCTAGTTATCAGCCCTCTTCTAATGTGTCTGTATGGAGCCTAACTCAGTAACTCCTTTGACTTTCATGCTGATGGCAAATGAGCTCATATTTGAAGCTCATCATAAGCACTTGTTGCTGCCTGGTTGGAATGATGAAAGATCTTTGAAATTCCAGAATCCTTCATGATATCTCCTATCTCCAAAACCCTGAATGGGTTCATCAACATTTTACTAAACTCCTGAGAAGTAAATAGCTCTTCAGTCACTGGCAGGGATGTGTGTTTCTACTGTAGGTAAGTTTTTCCTGTGATTTCAGCATGTTCACTTCAGGACATGGTTTAATGTCCATGGTGATGTAAGGTTGATGATTGGACTCAATGAGCTCAGGGGGCTTTTCTATGATTCTATGAATGGCTTTTATTTTTCTTTCCCAGTGGTTTCATGAGACATAATTGTGTTGGATAGAAATAGATTGAATTTTATTTTGTATCCCTAGTTCTTTGCTGTTTGTATGAAAGGATTTGTTGTAATATCAACAGTCCTCTTACTATATCTTATTGACTTTCTCACACAGTCTAGAAGTTCAATAATCCTTGTCACTGTTTGAAAGTGAAGAGACATTGAGGCAGACAAAGTGAAAGGATGAAAGGACAGCTCTATTTTTGATACACAGTCCCACTTATGCAATGTATTTACTGTGCTAAGGTAGGCAAGGAATGAAATAGAGCTCCTTCCTAGAAGTTTTGTTGGGTTTTCTTTTAAACTCCCCTGCCCCATGTACAAGCAGAGAGGAGTAAAACCTAATCTGGTGAGGGACTTTTTAGGGTGTCAGGTAATGATGGGACTAGGGGAAATGGAGCAAAAATAGAAATGGGTAGATTCAGATTGGATGTTAGGAAGCTCTTCACCATGAGGGTGGTGAGACACTGGAACAGGTTCCCCAGGGAGGTGGTGGAAGCCTCATCCCTGGAGGTTTTTAAAGCCTGGCTGGGGGGGGTCTGAGCAACCTCATCTAGTGTGAGGTGTTCCTGCCCATGGCAGCGGGTTGGAACTAGATGATCCTTGAGGTCCCTTCCAACCCTAGCTCTGTGCTTCTATTAGAACTCTTCTTAACGATGTTCTGTATTACTGAATCAGTTTGAATGCCACTGAGAGCAAACATCAAGTGAAATGCCACCATAAATGGTGTATTTCCTTAAATTTAAGGAAAAAAAATCAGTGGGATTTGGGAATAAAAAGAGATGAGAAGGTAAGATTTTAACAATCCTACTTTCTTTTTTGGAAGCATCAATCACCTTTCTGCTTGTCCACATTGTCCACAGGGCTGCTATGCTGCAAGCACTTCAGCATGAGCTCCATGCTCCACCGTGGCTTACACACAGCTCAAAGTACTGAGGTACAAAGTATTGCTCTGCAGTTTATGGATAGATATGCATAAAGCAAAAGAGAAGGAAACAGGCTCACTTTTGTACAAGATGCAAGGCCATCTTTCAGCACATCCTTGGAACTTGAAGATGTCCCTGTCAACAGCTGTCTGACTGCATCTTGTAAGGGACTGAATGGCTTTATTTAAGTTGAAAAGTATTCTTTTCAGTAGTTTAAAACAAAAACACCCTTGCCTATGTGTGAAAGCTGAATGCTTCCCCAAAAGAAAGGCAACGTCTATTCAACCAGAGGTAGCCCAGTGTACTTAAACCAGTCCTCAAGTATATGTCCGATGTGCTAGGCTGAAAGAAATTCAAGCCTGAAAATGAGACTGGGAGCCATCTGCTCTTATTTGAAATGTCTGCAATAAACTGATCATATAAACTGCCTTTATACTCAGTGGAACAAAATGAGCACCCTAAGAGAGCTATTATTCTTGAAAGATGTTGCATTACTCATGGGATGATACAAGCCCCTTCCAGCAAGTTCCTGCTAGTTTCCCTGATGAGACTAATGTGGCTCTCATCAGCAGATTCAGCCTTTGTCCCTGCATGCATAGATTCATAGAACAATTTGGGTTGGAAGGGACCTTACAGATCATCTATTTTCAGCCCTAGCCTGGCATTGTCCATTAGATCAGATTGCTCAAGGCCTCATCCTGGCTTTGAGCACCTTCAGGGAGAGGGCGTTGCCCTGGGCAACCTGTTCCAGAGTCTCACCACCCTTACTGCAAAGAGGTTCTTTCTAGCATCCAGTCTAAATATGCCTTCCTCAAGCTTTTATCCATTTCCCACACTGCCTGTGTAGGGGATGCTGCCATTAGACTGGGTGAAACCCTGGGAGCATGCACATACTGCATGGAAAAATGAGCTCTGAGTTAATGTTTATGCTTGGATGAAGAGGCTGAGCTGCAGGCTTGCTGCATCAGCCTGCACTGTTCCAGCACTGGACACTCTTTAACAGTGAATCAGAAGGAAAAGTTTTCTTCTTCCCTTTTTCAATAAATAATTAAAAGATATTAATAGTTTTTTTTTTAAGGCAGAATTAAATTACAAAGCAATGTGAAGGGCCAGTGGTGAATGTCTTAGGCTTCTAAAAACATCTGTATTTAAAACTTACTTTGAACACATTAAGGTAGAATTGTGAAGTCAAATGCACTGTTTACAGGATGAATCTAGTCTTGTATTCATGAGGGTTTTCTTCTTAGATGTCAGTGAAATCAAGACTTATTATAGCTTATTATTATAGATTTTATTCAATCAGTGTTGTTGTATTCTATTGTTATGAAGAAATTGTCTTTAAAAGCACTGGTTCTAGCTGTCACTTCTGTCAGTGGAGTTTAAAGGCTTCCCTTCAAAAATCCTTCTTACTGCTGCTCAGAATTCTGACTGGCAGCTGTGAGATAATGATTTCTAATTATTCTTTTTATAATACTGCTCAGAATTGTTCTTGAAGTGTTAAAGAAGGAAGAGATCCTGCAAATTGCATTTCTTCCATTCCTTGGCTCCACAATTCTAAAAATACTATCATAACCAAGCATCTCCCTTTTGGTGTACCATAAATACATAAAATAATCATAAAGTTCAAATTTATGGCCAAATGGCACTACCAAGATAGTCATCTGCATCTAGAGTAAATTGTATTTGAAGGTTGGACTGTTGCTGTTCTCTCCATACTTTCTCCTTGCTTTATCATAACTCTACTGCTATCATCCAAGTGTTGTGTGTGTTTCTTGGCATAAACAAAATTTATCACTTCATGACCACAGCCATAAATACACTTGACCATATATTATAATGCTTTAAGGAAGTCTATTTGCTGTTCTCCTTAGGAGAGTTTTTCATGTTTAAAAAATACATTTTAATCTACAAACAGTTTTGGCACCTATAGTGTGATTTATCTTCATTTGTATCGTAAATAATTTGTAAGGTCTGACTCTCATCTGGTTTTTATTGTGATTTTTTTATTGTGACACTATTTCAACTGTGTCTTAGTAGATCACCAGTCTTTGATCTGGCAAATGAATAGCAATCTATATACTTTTTTCCCATAACAATTGTTTGATGTAAAACACAACAACCCCCAAAAAGTGTAGCTGTGGAAGCCATTCGGTAAGCTGCCTGAGGGACGTTAGGTCAATTTTCAGCCACACACCTAGAGGACACAGTCTCAATCTGCACCAGGGGAAGTTTAGGCTGGAGGGGAGGACAAAGTTCTTCACAGAGAGAGTTGTTAGCCATTGGAATGTGCTGCCCAGGGAGGTGGTGGAGTCACCATCCCTGGAGGTGTTCAAGAGGGGATTGGACATGGCACTTGGTGCCATGGTTTAGTAGTCATGAGGTGTTGGGTGACAGGTTGGACTAGATGATCTCTGAGGTCTTTTCCAACCTTTTTGATTCTATGATTCTCTTCTTGTTCATAATGAATCATGGAATCACAGAGTCATAGAATGCAATCTTTAGTAGGTGACAGTGCAAGGTGTTCATAGCAGGTATGTTTTCCACGCAGTAATTTTCAGTTCTTAACATCAAAATCATTACTTCCCTTTTTAAAAAGCAACTTATTCTGGAACAAAACTGTATGAGATGACTCACTGCTAAATTTAATCTTCTGTGAGGTGGAGTGCTCTCCAAAAGAAGTAGCTGGGAAGGTGTAATTACACATGCTTTATTTTTAACCCATTTTCTCCTAATTTCTTTGCCCACAGCTCTCTGCTCTGAGGAAGCACTAGCAGTTCTACACCATAAAGTACAGTAGAAATTACTAAGGTTTATATTACACTAACTTTGTTAGAAAGTTGTGGTGGGGTGGTGGTGGTGTTATATGTAATCTATTACTTTAATCTCTTCAAGATCTAAGTGTTGGAATATTTAACTTGGGGACTTAGGAAAACATTCTTAAGCAAGAGCTCTATGAACAATATGGATGAACACTGCATTTCATGGCCCCTCCCATGCTAACTTGGTACTCTCTTGTTTCATTCAAGTACCCTTGGTCTTTATTTATATGTCTGTTGTGATTTCTTGTAGACATTGTTGGTCAGTTTTAAGGCTCAGCTTGACAGGGTGCTGGGCCAGCTCATTTAAACTACATTATCACCTAGAAAAATTGGACCAGATAATCCTTGGGGCCCCTTCCATCTTGGGATTCTGTGATTATAACAAAGATAAGTGGCAGGTTATACAGGGAATAATACACAGATAATTCCAGGCCTTGGGGGATTTTATTTTACTGGTTGATAATTTCTTTGATATGCATGGATTTTTTTTTTTCCCATTAATCTTTTTCTTTCTCATTCTGTTTCCCTGTTTTTCCCTCTGCTTAATGGTTCCTGACATGTCACCATCAATATTTTCAGTCTTCCCTGGTCAGTCTTGTGGCCTACCTCTTGCATTTCTTCTATATTCATTGGGGTCTTTCCTTCCTTAATTTTCTGCATTGATGAGCTGCCCATTTCTGCCTCATTAGCACACACACACATTGCAGTCCCTTTCGTCCCATGTACCCACATAGAGAGAAGAAAGAGAAACTATTGGCTTCCAAGAAAAGAAAATGTGTTATTTGAGCTGATTTTAATACACTGAAAAAAACCCCACACAACTAAGTTATCAGGATGTGTGAATGATTTATTTACTTGGGGGTTATTTCTCCTTGGTTATGGAACACAGTTGACCTACTGGATTTGTGCATGTAAATCCTGAGGGCAAGGAAAGATAGTTGTACATACTAAAATACAGTAGATTGAAGTGCCATGCTTTCTCAGTTAAGTCTTCCCTTGCAGAGGCAGAAGATACAGCTCCACCTTTCCCAGTATTCTGGCTTCTCTTTGGTTTGGAAGGTTTAAGTGCAAGGATGTAAATTTTTAGAGGGGTTATTTTTGCCACTTTTTTTGAATTGACAGTTGTATGAGTTCATAGCTTCAATTTGAGTTAAGGAAATAAGGATTTCAGCTGGTAGCTAATGACTTGTGAAATGAACTTGAAATATTTTATGATGTCCCCATGACAAGTCTTGGCTTTAAGTCTGGGTAAATTAACAAGTGCTTTGGGGAAGGCTTTGTTAGATCATTGACTGCTGCTGTGAATGGAAGACTTCACTTCACCTTTCTCTACTTACTTTCTGCTGGCCAAAAAGCTGTCTCAGACTCAGACATAAATAAGGCTATGAGGAGGTGATCAAGAATGTTAGTTCTTTGCATAATTCCTCTGAACCTTACAGTCAGCAAAGCTGGTGCAAAGATAAAATGCATCCCAGGTCTGAATGGTGGAGCTTGTAGAATCAAGAAGGTTGGAAGAGACCTCAAAGATCATCAAGTCCAACCTGTCACCCAACACCTCATGACTACTAAACCATGGCACCAAGTGCCACATCCAATCCCCTCTTGAACACCTCCAGGGTCAATGACTCCACCACCTCCCTGGGAAGCCCATTCCAATGGCGAACAACACTCTCTGTGACAAACTTTCTCCTCACCTCGAGTCTGAATTTCCCCTGGCACAGCTTGACACTGTGTCCTCTTGTTCTGGTGCTGCTTGCCTGGGAGAAGAGACCAACCCCCTCCTGTCACCTGCAGGGTAATGCAGTCCCTTTCCACTGCCTTTGTTTTCTGCTGGCAAATCACTGGAGGTTTTTAGGAGAAGACTTGACGGGGTACTTGGTGCTGTGGGTTAGTTGCTTGGGCGGTGTTGGATTGGTTGATGGGTTGGACGCGATGATCTTGAAGGTCTCTTCCAACCTGGTTTATTCTATGTATAACCTTCTATGTATAAAGATGTGCAGCTTGTGTTCTAGTTGGAATGGAATGGACCAGACCAGGTTGGAAGAGACCTTCAAGATCATCGCGTCCAACCTATCATCCAACACCACCTAATCAACTAAACCATGGTACCAAGCACCCTATCAAGTCAGTTCTTCAGTTATAGAGAGGAATAGCACAGAAATTAAATCCTGATGTCAAAGTGGCGTTTTTATCTGCATTCCATGTTCTTATTGTGTAAACCCCTGAATTTTCCCTTGAGAGTGTTCATATTGCAGGCAGTGCAGACCCCCTTTCATCTTACTTTCAAATCTCAGTCTGCAGCTGTACTGTAAGATCACTGTTCTAGAATTAAAAAGTTTTCTTTGGTGTCATGCTTTAACAGCTTGGTGCTTTTGCAGGCAAAATTTCTCATATATGAACAACAGGCAATTCCAGGTGAGTCATTACTTAGTTGAATGTAGCTCATAATTATACTGTGGAACACCCACTAATACATCTCTTAGAGAATAATTTTCTGGAAATGTGATTGTATTGAGCTCTCAGCCAATGTGAAATAAGGTTTTACTGGTTTGCAGTTTAGAAGACGGGCCTTATTTTCAGCTATGGTGTAATTAACATCTTGAGAAGCTACTAGAGAAACCTGTTAAACTATTATTAGACTGGAGGGAAGGAAACTTGATATTAACATGGTTAATATCAAAAATAGTCTTGCATTTGTCCAAAATTAACATATGAAGAGGGGGAAAAAACCCACCAAACCAATCAAACAAGACCCCACCAAAAACTGGTGCTGAGAATTTCTTAGGCTGCACCAGTCTGGACTGGTGAAGTCATTCAGTACATACACAAAGAGAATGTGCTGCTCCTGAATCTAAACTGCTGCACTAGCCCAGGTGTTTCTACAGCACCTGGACAAGAACAGTGCACTTGAATGCCCAGGTGGAACTGGGGAATACTTGAGTGGATGAATCATAGGGATATTCTGGTTGGAAAAGATCTCATTAAATCAAGTCCAACCTGAACTCCCAAGTCTGGTGATAAATCGTGTCCCTCAGCACCACATCTATGTGTCTTTAGAACACCTCCAGGGATGGAGATTCAACCACAAGAGGGTTGTGGTTTTCCCCTTTCCTTTCTCAAGCAATGTGTTAAGGTAGGCTTTGGTTAGCATTTAGATTTCACCTTTGCCAAATATACAGTAGAGCACTTGGAGAGCCAAAGTGGTTAACTTTATTCAGTCTCATAGCTTTAGGACAAGAGTTTCAGCCAAGTCTATAGCAGTGCAAAGTAAGCTCAGGCTGATTTGCCTTGGTGAAGTGATGGAGAGGCATGTGTTGGGAGGGTGTATCCTAGACTGTCTGAAGGAAAGCTCTGTGGTTTTGCTGAGAAGTGCCAAGGCTGTGAATGGAGCTTCTGTGGCCGTCTGACACTTTCAAAGTCTGTATTCAAAAGCACATTTAAGACTTCCACAGTAGGCAAAAAAAAACCCCAAACCCCAATTATATAAATGCTTTAACAAATAGGAATCATTAATTCCATGGAAAATGTGCAACCTCTGGTGGTATTGAAGATGGTTTTAATTTGAGAGTTGAATAACATTTATTATATTTGCTTCAATCATTGCAGGAAAAGAAAGGAAATTCCTTCTGGATTCTGAGGAGCACCTATAGAAATAACTCAGACACACTTGTAGCTGAAATAGTGAAAGCAAAAGGTTTTTCAGTGCAGGTAACTGTCAATACAGTTTAATGCAATTAGAATTTTAATAATTAGCTTTTATAACTGATAGTGTGGAATTGATTACCATAGAAAATTTGAAGGCTGAATTAGAAGTTATGATCTCCTTTTACAAAGTCTTTTGTATGCAAATCTCTCTATGCAAGATTGTATGCTCAGATTTTGAAGGTTCTGGCTTTTGAAATCACTGATCTGGAAATGTGATAGTGAATATTTTGGGTTTTTTCCTTAAGACTGTTAGATATTCCATGCATTTCTGATAATGCTGTGAAGTCTTTTTATAGGAATAGATAAATAAATAATCCGGCTGTTTCCTGACCTTATTCCAAGGCACAAATTCCCAGTAAAAAGAGCAACAGGTTTTCAGTTTCTTGCAGCAGTGATGAATTTATTTGGTGGGACAGGATGTCCCTTTTAGTTCCATGGTTTCAGTGCTGCTTTTGGAGTTGACCTCTGCTCTTTCTGTCTGTGCTGCCTCCGTGTGAGAATGATTTCTACAGGCTAAATTCAGTTTACAGTTAGCATTCTGCAGCTGTTGAATTCATGGTAGTCTTTCCCAACCAACAGTTTTGCAAACACTCCATATTTAATGTTTATAGTCTTTATTTTTAGTTGCTTAAAATTAGAACGTGCATTATTTTATATTCTACAGGTACAGTAAGGAACCTACATTGAAAGCTCACAGAAACACATGCATAGAAGACTGGAGGCAGAATTTTACATTAAATACTTTTTGATAGATTTCAAGTCTTTCTGAGGACCCTGTCTGCCAGTGCTGCTGAAAACTGATAAGCCTGTCAAACTGGGCCTTCCACTGTCTTTAGGAAATTGCCTAAAATTTCTGAGCAGAATGCTCAGCTTCTCACTCCATCACGTTTCAGTGAGGCATGTACACTTGGGAGGGCTTTTTGTTTGTTTAGATTGTGCAGATAATGAAAATGAAGCAATTTTCTGAGGCTGATCTTCCTGTCTTTTGCCAGGACACGCAGGAACTCTCAGCTAATAACCTCTGTGTCTTCTGAGTGAAGAAACTTGAAAGAAAAGGAAGAGGTTGTTCTGGAAATTAGCGTTGTAAAGGTAAGGTAGAGAAATGGATGCAATCGGAATCAGGAGAGAGAGAAAAACACACATGTGGATATTGACAGAATGGGATCTGCTGAAGATTCTGAC
This sequence comes from Dryobates pubescens, assembly GCF_014839835.1. Lineage (NCBI taxonomy): Eukaryota > Metazoa > Chordata > Aves > Piciformes > Picidae > Dryobates > Dryobates pubescens. The sequence goes on along the minus strand of NC_071614.1, from coordinate 6,192,139 downwards.
TGTAAAACTGGAGCCTGCATATGTGAGGTTTATAAGTTTAAGAGTAAGTACTTTCCTTTATCCAGCCTCTGGGAGAAATAATGCTTACTTCTAATTGGAATAATAGAAACAACTTAATCTTTCATCTCAACTTTCCATCCTAGGTTAGACTAAGAGCACACATTCTTTCTCTCTCTCACTGTAACAGTATGGGTGGGGGTTTTGGTTGTGGCTTGTTTGTTTGTTTTTAATTCCAATAATCTGGAATCCTTGCAACCCATTGTGGTTTCACTGGGACAGAATCCTAGGCCAGGCACGGTCTGCAGTTTGGAAACAGCCAGGAACTTAAGGGACACACTTTTGATCACATATTGATGACAGCAATGCCAGAAGCCAAGTGCATAGTGGTACTACTGTACTTCTAGAGTACTAAAAAACATAAAGAGCTTCAGAAATATTTATAGCACCAATTTTGGTTTTCCTAACGAATTCCTATTCCTCTAACTTTTCAAAGAAAGGAAATGGTTCTGTCTTTATTGTGCCATCTGTTCATGGCAAGGGATAGGAGGGATTTGAGAATGCTGAGCTTTTGTTGTAATTGTCAACTTAATGCTACCTTGGGGAAAAATAATTTGAAACTACCCTTGAAAGTTACCTTGATGGATTAGAATTGTAACAGGGGCAAGGTTACAAGAGAGAGCTGACAGGCTGCTGACCTGCTTTGCTGAAATAACAATGATCAGAGAAGCTATTTTCAGTGGTTAATTTAAGTTTTCTGACAAGTATGAAGAAGCATAGATGTTGAAGGTTAAATTCTGCTACCAAGTTTTGATGTACTGTTTGTGTCCAGAGATCCACCAGCAATTAGAGATCAAACTCTGATGTATTTCTCTTTTAATAGGCAAGTCTCACACTAATGAAATTCCACTTTTTAATCTAAAATTGTTCCTTATTTGCACCTCAAATTTATAGAATCAGTCATCTGAGTGGGTGCAGAAGTTTGCTGGATTGTACTGTTACAATATCACTACAGGGCAGTTTTCTCTCTGAAAGAAAAACAATTTTGCTCCTATGTAGCAAGAACTAATCAAAAACTATTGAAATATCTTTGTTTCCTTCATAAATTCACTTTCTCTAATCATTAGGTTTTTTTCACTCCTTCAATGTGGGCAAGGGAGTAGAATAGCCTTTAGAGAAGGGTACCAAAGAGGCTTAGGCTTTTCCTCCCCTTCCCCTTTTCCCTTGGATTTGACCCTGAATTGTAAATTCTAACTTGACACTGCAAAGACTTTTACTAATGAATGCCCAGAGATATGTTATTAGCACTCCAGCCTTCATTTTATGCATTACATGAGAAGCATTGAGCTTATATAGAGTCAGCACTGAACACTTAACATTGGTTCAGCTGCTCCAAGCCTGGTCCACAAGCATGAAAATAAATTGTTTCAAATACAATTATTTGTTCTAGATAACAAACATCTACCTCTAAGCCTTTGCTTCTGATGTTGGTTTTGCCTTTTATACACTGGTTCAACTCTCTCAAGCAAAGTAAGCTTCTTTTCTCTTGGAAGGAAGATTGTGCTGTAGGGTTCAATTACAGAACATCTCTGAGTCTCTAATTAAGTTGTCTCTGTTATAATTATATGACTTTTAAAAATAAATCTTCCAAATGTCTCTGAACATCTCTGAAAAGTTCAACATTTTATTAGGAGTGTGGCTGTAAATTATTAGAGGTTCCCAGTATTAGAAATTACACATGGCTTAGAACAGGCTAAATGAGTAGTGCTGAGGTCTGCTTGATGCAGAGCTGCAACACTCCAGTGTGATACTTTCACATTCATTTCGTTGTCAGGATGGTTCATCTCAGAGGTGGCTTGCTTAGTTTGTTTTGCAGACAGAAAGTAGCTGTTACTTGGGACACCTTAACCTCACAGAAGCATCTCAGCAATACTCTAGATCAGAACCAGACCCATCCAGCCTACTGTTCTCCCTCTGCCACTTTCTATACCCAACGTGTTTTGAAGACCTCTCTGAGCATGTAGTAGAACTTTTGTATTCTCTGGTAATTTGGGCTAAAGAGCTTCATCATCAGAATCTTCTGCATTTGAAAGCCTTTGAGGCTTTCTCCCCTTTCTTTCTCATTTTTGTAAATTTAAGTAAATAAATAACTAAATTCAGCTCAATTGATGATGGACTGTGCCCCACAAACCATTTTGCAGTTCTCTTGTTTCAAGGCATTTTTGTGAGTCTTGCACTCCACAAAGAGCTATTTCATTTTTGGGCTGATCAAGAACTCTTTACTGAATACCTTCCAGCCCTAGTGATTTGTTGCTGTTCATTTTATGAGTTTGCTTTAAAGCCTTTTCTAGTTACATTTCAATCTGACACAGATCCCTTCAGCAACTCCCCTGGAAATGAAAGTTGCTGCCATGGGAATCTCTCCAAATTTCAGCACAGCAAATAGGGAGGCACATTTCCTTTGGCATTCTGGTGTAGCCCTACCTCCTCTGCAGGTTTTCTTTCTGCTTTGATAATCTATTGACCCTCCAGGCTCTTTGCTAGACTTTGTTCTTCCAGTGCATTTCCTTGAATTTCTTAGAAGCTGTTCCTCAGTCCTCGCATTTTATTTTTTCAGCCTACCTCACTTATTGTAATATATAAGCTCCCAGGGTCTGAGTCTCTCTTGCTGGAAGAAGGGAAGGGGAAATGTATCTGTACAGTCCATATACAGATGTATTTTTTTTCTCTCTGTGTGTGTAGCTATATATAGGTATGAAAATACTTCTCCCAAGGATCTTTTGTCATTTCTAACAAGCTTCCTTATCTTGCTCAGTAGCAATAGTGTCAGGTTTTGTGTGAAGCCTTCTTCTGAGGCTTGTGGTATACTACTTCTAGGTGTTTGTAAACCTCTTTCTAGTTACACGTGATGCAATGTAGAACTTGGGGTCAAATCCAGCAGAAAGGGATTCCATTGAGCAACCAGTCAGAAAACTAACCAGAGCAGTAACTTCTTCATTGATTTTTTTTTCAAAAGAACACAAACAATTCAAGTATCCTGAAACAATTGCAGCTGCTTCATCAAGAATAGTTATGTGTGGGCTGCTCATCCTTTCAAGAATCAGAGGACTTTCTTCAGTGGTGCTCACCTCAAAGATGAGGAACTACATGGCCTGAAAAACCCTTCTGAAAGGGAGGAGGCAGACAGGAGTGAAAACCTGCCAATCTGCTGGGATGCTGGTCAAAAATGTTTTATGCTATTTATTCTAGTGGAATCATACAATCACTTCTGTTGGAAGAGACCTTTAAGATGGAGTCCAGTCACTGTCAAACTCTGCCAAGTCTGTTGCTAAATCATATGCTATAGTACTACATCTCTGTGTCTTTCAAACACTTCCAGGGATGGTGATTCAGACACTTACCTTGGGAGCCTATCCCAGTGTTTAAGAAGCCTTTCAGTAGTGGAATGACATAGTATTCTGAAGTTGTTAATTTGTGAAGTTGATAATACTCTTGACCCTCTCCAACAGATTCAGATCTTTCTTGTCTTGGGGGCTCCAGAGCAGGACTCAATGCTCTGGGTGAGGTCTTACAAGAGCAGAGAGGAGAGGCAATCCGAAACATGTACAGCTGCTTGAGCATGACACTGCCCCACCTGTTCACTCAACTTAGCCCATTGACACAGCTTTTTTAACACATGATCAGGTGTCTAGCCTACATGGCAGTAGGTTAGTTTCCTGGCCAGCCTGGAGTAGGAGCAAAGCAAGTTTGAGGTCTCTTAATAAAGGTTAGTTGAAGTTTACTATGTCACTGCCACAGTCCTTGCAAAAAGCACATATTGCTCTGCAGAACTAGTGGTATTGTTAGGAAAGGATGAAAGACCAAGAACCAATTAACACAGATGCTCTGAACTCAAGTGCTGTTTCACATTTTTACAATATGGTTGGGGGGGTTGGTGGTGTTTTTTCATGTCAAATGCCAAAGTTTACCCAGGTGCTCTGAAAGCAAACGGAAAAGTAGGCCATTTCAGCAAGCTTTAAACTCAGAAATTTTCCATACTGCAAGCTGCTTAATCATGTACTCCCCAGTGGGCATGTGTCACTGCTGAGATGGAGTATTTGCTGAGTGACTTCTATTTTTCAAAAAAAAAAAAAAAAATAACTAAAACCCAGAAATGCATTGAGGGAAGATTGCCTTGGAATGAAAGTCAGGGAAGCTAAGCATGAGTGTTATTGTTTCTATAGATCTTTATGTTGATTTATGCAATGTAAAGTGGCTTTTGCATTTGTGATATGCCTGCAAGCTCTTTGCCTCGTTCGTGCAACTAACTGTGGCACATTAGAAGGACACAGTACAAGCTGAAATGTTGCAGGGGAAGAATGTGATCAAGGAAATTATCTTAGCTCTTTACACCATATTTTTCACTTCCTTTTCCTGCTGCGGAGGAGCAATCAGTGTAAGAAAAAGTTCTGGCAAAGGAATAAGGAGCATTGTAAGATGAAGATAAAAAGAAAGGAGGAATGAGAGCATAGTGCTTTCCAGAAAAAACATTTCTCAAAGATTGACTGTACTATTGATGAATGTCTAAGGTGATGAGGGGTACAGGTTTCAGCTGGCATCACTGAGAAGTTACTGATTCCTGGAAGCCCTTTGAATCCAGGAATTACTTCGAGTTAATGCTGGGGTAACAGTAAGCAGAATAGCTTTTCAGTGATGATTTATTTATTGCTTAAGCTCTATGAATTCCTTTCCCAAGAAACACACTGGTGTTTTATTTGATTTAAATGAGAGACATTGGCACTGATGAGCATACAGAGCATCTGATCACATTAGTAAAGAGGTTACTGCATCCATACGTGTGTTGCTTCAGGGATTAGTTGAATCTACTCAATGAGGCAAATGCCTCAATTTAAATATCCAGCAGATTTGAGGAGATTAGTAAGAGCTGTCTGTGTTCAGAAAGGACATTTACCAGAGGACTCAAATACTGTGCTAACCCAGTACATCTTACATCTAAGACTGAATGCTTGTTCCAGATGAAGGTGACTCATCTTCCAACAGTGTCTGCTGAGGCAAACTGTGATGCCATTTCCAGCACTGATAACTTAATAAGTATTCATTGAAGATTTGTACCTATCAAAAACTTGCAACCTTTAATCACTGGTCATAGTCTCCAATGACTTCTGTAGCTTTTCAAAATATTAGCATATATTAATGCACTTTTCTATGAAGCAACAAACTCCCAAACCAAACAATCAAGAAATCTTGTTCAGCCATGGAAAAGCCTTAGAACAGGAAGGGCCTTTCTCCAGTTGCAGTCTGGTTCTTGGTTTGTGTTTGTTTGGGGTTTATTTTCCTTTCCCCCCACCTCTCTTCTCTTTCCCACATGGAATTTTCAGTCTTTATCTCAAATCATTCAAAAAAAAAAAATCACCTGCAGCCACTGTTCCCTGCTGGTTGGGGGGAACATTGGTTTTTACTTATTTCCTTTTAGCTTCTGAGAACACTGGCAAGACTTGATTACAGTAATGAGAGGTTCCAGACTACCTACTGCTCATTTTTGGTCTCAAGGGGAGCATACAAAGTTTTGAAAGTTACTTCTTATTTTAATCTCTACAGGTTTCATCATTAACTTTCCTTTCAAGTCTCTCAGTACACACCATGATTCGGATTTTCAAAGAAACCCAAATGCCTCTAAAGCTTCAGCAACTACTTCCTTTTAACATGCTTTGAAACTCTCCCTCTGAATCTTTCTGTCACTAGGGAGCACTGGTTACTTCAAGAGATTTTTTTTTTCATTCTCACTCTGGTTACTTCAAGAGATTTTTTCATTCTCCCTCTTTCATTACCTATGCAACTACCCATATAAAGTTGCCTTTCCACACCTTCATTTTATTCCCCCATCACTTTGACTTGGATATTTGACAGGACTAGGGGGAATGGAGCAAAACTAGAAGTGGGTAGATTTAGATTGGGTGTTAGGATGAAATTCTTCCCCATGAGGGTGGTGAGACACTGCAACATGTTGCCCAGGAAGGTGGTAGAAGCCCCAGCCCTGGAAGTGTTTAAGACCAGGCTGGATGTGGCTCTGAGAAACCTGACTAGCATGAGGTGTCCCTGCCCATGGCAGGGGCTTGAAACTGAATGATCCTTGAGGTCCCTTCCAACCCTGACAATTCTGTGATGCACACCTTGCTCCACTCTGCCTTTGTTCTCCTTCTCCCTCCTCATTTTCTCCCTTCCTTTGTGGTTAAGAAGTTTGTCAAAGAGTTTGTTTAAAGTTATTTACTAGAATTCTACATCTTACAGATGTAGGTTTATGAAAATGAAATTTCTATACCTAGTGATGGCATTTAGAATTGGGCAATGATGAAAGACCTTCAGTTTTTATCCTGCCAAACCATATTTAAGGTTTCTTAGGTTTGGTTTTGTTTTTTTAAGGTAGTCATATTTTTTACCTCAATCTGCACCAGAAGCATAGTCCTTGGTTTCCTCCAGGTTATGTACAGCATTGCTGCCAAATGGAATCAGAACCATCACTGTGGGTATCTCTTTGTATCTATTATCTCCTAGTGATAGTCAATGAGTCAATGTTTGCCTGCCAGCATACTCAGATGACCAGCTCAACATGTGGGCCTGATTCATCCCTAATCTTGCTAAATACCAAGTCCTTGTGCTGCAATATGAAAGCTAGGACTATGTAAGAATGATGACAGTGTGGCTCACATTCTCACATGGAAGCCCTCTTGGGCCCTGGGCTGCCTTCAGTAGCCATAGGCTCTTTTCCATCATCAAGCTGATGAAAATGGATTCATTTAATAATTGCATTTTGCTAAGAAATGCTTGGAGTAGTGTATAATTTTTATTTTTATTATCTTACTAATTATTTTAAGTCATTAAAGACTCTAAAGAGTGGAAAACAACTGAAAAAGAACCCCAATTCTTTAGGATCTTAACTAATTCCTAATCTTTTTAAGCCTTGAATTCTGGTCTAACTTCATACTCTGCTCAGATGGTGTATAGGCACTGAGAGGTGGAGTGGGACCTAGCTATTCATGTTTCAGCAGTTTGCTAGAGCTCCATTCATTAACTTTCCAACACTGTGGAGTGCTGGTGTTGCTTCAGAGAGGCAACCATGAGTCCCAGAGGCAGAGCTTAGCAGAGAGAGCGGGAGTGATGCTGAGAGACAGCATCAGCAGCTGCTGATGTCCTTGGGAAGCTGCCATGGCTTGGCAGCCCCTTCTTTTGGCAGTCTGCAGGAACACTTAGCCAGGGTCCCTGTGGGCTGCAGGATGGTTAGGTAGAAGCAGGCACATGGGGAGATCATCACAAGGGTGAGAAAAGAACTGTGAGGAAAGGGATTGAAAGAGGAGCAGATACTTTGGTCCGCCTGTGATAGGAGCTGCTGGTCTGGTTTATGTTTTCCTTCAGGAAAAAATGTGCCTTCTCTAGAAATTACTGCACCAGAAAACCAGATATATAAGCTTCAGGCAAAGCTTTCTGACTCCCACTCTTAAAAACTACCCTAAACAAAATTCTAGTCATATGCTTTTATTTACCCAGGAACAATGCCACCAACACAGCATTTACTTTTTCTCTCGTCTATATTGATGGGCTACAGATATTTCTTCTACTCTATTAAATCCTACACGTATTCTAGATAGTTTTGATTCTCATCTTGCCTTCAGGCTTCTGTCAGACAATACAGCAAATAAAGATGAATAAATATGATTGATAGTGAACATAAGATAAAATATCTCATTTGTACTCTGACACGGAACGTGAGCAATGAACACACTACAAAGAGATGGTCAAAAAAGTCACTTTTTGGGCCACTAAAACAAAGAAATGGCTTCAGGAATCTTCAGGATTGTGATTTGGTTTGTTGTAGACTTATAGGTCTGATTAAAAATAAAATCAAGTTATTAAATATATATGCTAGAGAATAAGTAGCAAATGTTTGTTCCTTCTAGCAAAATAGTTAACAGATTGCTCTAATTTCTGTATATTTTGTTTGTTAATATCTTCTCACATGTCTGTACAGACAATTTAGGATATTACTTTGGATATTTATGGCTTACTTGATATCTAATTGGTAGATATTATTTCTGTACTTGTGCTGATGATTTAAACATTTGAAAGAAGAGGAAAGAAGGATATTGGTTGTTATCAGTTTCAGAAGATACAAAAGCAGCTGAAGCTATACCTGCACTGGTTACCTAATTCTCCTTAACCTTCTCAGAAAATTCAATGCAGCAGGCACCTCCATAGGGCCACAGCTTCATTTCTGCTGATCTGTGTGCGCACAACCACAGCTCCCAAAGGGATCCACAGTCAAACATCTGTCAAATAAACCAGACTACTGGATGCGGAGTTCATGAAGGCTTAATGTCAGGAATAAGAGAGCAAATGGTATCTGATCTGACATGAAGCTAGAGTGGCAAAGGCAGTATCTAATCCAGCATCAAGCATGACAGAAAGAAGTTTAAACTTTCAGTCATTTTAATGTTTGAAGCAGCTGAGAGGAGGAGACTGATGCAAGCTCGGTGATTTGTGTCACAGGACTCAGTGTTTGTGACCTACTGCTTAAGACTTAAGGCTCTATTTGCTATCTTATTGAACCATGCTTCTAGTCAACCTCAGGGATGAGAGAAAATGTCCTCAAGTTGCACCAGGGCAGGGCTAAATTAGATAAGCTTCACTGAAAGGGATGCTTAACACTGGAATAGGCTCCCGTGGGAGGTGTCTAAAAGACCCAGAGGAGTGGTGCTGAGGGACATGGTTTAGCACCAGAATTGGTAGAATTAGAGAATGGTTGGGCTTGATGATCTTAAAAGTCTTTTCCCACCAGAATAGTTCTATGATGTAAACATAGGAAGACCCTTTATGCAGGGCTTAGCTGCTTGCCGGGGTTAACCCACAACAGATAAGAAAAGATGGTGTCTTTGGATGAGCTGAAATAGCTGGAAAAATCATACATCCCTGCAGGACTTAAAAAGTGTATTTGTTTTTCTTTGGAGTTTTTCAATTCTGTCATAGCTGCTTCTGATGTTACCTGAAGTAAAAATGCCTTTAAAAGCTCTATTAGTCTCCCAGTCCACAGCAAATGGTATCTAAAGGACTTCCTGGGCTTGAGATTATGCCTTTCATTACTAACCCCTAATAGATTTTTCTATAAACTACTCCCACTGCTTTTTATATTCTTGTAAAGGTTTGTCATCCACATCCCCTTGTGTCAGAGTTCCACAGATTAGCTACGAGCTATGGATTGTTTCTGTTTTGTTTGGTGGGTCATTTTTAGCTAGGTTACTTTGACACTCCTGGTCTTTATTAGACTAGTCTTTCCATTTTTATGTTCTCAGTGTCGCATATGACATTATCCCTCTATCCTTTATTAGTTGTTTCTTTCCCAAAGCTGAATAACACTTGTGACTGCCCTTGATCATTCTCTGATTTTTTTTTTTTCCCTGCTTCCTTTTTGAGATGGTTATGGGAGCTGCAGGAGCTGCAAAGAACACCCAGGGTAACTTTATACAATATCATTCAATAGCATAATGTTTGCAGTGTTGCTTTCCTCTTCCTTTTTTAGGCTTTTATTTTCTTTTTAACTGCTCCTGAGTATTGAGCTGACATTTTCATTGAACTGTTTATTACAGACCCATTCTAAAGATCTCCTTCCTGAGTGGCAAAAGTGGTCTCTGAGCTCCTATGCAAAATTAGGATTGTTTTTCCTTGTGTGCATCACTGTGCATTTACCTACACTGATTCCATCAACCACTTCATTATCAGTTTATTTCTTCTGCAGCTCAGTTGCCCTCATGTTTCTGACACTGAATAACTACCACCAGCAAATTTTGCCTCCTCGCAGCTTCCTCCTCCCTTTTCTTGAGATGATTTATGAAAGTGTTGAACAGTCCTGAAACAAAGTTCCTGTATGACTTCACTTTGAATTTTTAAGTTCAACCACTGAAACAATCCCAGATAATTAATGCATTTCCTTGTTGAATCTCCTCCTTCTGTACTGATGGAGATGCTGAATTTTATACATGTAGTCATGTGTGTTTTGAATAGAACAGAATAAACCAGGCTGGAAGAGACCTTCAAGATCATCACATCCAACCTATCATCCAACACCACCTAATCAACTAAACCATGCGACCAAGCACCCTATCAAGTCTCCTCCTAAACACATCCAATGATGGTGGCTCCAACACCTCCCTGGGCAGCACATTCCAATGGCCAATCACTCCCTCTGTGTAGAATTTCTTCCTAACATCCAGTCTGAACCTCCCCTGGTGCAGCCTGAGACTGTGTCCTCTTGTTCTGGTGCTAATTGCCTGGGAGAAGAGACCAGCCCCTGCCTGTCTACAGCCTCCCTTCAGGTAGTTGTAGAGAGCAATGAGCCTCCTCTTCTCCAGGCTAATCAACCCCAGCTCCCTCAGCCTCTGTTCATAGGGCTCATATACTTCAATGTTTAAGCTGGAGCAGGTATGGTCAGTCAAGGATATAATTTAGCAGACCTCCTTGAACCATGTGAGATATCTTGTTTTATCTTTTTGTTTGCTTAGCTAGACTTCTAATATTTTTTACAGGGACAGTTGTAGCTTCCTGATTCTGCAGAGAGACTTTATTGATGTCATATGATGGAAAACAGTTATCAACAATGTAAATTTGGAAACAGCTGTAGATAGATAGTATACTATCTACTACTAACTAGTGTTATCTACTACTAGCACACCTTGTGTGTTCATTTTTTCATATTGTGTGGTTGTGGACTATGTTTCTATGGGTAGGTTGACCCTAAAGTTCAATGACACCATTGCAAAGACTTGAGTGACCTTGATTAGAGGACCATGTTACTTGAAAGAAGAAAATGTCTTTGATCTAGAGGTCCTAATCTAGTAGAATAGAATAGAATAAACCAAGTTGGAAGAGACCTTCAAGATGTGTCCAACCCATCAACCAATCCAACACCACCTAAACAACTAACCCATGGCACCAAGCACCCCATGAAGTCTTCTCCTGAAAACCTCCAGTGATGGCGACTCCACCACCTCCCCAGGCAGCCCATTAGATAGACTTAGGAAATTATCAAGACTCCATTTAAGATTTTTAAGTTCAATTGCAAAATTGCCACATCAAGGGGTTCATCTCTGTACACATTTTCACTGATAAATCTTGTAGGATGGGGTGCTTGGTACCATGGTTTAGTAGATTAGATAGTGTTGGATAATAGGTTGGACTCGATCATCTCAAAGGTCTTTTCCAACCTGGTCTGGTCTAGTCTGGTCTATTCTATAGTTGTAATAACATAAATAGAGTTTAGTTACTTGTTGATAGCTGTATTTGACTGGGTAATTTTGAAAACTCTGTGGCTAAGACAAATGATGAAGGACATTTGGAAGAAACCTTTGAAGAATGTCAATGAAATCTCAGGAAATGCCAATAAAAAGAAAGACAGTGGGTGAATGGAAGGGTAAGACTTAAAGGAAAGACTGTGCAAGCACAGAAATGAATTGGGAAGACAAGAGCTGAGAGAGAAGACAAAGACAGAAAGGGGGAAAAGCTCTTCTGTCGCACCAGACAATCTGAACTTGCCCGAAGTTCACTCCAATAGAGCTGTTAATGGCATTGGAGTGGTCTTGTGAAGCTCTGGCTAATAGATGTGTGTACATGACTGTGTGAGAGGAGAGTGTGTGTATTATGCAACATTTCTTCTGGAAGAAGCAAATTTAGACTGTCTCTGAGGAGGAGCAGCAAGACAGACCACAAAGCACTATTTCCATCAAGGGGTCAGCGACTGCAAATATTAAATGTAACTGAGAGGCCAAGGGAAGAAGCTGTACAATAGCAAGCTTTAGGGAGTCCTCACATGTGCAGGATCCTGGAAATCTGTCAAGAGCTTAAATATATAGAACTCAGAAGAGCTCTGTGACAAAAGATTGTCTGAGAAATCTTCTTTTCAAGTACTTAGCTTGGCTGTTTTTCCTATAGGCAAGAGTGTGGAAGAAGACATATAATGACAATTTCAACCAGTTTGGAGCCCAGCTCAGCACCAGGGCTGTTTTCTGGATGACAGATGATTCATGCTCTATAATTTGTTTTAGCATTTATACATCTGGGTTTCAATGCAGCATTTGGCACTTCTGATTGCACCAGATTAGACTCGACTCAGAATGTACTATCTTTAAACACTACTAAGCAGTGCTTAAGGAAATGTTTCCCTCTCTGTGAAGTCTTCAGACAGTAACATCAGTGGGGTTTGGTTCATGGATTATTGGAAATGTCACAATCATTTTTTTTCTTCTTTATTTTTTTTAATGCTAGATTAATTTTGGGGAAATGTTAAGCTGTGGTTTTGTGGCAGACTTCTGGGTGGTTGCTTTTGATGGGTCTTAGCCATCATAGATGAAAGCCTGCCTAAAGGAGGGAAAGCATTGAAATTCCTCCCAAATGAATCTGGTGAAGAACAGAAGACAACCGAATCAGACCAGGTTGGAAGAGACCTTCAAGATCATTGTGTCCAACCCACCATTCAACACCATCTAATCAACTAAACCATGGCACCAAGCACCTCATCAAGTCTCCTCCCAAACACCTCCAAGATGAGCATATTTAGAGATGCTTACTTAGAGTTTCAGTTAAGCTCCTTCCTGTAGTTACCATAATTTTATTTTCTCTTTCCTTTTTTTCCCCCTACATATTTCTCCCTTGGAAACTGGAGTATGAATATATCTCACATTCTATATACTCAAGTGACCATAGGGTCAATCATTACTGTAATTATGAATTATTGGAAACCAAATATTTTTTCAACAGGAGGTGATACTATGAAAAATGTGCCAATACTCTTTGCAGTGAAACATTCAGAATCCAAAATATGCAGCTGCATTGGTCTCTCCCATTTGAGGATCTTTAATTACTTTTGCCTTCAGGCTGTGCTGGAAGCTATAACATCTAAGGTGGCTAACTCTCAGAAGTATTCTTTTCCTTTCCTCATTGTAGATTAGTGACTTTCTTCATTGAAGGAAAAAAAGGAAATGTAAGATGATTTTTTAAATATAAAAATAATTCCAAATCAGTTCATCAACATTCCTAAGTTTCCCTAAAATAATTTTTTACTGAGATGATGGTAAAAGGTGACCCATGGTTCAAGTCACGAGGGTTGGAGGGTTTCCAAGACCTTTGTATTAAAGCAATGATGACATAACTTTGTAACAGGCAGATATTAGAATAGAATAAACCAGGTTGGAAGAGACCTTCAAGATCATCACGTCCAACCCATCATCCAACACCACCTAATCAACTAAACCCATCCAGTCTCCTCCTAAACACCTCCAATGATGGTGACTCCACCACCTCCCCAGGAAGCCCATTCCAATGGGGAATCACTCTGTGTAGAATTTCCTCCCAACATCCAGTCTGAACCTCCCCTGGTGCAGCTTGAGTCTGTGTCCTCTTGCTCTGGTGCTGGTTGCCTGGGAGAAGAGACCAACCCCCACCTGGCTACAACCTCCCTTCAGGTAGTTGTAGAGAGCAATAAGGTCTTCCCTGAGCCGCCTCTTCTCCAGGCTAAACAACCCCAACTCCCTCAGCCTCTCCTCATAGGGCTTGTGTTCCAAACCCCTCACCAACTTCATTGTTCTTCTCTGGACACATTCCAGGAAGTCAACATCCTTCCTGAACTGCAGGGCCCAGACGAAATGCTCCTCTTCTTCCCTGCTTATTTTTCAGACTTGATTGAACGCTGACTGAAAATGAATTATCAAAGCATTGGATGAAATTTGCTGTTGTCTCTCGAATAACTCAATCAATAGCACTCAACCAGCTATAAAATTAGTCAATCTGCAAAATATTTGTCGGTCTATTCAACCATGAAGTTATTTGTATTCTAATCTCCAGTATGCAAGAAGTTTTCTTTTCTATTGGTATGCAGATGAGAGGAGGTTTCAATGTAAAATCTTAAAGAAAGGAATGTATGTGCTTGACAACTGAACCTTTTAACCTTTAAAATCACACAGGGTGCTGATAATTTTCTGTTCAGATGTAACCAATTTGAATTACAATAATTTATTCCATAGAAGGAGTACTCCCAGTAAAGCATGCTAACCTGCAGGAACACATTTAGTTGGTACAAATAATGCTGTGAAGGTTTAAAAAGGTTTACTTCATCCAAATTTTTGAGCAGGAGTTCATTAGAGTCTGATGTAAATTAAAGTATTATAAATATGCCTTGGGATAAGGACTGCCTATTGTACAAGGTAGAAATTGTGTGATGACTTCATGGATAGCAATAAAAGAAGAATGTGTTGGGTTTGGTTTGGGTTTTAACTCCCATTTATGTACCTAACATGTAAGATTTCCTGTTCAAGGAATTTTGGCACAGATGTGAAAAGTGCTGTATATTTTGGGTCAAATTTCTTTCATGTATGAATGTTAATGGACAGGGTGCTCGGTTGCATGGTTTAGTTGATTAGGTGGGTTGGATAATAGGCTGGAACACGGTGATCTTGAAGGTCTCTTCCAACCTGGTTTATTCTATTCTGTTGAGGGAAGCATGTTAATGATTCCTCTCAGCCTGATTTTTTTTCTTGGTGAGACACTGGGGTAGGCAAGCTGAGCTGGAATCAGCACCCTGACCTAAGCTCTCCAGGTTGGGGATAGCCAAGGGGTTCTAGAAAGAAAAGGACTAACTCATACCCAGAAGGTTAGGGCAAGGCAAAATTACTGTAGTTCCAGATACATTTATTCAGTTTGATGTCACTGATGATCCCTTTAGTAGTCCTCTGCTCAGTTTTTCTGTAGCCCAACCAAATAAAGAAAACAACAATTTGTGGAACTGCTGCATGTTTGTCTGCTAGTCACCAGCTCTGCTCATGTGCATTTCAAAAGCCTTCTCTGACCAGCGCTGGCATATGGAGCTGCTCAGGGATGAATCATGAAGGAAACATATGGATAAAACATTTATGGCATTAAGATTCTTACTGAAGCAGAAGGTGGCCTGTGTAGGCCTATAGGGATGATTCACAGATAGTCACCCCTATGTTTTCTTGAGGGCAAAACTTCCTTCTTTTGAACATCATATTTGCAAGCTTTCCCCTGCTTTTATAGATGCTTCAGTTCATGATAGGATTGCTTGGAGAAAGGCAGCATGACCTGGTAATTAAGGTGCAGGATTAGCTTGTTTAGCTGACAGCACTGCTTCAGACCACAGTGAAGGAACCTCAGCCTGTCTTTCCAGATGCAGAGCTGCCAAAGCAATTTTATGCACAGCAAGGCTACAGATTTATGCACCTTCCCTGGGCTGTATTCTTATTACTGAACTCATCCACTCCCTGGCTCTTCAATTTTTTTCAAAAAACCTGTTTAATATCTGGCATTCAAAACACCACCACCAAATAAACAAACATTACAAACAAACAAGGATGTTGAAAGTTGTTAAGTGACAAAAACTCTCATAATTAAGGCCAGTTTATTTCACACAGTGAAAAAGCTACAAAGCCCACTTGGTCCTGCTGTGGTGGAAGGGGCTGAAACAAAGAAAGGGCAATGATGAAACCCCTGCATATTCTGGTCCTCTCTCTCATCTACTCCCTGCTCTCCTGTTGCTGTGGGGAATGAAATGGCAGACACTGCCAGGGTGGTTTTCAAATAGGTCTCAACTGGATTTGTTGTTTCTGCGGCAAACTAAGCAATTTTTGACAAGGCAGCTATTGGCATCTGGCATTTTGGGAGCAAGAAGGTATAAATTCCTTTGAGGGAAATCATAGCTGCCCATGACAAAACTGGTGCAAGAGATGTATTATAATCAGGAATACAATGCACATGGCTAATTCTTAGGCAGAAACTTCAAGTAACTTCTTTAAATAGCTATAGCTTCTGTGCCCATATATGCCTATATATAGTTTCTGCTGTGTAAATATGCATCTAATTCATATGTACTACTCATAATTCAGCCACAGAGCATGATGCACGTTCATTATATATGCTGTGAAGGTATGTGATAATCACAATCAATATCATTTAAATTCCATTTTTTTTCTTTCAGAGCCTGCCTTCTGGATTTCAGTTACAATCACGATATTTCTTTTTACCAAAAAAAATACATTCCCTGTGAAGTCTGGGGATGAGTAAAGTAAGTAAAAGTTCAGATTAATTTTCAGTTTATTTGTCTGAAAAATGGCAAGGAGATATTTTTATAATCCATTGACTTCAAAGTGTTTCTGGCAAGAGTTGCTTTTAGTGCTATAAATCTCTTCTTCTTGGTTTTGTTTTTTGTTTGTTTGTTTTTTTAAAGGAGTAATTGCCACAAAATTAAAATCACATTATTTTAGCTTGTCTGCAACAAATTGTTGCTGTGTTTTTACCAGCACCTAGCATTTTTCTAGCATTGTTTCCAAAGCATTAGTCCCAACCCTGAAATGAGATCCACATGCTGATGAGAGCTGTGAAGCTGTTAAACTCTCTTCAAAGATCTTTCAGCCTCAGCCTTTTTTAGGGTCTCCTTCTTTAGCCAGGAAAGACAAGTAACAAAGCAAAAATGCTCAGATCACACAGGCACATCAATTTAATTATTTTGGAGGTGTGATGGTAGAACCAGCCATTTGTTTCAGAGTAATTTATTCATGTCTCTGCCTCCTTTCCTTGGATAGATGCTGTGAAAGAGAATTTTGCTTACATAGATGAGAAGGTCTACTGGAGTTTGTTTGCATCTTCCCTTCTAGAGTGACTAACAGCTGTGAGTTGCAGTCATTCCTGGTCTGGAGTGGTCATCTAGGAGAGGAAGCTCTTCTGCTTTAAGGAGGGGAGTAAGAAAACAGCAGAGGGGGTGTTTGGGGCATGTGATGCATGTTTCTGCTTTGCAATTTTAGCCCAGCACCATGAAGTGCTGTATGCTAGACCACGTTCATGTATAGCTGGCCATAAACTCATTCTAATTGTAAGTTTGGGGTCAAAGCAGATGCCAGCTGCACCCATAGAACAGAAGCACGTTAAGGAAGATGTAGCTGAAATACTTTTGCCTCGAGCCCAGACATATTAAGCATACTAATGGCAACTGGGGAAGGTGTCTAAGTGCTTTGTGGCCTTTAGTAACAGCTAAGCATGAACTTATAAATAATAGTCATAACCACAGAGGGGTAAATGGGGATTTGCAGTAAAATTGCACAAATGAGAATGTGGAGCATATGTGCAAGTAGTAAATGATGTCTATCAGGCATTAAAGATCTCTAATAAAACCAAAACCCTCTTGCAGAGCTTAGTGGAATCAAAAGAATCTTGCAGAATAAATGAGAAATGTCCCTGATGAAACAAACAAACAAGCAAACAAAAAAAGCCAAGCACCCCAAAAATGAGAAAGGTTTAAAAGTATGTTAATATATAGTATATCAATATACAGTATATTAATATATACTATATATACACTAAATATATATTATACTGTGTATTAATATACAGTATATTAATATATATATAGTATATTATTAGCAATCATAATCAACAAAATAATGGGGAAGAAAGTCATTATCAGGTCCATCAAAGACCTCTAAGAACTGGGCACTGAAGTCACAAAGGACCACAGCCATCAGCAACATCCACTCCATTGCATTCCATACTCTATAGTTAGAAGAACTGTCAAGAATATGGTGGTATCACTTTTGTTGATCAAGATAGAGAAATTCAGTTCTCCTTCCAGAAGGTCATGCCAACAACGATTACAATTCTAAACCGTGTTGTTCTGATGCACTTCTGCAATTACAAATGAAGATTTATGGTCTCTGAGTGGCATAATCATAAAAAGTCACTACCTAGTATAGCAATGATAAAATAATAGATGAGGACATAAAACTGGGAATGCATTAAATACTCTCAATTACTTTTCAACCTGTTGGCTGTAAAAAACAGTCTCTCTGAATATTTCATGAAATATTAGATTTCTTTCTAAAATAATTTAAAAGAATCAGCATGAATAGCACTATTCAGCCCTGTTTCCACGTGGCAGTCTATTGGGCTGCACGCTACATAGCGTTTTGCATTCAAAGTGGAAACACAAACAGAGCCACGTGGAGCAGCAAACTATTAAAACTGAGTGGTCTGAGGGAACATAGCTAGCCATCAAGAACTGTGCATACAGATGCTGTTTGTATGAATGCATGAACGCATTTTTCATCATTAAATGGGCTCTTTTAGGTGAAAAGATGCAAACAAACTACCTGGTGTTCCTTTTATTGTCTCTCCATTGACCTGTTGTATTGAGCAGTGATGGTGGCAGAGAGGTGCATTGCGTGATACCCTTTGTCTCATGGAACTCATGGAATCAGTAAGGCTGGAAAAGACCTCAGAGATCATCAGGTCCAACCTGTCACCCAACACCTCCTGACAACTAAACTATGGCTTCAAGGGCCACATCCAATCCCTTTTGAACACCTCCAGGGATGGTGACTCCACCACCTCCCTGGGCAGCACATCCCAATGGCCAATTACTCTTTCTGGGAAGAACTTTCTCCTCACCTCCAGCCTAAACCTCCCCTGGTGCAGCTTGAGACTGTGTCCTCTTGTTCTGCTGCTGGTTGCCTGGGAGAAGAGACCAACCCCCACCTGGCTACAACCTCCCTTCAGGTAGAATAGAATAGAATAGAATTAACCAGGTTGGAAGAGACCTTCGAGATCATCATGTCCAACCTATCATCCGACCACCTAATCAACTAAACCATACAACCAAGCATCCTGTCAAGCCTCGCCCTGAACACCCCCAGCGACGGCGACCCCACCACCTCCTCAGGCAGCCCATTCCAGTGGGCAATCACTCTCTCTGTGTAAAACTTCCTCCTAACCTGCCATCTTCATATTTGAAGACACCTTCCATTCTTTTTCAAGCTGCTACAACTGGGCTGACAAAAAATCCTAGTCACTATGCTTTCTCTTGACTGTTGGAAGTTGTGGTAATTGCAATTCAGTGTTTTCTGAGATGTTGGCATTAAATTTAACCTGCATATTTTATAAGAAAAGAAAGTGGCTAAAGGGAGACTGTTATTAGTGTTTTGCAATATTGCTTTATTTGTTAGTTTATTTATTATTTATATGTATTCTTTCTATTTCATTGTTTATATTTATTATTTCTATTTTGTTATTTATAGTATTTGTTAGTTTATTTGTTGTTTGGGATCTCTTTTAATGTCTGGAAGCACGTGACACCACTCAGCTCACACCGCAATACCCCTGGCAGCTCACGGGACACGAGATCACAAGGGATTGCCTTTTTGATTGTGCATATTCCTCACCCAGTAGTATTAGTAGTAGTGAAATTTGGGTTCTGATTAATTTTTGTAACATTGACTGAGGGCTTTTTTGCAGTGCAATTGTGCTATACAATTGCATGAATTTGGCCAGTGTAGACTTGAAACTGGTGGCTGATCTCCTTATTTCCTTCTGTATTCAGTGTTCAGATTAGCATTTTTTCATGTGCATATCACAAGGAACATCCATTAATACTGTGAAATACTCTGATTCTACAGTGATGAATGCCAAGCTTTAAACATTTTAGCCTTGTATAGATAAAAAGTGAATGAAAAGCGAAGTATTATCCACTGCTCATATCCTGGTTTAATTTATTAGCTCAGAGTATATATACTAAAATCCTCTGGAATTAAAAGCCTAATACTTCACTACTACTTAGTATAACAAATAGGCTCTTATTTTATATAGGTGGCTGTAGACCTCAAGGCCGTAACTGGAGATCAATAATGAAGAGCTAATCTCTTCTTTAAAAGGTTTAGCTTCAAGATACATATTTTAGTGGAGCAGAATTCTGACTGATATGAAGGTGTCTGTTTCCAGTCTCCTGGCTGCCCTAGAAGAGCACCCAGACCCTCAAGAAAATATCTCCCACATAAATTCTTCTTTTCTGCTCTTTGAACCATCCAAACATTGATGTTTGTCTCTCCATTACCCTCATATTTTGATACCAAATTACTCAGAGTACGGTACCTATCTAGGTCCTCGCATTCTGGCTTCTTGATCTTTCACTCTGAAGCTGTATTCTCTTCAGTGTGAAGTCTGCACCTTCAAGAGCAAAGGCTACAGTCAAATGAGATTCAATCAATTTTCTGGTGCCACAGGGGAGGCCACATTCTTCTCTTGTTTCTTTTTTGGTGCCATTCCTTGACACTGTTAGGGCAGGACATGCTCTTGGAGGCATTGGAGCTGCTACTCCCTGACTCCTTCTACTTGTTGCAGCCTTAAGGTTACTCCAGTGTGAATTTTACTGTCCTTGAGTTGTGTTAAATGCAAGTAGGTTGTTTGCTATTGGAAAGACAGGGTTTTGTCTTGCATTTCCCAGAACCTCTCCTAACTGGATTGTTTTGGGACCTATGGAACTGGCTGCATAGCAGTGCCTTCCACTGCTCCTCTGAAAAGTGTTGCAGCTTGCTGCAAAAGGCTTTGGGGGATCTTAGCCTGCTTTACTAGTAGCACTTGCCAGCTCTTGAGTTTCTGGACTTTCACCTGTCATGCTATTCTTGGAGCTATCGTTGAAGATGGTTCAAGGCTGTTCTTGGGAGGCATTACCTCAGAAGCACATACATGCTGAATGCAATAATTGTTTTTGTCAATCTTACACACAGACTGCAGGCACAAGGGTTGCACCTTCTAGACATTTCTCAAGGCCTCTCAAGACCTTATCACTCAGTGGAGTGATTCATCTGTCAGACTCAGTCAAGTAAGGCATGGATAGATGACTCTATGGGATAACACAACTGAGTCTGCAAGTAGAGAAGATGAGAAAGAGAGAAGTGTTGCACAGAGAATTGATGGAGAAGCAATAGACACATGAAAGCTTTGGGGTCTTCCTCTGACCTTGCCAGTCAAGTGCTGGATCAGAGACATCCAGGAAGAAAAATCTGCCAAAAGAGCTAGAGTCAGAACCAGAGTATTCCTCAGAAATCTTCCCACACTGGAAGGTGCTGTATCCTGTGAGAGACCTGTGGGTTTCTCACCTGGTTTTGCAGCAAGGCGCCTGTCATTCGCAGACAGGCAGCCACCAATATTATACATGCTTGCATGACAGACTAATACCTTGCTATATATGGAAAACGTGGGTATTGGCCTCTGAAGTCACAGATGTGTTGTTATTCTACAAGCATCTATGAACTTTTGTGCCTGGAAATCTAATTTTCATTTTGCTCTTTGAGGAAGAGTGATTGTTTTGTTCAGTTGGTTAAACTCTACTATGTGTTTTGTTTTACAATTTCAGTTTAAATTGATAAGCCTTTTTTTCCCCCCCACGTGGACTGTATAGTGGTGGTGAGGAGGGGAATAAATGACTTTCCTATAGTAAGATTTGTGTGATTGAGTGGGAAGAAGCAGGCCACTATATTTGCTGTTCTTTACTGGCTGTAGCATTAAATAGCAGTGAGAGCTTTCCTTTCTTTATACTTTATTGAGCAGATGAGATTCATTGATCTGCTTTCCCTCCTGATTTGCCATTTGCTCATATTACATCCCCTTCTGTTTGCCTGCTTTGTGAAGAGTTCAATTTTACTTTATGTTCAGATTACTTTTTCATGACTTCTAAAGTTCAATGGGGTCAGTAGTCAGATACAACATCTTCTGTTGTATGCTCTGGAAAAGCACACTCCTCGGTTTTCCTTTTGTATCTACTGGCAGGTTTTACACTGTGTTGAGGATAGCTATAGCATATGGCTTGCATTTATTTCAGACATATCTGGACCACCTCTCTTATGAAGACAGAGAGAGTTGGGATTGTTCAGTCTGGAGAAGAGAAGGCTCAAAGGAGACCTTATTGTGTCCTTCCAGTATCTTAAAGCAGCCTGCAAGAAAGCTGGGGAGGGACTTTTTAGGGTGTCTGGTAATGATAGAACTAGGGGCAATGGAGCAAAAATAGAAATGGGTAGATACAGATTGGATGTGAGGAAGAAATTGTTCACTGTGAGGGTGGTGAGACACTGGAACAGGTAGCCCAGGGAGATGGTGGAAGCCTCATCCTGGAGATTTTTAAGGCCAGGCTGGATGCAGCTCTGGGCAACTTGATCTAGTGTGAGGTTTCTCTACCCATGGCAGAGGCAGTTGGAACTGGATGATCATTCCAGTCCTAACAATTCTATGATTCTATGGTGACAGGGGAAGTTTTCAGAGGTTTACAGGTATAAACAACCTTGTACTTGGACCACTGTGACCTTGTACAGTATGGCACTCCAGTGCTTAAACAGGACAAAAACAAATAGTGTCCAAAAAAATGACCACTGAAAAAAAGGAGGAAAAAAATAGGGCTGGGGGAAGAGTATTCTGAATTAAATACAGCCATTTGTTAAACCTTGAGACAAGGCTAGAGAGAACAAGTTTGCTTTGGGTTTAGAAAATATGTGCTCCTGTCATGGGGAAAAAATGACCTCCTGTAGCAAAAGTCACAAAACTGGACTGCTGCTAACTGATCTGTGGCTACAAATAAAGGAACTGTAGACTTCAGAGGTTTGTGAAATAATGCATGTAGGGTTCCCACTGAGAAATTCAAACAGCCTTTTCAGTCTGAGTGCACACGCTTTGGTTCATGTTTTCTGATGGCCTGCATGGTGCCTGCTGTGAAATCCAACATGCATGTATTAAAAAGTAGCATTCTCTGTGCAGTCCTGGTGCTTTCCAAGCCAATAACACCTCAAGGTGGAATTCTTGGGAAATTCATAATGAAGCTAGAGAGCTGACATTATGCTCCAGGCCTCCTTTCCCAGTCAGATATTAGGCATAATAGTCTGATACTGTTGTCTGATGAAAGAATTAATTGAATTGTCTCAAAAAGTGTTTTGTTTTTTTTTTTTTTGTGAGGGCAAGTTATATGAAAAGAAGAAAATCAAAAATAAGTGGTTAGGGAGAGGGCCCACAGTGTATCTTGTAAAAGTTCACATTTTATGTTCAGCATATTCATTAGTTCTCCAGTGATCTTGGACTGTCATTGTCAATTACCTTTTAAATGTTTAAAAAGTAAATAAATAAATCAATCTGATGGAAGAAGGAGAAGAAAGCAAGGCAGTGGGTTTGACAGTAGGTTAGAGAAAGTTGAGAGATATAAAGCATAAGCTACAGTTATAGATTTACAAAGGTTCTTTCTTTCAACCAATGCCTCTTCTGCTGTTTGGAGGACTAGGAGTTGACTGTGTAAATAGGAGAAAGCTGGTTTCATAATTACAGATTAGTTGGCATTGCATATCTCAGCAAGTAGCAGCTTTCTTGCTGTACAAGTTTCAGTTCGTGTGTGGTAACAGTAGAGTTGCTCTCATGCACACCAAATTAAACCAGCAATAAAAACCTGAAATAGGCCATTTTTATTGCACAGTGACATTATTGCACTGTGCACCTTCATAAGTGACTTAAAGCATAAAACTCAACCCCCAAAACATTTTTACTACAGGGAGGGAGGTTCTCAACTCTTCTTAGTGATCATGAAAGTTGTGAGTGTATGGATTAAGCAAGGCTATTACTCCAGGAAGCTACAGTCTCAAACTGCACCAGGGGAGGTTTAGGCTGGAGGTTAGGAAGAAATTCTACACAGAGAGAGTGATTGCCCATTGGAATGGGCTGCCTGGGGAGGTGGTGGAGTCACCATCACTGGGGGTGTTTAGGAGGAGACTTGATAGGGTGCTTGGTGCCATGGTTTAGTTGATTAGGTGGTGTTGGATGATGGGTTGGACACTGATCTTGAAGGTCTCTTCCAACCTGGTCTGGTCTGGTCCGGTTCAGTTCTGTTCTGTTTGGTTCTATTTGGTTCTATTCTGTTCTATTCTATTCTATTCTATTCAACAGCATGAGAGAAAAAAAAGTAGATTGATTAGTATTTCACCAATCAGTGAATAGCTGAAACTGCCCTTGGTCTTGCTTGTTTTCTGTGTAAAAGCAATATTATCAAGGGTTGTTTTAATGTTTCACTCTGTTGCTTGAGCAATTCATAGTTACAAATCATGTTGAGATGTAGATCTATATTAGTCTCGTTACTTACAGGTGTTCTCCAGGGAGGGACTGTTTACAAGGGCATATAGCAATGGGACAAGGGGGAATGCTTTGAAATTAGAGAAGGGGAGGCTTAGAGTGGACATATTCTTTACTGTGAGGCTGCTGGAACACTGGAATGAGTTGTCCAGGGAGGAGGTGGTGGTGGAAGCCCCATCCCTGGAGACATTCAATGCCAGGCTTGAAGGGGCTCTGAGAAACCTGATCTAGGTGAGGATGTTGCTGCTTACTGCAGGAGGGTTTGACTAGCTGACCTCTAGAGGTCCCTTCCAACCCAGTGCATTCTATAATTCCATGATTCCTCTGCAAGGAACTTCTTTCCTTATTGAAACTAAAAGCACAAATTCCAAGTCTGTATATAGTTATATTAGATACATTTTTTTCAGGCATGGAAAGGCAAGGCCAGGTAAACTCCACCAGTTCCTCTTCAAATTCCTGTTCAGGCCTTTACCAAACAACCCACAGGAGTAACGTGCTGGGTTTCCTCCCTCCATGGGGACCTATCAACTCTGCTCATTCAGTGCAATGGTTGTTCAATCTAGTTTCCTACTTTCAATTTCAAGGCTCACCCCTTTACCATTCTCCTGCTTACCTCTGCTGCAGTTGGCTGCTGACTGCTGAGCCCTTATAAATCACATGCCCTGAAATATGTGAAGTATATCACTCATGGGATGTAAAAAGGAGTGTTAGGCAATAGACAATTTTTGCTCCACATAACTGATATGAGCTAAACATATTTTCTGATCTTTGGATCAGGCAAGCCCTCATTGTTTTGGCTGGACTTCATGACTGGTTTTTAAAGCCAGGCTGGATGCGGCTCTGAGCAACCTGATCTAGTGTGAGGTGTCCCTGCCCACGGCACGGGGATTGGAATTAGGTGATTCTTGAGGTCCCTTCCAACCCTAACAATTATTTTAAATACTCTAGCAAAGTGACTGCATTTTGAAGTCAATTTCAAAGGCAGCTTTTTCACCCAATTTACTTACAATTTTTCAATAGACAAAAGGCTCAACTATTTGGCTGGATGGCAACTTGCAGAGACTAAGTGTTTCACATGACAGCACACGACTATTTACAGCTCCAGTTTAATTATCAAACATCTGGTTTCCATGGCAACAGAAGGACATTCACTAGACAAAAATAAATTGCACACCCATTTCAAGGCTAAAGCATATCTAATTAAGATGCAAGCTCTCAATGCTTGAACTAAATCAAATCAAAGTTGTAGCGATGGATATAATGTTACACCAAAACCATCTAAGAAGCGATGGCATTTTGATGTTTGCTCTCAGTATGAGTTTCTCCTGTCTTTAAATCAAAAGGCAGGATGACAAAAAGTTATCTAGCTAGAGAAAATTTCCAAAAACTTATCTCTTTTTGGTTTGCTGATGGACAATTCCCTGTGCATAACAATTTGGGAGTTGTTTGCTGATTATCAGTCCTCTGTGGGAGACAAAAAAAACCCAGCGACACCCTGCATTTCATGTCATGCTCTAACTTTAGGCAGTCTTTATCCAAGCAAAATCACTACTCAAGTATTTTTATTCAGGATTTTTTTAATTTTTTTTTTTTTTTTTTTTTTTTTTTTTAGTCTGGAGATTCAGTGTCTGAATTGCTACTTTGCAGTGGCTTTACATAAGTGATTGCTGTAGGGTACATAGCCACAGAATACATTAAGTGCAAAGTCAGCAATTCTAAATTCAGCAATTCCAAGCTCAAAAAAAAAAAAAAAGGGAGAAAAGCACAGACTTGAGCTGCCCAGGTTGTTCCAATGGCATTACCTAATATTTTATAATGCTAAGTGATTGACAAATATCAGATTTAATCCAAATAAATACATTTCTCTGATTCACAACATGTACGAGGTCACTTTATATAGTAAAAATGATCAGAATCACACACACAATCACAGAATCTCCAAGGTTGAAAGAGACCTCCAAGATCATCAAGTCCAACCTGTCACCACAGACCTCATGACTAAACCATGGCACCAAGTGTCCTCTTGAACACCTCCAGGGATGGTGACTCCACCACCTCCCTGGGCAGCCCATTCCAATGACTAATGACTCTCTCAGTGAAGAGCTTTCTCCTCAGAATGGATCTTAAAATTCTATTTATATATATATATAGAGAGAGAGAGAGAGAGAGTAGCCTTCAATTTTGCAAACAAAAATTGGCCCTGGGCAGAATGGTATCAGTTAGTTGTAGCAACTGTATGTAGGATTTCAGCACTCAGACTAACATTTATAGCAGTAAACTTCACTTCCTTTTTGACTAATACAATTCTGTTTTGGTGGCAATACTGTAACAACAGTAAAACTCCACTTTCTTATCCTCTCTTCCACCTTAGCCTTTTCTCAGCCTAGAAAAACTCTCAGGTTGTGAAATTTGCTGCAACATTCAACACTTCCACACTCTGATGATCAGAGTATGAAATTTAATTGTAGATTGCATTCCTTTTGAGGACGAAGTTTAGTTGGCTGCCACCTCCTGTTCAGGCTTTTCTGTGTGTGTGATGTGTGTGAGCAGGGAGGGCAGGGGTTTCAAATTAAATGTTTCCACTTTGAATCAACAGCTTTGGAAAATTTCAGCTGCTGACAGTTGCATGGAAGGGAACTAGAAAAAAAGGCCAGAAATGTTTAGTGCTTTGCAGGCTACAAGCAACACTTTGAAAGGCATTTAGAAAACCAACTGGAAATGAAATTAAATGGTAGGCAGCAGTGCAGGATATTCTCCTTGCTATGCAAAAAGACATCTTTCACACCTGGTGAAACAGGTGACAAAGATCTGGTACCACTGTCTCCATAAGTAGTTTGTACAATTTGAGCTGGAGGTAGGAAAAAGATGCTTTCTGTAGTAGGAATTGATGCTGAAATAAAGAACAACTCTGTTTTCTTTTCTGAATGGAAATATGCCTTACCATGGGATACTGAGATTAATCATAATCCAAGAAATTGAAAACAAATTGTTTTGAGGGGAAAAAATGGCCCTTTGAAGTTATGAATTGATTCAGCAACAGTATTTCACTCAACAGTTTTACAAGAACTCTTTAAAATAAACAGACAAGAAAAAAGATGGAGTCTGAGCACCAAGTCATCCATCCATCCATCCATCCATCCCTCCACCCCTGTCAGTCCTCTCTCTTCTGAATGGTAACAGTGCCTGGCCCTGGATGGGCTGAATCTCAGGCCATGATGTTCATCCCAGCTGCAGTCTTCACTGGGTCGGGTTGAGCTGACAGTCCTCACTGTCTTTTCCAGTGAAATAGAGTTGTAGAGTTGAGTGTCAGTCCTATAGTTTCCACAGCTGGTGACAAAGATTGAAAGGGACAAGCAGCAAAAATGGAGATTATTTGAAAGGCAGAAGTGTCCAGCAAACTTGTCTTTCAGAGATGCTCCAGAGCTTTACAATTCAGAAGTCTCAATCTTTTGAGAGAGAATGAGGCAAACTGAAAATGGTACAGAATTGATTTGTTCTCATGACAACAGCTTTAATGGAAACAGAAAAGGAAATTAACCCATTCTTCTCGTGGAGTGAAGGTTGTAATCAATGTATTAACTTCTAAATGCTGAAGATTTTAAGTTAACCAACTGAAGTGGGAAAGGAAGTAAGGTGATTATATTTGTTTTCCCCCCTATGCTTCACACATTCTTTTTGAGCCCAACATGACATTTATGGTGTGCTGTTTTGCACTAGATAATGGCATGTTATTTACTATGTGATGTCCTTTTGTATGATGCACAGCAATTGAGCAAATTTGTAGGTCCTGTTTTTCCATTTATATGAATATTTCATTCAAATGGCATTATTAAGGTTATAGTCCTGCTCAGCTGGGTTGTTCCTTACCCTACAACTTTTCCCCAGCGTTTCTCCTCGAACAGATAGAATCCACCCTGTAGCTGTTCTGTACTGCTGAAGTGAGACACTAAAATTTGGATTTCCACCCTTCTTGCATAATCAGTTTTCCTGGTCCCATTTTGTAGCATGAATATTTTTTCCTCTATCGCTAATTTCTACTAGATATCAAAGCTTCTTTTTAATTTACTGATCCTAGCTTAAATCTCTCTTTTTCTTGTTTTTGTTGTTGTTTCTAATGAGCTTGATGCTGTGAAGATTAAAAGAGGCTAGGGAAAGGAAAAGAAATAACAGCTTTAAAACAGCTTTGATCTCCTAAGGTGAAGCATATTTTTGTGCAATACTTTTTCCTCTGAGGCATGATAACAGCTGAATAGATCTGGAGGGAAAAAGGAAAAAGCAAAACAGGTGGGTGAGAAAATGAAGAGGAAGGAAATGTGGGTACTTACAATGAAAATTAGATCTTTTTTACATTTGTTTTATATTATCAGCTTTCCCCCTACATTTTACTTAAAATACATAAAGAATTCAGGACTTGAAATTCTCTGAAGAAAACTAGCTGATTTCCTGAGCACTGGAATAAGAATTTAGCGTGCCAAAGCTTTTTATTCTCTTTGATATAAGAAAATGCTTTTAAATTTGACTTATTCTCAAGATTACAAATTAATTAGAAATTAAGAGAAAGGGAAGAAATCTTGCATGGGATGTGTGTTCCCTAAAGGTCCTTGTTTGTTTGAGACTAGCTAAATGTTTTAAATGATTTAAATGCTCAACTGCTACATGGCAACCTCAATTTGAGTATGGGACTTGTCATTGAATAGAATAGAATAAACAAGGTTGGAAGAGACCTTCAAGATCATCGTGCCCAACCCATCATCCAACACCATCTAATCAACTAAACCACGGCACTAAGTACCCCATCAAGTCTCCTCCTAAACACCCCCAGTGATGGTGACTCCACCACCTCCCTGGGCAGCCCATTCCAATGGCCAATCACTCTCTCTGTGAAGAATTTCTTCCTAACATCCAGCCTAAACCTCCCCTGGCACAGCTTGAGACTGTGTCCTCTTGTTCTGGTGCTGGTTGCCTGGGAGAAGAGACCAACCCCCACCTGGCTACAACCTCCCTTCAGGGAGTTGTAATAAGAGCAATAAGGTCTCCCCTGAGCCTCCTCTTCTCCAGGCTAAGCAACCCCAGCTCCCTCAGCCTCTCCTCACAGGGCTGTGCTCCAGACCCCTCCTCAGCTTTGTTGCCCTTCTCTGGACATGTTCCAGCAAGTCAACATCTTTCCTAAACTGAGGGGCCCAGAACTGGAAATTCCTCACAGAGAGATTGGCCATTGGAATGTGCTGTCCAGGGAGGTGGTGGAGTCACCATCCCTGCAAGTGTTTAAAAAGAGACCGGATGGGGCACTTGGTGCCATGGTTTAGTTGATTAGATGGTGTTGGATGATAGGTTGGACTTGATGATCTTGAAGGTCTTTTCCAATCTGGTTAATTCTGCTTTCTGACTCTATGGGGAGATGGATTGTTGAGTTCTTTACTTGCTTGTTTGCTTTGATGTCTCAGGGAATTCTACTCCTTGTGACAATGTTTTACTTGTTTAAAAGGACAGGAAGATGTTGGATTATGTTCATCACATATCACAGCTTTCCTTTCAGTGTTGGTCATAATTATTTATAAAGGCAAAAATGGAACTAGACATTTGACTGTCCTTTGTGCCTTTGAAAATCTCACCCTCCATACATAATTTAGTACATACCAATTATTTTTTCCTCAGTTTGGTTTAGAGATATCAAAACAAAATTGCATTAGAAGAAAAGGGCTGTTAGGTTTTTGACTGTTCTCTCTTTCTGTCAGAGATTAAAATCACATTTTGCCTCCCTTACAGTGGATAAATAAAATGTTATTTTAGTTCTGTGGCAAA
This sequence comes from Dryobates pubescens, assembly GCF_014839835.1. Lineage (NCBI taxonomy): Eukaryota > Metazoa > Chordata > Aves > Piciformes > Picidae > Dryobates > Dryobates pubescens. The sequence goes on along the minus strand of NC_071614.1, from coordinate 6,162,367 downwards.
TAATGCTGCATTAATATAATAGCACTGTATTCTCCTGTCATGAATCCAGCATTTGTTTGCAAAATTAACACAGCTATCTTTCAGGTCACAATGAAAAAGGAATCTACTCCCAGCCTGTATTTACAGCTACTAAAAAAAGGGGATTAGGCTTCTCTTGTTGCTTCCACGGGTAGAGTTCCTGCTCTTTTCATATGACAGAGGTCTTGTCAAGTTGTTCTCTTAATTTAGAGGAACTTGTACAAATTTTACCCCCTCTGATAGTATTGCACATATTGAAATAAAATAAAATCTGAGGTATTTCCAGAAAGAAAAAAAGCAATAGCAGAAGCAATATCCAAATATGTTACTGGTGTTTGAGGATGTAGAGCCCAGAACCAAGTCCGAAACGTAAGTAATGTTCCCCTCCAAAAGCCATTACTTCTTAGAATTATAGGTCTCAGGATCCTAATTCGAGATGCTCAAATGCTCAGGGGTGAGGTTGCTACAATGGTTATTGACCTCAGGGCCCTCTCAATGCCCTGTAGATGAGGCAAATAACTGACAAGGGCCATCATCTCCCGTTATTGCATGAACATAGAGGAAGTCTCCTCATTTGTCAGAAGGATCTGTAATTGGAAACGTTGGAGCTTGATGTATGCTACTCACAGCAAAGAGAGCAAAGGTTCTGGCTTTTTTCTTTCCACAGGTCCAGAGAGGTCTCAGGAAACTTCTTTGTGTGGAGGCGCTGTTGATTGGAACTGTGCATCAAAACACCGTTCGGCTGGGCTCATGCCATCTCAGTTTCCCTAACAGAGTAAGGTTGCATTGTGAGCAAAGAATCAACAACGGTGAAGACCAAGCTAAAGAAAGAAGCAGAAGAATCAGGTAAGTTTTTTAAAAAGAGAATATAGATACAGATTATGTTAGAAAGGTGAGAGGCTGAGGGATCTTCACATGTAAAATTCTGAACATGTGATGCTGTGCTGAGAATGCCTTATCTGAGAAGTGCTCATTTCTCACAGGGGCAAGCGGGTATGGTTTAGCTCTATAGCTGAATAAACATTTCTTTATCTCTCTTAATCCACATAAAGCCATAATTTAAAAATTCATCAAGCATTTGAGGAACCTTCCTGCAGCTTCCAAGTAGCAATTTGATTTTCTAACAGCCAGCAGAGAGCAGTGCTACTTTGCAGTCCAAATAAGATCACACTAGACTCTTGAAAGCTTTTTCAGCAGAAACTTACCAAAATTCTCTCTAGGGCTTTTGCAAACATCTTTAGACAAGTTGTGATGTCATGTCAGTGATGAATTTTTACTAGTTCCCCTCTGAACTGAAGCAGAAGTAATGAGCAGCAGTCTGGCAAACGTGGTAAAGGAAGTCGGGGTAGAAAGGAAGAAATTTGATTTCTGTTTCTAGAATTCTTTTTGCAAAACACAAATTCCATTTTTCTCCCTATTCATTTAAATGTGACATTAAAGTGCAGTAGGAAAAAATGTTAAAAGAAGACTTTAAAAAAAAAAAAAAAAAAGAAAAAATAAAACAAACTCTAATTAGCTGTGGATTTCAAATAAGCAATAAACGTGTCTAGAGATTGGCAACAAAGCTGCTGGGGGGTTTGGAGCGCAAGCCTTATGAGGAGAGGCTGAGGGAGCTGGGGTTGCTTAGCCTGGAGAAGAGGAGGCTCAGCTGTCTCCAGCTACCTGAAGAGAGGTTGTAGACAGGTGGGGGTTGGTCTCTTCTCCCAGGCAACCAGCACCAGAACAAGAGGACACAGTCTCAAGCTGTGCCAGGGGAGGTTTAGGCTGGATGGTAGGAAGAAATTCTTCATAGAGAGAGTGATTGGCCATTGGAATGTGCTGCCCAGGGAGGTGGTGGAATCACCATCACTGGAGGTGTTTAGGAGAAGACTCGATGGGGTACTTTGTGCTATGGTTTAGTTGATTAGATGGTGTTGGATGATGGGTTCGCTATGATGATCTTGAAGGTCTCTTCCAACCTGGTCTGGTCTATATTCTACTCTACTCTACTCTACTCTACTCAAGTAGAACAGATCTCCTGCATGTTTAACAGCACTTCTACTGATAGTGACATCTCCCAGTTTCTTAGTGGCCCCACTGGTTTGGATGCAGTGAGGATGTCTGAAGTGAAATCATTAAATGGGAAGAAGTATAACAGCTGGAAGAAGAAGAAAAAAATGTAATAAATTTTAAAAAATGATAATAAAAATTAAATGTGAAATTTATCTTGCAGCTCTTCATCTGATCCCTGACTGTGAAAGATCAGAGGAGAATCCTCTAGGCATAAAGGGAAGTACCTTAAGAAGGCTGAAATCATCATTACCATTTGCCACATCCAAACCTGTATGACTGCAGTATTCAGGTTGGTGCTGTGAACACACCAGAAATCCAGTGATTGCTTGTTATTTTGCTTGTCCTTAATGCAGTGTATGTAGCAATTTGTGGCATCCAGTGCAGTAAAATATAATGCACAGATGGTCACATAAACATAGCCCCAAAGGATTATCAAGCTATAAATGAATTAATTGGTATCCCCATGCTAAATGAAGGTTAAGATCCCATTAAAATGGAGGCTAACTGCAACTCATTCCTATTATTGGGTTAGCTAATATACAATTAAAGATCCCTGAGTTCAGGTCAGAAGTTCTATCATGCACATGGCCAGAAGTTATCTCATCAGCAAAGGCATGCTCACAGCTGAATCTTGCAGGCAGCAAACATAAGGTTGTGGCATATTTGCCATTATAACAGAGGCAGAATTAGGTTCTTAAAAGACTAGGGACAGTCATACAGAGAGGACCTCTGGTGCGGGTCCAGAGGAGAGTGATGAGACTGGTGAGGGGGCTGGAGGGAAAGATGTATGAGGAAAGGCTGGGGGAGCTGGGGGTGTTCAGCCTGGAGGAGACTTAGAGGGGACCTCACCACCCTCTGCAACTACTTGAAAGGAAGAGGTAGTTAGGTGGGGTCAGGCTCTTCTCCCAGGCAACTTGTGACAGGATCAGAGGGCATGGCCTAAAGCTGTGCCAGAGGAGGTTTAAGTTGGATGTTAGGAAGCACTTCCCCACAGAAAGGCTGATTAGGCTCTGGAACAGACTGCCCAGGGAGGTGGTGGAATCACCATTGCTGGAGGTCTTTAAGAAAAGATTGGATGTGGCACTTGGTGGCATGGTTTAACTATGTCATGGTGTTAGGTCATAGGCTGCACTTGATGATCTCAGAGGTCTTTTACAGCCTCATTAATTCTGTGATTCTGTGACCTTTTTATGAATGAATATCAAGCCTGTAACATTTTACTTTTCTATGGCTGTCTGGTTAAGAGTAAATACTTAATATCTTATTAAGCACAGATCATCCTTAAGAATTGAAAGGTGCTTCAGGGAGGTGCATGTTTCTGTGCAATAGCAGCTCCTTTTTTGTTATGTTTTGTTTGTTTGTTTGTTTGAATTCTCTTGATTTGGTAGAGTTGAAATATAGGTAGGAATAGTGGGGAAAAATAATTGTAAACAAACATCTGTATATGATATAAAACGGGCTAGTGCACTGTAGACAGAGTGGGCAATCAAGGTATGTCTCTGAAGATGATTCATTAAACTTGTTAGTGGGTAACAGTTAAAAAATACAGCTGTGAAGTACTTCAAAGAGAAACACAAAACATTTGGGCTAGACATGTAGTGCTTGACAGTATGTGATTTTAAGAGCAACTAGAGAGATCAAAGCTCCAAGCAGAGGGAACCATTAAATCATTTGCCATGTGAACTGGGTGATGCAAAGCTGTATGACTCTCCTTTGCATCTTGAAATTATCTTTGATACACTGATGCTAATGTGTTAGGTTTGTGAATACAGCTATTTATAATACAGTTCTGAACTGGACTGTGAAATGAAATGCAGAAGCCGGACCACAGTCGTCCAGAGAGAGGGCAAAGCCGAGTCGTAGTCACTGCCCTGCAGCTGCAAACCTTTTCAGAAGGGGAAGGTGATGAGTCATAAAGCTGCATGGTGAAAAAAAAACAAAACAGAAACAAACAAACATCCTGAGGGATATAGACTGCTGCTGCAAGCTTATCAGGGAAATTTAAGTTGCATTTTGCAGCCTGACCCCAGTGTTAGGCTGCATTCCACTCTCTTTGACAACAAAGTGGGCATGAAGTCCTTATAGATTCCTTTTCCAAGCATTCAGAATGTCCTGAAGACATAAAACAAATGAGATTTGTCCTCCTGACACATCTGCTTAACCACAATCCTTTTATTTGTGGTAAAACAAAATTCTCAGAGAGACTATTAACTTAATCATGTCCCAGAACCTGCAGTGTGCCAGTTTCTCTGTGAGCTGGTCAGAGAAACATGCTCCACATCTCTGTAATGTCTCTGATGCCAGCAAGGATCAGTATCTGCTGTGCTGCAGAAGTCAGAGGGTAACTGCACAGCATCATCAGCTCTTTGGTTTCTGAGTTGTTTGGCCTTGTGGTCAATTACTTACCATTGAAAACCCGAGCTATTTTACCCCTCCCACACTTTCTGACAGACAGGCTTTTGCAAGCCAGCAATGTGCCCTTGTGGCCAAAAGGGCTGACAGTATTCTGGAGTGTGTGAAGAGTGTGACCAGCAGGTCCTCACCCTCTACTCTGCCCTGGTAAGGCCACACCTGGAGTACTGTATCCAGTTCTGGGACACAGAGAGGTAGGGAACTACTGGAGAGAGTCCAACAGAGGGTCACAAAGATGATGAGGGGTCAGGAGCATCTCTCTTAAGAGATGCTGAGACAGCTGGGGCTGCTTAGGTTGGAAAAGAGTAGACTGAGAGCAAGGCAAAAGATCATTTGACCTCAATGGAGGTGAAGGAGGAAAGTTTTTTTCAGTGGTTTCCTAATTTCAAATTTTATCCTGGTTTCACTGGAACAGAATTCTGGGCCAGCCATGGTCTACAGGCCATTAGCAGTTTCCAATCAGCCAAGACATTAAGCTGGGAGGGTCAAAAGCCAGGACAGCTGAGCAGAGCTGACAACAGGTGTATCCCAAACCATGAACATCATGCTCATTATAAAGGGGGAAGTGTGCAGAGAACGGGGTCTGTTCTTGATCTTTCTTCCTCTTGCTTCTTCCTATCCCTAGTAGGGGCTTGCTTATCATCCTCCTCCTGAGGACTGCTTTCCTGTTTGTTGTGACCACTGTGCATTCACTGGGGTGAGTATAACTTTTTACACTTTACCTTGTCATTAGTATTAATATTATTTTGGCTGTGCTTAAATCTTCTCTCCTGATCTCCCTTCTCTGCTGGGGAGAGGTCGTGCGCTGATAGAACAACTGCTGGCGTTTAGCCCTTGGTACAGGCTAAATGTAGACAAATTCCTAAAGCCATTTTTAACATTTGGCTTCTCTGGAATTACTCTATGTGATGGGAATGGATTTTCTGAAGAACTTTGACCCTGCAAGTATTAAACTGCATGGCATCTCTTCCATGTCCAGGGTAAATTAAGTCCAGGCATTCCATGGAGATGGAAAAACACGTAGCTTTGCTTGATATTTTTTCCCCCTTGTTATTCAGACTGAAATTACCAGAACTCTTGCAACTTTGTGACTTTTTTTTTCCCCTGTAGTCCTATTTTTTTCCAATTATAGATGGTCTTCTGAAAATTATCTTGTGCACCTGGATTCTTTCAGACTTAAAAGTGGTAGAGATGTTTGGTTTTGTTTTTCTAACGTGAGATCTGATTAGGTCAATTGCAAAGTTAGTAAATGTTTTCTCCAATATAAAGCAAGCCTTGTGAAATGGATTAGGGTGCTGATACAAACTGTGGACATGGGCCTCATGGAGTGCAGGAAGAAAGAAGTGTTTCAGTGGTTTAAGACAGTCAACTTGAAATAATCTGAACCAGTTCTGCAAGCTGCTCAGCTTCGTTGCTTTTTTATACTGCCCAACTAAAGAAAAGTGCCTTGAAATACTTGCAACTCCTTTTTCATGACTCTGTGATGAATATCACTTTCACCATTCCATGAGCATTTTATGGTAGTATCCTCCAAAATGCTGCTAGTTTGAGGGCATGAGAGGCAGGCAAGCATCTGGAGTCCTGAGCACAGATGAGTCCATAGTGTAGCGAGGACAAGAATTTCAGAACATTAGGAACTGAGAAACCTGTTGGAACCAAAGGAATCCATAAAGGATGGACAGAGTTGATTTTAATCAAAGTGGAGACAGACTGCTGGCTCTGGAAATTAAGAAGGTCATACAGAAACTGGGAAAATGTTGATAAGCATAGAGGAACACCTTGTTCAGATTGATTCAGCTTGGCAGGCTAACCAGGATGATATTCAGTGCACCCCGGAGAAGACCAGAGAGAAAATAAACACAAATAGTGAAGGTAAGTCAGTTTGCCTAAATTGGAAGCTGACTAGCATGGCAAAGCTAAACCAAGGACAAAACTAAAATGATGGCTTCTACACCAATGCTAGAAGCCTGAAAAATAAGAAAGGTAAACTAAAAATGTTGGCAATAAACATAAGCCTGATACAACAGGGATCTCAGAGACCTGGGGAAAGCATAATTAACAGGCTACAGTGTTGCCAGGCTACCAGCTTTGGAGGATGACAGAATGAGATGTACAGGTGAGGGCACTGGTGGGAAGGAAAACACAAAATTTAACAGCCTAAAAATATTGTGGGAAAAGAGAAGCATCGTGGAATTCCAGATGGAAATCCCACACTCTAACAATAATACAGAGATAGTACTGGGATGGTACTTTGGGTTCTTTGAGCTGGAGGTAATGTTGAAAATTTAAGACAGGTTGCAATACTTTGAGATTTTCACTACACAGATACAGATTCTATCTTTGCTGCCTTAGGACAAGTGGTAGAGATAAGGCTGTTGTAGGAATTGGTCATTTATTGCATGCAACTAATCTTAGCACTCTACTACTGAAAAGCTGCCGTTTGGGCTTTGGTCTTCAGTAATGCACAGGACCTGCTTCAAGGGGTTGAAAAACAGCAATCAGATTAAAATTAGGTTCAATATTGCAGTGGAAGACAACTCAAGAAATAGAATGACATAAAAATGAGGCTATTAGCAAAGATGCCCCTAAAGTGAATGCTCCAGAAAGCAAAAAGCCTGCAAGCAGCCTTGAGGCTGTTCAAAAATACTGTGTCTGTAGCCCAGGTAAACTGCTCAGAAAAAGAAAACAGAATGACACAGTGAAAATTCAGTGTAGCTAAATAGAAAACATAAGGAGGCTATGGTACAGAAAGGACTGACTTCAAAAAACATGAGGAGAGCAGCGAAACGTGTACACAGGAAACTATAAGAACCAGAAATGAATTGGTAAAAGATACTCAGGTTTATAAGGAAAATTCTTTAAATACCTCAGAAGCTGGAAGCCAGCTCATGAAACATCTGGACCACCTGATGACAAAGGTGTTAAATGGCACTGGAAGACAAAGAAACAGCAGAGAAAAGGAGATTTATATTCTGTATTTTATATTTTACTGTCAAAGATGTTGGGGAGTTTCCAACATCCAGGGCATATTTTATAGCAGATCAGGGGAGCTGTATCAGTCTGAGCTAAGTATACTGCAAGTATCAGACCACATAGAATAAGTTAGATGTCAATAAGTCATCAAGATCAGCAGCCATTCACCCAAGAGTTCTGAAGGAACTCAAATGTGAAATTGCAGAGCTGCTGGCCAAAATGTATAACCTATCATTACAAGCAGCCACTGAGTCAGGGACTTGGAAGAATGCCACTCTAAGTCCCAGCTACAAACAGGGCTCCAGAGAGGATCATGGAAGAGCAGACCATTGATTCTGCCTTTCATCCATGGTAAAAAGGCAAAGTCTGTACTAAAGGGTGAGATTACTGGGCACATGGATAAACACAGCCTGTAAAGAAAGAACCAGGATGGCCTCTGGGAAGGGAAATTTTGCCTCACTAACTTGTTCTGGGTACATAGATACAACTGCCAGGAAAGAAACCAGTGCTGCCCTGAGAGGAGAAAAAATCCAGGTCATGGGGAAAAGAGACAGAGGCTGTTGAAGCAGCACCAGAAAATGGGCAGGACTGGCAGGATTTCATCAGGCTTCCCTGAAAGCAAGGAGCTGCAGCGGACCTGCCCAGCTTCACACCTGCTCTGCCACCCTGAGCTTCATTTTGTCCATGATAGGGGCTGTAGAAGGGTTAGTTGCAGAGATCCTGGACATCTGTGGCTGGGATGACAACTGCACTGCTCAGTGTGGTTCAGAGATCAGTGTGTTTGTATGAAATAGGCTCATTGCTGCAAATCAGTATCAGCTGATAAAAGACAGGCAATAACACAATCATTTGTCTTTCAAAAGAATTATTTTTAAATGTACAGACTTCAGACCAAGGAGAATTCCTTGGATCCTAAGGCCTTTTCAGGATATAGAGGAAAAATATTAAGAAGAGTTAATTTTTTCCCCCCTGGGTATCTATTTTGACTCACAAGAATGTGGTGTCCTGGCATGCTGAATCCTGCCAGGGGCACAGATTCTAGGATAAGCCACTCAGCTCTTATAAATCACCCAGGCACCTAACTGTTAGGGGAAAGACCCCCTAACATGGAATTACAGAGCAACAAAAATGAATTGAAAATGGAATAACTGTGCTGTGAGAGAAATGAATTTAGCCTTGTGACTGCTGGAATTTCTTATGATGGTGAGATTGTTTCTTGCAAACCAAAGCTTGAAGAATATAAGGTTAGGCCACACCTTGAGTACTGTGTCCAGTTCTGGGCCCCTCAGTTTGGGAAAGATGTTGACTTGCTGGAACATGTCCAGAGAAGGGCAACAAAGCTGGGGAGGGGTTTGGAGCACAGCCCTTTGAGGAGAGGCTGAGGGAGCTGGGGTTGATTAGCCTGGAGAAGAGGAGGCTCAGGGGAGACCTTCTTGCTCTTATTACAACTCCCTGAAGGGAGGTTGTAGCCAGGTGGGGGTTGGTCTCTTCTCCCAGGCAACCACCAACAGAACAAGAGGACACAGTCTCAAGCTGTGCCAGGGGAGGTTTAGGCTGCATGGTAGGAAGAAATTCTTCACAGAGAGAGTGATTGGCCATTGGAATGTGCTGCCCAGGGAGGTGGTGGAGTCACCATCACTGGGGGTGTTTAAGAAGAGACTTGATGGGGTGTTTGGTGCCATGGTTTAGTTGATTAGATGGTGTTGGATGATAGGTTGGACTCGATGATCTCGAAGGTCTTTTCCAACTTGGTTAATTCTATTCTATTCTAATATGGTAATGCAGGGAATCAAAAAGAATGAGGAAGATGAAGCTCACCAGTATCATCTTCCTTACCTTGTTTATAGGCTTGAGCAAAAAACTCCGTAAGATCTGTTTAAATGGAGGCATTATTAAACTTACAGCTAATCAGAAACAATTAAAAACAAACATGAGTAAAAGTAAATATAAAGTTTTATAGGCTGTGAGTCCACAACCTCTATGGAATGGAGTTAGAGATATGTTTGTAGGTTAGGAGGCAACAGAAACAGGGAAGGATGAAGAAGGAGCTACAAAGGTGTGTTGGTGACAAACCCAGAGATACCTAACTGATGAACTGCAAGTTTTTTGCTGCTACCAAAATGGCTAACCAGTCTTCTGGGGGGGTGGGGGGAGGAAGAAAAAGTTTATAATTGTGGATGAAGAAAGAACAGGAAACGCATTCAAAAGCTGTCATTTACTTCGTTGCCTGGATACGCTGTGAATCATCAGAAAACTTGGAGACAGGCGTACAGGGGGTAGCACACTGTAAAGCACTTGTCCTTTATTCACATTAATAACTTGCATAAATTGGTGCCTTTAAATTCTTTTTCTAGTATGGTTATTTAAAGATTGAGCTGCAGCTGGAAATACGATGCAACTGTCTTAATGAGGTTCCCTTTCAGCCTGGATTTAGAATTTGAATAGCTATAGAATTTACACAGCTTTTGCAGGGCTTTACTGTTAATTTCTGTGTTATTCAGGATTATGAGAAGTATGCACTTGGTTTGTAACGAATGTGAGCTATTCTCAAAAGACTTGCAGTTGTTTCTGCTAGCTGCTCTCCAGTAAGGAGTGTATTAACATTCCTAAGCCAAAAAAAAAAATGAAAGCAGCATCATGTAAACAAATAATAAATATTTTAATCAGTTACATTGCTATGGTAGAAGTGATTTCATAGAATCAATAAGGTTGGAAGACACCTCAAAGATCATCAAGTCCAACCTGTCACCCAACACCTCATAGCTACTAAACCATGGCACCAAGTGCCACGTCCAATCCCCTCACACAACTTCAGTGTAGACATTGCAAACTTCAACAGGGAATGGTGAAGACCTTGGAGTATTTAATAGGGAAAACTGATGGAGAAGTGATTCCCATTTAGCTGCACAAGAAAGGAATTGTTCCTTAAGTATCTCTGAAGTCCTATCTGTCCCAAGAGCTCTGTGTGTGCAGGTTATCGTCGGTTACTGTTGCTACATTCCAGTCAGCCATTCCATGTATGCACCTATGCACACAAGTATAACTTCATAGGATAAAGTGTTCTGATATTCCCAAGTTCTTCTTCATTCCAAGTTCATTCCCAAGATGTTTGTAAGCCCTAATGATGTCAGTGGTGTCTAACTTGTGTGCCACAAATAATGACCTCATGAGCTTCAAGTACATGATATCACATCAATAGGTAAGCAGAACAAAAAGTTTGTGTTCAGAGAGTCTTCTGTTGTCTTAGGGGGGGTTTTTTTGGTTGCTGTTGCAGGGGGTGTTGTTGGTAGTTTTTTGGGTTTTGTTGGTTTTGTTTTGTTTTTAAATAAGCTCTGGAAATCAGTCGCTTCTGAATCTGAAGTGAACATCACTTTGTGAGAAAATCATAAGGGGATTCTCCTGCTATTTTGAGAATGCTTCAGTAATTCAGATGGAGAATCAGAAAAGATTTATTTCTGAGTAGGACAGTTGGAGTAGGATACTTCATGTCAGCTATCTACTCAGCACAAAGAAAGGTGGTGCAAGCAGCGTTCACACGTATCTTTATTCCTCTGCCAAGCCTGTATATCCAGATCCATATTTACAGTCAAGTCAACTCATATGAAGGAGTGCAGAGCCAGATTTATGCCTTGAGGACAGAAGTTCTTCCCCATGAGGGTGGTGAGATACTGGAACAAGTTGTCCAGGGAGGTGGTGGAAGCCCCATCCCTGGAGGTTTTTAAGGCCATGCTGGATGGGGCTCTGAGCAGCCTGCTCTAGCGTGAGGTGTCCCTGCCCATGGCAGGGGCGTTGAAACTAGATGATCCTTGAGGTCCCTTCCAACACTGACAAGTCTATGGTTCTGTAATAATGTTTTTTCCACCCTGAAGAAAGGAAAAAGATTAGAACATAAAATGAAAGTGACATTTTAATGGCACACACATACAGGTGCCCAACTCATAAGCTATGTAAGTTACTGTAAACAGTTCAGTTGATTAACCTGCATATCACCGACAAATGAGTTTGTCAGTAATGTCAGGAGCCTGGGTTCCCATTTTTCACTGGGGATGCTCTCATACAGAAGATCTTCCTGACTAAGAGAAAAGGATAAATTTATTCTCAGAATGGTTGCCAAAATATCAATTTGCATTCACTTAACAACAGCTAAATTAATTTATATGTTAATTTTAAATGTCAGTTCAAGGAAGCATACCTTGGAATGAAAAGCACGTACTTGTGCCACAGAGTGACTATATTTTATGCTTTATGAGTGATGTCATTCTTAAAATTAAACATTGGAAACTAGAATAGGATCTTGATTATTATCAGACCCAAAATAGAGCTGAAAGGTGTTAGGGCAGGAATCAGGAGAGGAAGTGTTGAGTCTACACCTGAAGCTGCTACTCACCTATCATGTGGTAGCATTGATAAATTATTTAATATCTGCTTCTTTTATTCTCCATTATGTCTTCATGGAGTGATATCCTGTAGCAATGTGCTCTGGTTGAATCTGTTTCATTTCCTTTGCAGATGGCTCGCTGCCATGGAAGATAATGGAAAAATAAAACTGCCAGGCTTCTACCTCCTGCCAGTTTCAATAGTGTTGGGGGGGGGGTGAGGGGAGAAAAAGAGCAGAATTTAATCTTAAAGACTTTCATTAGGGTCTTTCAGCATGATGCAAGCAATTTATCCATCAAACAGTTTACTTGAATGTGATGCTAATTGCGCTTCACCAAAAAAAGTCTCCTTAAATCTTGCACTGGCCTTCGAATGTGTTCAGTGTTTTAATAATGGCATGGCATGGGAAAGCTTTGATCAGGGTAGGAAGAAGTAGTAATATGACAACTAACAGTTACTTAGATCAACAGGAGCTGTTCATAGCCAGGAAAGAAGGATAGTAAGGAGGAGAAAAAAAAGCCAAACTAAGTGGTGGCAATTGATATGAAATTCAGCAGATTTAGCTTCTGTTCCACATTAAAATAAAAATCACGTTGACATTTTGCATTAAATCACTCTCTAAGTTACAACCAAGATGTTATAACCAAGTCTAAGATCTTATAACCAAGAGTTTTACTCATAAGAAGAGATGAAGCACAACATGTTTGCTCCTTGCTCTTCTGTCCTTAGCAGTGAGGGTCCTGTGTTTTGGAAACCCATACTACTTCGGGGCATACCAAAGTGAAAAATATCTTGGCTATTTTACAAAGGATTAACAAAAAGTCATAAATAAAATGGGTGCAAGTAAATCTTCCACTTATGTGTCATTATATAATGCAAGCCCAGAACGATTTGACTTGTATTCTCTTTCTGTAGCTTTTCCTATGATATCAGAAGCTAAATCTTAGTTCCTATGAATACATATCAAGATCCTTCAGCATTTTGCTGCTGTTTATGAACTAGTTGTTTATTCTGTGAGTGAAGTGCACAGATAATCCCTGGAGAGAACAGAAGTAATGATCTTTGTACAATATGTTTGGGAGTAAAAGCTTTTTCTTCTTTTACTTCCATTTCTTTTCTGCACAGATACTTTTGGAGTTGTATTTTTTTTTTTTCCTTAGGATATTAATTGCATTTTCTCATTGGGGTATCTGAAGAAAACATTCCTTGGATTTTGCCTAGAAATCAATATGGTCTTGAAATGTTATTCACTCTGTTTTCTGCTCCCATTTATGTAATTGTGCTTCAGCACTCTGAAGGAAAACCACAAGTAAAGAAATGCTGGCCAGCTGCATAATATATTCAGAGCACAATTTTCCTGTTACAAATAATCATACAAATACTCAATAGCTTTAATTACTACTGAAAATGGTGTGACAGTTCCTCTCTGCAGCATTCAAGCTGGGCCAGGCACCATTTTCAGATCTCTTCTTGTATTTAGAGAGTTGTACTCCCAGCGAGCGCCCACATCTGTGTTTAACATGCAAGGCCAAGCCATCAAAGAACTATGCAAATGCCAAATGCTGCTTCTGTGTCCACTCACTTTCCTTTTTAGTTAAATTTACTTTAGTGGTTCAATTTTCCCTTCAGGGCTCTTTTGATTGGTCTGAAATATAGGCAGATTTCTAGTAAAGCACTGTCCTTTGGTGGCAGCCTGCTTTGACATGGGAATGAATACCTCTTAAACTGCTTTACATTAGGGGAAACCAGAATAACTGCCTCTGGAATAATTTAGTTCTTCACTCCTTCAGCATTAGAAACTTGAGGAGCAATTACCAACAAAGAGGAGATACACATTCATCTTCCACAACACAGTAAGAGTAGTAGGCAACCAGTTCACCCTCCAGCCCCCTGTTGCAGAGCAGCCCACTAGGAAGCCCATCACAATGACTCTCAAAGTTCATAAATGTTTTATTAAGAAAGATCTTTCTCTTATGCTCTGTTCATCTAAAATCTTGGAATCACAGAATCAATAAGTTTGGAAAGGACCTCTAGGATCATCAAGCCCAACTGTGAACCCAGGATTACTATGCCTACTTAAACCATGAGTACATGTTTTTTAAACATCTCCAGTGATGCCTCTCTGGGCAGCCCATGCTAATCCCTGACCACCCTTTGAGTAAAGGATTAGCCCTTTATTTTGTCATCCAGCTCCATAAGAACAATGGAATAAAAAACCCATAAATGTTACCCTAGCTTATTTTATTCCTCTGTTTTAGGATTGCACCTTGTGTTTTTCTGAAACTGTCTCTGAATTTCTAAATCTTCTCTGAAAAGCTACATTTTTATACCTGTTTGTTTATATTAGAACCAGAAAGACATCTCTTACTTCTGTGGTTCTTCAGAAGGCAGCCAAGAGGCACAAATGGTAGTGAAGCAAAATGCCATAGATCTATTTCTTCACTAACCTGAGAACAGAGATGAAAGAGATTAATAACATAAAACTACTTTTAAAATCAAAGTAAAGATGCCAAGAAAACCATCTAGCCCAGGGACACTGGAAAAGGTGTAATTCATAATTATGTAACAAAAGGGGCACTGTATTTCTGACAATATTGAAGTTTAATGGGAAAGTATCACTCACTGATTTGTTTAGGGCTTGGATACACATGGAAAAGTTTGAATCACTGAATTGGAATTATTTTCTCACTGTGTGTTTACAGCTACCCTTGGCACATCCAGTTGCTCTTCAGGACTCAGCAAAGGACAAAATGCTTACAAACAAGTTAGAAGAGGAGCAGTGCTGCTGGATGCCTGGATAACCCTCCCACTAAGGTAGCGTAAATATCTGGCCAAGCTGTCATGAATGGAAGGAATTTTTAGACTTAGCTTCTGTCATCTCAGCACAGCTAAGATAACATGACTGTTGGTTTCCTGCAGATTCAAGTCAAATTTCTGAGGCAAGATCAGAGAGGCCAGGAGCAATGTCACAGAAAAATCCATCTTTCACAGTTCCACCTAAGGTGGTGCTCTTTATGCATCATCTGGACAGCTCCCACTGTCATGTCTTAATTGTATCAGGATAGCATCCAGAAGCCTGAGTTCCAGTTGAGGGCATTACTGTCAAAACCATGAAACAATAAGACAGTCTCCATTCCAAAGACATGTGTTTAAATTCACGGTGATCCTTCACAGAATTTAGGACATTTGAACATAATGTTAAAAAGAAAAACTCCAAAAACAATGGGGGACGGGGGGGAACCAACACCCAAAAACTATGGGGAATGACTGACATTACATTCTGGCACAATATGTCAAATTATTGTTATCAGGCTGTCTCCAGCTCAGTGTGTTGCACAGCAGAGTACAGCAGAAGTTATTTGTCAAAAATGAAAGACTGCCATGAAGTAATCTGCAGCAGATCTGGCTGTCAACCTGAAAAAGACCAAACCCAAACCAAACAAACCCCAAACCCAGCAGCCCTGATGTACTTTTCTAGCATGCAGGCTGGAAGAAATAATAGATCAAAAACTTACAAAGTCTGCAACTAAGGAAACTATATGGCCTTTCATCAGGAGGCTCAGACTGTTCTAAGTGTTGCATTACACTCTGAATAATTCTTCACTCCAGTGTAGAAAGATGGATTATCTAAAGCCAAGTTACTATATGGGAGAGGAATGATGTCAAGACAAAGCCTGAAGAAAGGTTTAGCATGTCTTTCTGTTTCTGCTCAGCAAGGACAAAGAAAATATGCTTAAGAGAAGGAAAGACTGCAGCTGATGGTATATGGCTAATAGTAAATATCCTACTTGGATACATAAGAGTGGGACTGGTGGTTCATTATAACTGTTCATTATTGATTAGGTACAATAATATCAGCAGGAGTTGTAGCTACTGCACAATACAGAGGACTCAGACATTGATCTGCTATGCTCCTTCATCACCCAGGGTGGTATTCATCTTCTCTAACAACAGCCACCCAAAAATAAGCTGCCTAATCTATGCTAGTGATGTAGATTCCTTCTGTGGAGGTAAATGCACTTCCTCTCATCTCTAGGTAGGTATTCACAGTGCATAAGATGAATTGTCCTTTGGAGGGGCCTCACTCTCTGTGAATTTATCTACATGATTATGATAGATCAGGTACCTACATGTTAGGGGGAATAATGTTGGATATGACAAAACTCATGCTTGTGTATTTGATAGTAATGGAATGTCTCCCCTGCACAGCAAAAATCCATGAAGCCATACCTTACTATCTCACTAAAAGGCACCTTGGGAACCTATGCAGAGAAATTTGTGAGGAATAATCTAGCCTGAGAAGGAGACTGATTTGCTCCAGAGAAGGAGCTGAGCAGCTGTTGATACAAAAATGTCTCCATACCCTCTGCAAGTCACAGCAGTTACACAAGAATGGGAGCGATACCTACTACCTGGGAGGTTTAATACCCTCAAAGATCTATATAAAAGTTATCACATAAAAGCATAAAGCAGAATACTGGCACTACCTAGGGAAGCTCAGCTTATTATCACTGCTCTTGTATCTCCACTCTTGCAAAACTAGGTGGTCCTGGTTTGTAGAGCAGTATCCTGTTCCTGTGACAGGTGAACTGTCCTTTTCTATTTGCTTAGCAATGACAACTTACCTATGGCAATAATAATGTACAGACTTAATCTAAAAGTACATGCACTTTAAGATGCTAGTTTTGCCTAGTTGTGTTAAAATTTGACCTTCCCCCCCTCCCCCCCCCCCCCAGTAATTCAGATTTGAACTGCTTCTCTATTACTGGTGTCTACTTTGTGCACTTAGATGCATGTCTGTACTTGGGGGCCAATGCACTCTCAATGTCTTGGGAGTGTTATCCCTTTCACTTAAAACATAAAGCAGCAGATGACTTTGAAAGAAAACTGGTTTAAGCTGATACTGATATTAGAGAAGAGAAATCTCACAATAATGTAGGATCAGAGTATATCACACACAGGAAAAAAAAAGCCAATACAGCAAGGAAGCTCTGGATATTGTTTATTCTGCACCACAAAAGAAAGAAGATAACATTCCATAAAATCATGCATAAAATTTGGCTTAAAGCACCTAAGAAAATTGCATGTAAGGAATGATATATAACCAAATCTTGGCCCCACGCAGCAGTTTTCAAATGGATGATTATTACAAGTGTTTTAAGCATATATAACTTTGATCAAATTATGTGTCAGTGTGACATGAGCAGAAAATCCTCTGCAGCATGTTTTCACTGCTATTGTTTAAAGAAATGGTGAAAATTTGCTTGTGATTGAAAGTTCAGCAGCAAGGTTCTCTTCCCTCCATTTATCTCCTTCATGGTGTTTTGACAGATCTTACATGCTCAGCTGCAGTAGTGACTAAAATAAAGCCATACTTCTATAAGCTCTAAGCTAAGCAGATACTATTCAGATGAAAGGGGAAATAAAACTGAAGCAGCACTAAGGGTGAAGAGAGAATCAAGTTGTTCAAAGAATGCATTTGCTTGTGCAAAAATGTATCCAAAAATGCAAGGAATTGAGGAATATAAGGAACTTCTCTCTCCTTTTTTACATGTTGGCAATGAATTAAATATTCTCTGCATTAGTATCTGGCTTTAATATTATTGCATTTTTCACCTGTCTAGAAAAGCATTCTTAGAAATGAGACAGTAATGTGGTTTTAAAGTATTAGAATCTAGAATTAGAATGAAATTACAATTTAGCCTTTACTTCTGTGATAGTCCTGAGGCTACTTCCAACATCCTGATACATTCTGGGGGCAAGCATCCTCAGGATAACATCTACTTTAATGAATTAATTTTAGAAGTGGCTTTGGTAGGAGAAATGTTATGGTAAGTTGCTCTTTTGTTTTTTTTCACTTTGTCAGTATACTTCCAATGAGCAGGGGTAGATAATAGGAATAGTTTTTAAAAGATATCTGCACAGACCAAAAACCTGTAATGATTAGGGTAAAAACATAATCACTCTGTATGGCTTTTATTCTTCAGCTGGCATGACTCAGAAATAGTTCCACAGGTAAGACTCATCATCATTACTCTCACCTGCAGGTTATTAAGTACCACAGTTGTTAGAATTCATGATGCCCAATATGTTTTCAAATCAGAAGAGGGGAGCACGGCGTGAGATTTAATACATCTAAGTGCCGGGTTCTACACACTGGCTGCAACAATCCCATGCAGCGCTACAGGCTGGGGTCAGAGCGGCTGGAGAGCGGCCAGGCAGAAAGAGACATGGGGGTACTGGTTGATAGTAGGCTGAACAGGAGCCAGCAGTGTGCCTAGGTGACCAAGAAGATCAATGGCATCCTGGCCTGGATCAGGAATAGTGTGGCCAGCAGGAGCAGGGAGCTCGTTCTGCCTGGTTAAGCCATACCCTGAGTACTGTGTCCAGTTCTGGGCCCCTCAGAATATAAAATAACCATTTGTTATTTTTAACTATGGCTTTATTAATGCACACAGATGTAAATCTGGAAGACTTTCACACTTGGAAAGTTCACCTCTGTTCTTCATTTCAGACTGTCACCCAGTGAATTCATCAGTGTCACTTAATGTCTTGTAGTCACGAGTTTCTATCAAAAGCTCAGGCACTGCCACAGTCAGCCCCATTGAAATATGCTCAACCGTTTTTGAGAAGTTGATTGTGCTGCAGTTAAAAGGGTGAATTACCCTGACTCACCTGAAGCCTTTAAGAATTTATGTTTGAAAAGGGCTTGTTGGTGTACTCTACTGAGTTTGACTTTAATGTGTGTGATAAAAAAATCATTTCAAGGATGAGGATCAAGTTTTCAAACTTTGTTCTGATTCTAGATGCATAAATTAAATACATGTAGCTAAATAGTTAGGTCAGCCAAGAACTCAAAGCTCTGAGCTTCCCTGTAATAATCAGGTAAAACCATGCAGCCCCATGAACTTAGACTAGCAATTAAACAAACCAGCAATGACAAGGTAAGGAAAAACCAGGAACCTACATTTCAAGATGAGGGATGAAATAGAAACTCAGAACTCTTGTTTAGAATAGACTGGTTGTTAGGATTGGATTTATGCTGCATTGCTGGGCACTGAGGTAAGTAAAGAACAGTGAAATTAATAGACAGGGCACTAGATATTGTCATTTAGGCTCCCATTCCCATGAAAGGCTGGACCAGATGATTCTTAAAGCCCCTTCCAACCTGGACCGTTCTATGACTCTATTAATAGCAGACTACAAGAGGTAGCTGCCGACTTCAGCGAACTCCAGCCATGCTCATTATGAACTCTACACCATCTGCTATGCAATAGTATATAACTGGGGCCTAAAATTCTGATGAGTATTCTGTTTATGGTCACTGATTTCCAAATTGCTGACTAGAAGGTACCTCCTGAACTGTGCACAGGCTTTGTTTCAGTAGGAACTGTGGCTTCACACCAAAAGAGAGCCTGGCAGTGACCGAATGCTTGTGCATCATGGATAATCTTGGAATCAGGACCTGAAAAAAAAAGAGCTGGAGAACTCAATAACTTGTAGCATGCTTGTACCTTGGGCTGCTGGAGGAGAGGATACAGAATGTGCCTTTTGGTTACCTTTGCTGCCATAAGCCACTGCTTAAAAATGCAGAGGGAACTATTGCAGTGATCTATTCTGCAGCAATACAAGGAAGCTTGAAAGAAGACCATGCCTCAGTTATTAGTCCCCCCAGAGCTGTTAGGGTCTGACATTTTACCTGTATAATGGCAAGTTTTATCTTACAGTTTAATATCCAATACAAAATTTAATACAAAATATAAAGCTTCTATTCAAGGCTGCAGATGGGAAACAAACCAAAAAATACTTTCATACCAAATTCTGGCATCTCCTGTCACGCTGCTAGCTCTACAGCTAGGCCAAAACATTCCTGCCTGTTCTTGCCCTTCTTTTTTTGTTAAGTAGGAAGGTGTCTTGCAGAATATTGTCATTTCAAAACTTAAGATGAGATGCCTTACTGCCTCACAAAATTTGTAACAAGAAATATAAGAAAAAAGTTGCATTTTAAAAAGTGCCTGGTAGCCTCCAGAGCCCAAGCCAGGCTCATTGAAGCCCAGGGGACCCCAGCTGGTTTGGAAGATGCCTTTCCATTACCTGGCAGTTACTGACTTTCTGTAAAAAGGAAAAAAAAATATATGTGCATTTATTTTTACATTTCAGTGTTTTCCTTCATTTTCATCGCTACTTTCAAGAGAAACAAAACAGGAAATTTTCACAAAGAATAGAACAGAAGTAACCAGGCTGGAAACCACCTTTGAGATCATCGAGTCCAACCTATCACCCAACACCATCTAATGAACTAACCCACGGCACCAAGTGCCCCATCCGGTCTCTTCTCAAACACCTCCAGTGATGGTGACTCCACCACCTCCCTGGGACAGAAGACTCATCTGAAACCAGGCTGTCTCACATGAAACACCCCGAGGAGTGAAACGGATCAGGAAAAGATGAGGTGCTGTGCAAATAAACTGAATGAGAAACGCAGGATTAGAATAAGGTAAGCACACTGTCCATGCTCACAGTTGCTTTTTCCTGCCTAGGCTACTGCTAGGTGACTGATAATACTTTGGCTTTTCACTCTATGCTACTTTGAATAGCACATTGCCTTACATAAACTCCTCAGTGAGACTGGCTCTCATTCTTGACACATATGTTAGGTACAGAGGCATATTCATATTTCAGAGAAGGTTTTAATTCTGCTCTTTCCCTCACACACAAAAGCCCTCCTTGCCTTTCTTGAACAGCACAACTTTGTGCTAAAATTGAGACCAATGACTCAATCTCTTTCCTGTTTCTTCCCTGTAGAAGTCAAATTTCCTAATCAATCTCTTTGGCTAGGATTGTTTTCAGGACAACTATTACCTTCCTATGGAAACACTTTTATGTGTGCATCTATCTACAGTAATAGATCAGATCCATACTTGCCAACAGAATTTCAAAATTCTCATATTATAGAAATTCAGACCAGGTATGTGCCAAGCATTCCTGAATGGTTATGGAAAGAAACACTGATTTCCACAACTTCAGCATTTTTGTTAATTTGATTGGAAGGCTGAGATAAATATGAGCTATTTGCATTGTTAGCAGGCAGTAACATGGAATATTACGCAGATGATCGCAATGAAATTGAATTTTCCAACAGTTAGCACATAAAAGATAACTGAGAATACTACAAAAAAGAAGAGAAAAATATCATTGGAAAGAGATTTTAGGGTATCACTTTAACAGTGGATGGTAAGCATTCCTGTTCTAATGCCTTTGATGCAAGGACAATCACTCTAATGTTGCCACGCAGACAGATGTAAGTCACTACTATTATTTGCTTTTGCATGTATAGGATCTGTCTATGGAAGACCATGAGGTATTTCATACTCCATGGTGCCTTTGTTCAGGAAAACACTAGTGTTCTATGTGCACCCCAGATGCTTTAGCCAAATACAATATCCCACCCCAGGACAATGCATCTTGCACAGGGATTCATTACCTTGATAGCTGAAAACTGCTAGTAAAATTACTGAATGATGGCACATAGCCTCAACCATGTTCAGATGTTGTGAAAGCAAATCCTAGCTTGAGATATATTCATCCTAGCATCCTTGGTGAGCGTGAGGACTCTCTGGTACAGAGATGATCATGGGCAGAAGTGAGATGAGAGCACCTGCATCCTCCACTCTGGCAGCTGCAAGCACCACGCTGAACATCCATTATCCCCAGAGCAGCTGGTTTGCTGGAGTCAGACAGGTGTAGCCCAACACTGTTATTTCTTTTCTCTTCCTAATTGCTAGTTTCTGGAAAGAACAAACAAGATACTTACAGTTAAATAAATATGTATGGAAATCCCTTTATGGCTTTAGATGACAAACTGAATAAAATTCTCTTCACATTAGTAGCATCCATAGATACAAGCTGGAAATTTTGTTTTTCAGCATAACTGCCGTGGGACTTAGTCTGTTATTTCTAACATCTCAATGAACTTGTTTCTTACACTGGTGTGAAACTAACTGTGCATTTACAACACGCTGTTCTCATAGCTGTCAAGGGGTTTGAATTCACCAAGTGTTTCATTTTCACAAAGTGTCAGTTTATCAGACCACCTCAGAGCACATTCCCAACCACAGTCCAAAGGTTTTCAGATTTGGGATGCTCGGTCAGTTCTGAGAGAGCCTCTCAATATAGCTAGAGAGGCTCACCCCCTGCAATGTAGGACATCAGGTACTTCACCTTGCACCAAGGTTTTTCACATCCTGAGGCAATGTGAAAAATTAAGCTTTTCCCTGTGCTTTAGATTGTGGAAATGCAGGAAAATCTTTTCTGCTCAGCTTTAATTATTTGCCTGTCCTTCCAAAGAGGGCATTCAAGGACTTTGTTTAAAAATCACTGTATAATTAATGGATATGCTTAATAGTATGATAGTGGAGTTATTTGCATTCCCTTTTTAATACAAGCCCAGGGCAAAGACAAGGGAGAGGTGGGCTTCTATTATCTAGTGAATAGTAAAGGCATTACAGCTGTGAAAACAGAGATCCAAATCTTGTACAGAAAACGGTGAGATACCTTTTCAGAAGTAATGAAGAAAATTGTTAACAGAGTCTACTGCTGAAGTATCGTGCTTTCAGAGTTAGGTAAATGAAATGCAACTGCAGTTGAAAGTCATCTGTTTTGTTATCTCCTGCACTTTTAGTGGGATGATTTTGTTTGATTTTTGTTTTTCCCCTCTCCTCTCTAGGTGTTAAATTCTTGCTGGTCTTGCTATCAACCTCTGTTATGATCCCCTAGCTATGTATATGTGAACAAAACTATAGATGTTGGCAAGATGGCTTACTGTAAGGCATGTCTTTTCACATTGTAGGCATTTATGCATATTTAATCCAACTTTGTATACAGATTTTGGGGTTTATTTCATGCTAGAAATTCCAGTCAGTAGCTGTGAGAATTCTCCCTTGACAGTGAGCCATCTTGTGCCTTAAACAATGCCAGTTTGCTGTTTTTACTAGAAGCACAGCAGCCTTTGTGGTTCCAAATTCCACAGATCTTGAGGTTTGCTCTTACCTAATGATGTGAACAAGGATTCAGAAAGGGAGTTATGAGTCTGTCAAATTATGCCTGTTGACAAGGACTTGTGGGATTGTTGCTTTAAGTTCTTGGTAGGTCTTCATAAAAATCCAGAGGAGGAAGATCCTGTGGGAGGCATATCTCTTAATTCCAAAGTTCCCATCCACCTCACTCCATTTGGTAGCTGGCATCTTGTGATTTCTTCCACACTCATGCAAAGCAGCCACTTATGATTAATGCCATCTACTTCTCTTTGGGCACTTATTGGATATTCAGCAACTGCAGAAAAATCCTGAACTTTGTCTTGAAGTTGACTTCTTAGTGATTCATTTATCTGACAGTTCTAGTGTTGGCTGTAATACAACTATTGACAAGTCCCCAAGGAAGAAAGGTACTATTCATTTTGTTACTTCCACCACCATTTGCCTAGAGTCAATGGCTTCAAACCAAATCTTCCCTCTTCTCCCTTTACCTTTAATCTGAAACACTCTCAAGATGAATATGACTGTACAGGGATCAGAATCAAGATACAGCAGACATTTGCTGGATTCTAATTATTAACAATTTCCACAGCTGTCATATAGCACCTCAGTTTTAATTGGTTGCACTAATAAAAGGAATATTTCTGTGCACTAAGGTGCAGACAATCCTCATGTAATTTAGACAGCCTGCTGTTAGCAGCCCTATGGGTAAGTACTCAGGGACTGCTACTTACTACAAAAGGCTTCCCCTAAATTAAAATAGTGCATTTGAAACTGAAATA
This sequence comes from Dryobates pubescens, assembly GCF_014839835.1. Classification (NCBI taxonomy): domain Eukaryota; kingdom Metazoa; phylum Chordata; class Aves; order Piciformes; family Picidae; genus Dryobates; species Dryobates pubescens. The sequence continues at coordinate 6,138,720 of NC_071614.1, read as the reverse complement.
ATGCATATGTTGCATTAATATAGTCATAAATTACGCTCAGTCAAGCTGCTTTATGTCACTGGAGGAGTTTTAATCAATCAGATTGTGTTCTCTCTTTAGTATTGTTCCATTTGGAATTGTCCAGAGAGCTGTCCTGAAATAGAAGATTATTAATTTTATTTTTTTCAATTACTGAACACAAATGGTCACAGCAGTTGCAGATGTTGCATAACAAATACACTGAGAAAAAGACCTGTTCTGGATGTAACATTTACTGCCCTCTGACTGCTTGATTCCTTAGCAAAGACGGAGTGAGGCAATAGCGTGAGAGCTTGAGACCCTGTGTATCATTTATCAAATCAGGTCAAACAAGACATTAAATACAGTAAATACTTTTTATAAAGATGTGGCCTAAATCTAGAGAAGATCTTGTATCTTCTGGGAGGTACTTTGAGTTTCAAGCTCTAAGGACCTATCTACACAAAAGGAACTGTATGAACTGTAACCAAAAATCACATGTACATTACTGGGCTCTGGAAGCTGTGGCAATAAATTTTCTAGCAAATTTTAACACATTCTGCAATCTCTTCTGAGCAACATTGGAATTGGAAATTAGATAAATTGCTGATTTTCATTCAGGAATGGGTTTATTACCCACTCTGTTCGCTGTGTAAAAATTAACATATGGATAGAGGGAAAAACTTTTTAATGGGAAAAAAAAAATTCCATTTAAAATTAGTCATCTGGTGAAACTCAAAATGCATTCTGTGAGGATGACTTATATATTTCAAGTTTCTGCCTGGCTGTTTTTTTTTTTTTCCAAGCCCAAGCTTTAACTTGGTTGTAAATGACCAAAATCAAAAGACCTACAGAAATGATACAAAAGCCAATACATATGACATGGTTTTAAATAAGCCTGACAATTCTCAGAGCCTAAAAGCAATCTGAGTGCTTGTGGCTTAGCATTAAGCATATTTTACTTCATCTACATTATTAGTATATTTCCTTCTAGAACCTCTACTTGGAACAGGTTCTTACTTGAAAAATTCCCACTGACATCAGTGGGCATTAGGAGAGTTTCCAAGACTATTTGCTCTGCAGGACTCCAAAGAGTATCAGAGCTAGAAGCAGAAATGCATCATCATCTTATTTTTGTCTCCCTCCCTGACATGCTCATCTCCATGGGTAAGTGGGTCATCAGGCCAGGGAAACCTGCATCTGTGATCAGGGTGTCAGGGGACTGGGATCCCTGGCACCCAGGCTGCTCACCTGCTGTGCCACCTAGACATAGCCTAAGTGCACTTGCTACAGCACTCAGACAGCAGCGGTACTGCAGAGACATTTTTCTTTCTTTAAAGAAATAAAACCACCAAAATTTTATAAATGCAACATCCATTTTACAAGGTTAAACTAGAAAGCAGTAAAAGCAAAAGTCAAGGGATTTGCTTCATCTCATTTTGTGTCAGTGTAACTTCAGGATAATTCAGACACTGGATATTTTTTCCAGGGACCAGAAAGTTTTGGTACATGTTAATATGCAGAGTTAATCTGTGATTCAGAGAATTCTGTTTGCATCTATGTGCATGGCCATCATGTGCAGAGCTGCACCCATCTGTATGGCTGCATGTGTGTGTGTACATCATTGATGGCTTTGTGCACGTTCATGTGTGCACACAGCTCCCCATGACCCAGGCTGGATGTAGCTCTGAGCAACCTGATCTAGTGTCAGGTGTCCCTACCCATGGCAGGGGGCTTGGAACTCGATGGTCCTTGAGGTCCCTTCCAACCCTAACAGTTCTGTGATTCTATGATCCTCACCATCTGCCACAGAAATATTACCCTTATTATTCCCCATTCTGTGAAGAGTACTCTTGTGCTGTTGCTCTTTCCTTTCTGGAGCCTCAGACAGAGCTGAGTAGAACATGTAAATAAATGTTCAGGCTTTCACACTCTGAATGAGCAACAGTGGGCAGGAGAGATTCACTGACTATGATATCAGAAGGAATCAGAATGAAGCATCTGAGCCATTAGCATTTGAGCAGCATGCAGCTTAGTGAAGCCAGTTAACATGGGAATAGCTGAGGGCTGAAAGATCTTAGGGTGTCTCAAGACTTTAAAGCCCTATTATCTAAAAGCTAGTGATATTAAGGAGGCTTGGGGGAACACAGTTTCATGAAAGATCTTGGATTATTGCCCAGACTAGAATATCAAGTTCAGGAGGGTCGATGGGAATAAATCTGAGTTGGTCAGACAGATGTAAGAGGTTTTCTAAGATCTGTTTCAGCTCCAAATGTCAGTCTTTGGAGTCTCTCCACAGGATCTTCATGTCTGGGTTGTAGTTTTAATAGAGTACTTAATCACAAAAGACTGTGGAGCATCTCCTAAGCGATTCCTCTCTGTGATCCAGGAGCATTAAACCATTTTGTGACCAGAGGAAGCCACAAGCAAAAACCGTAATTTAGACAAGAGAACCATAAAAGCTGGACAGCGCCTTCTGCCTGATGTATCAGGAAGAATAGAGGGAATACATGATGTCTTGAACCTGTCTCTCTTTACCAGAAAGAAGTTTTATAAGGAAAGTTGCCATATTTAAGCTTTGACTTTTTTCTTTCTTTCTTTCTTTTTTTTTTTTTTCCTTCAGTATTTCAGTTTGTCAGAATGTATCTCTCTCTGTCCATGAAATGGCTTCAGGTTAATAGCCTTTTCTCCCAGCAGAAAAGGAGCCAGCATGCTAATACAAAACCTCTAGGAAGTAGCCAGTGCAGGTGCTGAAAGTAAATGATTTATCTATTGGCAGCTGTACATCAGCTTCTGCACAGGAGCTGCTGCAAGTGACTGTTCCAGCCTTCAGTTTGATACAAGGGCAGAGAGAAGCTGCGATATACATCAGCACCTATCAACACTAGCTGGGGTTCAGATGCCAATCAGTCAAAACAGCTTGCATGAGTGCTACATAGACTGATACACAGACTATCTGTTATAAGAGAATTAGTCTGGGGTTTTTTGGCAGAATGCCTCCATTGCAGAAAAGCCAATTTATCAAAAGTGTTTTGGTGGGGAGCCACAGTGGCACCAAGTCAGCTTGACAGAACTGTGCTTTGAAGTAAGCATCAAAAATAAATTGATACTATCAGAAGACAAAATAGATAATTTTTCTGATTTGGAATTACTTATGATTTCTTCTTTTATTCAGTGTAGTCCAATCAGCATATTTCTTTTCACTTGTGTGAAAGGAGCCTTTTTCACAGAATCACCACCAAGGTTGGAAGAGACCTCAAAGATCACCAAGTCCAACCTGTCACCACAGACCTCATGATTAAACCATGGCACCAAGTGCCACGTCCAATCCCTTCTTGAACACCTCCAGGGACGGTGACTCCACCACCTCCCTGGGCAGCCCATTCCAATGGCTAACTACTCTCTCAGTGAAGAACTTTCTCCTTCTGTGGGAAATGTGGAGATATTTTATCAACAACACAACATTTCCTACCATGTCTGGTCTGGTCTAACTGATACATTTCACAATGATTTAATTTCTGAAATGCATGTGTTCCATATGTTTAAACTTCTGCTACCTTTTAATCAAGCTTTATGCATATTCCAGGGTTTGATGTCTGTTTCTTGTAAGAGCTATTAATCAAAAATGGAAAGCAGATGTTAACCTCAAATGTTAAGTCAATGTTTTAATTTAAAAATGAAGACAAGTACAGAGCTGACATTTCTTTAAAGCATTCACAATGGTGTTGGAACAAAATCTAACTCACTGGTTAGTCCACATGGAGAAAAAAAAAGCAGGAGTTTACATTGCTTTCATAGCCAACCAACCCTACTTGTGATGAGTTTTGCTAAGGGTTTCATAGGTTTGTGATAGTTCGGTGACCCACTTACACTTAGCCTCTCAGAAATATCTGCAGAGAAGAATAATATTGCTTTGAGGTGCCAGTCTGCTTTCTCTTTCTTTCTGTTTTTTAAAGCTGAGACCTATGCTGAAGGCTAATTAACCTATAAAAACTACAGTGTCCAACTACTGCATACTGACAAATGGTTTGTTTTCATCATGAACAAGATGCAATTAATATTTGAGTACATATTAAATTATGGCTATTTTCATCCCATCTGCAGATAATAGCAGATCAGTCTTGAGAGGTATTACTGAGGGAGAAATAGAACATACTTAAGAGTCAGTTTACTCTTCTGAAAGCAATAAATAATTTAATTTGGTTTATTTAAATAGTACTTAGGTGTTTTTTTTTTCTCAGCCAACCTTTCATTATGATAATGCATAGTCTGTTACATTAATTAAATGTGTCCAGAAGAGAATAGATGAATTATTTTTACACAAATGCTCATAACAAAAGAAAGCAAAGTCTCTTTATGAGCTAATGAATAGCTAGTGGGCACAAAACCAGGAAAACCTGCAAAAGTCAGACAACTGAAATTGAGAGGGAAGTGGATCACTTGAAGTCAACTTCTGAGTCACCAATGGCAGAAAATAGGATACAGGCTGTTTCTAGGGGAAATGGGCTACTAAATGCAATATTGAGATTTGAAGGCTACTACCCTGCAACACTTTCCTGTTTCTGCCTCATGGACATATTTATTCAGGAACTGCTACAATGATTGGCTAAATCATTTTATATATAAGACATTTTTTTTTTTTCCTCCCCTCCTCTGCTTGTAAGTGTGGCTAAAGTTTTCAATAGGTTCCTGGGGCAGTGGAGTTCCCTCCAGGAAGTGGGATGATAATGCAGACAGCAAGACCGAAGCACTGGTATGGGACCAAGATGACGCAGATGACATTATTTTTAGCAGGTCTCATCTATGACTTGAAGAAAGCCACCAGGTATAGCCCATCCTTCACTTTACTTCTGTTAAAAGAATTATTTCAGACATATGTAATATTTATAGAGAGGTAATACTTGGAAGACAGATTATTACTGTCTTGCAAGACAAGTAGAGGAGGATAGTGCAAATTAATTCCTAGGTTTCATTGCTGCTGACTGCATCTCAGAAGGAACACTTCAAAGGTACCATGTCAAAACGTTTTTTTCTTGTATAAAAATAAGAAACATTTTGCAAGAATGTTTCTTATCCTAATTACAAACCACTCATTTTATGATTCCTGGATGAGGTGCCGTGGGTGGGTTTTTTTATGTCTGTAAGCAAAACAGTGCTGGAATTGCACAAGGGCTTCCTTTGCCCTGGAATCAACAGCTCTTGGGAAATGCTGTATCAGAGCTGGGGCTTCAGCTTGGTACCTTCATGGTTTTGAAATGAGTGATAATCTGGTACATGCATAAGCAGCACAGAAAACCTCTGCAGCAGGGATGTTCTGGAGTAGATTTAGTTTAGGAAAGTGGTACGCTCTGTAGAGGTGAAGCAACTTTTGTATTTGCATGAACTGTGAGGGCCCTGAGGGCACTTCCAGTCCTTACTGTTCCCACCCAGCCTCTCCCAGACCCCAACCCTGCTGATGGGACCAGCCATCAGTCCCTGTACTACTGTGCTGTGGCTTTGCCTCCCTGTAGTTCTCTCGTAACTATGCCCATACCTAGCTGTGGACCTTGATGAACTGGACCTTGATCTACGAGTTGTCTTCACAGTTTGACCTTGGATCTGACTTTGTCATTATGCCAGGCCAGTCCTCAGGGAGCCACCAAGCCTTGCAGCACCGTGACATCACCCAGGAAGGTGTACACCCTACAGAGCCCTCAGCAGCAATCTGCTCCTAAGAGCTGCCCTGGAGCACCACATTGAGGCAGAGGAGCCCCCAAGTGTGCTGCTTCCAAGGTATGGTTATATAAAGCTGTCCTAGTTATGTCATTTGCATCAGACTAAAGCAGAAATGGAGCAGATGACACTAGGTTTTGTGGGACAACACTGGAAGGCTAACTTGGTGGGTAATATGTTTGTTGTGACCACAAGTAGTTTGTTTAATACAAAAATGCACATACTTCTGAGCTGGAGTCAGTTACTTCAAGAAACATCAGCAAAGGGTGCAGCTTCCATAACCCAGATGGTTTTAGCTAGGGGTAGGTGTAGGTCAAACCTCATGCAGCGTGGCAGAAGACTACTCAGATTTTACAGAGTAGTCAAACTAGGCCAGGTTCTTTCTTCTTCACGTGCACTGAGCATCAGCACACCGTGTTCAGCATGCGTACACCCGTCATGTTCCTCACACCGAGACATCTACATCTTCTCTACAGATAGCATCAGGTGGAAAGGCTTGCCTTATTCATCCAACCCCCTCTATTTCTTTGGCACCCTCAGAAGAAGGCTTTTTCATCTCCTCTCTCTGGCTGGGAGCTATGAGTGTGAACAAATTATTGAGCCATCTGAAAGCATTTGCTGATTAAACAGCCATTACTCTTCATCTTCCCACAGGCAGACACTTGGGTGAGGTTGAAGATGCTGGGCAGACCATGTCCTAATACCCATCTGTCAGGGATTATCTGTAACAGATGTCATTTTATACCTAGGCCTTAATACCTCTTTGCAGAGTGCTTTCAACTCTGGGGCAAAACTGTGACTTCTATTCCATCCATAAACATTGTCTGAAGTATACACTAAAGACCTTTGATGCCAGGCACACAGCAATCATTTCATAAACTCTAGCCACATCTATTTCAAAATGCTTTAGTCAATTAAATTATTTGCAGATCAGAACTCATATTTGAATTCCACTGCGTCATCTTTTAACTACCCTTTGAAAAAAAACAAAACACCTGTGATGGTAGCAGAAAGAAATTCTTTCAAATCCTTAGCCATCTTTTTATCTTTTCAGTTTTCCTATGGAGACTTCTAAACGACAGAGTGTAAGTCAGCTATTTTCAAATGCTGCTTGTCTTTTATCAGTTATTTGGCTCCCAAAGGGAAAAACCAGTTTGAACTATGCAATGTGTAAAATTGATTTTTAAATGCTCAGAGGGCAATTTTATCTTCTGCTGGTGAAGAACTAGGGCAATTGTGCTAATACAAAGATTGAGAATAATACAGGGGGAAAAAAATTATTATTTTCTTAGATCCTACTGCCTGTAGCCTATGATTTGTTACTTGCCCTTTCTAATTTGTGGTAATTGATTTAAATAAATTAATTCTTAAGCCAGATAATTTCCCCGAAACTAGCTAAAATCCTTTGTTATGTTTACTCAAATTCTCTCACAGGTTAAAAATAGCCATTAATGAGATGCAAACCAAGTTTAGGCCAGCATAAATAATAACAGTACTGAACATGATGTACAGGCTGCGTGTAAAATCTGGGATTAAGTAATGAATTTAAGACTATGAACTTCACAGTTTGGCTTCTTTGAGATTCTCTGCTGTTTGGTTTCAATCTATGTGGGTTTAAATTCTCCAAGCTTTGAGGTGATTTGAAAGGCTCAGAATTTCACAGCAAAATCCACATAGATTTACAGAATTATGCTAATATGTTGTTTAAATGTGAAAAGAGGGATTCTGATGTATAAGCATATTCAGTCCCAGTCTGAACTAACCACCATGCCTCTCTTTGGGTGTACATGAGTGTGAGTCTCAAGACCTTTGAGAAACAAATCACAGCAACAAGGAATGTTATGGAATATAGCTGCATCTTTTTTGGCCACCCACAGACCATAGAACACTATTTCAGTCTCCATCATTTCCCCAGTCAGATTTTCAGATTACAAAGCAGAGTGATAAATGACACATTGTTTTATGTAAGTGTGCCAGCAACTGGCAAATCAAGTTGCTTTTTGGGTGTTGGCTTTTTTTTTGATACTTAGCTTAGACTAATTGTGAAGGAAAAGAGGGAATATGTTCATAGACTTCTCTGGACTTGGTTGTGTGGATTACTACCAGTCTGTGAATGGAAATTAAAACCAGTACAAAGTTATCAGAAATTGGGAATGTGCTTTCGTTTGTAAGTCGGCACAGGGAGTACCAAGGTCCTTATACATGACTTTGTGACACCTGTCCTTGAGAGACTTACACTTGCTATTCTGATTGCTACCTTTTCCAAAAATGCTGATGTCTTAAAGTTGATAAGGAATGAGGTTCCATCAAGGAAAGAATAGGTAGTAGTGGAGAGCCATAATGTGCTTCTAGAGGCACTTGGATGTGCTGCAAGAGTGGAAAGCCCACTGTTGCACTGATGCTGGATAAAAAGGCTTTCCCCTCTGCTTCCCAAAGCATCTCTAACTCTTTCTTATATAGTCATCTTAACTGTCCACTGCTACTTGTAATTTCTTTCCCCATGCACTTTTTCAAAGCTTCAGTCTCTGCTTTTCATTTCCCAGCACCTTCCCAGTGAACCTTAAGTTGTGACAGGCATACACACCGGTGTTTGGCTGCCAAATGTCAGAATCGCTGTCCACAATCTAAGTGAACTACAACTAGAAAAACAGAGATTGGGTGCTGTAATAATTTTGCTAAGTGAAGACAAATGACCTCTTGCAGATAGATAGTCAATACAGCTTTAAAAAGGATGTCACTCGCTTTCTTGTTGGGTGACATTCTTCCTTTCGTCCCCATCGGTTTTTTTAAGCGCTGCCATTTCATCTTTGTGCTTAGCCTCCGTTTCTTCCATTTTTAACACTCTTCCTCTGTCACTTTATCCTTCTTGGTGACTTGCATGGTGCCAGCCTGGTGAAGCTGCAGAACCTACAACAGAAATCAACCAAGCACCAGCTTATTACATGAAATTTCTTAATTAGCGTGGCCCACACTACACAAAAGCAATTCTGGCTCACACCCTCTGCCTCTCAGTGTTGATTCATATTCTGACTACGTCCTGAGCTTACCTGAAATATGATTTCTGTATACGTAAGAATCCTACGTTGTGGTTGTGCTGCCTGAAGCAATAATGCAACACAAAACTAACCTCGTTGTGTCTAAAACTGGCAATCACACTTATTTCATACAACCACATGGCACCAGTTGGATAATGATTAAAAAAATACTGCACACTTTTTAGTAGAGTTAACCTTTAGTATAGTCTTACCACTAATGAATTTTCTAACACACATATTCTAATAAATGTAGGAATAGTTTCAAAGATCCTGCAATTAGTTAATTATAACTTCCTCTTGTGGAAATTGAACTTACAAAAAAAAGAGATGGCATTCCTACACGTAGGGGGAACATAATATATACCAATTAATCTGTACTCAGTTTAAGAGTAGTATGTGAAGGTGGCTTCAGTACTGGAAGCAGATTGTCCCTTTCTGAACTTGAGAGTGGGATTTGCTCTAGTCAGGGTAGTTAAAAGGCCCTAGAAGTTTGTTTATTTCCACTTCGTTTAAAAACTGGTGTTGAGATTGTCATTCTGAGTGTTGTTCTCGGCAGGGGATGAGAAAGAAGTTCTGTTTTACAGTTCTGTTTTACTTCTATTTGACTTTGAATAGTTTTTAGTTCATTACATTTCACTTATTTCATATCTCAGACATATTTGAATCATCCTGGTCCTAATATACGTATAGTTGTAGTAATTTTTCACTCTTGGCAGAAGAATGTCAGTTCAAACCATTCAATCTTCCAGGGGAACCACAACAGGACAGGCATCTTGACTAGTGCTACTACGAGATAATGGTTCAGCACGAGACTTCATAGTTAGATATTAGTTGGACTTGATCTTGATGGTCTTTTCCAGCCAAAATGATTCTATGATTCTATCAAGCACTGTTAACACCAATCAAGAAACAGGGAAAAATAAGGATCTGCATCTTTAGAGCAGAACTCAAGTACAAATCTGTGCAATTAGGCATGACATTTACCACTCGGTATTCTTATGCATTTATCAGCTCATCACTTTTCAGAGCACCTCGACTATCTTTGCATGAAGTCATCTTTGAAAATCCTTATCCCTCGTAATGGCTCATTGCACCGTAATGAAGTAAATATTTATAAAACGAATTCATAAGGCACAGAAAGACCTTTGTTTGCACCAGCTTGGTGGAAGAAAACCCCTGAAGCCGTAAGACACACGTGAAAATCACTTTGCATTACAAGAAGCCTAAATGAATTGAGAGGAAAAGGGCTGGCAAAGAAGCTACAGAAAAGTAAAGCTCAATCTCCTCTTACCCTTTTAATTTGGAGCCTCCGCTCTGACATCCTTAGCTTTACCACATTAACACATTACCAGGAGCTCCAGCGGACGCGGCTGCGGCCACGGCTGCTCCTCCCACCCCAGTCTAGCTGGAGCCCCACGACGAGCAGCTCTGCCCCAAAACGAGATGGGGGCTCTGCCGCAACAGCTTGGGGATCCGCAGCTCCGCTGAGCGGCGGCCGAACCCGGCTCCGGGTGCCCGCCCCTGGGGAGCGGGGTGCTGCGGGGCGGCTCCGTGGGCGGCTCTCCCCAAGCTCCCCCCAAGCTCCCCCGTGCTCTGCGTTAATTCTCCGCGAAGTCTGCGGGGGAGAAGGAGGCGGGTCGGTGCCTGGTGGCCCCCGACCCGAGGAGGGGAGCCGAGAGGAGGCTCCGGGTCCCCCCACAGCGGCCATCTCACACGAACCTGTGCAGACAGGCTTCTTGTATGTCTTTTATGTATACATATATATGTACATACACACACACACGTGTGGATGTGTGTGTATCTCGCCACTCGGTCACGATATACACCCCCTTCGGAGCTGCCCGACGGGGAATGATCAGCAGCAAAGTGCCGAGTGCGAGAGGCACGGATGTGCGGAGGAGGAAAGGGACCATGCAAGGGCTTTAGAGGGGAGTATCCTCGCAGACTTGCCAAGTTTAATGCCCAATCTTTGCACGAGGCATCCCGGGAGAGCGGGGCTCACTGTACTCCGGTGAGGGACCAAGCGCCTGGGTTAGGGGCTGGGAGACACGAGAACGGTCGTTGCCATCCTGGCGAGAAGTGATAAAACCGGCACAAATTCCTGCCCAACATGGGGGTCGATGTATGTTCTCTCTGTCGAACTGTCGGTCTAGACCCACTCACGCAGCCGGGAGAAACGGCAGCCGCGGAAACTCGCAGCGGAGGCTCACTGAGGCAGGCGAGCGGGCTGGACAACTTTCCCGTCTGGGCATGGGGGTGCGCCGGCAGCCGCAGCTGCACAGCACCGGGGAAGGCTCCGCGGGCTGCAAGCTAACCGGCTGCCCGGTCGGCCAGCATCAGCGACGCCGGTGCTTGGAGTGCTGTCCCAGCACACCGACGGTCTCCGGCTGCCGCGGCGGGACAGGCTTCGACAAACCCAGCTGTGTTCCCCCGGGAGGCGGCCCCCAGAGCGGCGCTCCGCCTAAGCGCTTGCTCGCCCCACTCCGCCACGGGGGCCGGCCCGGGGGAGGGCTGCGCGTCACTGGTTCTGGTGGCGCTGGCAGCGGGGCGGCGTTACGGAGCGCCCCGGGAATCAGCGGACGGGGTGTGGGGGGGTGTCCCGGGCGGGGCCGGCATCGCCGCGGCTGGCTGCGGCCGCGGTGGCGGCGCCGCGCCGCCTCACCTCCCCTCGCCTTGCCTGGCCGCTCTCCGCCGCGGAGGGGCGGCGCTGCCTCTCCGCACTCCCCCTCCCGGCGCCCCCGCTCCGACTCCGAGAAGGGCGCGGGGAGCCCCCCACGCTCCCCCTCGGCGCGGCGGCGGAGTTTGAGCCGGCGGCGGCTCGGGTGCGATGCCGTGTTAGCCGGCGGCCCGCCCCCCGAGGTAGCGCCGGCGGAAAGGGGTGCGAGTTGCCGGGGCTGTGTCTTGGCACCATGGGCACCGGGCTGGGGGTCGCGGCGGGTGGGCTCCCTGCGCGTTCCGGCTGAGCCCAGGGATGTGCCGGCGCCCTGTGGAAATATTCTGGGAATAGCGCGGAGCGGTCCGAGGAGGACGAGCGGCACAGCGATTCACCAGCTGAGAGGAGGTCGCCCGGTGGTGCTGTACAGGCAAGTGAGTGCTGCTTTTCTCCTGCCTTTTCGCTGCGTTACCTTCGTCTCCAATGACTTTTTTTTTTTAAAGCTGTTACTCGTCCGCTCCCGGTTTTCAGCGGCGGGTTTCAGGCGTTTGGGTGCGGGGGGTTTGTGGCCGGGCTTGCCGGGGAGCCCTGCTCTAACTCTGCCGGAGTCCGCCGCGGGCATCCCACCGGTGCGGCGCTCCGCTGTGGCAGCCCGGCAGAAGGCTCCGTGTCCCGGTGCTTCCACTGCTGCAGCTGTACGAGATGATGCCTTCTTACAGCGTTAATGTAAAATGCTTTTGCCTTTGTGCTGAGCTGTAACTACATAGTGGGAGTCTCTTAATTGCTTTCCATCAGTGCTTCTCGTTAGAGGCAGGGTGCATGTTAAGCATTCCAGACCCACGTAAGATGGTGAACCCAGAGTTTTGTTTTTTTAACTTTATTGTGCCTTACCTGGTGATTTTCTTTTGAGATGTTCCTATTGTGAGGATATGGTTTGCCCAGCCTTGTTTGTTTGCTTACTTTTTAGCCTGTAGATATTTATTGCTATACTTGACGTTGTTAGGAGACAAAAAGTTGGCTGTAATTTATTTCAATATACGGAGCACAGGTTGCAGGCAGGGGACTAATTCTGCTTTTGGAGGAGCTCCACTTCAAAGGAGGAGGCCCATGGGGCTCTAATCTCTTGCTAAAAACTCAGAGCAGAGCTGTCACACTGCAAAGACTGAATTCTCCTGTTCACCTTTCAGCACTGATAACGAATAAGCTAAGCAGCCTGCCTTCCCCTATCTATGAAACACCTGTCTCTGAAATGCAGGGGATAGAGATGTGAATTCTGGGCAGGTTTGGGAGAAGATAGAACTTCAGACAGTGTTTAATTAAGTTTGCTCTTATTGATTTCCTTGGTGTCTTCTATGTGCCTGAAAGCTACAATCTTTTACAGTGACCTTGATGTACGTTCTGTTCTAACATGAGAGCGCCACAGAATAAAACCATTTACACAGATTTATTGCTAAGCTCTGACGTTTTACTAAGAGCTCAGTCCCAGTTAATGTGGTAGTTTCAGCAGGGGCACTGGGCATGGTAAATGTGTAGGAAATAACTTGGGGAGATAACTTGATGAAAGTGTAAGTTGCCATGTTGGAAGCATATGCTCCTGCTGAAATGCCACTGCGTGAAATACTTGTTGAGTTTGGAATATTTCATTTTCTAATCAGTGAGATCTCTGATCTGAGGGTGTGTGTGTGAGGCAATCTCACAGCTTCCCAGGTTAATGTGCTTTGATTTGTCAGCAGCAAGAGATCTCTTTATGCTCTGAAATACACATTTGTACATAGACACAGTATTGACATAATAAGATTAAAAGATGTTTGGATGTTAGTATGGTGAGCCTGTAACTAAGTCAGGTTTGTAGCAGAAAGATAAAGTAAGCCTTTCCTGTGATGGTGGATGGAGATCACTGTGGGTGAACTGGCTGAGGGGACTGACGTTTGCTTCAGTGCAGTTTTTGGGGAACGTTCATGTGCTTCGTATTTCTGATTCCCTGAAGATACTATGAAACACAGTTAAGTGATGCTAGACAGTGGGATGCAGACCTATCCGTTACTTAAAACACTCAGCTGCTTCTGTGCTATGTAAAAAAGTACAGTGTTTAGCAAAGTCTGCCTATGGTTTTACTCTAGTAGTTCCTTCCTCTGTTGCAGAGTGGCAGGCTTTCACTAGGCATGTGCAGTGGAGATCATAAAACACTGAAGCATGCACTGATCTGGAATTCATTTGGGTTATATATTACATTTGAGGTTTCCACAATTAGTGTAAGTAGCTGCTTATACCTGGTGGTATAAATAAATAGGATCTAAAAATTGTATCAGCTTTGTCACTTCCAATGTATGTTACAGAGCCCTTTTCTTCCTTTCCTTTTTAGTCCTTCAGACTAATCTAATGCTATACTCACTCTTTGCCTGGGGAAGAAGAAAACATAATTTAATGATGTATCATTTGGCTTTTGCAGTACCTTGTCCCATAGCTATGAGATAATCTAATGAAGATCCCCATCACTGAATTAAAGAACATGGTGCTCTAGACTTTCACTTACAGATAGGTTTTCACTCTGTTATGTGGCTGAAGAACAGACTTTTCATAGGCTCTGATAGAAAAAAAAGCAAACTAAACCAAAACACCTGAAACACATTTCTTTTTCTGTTTGAAGGCACAACCTGAGGTCTTTAAGGATATAATTAAAAACACCAACTTCTAAGGTATTAATCAAGCTCCTTTATCTTCACACATTTTCTTTTATTTTCACATTGTTTTCTTGTCTTTTGCTTGGTACTCGCCTTATACTTCAAAAAGTCTTTTAAAATGTGTGTAGTTCTTAGTTTTAGAAATTCAGGAGTGGCCAGCATAAGGCAAATCTAGTGTCCTCTTTTAATGTTCTATGTCCCAGTTTGCTGATATGTTTTGAATTGGAGATTTCCAAAGTACACTTTTTTCCCCCAGCTTTATAGCATGCCCTTTTGTTTTACTACTAGGCAAATTTCATTAATGGAGAAGAGGTTGACTGGATTCAGAAATTTCAGGGCAAGCTCAAAGATTACATTTCTGTTTTGATTTATTTTTTTTTCATGTTTGCTCAGGCATGCTGTTTGGCCTTGCAAGGTATAACTTTTATGAACTGACAGAAAGACCTGTAATGAAAATTAAACATACCAACAGTTAAGCATGGCTTTTCTAAGTCAGCCTAACTCATTTGAGTGTCATTTGTATTTATTCATCTTAAATATTTAAAACAAGCAAACAAACAGCAGCTATAATCTTATCTCAGTTCTTCCCTCTGAGGTGATCATAAAGTACCATTTCTTCAAGCTTGTGATTTAACACTGGTCCTTGTGCCTGAGCTGCTAGGAAAACTGTGATACTGTCAGTCTGTCTTACTGGTAGTTGTGGCCAGGTCGGCTTGCATGCAATGTTAAAAAGGGAAAGGCTTGTAGTGAATGTAAGAAATGTCAGATAGGTTTAATGTGTAGTCTTTCTTGGCCAATCTCATGCCTGCCTTTTCTGTTCAGGTTTCTAGGGAGAGGACTGAATGTGGGTGGGTTGAATCCAAATGTTAGTCTGCTGCATCAGTGTGTACCTCTGGCAGTATGCTATGACCTTGGCTCAGCATAGTTACCTTTTGTATTTGCCCTGAGTTTTACTTACGGTAACTGTAAGAGTCAGAAAGCCTTACTGTCATCGTGGCCAAGCTAAATAGTCTGCATTCCTCTTGCAGATCAGAGGAAGGACAGAGAGCATACAGTAAAAAAGCCCAAAAGATGGAAGCTCTAATCAACACCAGGAAATGCAGTGGAGACACAGCCAGTGAGGTTGATGTGTATATCCAGTTATCCAAGGGAGAAAATACCTTGAGAGACAGAGTAAATAGGTGATGTGTCTATTCATTATGGAGGTGAAGAACTACATGATACAGAAACAAAGATTTTTCCCACTGCCCACTTTGGACGTGGCTGTCACTGTCATTTGGAATGTGGAGCTTTATCTTCAGTACTTAGCTCAAGTTGGCCAAAGAAAGTGGAACACTTAGTGGTGTGATGAGTCTGGAGATGCAGGAGCCAAGGGCAGGGTTGTTTCCTGGGAACTTGCTCTCTTCAGTTTATTAAAGTAATGAGTAGGGAGAAACTCATCCAGAAAAGTGTTTGGGATGAGATTAATTTCGTGACATGTTCTCCAGCTTACTTTGGGAAGTGTTGGACAAAACCCTGAAAATTCTTCATCGTGATACTGATGAGAGAGTAACAGTAGAATTGAGTTATGGATGTGTCATTGTTCTAAGAGATGGGATTGGGGTTTTGCACATGAGGCAAAAAGCATGGTTAAATGATGCTGCTGGAGAAGGTTTGCTGTGCCACTCGGGTATTCAGAATGACTTCAGCGATAAGGCATGGACAGTTTGATGAAGGCTGTCTTCCACAGTCAAAAGTAGAAGGTCTTCCATGCCAGGAGCTGAATGAAGCTGTGCAGTCTTAGCCTGAGGGTGGAAGTGGATGTTCCTGGAGTGGAACAAGCCCTGGAGCAGAGTGAGAGTCCACACTGGTGCTCACTGAAATTCCCCTGTGAGATGTGGCTGAGGCAAAGGCACTGCTGTTTTACTGTGTTAATACTGGCACTGACACGGAGTCTGGGAAGGAACTCAGGGCTTCAGAGATGCCGTGAGAGGGATCGATTGCTGGCTGAACTGATTATTCTGCAGATAGTTATCATCTAGCATCTCAAGAGTGTTGGATTTAATTTTTTAATTTCCCCCCCCTTTGAAGCATTTGTTACTTGCTGCTAGATTTGGATGTTCCTTCCCTGCTCGGGTGAGATTTTGGGTTCAAAGGTGTGCTTTTAAAGCTGATGACATCAAGCACTTCTGAAGCATTCATTGCTTGGAGCTTCTGGGATAATTTTATCAGGAGACGAGCAGTTTATTAATTGGATTACTCTAAAGTTTGGATTTATTATATGTCTTCTTCAGGCTCAATGTATTTTATCAAACAGTGGGCAGAGTACTGGCTTTATTGCTAAAGATGTTAGAAGTAGCTCTTTAACTAGATTTTATGTTGCTTTTGGTCAAATTATTTCAATTGACTTATACTTACCTATGAGCAAAGGCTGTTCAAGTAAAGCAAAACTCCTGCCTTTCCCAACTTCACCTAGTTTACTGAATTTATATAAAAGAATGTGGTTATCTGTAAAGAGGTAAGAATGGAGATGCTGTTGATGACACAAATTTTTCTTCCTCCTTCTGTCAAAAGCTAAAGGGGAACTTGAAATAGTCCTATACAGATGACAGAATCTGATGAGCGACAGTAATCTTACTCTCTGATTCTTTCTTGGTGTAAAGATTATTTGGCTATTTGATTTCAACAGGTATAGCACTAAGTTCTTGGAAATATATTCCCAGCTTGGTATTCCTATGTAGCATAGTTTAATATTTGTCATAATACACAGCATTGATCCAACCTTGGTGATTCTTAAGTACAGAATTGTTTCTGAAATTCTTTTAGTGAAATGCTTTGCTATTTCAAAACGTATCTTCATTCAAAAATAGGTGAGAGAGCTTTTTCTAGTCTCTCCACATGGCAAAATGTTGTGATTGACTATTTTAACAGTTGTGAATAATGAACTGTACGTTTCAGCCTCTGCAACACAAATGGACATTGATTTTCTCTGGCTTGCTTTTGACCCGTAAAGAAGTAAAGCAATTAGAATTATGTTTGTAGGAGAACTCTCTTCTCTCTCTCTCCCCTGTAATTTTCTAGATATTATAAGGAGCCTTTGAGAACTGATCCACATTAATGTGATCAGTTTTTCATGTGAAAACGAAGGGCAAAATCTTAGTCGCCGCAGATGTCGTGCAGTTCTGGGTTTGATCACACACAGCTGTCTGCCTGCATCCTTTACCCCTTGGTGTCGCAGCTGTATGTCCTGAATGCAACAGAATTCACACATGGTTCTTTGCAGAACTGTTTTAATCAGTTATTGAATAACAAACATTTCTGTGGCAGTGTAAGAGTTTGGTGCATTCAGAGCAGTTGTCATGTAACAAAACACACACTGATGCAAGCACAGAGCTCTTCACTGAAGACAGATTGTGAGTGAAAATCAGCAGCAGACCTGTGTCTCTGTGGCTTTACATTTGGAATGCTTTCCTTCCCATCCTGTGGGTTATGTGGTTTTGATTTTTATGAAACAGCTTTATGAGCACAGAATGCAATATACAACAGAAAGTAGTATTTTCAGAACCGGCATTAGGCTTTAATAAGAGAGAGGAATGGATGTAAAAGCAAAGTGGGGTTAGGGCTCCGAGGAGCTGGAGCAGTTAGCACGTTATGAATGGGGAATGATTGGCCACTGCCAGGGGTGCAGTTAGTGGCAGGGCTCCCTGTCCGCAAACTAAGCAACTCTGTTAATGTAAGTGCAAAAATAGCTGCTCTGTTGCTTTCTCAGCTGAAGGGAAAACTTCTCAGTCAAATGCAGTGACATCCGTGAAGGAATTTTACTGGAGGAAGCCTGCAATAACTGTGCCAGACGCTTCCAAGCAAAGGGTGTAGAGAACTCATGATAACATCTGATGACTATTACCTGTCATTTTTATCTCTCTCTGAGCTTAGGAAGGGCTTCAGATAAATGTGTTTCAGATAAATGAATGCACAAGTAGAGAATTTTTTCTCTATGTTCTTAAAGATAGTTAATTTTTAAACATCTGTAGTAATGGTTCATCATATGCTGCTTTATACAACTTCCTGTCTCTTACTACCTCTTTTTTATCCTCTTCATAATGGTACTACAATGTTTTTTTTTTAAAATGAAAATCTCAATGTCCATCCCAGTCATTCTTTCTTTTACCCATGTAGTACAGTTTGCATCCTGTTGAGTCCAAAGGAGGGCCACGAAGATGATCCAAGCTCTGGAGTATCTCTGCTACGAGGATAGGCTGAGGGAGCTGGGGTGGTTCAGCTTGGAGGAGACACCAGGGGTCCTTATAGCTGCCTTCCAGTACCTGAAGGGATCCTACAGGAGGGCTGGAGAGGGAATTTTTCATAGGAGTGTCTAGACATAGGACAAGAGGGAATGGTTTTAATCTGAGGGAGAGTAGCATTAGACTGGATTTTAGGAAGGGAGGAAGTTCTTCAGTACGAGGATGGTGAGACTCTGGAGTAGGTTGCCCTGGGGGGTTGTGGATGCCTCCACCCTGGAGGTGTACAGGGTCGGGTTGGATGAGTTTTTGAGCAGCTGAGTCTAGCTGAAAGGCATCCCTGCTCATAGGTTCTCCCTTTTTGCTCTGCCCTGCATGTGTGTACCTGTATCTGTGGCTTAGGATAAATGCTGTAATAAATTTGGCCTCATGCACACATGTGTTCTTATAACAGACTTTACAGTGCTCAGAAGTCTGTGGAGGCTGAAGTGGAGTTACTGATCTCATTTCTCAATTCCAATTTCCTTAGGAAAATTGTCTGAGCACCTTCCCTTCCAGCAAGTGAGCTGAAAAAAATAGCTGGAACTACCTCTACAGGCAACTGTAAAAGTGTAAAATTAAAACAGTGAGCTTGCTAAATGCTAATTCTGCCTCAGAGAATGTAAATGAGGAGGCTGCTTTCATGGATCAAGCGTCAATATTGCTCCAGTTACAATGCGATACACAAGATAAACTTACATTCTTCATTTTATGGCAAGCAGAATTGCCTTTTCTGGGTGGTGAGAAGTATTTTAGATCTTCCTGCATATAGACTCTCTCTGCAGGCATTTAAAGTGCTGGAAAAACCCAGCACAAAAGCTCACAAAAACCCATGCAGTACTTTGAAGTTTTGCAATTACAGCTAAGTGTCACTTTCTGCAGGTTTATGGCATGTAAATAGCTGGAGATGGAACTGCAGGGAAAGCTAGTCCCTTATTTTTCAAAATACCCAAGCATAGTAGTAACCTGTGTTTAGGAGTGTATATAGTGTCCTGCTGTGTGTTCAAACCCTGTGCTTTTGCCTGGAACACCCATCTGTTTGTTCTTCAAAGCTTTTTGTTAGCTTAAAAAGAGAGTATAATTACATAAATACCATCTCTTATTTGAAAGAATTTCTTATTTATTTATTTTTAACACCATCCATCTGAAATGCACTCTGGTATTTTGAAATTATGTCAACCCACCTGCAAACATGCCTTTAAGTACCACAGAGTAATGCTAGATGTCAGAACTGTGGTCTCTTACACAAGCCAATTGTTTTCACAGTGATGGGGCACCTTGGGGATGCAGAGAAAGGGCAGTGTTTGAGCTTTGAGTTTTTCAGCTGTGCAAAAAATCCAGCATAAGGAGTGCACATGTGAGATGCCTTGGACTGGGGATAACTACATATCAGTAACACCTGTCTATGCAGCCTTTGATTTAGGATGAGGGTCCCTCAGGACATCTGCCAATCAGATTTCCAGGGTGATATTTGAAATTCTGAAATAAAGGGAAGTGAAAATCAATACAAATGTAATTTGTAACAAAATAATTACTGTAGGCAGTGCAATATGCAACCATATGCTGGTTTGGGAAACTGGTACAACCAGGTTCTTCTTCCTAAGCATTCAGAGAGGCCTAGACATGGTATACTGATTATTGCTACTTCATAGATCATAGAATGGTTTCGGTTGGAAGCAACCTTAAAGGTTATCTAGTTCCAAGCCCCCTGCCATGGGCAGGGATACCTTCTGCCAGCCCAGGTTGCTCAAGGTGTTGCTGCTCATAATCAGAAAGCTCCTCAGTCCTGTCCTGCTGGAAAGGAGACGCACTGTGTTGCTCTTTGTGTAGAGAACTGGTTCTTAGGGTAATCCTCATGGCACTTGTACTGCTGATTACCCTGGAAGCCTGGATGTGCTTGCTTGGAGCAAGAGTGCAGGTGTTTTGTAAGAGCATGACAGGCATGATGTGTGACTGAATTAGTTCTTTCTTCCTTGACCACAGAGAGGATGTTCTTCTACCTTGAGCTCAGTTTTCATCAGTCTGGGAAGCTTTTGATTTACTGAAATATGCCAGGCACCTTCCCAAGTGTGAAATGATTTATATGGCGGTCCTTTCCATGTGAATAACTGCCTGGTGTCTGGGGCCTCGCTGGAGTGCTCCTGTTAAATGAAGATAGAAGATTAATATTGAGGATTTCTGGGGTGGCACCCTTTTTATTTACAAAAAATCAGACCTAATATTGCTGTGACAGATCAGTGAACGTGCTGCAGATAGTTGCTTGTGGCAAAAAAAAACATCTTTGGGGGAAGTGTTGTGCCTCATAGAGCTTGGGCTCTTTCTTCTTGCAACCACATGATGTCTCTTCCTGTCTCCCATCTTGCATGTTGTCACCTATCAGGTCTTTAGCAACAGCATTTGCAGTCGGTCAGCACCAGGAAGGCCATGCATTGAGTTCTTTTGGGCTATGTTCTTGGGCAGTAGCCTACAGGAGACCAGGTAATTAGCCATGCATTGAGTTCTTTTGGGCCATGTTCTTGGGCAGTAGCCTACAGGAGAGCAGATAATTAGTCATGGTTATTTATGAGATTCATAGTGCTGAGACTTCTTGATGGAAACTGGTAGGATCTTCAGCATAATAATGATGCAGTGATATAAAAGTGTGGAATTCCAAGAAGAAATGGTAAATGGGGAGCATTTCTTTGTTGTTCATGCATACAGCAGCAAGTGTAGATGGCTTCTCTTTAAGGCACAAGATGCCATCATGAGAGAAGTAACAGTGACCTGAGTTACAAAGGCTGTTGTTAATTCATCTGTAACACTTGAGGTATATCGTTCATTTCTGGTTACACATACATATAAATACACAGAGAATATATTTCCCTTAAGTTACCATAAGGTTTAATTTTTGGTTTTCAGCCAACTTTTCCCTGAGGGAACGAACAGCTCATTTTAATATTTCTGAGGATGTTCCTTAGTTAGAGCTTCATATTTATGATTTCCCCTTCACAGTGTTTCTGTTCTGTCCTTTACAGATTCATCATATGGCAGTATATATTTCCAACATATATGTGTTTGTAATAGATAAATGTCTATCTGTGTGTTAAATATGATACACTAAGGGCATGTCAGCCCTCATAGCCCTGAAATTTGGAAATGTATAATAATAACCCATTTTTGATGGTGACAAGGGCTGTGTTACAAGGTTGGATGTCATTGTGCATGTCAATCTTTTACACCTACGTGAAATACACAACAGCCTGTGCATGTACAGGGATTGAGCCTCTTTCAGGTAATCTTTCTTACACCCTCCTCAAATCTATTCAGAATCACAGGTGAGGATCGTCCTCCTGGCCTGTTAAATCTTCTCTTTATATGCCTCTGCTGGTTCCTCCTTCCTTGCCTCAAGCTGAAGCTCTCTTTGTTTTCAGGGGTTTTACTTAGTAAAGCCAAGCATTGGGTGCTGTATTTAGCAGCTCACTGAGATTTTTATTCTTATCACTGGTTCAGCACTGGATTTCTTCTTCTGGTCTTTTGAACTTCCATGGTATGTATTTTTCTATTCCATATGAATGTAAAAATGCTCTACTTGAAAATCTACTTTTATAATATTGAGTGGCAGACTTCTACTAGGATACTTGCAGATGCTTTCCATCTGGAAATGATTTCAAGCTTAAACAAGAGGGGTTTTTTGGTGCTTCATTTTAAACAGTTCCTATGAGTAGTTTTATATAATTCAGTGGGATCTTAAAGATTAATTTTTGATCAACTGAAATGTTCACCTTTTGTTCATTTTTGTCTTACAAATCCAATAGCCTACTTAACATGTCTACTGTTGTGTATTAAAACATCCTGGCACAGAGTAGGAAAACAATATTTCTTGTTTCAATAACTATGCTTGACTAATTTAAAACTATTTAATATACATTTATTCAGTGAAATCACAGATGCTTGATGTGAATGTCTTTGGACATCTGCCTTTAGGCAGTACATACCAGATGAGGGCAGATTACCTGGAAATTTCCTTTTAGCTTCATAGAACATCCCTCTTTTGTTTGTGGGTGAGTCTTCAGCATTTAATGGTGGTTAGTGTGAGATTCCTTGTATTTAAACCAATTTCCATTTGCTCAGTAACGGAAAATTCAGTGTGCTGGTGTCAGGAGTTGAGTTTAAAACGCCAGAAGAGAATTTAAGAACAAGCAGCTTCAATAAGTGAAATTGGACATACCAGTTTGAATGTACAGTGAACTAAAAAAACAGGAGTAAGTGAAGAGAAATTTTACTGTTGAATCAAGACTGTGATGATGTAAAGTGTGTGGGGGGACCCAAAAATAAGATGTGGATCCTGGTGTGTGTTGCAGTGGCTCCTGCCCGAGTCCCCATCACGCTCAGGAAATGTTGGGATGGGCAATGAGCAGTCAAGTGGGCAGTGTTGAATGGCCACATTGCTGACCTGGGCTCCTCCCTTTGAAACAGATCTTGCTCTTTTTCTTACGCTGCATATTATTTTCCTCACAGTTGATAAACAAAAAAATGACATAGCAAATGAGCATAGTGCTGGAGGAAGGACTATGAGTGGTTGAGGTGCCTTAATTGGATGGGTTTTGTGGGCTGATAAGAAGCTGTGTGAACAACCCATAGTTAGATTGGTCTGTTTGGATTTTATTTTTATTTTTTTTCCAACTTTTCTGGTTGGTGGAATTTTACTGCAAGCTTTCCTGTGTAATAATTTTTGTTACTGAAGTTTAAGGCTATTTCAAAACTGTAATCTTCCCTTTAAACCTACTTAACTGCAGCTTGGCAGTATCAAGTGTACTGAGTAGAGCAGGGTCTCAACAGTGAACTGGAATTTCTGTATGGGATTTACTCTGGCATTACCACATAGACTTGAGCAAGTTGCATGAATTTCTTTTGACTCCTTTATCCCATTTAGCTTGAATTCATCCTCCGTGGACACACTGATTAGTACATTGAGACTTCGTTAATGAGTGGTTACATAAAGGTTTATTTCCAGTAGTTAGAGATTGTGGAGGCAAAGAGTGTGTTAGATATTGATTTACATGCAATTTTGGGTTCTCAGAGTATTTTGTGTGATCTAGTAGCAAATCTCTGTATACTTGGAATCAGTGCTTTCTCTGAAGTGTTATTACCTTTTAGGAGAACATTATGCAAACCTGTTACAGAAGCATTTAAAATGGATTTGTCTAGATCTACTCTTGACATAAATTAAATTTGATATGAAGTCACATTTGCTTCTTTTCCAGTCTCTGGAGGGTTTGGGATATACATACAAGCACTTGGAGGAGTCTGTCTGTGTGCATTTTGTCTGTGAACAGAGCCACAACTGCTAAATAAATGCATTCTTTTTCTGCTACAGCCCTGGAAGAATCAGACTCCTATTTAGAGAGCTAGAAATTCTCAAAGTAGATTTAAATTTGTTTGCAGCTAAAATAACAGCTGAACATATGGGACAGGAACCTGTGCTTCTGGGTACAATGCAGCAGTTCTGACTTAAAAAAAAAGTTCCTTTTCCTATGTTAAGATTTAGTTTCTAAATTACTGTAATTCTAATCTGGATATGGGTTTGATGTAATGCTACGTTATTCTTGTTACAGGAAAGAACTAAGATAAAACTCAAATTATAAGAGGAATTTGAATGAAAGTGGAGAAATAGCACTTGTTTTGACTGGCTTCATCTTAGGCTAAGCATTAACAGTTACTCTGACAGTGTTTCTAGCTGGCTTCAGCCTTGCTGTAGCCAGATTTATAATGGCACAGATCTCTGTCTTTAGCATGGGCCAACACATTGACTTCCAGATCAAAATACTTACCAAATATTCATGTTCTGGCAAGACCTCTAACATATTATGCATATGCATATAGAATGGATGACAACAGTGTAAGTAGCATGGTAGTAACAGTGCAATTGAGTTGTCCCCTTTAAAAGGAGAGAGAACTGTCCCATGGAGATCCCCTCTCTCCCACAGCACCTTGTTGTCAGTGGCTCATTCTGCAGGGTGGATCAGCAAGCAGGTGTATTAGTTGCTGGTGTGAGACATTAAACCACTTACAACTTCTGCTTTGCTGTCGTTGCACACGATATGTCCTCATTAGCAAAGATTTCTAGTGCCATTGCCTTCATCTTCCACAGCTGTCTTGTTATCATAAGGTAACAACTGTAGCTGATATTCAGATTTCCTCACCATTAGGGCCCTGCTTTGCTTAATAGGAAGTTATTGTTTCAATACAGTGTTCTGGCATAGCACTGGGATTATGCAGTGTTTTCACTTTAAATTGGATAATCTAGTCTGGCCTTGCATGTATTACGTTTATGTAAATAGCTCTGTGGTCCCACCACTGTAGGACCTGGGTTCCTCCACAGCAGTTAATAATTCTGCAAGCAGTGCTTGCATTTGTCTTTACTTATTTTGAAGCAATAGGTTATCTGTCAAGAATAAAAGCTCACATCCCTGGCGGATGTGTTATCTGCCAGTGGGATTAATTGTTTTATCCAGCTGTGTGTTTGCACACAACCCTAAGGAACTTTTATTGCCAGTAACTCTCCCTCTATGACCCATTTTGCTGCAATTGAGTATGGGGAAGAGACTGCAAACTCATAAAGGCTTTTGGAGATGTTCAGACATGCAGTTATTTATCACCCATTCACCCTTGGGTGGGGATATACATGCAGCATAATAACACAAACTTCATTATCTTTTAGGCAATCACATGAAAAAATGATGCCAACTGTGCCAGCATGTCCTTTGGTTTTCTGTCACTTGTTGCTCTCTGGATGTTTTGCATACTGTGTTGTATTTCACAGTGCGTTTATAGAGAATGTATCGTGAGTCCTAGTTAAAGTTTACTGTGGCCAAATTTGTGATCACGATACAACTGAGGAATGCAGTTTATTAACATAGTTGGGGATGTGAGACCTAGGATTCCATTAATTTGTCTGAGTGTTTTTTAAATTATGGCTGGGGGACTGTGGAATTTACTTCAGTGTAGCACAAATGGGCTAAGAGAAGCTGTGATCAGTGGCAGTAGGCAATTTGAAAAGAAACTGTATGGATGAAAGGCTAAAAAGCTTCTGCCATATAATTCTGGGCTCAGTAGTTCATCGTTACCCAATAGCAAAGATTAAAGCAGTTCACAGCTTAGAGGCTGTAAACCAAAACCTGTCCAAGCAAGGCACAGGAGAGCCCTAAAACCTGATGAAAATGCACGAGGATAAACTTCCAGAACTCCTATTTGCATTTAAATATTTATTACTATTTTATCTTTGTATTTCCCTGTGTTTGTCTCTCCTCCATGCCAGCTTTCCAGCCTTTGAAAGAACAGTAAACAGCTCTCTCACAGAAAGCTTAAGTCACTTCATTCTCTTTCATTCCTGTGGCAGTGACAGAGAGGATTATCTAGTGAAATATTTCTGCTTGGTGATTGGAAATACAGATTCTTCTTTTTTTAGTTTTACTGGGTGGATTATTGGGGTTTTGTTTTGGTTATACTAAAACACTACAATGAACTTCAGCCAAATTCTAAGGTTTATTTAGTGCTCCTGCATTTTGGGGGAGAAGTTGTTCCTGGAGTTACTCAGATCCTCCAGTATCCATGCAGAACCCTTGAAAATGAAATGTAGCATTCAGATTTGCATTTTCCAGCTGCCTTAAAGTACTTCTGTAAGCGAGGGGGAAACATCTCGCTGCTAGCAAAATTGGCACCATTTGTGAATTGGCTTCGTGTTTTCTGTTGGTATCTCTTCAAATGAAAGGTGTAAAATGGTCTTGTCTAGCTGAGGGTATTTTCTGTAAAAAGATTAAAGTTTCATAATGCTAAATTCTAGTAAAATTTTACTGCTGGCAAAATGTCAGTGCATGCATGCTGTGGGAAACTGAGAGCCCTGTGCTGCATTGGACTTGGGAAACTGAAAAACATTTGTTCACGGGTGTTTTTGGAAGTGCAAAACCAACTGTGTCAGTATGGTACTTTCTTCAAAGGCTTTTCACAAACCCTGTGTGAGGAAAACACCCAAATATATCTTTCATGTCAGGGTGTGGGAAGAGGATTGTTTTCGGGTAGCTTTAGAAGACTATAGGGAAGATTTGCTTTTGCTTGAGTTAGGGAAAGCTATGTTTTGTCTTTGATTCTGAGAGTAATGTAAACGCCTTGTAACTGAAGGAGACAAGCTGGACAGAGTTTGGTTGGATGTTTTAAAGTATTGTTTTGTTGTTTTGACCTATTGTATGCTAGTAGAAAATGACCAATTGAGGTGTGACACATGTGCCTTCTGATAGATGATATAACTTTGCTGTATAACATAATAAAGGTCTTTGCCTGCTTACGTCTGGTCCTGAAAGCATCGGTCGAGGTGAACCCAACATCTATGAAACTTCTGTAAAACATCTGTACTTTTACATCAGGGTAAAACTCTCTGAAACTTCTATAAAACATCTGTACTTTTACATCAGGGTAAAACTCTCTGAAACTTCTATAAAACATCTGTACTTTTACATCAGGGTAAAACCCAAAAATAACTATGGAAAAGATGCAATCTACCTTGGCTATTGGAGTGCTGTGTGAGTGCTGGATACAAATCTCTAGCAGGTGAGGAATGTGGTCACGTGCAAATTTTTCCTGCACTGATACTGCTAAAGTTCTTTCCAAACAAACAACAGGATCAGGGCACAGAAAATCTTGTAAGTACAAAGCACAAAGACATTTTTTTAATGTGCAGTACTAAAACACACTGGTGGATTCACATTCCTTTTATGTCTTCA
Source organism: Dryobates pubescens (assembly GCF_014839835.1). Lineage (NCBI taxonomy): Eukaryota > Metazoa > Chordata > Aves > Piciformes > Picidae > Dryobates > Dryobates pubescens. The sequence continues at coordinate 6,111,630 of NC_071614.1, read as the reverse complement.
CATTTGGCTAACCTGTTTTGCTGAATATATTCTTTTTGTTAGATTTTTCACCCTCTTCTCGCCACTCTGTGCTTTTCACTGAACTACGAGAGGTAATAATTTACCTGGTGGTGTCAACCAAGTGAATGAGAATCGTAGAATCAATAAGGTTGGAAAAGACCTCAAAGATCATCAAGTCCAACCTGTCACCCAACACCTCATGACTAACTAAACCATGGCTTCAAGTGCCACGTCCAATCCCTTTTTGAACACCTCCAGGGACGGTGACTCCACCACCTCTCTGGGCAGCCCATTCCAGCAGCTAATTACTCTTTCTGTGAAGAACTTTCTCCTCACTTTGAGCCTAAACTTGCCCTGGTGCCTTGACTCTGTGTCCTCTTGTTCTGGTGCTGGTTGCCTGGGAGAAGAGACCAACCCCCACCTGTCTACAACCTCCCTTCAGGTAGTTGTTGACAGCAATAAGGTCTCCCCCGAGCCTCCTCTTTTCCAGGCTAAACAGCCCCAGCTCCCTCAGCCTCTCCTCACAGGGCTTGTGCTCAAACTGTTAGTTTTTGAAGTCACTTCCATTTACTAAAGATCTGGTCACAAGTCAGACAAAGGTTGTGTTACAGATGAAAATAGCGAGGTATGTCTTACAAATTTGTAGCTCAGTGAAACAAGTTAAACTAAGTTCATTGGGTCTGAAGCCAAGAGCATTGCTACAGGGGATGCATAATGTGCTGTGATATTATTTCCAGTGAGCTTTATGAATAAAAGGGTAGAACATGTTAACCATGATGCTGATGGCTAGGCCTAAATTGAATTATAACTGCATTAACTGTAGGAGCAGGTTTGCCCTTTTATTTGCAGTTATTAGGAAATCGTTTTCTTTGAAAAGAAAACGAAGCAGATTATTACAAAGGAAGCATATAATGAAGAGTCTTTTGTGGATGTGAGTAATTGTCTTGTTAGAAAATAGAGATTTGTTCAGTGAAATCTAGCCTGGGGTGTAAATCGAAATGCAAACACAAAGCTGAGCGATGGTGACACTGGTCATTAAAAAAAATGAATAAGTCTGCTGAAACAAAGTAAGGTTGGTCAAAAAAACCCCACAACCCTTCTGATTCTTTCCCTGAAGGAATTTCCAATCATCCTCCTTATCGGTTCCAGAGCATTGATTAATACAGAAAACAGAAGTAAGGGTTCCCATCTGCTTGGCTGTAGTGAGGTCACACCTTGAATACTGGGTTCAGTTTTGGCCCCCTCACTACGACAAAGACATTGAGGTTCTGGACCGTGTCCAAAGAAGGCCAGTAAAGCTGGTGAAGAGTCTGGAGGGCAAGTCCTATGAGAAGTAACAGAGGGAACTGGACACTTTTAGCCTGGAAAGGAGGCAGCTGAAAGGGGAGACTCTCTACCTGAAAGAAGGCTGTAGGGAGGTGGGGGTTGGTCTTTTCTCCCAGGTATCAAGCAATAGGAGATGAGGAAATGTCTTCCAAGTTGTGTCAGGGGAGGTTTGGGTTGAATATTAAGAATAATTTTTTCCCCCAAAGGGCTGTCAATCCCTGGAACAGGCTGCCCAGGGAAGTGGTTGTGTCACCATCCCTGAAAGCTGTTAGAAGCTGTGTAGGTGTGGTGCTGAGGGACATGGTTTAGTTGTGACCTGGTAGTCCTGGGTTAATGGCTGGGCTTGATTATTTCAAAGGTGTATTCCAATCAAAAGAATTCTATGATTCTTCCCTCCTGCACACAGTGGGAAGGAAACCATCATGTGAAAGTTGCCAGGACTGTGCCAACAGTGACCCTGCTGGCTCAAGTACAGTGTGGAAAGCATCAGGGCACATAGCTGGCCCCACCGTTTCTGCTGTCTGCCCAGCTTCTTTCCTTCCCAAGGTGGCTCTGTGTAAGGGCTGACTCCTGCATAAGTTTGTGTGATTGCACAGGAGTATAAATCAGTTGGGGATGTGTGGCCTTTCCTCACAGCAAGCTAATACCATCCATAACTCAAAATGAACAGTTCCTTTCTTGTGCTTTTATCTTACTCTCCAGATTTTCTGGTTATACTGTAAGTGGTCCTTTCAAAACCTCTTGCCAACCTGACTAAAACAAAGATGATAAATTGTCTGACATCTCCTTGTGTACTGTATGACATTCTGTTCTTCTAAATAATTTAGTAGCAGAGAAATTGAAATGAAAGCATGACTCTGGCTTCTTCAAAGCGTTCATCTTGACAATTTATGGGCTTTCACAAAATATTTATCTTGTGTCCAAGAACAAAAAATGAGGCAAGACAGATTTGATATTGCATCAGTGGGTTCGTGTCACTTTTGCATGTTTCTCAGTAAAGAGAGATTTGAATCCCATCTAATCAAAGTTGAATCAGCTCAGATGAAATGATAAGAAGCCTTCAGTTCTGAAGACAGCATCAAAGAGTTGGAGTGCTGAGTAGGTGAGGGAGGTTACCACTGAAGCTGCCTGGATACTCAGTATGATGCAAAGGCTACATTTCATGTTTGTCCCTGGTATTTCAGTGTCTCAATTAGAACTCCCTGGAGCTCATTTATGAGGTCTTAGGAGTCTTTATCAGTTGCCTTGAACATTTTCAGGGTTATTTTGGTTTCATTAAAGCAGTGTAAAATGAGCAAGTGGTGATTTCCTTGAAAGATAGTTTTGGGCTATTTCTGTGCTGCAAATGGAGGTTCACGTTCTGCTGGTGGACAGAGGCAAGTTGTTCTGCTAACCAACTTTGGATTACTCTGTCTTTTATGTATGATGCACATCATTAACAGTTGCCATTTTTGATCTGTTTGTTTATTCTTTTTTGATTTTTTTTTCGTGCCAGTCAAAATGCATTGTCACTCTGTAATTTGGCTTCACCAAAAGCAGGAGCTTACTTTTGGAAGCACTGCATTCCCCGCTTTTAGAGTTAAAGGTAACAAAATGGAAGCTGATTCTGGCTGTAACTGACACCTGCTGAAATAATGTGTTTTCTGATTATATTCATTAAGCTGATGCAAAGTGCTGTTAGCAGTAACTGTTGAGGCACATGCTGAATGACTCTTAAGCTGCTTTGTGTCCACATGAGACTGTCTGTGCAGGAATTAACTTTAGACTTAAGACAGGTTTTAAAGTAGTTCAACCTTGGTGTCAGGTTGGTCATTATTTACAGCTGCTTTGCTTTGGGGAGGTATTAGTTTATGCCCTAGCAGAGAGCATCATTTGTTGCCTTTCAAGGGTGATGTCATGCTGTTTACTGGTGGCAAGGAGACTTCACTTCAGCTGGTCAGCCTGTGCCAAAATGCATTCTTTCCTCTGTATTAGCTAGCGAGTGAATGAATGAGTTAAGTAAGGTAACACCTCATAGCTTTATCCTGGAAAATCCTCTGAAATTCCATCATCTGATTAACATCATGGGTTGTCTGATTGCTGCCAATAAGCTCCACAGGAAATTGCTGAACTAGGGCACCAAATTGTGTTTGTTAAGAGGGGATGATCTTGGTTCAGGAAGTGATCAGGAGTTACTTCAGCATTTTCTTCTGAATATTGGAGTGAATCAGTTTGATTCGTCATACTGTATTAATTTCAGACCCTCTGGAAGGGAGATCAATGCCCAGGTTTAGTTGTAGGAGTTTAACATCATTATTGAAGCAGGCAGCAGAGAGAATCAGAAGTAAAAATCTGTATGGGATGGATTGGTAATTGTGTCTATCTCAGCATTTCATTATTCAATGAGGAAGAGTCCTGTGGAGGGTCTGCTCCAGGCTAGGTGAGCTGGTCTGGCAGAGATCAGCAAGGAGGAGGACTGAACCCCCAGGAGGTGGCATCTAAATGTGTCCAAAGCAGTGAGGGAGGAGAACTGGAATTTTGTGATTAATTGATCAATTTAATAGTTAATCTGTTTCAGCTCCCTCCACTCTAAATTACTGACAGGTCCCTTTAATTACCTCACACAAGTAGTAATTAGTTTGCTTCAGTGACAGTTCCTGAGGTATTTACTGCATGTGGCTATATTGGAAAGTCAGGCAAATTAAAAATATGGATGCTCCATTTTGCTGTGGTGTGGATGGGTTTGTAAGTTCAGCCTATGCTTCCTATTTTAAACACATTTCTGTACTTAAATTCTGGTAATAAAGGCCAAAACCCAGATTATTTAAAAAAAAAACCCAACACCTTAATGGGACTGCACCGTTATAGTGAATTTTCCCTGTATCATTCTGAAATGAAAACATTGCAATTACTCAAATTATTCCAGAATTGAGCTTTGTAGGGAGCAGTGGATTAATAACCATTTAGAAGAGCTTTGACTCTCAGTAAATGACTAAAGCTGAAACTTGACTCGTTTCAGGACAGTACATGGAGACTAATAAGCTCATTCAGAGATCCCCTGGAAAGTAATGTGCCAATTCATGAAACAGAAATCAGATATATCCATCAAGCAATGGAGTTCTTCATAGTCAGCTCCAATTTGTTGTTAGATTTTTGAGGCATTTCCCAACAGACAGGGCTTCAGTGATTTATTTTTTGTTGTGAGCTGAACTGCTCAGTTTTTCCTGGGTATGAGTTTTTTAGTGCTCTTGAGGTTTGTTTCCTACTGTTTTAAAGCATGTTCTGTCTTTTGCTTTGGCCAGAAACATTGAGTGGTGATTTTGACCAGGCGAAAATGAGGAGAGAGTTGTGCAGCCTTGCTGAACTCTTGCAAACCTTGTTGCACAGTGGTCTGCATGGAAGCTCTCTCTGGCCAGAGGAAGCAACTCTGGAAATATTTTTGTCTGCCTGTAGGTTCTACAGCTGATTTTACTATTTAATCTGCAAAAGTGTATTTTCTAAAGTCATGCTTGTTGGTTTTGCTTCCAGTAAACACTTAACACATAGAGAAATAAGTAGACCTCTTGACATATTTGTGCTATCCAATTAATTAAATGTTCAGAAACTGTAATAAATACTTGTATTTCTTTGCCTTCCTTGGTTATTTATTTCAGTGGATAATGTATTAAATAAAACATGACCTCCCCTGTTCAAAATTGAATATGTAGCTCATTGCTTTTGCAGTTTATTATGTAGCCCTGGACTTCTGCATCAGAGAATTATTTTCTCCCATCTCCTTCATTAAATAAATGTTGGGAATCCTCAGTTTGTAGAGATTCAATTAAGTAATTTGTTTCTCATAATTAAATAATGAACCACAGCAACTGACCAAGCAAATGCCCTCAGAAGTGATGTCTGAAACATTTTACCATGAGCCTGACACCAATTTGTTGACTGTATCTCAGGTAATCAGCTTACTATATTGGATAATTTGATCATAAATTTGATCAGGCCAACTCAGTCAGAGATGCCTCTGATTTGCTGCTAAAATGACAGGTAGATGTGGTGCTGAGGGACATGGTTTAACACCAGACTTGGTAGAATTAGATAAAAGTTGAACTTGATGATATTAAAGGTCTTTTCCAGCCAAAATGATTCTATGATTGTATACTGTTCTATGTTGTCATTAGGGCTCTGTTGATCAACCACAGTTATCAAAGGCACCACTTTTGTTAAAGCCATTAATTTCTTTAGTGCAGTGATTTTGCTCAGAATGACAATACAACAAACTGCTCTTCTTCTGCTTCCACCAGGTGTGATAGAAACTTGATCTTTATTTCAAGAAGGAAGAAAAGATTCAGTTCCCATCTAAGTGACTTTGTGTTGCCTGCTGCCTGTGTTTAGTTAATCCTGAATACCTTTCCAGCAAAGTAACAAACATTTGATTTCAGAATTGTGTGACTGCATAAATATCCTCATGAGCATGAATTAATGGAGGCTTCTGTGTGGGGATTTGCAGGGCAAGGGCAATTTCTTTCAGACTGAAGACTCTTATTCATCACTGGAGTAGTCTGAGCATCTCTGTAGTGCAGAATGCTGTTGCTACCTCTCATCCCAGACCTCAGTTCTGCTCTGGCACAGCTATAGAGTGGAGAGGATTGTCTTCCCTCTTACGACAAAATGCTCTTTTTGCTTCACTGCTGGATGAGATTTCACTTGCAATTTTTTTTTTTTGGTGTGTGAGGAAGCTTGAAACTGGCAAGATGGAACCAAAGATGACCTCTAGAGGTCCCTTTCAACCGGTGCATTCAATGATTCTAGGACCATTCTGCAGAGCTTCTCTGGGCAGGAAAAGAAATGGGACCTGTACTGCATGAAAGTAAGCGCTGAGGTGCTGCCTTACAGGATGGCCTGTTTGTCTCTATTGCTTTGCCTATTCCTGTCTCCCAGACAAGGACAGGGCCAGGCCCTTTCTAGCCTTTTGCTATCTTCATTTTTTGGACATGCTTTTAAGTAATCCTGTGCATTATTGTGTCTGTTTGAAAGGCTTACATCTTCAAAGCATTTCATTTATTCTGGATTTGTAAATAAGCTTCTAACCCTATGGAAACTGATTGCAGCCTGATGTAGCTTCTGCTTCCTATCCCATTCTACGCTGCACAACAGCAGAATTATTGAAAGATAAAGATGGGCCTTCCTGCTTTGGCACACAGCACTTTTCCAAGTGCAGGATACTTCAGAGGAGCAAGATACTATTTGAAATGTGCGTGGCAAAATAGAGATGAAACAAAACTTACTGTTTCCTGCATATTTAAGGAATGTAGCACTTAACAACTACCAGAAAACGTTAGGGCCACATTGAAATGCAGAATGTATGAGAAGTCTTTGGGGAGATGTTTTGACTGTTGCGGAATGTGAAGAGTTTCCATCGAGGACAAGATTACAGAGGAGTGTTTGCATTATTCAGCATGTAGTTGAAAGGAAATAACTCTGCAATTCAAGGGCAATGAAACACCCATGGGACCATTGATGAGATTATGCTATGAAAAGAGATTTTTACAATACTTTTGGGTCATAACTGGATTAAGTAAGATTCAGTGGTGTATAAAGAAAATCTTGCAGGAGAGCTGCGGCATTCATATCTTCTCCAAAAGGACAGAGATAATGATGATAAAATACGATTAGTGTAGGATCAGTGTGGCTTTTTGTTTCATTTACTGTTGTCTGTGCAATGATGCTACATTTTGAAGGCACTTGTGAAAGCTTTAGCTACAGTGTGTTCTGAAAAGATTGAAGGGGGAACACTGTGCTCCATGGTTCTGCAGGCAGTGCTCTGAATAATGAATGAATTTAATGAGATTCATTTTGATACATGCTGAAGTAGGGTTGTGTGATTATTGGTTATTGCCTGTCATTTATGCTTTAGTAATGTTTCAAAATAATCTGTTTCTGCTGATGGAAGATTGTTTCAGATCAGACAGGAAAATCTTACTGAAATGATTTGCTGACTCATCCACTCAGTACACAAATCTGTTGTTGTATGCTTCATGCTTGTGGTGAAATAATTCATTCTCTTACAAAAGAAAAAAAAAGATATTTGAAGCAAACCATATATAAAAATGATCTACAGGCTCTCTTAAAAAGCCTTAAAAATGAGTTTAAAATCATCCTGGTGGAGTGATACTTCTCTTGTCATGTTGTTTGAGAGTAAGAGGATAACTGATATTTATTATGCAGTAGGACTGACAAATAACAATCAATCCCTGATTTCCTTTGATACTTTTTTTATTATGTTCAGAGCAAGAAACTTGCTCAGTGCTTGTAGCTACAATTCAATCAGTAAAGAATATGAATCCGCTGCTTTGACAGCCTAATGATGTAGAAAACTATGAGGCAGAACTGGTCAATAAAGAGATAAATGCTTACTGCTCATAAACTTTTTTGAAAGGGAAATCTTGCCTCTTCTCTGGTAGGTAGGTTCTGGGTTTACTGGTGAGACAGATAGGATGCAAACGAGGTTTGTACCTGGTATAATGTGTAACACAAGAGATTGTCTGTATCACTAGAACTGGCAGTGATGTAGGCCAAATGTTTTGTTATTCATTACTCTCTTTTGTGTCATGGACAATCAGGAAAGAGGCTTTTACTTTTTCAAAAGCAACAGGGTTTTTAAATAGTCACTTAGCTAAATTTGCTCCTGATTCAGAAATTGAACCATTTCCTACCACAAATCCTTCTGTATAGTATTAAGACATAAACTTGGTAACATGGTTCTTAGAACATTAGTTGTTGTGGCTTTGGCTGGGGTTTAGATGCCCAGGAAGCTCTTTACTGTGAGGGTGGTAGAAAACTGAACAGGTTGCCCAGGGAGGTGGTGGGGGCCCCAGACTGTATGAGGCACTTAGTGCCATGGTTTAGTTGATTAGATGGTGTTGGGTGATAGGTTGGACTTGATGATCTCAAAGGTCTTTTCCAACCTGGTTAATTCTGTATTCTGTATTCTGTATTCTGTATGCCTGGAGACATTCAAAGCCAGGCTTGGTGGGGCTCTAAGCAACCGTTCTTGGGGTTTTGGACTCTATGGGGATTCGACTCTATGACCTGTAAAGCTCCTTTCCAACCTGGTGCATTCTATGATTTAGTGTATAAGAAGTGTGGGCTAATCTGACAGGGCACCTAAATTAAACTCATCCTTAGTTGTTGAGGAATGGCTTGTAAAGACATGGTTCTATGGAATTATGGTTTGAACAAGAGCATGTAGGCCGCACTCCATCTTGTTATTTACTGCTCACAGTAAGCTAGTGTGTTGATGCAGCCAGGCCACCGTGGCCTTGTAGCTGTGCTTGCAGCTGCCTGCAAAGGATAACAGGATACCAAAGCAAGGTCACTACGCCCTTACAGGAGATAACAAGTAAGGAAGAATGTAAAACAGAATTCTTGTGATTATCTCATCAGGATGGGAAAGCAGGATGTTTAACTGCAGAAGGTGGGATCGGCAGCTAGGCTACTGTATATAAGAAGTGTCTGATGCTCAATAAAGTTGGATTTCGTGGATCATATTGATCGTTTGCGACCCCTTCTTGCGGCAAGTGGCGCCTTGAACAGGGACCTTCCTTTGGAACGACACTTCCGAAGACAGAGAGCGGCGTTCACCGAAGCCCAAGTCGTAAGATTTCCGGCACCGGTTCTGGCAGCACCGGCGGCGAGCTCGGACCAATAGGGGGGAGCGCGCTCGGACCAACAGGGGGGAGCGTGGCCGATCGATCACCAAAGAAGCTCGGGCAAACGCAGAGTGGGATCGATTGCTGAAGACGCTGCAAAGTCTGGGAGACTGCCATACAGTCTGGGAGACTGCCTGTGCGCACAGGTACCAAAGCAAAATGGGAAGGCAGGCGGCGTATGATTTATTTAAGTGTTTTTTAGAAAAACGCAAAGTATCAGGCATTGATCTGAAAAAGGAATTAGAAGGGTTATTGTGTATAATTTGCTAGCGGAGATAGTTATTCTGATGAAACTTATTTGGAGAGACTATGGAAACAGACTGTGGGACTGGGTCACTACCAAGCTGCAAAAGCCGTGGCGAGAATGCATAAACTGTATTAAGAAATATCAACTAGAACAGCGAATGGCTGCTGCAGTTACAGCAAAGTTCTATCTGAGTTGCAGCCGGACGATGTGTTTCAAAGTATCGACCGATCGACCGGGGCCGCCCCCGATACATCTTACGGCGGCCACATCGCGTTTTGCTAGCCACCAGCACTACTGTCTGCACCCAGCGGGGAAAAAGCCGAGAGAAGGCAGCTCGGTGCGTTCGATCTCGTTCATCAACACCTTCCTCTGATATCGCCAGCGAGGGCTCGGATTCGGAGACAACAACACCGCCAGCGAGGAGTTCAAGCAGCGTCGACTTTGCTTAACGGCCCCTCTGAGAAACAGCGGAGCGCTTGGGGGCTCGCGGTGACGGCGTTCTTACCACCGCACCCCGCCCGCGATGGCTCCGACCAAGGCAGTACCGACTGACGCACCACTGATACCGGCACTGACAGCAGCGGCAGCCCAGTGGCGGCCGCTTGCCCGGCCCCCACCCTTTCCCCCGCAGAGGCTCGCACCAGTGACCCCCCTTTCCCAGTGGCTTCAGCCGCGACTCTGCTCTGATTTAAAGCGACAGTGCTTAATTTTCTCATTCCTGGTTGTAATGTCTTTCAGAGATTTGCTATTTAGAGTTTTGCTAAGTTTTTGTAATAAGAATGGTGAATGGTACGCATTTGGTACTTGTGGGTGGTTAATACATAGCCATTGTGCTAAGGTGTGAAGATTTGTTATTTAGAGTTTTGCTGGGTTTTCCTGGTGAGCATAGTGAATGGTATGCATTTAGTACTTGTGGGAAGTTAATGCATAGTGGTTGTACTGAGGTGTGAGTACTTGGTGATGAGTTCACCTTGTGAGATTTTCTTTTGGTTCGAACCTTCTTGTCTTTGTTTTTGTGTCTGCCTAGGCATTTCAAAGGAGCTCCATGTAATATTGTAATAATGTTAAGGTTTGTAGTGAATAGGTATTCATTTTCTAAGGTATTCTTTAGCTAATGTAACGTCTTTAGATTTCTTTCTTAGACATAGCCTACTTAAAAAAAAAAAAAAAAAAAAAAAAAAAAAAAAAAAAAAAAAAGGTGTGAACAAAAAGAGGTAACAAGTGCAAAGAACAAAAAAAAAATTTTTTTTAAATGGTAAACAAAAAGGTATCAAGTGCAAAGAAAAAGTTTAAACATACAAAATATTACAAAGGTACAAAAACTCTGGCTACAAAAAATAGAGTACTAAATACCAGAATAGAGTACTAAATAACAGAGTAATAAACAAGAAGAGCAACAATAAAATTAAAATATTAAAACCAAAATATGACAAACTAAAAAATCATAAGGATTGCTGACAAAATAGCTGTTAACAAAAATGTAAGAATTGATAGCAATAAATAAAAAATAAGGATTATCAAAACTACTAGATTAAAACAAAAACTCTATAAAAAGAAGACATCAAGAAAGTTAAAATGCGCAATAATAATAAAAAGAATTAATAGAAAAGCAGGTTACAAATATAATAGAAAAGCAAAAATACAAATAAAAATAGAAAATAGATGAAATGAATTAAACATGCAAAAAAAAATTGAGGACTATAAGATCAAACAAAATAAAAGATTAAATACTAGATAAAAAAAATAAAAAGGTGATTCGAATAACAAATTAAAATACAGATTAAAAATGATAACAACAAAATACAAATAATAATTAGGAAAGTAAACAAGAAATAAATTTTAAAAACAGATGACAAGTAGGTCGCCTCAAGCTTTCTTTCCTGCTACCTGTGATCATCGCAATAAACAACAGCAGAGGAATCAAGACCGTGAGGACACAACACTGCCCATGAAGCTGAACATCGATCATCTGGGATCACAAACGCCATTCAGAAGAATGTACCATGGCATCATGTGAATTAGGACTGAATATTATGGTTGTTTGATAACTTTGTCTTCTCTCTTGTTAACTACGGATAAAGTTTCATCTTTACATTTTGCCAAAACAAAAAAAAGGGGGGAAAAGAGAGAATACCCCCATAGTAGGAAAAAAAAAAAAAAAAAAAAAAAAAAATTAAAAATTAGCTCATGGTTACCCTAGAAGTGCTGTAACCCTCTCACCACAAGACACACAGCGCAACTGTCATGAAATGACAACCAGCAAACCTGCCTAGCAGTGACCTCGACTGTCACGATGATCCAAGATGTCAACAGAAAGCATCTAACTTCTAACTGAGTGTCGTGACTGCTTAACTGTTGTGTGAATGTGAAGAGATCAGAATTACTAGGATGAGCAAAAACACGTTATTTTGTGTAATTTTATATTGGGCAAAGCAATGAAGCTCTTTTTGCTCTTGCTGTTTTCTTGCAGATTTCTGTCTGTGAAGCTAGAGCCTGGCCAGATCTACCTTTACAGATTAAAGAAATCTTGCTGCCATTAAGCAGTTGATGATTTTTGACCATCCTAGAGAAAATAAAAATGCAACATACCCCTAAAGCAGATTGTAAAAGAGTGCTAAGGATTGCATTTGTGTCTTAATCTCTGTGTGCAATGTGTTCAGGCATAATCAAGTCTTCTCTGTCTATAAGTGAAATGTAAAGACTGGAACTATTAAGATCTCAGTTCTTCTTTACAATGTCTGTTATCTTTGACCATGTGTTATGCCAACGCTGTTAGAATATTCTAACCAGTTCAACTTAAGCACCGTGTCTTGCATGGGTGACATGGGCCAACATGACAGGCAGTAACAAATTTTGTTTGAGCTTGTAGACAGTGGGTTATACAATTGATAGAAGAAGTTTTAAGGTTTTTAGGTATCATTGTATTAATTTTGATTATTGATAAGCCTGAATGTATTGTGTAGAGTTATATAAGGCCTTATTTGTATTAAAGAAAACGGGGGAATTGTTGAGGAATGGCTTGTAAAGACATGGTTCTATGGAATTATGGTTTGAACAAGAGCATGTAGGCCGCACTCCATCTTGTTATTTACTGCTCACAGTAAGCTAGTGTGTTGATGCAGCCAGGCCACCGTGGCCTTGTAGCTGTGCTTGCAGCTGCCTGCAAAGGATAACAGGATACCAAAGCAAGGTCACTACGCCCTTACAGGAGATAACAAGTAAGGAAGAATGTAAAACAGAATTCTTGTGATTATCTCATCAGGATGGGAAAGCAGGATGTTTAACTGCAGAAGGTGGGATCGGCAGCTAGGCTACTGTATATAAGAAGTGTCTGATGCTCAATAAAGTTGGATTTCGTGGATCATATTGATCGTTTGCGACCCCTTCTTGCGGCACTTAGTAAGTGCCAAAATAGTCCCTCTGTATCTATTGCTTTAATAGAGAAGCTTGCAAACTGTAGTGACCTTGCTTAAGCAAGGTAGTAGTGCTCTTAATGTTTGGTGATGTGAATACTCTTGTGTATGTTCTCCTGTGAGTATGCTGCTAGACTAATCCAACATAGCAGATTACGGTGTGATAGCTGAAGATAAATTTGGAGCTTGACTAACCTGAAAACCAATCTGTTTGACTTGTTTGTAGAGATTGTTCTGTAAGAAACACATTTTCTTTAAGGCACATCAATTTCCTGTATCAAAAATGATTCAGGGATTTTATATTAGGATAAGGTAACTGGCATTAGAACTGTTATTTGACAAGAAATTGTCTGTAACATAAATCAGTAAAAGCTGTATTAGAAAGGACATAACAGCAGCATGGGTAAAATTATAAAGGGAAGGTGAAAAACAGAACAAAAAAGGGGAAATGCCAGACATAGATATTTTTTTTCCTATTTGAAATAAAATGTCTGGATTAACACTTAAAAGTGTTTGGAACAAGTGTGGTTTTAATACAAGCCAAGAAGAATGGCACTAGGAACAACAGGACATTTGAGCAAGAACAAAAGGAAGAATGGAAACCTCTGAGAGTGGAGGGCACACTGATCTGGTTGGTTGAGTAACCAGAAGCTGGCTGTTGTCATGCTGATTGAAACTCACCAGGCAGTGTTCCAATCTATCAGTTTATGAATAGGATCTCTGCAGGAACTATGCAGAATAATTAAAATTTGGGAAAGAACATGTTTTAATGAGTCTCCTTAAGTAGTGATAACTTAATTTGCGAAGGTGTTCAACCCTCAGATTGGAACACAGGTTTTTCCAAGACAGCAGTGTTAAACTATAAGTCAAATATAAAAACCCAAATCACCAAACTGTTTGGTTTTTTTCTTCCATGTTTGCATGACCAACTGTGTATATGCTTCACAGATTCAGTGTGGTTGAGTAAGTGAATGATAATGTTGCTGCTACTGAGGAAAAGTTGTCTTGTCTACCTGCAAGATTCTTAATGCTTTTTGTACTGGAAGAAACTAAATATAAGAAGAAATTAAATTTTCTGAAATAGTTTGGTGACAGAAGCTCTAACTTCCTGTTACTCCATTAATTCTGATGATCTGCTGCTCACAGTGCCTCAAGGGCAGCTGAAGCCCTTGCTGTGCATGCTGTTGTTGATTGCTGGAAGGATATTGTCATAAACACAATGCTGAAGGCCCTGCCTTGCTTGCTCTTGAGTGTTTTGTCTCTAGTGTGTGTGGTAGACTATCTTTAGAAACACCTGACAATTCAAAATGAAACATGGATTCCTTCCTGGTAATGCATAGCAGAAAATAGTTCACACCTGGTATTTCTTAGCAATTTGAACGTATGATGGGCTTGGCAGAATCAGACTAGGCTATCTAAGCAAATTCAGTCTCCTTCCCGCTGGATGTTGTTACTCTGGCAAAGTCCATGAGTGCCAAGTCCTATTATGTATTTGCAATGGGTAACTGATCAGTTTTATGTGCTCCTAATCTATGAGAATAAGATATATAATGTACCCGCTCATACCTGCCAGCTCCCATTCAATTTTCCGAGCACAAGTGTTCTCAAATGTTTATACGGTTGATCACGTTTCCATCCAGACTGCTGTGTGGGCCACCTGCCCCTTCTTTGCAAATGTATTCCAGGAGAATTAGAGCAAATGACTCCTGAGGGATGTCTTCACTCTAGTTTATAGAGTTTTTAGTGAAGGTCAGCAGCTGGAAATAAGATTATGCTGCTCTTTTTTTTTCTTTCTTATTTACCTATCTGTGAAGCACAGTAAGATTTATAGGTCACATGGGCCTGACCCACCAGGCAAGAAAACCTCAGACCATTCCCCAGCAGTGTGATTTGTTTGAGTGTTCTATTCTTCACACACAGGTGGAAAAGGGTAAGCAGAGATGATGTGCTGGTTCCTGTTACTGAGTAGAAGAGAAAGCTCATGCCTTTAGAGCACTTCAGGGCCAAGGCTGGAACACCCAAGCAAGTGAGATACTGCCATTAGACTTAAAACCCCATGAGATATTCATGTGGTCACTGCCTCCCTTGCTTTCACCACTACATGTGCCAGCAATAGCCTCTGTTTGATTGAGATGAGCAGTAGTTCCTTTGACTAGTGGAAGCAGCTCTGAAGCTGGAGTTGCTTCCCTCTTTTGGAAGGTTCTCAGCCATAACTATGGTGGGTGTCGTAAGGGACTGTGACCGGCCTTCTAGAGTTACACTGGTAGATCGGCGCTCATTTTGGTACCTTCTGTTTCAGATTTAAGCCTGCACAGTTAGTTTCCAGTAGGCATGCTCAGAGCTGTAAGAGAGACATCAGTATATGTTCTCTACCATACTAATATTAAATAAATATTTGCAAAATCCCTCCTACGTTGGTAAGCTTCTTGTATGAGGTCCCTTCTGGTCTTTTGGCAGTGTTACAGCAGCTATTCATCACTCTCTTTAGGATTTCCTGTTTTATTGTACTGAAGTGTATCCACGTTGTGCTGTGATATCCAGTAATTTTAAGTGTTGACATGGGTTCTTAGTTTATATGTGCCTATTTTATTTGAGATATCTGGACTCCAAGAAGCCCCACACCACGTGCAGTGAATACCTAGCAAGTTGACAAAGCAAATACTTTAATTTCTAGGGTTGTCAAATTTGTCTAATTCAGTAATTGAATTTCTTATTAGCAAGCAATGCATCCATAAATAAAAGTGGCATAAATAAACAAGAAGTTAGTAATAAATCATTAAGTTTAATTCTTAAATTAGTTTTTAGGTAATATAAATAATTTAGATAGTTTTTAGATAATGTAAATATTTGTATTAAAATAGTGCTTCCGTTTAAGTACAGCAAGACAAGAGGTAACGGCCTTCCAGTATCTGAAGGGGGCCTACCAGAAGGCTGGGGGGGACTTCTCAGGATATCAGGTAGTGATAGGACTAGGGGTAATGAAATGAAGCTGGAGGTGGGGAGATTCAGGCTGGACATGAGGAGGAAGTTCTTCACTATGAGAGTGGTGAAGCCCTGGAATGGGTTGTCCTGGGAGGTGGCTGGGGCCCCATCCCTGCAGGTGTTTAAGATCAGGCTTGATGAGGCTCTGGCCAGCCTGATCTAGTGTGGGGTGTCCCTGCCCATGGCAGGGGGGTGGAACTAGATGATCCTTGTGGTCCCTTCCAACCCTGACTGATACTATGAACACACAACAAGTGCCTTGTTGCTTAGGTGGCATAAACACATCATCAGTTAACGACACCATCCACTGAGGGCAAACATTTCGGGGGACTTTGTAATCGCAGCATTATGTTGGCTGAGGATGAGTTGGTTTCGTGAGTAATGATCCAGGTAATGGGCTAGAACAGCATCATCACAAAATGAATGCTTTTAGTTATTAATTGGTAGCCTCTTCCACATATTGTGCTAAAATATTCTGTAGTAAAACCAATCTTCATTAGCGATGCCGCGCTAGATTGAAATGTTGCCGTATCCTTCTGGGCACCGGCTGAACAGAATGTTTAAATGCTCGGTTTTAACCTCATAATTAAGCCTAATTTTTTGCTTGCAAAACACATAAACAAATTCTCACTTCCTGCAGGTTTAAATCATGTTGTGTTCCACAGCATTTCAGAGGGAAGTTGTGCTCTTTCCAACCCAGTGGTAGATCAGTAGTAGTCTTTTTTGGTAGCCGATTTCAAGAGTAGAGAATAATTTAGAACTGTAAATGCCATTTAGTTTAAAATAAGCAAAGGAGATATGACTGGTCCTCATGGAGACTAGTTGATCTGAAAACACCTGTGTCCTTGTTAGGAGAGGGAAACAATTATTGAAGGTAGTTGTGTTCTGGAAGTGAGTGGACCCAAATACTCATGTACATTTCTCAAGGAGAAACAGTATTAAAGAACAGAAGCATGCAGAACTTGAAAACCACAACAAACTTTGGAGATTACATGATAAATAATGACAGCATTGCTTGCACATGATTGCTCAGAAGTGATTACTTAGTGGGCTGTGTACAGCCAATGTAGATGTATGCTGGAGAAAGACAGCCTGCTGAATGGACTTTGATGTACTGCTCAGTTAATATCTGTAGGAGTAAGTGATAATTATAAGTGGTCTGCTTAAATAGAAAATATGGAAGGTGGCTTTTCACCACCAGAATTTTGTCTGTCAACTGCTGCTGGATTTCTCAGAGCTAAATGTTAATTCTGCCATGCAAGATGTAATAAGTAAGACAGTCCTCCTTTGCGGGAGCTTGTGCAGACACCTCCTACTTCATATAGGAAAATACTGCCTCTAATGTGTTACAACTTCTTTCGCTGCACGCTGACTTCTATTGACATGTACTAGGATAAACAGGGTTTATAGCTTTTCCCAGCAAAGGTTGAAAATATTTAATGCATTTGTCTTACTTCAAAAAATGTAAATGACATTCATTCCTGGCTAACACACTTTATGTGCAGTTCTATTTGATCTTTGAGAATAGATTTGATTTTCCTGTGTATTTTCCCTTCTGGTAATGGCTAGCTAATTCATTTGCTCAGCTGGGAATTTCTTTCATGATTTGTTTTCAACCAGGTCTGCCTTGCATGTCTCACTAGTACATGGGTTTATAAATAAATAAATTTCCAAGTTGCAAATGTAAACAAGCACATAAGAGCATTTCCAATTACTTTGTAAACAAGTTCCGTTTCTGCAAATATGTTTACCAAGCTGTACTGAAGTACAGCGAGGAAAAACTGCCTGTTCTCAGTTATTTTAGCTGGAATACTTCTTGCAGCTGAAAATGTGATGGTTTATGGCTGCGTACTTGTGTGTGGGGGGGAAAAGAAGAATTTGCTTTTCACTTTGCACTTTTAGAAAGTCGTGCATGTTTCTGGATCAAGCAAGAAGGATTGATTTGGTTTTGTATTTTGGTAGGGGATTTCTTTGTTTGTTTGGGTTTTTGTGTGTGTGTGGTGGTGTTTTATAATCGAGAAAATTGACAGTAAGTCACTGCTTTAGAATAGAATAGAAGAGAATAAACCAGGTTGGAAGAGATCTTCGAGGTCATCATGTCCAACCCATCATCCAGCACCATCTAATCAACTAAACCATGGCACCAAGCACCTCATCCAATCTCCTCCTAAACACCTCCAGTGATGGTGACTCCACCACCTCCCTGGGCAGCACATTCCAATGGGCAATCACTCCCTCTATGAACAATTTCTTCCTAACATCCAGCCTAAACCTCCCCTGGTGCAGCTTGAGACTGTGTCCTCTTGTTCTGGTGCTGGTTGCCTGGGAGAAGAGGCCAGCCCCTGCCTCTCTACAACCTCCCTTCAGGTGGTTGTAGAGAGCAGTAAGGTCTCCCCTGAGCCTCCTCTTCTCCAGGCTAAGCAAGTGCAGACCCAGTATTGTGTTTATGAACACAAGTGTGCTGCAGACTTGAGGTGCAGTTGCAAAACGTTCAAGTCCCAGAAACATGGGTTGGCTTTCCCAGTCAGTGTCATTCTGTTTGATTTTTAGCCTTTTTTGTTTCTTTTCTGTAGCTAATGAAACCTTTATTTTGAGGTGTAGAAATATGTCACTGTTTTTGCACGTTTTATGAAAAAGTTTGTGCAGAGATTATTAGGGGTGAGTTTTAAACTGGTGAATGTCTCACAAGAGGTTGGGTTTGCAGGTACTTTGTAATGAAAAGATCAGGTCAGGAGCAGGGTGAGGATCTAGTTGTACTTCCTACTGTCCTTGATGCGCACTGGCAGGTGGGGATGGCTGGTTCTGAAGTCTGTCATAGCCCTGAGGCTACATCTTCTCCTTCTTTTCTCCTGTGTTACTCATCCTGCAATCTCCTCTTCTGAACATACCAGAAGACATTCACTATTCAAGGTCTGAGAGGAGACAGAGAAACTTCTATTGTTGTTCCTGCACTTGGTGTGGCTTCTCCTTGCAGGTTTGTCCCCAGCACCACAAATGAAACAGAGCATGCAGGGGACAGCTGCTACAACTGATCAGAGCAATGTGGTGAAAGATGCTGGTGCCAAATAAGAGAGGCATGATAAGTTGTTCAGGGAACTTTGACACAGTGGGAAGTCCCTTAGAGAAAGTGTGTTTTCCTTTAGCAGGAAATTGGGAGTGTCTGTGGGTGTGCATGTGTATAACATACGTGAATCTCTGTTCCATGCAGTCTTAGTATTTATGGTTCCTAACTGGTTGAAAAGAGTGACCAACAGACTTCTGTGGAACGTAGGCATGATGAAAATGAGCTACAGAGTTTGACTGCCTTTTTGGAGTCAGGTTTTTAAGGGGGAATCACACATCATACAATTCAATGTTTCAGTTCCATGAAATAAGGAAATTGGATTAGTTTTTAGATGGCCCTGTCAAGCTGAGTCTTGAATATTTCCAGTGAGAGACTGCATCACTCTTCTGGCAACCTGTTTCTAGTGTTCAGTGGTCCTTACAGTAGGTATTTTCTTTTCTTATATCAGGTTGGTTTCTACTGATTCAGTTTCTACCTGTTGTTACAGTTGTGTCATTGTTCATCCTTATTAGTGTGTACCTCCATGTTCTCTTATCAACTACTTCTTAAATATTATAAGTCATCTTGCCTGTAGGCTGAAGAAACCCAAATACTTCAATTGTCTGTATGTCCTGTTCTTCAGTTCTTTACTCATCTTGGAGACCTTCCACTTACATGGAGGACACTTGGTGGCCTCCAATATTTTTCTCTGTCTGTCCTGAACTGGGATTACCAAAGTAAAATCAATGGAACATACTCAAAATGTGGACCACTGAATGCTGAAGAAAAGCTGGGGAGTCAAATGGGATAGGATGAGGAGAAGGAGGATAAATTTACAATGTGCTATTAATGATACTACAAAATATGTATGTCTCGTGGTGTCTGTGTTTTGGACACAGGGCCCCTTGTCCTTTCTATGGATCCATTCCTATAGAAGATGAAGATCTTTCTGTCCTTCAAACTGTGTGAGTCATGGTGTGTTGTTAAAGTAGCAATGACTCAATTCAAGGAAACATGGCCCCATCTCACCAGAACGTGTGATTCATCCTACTGATATTGCCTGGGCAGTTTTGAAGGATGGTGCATGGGAATTACTTGGAGGACTCTGTCCTTGGAGTTCTTGATATACACGAATCTATACTTCTTTAGCCAAACTAACTGAAAGGTCTTTTCAACAGGATGAAAGACAGTATTATCAAATGAGTTTGCCTAATATGATGTGGAGCAAGGTTCAAACATGACTAAGCAAGCTGATGTTAAGATTGAGCATAGGTATACCAAGAAGGCATAGAAATAGGCATTAGAAAGATGAAGACACTAATTAGTGCTGCTGAAGTGGCAATTAATAGATCATGGGCTACTCAGAGGGCTGTATTGCTCCTCATTCCAGTGCTTGTATCGGATATACCAGGGTGCACCAGCTTGCTTTGCAGGATCCTCTTTGTACAATCTGAATGATGTTAAGACCAGGAAAACTCAGTAACATACCTACCTTTCTAAGGGCAGCACCTGCCATTGCTCTAGATACTTCACTGTGAATAGATCACCAAAGCACAGGTGTGTCCCCCTAAACTTAATAGTTCCACATTGCAGTTGCAGTGTTCTGTGTGCTCTTTTAAATCTGCAGCCTAAGTTTGGGTGTGATGCTTTTCCCATGGCTTACACCCATATCCTACAGCATACCTAAAGCTTAGTCCTCTCATAGTCTTTAATAATAATGGGTTACTTTCCAGAGGAAAGAATTCTGACAAAATAGTCTAAATACTTGTATTGTCATCCTGGTAATAAAAGTAGACATGCTGACTTGTTTCCTTCAGAAATCTTAGTCTCTGTGTGCTGTCATCTCATCTTCTTTTGCTTGAAATGATCTCAATGTCTTTGGCAGCTCCACCGCCCCTTTATTGTTTGTGGGTAGTCCTTAAGAAAAAACCCAACACTTTGTCTGTCAGACACTGTCTTTGATCTATGTACTAGTTGTTGTTCATGGGACATGACAGATGCTAGCTGAACCTCTAATGGTTAAAATCAAAACAGAAAAACACAATCGCCTTGTACAAGCAGGGAAACCAACAAGATAGAAGAACTGCAGTAATAAATGGACAGCCAGAGTTCTGGTTTTTTGGTTTGCTCTACATTGGTGTAGTGTTTTGCTCTACATGAAAATCACTATAGAAATAAAACACTAGTTCTTGGTTCTTTGATGTCCCCCCCACCCTCCCTACAATACCTAGACAGTACTTGGGTTCCTTATTGGTTTGCTGTCTTTGTTTCTGATGCTTGGTGTGAAAGGCTGAGCTGCAATATGAAACTTCAGGTCCGGGTGATCAGCCCCCCTGGAACAAAGTCCTGTGTTGGCTGTCCAGTGTTTGGAACTTTAAGGAACTTGTCTTCTATCAGAATACATCTTTATACTGAGCTAATTCAGCAGCAAGCATTTTAATATGAGTAATTAAAATGCAAAGGATAATTTCAGGGCTACCTCTGAATCCATCATAATATAGCAGAATATTAAACCATTAAATGTCTTCCTTATTCAATATGCTTGCTTGTTTCTTCAGATAAAGTCTGCCTGGCATCAGTAAAAAAGACCCAAACCCATGACAAAACCAAGCCTTGTGTCCTTTCAATATCATTGGAAATTCCCAAAGTACTAAGGGATATGCTGAACTCCAGTTTAGTTCTTGAAGGGATTAGATGTGAAAGTAAAGGGTAGGAGTAGTCCACGGTTCTTCAGGCTGGGGGGAAGAATGGTTACTGAACTTCTGTGCTGTCCTTAATGTCCAAGAGAGCAGTCCTACAAAATCATTGTCAAGTTAGATGTGCACATAAACACACCAGCATTTCATCATTCTGGTGTCTAAACTGTTGAAGCTCTCTCTCTGGAATACACCCCTGTGTGTCACCTTCTAGCTGTGTGTTGGGAGAAATTCCAGGTATGCATCATGGTTTTTGAAGACAGATTTGCATAAAGCAAGGAGGAAGCTGAAAGGTATAATGCAGGTACCTGAATGCTTCTGCACTGTATTTTATGTGCACATAATATTTGTAATGGTGTAATAAGTTTGTACTGGAACACACAGGGATTATGTGGGACCCCAAGGACCTAAGGATCTTGGAAATTCATTTGTGCTCTTGGCAAGGTCGAAGGGTACAGATTCAGAAAGGACAGAGGCAGTTTGTGATGGACTGGAAAGACAGTCTGACAATATTTAGAATTAGAACCAGTTCCACTGTGAGAAATTAGTCTATGATTAAAATAAACTTCTGGAGCATTTTCATCTCCTACTCTTGTCGGGAAAATCAGTGGAGCTGAGATGAATGATGTTTTCATGTAGTGAGCACTGTGCTCTTGTTGAGAGCTCCCTAGGCACTTTAGTGTTGGTCCCACCGCTCTGAATACATCTGCAGATAAATTTTATGTAATCTGAATAGGGTGTAGCAGTAACTTCACTCTGCACCTATTGATTGTTGTTTGAGTCTGTGGTTTGCCTTTATGCTTCTGCTTTTACTGAAGGCACAGTCCCACAGTGCAGCCTTGAAGACAAGGCACTGGCACTCCAGTTCCCCAGTTCTCTGTCTTCAAAGGAGAGAGAGAGTTGAAAACAAAGTTAATTCTATTCTGTGAAATAAGTTTGATAATTTGTCTGTGTGGCATCTACTATTTATCATCACTACAAGTGTTATAAAACAGCAATCTTTGAGGTCACTCTTGTGCAGGATCATCACTTACTATGTAGAAGCAAAAGTGCCAGAAACTGAATGCAATGTTCATGTTTTCATACTATAAATACTGAGTATGAGGGTTTTATTCCTTGTATATTTAGTTGTTAATTCCTGAGAACTGAACAAATTTGCAATCAAAATAGGTCCAGTTGCCTTACCTGGAGCCGTATCTGATTACTTCTGGGCTCTGTTTCTGTTTAAGTCTGTATGGATTTCAGTGATGGATGTGTTTACCATGTACTTATTTAGATTTCTGGTTCACACACAAGATAGGCTCTTACCACACAGCTTTCAGACTTGGCGATGATAACTTCACCCCATGTTGCTTTTCCAATTATTTTTCTGTGATACATGGGTTGCACAGTGAGCCTATTTATTTTATGAAGTTTGGGAAGTCAACCCACAACATTTTCAGAATTTATCTGTTCTGGGTTTTGACAGTTCCCAGTAATCTTGTGGATAGCTATTATTGCTGTCCATGGTGTGTAGCAGAATCCTGCTGAGGATAATGTCCGAGGACTTTTTCATTTTACCTTAGCTTTTTAAGTATACAAAAGAAATTAAAAGAGGATGGGGACCTTGAGTACTGTGTAGAGTTCTGGGCTCCTCAATTGAAGAAGGACATTGAGATACTTGAACGTGTCCAGGGAAGGGCAACAAGACTGGGGAGAGGTCTCGAGCATAAGCCCTATGAGGAGAGGCTGAGGGAGCTGGGGTTGCTTAGCCTGGAGAAGAGGAGGCTCAGGGGAGACCTTATTGCTCTCTACAACTACCTGAAAGGAGGTTGTAGCCTGGTGGGGGTTGGTCTCTTCTGCCAAGCAACCAGCATCAGAACAAGGGGACACAGTCTCAAGCTGCACCAGGGGAAGTTTAGGCTTGAGGTGAGAAGGAAGTTCTTCCCAGAAAGAGTAATTGGCCATTGGAATGGGCTGCCCAGGGAGGTGGTGGAGTCACCATCCCTGGAGGTGTTCAAAAAAGGATTGGATGTGGCACTTGAAGCCATGGTTTAGTTAGTGATGAGGTGTTAGGTATTAGGTTGGACTTGGTGGTCTCTCAGGTCTTTTCCAACCTGGTTGATTCTATGATCAGTTATATGTATATAGAGAGAGATAGAGAGTTGACAGGTAGATAGATAGAAATCTCTGCTTTTTTTTTATTCTTTCTTTGTAATGCCAGTGTATTGTAAAGTGATTTACAGATGGTATCTTGAATAATGATAATTATTCAGAGACCTGTGCTTGGTGCAGCTGCATTCACCTTCTTCTGAATATATTAAGGAAAGAAACCTCTGTGCCACTTTTCCAGAAATATTGTTTCTCATGGAAGTAATACAGGTAATAATTCATTCTTAGCACAGTCAGGCATTGAAATGCCTGCAGTGGATAAAATAATTCCAAGTCACGGGCACCATCTCAGAATCATTGAGTAAACTATGGAAGCTACCCAACTCAGACCATCCTCTCTATCTGAACTCAAACAAACCAAGAGTGAATGTAAATATGAAGATAACTCATTGCAGTAGGACTTCTGAAGGAGTTGTGATCAGATTAATGCAAGATAAGGAGGACAACTGAATAAGGATGATTTGGGAAAATCTATTCTGTTCTGAATTCTCAATCTGTTTTGTGCTTCAGGTCACAGCTCCTCAGTCTATCTGCAGAAGACTCATTGCCTGTGAGTGGAAGTGTCTGTGCACAAGTGACACGCAGTTGAATGCATATGCTACCACATAACTGAATTAAAAAGTACTACCATGTCAAAAAACCCCAAAGTCTACACTTTGTCCATATTTGAAAGAGATGCAGAGTAAATTTGTAGTAAAGGTCTTCATCCTGCTTTCTTAATTACAGAGCTTTTGGTTAAAAACCACACAAACCAACCCCCAAAAGTGAACAACCACCCGCAGAACCAGGACAGTTTTACACCTGAGTTCAGGACTTACTAAAAGTGATATTGAAATGTATTTGACACACTTAAAAACTGAAGTCACAGCTCTCAGTAGATGTGTAGACCATAGGTCTGTGTGATACATACCTTTACATGGTCGCATTCTTAATCAATTATTTACTGAGTGTAATCACTTACTTGATCTTTTTTTTTGCAAGAATGCTAGTGCCAAGGTTCCATTTGGCACAGTGTCCACTCCCTGGCTGCAGCTAATCATGGATATTGAAATGGAAAGTGCAACAAAATCTCTAAGAGACTTCTATGGCACAAAAAATCCAAATGTAAAAATACTAAATAGAAACCTTCACTTTGTAAATTATTGCCTTAAGCCCTAAGGCTTAAGGGCTTTTTAAAGGGTTATGAGGATTTGGAGATCACTGCTAATTATGTCTTCATTTTAGCTAATGTGGCTGTAATTTATAAAATTATGGGAGTTACCAAGATTGAATTTTTAATTCTGTTTTGTTCCTTTGCCTGGGAGAAGAGACCAGCCCCCTCCTGGCTAAAACCTCCCTTCAGATAGTTGTAGAGAGCAATGAGGTCTCCCCCTGAGCCTCCTCTTCTCCAGGCTAAACACCCCCAGCTCCCTCAGCCTCTCCTCATAGGGCTTATGCTTGAGGCCTGTCCCCAGCTTCGTTACCTTTGGGAGGTGGTGGAGTCATTGTCCCAGGGGGTGTTCAAAAAGGGACTGGATGTGGCACTTGAAGCCATGGTTTAGTAGTCATGAGGTCTTGGGTGACAACTTGGACTGGATGATCTCTGAGTCTTTTCCAATCTTCTTGATTCCATGATTCTATGATTCCAATAAAAGAATATTCCTTTGGTGCCAGAATACCTGCTATTTACTGCTATAATTTATTGGTATCAGCCCTGGTTCTGTTGTACCATAGCTATAACCATGGATCCCTAATTAATACCATATTGCAGTTGAAAAGTCTGAAAGCTATTTTCCTTTCCATGTGAATAGTACTGTGCATGAGCAGTGTGAAGATGCTTTTGTTTACAAACAAAAGCTGTGTCATGTTTCTTCTTTCATTTTCCTTTTTGATAAAATTTTAAGGTTTAGTTGACAAGTGACCAGTGTTAAAGATATGCTGGATTTAGCCTGGCAGAAAGACAATCTGCAGAAGAGCAAACATAATTACTGTGTGTATACAATCCTACTGCATGGGACAGGCATCAGAACAATATTGGTTAAAATTGGTCCATTACCTTCTGCGAGAAAGCAGGGATAAAAGTACCCTCGTGTCTCATTTTGTCTCTGCTTATGGTCATGCCTGTGTTGGTGCTTTAATATTTCATTAGTTGCTTTGTTTTTGTAGTGTGTTGTTTTTAACTGTAAGGCATAGCAGTTGTTCAGGCCACTGAGCACCTCATGGGAAAGTGTGGGACAAACTCAGTTGTTTGCTTTTGTGGTGATGTACTCAAACAAAGCAAGTTAAACACATTGTGGTATAGAAATTACACAGCACAAACAAATATATGAGGAACACAAGACGCTTACCTTGACACTTTGGCTACCTTGTTACTCCTTTAGGCATCTTGTGACTAAATCTAGCTGGCCTTATGTTTTATAGGCCAATTGCTCTGGTAAGCACAGTCTCAAGCTGTGCCAGGGGAGGTTTAGGCTGGATGTTAGGAAGAAATTCTTCACAGAGAGAGTGTTTGCTCATTGGAATGTGCTACCCAGGGAAGTGGTGGGGTCACCATCACTGGGGGTGTTTAGGAGGAGACTTGATGGGGTGCTTGGTGCCACGGTTTAGTTGATTAGATGTGTTGGATGATGGGTTGGATGTGATGATCTTGAAGGGCTCTTCCAACCTGGTCTGGTCTAGTCCTGTCTAGTCTATTCACATGGAAGAGACATGTAGCAAGTCAATGGGAATGAGGTTTTTCAGTGACTTGCATAACTTCTTGAGGCAACCAGATTGTCCTACTGGAATCTGAGATAGGTGTCTGTTTTTGTGGATTTTTTTTCTGGGATATGTACTGCAGAAGTTCACTGTTGTAGATCACAGCCAGGCATTTTAAGGGAAAAAGACCTGATCCTTGGCACCTTTGTTAGAATCTCTTAGCAGTTACGTGCTTTTTGTGACAAGTTTTCTGACACTGTGTATTTAACAAGTAACTCCACTGTGTGTAGTTGATTTCTGTTCTATTCTAGGAAAATGTAATCTAAACTATCTGTTATTTCATCCTATCCAGTGTTCATTTCAGAGTAAAAAATAACCTCACTCCAAAACCATTTCTAGCTATGACCAGAGTTCCTGAAGTGACCTTGCCCCACCGGTTTGGCTGGTAGTGCCAGCTGCTCCCTTTAACTACCATCTGCCCTTTCCTGCCATCACCTGTTTGTAGTCCACTCAAGCATCATTTCTTCTTCAAAAGAAAAGCTTGTGCTAGAGGGTGCTTGCTGGACCCAGAGTTAGGTTATTCTAGGTGTGAAGGCAGAGATGAGGAAAGGATGGGGCATGCATATTCAGGTTGACCGGGGCAATGTAGCTTGATGTCCAACAGAGAAGAGGCAGGTACCTAGGTTTTCCCACCAGGGAGGAGGAGGCACTTTATCAAACTTACTGTTTCTTTTCTCAATTCTAATAACCTGGAGAATATTAGATTTTTTATTTTTTTTTTAAATATATTTGTTGTGGTTTTTTTTTCTGTTCCTTTTATCCTGAATCTTTTTTCTTGAATATATATCTGCCTGTCGAAAATGAAGCTTCTTCACTTTATCGACGGGGCCTGAATGAGGCTGCAGAATCACCGTGAGATGTGGCAAAACATTATCTAGTTACAGATCAGTATGACCCCTGGAAATAATGAAATTTTGTGGGACAAAATTGTACTAAAACCTCATTACCCTTGGACTTGACGTAAGTAATTGAATATCCTGATTTGCTTTTGTGAGGGTCACACGCTGCAGGTAGGAGAAGCTGTCAGTCTGCTCTGGAAAGGAATGCTTGCAAAGTGGTAAGTGCATAATGTGGTTTAAGTAGACTTACATCATCTGCACTGCCATTTCCCACTCTGTGAACTGAAAGAGAACCAGGCTGCTGTTTTAAAGGACAGGTTTTTAAGAAGTGGCTTGAAAGGATACAGGCTTTTAATAAAACTTTTTCAAGTTTTTTTGTTAACCTGTTTACTTCTCTTTGTTATGAGCTGGCTTCAAACAGTTGTTGTTTTGCTTTGAAAAAATTGCTTGTCTGCCTTTGTAAACATCTTGAAATTGTAAGGCACTTTAGGCTGTCTTTAGAGTGGGCCCGTCTCTAGATGGCACATCACTCAGGGCTACAGGGGGACTGTCAAAGGGACACACATTTATTGATGGGAAAGGTCTAGTTGTACAAGAGGTACAAAAAACTGCCTGTTAAGTTTCCATTTTCTGAACAAACAAGCTTTATTAAAAGCTCTTCCTACCTGAGGTAATTCAAGAAGGTAAAAAAAAAAAAAAATTGGGGAAGGATTCAAGAAGAGTTTTAGTCTTTGGGCTTTGCAACTGGATAGGCTTCTTAGACCCCAGTTTTTCATCCAGCAGCTATTCAATCCAGGATAGTGTTGATGGCTGCCCCAGTTTTACATCAACCATTTTGCTGTGTGTCTAGCATTACTCACAGTCTCCCCCAACTTGCATGACTGTTACATGCATCCTCTTCCACATTGTCTGCTGTCAGTGAGCTATCTCATATATAGGTTTCTCTGACTGCTGACCTCTTGGGAGCCATGATGTAGTCAACGCTTCAACATGCTGCCTTTTGTATGTACCCATTACGTAGAACATAATGGGAGTGGGCTATAGGGCATAGCAGAGTAGAGGAGAAGGACCTGCTGCCTCATGAGCTTGAGTGCTGTGACAGCAAACATGCACTGATCAGTAGCTCATACACTTGCTGGTTTTATTTCTTTTAATTTTTTCCTGCTTATAAGAATTTCTGGACAAGTTTTAGCCTTGCTCCCAGGAGGATTTTTCAAACCACGCTGCACCACTGGGAAGGAGGCTGCCTTTCAACCAAGTCTAAGCCAAATGTGGCTCTTCAGCCAGTTTGTCCATTCCTGATACATCACATACTTAGGCATTAAAGTGTGAACCAGCTGTCTATTGAAATGTGAGGATGTGTCACAGGAGGTGCTTTTTGAAAGGTAGAGATAAAGTGTAATTGCCATATCTCAGTAAACACAGGATCAGCTTAATCTGTGAAATACAAGAAAAATAAACTCTGTATTCTTTGCAAACTAATCAATAGACTTGTATTGACTCTTGCTACGTAGGAGACACAGCAGGAAACCATCATGCTTTTATACAGCTTCTTTCAAAGAACTTGTGAAGTTCATTTGGGGATAGATGTTGACAGCTTAAGTACATACAAGCAAAGCTCTCGCTTCATCTACCTCACTTTTGCTTCATCTTCCATATGTGCCTGAAGGTTTTTTATGGGTACTGTCCACACTGTTTTCCATTTTAAAATACACTGCAACTTGCTTTTCACAGTTTGCAGATCTTCTCTTCCTTCTCTATTTTTGCTATGTCTATCATATTATGTCAGGAGGACTGTATTGGTAATCAGTAAGCAAGCAGTGAACAAAAGATGATACCGTGGCTGCCTTTTCCAAGCAGTGCAGTAAATTTGGTTTATAGTAGCTGTGTTTGTGATCTGAGACATCAATTGGTATAAAAACTGTCAACCTAATACCCATTTTTGCTCTGGAAATATTAATCCTATTTCTGAGTTTTTGCCTCTGTCTTTGGCTTTATATAAAGGTGCCACAGAGCTAGTGAAAAGCATGCTGCTCGCTGCATGCCAGGTTGTTCTTACCTCTGAGTACCAGTGAGCCTCTCAGCATACCAGATTGTGAAGGTGTATCTTGAAGGCACTCATTCTGAGTGCCAAAATGTGAGATACTTTTCCGTACCTCAGGTCAATTTTCTCTTGGCTTCATTTTCAGCTTTCGCAGGCCTTCTTTAATGCACTTGTGCTGCCAGTTCCATAACTATTTAATATTTCAATTTATATGAGTATGTCAGAGTAGAATTTATCCTTTCATTATTCACCAGTTGTAGATATAATGATGTTCTTTATTTCCCTAAGAAGGGAAAACAGTGTGCTGAACCTGTCCTTTTGGTGGTGACAGAAATGTGCAGGTTTTACTCCCTCAGTGAAAAATTATTCTCCCTGTGCTTTAAAATGTGCAAGAGTTCTTGAAATCTGTTTTGTATGCAAACTATGTCATTTCACAGGCCAGTTTATTTTTATTTCAGGTAAATAATTTTTCTTGTTTGGTGATAACCCTGTCTTATGCTAGTGAGCATTCCATGCCAGTGACAGATTCTCTCATAGGTCAATAAGGGGTACTCATTTTAGAAAGACAGCCACGGGCAGTTTAGGCTTGAAGGGAGGAGAAAGTTCTTCACAGAAGGTGAAGAAAGAACTCTTTTACACAGAAAGAGTAATTGGCTATTGGAATGTAGGGAGGTGGTGGAGTCACCATCCCAGGAGGTGTTCAAAAAAAGATTGGATGTGGCACTTGGAGACATGGTTTACTTATCATGAGGTGTTAGGTATGAGGTAATAGGTTGGACTTGATGATCTCCGAGGTCTTTTCCCACCTGGTTGATTCTGTGATTCTGTGAAATCTTGCTTCCAAGACCTAGAATGAAGACTGTATTGCAGTCTTGGTAGAATGGTAGTTCAACATATACAGCCTGGTTTTATTTTGTTTTTCTATTTGTTTGTCTTCATTATCTAGGCAGTGGATCTTACAACTTTATTAATTGTCAGATAATGATTATTTTACATTTAGGATGTAGCTTAATCTCAATTGCATAGTTAGTGGATGCACCTTATCTGCCTTCAGATGGCTCAGAATTGTGTTATGAAAGAGAGATAAAGACTGTTATCTGCAAATCACAATTCTGTGGTTTGCATGTTATGACCTTAAAATGTGCAATCACATTGTGTGGCTGCTGTTTAGGAACAGATGTTTGTGACCAATTCAATTCCTTTAAGTGAGATAGATTACAGAAACAGCTGGCTATCACATTATTAGAGATTAAGTCTTAAAGACACTGCAATTGAAATAATTATGTTACTCTTTTTTTTTTTTTCCTGGCTACAGAAATGCTGCTGGGGTTGTGGAGATTAGTCTTGTCCACAGTGACTCAGTGTTCAGAAATGACTGATTTCTTTAAATGAAAAGAGGAAAAAATGTGACTCCAATAGAGCTTTAAGAGTCATTGCTTGAAATACTTTTTTCTTCTTTGTTTGCCATTCCAGTGATGAGGCTTCTCGCCCTCAGGAACACATTTTAAAGGCTGTGATGTAGGCAGGTGTAGAGCCATTAAGAACTGCTGTCAGACACCTTTGGCTCTGCTACTGCTGAAAGGAGTAGAATGGAGTACAGAATTTGGATGATACCGAGAGGTCATTAGTGTTGTCTGTGCCATCACATTGATTTTAATTGATGGCAGACCTCAGGCATTTTCACTAAGAGGACTGTATCATGTGGAAACTTATCTTAAAACTTACATAATCATGCAGCTACCATCCTTTCTTGTGCTACTTCTGGGGGGTTGAGTCATCCCCCAAAAATAACCCTGAAGAGATCATGTATCTTGTACCCTCAGTATTCTTTGGGACAGCTGTGTTGTTTGCTTTTCCTGTTTAACTGAAAATATTAACACACACACCCCCCTCTCAATACAAATAGAGGCTGCTTTCTTTCCAGGGCCAGGCTATTTTCATTTTCCCCTAGGAGCTTTGTCTTCAGCATTACCTCTTGTTTCATGGTAGAGTGCAGGACAGCCTGGAGCGTGTTTTGGTGCAGGAAGAATGTTTTCTCTCTCGTTCCAGATAGTGAATAAATGATTTGATTGTTCCCTGGAGAGCAAACCACCACGGCTTGCCAGTGAGCTTCAGGTTGCCTGCAGGACCTTAGGAGTGAGGCCAGATGGGCTGGGAACCTGCCCAAACCCTGGCTCCTGTGCGCTGGCTGCCTGCTGTGCCCTCGCCTCCCATCAGAGGCGTGTGACGATTGTGCTCTGAGGCTGGGCCCTAAAGCAAGAAGCATTTGAGCCTATTTCTAACAGCCTAACTAGGCCCTTGGGTCTTATGGACATACTTAGCACTTTCTGGAACAGTAAAAGTGAGGTAAAATGCTCATAGAGGTGAAAACTGCTGCTTCTCTGGGCCAAAAGGAGAGGCTGGTTCTGAATTTGCTTAAGCAGGTCCTTTTCAGTTACAAATGATGCTGAAATGTGCTAAACCAACATGATTTCCCATCTTTCTGAATTCTGGTATAGGGCTCTTATTAGCCAGTCTAGTGGCTAGGGGGGGGAAAAAAAGTTCCAAGGACAAAAAAATTAATCTTGCCTGTAAAAGAGATGGCAAAGACATTCTGGATAACCACCATATGATTTTTCAGATGCAAAATGTCAGCCTTCATCGTGGCTATGCTCCCAGAAATACTTCATCAGAGCTTCAGCTTGACTGTTTAGATTAGAGAACGTTTGTTTGTAATTCTGAGCCATGGCAGAAATACGTGATCAATATTTAGCTAGTGGAACTGTAATTTCTCATCTGCTGACAGGTAATGCAAGATATTTTACTGCCTGAAACTATTTTTCCTTGCCATGCTAAAAATCAGTCTTCTCTCAAGGCCCTTCTCACAGGGCTCCCTGACGTGACCTCTGGCTGCACCTGAGTTATTGAGCTGCTTTTGTTAAGATGCTGATGTTGGTTTGTAAGGTGATGAATATGCAGAGAACATATGGGAAATGTGAAGGTACAGCCATGGACAGTGATGGTGGACTGGAAGTGTGTATCACGTAGCCTCGCTGCTCTTGTCACGCTAAGCAGATACTTCATTTCCACGGCAAATAAACTTTTGAGGATGATGTGTGCGTACCAGATAAAACAAGCAGTGAAATAGCTGTGGCACCAAGTCAAATGGTAGAACAATCAAAATTGTAGCATCTGATGTTGGAGTAAAAGTACAGGTGATGTAAGTGCATGTTCCAAGAGTCCCAACCAAGTAAAGCTGTTCTGAAAATTCTACTGCTGTTGCTGCAGATAGGGAAGACTTTTGCTTCAGTTAGGCCTAAACGAGGTAGATGCCTAAGACAGTATTGTGAAAACTTGTGGATGTGTTCTGTATTTATCCAAGGATAGTCACATGTAATAATCATTGAAATAAACTGTGGAAAATATTTGGAATGCTCTTGTGTAAGAAGCCACATAACATATGGCAGTCATCACCAAAGCATGCTTGAATGACTGTAGGAGGACTGTGAATAACACATTTCATGTCCTTCTAGGATGTATTTTTCTTTATATATACTTAGTCCTTTGGCTTTTTATGGGACTTGGAACCTAAGTGTGGAGTGAGTAGGGAAAAGTATTAGTGGCAGAAAGGTCCAGGCACATCATTTGCCGTGAGATATTCAAAGGTTTATTGTTAAGACTAGCAGGGGTAAGCTGAAGTATAGCACATATGTGCTGTACAGTGGGCTCATGCTAGAGAAACCATAGGGTTACTGTAGCCCCCACTAATATATCTGTGTGTTGTAAGGCAGAAGAAATAAACTCGAGCATGGCATTGCCCTGCTGTGGTCTAGGGCACAATAATTGTGTGTCTTCCATTGTACTATACCATGTGGTAGCATGGAGAAGCATTCTGTAGGCTGTAAGCAAATTAGACCTAGGAGGATCCTCAAAGATAGCATGAGTATCTATCTGATAAGATAGAGAGAGGATTATCCCTCCAGTGTTACTGCATTTATTGCACTTGGATTTCCTGCCAAGCTGTGGGGTTTTTTTAAGCTGAGAGTAGGATATTTACCTGAACACCAAATTGATTTTGAGTATAAATAGATAATTGACAACATTTGTGTCAAGATTGATGTTAAATATAATGGGGCTTTATGACGTCTTTCTTTTCATCAGCCTACCTCTTTCTCCAGTGCTCCCAGTTGAATTACAGTTATATGTCATCCACTATTGACTCATCTCACCCACTCACCCACCTCTGTAATCCTGCTTCAAATCCTGACCTGCTGTGGCCTTGGTCCCTCTCTTGGCAGGTGTCTGGCTCCAGCTGAGGAGCTGAACAGCCTGCTGGCCTTGGTGGGGGCCTCAAGAGTGATTTCTTGTCTCTGCGATCACTATCTCCTGTCTGGTTTTTGGAATAATTCAATGCTCAGATATGAACCTGAGCATATTTTTAGGGGTTAAAAAAATGTGTCTTATGACAAAAATGTCAATTTTTGTCTTGTAGATTTAAAAAAAAAAAAGTTTTTAAAGGTATTGTGTCACTGCTGTTAAACACAGCCTGTGTCTGCAAGGAGTGTAGATGCAGGGCTCTGAAGAAAGGCTCTTTTGGATTATTTAGTAATCTTTTACAACATATGGAAGACTCAGTTTCAAAATGGGAATCATTTCATCCCCATCAAAATAAATAAAAAATGAAGTGAAGCACAAGGGAGCAATGCTGCAGTAAACCTCAAAACATGGATATGTCCTCTCTTGTTGGGTTCACCTGATTATGGACTTTGAATTTCCATCAGCTTTCATCTTTATCAGTCGCTTTAGAAATGCCCCTTTTATGCATTGCCTTCCTTCCAGGAAAAAGTCTTGAATTTTCTTTGTCTTGAATTTGTCTGTGAATACTGGCAAGGTGGGAAGTAGTTCCTGCTTGGGTGGGCAATTTTGCTGCAGATACATGCCTTCATCTGTGAGTTGATGGTGTTCTTGCAAACCTGAAATGTTATTTCTGAGTATGTTTACATTAAAGGAGGGATTGCTCAGGACAGTTCCTGCATGACCTGTTGCCTTTGGCAAGCCTCAGTGAAAAAGGCTGTGAATGCCTCTGTTGAGAGTCTCTCTCTTCTTTCTAATGAATCACTTAGAATACATAGAATACATAGAATAAACCAGGTCGGAAGAGACCTTCAAGATCATCGCGTCCAACCCATCAACCAATCCAACACCGCCCAAGCAACTAACCCACAGCACCAAGTACCCCGTCAAGTCTTCTCCTAAAAACCTCCAGTGATGGCGACTCCACCACCTCCCCAGGCAGCCCATTCCAATGTGCAATCACTCTTTCTGTATAGAACTTTTTTCTAACATCCAGCCTGAATCTCCCCTGGCGCAGCCTGAGACTGTGTCCTCTTGTTCTGGTACTGCTTGCCTGGGAGAAGAGACCAACATCCGTCTGTCTACAACCTCCCTTCAGGTAGTTGTAGAGAGTAATAAGGTCACCCCTGAGTCTCCTCTTCTCCAGATGTATCACTAAGGTTGGAAGAGACTTCGAGGATCATCGAGTCCAACCTGTCACCACAGACCTCATGACTAGACCATGGCACCAAGTACCACGTCCAATCTCCTCTTGAACAGTTCCGGGGATGGTGACTCCACCACCTCCCTGGGCAGCACATTCCAATGACGAATGACTCTCTTGGTGAAGAACTTTCTCCTCACCTCAAGCCTAAACTTCCCCTGGTGCAGAACTCTTATTGGACAGTCCTGAGGTTGAAAGGGCTTTCCTGCTTTACTACTTTGAAGGATTTTTGTCATCTCAGATAGGTGGAATGCCAAACATGATTATTATTATTATTTTTATTAATTTTACAAATTAGTTGGAAGAAAGATCAAATAATTGGATTAAACCCATTTTATTTGTTTTTCATACTTTCTTTTTTTAAAGTCTTGAGATAGGTAAATCAAACTGAGTCCAAATTAAAACTCACCTATTGCCCATTGGAATGGGCTACCTGGGGATGTGGTGGAGTCACCATCATTGGAGGTGTTTAGGAGGATACTTGATGGGGTGCTTGATTGCATGGTTTAGTTGATTAGGTGGTGTTGGATGATAGGTTGGATGTGATGATCTTGAAGGTCTCTTCCAACCTATTCTATTCTATTAGATTCTAACAGAACATTTTAGCGAAGCTGTTGCCTTTCCCTTGAAGTTTAGAGGTTGATTGTATCAGCCAGAACAGGATTCTGAAGGAGATTTTTAGTTTAGACTTCCTGATTTTAAGTTGGTCAATGGCAGAAAATTTCTGGCAATGTGGTACTAAGCAAGGCGTAAGTAGTTTTAGGTCACCATGTTTGGCAGTATGACTCATGATGTGTGGCAGTGATTTCAGAGAAGCTTTCTCAGGATGTGTCTCTGGAGCCATTTAATTACTTATTCCTTGCTAAGCAATAACACTTAGGATACTGGACAAGGAATGGAGGCTGACTAAACTCTCAGGTATAGCGCAACTAGAAACTGTGCTTTGATTCTGTGTTGTAGATTTACTTTTACAGCTAAAGGGAGAATAGGGTCAAGTGAAAATAAATAAAATCAGTAAGAATAATAAAAACCAACCAGAAAACAACCCCAAATGAACACAAAAAGAAAAAAAATAATAATTAAGAAATAGACTTGTAGTCATTATTCCCCTACAGATAATTTAACAATACGAACTCTAAAGCAAAGTTTGCTTGAACAAATTAGTAGCAGTGTGCTCTTTATGCCTCCACTGTATCTTTTATGATATTTCATTCTCTACAGACAAGTGAAAATTGAAACCAAAACCATTACATGTTGCTCCAAATGATTGATTCCTCTGTCTTGGCAACGCAGAAGTTGTAATTTGTCAAATTCTGTGACTCAAAGTGTTAAAGTAGCTGAATTTGCAAGGTACATTTTAACATAGCTGCCAGTTTGCGTGGAGCTCAGGTCACTTTAGATAATGCCTTTCCTCTTGGTATTGAGTGCAATATTCTGGTAAATTCTGTGGGAAATAAAGAAAGGAATGTGTACTTGTGAACATGTAATTATGAGTGAGCTTCAGTTACCTACATTAAAGATACCATGTAATAGGTATAACTTGGAACTCTTTATTAAGCAAATATTTCAACTATCAACCCTATGAAAGAGACAAATGTGAAATACCTGGTAGTGTGAACCTTTTCTCCTGTCTTCATACAAGGCCTTCAATTAATCCACACACACTGCAATTACACTTTGCAGTAGGTAATTTTTACACTAGACGCTGGTGCATGTAAATGTGACGAATGTTTTCCTCTTCCTGAAGGTGGTATCAGGAAAGCAGACTCTCATTTTAAAAAAGGATAATTTAGAGAGAATGCTTTTTTTTCCATATTTGCTCACAACATGAACATTTTCTAACAGCTCAATGTGTTTTGATAATGTAAGTAGAAGTGGTTTTGCTTTTATTTGCTTGAATGGAGATGTGGAATCTCCATGCTTAGAGATACTCAAAAGTGATTGAAGAAGGCTCTGAGCAAATGAGTTTCATGTTGAAGTTGCATCTGTCGTCATATTTGTCCCAGCTTTCAATGAGGTTTTACTAAACCTTCAGAATCTCTCTCCCAACCTACATCTTTCTATGAGTTTGGGAATATTAAATGAAATTAAAAAAAGGCAAAAAGTGTATAAAAAAACCTGGCAAGGTTCCCCTATGTAAACATGCAAGAGATTTTTGCTTCTTTCATGTTTCTTTCTGGGGTTTTTTTTGACAAATAAATCCTTGGGTTTAGAATGTGCTGCAGAGGGAACTGAGCATTACATTTTCAAATCAGTTATTTCATGATGGTTTTTCTAAGAAAATAAGTTTTACCCTTGACACTGAGGGAACTTAATCTCTTTGTAGCAAATGTGATTCTTGAAATGAAATAATTCTTGATTTCCATCTATGCAGCCATCCAAGAGATCACTGTGTTGCATGGCCTCAGTGTTTGATTTCTCCCTATTTCTGTGATAACATACTAGAAATAGAGCCCCAAAAGAAAGTGATTTGTCCAGGTAATATAGGAAGGCTCTCAAGAAAGCTGTAAATTTGATCTCAATAAAATACTTTTTGTGGAGATTTAGTGACCAAACATTGCTGCAGAGAAAAATAGAATACATTGGAAATGTTTTCTGTGGGTTGGTTGCTTGGTTTGTTTTTGTAGTTAAACATATATAGTTTGATCATATAACTGAGATGATTTAAGATCTGTTTGGAGCTCAGCTTTGCAACAACTTCAAAAGATCTGACCTCACATGGCTGGGGATATGAGATGGGAGACATGATTTTATTTGATTTTATGTGATTTTATTCTTCAAAATCTGTAGGGGAGCAGGAAAGTACCTGGATAGGTACAGCTTGGAAAAAAAGGAGGGAGATAACAGATCTAAACCTCCTTCATTGAAGCAAGTGGTGAAG
This sequence comes from Dryobates pubescens, assembly GCF_014839835.1. Lineage (NCBI taxonomy): Eukaryota > Metazoa > Chordata > Aves > Piciformes > Picidae > Dryobates > Dryobates pubescens. The sequence continues at coordinate 6,074,057 of NC_071614.1, read as the reverse complement.
GAAGCACAACCTGTGGGAAGATGTCATCTGCACATTTATTGGAGTGGACAACTTGTGTATGCTCTGAATCTGGATCCTAGAGAATTAAGCAGATCTGAGTTTCTGTACTGTGCCATTTAAGTAGATAACTAAGTCTCTGATGAAAGGAAGTTGGTGTCCTTGAGAGATGGGAGCCATGGAGTAGGGATCCTGCCTTGATGACAAAGGAAGACAGCAGATACATTGGAGGCATTCTGTTGAAGTGGAAAACCAAGTTACTAGATGCAGAAACTCATTTCTCTCCAGCTTGAGCTGGAGACATGAACTTATATATAATGTCACAATTTCCAAGCTCACTTGAACTGTCAGTGAAGGTCAGCAGACAGCTACATAAGCTTCCAACTGCAATGCTGTTAAGTAGTGCTTCTGTAAAACTGATTCCAGATGATAGGAGGAGTTGGGCTGAAGAGGTAGGAGTGTTCTTGTAACATGCATGTCTAGCCAGTGCCATAAGAAATCTGAAGTGGCTTGTGTCCTGTGTACCAGTAGTACCAGCTAGTATAAGATAGGAAGAAGTTAAATTTGATTTAAAAGGGCAAAAGAATGGTATTGACACTCCAGTAGGCCATGTAGATGCATTTAAAACCAAGTATAGAGTGCTTCTGTGCTGACTGCACAAATCTAAGTGCTGAAATGAGGAATCCCTGGATTCCCAGGTTATACATGGTATAGAATAGTCCAAATGTGTGTTTAGACAAGAAAAGAGAGAGCAAAATGTGTTGGTTAGAAACAGCTGACTACATCAGCATGTGCCATTGGATCTCTGTGGGTGAAATTCCAAACAAAAAGAAAAAGATGTTAACATGAAAGTACAAATCAGAGAAACCAGCCAGCTGAGATGGTCACAAGGATCTTAGAAACACTATTGGAGAGAAACTTTGGGGTAGGCAGTAGAGCAGTGCCTCTAAGTTTGCCCCTGTACGAAATGTCATGATGTGGAATGAGATAGACAGAACTGTTGTGTGCTGTAAATGACTGAAATAATATTCAAAGAGCTCACAAAAGAATACTCTTGCTTTAGTACTAAACAGCACCATGCAGATTTGAGGTGCAGAGGCCAAAGGATCACTGTGAAGCAGTGCCTAATGAAAAGTTGTAACACTCTGGTGGCAAAATGCTTTTGACAGATTTCCTTAGCAAATGCTTTTAATTACACTGAGCTAAACTGGAATGCACAAGTAAAGCTTCTTGCAGATTAATAACTACTTAAAAGACAGCAATTGAAGGTAAGGAATAATGGGTACTTTTCCTCAGTGGAAGGAAAGAGACAATTCGCCAAGCCGTGTCTTCCAGGCTGTGGATGTGTTATCTGCAGTGGAACTGAGAAGTATAATAGATCAGTCCTGTGTGCTGTCTCTTGTTGTGAAAGTTTACAGCTAAAGGATATATTTTTCCACTGGCTGCATAATACCACTGCAGATGTTATTGTTATGTAGTATAAGTGAGTTCAAAAATGATAGGCCATGGCTACACGAAAAGTAAGAAGGGATGAGAGTCATCGAGTTGTGTTTGTATGTAGGTTGCTAAGGCTAGCTTCAGATCAAGTCTCTCTCTCCCTGCTTGTGATACTTGCTAACATATATTTCAGCTTGTAAGCCGTGAGCAGGTGGTGCTATCACCTACAAAGGGTTGAAGAAGATTTCTAGCTCATTAAGAGGTTTAGTAGGTATATCACAGAATGTTAGGGGCTGGAAGGGACCTTGAGAGTCATCTAGTCCAACCCCCCCGTCAAAGCAGGATCACCTATAGCAGGTCACACAGGAATTGATCCAGGCAGGTCTTGAATATCTCCAGAGAGGGAGACTCCACAATCCTCCTGGGCAGCCTGTTCCAGTGTTCTGTCACCCTCACAGTGAAATAATTCTTCCTCCTGTCTCCATGGAACTTCCTATGCCTCAATTTCCAGCCATGTCTGAGATGTTTCTTAGTTGCTCTGAACATAGATCAAACAGTCCCATCTGTCTGTTTGTCCTTGCCCCTTTTCTTCTGAGAATAATTATTATATTGTTTAGGGGAAGCATGCAGGTATACTAATACCAACAACTCAATGTTTATAAATGGTTTATATTAAAAATGAAGCTTTTAGTATTTCACTGATGAAAGGAAATAAGTTGCCTGCAGTATTTAGGCAAAATGAATAGTAAGTATGAGGTCAGGTTGGATGGAAGCCACTGTCCTTCCATCAGTGCCCACATTTTAAGTCTACAGTACAAGGTAGCTGTCTCTGCATATTTTCTCTGTGGCATAATTCTTGAAAAAGCTTTCTTGTAGTGAAAACTTGCAGTCTCCTGATCCAGCATTTCACTTTCCTTTTAAATGTCAGTTATATTAATATGTTAATGATGGCAAAGACTAATTAGTGGAAATATCCTCATGAACAGTGAAAAATAATGAACTACAGAGTCCATTTCTTACTGGGAATGAACTTCTCGATGAAGAGAAATGTGCTCAAATTTTTGCTTTTGCAAGAGGATTCCTTAAAATGCAAGAAAAACAATGATGCCATGCAGATACAGTGAATACATGACTGAACTATATTCAGGAGATGTTGTCCTTGATGTGAAAGTGTATTAATTCAGTAAATTAATACAGTGGGTTGTACCTGCTTCATTGAGCAGGAGGCAAAATTACAGGAAAAAGCCATTGTGAAACTGGGTCAATGGAACCTTATCAAGCTTGAAAAGGAACAATAGAGCTGAATTTAAAAAAGCCTTAGTGCTTAGTTTCAAATCCTGGTATTTGTGTCTTAATTTCAAGTTCAGCTCTTGATTTCTCCCTGCCTGACAGTATGAATGAAGAGATGCAAAGGTAGCCTGAAGAGAAGGTTTTCTGCAATGACTTAGAAGTCCCTGAAAACCAGGGAGGGCATGATTGGGGGAAAAAAGTGGTATCTTGAGACTACTGAGATTTTAATGGTGTTTTTAACTTTAGAAGCTGTTAGTCATAGTGGACTAAATGCTGGAATGGGAGAAAGAACTCGAACATGTTTCAGTGGTGGAGGTAATTAGGAGGTAAATTACAGGAACAACAAAACCGGTGAGTTACCTGCTGCTTTCTCTGCAGTCACATTTTGTTCCAGAGCACAGCTGCATGTTCTTCTAGCACACAGGTCTTGCTTTCCCAATTCTATTTACAGATATTTAGGAAACTGGATAGAGGCAGATAAAAGCTGGATAAGAGGAGAAACTGGGTAAGAGTCTTTGAGAATATGTCGTGTAGAGGATTCCTGAGAGGCTCTTTGTGCCGTGAGTCAGAGCGCTCTGTGGGGTCTGAGTCAGAGGTGCCCCTGTGAACTGCTTAGAGTCAGGCAGCTCTGCCTAATCTCACCCAGCTGCACTCGAGTGGTGCCCAGAGGCTGTACTGTGTCTGGTCATCTCTGTACCATGGAGTTTTAGATGTGTTAAGTACAACTATGAGATTAGTGAGGGTGCCTGCCCAGATCTCTGTGTGTAGATGGGTCGAGAGGTGCTTTCTGGGTTTGCTATTGTGTGCTTGGGTAGGACCTTTGTTTAAAAATCAGATAGCTCCAGAGAAGCAGGGTTTGAACAAAACAGTTTTGGCATAAGAAAAAAATGATTGGAGGAAAAGAAATGGAAGAGTGTGGTTCTGAAACAATGTTTTAATGAGGGAAGGAACAAAAGCTCCAGCTTTTGACGTAGTGCCTGAGATAATAAGAAACTGGACTTGATCTTACAGTGGCTCCCTTCCAGCTCTGTGACCTTTGCAACCTCTATGTTAATGTGAGTTGTGCACAATGAATCCTGGAGCTGATAAAATAAGTCATTAGTATTTCATTGCCTCTGTAGTGCTTGGAGAGTGTTTGTGCCAGAGGAAAGCCAAGCTGTGGGAGTACAGCTGTACTTCTGTGTGCTCCTACCCACTGGGGTCCTGGAGGCACCCAGGAGTGGTCTGTAAAAGGACAGGTAGTTCTTTCTTAAGAGGTTTTTTCTGACAGCAGGCAGAACCTTGACCCCAGAAGAGGGAGGTCTTTTTATCATTGAATCACAGAACAGTTTGAGTTGGAAGGGACCTTTACAGGTCATCTGGTCCAACCCTCCTGTAGTGAGCAGAGACATCTTTAACTAGATCAGGCTGTTCAGAATTTATAATCATCTTTATATGAAAAACTTAGGATTGAAAGAACAGGTTATGATTGTGTAAAACAATCGTGTGGTGTTTGCCTACATGCTGAATGTTTGTACCTGGTTGCTGTCCCTTGCATGCAGCTGCCAGAGAAGATCCTTGCTGGGTTGTGGATTTCACTGTTGTTTCTCCTTCAAAAGGTGGTGAAGGGCTCCTTTATAGGGAGGTGGATGCTGAAACCATTTGAGCTACCATCTGAAGAGGTTGTGGGAGCAATATTAAAGTTGAGTACACATGAAATAAAGATCCTTTCCTGTGATATTTTTTCTGCCTTAGAGAAGAAGATTGTAAGGCATGCTTGGTTTGTTTTCTATTAACAAAGCTGTGCCTTAGCTTCTCATATTTTGCTCTGCCTATTGTCCTAGGCAACAATACCCATTTTTCATTTTAATGAGCACTAAAACTCCTGCCAGTTTTGTCTAACAGAAAGAAAATCTTGAGAATACTTTTCCTGTAAGAAGAGCAGAGTCATTATGAGTCATTTTAGATTTGCAAACTTTTCTCTTTCAGTGTGGATAAGCAAATGTTGTTTGTGTTTATCTCTTCACTATTTTAATATGTAAGTTCTCTCTTTTTCTCCTCCACCCCATACTAGATGGAAGATGTGCATGGTAACTCTATAAATTGATTAAAGAATCACAGAATCATTTCACTTGGAAAAGGCCTTTAATCACAGAATGCCCTAGTTTGGAAGGGACCTCAGAGATCATCTACTCCAACCTCTCTGCCATGAGCAGGAATACTTCTCAACTAGACTTTGTTGCCCAAGGCCTTATCCAATCTGTCTTTAAACACCTCCAGAGAGGGGGCATCCACAAGCTCCCTAGGCAACCTGTTCCAGAATCACACCACCCTCATACTGAAGAACTTCTTCCTAAGATCCAGTCTAAATCTATTCTCCCTCAGCTTCAAACCATTCCCCCTTGTCTTATTGCTAGACACCCTCATGAGAAGTCCCTCTCCAGCTTTCCTATAGGCCCCCTTCAGGTATTGGAAGGCAGCTATAACGTACCCCAGAGTCCTATGTCCTTCTTAGGATGGGGACACCAGACCTGAATGCAGGTGGGGTCTCACAAGAGCAAAGGGCAGAATCACCTCTCTTGCCCTGCTGGCCACACTCCTCTTGATGCAGCCCAGGACACGGTTGCCTTCTGGGCTGCGTGAGCGCAGTGCCGGCTCTTGGTGAGTTTGTCATCTGTCAGCACCCCCAAGTCATTAAGATCAAGTCCAACCATTATCTAACTGCTTATTTGGACTTCCTAAATACAGTTCCACTGTACTTCCAGACACATAAACACGAATACATATCATACCTTCTAGTTTTCAAGAGAAGAAAATACCTTTTTTGAGGCTGTCATGATGTTCCTTATATACAGAGTAGGTTGCTTTCATCCTGTTTGCATAATGGTGTTATGATAATCAGATCATCAGGCTGCCAAGGGAAAAGAATCTTACAGAACCGTGCTATGTGGCAACTAAGGAGTGAGAAATTTCAGGGGATTGAGTTGCTTTTACAATTACAGGTAATTACAATTTAATTAATTACAATTAATTAGCTACATAACCGGGATTCACCGACACGGCAGTAATGTGGCTATTTGTAAAACAAGCACACAAAGCAATCTTGTCTCAGGATCCATTTTGGATTCTGGAAATTTATTCAGCCAGTGATAGCAACATTACACCCAGGCTTGATTTCTAACTTTAATCACCAGTGTCTGCAAAGTATTAGAGGCTTGTTGAGACACTGATCTTCCACACTGGAGGATTAGGAAAAGCTCTCATGCTCCTTTAGTGTCAGTGTAAGTCCACAGATGCTCATGATGGAGGTTTTTGTCACCCTGTCATATCTCAGTCTCAACAAAGTTTCACTTTCTCATGTACAGTCCTAGGGTTTCTTTCTTATGCTTTATAAGGTGCAGGTATTGTGGTGCTGAGGAATATGGCTTAGGTGGTGACTTGGTAGTGCTGAGTTAATGGCTGGACTTGATGATCTGAAAAGTGTCTTCCAACCATGATGCTTCTGTTACTAGTTGAACATTTCCTTGTTTCTAGAAATACTTTCATGAATTTGGATGATAAACTCTGGAGGTACAAGGTGGATCTCCTTATCCCACCAATAAGACATTTTAAGTGGCTGGAATAATCACAGTGCAGTATGTGTCGGGTTTTTAGTTGTCATAACGCTAAGGCTGAAATATTCAAACTGAGGTCATTAGATCTCAGATCTGCATAGACTTAAACCAAACAGAGCTCCTTTATGAAGGTGTTCACTTTGGTATGTCTTAGTGAGCTCATTGGAAGACTTTGCAAGAAGGGAGCCATCCCTTAGCTTGTTGAGGTATGAAATCTTTCAGAATGCCAGGCAATAAAAGTGCCAGGTAAGTGGAAGGAGCTTTGGGTGGATTGATTTGGAAAACAAAAGATGAGAAGTCTCTAAAACATATTTTTTGGTTTTGTTTGTTTTATTTTAAATAGCTGATTTCTAAATAGTTTGTCTTCTTGAATTCATTTAGAAGGCAGTCAGTATGTCTCCTAAGACTCAGCTCTTACAACACTCTCCGTAGCTACCTGTGAGGAACTGTCATGTTTTTGTAGTTTACTTCTTCTGCAGTTTCCAATTACAATATCAATAGCATTTAATGCCTGCTGCTGTTACTGCTAAGTAGTTACACTGAGGTAGTAGCTAAATACCAAATCAGAGTTTCAACATACTCAGTTTGTGTATTGATTCTATTAACAGGGTATCAAAATTTACTATAAAATACAGTGTAGGCTAAGTAACTGTTGGACCAAATTCCTATTGCATGCTATTAATGACTATTAAATGGTCTTTAAATAGTGAATTACTGGATTATTAATGACAACTGCTTTTCCCTCTGGATTTTCTTTGTTACAAAATGATAGAATGGTTTGGGTTGGAAAAGACCTTTAAAGACCATCCAGGCACTGTCATGGATAAGGGCATCTTTTCCTAGATCAGGTTGTTCCAAGTCCCATCCAGCCTGACCTTGCACACTTCTAAAAATGGGGCATCTACAGCCTTTCAGGGCAACCTGTGGCAGAGTCTCACCACCCTCATCACAACAAATTGCTTCCTCGTGTCCAGTCTAACTCTACCACCCTTTGTCATGTGAGTTACTTGTGTCAGCTCAAGGTTGAATGCAGGCTTTTCTTCCTCATGCACAGCTCCTTTTGTGAGACCTGTTGCCCTCTCAGTCCACACACAGAAGCCCGAGGGTGCTGGGGGCCAGAAACCTGCTTCAGCACCTTCTAGGGACCTTGCAAACCTCACACTGCTCAGCACTCTGCTGCTGTTGCTGCTGCTGCCCCTGGTGTCAGCTTCCCACTGCTCGTCAAACTATTGCTTTTCTCTGCGAACTGTATTGAACAGTGGGAAGTTTGTAGTAAGATGCAGCTAAAAGAATGTAACTTGTAAAAAGTCAGCAATAATACAACATTGTTACTAATAACAACTCACTCCTGTAAGTGTTCCTGCCCCTTTTCCATTACTTCAGCCAAGTGTTTCACAAAGAAAGTCTCAAAATATGTGTTTCCTGATGAAGCAAAATCTTAATCATAAGTGCATGCCACTCTCCTTTGTGAGAAGAAAATTACTAATTCTGGATCCTCATAGCTGGAATAAGTGACTGTAAATACCTGATAACCTTCATTTGAGAAGCTACCATTATTTTATGAGTTTACATTTGCTGGCTCTCATGCACATAAATAATAAGTGATTCCTGGAGTGAAATAATTGTGTTTAGGATATTCTATTACAGTGATTGTCAAGGAATTTATTTCTCTCATTTACAAATGTTGTTAAGAAGCAAACTGTTTCTCAGGAGTCTGTAATCTCAGACTCTTAATATGATGTTTCTGTGTGTCAGCTAAGAGGTCCAGAAGTCCAGAATCACAGAATGGTGGGGATTTGAAGGGACCTCTGGGGATCATCTAGTCCAACTCCCTTGCTAAAGCAGGTTCTTGTACATTAGAGTGCATTGTTTATGTGTATAACACGTTTTTTCTTTCCTTTAAAGCACGCTGCCAGGGCTGAGATGAATTGGTTAAACCCTACAAAGTAGAGCTCCTGCAGCTGTAGTAAACACACAGTACCTGAAAAAAATGAATTTTCATGTTTACATCTATACTGAGTACTCTATGATATGCCACAAGAAACTCCTTTCAATACTTAGTTATTTTATCTTGCCTCTGGGAGCCTGGATTGCTGAGCATTGTGCTCATTAATTTCTGATACTTGCACAGTTCCTTCAGCTCAGTGGAGCTTTAGCAGTTGAGAAGGGCTTTCTGAAGTCCTCATTTTGTTGTTTAGTAAAAGAAGCAGGATGTGAAAACAGGGCTGTATCTTGAGCTCAAATATTATTATTATTTGTACAAAAAAATGTTTAGCTTTAGTGCTAAAAAAAACCACAAACAACAAAAACTTGGAAGTTAAATATAAACAAGTGCCTGACAATTGAAGTTTTAACATAGATTTACGTTTTGAATTATGGACTTCTTATTTTTTTTCTTGCTTTGATTTGGCCACATAAAGAAACTTGCTGCGTGTTCATCCAGCTGTTATTCCAGAAATGGACAGATAGATTTCCCTCCCAAAGCAGATGTCAAATTTGCAGAGATCTGGGCTCATTTAACAATGTCTATAAATCTGCAAAGAACTGTCCAGATTTTTTATTACCAGGTAAATCTTCTTTATTAATATAAGCAGACATGTTTTCTGTTTGTATAATAGTACTTTGGCAGGCCTGTCTTTAGTATAAATATCCTTAGTTGACAGGTGTTCTCTTGTTGGCAAGAGATAAAAAAGAAGAGAATAGAATAAACCAGGTTGGAAAAGACCTACAAGATCATTGAGTCCAACCTATCACCCAACACTATCTAATCAACTAAACCATGGCACCAAGCACCCCATCCAGTCTCCTCCTAAACACCTCCAGTGATGGTGACTCCACCACCTCCCCGGGCAGCACATTCCAATGGCCAGCCTCTCTTTCTATGAAGAACTTCTTCCTAACATCCATTCTAAATCTCCCCTGGCACAGCTTGAGACTGTGTTCTCTTGTTCTGGTGCTGGTTGCCTGGGAGAAGAGACCAACCCCCACCTGGCTACAACCTCCCTTCAGGTAGTTGTAGACAGCAATAAGGTCTCCCCTGAGCCTCCTCTTCTCCAGGCTAAGCAACCCCAGCTCCCTCAGCCTCTCCTTATAGGGCTTGTGCTCCAAACCCCTCCCCAGCTTTGTTGCCCTTCTCTGGACACCTTCCAGCAACTCAACATCTTTCCTGAACTGAGGGGCCCAGAACTGGACACAGTACTCAAGGTGTGGCCTAACCAGTGCTGAGTACAGGGGGAGAATGATCTCCCTGGTCCTGCTGGCCAGACTGTTCCTGATACAGGCCAGGATGCTGTTGGCCTTATTGGCAAAATAACTGGTGTGTTAAAGGAAACACTGGTTCCAGAAAACAAGACATTGTATTTCTTTCTGCAAAGGTTATCTGGGGTATTCCCCCCCCTTCTTTGTTAGACTCTCATGTACCCTCTGGCATCCAGTAGTATCTACAGAAGGTTTTATCCCAAGATCTCAGTAGCAGTTGTCTCATGTTTTAAAGATTAACTGGGCTTGTTAATTCTGTTGAGCCATGTAAAACTGCTGAAGTTTGCTGCAGGTATTTTTTTTTTCCAAAGAATTGTTTCAAAATGTAGGAAGACATAAATTCTCTTTTTTTTTTTTCCTTCAAAGAAAGAACATTTTCTTGTATTGTAATTCAAAGCTGATGTTGTATGAATAGGATTTGTTTAAAAAGAAAATTAGACTGTTACAGTCTTTTAGATGTTAATCCTACAAAAGCTGCTGCTTTTGAAGTTTTCCCCAAGTGAAATCTTACCTCTCCCCAACACACTGTTTCTTTTAAGAGAGAAGTAATTTCATATCAAGCAGGCTAAATGTCAAATTCTTTGTTCTTTTTAACTGCCAAGTTCATCTAGGTACTTTTCTGTGGTAGAAAAGTTTCTAACCTTAAGGCAATACGGGGACAGGCACCTTTGTGTCAGAGTGGGTAGCGACAGGGAGTTAAATGTGTTTATGTGATCTTGCCAAGTGTCTAACCATAAGCAGTGAGATAATTTGGGGGCTTTGAGCAAACGTTAATCTGATGCTGTAGCTTCAAAATACCTTCCTAGGCAAGGTGCCTAAAGGAGGGGGAGCTGGAAGGCTTTGCAGAGGGAGCTTGATGCTCATGCCGGAGCAAGCTCTAGCCTGGTGCCTGAAGCAGGTGCTGCTGCACTTGAGGTTTTGGTGGGATGCTCCTGAGGCTGGCTGGTTTTGGCTTCACAGCTGAAGAGCCTCTCACTCATCAGATAATGCTGACAGACAGTCTGACAAGATCGTGCTTCTGTGAGTGAAGGGAGGGGTGGGGGGGGGGGCGGGCATTGCTCTTGCCAAGCTGAGGCTCAGCAGGAGCTGCTCTGTTCAAGAGTCTAGCAGGGAGCAAGGCACTGTGCTTGTGCAATGATAGGTGTGTTTTTCATGTGTAAGAGGCAGCAGTTAGGAGATCCTAATGAGCTGGGAGCTCAGCAAGAGATTGTGTGAATCAAGAGCTGTTGTTTGTCGCAGCGGCAGATGTTGCTTCTGCAAGCAGCGGGCATGATTGCTGTCTGGATGGGCTTAAGATGTGACAAGTGTTATCTGACTGGAAATTTGTCATGCTTGACCCCAAGCAAAGACAGAATAAAGCTTGTCAACATAGAGATAGCCTACAGACACTTCTGCCTGCTTGCCATCCAAAATCACTGTGAGGTTTTATTAAATGTAGAGAAGGAGAAGCAGTTCAGTTGGTTTGAATAGGGATCGCTCAGTCAGGCTTAATTGCCTTTAGTTGTAATAATCTGTGGAAGAAACTCGAGTTTTAGGAATGTATTTCCATGTTTATTTGTGAGAGAGGGATTTTTATTAGTTGGTTTGGCAAAATGAAAAAACCTTATGAATTCATCAAGGCTCACCTGACTGTCTTGTTGAGGTTTACACTTCTTCACTTCCACTCCTTCCCTTCTTACAGAGTCTCTTGAGAACTTTATTTTTCAGCGTATTACTTCTGCAGGTGAACCCCCCCCCATACCTACCTCTAACTGCAATTAGTTTAATAAGGGAAATCTTATATAATCCAAGTGGTGATGGAGATGTTAGGCACACATCTGGAGAAACTGAAATACAGTGCACCTGTTGTTTCTAGGTACTTACCCATACCTGGTCCCTGTACTTCTGATTTTGTTCTCCTGTTGTTTTCAAGGATTATTTTAACACAGATCTTTGGACCTTTAATTTTTACTCTGGACCTGTTTTATCTTTGTCCAACATATATTATTTGCAAGGATATCGCTCTTATTGATCTGGGGAGTAAGGAGGAAAAGTGCCAAACTCTTGTCCTTAGAATAGCACATCTCAAGGTTCTTTCTGAAGTATACAGATTTTCAAGTGCTCAAACGTGGCTGTCATGAAATGGAGAAAAATCTTAGCTACCTGTGTTTGCTTCCATCATAATTATTTATTGGGAGGGAGGGATACAGACTTCCTGTTGTAAAAATGAAGCTTTAGAAAATACATCACTGAAAGCTAGATAATAGCAGAAATTCTTTTGTTGTCCTATGTGTGTACCAAGACATTGCACCATACTTAACTTCTCTGTCACTATTAAGCTGACAAACATGTTCGAGAAGTTTGGCTTACACTGAGTAAAACAATGTAAGGTAGGTTTATGTTTGAGAGGGATTTTAATGCCATCCAAAATGGATTTAAGAATGTGAAGAGGCCTTGTTTTCTGGTTTTACAGACAACTTAATGCCATCTTACATTTTCACTTGGGTGTGTATATGCATGTGTGTGCCATCTTGATACAATCAAGATGATGAAAGCTGGTAAGAGGATATCAGCGGCTTCCCTTTACTCTCTGTTGCCCAAATTAACAGTAAGTCCTAAAATTCATCTCAAGAGCTCTATTTAAAGATCAATTTTTAAAAAGTAACAAGCTGCTGGAAAATACATGAAAGACCTGAGTCAGTAGAGATAGTACTGCAGCAGATACTGAAGGGAACATCTTGTGTGGCTACTGCCTTTTATGTGTGAAGGAAAGAAAACACAATTTCTTCCTATGTCACTGTAGGAATATGTAAGCCAGCTGTCCAGTGATGCCACTGCTAGAGGAAATAAGTTAATTACTTTGTGATGGTTGTCATAGCTAACAGCAAGTGGATTACTGTGCACAAAAGCTAAAATTATCTTCTTCAGGTTTCATAAAGATGAAAGAAATATCAGGCTCTCCGCTGTTAGTGATGGTTGAATCCTCCATAACTCAGAGCATTAGGCTTGGTTTCTTGTGGGTTTTTGTTTGTCTTTTTTCTTTTTCTGGTCCTGTTAATTTATGGTTGATCTTCCCTGAACCTACCCAAATGTATTGCATTGATGAAAAATTGATGAAACAGAGAAGGAAAAATTACAACAAAAAAGGCCTTGTCATAACATAGGAAGAAATATCTGGGAAGAGATGATGCTAAGGGAAGGTAAAGCTTCTTGTTGAATGTGTTTGCCTATAGAATTAGAGAATCAACAAGGTTGGAAAAGACCTCAAAGATGCCATCCATAGAGGTGGTAATAACAAATTGCTCTATCACATATTAAAAAGGATGGTGATGGGTCTGTGTGGAATAGAACCATTTAGGACAAGAGCAGGATGAATTCTTTCTGTTTGAGAGCTCTAAAGAGAGCCACTGCATGGCACAAACACTTAACCCGGTGTGATTTCCTTCTGCAGGCCTCACCAGAGATACTGTAATTTGTTTAAATAACATTGCTGACCAAGAAGAAGAGAGGTCATAGAAATAAATGTCTTAGAACAGCATTCTTAGAGCAAATTGAAGCTTCTTGACAAGAGCCTTGGGCTTTCTATTTCAGAGATATACCAAGTCTGTAAACAACTTACATATGCCACTTGCTTGGTGCCAGATGCTTGCAGCCAGGTTAGCTGAGTCTTCAGAAGCTTCAGGGAAGAAAGTGTATCCTGATTCTTTTCTTCATTTTTTGTAAAGTCTTTCTCTTGGTGTGTATTGTTATTTTTCAAACTGCTATTGGAAGGTGAAAGAAAGGAATGATCCATGTGAAGGTTATAAAAGAACACCAGCATAAACCATAAGACCTTGTTTCCCTTGGCTGTTTTCCATAATGAAGAAACAAATTATTGAAAAAAGAAAAGTCAAACTGCCTTAAAAATTGGGGCAGAGCACCCACTGGGATGGATATGGAAGGCTTTGAAAAATAACCATACACATTTGTAGTTTGTTGTGATTCTCTTCGCAGCCTAGTGATAGGGCACAATCTGATGATGGTTCTTGTGGTGGTTTGAGCCTTAACTCGGGCTTAAGAGCTCAGAAGGGGGCCAGGCTGAGAATCCCTCCCCTGCTTCCCCCCTCCTCCTTCCCAATAGACAGGAGTTAAAAAAAAAAAGGGGGAAGGAGCAAATCCACCAAGAAATATTTTGGGTTTGGCTTGGAAGTAGAGAGATAAAGAATTTTCTTTAAACTCTCTGTGTGTGTGTGTGTATATTTTTATATATATATTTATATATGTAGTCTAGTAGTCATGAGGTCTTGGGTGACAGGTTGGACTTGATGATCTTTGAGGTCTTTTCCAACCTTGTTGATTCTATGATTCTATATGTAACAGTAACAGGCAGGGTTCACAAGGGTAGGGAACAAGGATGGATGGGAAAAGGAAGAAATATGAAATACAAAACCAGTCCTTTGCAAAGTGTGGAAGCAGCAGGGAGGACCACGTGGCAGAGAAGCAGCAAGCCAGCAGCAGCTCTCTTTCGTCCCTGCGAGGCAGAAGGAAGAGAGCAATGGCTGCAATGTCCTCCCCTTTATACTGGACACGGGGTGGGGAGTGGAACAGACCAAGTCAGTTTCCCAGGGGGAAAACACCCTCCAGGGAGGGCAAAAACTCTCACAAGCCCTCCCCTTCTGCTTCCAGGATGGGCATAGCCCATCACAGTTCTGATCTGCAATGTAAATCCATACTTAGCTTTTGAAAGAAATTGTTCTTTTTCTTGAACTAGTCTAACCAGTGTATCCCATGACTATGCAATGGCACTTGCATGTCTTCACTTGGAGCAATAAAATAGGCTCAGCTATTGCCTGCATAAAAAAGTGCATTAAAAATTGTATTTCAAAAGCATGTATTACATACCTTTGTAAGGCAATACTGGACATCCCATCAATATGAAACATATTTCCTTGCAGCCTTTTCATTTTGAGTTTTAGTAAGAAATACCAGTTAGCAGGAGTAAGGTTTTGATGAGTTACTGATAAATACACAACTTCTAGTCTTAAATCCAGATTGTGCTCAGCACTTCCATTGCTATGAAGAAATAAGCAACTGCCTTCCACCTGTGTCTTCTGACAGCCTTGTGAGCCATCTGTGAAATCTGCTGGAAGAGAATTTAGGCATGTCTTCCCTTGCATCAGTCCTGAAGACAGACAGTCACTTCTGAAAAGTGCCTGCCTCTAAAGATCATTTATATAATACAACTCAGCTTACCGAAATGTGTTTGAAATATGAACCAGTCTGATTACATAGATTTGAAAGTAAAATGCTGTCCAAATTAAGCCTCACAGAAGCTAATTAGACATCATTTATGTAGTGAGATTTTATGTTTGGCAACTTAAAAAATGACAAACAAATACCAGTCTCCCAAAGTTCAAGAGTACAGAATACAGAACAAACCAGGTTGGTAAAGACCTTGGAGATCATCGAGTCCAACCTACCACCCAACACCATCTAATCAACTAAACCATGGCACTAAGTGCCTCATCCAGTCTCTTTTTAAACACCTCCAGTGATGGTGACTCCACCACCTCCCTGGGTATCCCATTCCAATGGCCAATCTCTGTTTCTGTCAGGAATTTCTTCCTAACGTCCAGCCTAAACCTCCCCTGGTGCAGCTTGAAAAAACAGTGTAAATGAAACTTAAAATCTGCAGGGGTTGAGAGGTGGTGTGATCCTAAGAGATTATAGATCTAAGTAAAACATTACAGTGACACCAAGCCTTTCTAAAGTTCAGCTTCTTACATCCTTTTCCTTCTGAAATATGGCTGATCTGCCAACTGTGTCAATGGCTGTGATGCCAGATCTGCTGTGGATTTGGTGTGTGGTGTATTACATTGGCCCTGGGTTATGCTGTGGGAGAAAGGGCACAATTCTGATTCCCTTGTGTTTGAATCTTCTCATACTTGGGAGTGCCTCTGGCCTGTTGGCTTTATCTGAAAAGATATATTTACTGCAAAAGCAAAATAGCATCCTCATTGTATCTGCTGGATGACTATGGGCAAGAGAGTGCTGATGTCAGTATGACCAGGTCATTCCACCTGCTGAGCCAGGTCACTCTCACTACTATCTCCCATTTTGTTGGCTGAATCTTCAGTTTGCTTGCACTGACAAGAATTATTTCTGAAACAGTTAAAAATTGCAGCCTGAAAGGCAAAAAATTGAAGTAATAAAATACTTTTCCTGATTAAAATGTTATGGTTTGGCTTTCATGAATTATTAGATGATTCCAGTGAACATGAAATGCAAGAGCTACATATGATTCTTTAGGGGAGTAAGGCATTTTGTAGTGAAAGATTGCTTGATGCCATTGGTGAGGAGCTAGTGGTGCACAGCCAATGGCCCTCTGCACTGCCTGCCATGCTCTGCTCTCAGGGTTCCTCCTAACTTTTTTTCCCAGCTTACCTTAGTATTAAAGAGAGTCAGTTATGTTATGGGGACTTATTTTAACTTGGTGAACTGCTGGGTTCTGGGAAGTGTTTGGTGGCATGTGATGTACCAGTGGAGATGGATGAATGCTGTTAGGGCCCCTGTGTGCATGTTCTGCTAGCTTTCAGATGCATGTCATTCACAGTTGTGTCAGGACAACTGAACAGGTTTATTTAGTGAGATGGAAAAAGAAGCTTCATAGCTTGAAGCAGGCATCTATTTTTACTTTGCCTTCTCCCAGGCTGTCCTGCCAGGTCCAGCAAAGCAAAGGCTTGCAGGAGGCATGGCTGATGCTACCTGCAGCTCTGCCTCTCCATAGGAAGCTCCCCACTATTGAGGACAAAGGGACAAAGTGTGTCAGGTAATGAACTGCTCTGGACTGCAAACAGAACTCAGACTGACATTGGAAGTCAAGGAACATTTGGAGTTTCACCTTTAACTTAGAGGTTGTTAATTCCCTGCTCACTGCAGAGGGGTTGAACGAGGTCACCTTTGAGGGTCCCTTCCAACCAGTGCAATCTGTGATTCTGTGAATTCAGAAAATGGCCACACTCTTGTATGGTTTGGTTTTGGTTGGTGGATGTACCAGCATATGGATTTGTTGCTTGTGTGTTCCCAGAAACCTTTCTCAGATGCTGGTTGATTTGTATTGCTTCTGCAGTGTTCATTTCTAAGCATGAAACACCTTATACTAGAGTGGTGCTTTTGCAGATGCTCTCCTAGCACAGCCTGTAAAGATAAAAAATTGTTACAGGCTAAGAATAATAAATAATCTATTAGAAGCACTCTCTTTTAAAAAAAAAGGCATTTTGAGGTTATTAACTGAATTCACTACTTTCAAAAGTATTGTTCCCCATTCCAAACAATGAATATTCATGATTCAGTTATTTGTTTCACAGCTTATTTTCCATGCATTTTAATATTAGAGAAATTAATGCTATGCATTAATGCCATTGTCACTGTTTGACTCATTGTTTTTGCAAATGGCAGATTGTAATGTTTCAAAAAAGACAGGGCAATAGAAGCAGGGAAGACAAGGAGTTTGATTACTCATACAGTGAGCTTTGATACATTTACAGAGCACATGCTGAGGCTGCTTGCAGTCACGGGAGTTTACACTCAATAGCTGAGGGGAGCCCTTTCAGCCTTGAGTCAGTTGGAGTCATCTTCTCTGGAGACTTTTGAAACCTCTCTGGATGTGTTCCTGTGGAACCTGATCTAAGTGAACCTGCTTTAGGAGCAGGGCTGGACTGGATGATCTCTTCTGCAGGTCCCTTCCAACTGCCCCCATGTTGTGATTCTGTGTGATTCTTATAATCTAGTGGGGTCAATACACAGTTCTGGATGCCACACTGCTTGAAAGACAGCCTGTTTGTTTATGTGATAAATCATAACATTGCTCTGGGGAGGAGGATTCTTTACTTTTTCAATCCTTCTTAAAAAGTTTAGCCACTGAGGCCTCAGAGACATGTAGTAGGCTAAGATAAATTTTTTTATGCTGATAAACTCTGTCAAGCAGCCTGGTTTCTGTGCCTTGCCCATCACTAAGAACCATTCTACAGTTTAGAAGGGTCCCACCCCAGCTTTAGGTTGTTAGCCACTGCTGTCTTGTCTTTTGAATTTCCTTTATTTTGGGCCATATTCTGCTGTCAGGAATTGTGTTCATTAAAAAAACCCAAACAAACAAACAACAAAACCAAGCAAAACCCTGAGCTCTATGTTGATAGTAAAGGGACTATGTTGATAGTAAAGTTGTGATTCAGGGACCTTGAGTCATGGTGGACTGTGGGATTTGGAAAAAAATATTGTGTCCTGTGTTTTGTAAGGATAAACAGCACTTGGAGCCATAGCTTAGTTGTCAGAGGTGTTAGGTATTAGGTAGTAGGTTGGACTTGATGGATCTCTGAGGTTTTTTCCAACCTGGTTGATTCTGTGATTCTATGATTCACTTGACCCTTTTGGACTAAACAGCTTTTGCAGACTGGGTTGAAATTGCTTGAGTTAGGCAATCAAGCTTGCCAGTGTCAATCATCTGTTTCTAAATTTAGTGTTTGAAAGACTACAGCTTTGGTGTAATGTCTAGTGTCCATATGGAACAGGCTGTTATTTTTAATGGGTTGTCCTCAGAAAGTGTTTCAACCAGCCTACAATTTGCAGTGTTGTCACTTAAGTAAGAAATTAGGAACAGGAATCAAAAGGTTTCTCAGATCGGTGGCTGCTGGGTGCAGGTGATCTTGGATGTGTCAGGTTCCTGTACGTGGAATGGAATAGACCAGGTTGGAAGAGACCTTCAAGATCATTGTGTCCAACCCATCATCCAACACCATCTAATCAACTAAACCAAGCACCCTATCAAGTCTCCTCCTAAACACCTCCAATGATGGTGACTCCACCACCTCCCTGGGCAGCACATTCCAATGGGCAATCACTCTCTCTCTGTGTAGAACTTCTTCCTAACATCCAGTCTGAACCTCCCCTGGCACAACTTGAGACTGTGTCCTCTTGTTCTGGTGCTGGTTGCCTGGGAAAAGAGACCAGCCCCCACCTGTCCACAACCTCCCTTCAGGCAGTTGTAGAGAACAATAAGGTCTCCCCTGAGCCTCCTCTTCTCCAGGCTAAGCAACCCCAGCTCCCTTAGCCTCTCCTCATAGGGCTGTGCTCCACACCCCTCACCAACTTTGTTGCCCTTCTCTGGACACCTTCCAGCAAGTCAACATCTTTCCTGAACTGAGGGGCCCAGAAGTGGACACAGGACTCAAGGTGTGGCCTAACCAGTGCAGTGTACAGGGGGATACAGAAGAGCTTAATTTAAGGTTGTCAGTTTATTAGATACTGCTTTTTCATAAAAGAATACATAGAATACATAGAATAAACCAGGTTGGAAGAGACCTTCAAGATCATCGCGTCCAACCCATCAACCAATCCAACACCGCCCAACTAACCCACGGCACCAAGCACCCTGTCAAGTCTTCTCCTAAAAACCTCCAGTGATGGCAACTCCACCACCTCCCCAGGCAGCCCATTCCAATGTGCAATCACTCTTTCTGTATAGAACTTTTTTCTAACATCCAGCCTGAACCTCCCCTGGCGCAGCCTGAGACTGTGTCCTCTTGTTCTGCTGCTTCTAACTTATTTTTTGAAAGAATAGAGAAAATACCCTTCATTAGGCTTGATCAGCTGCTTAAGTGTATAAAGGCATGAATTGAGCTGAACAATGCCACTGTGACATTTTTGTCAGGGCGGGTTTAATCCAAAATGTCTGAGCATCCCTGAAAGTGCCTGATATTTCATTATTTATAACCCTTCTAATCACTCCACCACTGCATCAAGTAGCTGAAAAAATTAAAAGGGGATGCATTTACACTCTTTCCTGTCAACAGTGGTAAATTAACCTGAAAGCAATATAATTATAGTTCACAATATGTACAAATTATTAGACTTACTAAAAGGCATCAACTCTGTGAGAACTGCGGGAAAACAACCCCACAACAAACAGCTGACACTCAGGACTCCGATGGTTGCCAGGTTTGTATTTGTTGTATATATAACATTCATGTATGATTCCAGCTTGCTTTGTTTCCAGTCACCTAGAGGGTGGGACCTGCATAACCTTGAAGTATCTTCCAGATATATTTCAGTTGCTGTATTTCACTTGTTGCTGCAGTAAAAGGAGGATTTTCCTACCATTAGAGCAGGGGTTGACAAACCCTGTCTCAAAACCTTCCTTTATCTCAGTATGACAAAAATGTTTTATCAAGGTTTGCCATGTTTGTAGCATGCATCTGTAGAGGTACACACTGCTGGCTGATAGGAAAAGGAAACCTCTTTATTCCTTGTACTTTGGTGCCCTCCACCATAAAAGGCTAAGTGAAAGATTGTTTTCCATTGCAATAAATAAATAAAGCAGCTACAATGTAGATAATTACATCCACATTCTACAGTGCTCTGTGAAGAAAGATATACTAATCTTGGCTTTAAAGCCAGTTTTTCTGCTGTACATCACCATTTATTGTATGTAAAATACAAGCATTTTTTCCTGTTTTTAAGAGGCAATGACCTGCTTTTTAGAGCTGGGATTGTTTAGCCTAGGGAAGAGGAGGCTCAGGGGAGACTTTATTGCTGTCTATAACTACCTGAAGGGTGGTTGTAGCCAGGTGGGGGTTGGTCTCTTCTCCCAGGCAACCAGCACCAGAACAAGAGGACACAGTCTCAAGCAGCGCCAGGGGAAGTTTAGGCTGGAGGTGAGGAGAAAGTTCTTCACAGAGAGAGTTGTTAGCCATTGGAATGGGCTGCCCAGGGAGGTGGTGGAGTCAGCATCCCTGGAGGTGTTTAAGAGGGGATTGGATGTGGCACTTGGTGCCATGGTTTAATCATGAGGTCTGTGGTGACAGGCTGGACTTGATGATCTTTGAGGTCTCTACCAACCTTGGTGATTCTGTGATTTATGGTCTTTGGTCTTTACTTGGCATGTGTACATTCGGTTTGCAGTGGTCTTATGTGCCAGGAGTGAGGGTCAGCATGCCATTTACAACACTGGAAGCTGGAACAAAGCACTGATTTTCATGGCATAGAGATTAGACATGCCATGTGTATAACAGAGAAATTGGGAAATGCAGAAGAAACTTCAGCTTGACAGACCTAATAACGACAGAGGAAAATTTGTGAGCTAAATGTTCTGTGAAATATTGTGTGTTTTACATTCCAACAGCCTGAAGAATTCAGTTTACTTCTTATATTAATGTAAATGAATATTTTTATTAGACCAGTAAGTACTGTTGGAACAAACAGCATGCCTTGAGGCACATGGTCTTTCTCACAAAGAAAGATGCAGCAAATTTCTAGCAAAAACATGTTAAAAAACAATGGTGGTTATTTTCATCTAACTGTGTTAGAAATTGAATAGCTTAGAGCAAGTAGTGGTTATGGTCTAGAGATGTGTTAGCTGGAGATGGAGGTAACCATGCCTTTAACTCACTGGGACCGAAGTAGAAATAGTACTGAGCAGGGTCAGCAGGAATATAAGAGGTGAAAAATCCATTTTAACATAGAATCAATGTCAAGACTTTTGTCAACAGCAAAAGTAACATCCTACAATCCCTGGCAAAGACCAAAAGAAGGCTACTAGTCTTCCATCCTATGTTGGAACCTAGGTAGAGAAATCATTAAACAATTAGACTTTATGGAAAGACGAAAATAGCTGAGAAGAAAATTTACTAGTTCCTTTTACTGGCCAAAGGATGAGAAGCTGAACATGAAATGTGCACTTTCAACCCAGAAGGCCAATTGTTTCCTAGGTTGCATCAAAAGAAGTGTGGCCAACAGATGGAGAGAGGTGATTCTGCCATTTTACTTTGTTCTGGTGAGACCTCATCTGGAGTGCTGTGTCTAGGTCTGGAGTCCTCAGCACAGCAAGGACATGGACCTAATGGAGCAGGTCCAGAGGAGGACCATGAAAATGATCAGGGGGTTGGAGCACCTCTGCTACAGGGACAGTGTGAGGGAGCTGGGAGTGTTCAGCCTGGAGAAGAGAAGGCTCCAGGGAGACTAATAGCTTGAAGGGGGCAATCTGTTGTAGTGGAGGATGTCCCTGCTAGCTGCAGGGGATTTGGACTGGATAACCTTTGGAGGTCTCTTCCAACCCAAACCCTTTTATGGTTCTGTGATTCTGTACTTCTTATAAGTGTAGAGTGTTCAGTATGCTTCTTCAGAGAAGAGTGCTTATTAGTTGTGAATGGCTTTTAAAGGTTCTTTTATTTAGCTGCATAGCAGTCATTCCATGGAAAGCTGGACTATGTCAGACTTCAAGAGAACATAAATTAATGTAGACTGCTGAATCAACTGGTGATGTGCTGCACTGAATAGGGAAACAGAATCCTTCCTTGTCTCAGCTCCCTCTGCTTTGTGTTGTATCACATGCATATACTTCTGGAATAGATGGCACCTGAAATGCATATTGAAGTATCTAGAGAGAGCAATTCATTTTCCCAGTATTCTAACAGAATTTGGTAGCAGCTAGAAATAATTTGATCATCTATTACATGTGACTTTATAGTGCCAGATTTACTCTTCTCCTGTATCTGTGGTTAAAAAGATAAAAGGATCCTTAGCCATCTGCTAGGATGTTCATCTCTGTTACTACAATAATCATCAAGTGATGGCAAATACAAGCAACATATGCCTTCAGGATGTCATTATTTTCACTAGGCTACTGTTGGTTTGGTGTTTGTTTGTTTGTCTTTTTTTCCCCAATGATGCCTTTTGTTTTATTCAGACCACGTTTGAAATGATTTTGTTCATTTGATTTTGGTAAACTATATTTGGAGTAAAACAGGTGTGAGCGCAAGGGAGACGATAACTCAGTGTTGAAATTAAGTTCACAGAAGTACTGGCATCAAATGCAAGTTTCAGGTCTTTAAATGTGTTTAGTGTTGGCTTAATTATTGTATTAGCACCATAGGTATATTCAGTGCTGTATATGGCTGTGTAGGAATGGCTTTAAAATAAAACAATGACAACATCTTGAAAAGCCACACCAGCCAGTGATACAGGCACAACTCATTACTTCCATTTTTACTCTTGCAATCTAAGATTGAACCTGATATCAGTGACCAAAACCATGTAGTAAATAATTAGAAAGAAGACATGAGAAGCTCGGGGGTTGTTTTTTTTGTTGGTTGGTTTGCCTTTCCCCTCCCCATCCAGAAAGCCTGATTCAGTAGTCTGTGTTCATCACAAGCTAACTAGTGAGGTATGAAGACAGAGGTGCTTAGAAATAAGGAACATGTGGAACTGAGTGAATACTTTGTGGAGGAAAACTGTTAAATATTTGTTTGGGCTTAATTGGATTGAATGTAAGCTCTGAACATTAATTAAAGCTGTTTAATGAATTAATGATTTCTTGTGAGGGGGAGTAAGCTAATCATGTAAGAATTCAGCTTTATTTTTTTTTCCAGAGTGCCAGTGTGAAGAGGAAAAAAACCATAATCTTTCATAACAATTAATATGTTTGAGCTGTGTTAAATGTCTCAGTTTTTACCTTGGTTAATTAAAGGTGGCTTTAATAAAAATGAAAAATTAATGTCATCCTGAGGACAAGAGTCTTGAATGTTGAGTCCTACACAGTATACTTACTGGTTTAGATTCTAACTGAGCTATACACAGCTAAACTACTTACATTCTGTTTATGGAGCCTGGCTGATTATAAAAAAATCATAACCAACTATACTGGACTTCAGAGAAAGAAACCACCTGCTTCTGTAAGTTAAAGAATGTAATAATGCCACGAGATTAAAACTGCAATAAAGTCCTTGAAACTTCCATCCCTCCTTTTCTTTCTCTCCATAATGATGCTATGTTTAGGCTGGATGTTAGGAAGAAGTTCTTCATGGAAAGAGTGATTGGCCATTGGAATGTGCTGCCCAAGGAGGTGGTGGAGTCACCATCACTGGAGGTGTTTAGGAGGAGACTGGATGGGGTGCTTGGTGCCATGGTCTAGTTGATTGGATAGTGTTGGGTGATAGGTTGGACTTGATGATCTCAAAGGTCTTTTCCGGTCTGGTCTGGTCTGGTCTATTCCTATTCTATTCCTATTCTATTCCTATTCTATTCTATTCTAGTCTATTCTAGTCTATTCCTAGTCTATTCCTAGTCTATTCTATTCCTATTCTATTCTATTCTATTCCTATTCTATTCTATTCTATTCCTATTCTATTCTACACTGGAACATACTTTTCTTTATGCTTCTCTGTTTACACAAACCAAACACAAAAACAATCAATCACAGATATGAGGAGAGAGATTACAGAAGAGCCTTTCCTGCTTCTTTTACCCTGAGCTCTAGGTATGAAAGATCTGAGTTCTGCCCAGTTTTGTTTAGGTGAAAAAAAAAATTAAAAAGAGGAGAATTCTATGTACACATTTATGAAAATGGGAGGGTGGCTTCTGCTACTCAAGTCAAAATGATAACTTGCCAGGAAAATGAGCCTAACCTGTGTTGACCCAAGTGTCGTTTTGATCAGCTCCAGAGTAATTATTGTTGATTGTATACAATGTGAATTGAGCTGTTGAACAGCTTGTTAGACCTTCCAAGTCTCTCACCATCCATTAGCTACTAGAGTTGCTGTCTGTTCATGTCATGAGGTATCAGATGGAACAGTCAGACACTACATCATGTTGCCTCTTGATTGATTCCTGTGAATGGTTAATTCAGTCAGCTGGACAGAAATGAATATATCGAATAATCAACAAAGACTTTTTTAATCTTTTTGCTCCAAAATGTTTAAGCAGAGGACAGGAGCAAGTTAATTTTGTCTCCTTTCCCCCCTAAGCCCCCCTCCCCCCCCCCCCCCCCCTTAGCTTCTTCACCGATCTTTAAGATTAAGCCTTAAAAATAAGCTTTTGAGAATCCAACACTGGAAAATCAAATCAGAGTACTGCAAGAAATAAAGGCATAATGCAAGTCTGATGTGTTTACAGCCATGCAGACCAAACAGGCTGTGAAAGACATAAGCCAGCACTATGAACAAAGCAGGCACTATCTGCTGGCTTTGTTTATTATGATTGGTTTGGATGCCTAAACATTTTTAACTGTGTTTATACCTCTTAAAGCGTATCACTTAAATGTCTTCCTCTTGTCTTACCAGACTCTTGACATGATTGTGGACAGTAGGGGCTGAGCTATAGAATAAAGAGTTTAGCATTTGAAGAACTCTGCTTCCACAGGTTAAGCATTTCTGGTACGCTTAAAATGAGTTGATGCACTCACAGTATGAAGATTCATATACAATGGGCCAGGGCTTCACCATTACTGGGAGGTTTCATCTTGTGCTGTGCATTACATGTGGTGGGAAAAGACAAGGCTGAAGCAGTGATCTATCAACATATGTGTACCTAAAGTTAAGCATTTGAGGAATCCTGTTGATCTTCAGGACACAAGCATGTTCTTGAAGCTAAACATGAAAACCTTAGAAGAAGAGACCAGATTCTTAGAAAAGAATCTCCCAGTATCTTGTTGCTGTTTATTATCTTATGATGTTGCCTGCCCAGCTTCTACTAGTAGTATGTGGTTTGTCTTACTTCCATGTGAAACAGAGCATTTGGGTTCCGGTACACGAGTTCTCATGCTTAAGTCATGGCAACACTATGTTTTGCTTGGGATTGTGGGAAGCACTGTGCCTTAAGAACTTTGTGATCATGTCCTTGACAGCCCTCCTCTTTTTCAGTCATCAGCTGTGTTCAGAGTCAGTGTATGCAACTTGCTGTCTGTACTGCAGTCAGAGGTTTTTCTGCTAAGCTTTCTGCTGATTTGAAATTGTAATCCCTCTGGACATCCTGTGAAGCAGAAGTCTGATTCATCTGCTGGAGAGTTGTCTCTTGATTTTACAATTTGTACTGGACATCCACATTTTTGAAGTTGAGTGAAAATACACATGCCACGTTGACTTATCTCAGTCTTGGTTTGAGATTCATTTGGCTTGAGGTCATGTGTCTTTCAGAAGGAAAAAAAAACCCACCATACAACAAACCCTCCCATCATCAATGCTTAGTCCACAGTATGGAAACTTGAAATGTGGAATTCACTGTAAAGAGGCTTTTTAATGCCTGGGATGATTTCAAAGATAATTATCTTGGGTTTAGAATGAAATAACTTCCTGTAGGAATTTTGAGCCTAAGCCTTAGGACTTAAAGAAAATCATGTATTTCTAGTCTAGATAATGAGAATGATCAAATGGTGATCTCGGAAGGGCAAAGGTTGCTTGTCAGATACTACAGCAAGAGCTGAACTGCTTAAGTTCAAAGACTTTTAAGAACCTATTGACCACCGGTTTTAAGTAACTCAGCACAGTCTTTTCAGTGAAAAGGTAAAGGAAATTCCTGAAAACAGGAATCATGTGAAATCAGATTTCTGATTGTGGAACTATCAATCCTCCTCCTGTTTTTGGAAGTACTAACATCTGCATCAGGTTGATTATGCCGCTTGTTAAAATTTTATAAGATTAATGTCAAGTAATGACAGGATTGGTTCTTCTGACTTTATTAAATGATGTTTGAGACAGTTTGTTGCTCAAATGTTGCCACCTTTAGCAGTGAAGTTGCTGAGAGCAGCTGGAGTTTTTTTCTGGGTCTGTAGAGTTCAATAGCAATAGTTAAATTGATCGAGCAAGGATTCAAACAGCACCAGAACAAGAGGACACAGCCTCAAGCTGCACCAGGGGAAGTTTAGGCTGGAGGTGCGGAGAAAGTTTTTCACTGAGAGAGTTATT
This sequence comes from Dryobates pubescens, assembly GCF_014839835.1. Lineage (NCBI taxonomy): Eukaryota > Metazoa > Chordata > Aves > Piciformes > Picidae > Dryobates > Dryobates pubescens. The sequence goes on along the minus strand of NC_071614.1, from coordinate 6,047,794 downwards.
GGACACTGGAATGGGCTGCCCAGGGAGGTGGTGGAGTCACCATCCCTGGAGGTCTTCAAGAGGGTATTGGACATGGCACTTAGTGCTATGGTTTAGTCATGAGGTCTGTGGTGACAGGTTGGACTTGACGGTCTTTGAGGTCTCTTCCAATCTTGGTGATTCTGTGAAGTGCACGTAAATCTGTTATTAAGAATATGCTTTCCCTACTTCACATGGACTTGATGATCTTAAAGGTCTTTTCCAACTGAAGCAATTCTATGGTTCTGTGAATTCATTTGTTTTCAAGAATGTTTTAATTTCTGAGTAACTTGTAAGAAATACAAGATTCATCCCTGCAAGTAACTCCTTTGACTCATACCCCTTGGTTTCTTGCCGTTATTCCTTTCACCAGTGATGTCAGTTGTCATGTTTTCTTCCTCTCTGGGCAAAAAAGCCCAGTTTTAACAATCTGTACACTAAGGTTTTCCACAACATTCTTTTCCCTTTTAGAATGCCCATGGACATTTATTGTAATGAGAATGTGAAGTATGCCTCAGTGGATTCCTGCCGGGTATGTCATCTCCAAAATCACTGCTTGAAATGCTGGTTTTGTAAGAGACCACTTGTTCTTAGTGGAGAAAAATGCCAGTGCTGTGAGGGAAAGAGAGAATGATACAAACAAAAACTGGGACAGGAATTGCTGTGTGACAGATGGAGGTGAAAATAATGTGTTTAATTGAAGGCCAAATTGAAGAAATAAGGGAAAGCAACATGTGACCAAATGTTAAATTAGTCTGTGCTGCTGGAAACTCTCCTACATAAACTTTAGTTTGGCTCTTTCATCCACTTCTTTGTACCACATCTATATATTTCCATCTTTTTTCACTAAGAATCACTTTTTTTATAGGTTGGAAGTTACATATTTTATGGTAGATCCTGTCATGATCTAAATGTCATGATCTTTTTACTTGTAGACAGCAATGAGGAGACCTTATTGCTGTCTACAACTACATGAAGGGAGGTTGTAGCCGGGTGGGTGCTGGTCTCTTCTCCCAGGCAACCAGCACCAGAATGAGAGGACACAGTCTCAAGCTGCACCAGGGGAGGCTTAGGCTAGATGTTAGGAAGAAGTTCTTCATAGAAAGAGTGATTGGCCATTGGAATGTGCTGCCCAGGGAGGTGGTGGAGTCACCATCACTGGAGGTGTTTAGGAAGAGACTGGATGGGGTGCTTGGTGCCATGGTTTAGTTGATTAGATAGTGTTGGGTGATAGGTTGGACTTGATGATCTCAAAGGTCTCTTCCAACCTGGTCTATTCTATTCTATTCTATTCTATTCTATTCTATTCTATTCTATTCTATTCTATTCTATTCTTAGTTGTGTCTGTAACTTTTCTTTACATGCAATTAGGGATTGAAAAGTGGAGTTAGAACCTCAGAAGCTTTTAAACAAATTAGTTTAACAATCTGGAAAATATTTTAATGTCTGATGAATTGCAACTCCAGTTGCAGTATAAATGCTACAAAAAATATCAAAATTGTGTAAATTGCAGCCTAGGCCAGCACTTGGGGTGGACATCATTAAAATTCTATTAAATTGTTTTCTTAAACCTCTCACATTGTTACTGTAAGGTTGGGAGAACCATACAGAACCTCTTCTGTGCAAGTATGTTCTACAAATGCTTCTTTTTGCAATAAGCTATTGTTTGGGGTTTTTTCTATTTGGTTTTGCTTTGCACCTTTGTATGCTATCCTCATTTGTCTTGATACTTTATTCTTTTTGTTCTGTTTGCTTTTTTGTTCTTCTCTATAAAACAAATAGCATGGAATGTGGAAAACAACTGGAGAGAAATTAAATGCTCTGAGCATCTGAATTATTGAGGAGCATGAAATTATATTGTCCTTCATTTGCTTATTAAGAACTGAACAGAGAAGAGTCTCTGTTCCCTTATTTCTGATCAGCCCCAGACTGTGCAGCAGTGTTTCAGGTTGTGTGCAGCAGTGTTTCAGGTTGTGTGCAGCAGGAAATCATTCACAACTCCTGTGCACAGATTTTTCTCCTTTTCACCTTGTTTCAGTACCTTGGGCTTTTTTGTTACTTAGATTCATGTTATGGCAACAGTTTCTCTCAGGGGCTTGAATATACAAGTGGCTGATAAGGTTCTATCAAAGGACGTAATCCTTACTTGTGGCTATTTAGATCAGCGACAAGGCCTAGCTTTCAGTAGCGTACTGAATGTGTCAGCGTTGTAGGACCCTTGGGATCACTTGAAAATGATAAAGCCCAAAATTTATGTTGTCAGGATAGGAACTATCATGTCATAACTGCTGTTACTGAAAGTGAAATATTTCTGAGACATTGAGGAAACCATTCCAGAACTCAGCTGTCATTAAAAAGAAAAAAATACTAAAAGAAAGCAAAACAACAAGAACAAAACAGAAGCAGACATCCCCTCTCTCCCCCCAATAAAAGCAGGATTTTCAAGTACTTGAGGGTTATGAGAAATTACTGCCATGACTATATTATGCCATTAGGTTAAGACTTAGTATGTTTTTCCAGAGTGTCTTACTAATTAAAATCATAATAGTACAGGCTGCTCAGAGATGTGGTTGAGGCCCTATCCCTGGAGACATTCAAACTCAAACTTGATGTGTCTCTGGGCATCCTGATCTAATTGGAGATGTCCCTGCTCACTGCAGGGAGGTTGGACATAGGTTTACAGAACCAAATGACCTTGGAGGGTCCCTCCCAACCTCATACATTCTGTGATTCTGTGAAACAGCCCAGAAATCAAACTGAAGCAAAAAAGGGTAGATTTCTGTCCTTCTACTCCAGATGCAGTTAATTTTACAAATATTTTCTTATGTGTAACTTCATAGTATATATGAATAGCTGCATAGCCATATATACATGTTTATAGAGCAATGGTTGTACAGCAATTAACTCTCATTTGTATATGAAGGATTTGCAGTTCAGCTGCCTGTTTTACAATAGTACATCGCTGCTCGTATTCTAATGCATCTGACATGACATTGGTCTCAGCTGTACCAAAAAGATGTTCTCAAGTAAGATTAATTTCCTTAAAAAAGAAAGTGTCTAAGCCAGGTAGAATGAATCACCCTTGGAGATGTTGATGCTTTTCTCTCAGCTAAAGGGGAGGCTGAGGCTAGATGTCTACCTTTTAGGTGGTTGAATCATGCTCTGTAAATTGCACCATGAATTCACTGCAGCTGTTTTCTTGGTGTCATTCTGCTGACTGTCTTCTGATTAAAGACTAATTGTACATTTGTATGTTTTGATCACTGAAATATAAAAATACCACTTCATCTTCCAGGGAGGAAGCGTGACTTGCTTCTTAAGCAGGGGAGACAGCATTGTCACTGGCATGACTGAAAGCTTCAGAAGGGAAAGTTCTGGTGAAGAGCGAAACAGCTGAGATGGCAGTAGGGTATTTTGTCCCTCTGAGTGAAGGAAAAGAGTGGAAGGTTGTAGGAATGACAGGATCACTGTCAATGAATTACTCTGAAGGAGCAGACAAGACATATTTATAATGATTTCCATGACTAGATAGAATATATCATAAAAGGAAATCCTTAAAACTGTGATCATTTCTCTGTTTTGTGATTTTGGGAGTATTTTATTCAAACACATTATACTGCAGTAGAGAACTTCTGTGTTAGAAAAGGATCCTTCTTTATTTGAGAAAGAAACTTTAGCCTTTTAAGTCTTCTCTTTTTTCCAGACTCTCACTGGAGAAGCTTCCCCTGTAGCTATGAGTGAAGGACAGGATTCGATACATTTCCTTCATATGTTTGGATATTTGATGATTAAAGAAATTATTTCTTTTTAGAAGTCATACACTAGTTATTTCCATTACTTGATGTGGGTGATAGAAGGTGTGCATAATACAACAGAATCATTCATTGGTGTAGATAACCATTGTTCCTTGAAAAGAATCTCAAAACTTCCTTAACAGAATTTGTTTAACTTCTTTGGGAAGAAAAGCAACTTCCTTAAGTCTTGATTGAGCATATCTTTGAACATTTCCCTTGACCATGGGTATCCTGATACTCTGAACATTCTAAGAGTAATTTATCTTGCAGTAGCCTTGTTAATCTGCAGTAAGTCATCTGGTGTCCTTCTGCCTAGAACATAGGATTATGATGAAAATCTGCTCTCCTTGCTGTAAACCCAGTAACAAAACCACTACTGATTATATTCTCTTTGTATTTCTGCCTCCTGGGAACTGTCTGACCTGTACTACCTATCAAGTAATGCATATGGTTGTATTTTCATCTTGAGGTATTAATTAATTCCAAACTACATGTTTTTCCTTTCAGCTTTAACGGTCTAGTTATCTGTGTTTTACAGCCATGGTCAAGATAATTACTTTGAGTCCCTGCCACAAAGAGAAGCAGCCCTGTGTGCTGAGGTGACCGTGCTTGTAGTCATGCATAAAGAGAGGGTGTAGACTTTCGTGACATATTTGCTGACAATGTGACATTTAAAGACATTTTAATGTATTGCTGTTATAAGGAGAGATGTTTTTCCCCATCTCTTTCTTACTAGGATGTTCCTGTTGATAGAGGAAACAATTCAACATCCATTTTCTTTTGCCTTTAAGCACTGTGTAGGAAATTACAGAGCTTGTTCTCAGGCAGTTCCATCCACTGTGTTAAACTCATTAGCTGTGGTACAATTAGAACAAGAATTCTAATGCAGAGTGAATGAAAGAGAATAGCAAAACACTGAGGCCTGGATTAATCCTCTCTAAAGCTAGATGTTTGAATGTGGTATGTCTGATGTGCAGCCAATTGTTCTAGTCTTCCCTGCTGTAGATGGAGAGAGAGCATCCTTGGGGGCAGTGAAGGTTTGAATGGGCTTGACTGCTGCAGAAGTTCCTGTCTCTCCACTGGCAGTAAAGGAAGCAGAAGGCAGCATTCCTTTTATTCTCCAAGGTTGTGTGCTCACTAGGTTTTGCTTGTTATAACCCTTGCAATCAGAATTCATAACAAAACATAGTTTTAGTGACCTTTTATTGAGTCTACAAAACATATCTGCTGTTTCCTTCCCTTTGCTAATACATCTGTGACTCTGGGTTCTTAGTAAAAGACAGCATTAATTGTTCATTGCATGGTCATAAGAGATACCAGGTAGTGGTGACAGAGATAATGTGAAGCAACTCTGTTTATATCAGACAAGGTAATTATGAAGACCAGTAGTACCATGTTCATGGTGATCAGTCATCATTCCCAACAGCAAAGTATCCTTTGAAATCAATTGTGCCTTTCAAAAGTCCAAAGGAAGAAAGTGACAACTAGAATAACCTGCTTGAACATCCATAGTAGACACTTTGCATAGTAAGTCAGTTATGGTTATCCCATCTTGGTGATGAAATCTGAAATACCACAGAAAATAGTGTTCTATGCTCAATTTATTAGTCATGTACAGAGTTCTCATCACTGTTAACATATCTTTACCCTATGTTTACTATAGATGTGTATTAACCTGGTTTTATTATTGGCTGCTTTAATTTCAGCAAAGGCATCCAAGCTGGCCTTGTAAAATAATTTAAACCATAGGGTAAAAGAAACCTTTAAAATAATGCAAAATATTTCTTTTCTCTTTCCCTTAGTGAGTGTCTAAGCAGTTCTTGCTCACAAGAGTAAATCAGGTAGGTTTAGTCTCCTTAGTCCATGTTGAGAAGCATGCTAACCTTGGGCACTAGAACCCGAGTTCTCTTGAAGGAAAATGCAACACACAGGAAGACCTAAGAAAATGTGTGTTGTGGGAGGTTCTTTTCATGAATTATGGAGTCTGTGGGAGCTGCCCAGAAAATTAGAGAATTGGAATTGATCCAAACACAAATAAATTAATAGACACACTTCAACTAGCAAGAGAGCTGACAGACAAATTACCATGTAGTTGCTGCAATAAAGGGTACAGCGCCCGAATCTCATCTCGTGCATTGTAACTGGGCTATAGTTGTTTGAAAAATTGCTTCATAAAATTAAATTGGGCTGCACAGGTCTTGTGTCTAGTTTAAATTCAGCTCAATGGCTGCCTGGATCCGTGTGGAAAGTCAGTGCATCGTTTAAGCATCAGCTTAAACCTTGAACATTATGCCTGTTGCTATGGTGTCTTTCTTGATTTGTACATCTATTCCCTAGGTATTTTTCTGATATCCCACATATCCTATAGATAGCTTTGTGCTAATTTATCTTTAAAATAGGTTTAAATTAGTTTTAGCAGTTAAAATTCAGGAAAAAAAAATGCCTATCTGTCTCTTCTGAAATGTAGGAAGTAAAATTTTGTTTCTCTGGGGTTGGTAGTAGTCTCGTGCTCAACAAGCTGAATGGACATGTTGGAATTGCCTTGTGTTCATGTGTCCTTAGGCACAGGATACTGGGAAAATGCAGCTCTTTTGGGATCACAGTTGACCAAATGAATGCTGGACTATTTTTATACAAGTTAGTAAACATAAGGAGACTTTTTTAAAACATGGAGTTTCTTCACTGTGGCAAAAATTGCATTTTATTCATAGGAGAGTCTTGAGTTGATAGACTAGAATAGAATAGAATTAACCAGGTTGGAAAAGAACTTTGAGATCATCACGTCCAACCTATCATCCAGCACTACCTAATCAACTAAACCATGGCACCAAGCACCCCATCCAGTCTATTCCTAAACACCTCCAGTGATGGTGACTCCACCACCTCCCTGGGCATATTACACACAGATGGAGAGCACCTACTTAATGTATGACATCTTAGTGAAGCAAAACTTGGTAACTGTAAGCAGCAAAGCACTTCCCTGGAAGCTAGGTCACTCTGTAATCCTGGTGCTCTGAATTAGGCTTTGGATGGTACATGGGACTGGTGTCACTAGGTTTGGATAAGGTAAAAATGGTACATTTACATGTTGTATAAAGGCTTTATACATCATCATTGGCTGAATGGTGTAGCCACAGAATATTTGCTTATTGTAGAATCGTTTTAAATGGTATTTCTTGGGTAGATCAAGAAGCTTTGGACTGTTTCATCACTCTGAGTGAAGCTCTCTTCTTCTGGAAGAACTTAGATGAAAGAGAAACACTTTGGTCAAATCAGACCCAGAGTTCAAGCCTAGGATGGAAGGACTAATAAAGGTATTATGGAAAGTCATGTCTGGTTTATGAAGCCAATATAATATACAGCAGGAAACTATAAATCCAACTGGGGGAATACAAAGTGTTACTAATAAGTGAAAATGTGCCTCAGGAGCTTGTTCTGTTGTGAAGTTAAATGCAACTTGGTGCCATGGTTTGGTCATGAGGTCAGTGGTGACGGGTTGGGCTTGATGATCTTTGAGGTCTCTTCCAACCTTGGTGACTCTGTGATTCTGTGAGTGCAGAGATGCAAGATATCATTCACCAAAATTTTCTGAGGGTGATGTTCAGTTTTATCAGCCATGTTTCATTGCCATTTGTGGCACCTTAACAGAGGTGTTCCTCTGTGAAGGAAAGGACAATCAGTTTCATAATGTGTTTCACTAGCAGATGAACTTCTTTTCTTTTTACTGGACTTCCTATTAATCTAAGGTATTTGTATCATAAGTTTTCCTAACAGTAGTTGTATTAGTGAAGACAGTAGCAAGTTAATCCCTGCATATGATCTTAGTTTATATACTGCAAGCACTCATGTCGATTTACTAAGTGTCTTTTTCCTCTTCTGTATCTCTTCTGTTACATTGACAAAGACTTTCTCTGATCTCCCAACATTATGTTTCTTTGACTACTTAACTGCTTTGGTCATTGAGGCACCTCTGAAGCTAAACAAAAACTGAAATGGACATTGTTTTCTTTCCCTGGGATTTTCTTCCTTCCACATTTGGGTGTGCCAGAACTCTCAGCATCTAGTCATTAAGAAACAGAATAAGGAAATGGAAGGTAGAAATTGTTCAAGGTCAGAAAACCACACACTTATTTTTCTTCTCCTTGCTCTTTTCTTGCACAAATGGTCAATGCACTAACAAGCAACAAGTGCATATATGTATGTAAAAATCTTGTAAGGCAAGTTTTAAGCTTCTGGACTAGGAGAGGAACAGCATTTTACATTTATACTTGTCATGTAACTTTAGGATTTTCTGTTATGTCCAGCATCTTTAGATCCCAAGAACCTTGAGAATAGGTCATATTCTTTTGGACATCTCTGATCTTCTCCTTAGCATGAGCAGTTTCAGACTTTTTTTCTGAAGCTTCTCTCTTTGGAAAAAAAATTACAGGTCAAAGAGTTTGTTAATTATTTGCTTAATGGTACTGCAGATTGCATCTAAAATTACTGTAGATGAAAGCAGATTGTGTGTTAGCACTAGGTTTCCCTGGGGTCTTTGAAATTATCCCGCTTTTCCCTTCTTTACGTGATTAAGATCATGGAGTTCACGTCATGGACAGGGCTCTGGTGAGGAGGTCATGAGCAGCACATGTTAGAGATTCCTTTGTGTTCTGCCTTGATTTGAGCTTCATGCCCCTGCTTTTTTATCCTTCTTGGGGAACAGGCATGTGTTCTCTTAGAACTGAGAGAGAAACCAGTCCAAACTGTAGGCAGGAGGGAAAAAAGCTCTGAAGATGAAAATCAGAAATCCTTTTTGCTGTGTGACAGATATGAGGTGTATGCCAGTCCTTCCCTTTGCTAGTTTGCTTTTTGTACACAAACAGCAAATGTTTAGTTAATCTCAAAGGTCCAGAGAGGGAAGCAGGGTGCTTATGATAAGTAAAATTGGATTTTGTGTGATGACTAATAACAGAATAGACATGAAGAGGAGCTTATTAGCCCAGAAGCTTAGCCAGAGAGATGGATTCTGGATTTCTACTAAAAGGATTCAAATGGTATAAAATTCAAGTGATTTATTAAACCTCAAATGTTAACATATCAGAAAATCTGTCAAGGTTTCATTGATTTATTAAAAGTGAAAAAGTTGGAACCTCAGTGTAACTTTCACCATGGTCCAGAGGAGGGCCACAAAGATGATGGTGGGGCTGGAACACCTCTGCTACAAGGACAGGCTGAGGGAGCTTGGGTTTTCAGCCTGGAGAAGACTCCATGGAGATCTAATATCCACCTTCCAGTGCCTGAAGGGAACTACAGGAAGGCTGCAGAGGGACTGTTTATAAAGGCCTGCAGGGATAGGACGAGGGGTAAAGGTTTGAAATTAGAGAAGAGTAGATTTAGACTGGATGTTAGGAGCAAGTTCTGCACCAAGAGAGTGGTGGAACACTGGCACAGGTTGCCCAGGGAGGTAGTTAAGGCCCTGTCCTTGGAGATACTCAAGGTCAGGCATGACAAAGCTCTGGGCAACCTGATCTAGTGAAAGATGTCTCTGTTGACTGGAGGGGATTGAACTAGATGATCTTTGGAGGTCCCTTCCAACCCAAACCATTCTATGATCCTGTGATTTGTTTATTTACCATTGGACATCTGTTTTGTCTCACGTGGCAGTACACATTGTTTAGCAGTCTAGAAAGGTTTGGAAGAATTATTTAATAAGAAACATGCATTTTCTTAAGTACTGTAAGGACAGAATAGTTTCTTGGTCTACATCCTATTTATAATTTTCTAGGTTTTATTCCTAGTGTTATGTTTTGGTTTTTTTTTTTTCTTTTGAGGATGCTCATTTTCAAGAAAGTCTGGGAGTCACACAGATGAAATTAGTTTCATGTCTTGCAGTTAAAAGAGTGATAAAAGCCCACAGATCTCAGATTGCTGTTGTAGTTTTAATAGAGGCTTAGTCTCCAATCAGACTTGCTTATGAAGATAAAGGAGTGAGACAAAGTTCACTTTGTTTTTTATTGCCTTGTAATTGCTTCCTGGGAATGTGGAGAGCATTTTGCCCTACTTTTTCAGGCCTGGTGTTCTCAATAATTTTATACAGTAAATATATCCACTGTTACACTGCTGGAACCAAAGTGGTTTAAAAAGACGGATGAACACACAAGCCAATTGGATTCTTTATTTGTTCTTGCTAAATTGTCACTGGTAATTAAGGAAGTACACCAACATTTCACTTCTTTCTGGAGAAATCTCTTTTGGCCACTGTGGAGAGTTTGTTTAGTTGTGGTGGGGTTTTTTTGTTTTGTTTTTGTTTTACCAAAACCCCAAAGTGTCAATGTACAAAGAATATTTTTCTGCAGAAATGATTTATCTGCTATTGAAGTGTGTTGCCATGAACTTGCTTGCCACTGGAAATTGATGCCACCCCCACCTAAATAAGTACAAATTTTACTGATGTTGTAGAATTCTTCACTTTTTTTTTTTTTTTCTGTGGCTCTTGATCTAAATTCTGGATTTGAGAACTGAGGTAATGCCTTACAGAGAGGCACAGGTAGTATGTTGTGTCCATTGTGGTGCTTTCGTCCAATGGGTGCTTGGTGCCATGGTTTAGTTGATTAGATAGTGTTGGATGATAGGTTGGACTCGATGATCTCAAAAGTCTCTTCCAACCTTGTTTATTCTAGTCTAGTCTTTTTGTGTTTTCTTTCACCTTCAGAGTTAAATTTCTTCTCTTTCCCTTCCAAACCATGCTGCACTTTCTGATCTGCTGACCTCAGTGTCACGCTCCAAATCTCTCCTAATTATGTGTTGCTTTGCTCATGTTGTCGCTCCCTCCGTTAGCCTAAAGTTTCATCTTGTCAATTTTGCCTTTCATAACAGTGCACTTTTTCCTTTCAGCTAAGGGCTTTCCTGTTTCCTGAGCACCTATTTTCAACCTCAGAAAAACATCTCTCCTTAAATCCCGCTGTATCACAGAATACTTCCTGATTTGTTCGTCTCCCCAGTGATGACTGTGTGCCTTGCAGATTTATGCCATACCTGATCTTGTGGAAGGTGCTCTGCAGTGCTGATTGTAATGTGCCATATAAAAATACAGTGCTATAGAAAGGATGATTAATATTATTATGAATTAATGTTATTTCAGATAAATTTAGAAATCCTTCTTAAATACTTATGCTTTATGCTTTTCATCTCATCATTTTTTGGCTCTCACCTTGTAATGTACTTTCCACTTCACTAAAAGTATGATAATGAGGCATGCATAATTGAAATGAAAATCTCTTCAGGACCCCTTCTGATTGAATATGTTGAGAATCATAATCAAGCACTCCTGAAGTCACAGAAAACTGTGCATACTGATGCACAGCACAGGTCTGGGCTCTGCGTGAAACACTTTGCTGGTTGACACACTGTCCTTTGAATTATTCCAGTTACAAAAAAGTATCAGGGATGCACTAATGGGCAGTAAAATAAATCAATAATCATGGAATCAATAAGGTAGGAAAATACCTCAAAGATCATCAAGTCCAACCTGTCACCCATGACTACTAAACCATGGCACCAAGTGCCACATCCAATCCCTTTTTGAACACCTCCAGGGATGGTGACTCCACCACCTCCCTGGGCAGCCCATTCCAATGGCTAACAACTCTCTCTGTGAAGAACTTTCTCCTCACCTCTAGCCTAAACTTCCCCTGGCACAGCTTGAGACTGTGTCCTCTTGTTCTGGTGCTGGTTGCCTGGGAGAAGAGACTAACCCCCACATGGCTACAACCTCCCTTCAGGTAGTTGTAGAGAGCAATGAGGTCTCCCCTGAGCCTTAATCCTGCACGTGCACAACAAAAGAGCCCTATAAATGAAACAATTAAGTGGTGGTACCACCAAGTGGATGCATCTTGTGCACAGAAATGGTCTCCAAAGGAGCAGAAAATCCACAGGAGCAACCAATCCTTATGTCTCTGGTACACCCACACATTTCTCTACAGATGCATTTTTCCCTGTTGTAGTTAATACTTGGGCACTTAGCTTGCATGTTGAAGCTATTCTTTCCTGACTTTTATCATAGTGGTGTGTGACCCTAAACATCTCAGTTCTCAATACCAGCATCCTTCTGTAATGTTTTGTCTTGTGAGTTTCTTTTGTTTAGGAGGATTCTCTTGAACAGCTGATTTCTTTCTCTGAGTTATGGATATTGCTATGTTTTAAAATGCATGCCATGCTTTGACTGTGTAATTGCATACCTAGGTAATGTGAAATAGAGTTTGAAATATTAATCTAAGAAAGGTAGGGCCTGGAAGGTTAAGAAATAGCAGAAAGATTCTCTGTGCTCTGGAGCACCTCTCCTATGAGGAGAGACTGAGGGAGTTTGGGCTGTTCAGTCTGGAGAAGAGAAGTCTCCGAGGAGACTTTATTGTGGCCTTCCAATATCTTAAGGGAGCCTCAAGAAAGCTGGGGAGGGACTTTTTAGGGTGTCAGGTAATGAGAGGACTAGGGGGAATGGAAAAAAAAAACACTAGAAATGGGTAGATTCAGATTGGATGTTAGGAAGAAGTTCTTCCCCATGAGGGTGGTGAGACACTGGAACAGGTTTCCCAGGGAGGTGGTGGAAGCCTCATCCCTGGAGGTTTTTAAAGCCAGGCTGGATGGTGGTTCTGAGCAGCCTGATCTAGTGCGAGGTGTCCCTGCTCATGTCAGGGGGGTTGGAACTGGATGATCCTTGAGGTCCCTTCCAACCCTAACAATTCTTTGGTTCTATAATGCAATTTCCAATCCATATTTGGGTGGATAAAGTTTATAATTGTGTGATGATCTATTAAAAAAACCTAAAGTGCTTCATTGGATGCACAGGGTAGAGAGTACTGCCAAAATGCATAGCAATTCAGCATACTTTTTTCACTTACTGTCAATGTGCCTTGCTTGTTTTGAATAGCAAAAATACTGTCAGTATCTGTTTTCTTGCTCTCCTATAATAGTTTCAGGATGCTTTACTACATTAACAAATTTCCTTTTCTAAGATACCTGTTGTGTATTTTTCCCCTTTGTATACATGTTGAAGTTGCACAGAAAACAGTTAAAGCCAAAACTGTCAAATCAATTCAGAGTGTTTTGCATACATCATTTGTGCAAAACAGGCCTCCAGTACTAATTAAGTAAACAAAGCACTTGCAGGATCCCAGGGGTTGAATCATTTAATGAGACTATTATGATAACACTAGCAAGATATCAAAGCTGCAGGTGACACCTCTGGTTTGTGTTTCTTGTCCATCACTGGGCAGGGACTATGTGGTCACGGCAGGAGAAGGATCCATTGGAATGTGCTGCACAGGGAGGTGGTGGAGTCACCATCCCTGGAGGTGTTCAAGAGGGGATTGGATGTGGCAGTTGGTGCCATGGTCTAGTAGTCATGAGGTCTTGGGTGATGGGTTGAACTTGTTGGAAAAGACCTCAAAGATCATCCTTATTGATTCTGTGATTCTATGTTCTGGATTAACTATAGCCCTGCCCGTTGCTGCCTTCTGATGCTGACTGAGAAAGTCATCCTGAGGGCACAGTCTGGGCAGTGCAAGTGGTGAAGCAGAAATTCTGTGGGGAGGAAAATGGTATGTGAAAGCATACAATTAAATGCATGTTAATATATGTATGCCAAGAACTTGAAGTAATGTGTTGTGGGGGTCAACGCTGGTGTACTTAACCACAGTTGTAATTTATGTGCTTTTTATGGGTTGGAGTTGGTTTGTTTGTGGCTTTGTTGTTGGTTTATTTATTGATTTATTTAATGTGCATTTAATGTGCATTATTTCTAGCATGTTTTGGCTTTTGTGCTGTTGCTTTTGTCGTTTGTTTTTTTTTTATTCCCTTCTTCTCTGAATAAGCTCAAAAATTACAAATGGAATCAAATGGTTCTATTCCTATTTTGATTTAAGTATTTTTATTTAAACACTTCAGATATTTCACAGCACAGCCTGTGCTTCAGTGGCTGAGGGTAGTAGTGTAAGTGGAAGAGGTGAAAACCCTTTTTTATTGGTAGAGACTTTTCCCACTGATTTTTCAGCTTTTTGCCAGGTAGCATAGGGTCATGAAAGCACTGGCTGATTTGAAGCCTGTTGAGGCACATCCTGAATTGGTTACAGACCTGTTGTGTCTATTTGCTGATCTTTTGTTCCATCTTTTCCTCTCACCACCTGACTAGATCACATCTTTTCACCCAAACACTTTGGGCAGTAGAAGAATGGATATAAGAAGGAAATGTACTCTATCTGCCTATCTATCTATCATCTACCTATCTGTCTATCTATCCTGTCTGTCTATCTAATCTATCTCTGTGCCTGTCTACATATTTATCTATCTACATAGCACTGTAATAGACCTTAGCCTTAAGAAGTAATTCTGGAGAGAAATCTAACAAGTCCTGTAGCCATAGGATGCTGTCTGCAGGTAGAAAAAAAGTCTAGCAACACAAAAGAGCTTGAATGGATTTGCTGTGCACCATAAAGCTGAAATCTTTGAAGATGAGAAGAGCACTAAAACTGGTGAAGGGACTGGAGAACAAGTCTGATGACACACGGCTAAGGAAACTGGAGTTGTTCAGCCTGGAGAAAAGGGAGGCTGAGGGGAGACCATCTCACTCTCCACAGCTACCTGAAAGGAGGCTTTAGTGCAGTGGTGGTTGGTGTCTTCTACTAAGCAGCAAGTGATAGAACAGAAGCAAATGACCTCAAGCTGTCCCAGGGGAGGTTTAAGTTAGGCATTGTTGAAAAAATGATGCTTCACTGCAGGGGTTGTCAAGCTTTGGAACAGGCTGCCCGTGATGCCTGGAGGTATTTAAAAGACATGCAGAGGTGGGGCTCTGTGATGCGATGATTTCGTGGTGGACTTGACAGTGTTAGGTTAATGGTTGGACTTTCTAATCTTGGAGGTCTTTTCCAACCTGAATTATTCTGTGACTCTAAGTCAAAGTCTTACAAGTCTGTGTGCAATATATGTCTGCTAAGATAAACCGAAGGCCTGTACCCTGCCTAATTAGATCTGTTTTCTATGCAAATGCCTGCAGAAATATTTCTGGACATGGGAGAAATAGGTTTCTTTCCTCAGTTTCACTGTTAATTACATTTTTTTTAATATAGCTGAGCCATTTCATGAGCAAAAGAGAAAGGATACCCACAAAACCCCACTGCAGTATTCTCTGTGTTAAAATGAGTGCAGAACGCTCTGCATTAACATGGTATTCTGGGTTAACTTGGATTTAATATAGATCCTTCTGTTACAGGCAGACTTTTAAGCTAAGCACTGCAGCTCTGGACATCATCCAACTCCTGCAGTTAATTATGGTTGTAGACAGTGTTCTAAATTTTGAATCTCAGCCGTATCTGTGGTGCTGCGGCTTCAGTGTCTAAAAGAGGTTCAGCTATTAATGGAAGTCTGTTGGCTGAGATTCTGTCCAGAAAGCTTGAAATTACATCCATAAGCTTAAGGATTAATTTAAAGAAATGGAGAACTGTTGGTCTGTTTCTTCAACATAGTGTTGTGTGCTGCCTTTTCTCCAGGAAAGCATTTTTTGCTTGTTTTTCTCGCCATTGGTATCTTTTCCACCAAAGACCACTCCTGAGACTGTCAGCTTTCCCTAAGCTACAGCTCTTGTGCTGTTCATTTACTCTTTTGTCATGTTAATTAATGCTTTCTGGAAATTTCAATTTTAAAGGTTGTAATGGTTCTGACCTGAGGTGGTTGTAAAAACTGAACAAAAAAACCCCAACCTGGCTGTACATTTCTTGGCTTCTTTTTCAACCCTGTTAACCAAATCCTTAAGGATAATTCTTGAAACTGTTGTAGGAGCTGTCTTCTCTTTCTGACTTCTCACAGTTAGGCACACCATATTTTCTGTCATGTCAGACCGTGGGATGTTCTTAGCTGTCCCTCACAGACTTTGAGGTTTAGAATAGAATAGAATTAACCAGGTTGGAAGAGACCTTTGAGATCATCGAGTCCAACCTATCATCTGACACCATCTAATCAACTAAACCATGGCACCAAGCACCCCATCCACTCTCTTCAAACACCTCCAGTGATGGTGACTCCACCATAAGTCATACCCCAAGCATTTAATATCCAATTATACTTTAATATGTTTTTTTTTTTGTCCAAGCTTTTATATATAGAGAGAGAGACAGCATAACAGTGTGTAATGTTTCCCACTGCATTAAGCTACTTCCTAACTTTTGTGGTGAAGTTTTGTATAATGGAATATTTATTATGAAGAAATAATTAAAACAAGTGTGGAAAAGTCATAAAAGGAATCCTACAAAGGAGTCATATGAGGAAACTTGCAGTGCCCCCAGTGTGCCTCCTTAATTGCATCCGATACAGAAAATGGAAGGTTTAAAAAACCATGTCTTTTATAATAGCTGTTAGAAACTTTTAACCACTAAAATGTAAAATATTTTACTCTTCCACCTGCACTACAACATTCTGCCTGTTAAATATTAAAGCATGGAAGAGTTTTGCTGGTTTCGATGGTGCCAACCCAGGTAAGCAACAGCTGTCTTGGGTCTTAGAAAAATACCACTGTCAATGCCTAGTAACTGATTCTTTCCACGTACTCTGTAGTACATAGTGCCCAATGACAGAGAAAACTGCAAACTAAATACCATATTACAAGGTAATATTGTTTCCTATGAATCAGGAACATTATTGAAACCATTGAGGTTCAAGTTTTCTGAAGCAAAGTCTATAGAATCCTTTCTGAGCTATTTAAGCAGAAAATCATTCCACTGACATCTTGGTCCTTTCCTGTTCCTCTGGGGTCTCCTACTTTGTTCCACTTTTATCTTCTTAATGCTGCTGTCTTTGTCTGCATTTCCCTCTTAGTTCATTCCTTTTGATTTGCCTCTTGCATCTTTAGCAGAACTCTCTTCTTATGTACCAAGTTTTCACCTAAATCTCCTTCAAAACTTGCAGCTTTTGGGCTTATGCTAAGCTCCCGAGTTGACTGGACTGAGCAAAATAACCTCAAGTGCATAAACTAGAAATTGCTTGGAGGACAATGGCTGCTGCTATCCAGGAGCTGTCCAACTGAAAAGAATACACAAGCCTAAAAATTTTCACAAAGCAGCAGCCCTGGAAGAAATTCAGATTGCAGAGCAGGAGTGAAGTAAAGATATAGCACTGTAGCAAGACAGTGAGTTGGAAGGAAATGATTCCCAGGATTAACAAGCTGCAGAATTTATGCTTACTGAGCTGTTAAAAAACAGTGAAGGAGAAAAATAAGCTAGCAACAGTTGCAGAGCATGAGAAGTGAGAAAATGAGAGGTGCAGGCAAATAGGATGGTTAAGCCCATAACACCTTGGAGTGAGAATGGTTGGCATTAACCTTATTTTTATTTGTTAATTGGTCAAACTCTGATTTGTAAATTGAAATCAAGCGATAAAGAAAATCTGTGAGTCTAGGGGCTTTGCAAAAGTCAGTTGAAAACTGCAGTAGCTGATCTGCCAGACTCCACAGAATCACATAAAGTTAGGGGTTGGAAGGGACCTGGAAACGTCATCTAGCCCAACCTCCCTGCCAGAGCGGGATCACCTAGAGTCGGTCACAGAGGGACTCATCCAGGTGGTTTTGAGTGTCTCCAGAGCAGGAGAATCCACGACCTCTCTGGGCAGCCTGTTCCAGGGCTCTGTCAACAATATATTTCATAGATTCATAGAATGGTTTAGGTTGGAAGCAACCTTAAAGATCATGTAGTTCCAACCTCCCTACCATGAGCAGGGACACATTCCACTAGCCCAGGTTTCTCAAGGCATCATCGAGCCTGGCCTTGAACACCTCCAGGGAGGGGACATGCATGAACTCCCTGGGCAACGTGTTCCAGTGTCTCACCACCCCCACTGTGAATACAGTTGTTAGTACCATTTGTAGTAGTCTGTCCGTACCTTGCCCAATGCAGAACAGTTGAGATAGTCTCTGAGACCCAATTTAAATACCTGCTTTGAGCTTCAGATTCTTAAATTTTGCAAGGCTAAACCAAATTCAGGAGTACCATAACAAAAGAAATTGCAAGAATAAAAGCAGAAGTTAACTTGGAGCATAAGATAAAAGAAAGTTAAAAATAAACCCAAACTCCCATCTACACCCAAAAATTAGTCTGAATTGAATAAAGGTAAGGCTAATAGAGAATACATCCAAGCCTGATTTAAGTAGAATTATTGCAATTTACACTGAAAAAACCTTGTGTGACTCTTTCTGCTCGTTACAGTCTCTGCAAAAATAATTGTAGTGTCTAAATTAAAGTCATTAATCAAAGATTAATTATGTATCATCAGATAGTCTGCTGCTAGAAGCGTATGAATTTTTTGTTCAGGATGAGCTCTTGCCAAAACACCTTTTCCTTTCTTGTACTGCAACATGTGGTTTGCTGGTGGAGAATTGCTGCAATTTAAATGCTTTTTATTTTACATCCTAGCCAGGTACTTTAAATAGTTTAACCCTCTAATACATACATAAGTGTGAGGATTAGAATATAGACTAGCATTTTGAAAACATATTTACAGTTTTGCTTGGTTGTAAACATTTGTGTGTATGTGTGTGTGTTGAGTTACTGGTTGACAAAAAGGCCCAACCAGTAGTTGAAGGTCTGGATATTATTTTTCAAATGTGTTGAATTCACTCTAATTTGAATTTTCTGTTGGCTTGCCTATTCTGCTTTCTTGAGTCCTTGCAGGTGAGTGGGGGAAAAAAAGTCATACCTTAAATTTCTCCAGTGTGCTACTCATTACTAGTTAAGGATGCTGCTTCTTTCCTTTCTTTCCAAGGCCAACACCACCACTGCTGCTCTGCAAGACTGACATTTCCTGTGTTAAGACTTTGTCTTCCATTCCTCAGAAACTAATCTTGCAAAACCAAGTATGCAACTACACTGCACTGGTTAGGCCGCACCTCGAGTACTGTGTCCAGTTCTGGGCCCCTCAGTTTAGGAAGGAGGTTGACTTGCTGGAACGAGTCCAGAGAAGAGCAACAAAGTTGGTGAGGGGTTTGGAACATAAGCCCTACGAGGAGAGGCTGAGGGAGCTGGGGTTGCTTAGCCTGGAGAAGAGGAGACTCAGGGGTGACCTTATTACTCTCTACAACTACCTGAAGGGAGGTTGTAGACAGACGGATGTTGGTCTCTTCTCCCAGGCAAGCAGTACCAGAACAAGAGGACACAGTCGCAGGCTGCGCCAGGGGAGATTCAGGCTGGATGTTAGAAAAAAGTTCTATACAGAAAGAGTGATTGCCCATTGGAATGGGCTGCCTGGGGAGGTGGTGGAGTCGCCATCACTGGAGGTTTTTAGGAGAAGACTTGACAGGGTGCTTGGTGCTGTGGGTTAGTTGCTTGGGGGGTGTTGGATTGGTTGATGGGTTGGACGCGATGATCTTGAAGGTCTCTTCCAACCTGGTTTATTCTATGTATTCTATGTATTCTATTCTATATAATTCAAAGCTGTATTAAAGTGTTGGCAGAAGACTCCATTGTGATAAAGCAGGCAGTCTGTGCTCTAACACTTCTGCATTTCTGAGGAATGGTTTGGGAAACAACAAGGGAGGTGTAGGTTGGATATTAGGAAAAAAAAAATTCACCTAAAGAATTGTCAAGCCCTGGAACAGGCTGCCCAGGGCAAGGTTGGAGTCACCATCCCCAGAGGTATTTAAAAGCCGTGTAGGTAAGGTGCTGAGGGACATGGTTTAGTGGTGGACTTGGCAGTGTTAGGTTAATAGAATAGAATAGAATAGAATAGAATAGAATAGAGTAGAGTAGAATAAACCAGGTTGGAAGAGACCTTGGAGATCATCGTGTCCAACCTATCATCCAACACTACCCAATCAACTAAACCATGGAACCAAGCATCCTGTCAAGCCTCGCCCTGAACACCCCCAGCGACGGCGACCCCACCACCTCCTCAGGCAGCCCATGGGAGTCAATCTTAACATTCTTTTCCAACCAAAGCAGTTCTGTGACTCTATGATTCTATTATTCTGTTTTGTTAAGCTGCTTAAAACTGTAAAATATACATTGGCCATCAATATGAATTTAGCATAAATGCTCCAGGTTGGTGTCCTGACCTTCATTCAGAAAGGAGACAAGTGGATCGCTTGCAGAGAGAGGATGAGTGATGACTTTCCCGTGACTACACTTGAGCTGACTTCTATGCATAAATGAATAAAATAGAAAATAATCATGTGAGGAGATACATGTGCATGTCTGTATGCATTCACCTTTTTTGGGTCTTTCTTAAAGATTAAGGAGGCTTCCGTTTCCTTTCCCTGTTTTCACTACTTCTAGCAAAGCCACATGGCCCAGCTGTGCCATATTCTCTCTTATGTCCTATTTATAAATGTGGTGGTCAGTATCTCTGCAGATGTGACTGTGAAAGAACTGTTCCATGTTTTTCATGATCTGGCAAAGGGCATGGGGATTGCATGTGTCTTTGAGTGCATTTTCCTTGTAGTATTAAGTAATGTTCCTTAATTTCTATTTATTTTTCAGTAGGCCAGTCTGTGTCTGTTGGAATTAGTCTATCAGCACTATTAAAGTGCTGCTATTGACTACCATTAAGAATGCATTATGGTATCTACTATCAGTGTAATCTTCACTTAGAGTCTCAGTCGTGTACTGTAAAATAATTGGCATTCAGTTTCCTCATGTTTAGCCTCTACTGCAGGAAGAATTTCATATCTCCTTTTAAGATATTTTTATCAGTGGGAACTGCATTATTTTAATTGGCACACTAAGTTTTGAGTTGGGATCTAAATGCTATTCCTTGAAGCTATACAGCACTGAAGTGAAACACGTGCTACCTCAAAAAGAGAACCTTTTATCTCATACTTTTGTGGAGACACATCCTGTGGTTGACAAGAGAACAGTTTATTGGGCTGCTTCCTAGAGCAGCCCAACACCATGCTCCTTGTGGAAGCTGAACCGTACCCAGGTTTCAAGCACAGTCATTCTGTAGGGTCAGTTTCTTCTCAGCATGCTTATGGATGAAACTTGATGAAAATCATAGAATCAGTAAGGTTGGAAAAGACCTCAAAGATCATCAAGTCCAACCTGTCACCCGACACCTCATCACTACTAAACCATGTCACCAAGTGCCACATCCAATCCCCTCTTGATGGTGACTCCAGGGATGGTGACTCCACCACCTCCCTGGGCAGCACATTCCAACAGCTAACAACTCTGTGAAGAACTTCCTTCTCACCTCGAGCCTAAATGTCCCCTGGCACAGCTTAAGACTCTGTCCTCTTGTTCTGGTGCTGGTTGCCTGGGAAAAGAGACCAACCCCCTCCTGGATACAACCTCCCTTCAGGTACTTGTAGACTGCAGTAAGGCAGCAGAGAAAGCACTTGAAATGAAGACATGATGAGAAATCGTTAACTGATGAGTTCAAAAGTTTCATTAAATTTGATATATTGAAAATAAAAAGCAGAGAGGTGCTAAAGTTCATCACTGTTGCTTTTCAGTGGTTTTTTTTTTTTCAATACTCCTTTGTTTTGTGATGCATTCCAAATTGCAAAATACCTTTGATGGGGTTGGAGTACATCCCTCAGTGTGTACATGCACAGCAAGAACGAATTTTCCTGTACCCACATACTCTAGCTTTCATGTATTTGTTTTGTTTTCAATTAAATGGCCTCAGTCTGCACCAGGGGAGGTTTAGGTTGGATATTGGGAGAAAATTCTTCAGTGAGAGAGTTCTTAAACATAGGAACAGACTCCCCAGGGAGGTGGTTGAATCCCCATTCCTGGAGGTGTTTGAAAGATAGAGATGTGGTGCTGACGTGGTTTGACACCAAAGTTGGTAGAGTTAGAGAATGGTTAAAATCCATGATCTTAAAAGTCTTTTTCACCCAGAATGGTTCTGTGATTCTGGGATTCTCTTCTGAAGCCTCTTACACTAGTCACTAACAAACATAGTCCTCACCTAACATGGCAATTTCTGTTTCTAGTTCCCTAATGGTTCCCCAGGTACCAGGTAGTAGAGAGTTGTGGAAAGGAAGTTTACCTAGGAAGAAAGGAGCTTAAAGACTCTTGAAATCTCTGGTGTGATCGTCATGCCTTCTATTTCCTGAGTCATTTCACAGTGGTTGTGAATGCATCTGACTATGCTCTTGGGCTAAGGGAATGCATCAGACAGCTTTCTCTCACAATATATAAAAAGCTAGCATTCAAACAAAAATTCTTCCTGACAAAAGCTGTGGCTTGTGTCAGGAGTGAAAATTAAATGCAAGATGGATGATTCAATCCAAAATGGCACTGAAGCCTTGAGGACACACAACAATTTTTTCTTTATCATGAAACCAGTAATTAAAAGTCAGACAATCTCTCAATGTCCCAGCAGACCAATGAAAACACAAAATAAGTGTTTTACAAGCCAGTGTTCATTTTAGTGTTAGATCACAAGTTCTTTTGGTAAGATTAAGGCAAAAGGTGACACATGCAAGCCCTGATATCAGAATCCTGCCTGGGCGTAATCATAGTATCATAGTGTCAGTCAGGGTTGGAAGGGACCACAAGGATCATCTAGTTTCAACCCCCCTGCCATGGGCAGGGACACCCCACACTAGATCAGGCTGTCCAGAGCCTCATCCAGCCTGGTCTTAAACACCTCCAGGGATGGGACCTCAACCACCTCCCTGGACAACCCATTCCAGGGCTTCACCACTCTCATGGTGAAGAACTTCCTCACATCCAGCCTGAATCTCCCCACCTCCAGCTTCATTCCATTCCCCCTAGTCCTATCACTACCTGATATCCTAAGAAGTCCCTCCCCAGCCTTCTTGTAGGCCTCCTTCAGATACTGGAAAGCCACAATAAGGTCACCTCGGAGCCTTCTTTTCTCCACGATCATCCTCGTGGCCCTTCTCTGGACACACTCCAGCACATCCATATCCCTCTTGTAATAGGGGCTCCAGCACTGGACAGAGTACTCCAGGTGGGGTCTCACCAGAGCTGAGTAGAGGGGGAGAATCACCTCCCTTGACCTGCTGGCCACACTTCTCTTGATGCAGCCCAGGATCTGATTGGCTTTCTGGGCTGCAAGGGCAATGTTATGTTCATTCTTGAATTTAATTAATGAATTAGGAAGGTAAGGCAGCAGAGAAAGCATTGTCCTTGAAATGAAGACATGATGAGAAATAGTTAACTGATGAGTTAAAAAGTTTCATTAGAGTTGATATATTTAAAAGATAGTGAAATTAGTGGAAAAAAAATGGGTTAAAACTTAAATGAACCTTTCTTTAAAATCTATGTATAAAATACACTATGTGTGCTTTATGAATACATAATAGGAAAATAGATTAAGTGGAATCTGTGCTCTCTGCTTATTTTTATTGCTCACTTTTCGTTTTCTTGTAAAGTAAGATTGATTTTCATGCTTGTTCCAGTTTAACTGAATGCAATTTAAAGAAAAAAAAAAACACCAGGCAGAAAGAGTCTCAGATAGTTTCAGCTCACTGATGTTAAATACAGAGTTGAACCAAAAGCTTAAAAATTTGTTATACCTGGGGGCATCTTATTACAAATAAAGGTTCTCTTTCATGTGAAAGTAAGTATTGAATGTTTTAACTTTCTGTTAAAAATTCAGCAGGACTGTACTCTTTTCCGGAGAGAGGTTAACAAAAGGTGGGGGGGGAGGAGGAATGCATCTGGCATAAGCAGAAACAGTTAGTTCATGGTGAGAATGAAGCATACACAGGATTTTTACTTTTTATTTTTCCTTTCTGAAGAAACAACCTTTTAAAAATCCCCTACTAAACTCAAACAATTGCAGTGCCTAATGCTCTAATCACATCTATCTATTTACGTAAGTGTCCGTATGTAAAAACATTTGCCAGAACAGCACACAAGCTGTTTGGGGATTATTTATTTATTTACTTCTTCTTTTTCAAAGTCTACTGTGCCTAAATTGTGAGGATTCTCAGCTTTATGTGAAAACTCGTAAGCTGGACTTCTGAGCTCTACAGTGTTGAGCTCTAATACAGCTGTAAACCATCCACAAAGGCAGCTGCTGTAACAGTTCTAGACTGAGGCAGTATCAGGAATTTGCAGCAGTGTTCTCCCATGGTCAGAGTCATGAAACATACTCCTTTTAAAGATGTCTCAATCTTTAGACTTAGGTTATTTAGGACATCCTGATTTTAAGTTGGAATGGGCTGCCCGGGGAGGTGGTAGAGTCATCATCATTGGAGGTGTTTAGGAGGAGACTTGATAGGGTGCTTGGTTGCATGGTTTAGTTGATTAGGTGGTGTTGGATAATAGGCTGGACAAGATGATCTTGAAGGTCTCTTCCAACCTGGTTTGTTCTATTCTAAGTCCTATGTAAGATAATAAAATGCTGTTTCATGTGAGAAGATCAACAGTTAATGTGCTAACAAGTCATTAACACTTAATGGTGCAGAAGAATTGTGTGTGCTAATCCATTTGTACAAGAAACACTGAAGATATTGCATTGCCAATTCTCCATGCAACAATATACTCAATTCTCAATATCACACAGAATGAGGTAAGCAAAGGCTGTTCACAGGCTGATGTTAAACTTGGTACATTCCTGGACACAGAAATCTTTTATTCCACTAGGAAGGAAAGAGTGAAAGAAATACGTGAAAATACATAGAATACATATACATAGAATAAACCAGGTTGGAAGAGACCTTCAAGATCATCGCGTCCAACCCATCAACCAATCCAACACCGCCCAAGCAACTAACCCACAGCACCAAGTACCCCGTCAAGTCTTCTCCTAAAAACCTCCAGTGATGGCGACTCCACCACCTCCCCAGGCAGCCCATTCCAATGTGCAATCACTCTTTCTGTATAGAGGTCATTTTAAGCATTCCTTTACCTGGCTCTCTATGTTGTTTAAATTATGTTTCTTTTTTGCATGGGTGAGAGGCCTTAGTCATTAAAAAGAGACAACACATTTTGATTTTTCATTGTAGCAGTGTGGAGACAAGCATAATGGAAAGGATGGCTGGCACAGGAAAGGGATGGCTGGCACACTGAGGGTAACGGGGTTAAGTTGCACCCATGTTTCCCAGGTCTGTCTTTGGGCTGGGCTTGCACAAACAATTGGCGCTTCATTCTGCCCCACTGTGGTCGGTAGTAAGAGTGACTCCTGGGGATTTCGGAGAGTTAAACATTCCACAGCTAGAACAGTCTATCTACAGTATATCCTGCTGCTAATAAAACAGGAAAGCAGTGCTCTGTGCTTTTTGACTTTCCTAGAGCTTTCCTAGTGTGGCCTTTTTTCCAGTCTTGTACTCTCTTTCTCAAAAATGTCTTTTATACCACACACAGGCATGGTCTGTGTAAACATTGGCTGTGGACTGGTTGGAATGTCCCTTCCCTCTCATTTTTTTCCCATTATTTGTAGCCCAACATGTGAAAAGAACAATGAACTATGTCATATCCAAAGGACTACATGGTCTCATCTATTTTCTTTCTGCCTCTTCTGGCTCTGTTACCTTAGTTTTCATTTTCTCTGCACAAATCCATCAAGTATTAAGTAGCAAATTTAACACTTAATAATTAAATGCTGGATTGTGCAAGCCATGCAAGTTTGGTTTGCGAGTGTTGGCAGTGGGCCAGATCTAAAGCTGGAATTGAAGGCTGGCTTTGGGCCAAATTTTCTGCCATGGCTTAATGAAAGCTGAAGACTTCCTGCTACTGATTTGGAGTTTTATTGGAGATGGACAAACAATCCTAATTTCAACAGTCCCCTGCCAAGCAGAATGGAATCTAGTAAAGTATGACTTTAGGACCTGAATAAGTAGCAATCAATACAGCTTAATTAGCCTTACACCTACTTTGTAGAATTAGTGTTATTAGCTCAGTGTTTGCCATCAGGTTTCTCAGTGATTGAAATACTGTGGTCTGTGCTATAGACTACTTGGCTCAAACTTCTCTTCTGCTGACCTTGTGGCAACCAGCAGTCACCATCTCAAAATGGGAGAAGCAAAACTTTCTTTAATTCTTAGGTACAATCTCAGGATGATAAACACACATACAAAGATTCCAGCTTCAATATGCTGTGGTAAAATAGATAGAGTTCTCTCGTTCCAAAAGTAATCTAGGTTTTGTTACAGCTTTCAGTGATTTTACAACTGAAAAGGACCTTTGAGACCCTCATCCATAAAATGGTGCAAAGCCCTCTATTTTGTGCAGCAGAAATTTCGCACAAAGAATATGGGACTGGTCATAAACAAATGCCAAAGGTTCTTTAGTACCTTGTCTTCTAGCATCATCCAAAAGACACCCAAGGCAAATACAGCCCTGTTGGACTTTTGATACAGTATTGACATGGGTTTTGATTTTTTTTCCCCTAAGTGATCATGTTCTTTAAAAATTGTTATGAATAGACACATAAAAATTGCAATTCCTTTTTTTATGTGTAAAGTGCATTGACTGAGGTTGTATCAAAGGCAAAGTGATGAAGAGTGCTCTGATGGAGCTGTAGTGAGTGGTGTTTAGTTTATGCTTTGTACTGGTTTTACTGGGGTATAGTCCTAGGCCAGCCATGGCCTGTAGGCTGTTGGCAATTTCCAATCAGCCAGCAGATTAATCTGGGAGGGGCAAAATCCAGAACAACTGAGCTGAGCTACAGGTGTATCCCATAACATAAACATCATGTTCATTATAAAAGGAGAAAGTCCACATTTCCCTTTGTGCTTTTCTCTCCTCTCATCCCTGGGGACTGACTTTGCAGGAGATGATGACTGGGAAGTGACTTGGGAAGTTTGTCAGTTCTACTTCTGAAGCAGGTGAGTGAAATAATGTGATGCCAGCAACAGTGCTATTACAGTAACATCAGCAGTTAGGTAAAGGCAAGGACAATCTCATTCACTTTGACTATTCAGATTCAGTATCTTTGTCTATATGCAGTCAGTTGGCTCACTGCACATTCTTGTCATGTGCTGTTTAGAGGGAGAACATCCATTGTTTGATGAAATGAAATCATTTCAACTGTGTTATATATGTTCCCCAGCTAAGAGGAAGAGGTCCTTGGAAGAAGAACTAGGAGTGAATGTGAAGGGTGTTTTTTTTTTTACATACAAGAGAAGGGAAAAGTCTGAGGAGATCAGTGAACAAAAGTTTTGAAAGCCTCTAGTTCTTTGAGGGTCAGGATCCAAGAAAATTCCTTGGCCCTAAGAGGTTAAAAATGGGGTGAATTTGCCAACTGCTCTGGGAAATATGGAGAGACCAGAGGAACTCATCACTTGGTATTCTGAAGGAATTACATTGCTGTAGAAAAGGGAATGTTTTCATTATTTGTGTGCAACAGAAATGTTTTCAGAAACAGCAGGTGATATTTTTCTGTACTTGGTAAATAGGATTCTGGCAGCTGGTGATAGAAAACCAGGGCAGAGGTTTATGATCATTGATGGCTCTTTGTGGGAGTGATATTTGGGCTACGTTTTTCATCCTGGATGTTTCACTGGAAAAAAATGCATCATTGTTGTGATGATTCTGGAAGTGGGAAAGTTCATCTGGATGGTAGTTTGTTTTGAGGAGAAAAAGGAGAAGAATGGGACTGGTGACCCTAAACAGCTTTAAAAAGAAGCAGAGCCTGCAAAAGAACCTGTTAAAAAACAAACAGGTTTCTTAAAAACCCCATAAAGCAAGCATGCTTTCCTTTGTTGTCTGTTGTTGTCCTTTCAGAATACAGAGGAGGTGGAAGTGAAAATAAGGGTGGGTTAAATGGCACTGATCAGTCTGTGACTTGCTTTTCCATACTACATGGGTCTGAATTACTGTCTCAATCAGAAATGCTTATTAAACAACAAATTCATTCTACATTTACCCCTTCAAGCTAAATCAGCTGCCATAGATCAAATCCTTATGCTTTGCATCCATAAGGACAATCCAAACCACCCATTAATCAAAACAGCCTAAACTCCTAATCCTTTTCTATTCAGTGCCTGGATATAATTGTCACCATTTAAGTTTGAAATTTCTGTTTACTCCTTTATAACTCCTTTGACCAGATCCTCATTAAGGTCTTTCTTTTACTGTGCCTGAAGGAGAGGCAAATGAGGCTGAACTCTTAGTCCCTGAAACTTCATTTTCCTCTCCTTTCCTTTGATGTGTGGGATATTTTAATTACACTGACATTAAGATCAGAGATGTATAGTGTCATGTGCAAACAGCCCTATGTATTGCCTGGGTGTATATATCTTTTCCAGTGACTCTTGCCCTTCTGTGATGGGTTGGTGTACATGACAGTCTGTGGAGATTTTACATGTCAGCTAGATACCCAAGTGCAGAATGCGGCAAATCACCCTTCATCGTTCATCAACCATCTTGTAGTTCATCTCTACAGTAACTGACAGCTGTGGTGTTCTTACTGCAGCCCAGCCTCACAAACCCCACAGACTAGCTAGACCTTGTCTTCTCAGAAGCTACTTAGGCAGAGAAGAGCATTCTCTCTTAACAGCTTTTGTTTATGCCTGGTAATTACCTTTTTTTTGTACTTACATCTGCAATTCCCTTGACCTTTATTCCATCCCAGAGATTGTTTTTCAACACAGGCAGAAGTGTTCTTTGGTTTGCTAATGTATGGTCTACTAGTAGTAGTTCATCTAAGCAATGCTAAAGTTAAAGCACACTTGTTTGAAACAGTGGAGTTTGTCATGACATGAGATCGCAGGATGTTAGGCGTTGGAAGAGACCTCTGAAGATTGAATCCAACCACCCTGCTACAGCAGGACCATAGAATCCAGCACAGGTTGCACAGGAACACATCCAGATGAGTCTTGAAAGTCTCCAGATAAGGAGATTCCACAACCTCTCTGGGCAGCCTGTTCCAGTGCTCTGTGACCCTCACAGTGAAGAAGTTCCTCCTCATCTTGAGGTGGAACATCCCGTGCTGTAGTTGGCAGCAAAGACTTTACATTATGCTGGTTTACCTTTTGTGCAGCTGCAATTTTTTATTGCATAGAACTTTTATAGATGTTTTACTTAAAATCCCCAAATTGCTGTGTATTTCCTCTTGAAGGCTTCTAAATGACAGAAATTATGCAGAGTTTCTTAGCCTGCCTTCTAAGTATTGAATACACATAGCCTTCATGGTTCAGCTTTTGTTTCTTCAACTCTCTGTGAAGTCTTGAATGTTGGTTTAGTCACTTGATTGCCTTTCCATCTGTTATGATGTAGTAAGGACGATGATGGCCAGGCCCAAAGAGTTGTGGGGAGTAAAGTTAAAACCAGTTGTTGGCCAGTCACAAGTGGTTTCAGTTTTGGATTCTTATTCTTAGTCAGTGTCCTGATTTTCTTCAAAGCACTTAGACCAGTTTGGCTTCACCATGGTAGTTGTATTAGGTAGGTTAGAGTGTATTACATGTATGTCACCAGTACGTTGTTAGCACTTGGGACTTTGCAATTGCAGCACTTTTTCTGGAGGCAGCCTTTAATTTTTTAAAAGGATGAAAAAAAAAGTTGCATAGGAGGGAGGTCACAAATATAAGGCCTTTTAAGCAGTTCCCCTGGAACCTGGCCATACCCATCACACACTGCAACTTTACCTTATGGCCAACTTCACTGAAGCCTGCAGAGAGGACTGGAATAAGAGGATGGCCATTTGCCCTTTATTCACTAAAAGGAGAATGTCCCTGAAGAGCCTGAAATTTACTTTTAGCTACCTCTGACCTAATGTACCCTCTCTCTCATAAAATCTTCTGCCAGCCCCAGGTATGTGCACGTCTCCAAATGATTCCTCATGAGCTGTCCACGCGTGCTGAACTCTTTACCCCCACACAGCCTTTCGAAAAACCTTTCTTGAGATCTTACATTCCAAGTGAATGTAAAAATATATCTTGCCATTAGCAGTTTAAGATTTCAAACTGTGCCTACCACAGGCATCTGTCTGACTTTTGAAGACTATAACTTGGAAGTTTCAATGAAACTCTTCCTATTTACAGAACTTCAAAACAAGTCACTCTTTCCCACTTAAAAGTTCAACAACACAACAGAAGATTTATAAACCTGAATTGCTGCTTTCCAAAGGTTCCATTTAATACTAATAATGCCATTCTAAAGCCTGTCCAACTCGGCTAAGGAGAAGCTATTGACTTCATGCTGCTGTGATCCTAGTGAGATGTTTTCACATTTTCCAAAGGCCCAGTTTTGTTCTGTTTTCACAGCACAGGTTTTTTTTTTCCCAGTCCTCTACGTTTTCTAACAAAAAGAACAATGATTTAGTGTAAAAGTAATAAATTACACTGTAGAAAATTATGCTCTTCAATCAGGCTAAGGAGTGGGTCTGACTATCTCTGTGCCACAAGCTGGTATAACGTGACCTGGAGAGATAGGAGTTGACTCTGCTGTTGGAAATTTAGCACAGTCTGTGTTCAAATGGTTTTCATTTATAATTCCATGAAAACTTAGGTTACAGAGCTTCATAATGTGTTTGTGATCTTAAGCTTTACCACTGTTTCTTGAAACTCTTCACTTAATATATTTGCCAAGAGCTTTTTCCCCTGCCCCAAGTGAAATTAGGTCTTTATTTAATTTGAAACGTGGACCATAAGCAGTCAGATCCATTTGTGCAGTTCTTGACACCCATTGCTTCTCTCAAGCTGTAGGAAAGGCTGCCAAATCAGCAGGCACAAGGCTCAGTGACTACTTGAGGGGCTTTGTACAGCTGTGTCTGAGAAATGGGCAGTTGGGTTGGCAATCTGACATCTTCACTGTGTTGGGAAACAGTAGCGATATTCCTTGGAAGTACTTGAATGCTGAGGGAAATAAGGGATTCTATGGTTTTGGTTTTGTGGGGGTTTTATGTTTGTTTGTTTTGTTGTTTCTTTTTAAATTATGGTATGTAATTGTGCATCTCTCTTGCAAAAGGCCAGTGACATAAAATAAATACTCTCCACTGACAGAGGGTAAGAGTCTTAGCTTCAGGTAAGACAACAACAATGCTGACAGCCAGTTCCCGGACATAATGTGTATTAACACCAACAATATGTCTTAAAGATGGGGATGTTTATTTTGTATAGTTGGCAGTAAAGTGGCTTAAAGCAAACTAATCAGCTTCTGCCCCTTGTCCTTTCTGTAGCATCTGCCTTTCTCTGAAGACTTTGCCCCCTTACTCCGGTGTCTTCACGCTGTGATAGTCTCCTTGGTCCTGCTCACTCTTCATCTTCATGGGGTTGAAGGTCAAATGTTCCTGTAGCAGTAAAACAGACTGAGAAATGCACCACTGGGTGTAAAACCCTTCAGGACAAAAGAAAAAAGAATAAAAAAAGGTGGCCTTGCTGTACAAAAAGAAATCTTGATCTAAGGAGTCGGTCTAATTCCAGTCATAATAGTTTCAGGCCGCCACCCCTCCCACCCCCCCGTCCTAGGGACTATTGCCTATGTCTGCTGAGACACCAGAGCTACCTGCTAGGGTTGGGAGTAGTGATTTCTCAAGGAAAAAGGAGGGTGGAACTGCAGTTTCTCCTTGAAAGGCTCTTCAGTTGGCTGGTCTGTACGTGTGAGCCATCTGCTCGCCCATGGCTGTGGTCTGCCCTCCTGTGTACTTACTGCACAGCTGTGGAGCAAGGGAGAAGGGCAGGGAGGTGACCCCAGGTACAAGGTAGGTGTAAGGACAACAGCAGGTAGCTAGGAAAGACAAAATCGGGCTTGGAGCCGTGTGATAAAGGGTGAGGATGGGAAGGGTTTGAATCTTTTAACGTATCTAGAAGTGGGTTTCCACAGAGTGACTTGGTTTTAAAGGCTGTAGGTGTGAGGTGAGGACCTGGGCATCTAAGTGAAAGACACTCATTATGGAAAGGCTGATACTACCAAGAGGCTCCCATGCATGGGTTTCATTGATCCCTCTTTACTTTTATTTTTTTTTAAAGAAAAAAAGTCTGGTAATAATGAAATATATATATCTATGAAGTTACAAGTAGGGATGTTTATTTGCTCTCTGTTGCCAGATGTTTCAAAGGTTTGGTTTTATAGTGTTCCTCGTGTTTAAACTCTAATCATTCTTTGACATTGGGTAAATTGTAAATATTTTTCTTAGAAATAAAACACTTATTTTGAGAACCCAGATTTTATCACCCTGATAATGTGTTTATGAGTAGGCATAATATTCCAGAAGAAATAGTGGCCTGTTTTATTTTACATGCTGCTGTAGATGTTTATGTTGCTATTTAATTGCTTGGATGGGAAGATAATGAATCCTTGTGCATACACAATGTTTCTGTTGTAATCATTTGTAATTTGCATTAGAATAAGCTAGTAGAGAGGCACATAGGAAGCCCTGGAAATATTTACACTTCCTTCACTTGAAAAGTTTTAAATCAAGCAGAGTATTTGCAGTTAATTAACAGCTTTAATAAGAGGATCAGTCAATACCTCCGAAGAGATTCCAGGGTAAATACCTTCTTGAATCCAGCATGATCATCTGACTTTTATTTTCTGACTAGGCTTTTTAAAACTAAATTGTTTTAAGAAAAATGATTTATGGAGGCTAATTAACAGATCAGAGAATGGTTTGGGGTGGAAGGGACCTGCAAAGGTCACCTAGTCCAACCCCCTGGAGTCAGCGGGGACATCTTGCACTAGATCAGGTTGCTCAGAGCCATATTGAGCCTGACCTTAAATATCTCCAGGGGTGGGGCCTTAACTACCTCCTTGGGCAACCTGTTCCAGTGTTCCACTACCATCACTTGGAGGGATTAATCTACGTGAACTGTATCATTTGAACTGATCAAAAGAGCTTTCTTCTGTCCTCTGATAGCGAAGGTGCTTTAGAGAATGCAGACTGTCCAGGACTGCCTGGGTTAAAGGTAACCATTGTGTAATCTCAACTTTGGAATGAATGGAATAAATCACATAGGGAAAAAAACAAAGGATGAGGTGGTGAATGAGATTTCTGTAATGAACTATTAGGACCATGTAGAGTGTTGAGAGTTGTTCAGTTTTCTCTGGTTTGTACCCTACAATTTTGTCACGTTCAAAGTTAATTCTGAAGGGACTAGGAACTGGTTTGTGCTTTATCTAAACTACACCTAAGGTGACAGTGAAAAAAATGCATATCAGCTACTGTTCTCTGGGATCTGAAAGAGACAAATACTCACTTTTTATTTTCTTACCAGGCTTCTAGCCTTGAAAAAAGTCATCCAGATAGGGCTTTCCTGAGGTGAAACAGACTTCAGGTTATATCAGGGCTATCCTTGGGTGGTATTCTTTTCTCTTGGATGTGTTCTTAGTATATATCCTGTATGCTCATCTGGCTTTGTGGGAGAGTCTGACTGTACTTAAGTTTGGGTTTTTTCAAACCAACTTCAAGATAGAGTTGTGCCCAGTTTGGCTATGACTATGTAGATTGATCTATGCCATGCTTTGGGCAGGGAGGATGTGTGTAAAGGCATCCAGATACAGCTTTCTGTGTGGGTGTATCTGTATCTCTAACCTAGGGTAGACATATGGCTTGATTCATTGTTTTGTCAATTACTATCACAAGTGCAGGGCTGCTTGAAAGGTGGAAGACAGACATGTTTTCATAAATGCTATATTTAAAGGCAAGCAGCACCCTTTTTTTTCTGTGGAAAATGAGAATCAATATTACACAATGACATACCCTATTTACCATTTTATATGAAAGGTCTCTCTTCCACAATCTGTAGGTGTAAGATTTCTTTTCCTATGGATATGATTTAAATTCTAAATGTATGTACATTTTGTCTGGATCTTGAGAAGTTCTTAGGAAAAAGGGTGAGAAGCATATTTGTGATATTTGTTATCACCTACTTGGGTTAATTTATTCACTTTAATTTAAATGTCTCCTTTTCCTGCTGCATTTTCTGGTTACCATGGATCCTGATTACTTTTTTTGTGAAGGAGAATAACAATGTAGTAGAGGGTCATCTACCTTTGGCTATGCTTGTTAGTTGAAAGCTTTCTTGAAAATCTGCTAATAAACCTGAAGGTGCTGGAAAGAAGCTGATGCCTTCCTCCTGCTTGGGTGTTGTTATGTATTAGCCTTCTAGATATTCATCTTGATTGTACACGAGCCAAGTGTAGGATTGAGTTTTTGTTGGTGGTGTATGTCTATCATCTAACTGACAGGAATGCTTTCGGTGGTTATTAATAATCCACTAGGGAATACTCTTCCAGAGGAGTTTTATCTATATTGCACAATACTGCTGTAATTCCAAAGCATGAAACCAGGGACTTTGTGCTGTAGGAGGGGGAAAAAAAAATACAATATGGAATGCTGATGAAATAAAGCATTTTGCTCATTCTCTGCTTCCAGATTGCATCTGTGCTTAATAGTCTGCTGTTTGCATTTACTTATTATCAGCAGGGCATAATGACTCTACTGGCAAGGCTTATTTGAGGATCTTTCCAAACTTCCTCTCTGGAGTGGTTTGACATTCTCTATTGAATTAACAGGTGAAAATAAAGAAACAGTGGGCCACCATGGAAACCATTTCATTTCTGATCAATCTCATTTATCCAAAATAGTCACTGGCCCAATGCTGAAGAGCAGACATCGCTTCCATCTCCTGGCTGCCTACGTGATGTGGGCACCCTGTAGAGCTGGGCTCTTATGAAATGGAGAGGAGCAGCCAGGCGAAAGTGGTTAAGCCTACCCCATTTACAGACTAATTGTATTCTTTGTGGGGCGCCTTGGATTCTTTCCAGATGATTAAACCCACAGCTGGCTATTGTTGTAGAAATCTTCTCTATATTTTCAGGAGAAAGAAGAATTGGATTTTATTATTTTTTTCCCTTGAAAAGCATATTCCCAGCACTACTGCTACTGGAGATCTGGAGATGGAGCACTTCTGATGCTGTAGTTTAACTCACTTCATCATTTAGGAATTTCTTAGCAGTGGTCTGGCAGGCTCAGTACCTGGTCTAAGGTCTCAGCTTTGTGTATCATCGATTTCAGTATGTCCCAGAGATGAGATCACAGTATCACTAAGGTTGGAAGAGACCTCAAAGATCATTGAGTCCAACCTGTCACCACAGACCTCATGACTAGACCATGGCACTAAGTGCCACGTCCAGTCCCCTCTTGAACACCTCCAGGGACAGTGACTCCACCACCTCCCTGGGCAGCCCATTCCAATGATGAATTACTCTCTCTGTGAAGAACTTCCTCCTCACCTCCAGCCTAAACCTCCCCTGGTGCAGCTTGAGACTGTGTCCTCTTGTTCTGGTGCTGGTTGCCTGGGAGAAGAGACCAACCCCCACCTGGCTACAACCACCTTTCAGGTAGTTGTAGGGAGCAATGAGGTCACCCCTGAGCCTCTTCTTTTCCAGGCTAAACAATCCCTTAGCCTTTCCTCACAGGGCTGTGCTCAAGGCCTCTCCCCAGCCTTGTTGCCCTTCTCTGGACACGTTCAAGTGTCTCAATGTCCTTCTTAAACTGAGGGGCCCAGAACTGGACACAGTACTCAAGGTGTGACCTAACCAATGCAAAGTACAGGGGCACTATGACTTCCCTGCTCCTGATGGCAACACTATTCCTAATGCAGGCCAGGATGCCATTGGCCACCTGGGCACACTGCTGGCTCATGTTAAGCGGCTATCAATCAGCACCCCCAGATGCTTCTGGGTTTTTGAAAGATTTTTCGACATAGCAGTGAACGTTTTTTTTAATGCTTTCTTCTTTCTAATCTTTCTGTATAACTTGTGTCCCACAGTGTTCAGATCTCATTTTATCTCTGCCTTTAGTTTCACATACTGATGGGTTCTACCCTAACAATGATTCTTATTCTCAAGGCTGGCTGTTCTTCAGTTGATTACATCAGAAGATATTTTCTCCCTTCTCACTCTCATTACTGACATCTAATGTGTTCTTTAAATGTTTTTAAATGTCTTCTGTCTCTTTAAAGCCTTCCTACAAGCTCCCTGTTGTACAGACAAAACTTTCCAAGCTTAGCTGCAACTCATTCTCTCCATGTAAACCAAGTTTCAAAGTTGGCTTGATCTCCCAGATTTGGAATAAGTTGTTTGTTGGTTGTTTTTTTTCTACCAGGGAAACAGATTATGATTTGGAAAGGGCTTGACTTTACTGTAGAAAGTAAAAGGAAAAAGAGCTGACAATACAAAGTAGATTTTGTAGCTGAGTCATAAGGAACTGTCTGTCCAGATAGTACTACCCTAATGTGGAGTCCACACAGGTTATTGTCATTTGGGTACTATAGTCAGGGTCTTGGAAGTGATCCTCTAGTGGCTGGATTTGAAAGAGTCATGGGTATGAGCTCAGAGTATTTGCTCATCTTGATTAAAATAGGGTTGCCTGAGTGCAGAACTCAAATATGTAGGCACTGAAAGTACTACCCAGATGGAAGGTTGGGCATCTTCTGCCACCTGTGTCCAGCAGAGGCTGCAGTTTGCTGTAGATTATTTTAAGTATCTCCTTGTAAACTTAGATCTAAATGTTTTCATTTAAAGCACAATATGTGTTTGTATCGAATAAGAAACCAGAACTTGCTCTTCTGAGCCTATATCCTATTCTAAACCAAATAGCATGTGTGTTTTAGCTTTTTTTTTTTTTCCCTTTTCTTTTTGTGGACTGTAAGTACCCAGATCTGTATAGCATATGGCTGAGAAAGTACCCCTATGATCTTTTGCAAGAAGACCCGCTGTAACACTGGCAAGTCTATTTTATGCTCATCAAGAGCTAGTGGTTTAGCCTAGCATTTGCCTTTACCTGTTTCTACAAAAAACTCACTGAGCTTTTCATGTCCTTTATGTATTGCTCCTGAGATTAAATTTCAGGAAAGAATCTTACAGAGTGTATCAACACCGGAAACATTTGCACCACTATCAAGACCTATGGTTCTTAGGTCTGCCCTGAAACTATTTGGCTGTTAACATTAGAGCTCCCTCACCAATATTTAAACAACACAACTGAGCTGTGAATGGAGGGAAATCAGAGGGAAAAGCCAACATTTGTCACCTGCTGGACCAGGTAAACAACTCAGTTATTTGTTCCACTGTGGAACAATATTTATCCCCAATTTACTTAGTCATGCTTGGTTCCTTAGAGATTAATGGAGCTTCACTGTCAGCACCACAGTCCCCATTTAAGATACTTTCTCACTCCATCACCACTTTAGTGGAAATAGATGGGCTGTTCATTTGATACAGATCACACTAACAAGATGACAATAGCTGGATTCTTTTTAGCATCCCTCAGAAATACTGCTGTTCTCCTCCTCTCCATTCTTTTGTGTTGGGAAGCAGCAGTGTAGTGCAACCATTCTTTGCGAGCCATTTTCTGTGCTTTTGTCCTTCACTTGATTTTCTTTCTGTGGTTATACTTTGATTATAGATGGCAGAAGAAAGAAGGGTGGTCTTTGTTTCATCTAATGATGACACTGTGCAGTGCTCATGAGCAACAAACTCCATTACTTCATTGCTTGTTTTCAAAAGGTGCTTTTTCCCTGGCATATGAGAGAAGCAGTTCCCATTATTATCATTTTTAGTCTACTCTTAAAGATGATTTACTTCATTTGTGATCTCCTGCTGTGTAAAACTTGGAACTGCTCATAGGTTCTTAATTCCCTTTTATATGCAATCAAGATCAAAGAAAGAAGTAATACTTGCCTGGACAAAGCAGTCCTTTCCTCTGGCACACTTGCATGTTTCTGGATACAGATCCCTGTGGATCTTTCTTGTGTCCTTTGAATGCTTACCTTCAAGATTCTTGCAGCAAATCTGTATAGACTCCTTCCCTGAGCTGCTGCTATGATTAAAAGAAAAGGTTTGTCTACTAAGAAGAAACTTCTCCACATGTAGTAATCATAATAATTCAGCTTCAGAACTGAAATATCTGTAATATTCAGCCTGCCACAGAGAGAGAGACCATTCCTCTTTATTCTCTTGTATCTGCTGTTTTGTTAGTATATAGAAATTCCTGGTTACAAATCCAGAGCCAAAGCTTCCCATTGCATGGAGGCAACAGGGGGGAAAATGCAGGTATCACTTGGTCATCTTTGGTTGGACTTAGTATTCCAGAATTAAGCTCTGTTAAGTACGTAGGAAGTGAAAACTGGCAGGATGTAGGTAGATTGAGTTTTGGTCCCAAGGTTTTTATGGTCTGGCAGGTGGTGGGATTCAGTCCTATCTGTATTAAGCCCCTGTTGTTATTCCTGAGTCAGTGGCAAAATTGCTCTGGAAGAAGAGAGTCATATGAATGGGGGAGTTATGTTGAGTAAAGCAGATTAATATTAAAATGCCTGCAATTCAATTTGCTTTCAGACTAATGTTTTCCCTGAGGATGTTTTCAACTTTTAAGGGCAATAAAATCATAGGCTTAGATTTGACAGCTTGAAAATTACATGGCAGATAAGATGATTCCTTGTAGAGGAGTTTGTTTTTTCAACTAACAGATGACACCACTTTGCCTGTAGGTTGCTCTGTAGAAACTCAGAATTTGCCCTTCCTTTTACTAGCAACATTTTGTTCTTCTAACTCATTGGGGTGAATTTGTCTCATCCCCTGATGGGAGATGAAATGGGGGGCACAACTTGCCTGCAAACATCCAACTGTTCACCATCCAACTTTTGATTGTGGAATCCAGGCAGCTGCTCCGAAGGATGATTGTGAAACAATGTCAGATTCTGATTCTTCATTTGCTTTTCTCAATCCCCCTTTCAATTCTTTGTGCTGTACTTATAAAGGAAGACAGTGGGGAGAGATGGGTGAGTTCAAAGAATGAAATTCCTGTTTGAGTGATAGAACAGCAAAGTAAGCTGGCAGTTGCCCCAGTGGGACACGCTTAGCAGATACTGCTTACATGATCTTACTTGTCAACAAAATGACTCATTAATAAGTGGAGGATAGATTTAAATGTCACTGATGAAATTTTTGTACTGTAAGGCTACTCATGTATGTGAATTCCCAGTTGTTTTTTTCCCAAGATGGCCTGATAATGCAGAGTATTAGTGGAGACTGTGTGTAGAGGAGATGCGTCCTTGCTTGTTTGGGACGTGTAGCAGAGACTGTTGGTCAGACTCCCAGTTACAGCACAGATCCAGTGAGGTCTGCAGATCTGTACCACCCTGTCGAATTTTTTTTGGTAAGCTTTCAGTAATGAACATCAACATCTGTTTCCTTCTGTCACAAGAATTTCTGTGCAGTTCTGTTGTGTGCTAGGTCTGTGTGCTGGATGGGTGCATACTATGGATTTTCCTCTGCTCTGTGTTGTCCTAGTTGTAGTCCTAGTCCTTCAGTTTCCTTGACTTTGTGGAACATGCCACTTCAAAGCCCTTTCCTAATTCACATCTTTCTTGGTTTATATCTATCTCTGCATGCCAGTACAGCCTCAGATCAGACAGCTGACTTCTGACTCCATTGATTTAGCTACATTTATGGGTAAAGAAACTACCCAAAACTTTTTACTCTTAGGGAGTGAGAGAAAGAGCTTTCTGCTTCAGCAACTGCTTATGCATATTTATTGACTAGCTTCTTTGAGGATGTTATGATGAGCTCACTTATGAGTGAAAATGACTTGAAGTAGTCTCAGATCTCAATATCTGTGATTCCAATTAGGAATTTAATAAATGTTGAAACCTTTTAAATCTTTCATTTATTCATAATGTGGCATGACAATAAACAGCTGGTGACAGTGGAGAAATTCAACAGGAATCTACTGTCTAGATTAGTTTCTTCTTTATTTTTGTTAGCTTGCATCTGTGACCATGACATGCTTAACTTCAGAGAACTCATTATTGCTTCTGTTGTGCTCTATCAATTTTCATCTTTCACAGTCAGTGGTGGGCAACTGGTTTAAAGAATTTCTGTGCTCAAGGGAAGGATGAACACATTTTCCCCTTTTGTTTCATGCCTGAATAGGACAGCCAGGTGATCTAGAACAGAAAAATAAAGATACATTAGAGATACTGATTTACCAGTGTTTCATTTAGCCATTCTACAGAAAAAGAAAATAAATGTTTTCTTCATTTGAAGATAAAACACCTGGAAATTTATGTTGCTAAAATATTTGGCGGTGATTTGTTAGAAACTCACAAATTGTGTTGAGTGGGAAGAGGACCTTCGAAGGTGGTCTTGTCCAACCCCCTTGCAGTCAGCAGAGACACCTCCAACTAGATCAGATGGCCCAGGCTCACATCAAGTCTGATCTTGAATGTCTCCAGGGATGGAGCCTCAACCACATTCTGGGCAGCCTGTTCCAGTATTTTACCCCCCTCATGTTGTAGAGAACTTCCTTCTTAAATGCAGACTTCAGTTTTCTATCTGGACTTCTCAAAATGGATTGACAACTAGATTCTTTCACTTTTCCATGTGTCTTTGCTAGCTCATGTTACTGACCAGGGTTAGCCTGTGGCATGCATGAAAGGAATTGGTTGCTGCAAGCCAACTTGTATGCAAGAGATAATTGATAGCTATTTTTATAGCTTATCTTTGAGAAATATCTAGAGCGTGCCAGCTGTCACTGATGTATGATGCATTTAATGCTGCTTCTGGTGTTCTAAATAAAAAGATAGACATTCAAAGGTATCAAGCGAGGCATCTTCTCTCTGTGAAAATACAGCTCAGTGTACTTGTGAGAGTAGGAGAGGATATTGTTACCTTTTCACCATGTATCTGCTACAATTTGCTGATGACTTTGCGTGCTCATGCAGCTGTCCTTCTTGGAGATTACTCAGTCTTCTTGCAATACCTAAGAACTTTCTCTGAGTGAGTTTCACAGTTTCTCAACTCCTAAGACCTCCTGTGTAGTACTAGTTGAAGGACTGGTACAAATAGGTGTCAGTAGTGTATGCATACATGCTGCAGAGTTGAGGATTCCAGATCATTCAGTTGCTGGGTGTATTTAGTATATCCCAGAGACACTGAATTTACCACACATGACAGAATGTCTTTGGAGGAGCTGCAGAATGAATGTAATCCAACTGTTACATTGTGTTTGCATATAATTGTCTGAAGAAAGATGATTGTTGCTGATCAAGTCGACTAAATCAGCTTAGGTAAGTGCATACTCTCTCTACTAAATGTCTCCTCAAAGTAATCTATTTCTGGGTTTCAGTTGTTTTGCCAAAGGAAGCAGGGCACTAACATTTTTACTTCATCTGCCCAACAGGTGGGATACGATAACAAACTAGATTGTTACTGGGGTTATTGTTAGATGGACTTTTGCTATAATTAGAATTAATCTTGATCTGAAATGTGCAAAAACCCATCACATTTTCTTCTTAGTTGCAAAGGATTTGTTGTCAATGACAGAAGTTGTCAGCTTTGGATGTGGCATACGATGACTGGGACTAACTGAAATAAAAGTACAGATGGAACCACAGATCATCCTGCATTGTCCTTCTGCAAACTGTCCTGTCTCTTCAGGCTTCTGAACTGCCAGCCATAAGTTGTTGTTTTTCTTTCTTATCTTGTGAGTTACTTCAGGAAAAGATCAGATTCCAGAGAGCTGCAGATTTCTCCAGCTTTGAGGCACTCAATCCATCATATAGGCCAAAAATATTACAGTGTTGGGCTTGCTGCATATAAAATAGTGATGCTCTCAGCATCAATACCAATTAATTTCTGCATTCTCCTTTGCTCAATTAAAATGCTGTCTTCAGAGTATAAGATATAATGCACTTGTGATCATTTAGCCAGTGAGTATGGACTTTTCCTTGCTAGATTTCTGCTACTCATTTGAAAACAAACAAACAAGAGGTTACTTTTGAATGGATTAAATGTGTTCTTTTTCATTATCTTTTTCTATAGATGCAGTTTTCCAGGAAAAGATCATGACTGGAAATAATCCAGGCCTGCTGGTTTTGAAGGTTAAATGTTTTCAGGGGAGATCATAATGAGAGATACCAGATTCATAATTGTATGGGTTTGATTTATTTTCCCTTTGAGCACTTCTGCCTTTCTCGGGCTTTGTTGTGCACTTTCTGTCTAAATCAGTAAACTGGAGACATTTGCTGGTGAATATGCATTGGGAGCCCTCTATATCAAACCCAAAATCTGCCATGTCATTATTACTAATGAAGCAGTGGTGATAAAGCAAATAATTTGTGCTATTGAAATATCTAATGAAGCAATTTTTTTGTTCTGTCATAACACCCATTTTTCCCTTCAGTGGTGTTTTGTTTTCACTTGTGAATGATTGCTAGCTCCCACATGAAACTTCTTCAGCTCCAGTGTTGGAATTTTTTTTCCCCCCTGAATCGCAGTAAGAGTTACCTCTGCTGGAGTTCAACCCTGATATATTCTGTCAGCACAAGGTCTGTGCTGCATGGAAGTCCTGTTTCAAGGGTGGATTTCACTCTCCTGGATAACATTTACATCTTGCAGCTAGCAAACTTAGTTGTACTTGAGTACCCTTGTACTTCTGAGTCATGGCACAGAGTCTTTGAT
Source organism: Dryobates pubescens (assembly GCF_014839835.1). Lineage (NCBI taxonomy): Eukaryota > Metazoa > Chordata > Aves > Piciformes > Picidae > Dryobates > Dryobates pubescens. Next base: position 6,005,643 of record NC_071614.1, on the reverse strand, counting down.
GGAAAGCTGCCAGTTTGATGAAGAGTAAGGACTTTGCTAAATGTACATTTTATAACACCACTTAAGCAGAAGACAGGAAGCAGAGGCTTAATAAAATGGTTTATCACTGCAAAAGTAATTACGCAAGTATTTCCTACAGATGAGCAGGACCTTCCAAATGTACTTAAGACTTTGCTTTTTGTAGATATCTCACCTTATTTATGTGAATGAAGCAAGAACAATGTAATCATCGTCTCTTATAAATTGTCCAGAAGTCTTTCATCAGTGTTCTTCACTTCTCTCTTCACTATCAGAGCAATGGACAAGAAATGGGCATAAATGGAACAAAAAATTGACAATGCCGTGACACCTCCCCCAGAAAGGAACACAAAGCACATGGTGAAGGTCTGATGTTAACACAAACAGCTTTACTTTCCTTTCAAAGAAAGAGATGGTCAGTGTCAAATTTTGAATACTGTCCAGAACATCATTCACAATAAATAGCCTAAATAAATGACAGCAAATCACCTGCCTACCAAGTAAAGTAGAGCCTGGTTTTGTCCTTTTCACACATTCCTGGTTTTGCTTATAGGAAATGAAACTTTTGGCAGCTTTAATGAACAGAGTGTAAATATCCTCATATTGCTATCCTCAAATGAAGCTCCCTGCTTCATGTTTTCTTCTCACTTTTCTGTGTAAAAGCAAGACTTGGGAATGTGACTGATTACTTTGATTTTCTTTTCCTTTTTTTTTTATTCCTTCTACTGATGGAAATGAAAATCAAAAGCTAAACAGCACCAGAACAAGGGGACACAGTCTCAAGCTGTGCCAGGGGAAGTTTAGGCTTGAGGTGAGGAGTAAGTTCTTCACAGAAAGAGTAATTGGCTATTGGAATGGGCTGCCCAGGGTGGTGGTGGAGTCATCATCCCTGGAGGTGTTTAAAAAGGGATTGGATGTGGCACTTGGTGCTATGGTTTGGTAGGCATGAGGTTTTGGGTGATAGGTTGCTCGTGATGATCTCTGAGGTCTTTTCCAACCTTATTGATTCTATGAATCTAAATCTGTATGCACAGCCAGTATAGAGAGTGTATTTGACACAAAATCAGTGCATCACATAGCCATGTTTTGAGGGAATGTAATGATATCCCTGGAGGTGTTCAAGAGGGGGTTGGATGTGGCACTTGAAGCCATGGTTTAGTTAGTCACGAGGCGTTGGGTGGCAGGTTGGACTTGATGATCTCTGAGGTCTTTTCCAACCTTATTGATTCTATGATGTATTTGGTTGGTGGTTTTTTTTGTTGCTGCAGATAAAAACCATTTCAATTGAAATTTTATCTACTTGAAATTTACCTTTTTAGAAAGGTAATGTTCTAAAAAAGAGAGTTGGAGTGAACTTTGAGAGATCATTGAGTCCAATCCTTCCCTAGAGCATGAGATCAGCTGTACTTGAACCTTCCTGGAATATTGTTATTTGGTTGCTGCTGTCACTAGGGGTGTTTTGTTTTTTCTGAGAAGTTCACAGCTTCCTTAGGCAGCTGATTTCTCTGAACTGCTTAAGGCTTTCTGCTACTGGAAAACTCTCTTTAGTGTTTAACCTTAATCTTTCTCACTCTGAATTAGTCCCAGGACAGCACTTTGTTTCCATTCTCTCTGTTCTTTTTATGTGTGTGTATATGTATTTATTTGTATGTGAAAATATATTGTTATCTTCTCTGCTCTGGAGTAAAATGACTTAAATTCTCACAGTCTGTAGAGTATATTCTTTGGATGTGTGATCGTTCTTATTTTCTCCCCTGAACTGTCTCCCATCTGCTCCATTTTGGTGTTTTTGAGATATTGTACCCAAAACTACAAACCATAGGACTCTTTCCTCGTGTTCCAGCAGATTGGGTGGAACAAATTCTCCTTTATTCTCTCAAGGCATCCTCCATTGGCAGTGTAAGTCAGGAAAACCTTATTTCAGCTGCTGACAGAGCCTTCTGTTTCTGAAATAAAAATGATAACTTCACTAGTAACTTGTGTTGAGGAGCATTACAACCACACTTCAGTCTCTGGAGAAAAGGAGATCTGTACATAGTAACTAACAGCAGTGCCAATGGTATTTCAGGTGTTGCAGGGTTCTGAAGGTTACAGCTTCAGAGAGGGGAGAAAAACACCATAGCTATTTGGTACAGCACAGCAGGAACAGCTGTTTTGCTGTGAAGTACATTGTCTGTGCCCTCAGAACGAGTGTACTAGTCTGGCCAAGCCTCCTGCTCACACATTCTCACAAATTAGTAAGTGGAAAATACAGAGAGATGTTTTTGAAGGTGACTTGGAAGAGAATGGAAATATCAACTTTTGACCTTTTCTGCTGTCTCTCTAGGTCAGTTCACCATTGTGTCCATTTATTGAGATATTGATACATATGACAATAAGGAATATTTATTCTCCTTGCAGTGAATGGGTGGGTTAATTGTGGATATGGTGGTGTGACTGGTAGTGCACCCTCAGTAACTTCAGCATGTAAAATGCATCTCCCTTTAGCTTTACCTTATGCTTTAGTTTCTTTGTAGGTTTTCTTTATGTATTCTAATGGATAAATCTACTCTGCTGTCAAGGGCAGACATTTCTGTGTATCCTGCTCCTGTTTCTCAAAGACAGGTGATGCTGAGGCATATACAACCTTAACCAGACTTCCAGTAATGTTAAAGTCCAGCATTAAAATCGTGATTTTTGAGTCTGTTGCTCTGATTTCAGAATTTAGAAACCCAAAGTGCTAAGCTAAGCTGCAAAAACCCACTCTGCTTGACATTTCCTGCTTATTGAAAAATCTCCATTGCTTTTATATGTCAAATGTATTCCAAAATGGGCACATATAATCAGAGTAATGTATTTTTCAGTTGTGGATTTTTTTTCTTCTTTACCAGTGTGTCTCAAAGCTTGCTTCTGGAGGAGGAGAGAATCGGAACAAAACGAAACCCACAAACCAAAACACACCCAAAACCCATAAGAATTGTCTCTTCACATTCTCTTTCAGTTTTAGCAGAATATCTTACCTTACAGGCACTTGTTTAGCAGCTTTTTGCACTTGGCCAGATTGCTTTTCTTGATCCCCCACTGATTTTGGTTGGACATTATACAAACACAGCAGCCTGCCAACTATGCGATCAGTGCTGCATGGACTTGTAGCTCCCCGAGGAAAGGACTGTCTTGATAGTGCATTAGAGAAACTGAAGTTAAGCATGTTGCATCTAATGAGTTTAACTTAGTAGTACATTTGGTACTCAGGTAGACGTCATTAATTTAATAGAAATCATTTACTCTCCAGTTCTAGACCACTCAGTCCAGAAAGGACCTCAGGGTCCTACTTGAAAGAGTCCAGCACAGAGCCACAAAGATAGTGAAGGGAGTGGAACATCACCCTTGTGAGGAAAGGCTGAGGGAGCTGGGGCTCTTTAGCTTGTGGAAGTGGAGACTGAGCGATAACCTCATTCATGTTTATAAAGAGGTGAAGAGTGAGTGTCAGGAGGATGGAGCCAGGTGATGCTCAGTGATATCCAATGATAGGACAAGGGGCAATCGGTGCAAGCTGGAGCAGAGGAGGTTCCAGATGAACATTAGGAAAAACTTCTTTGCTGGTAGGGTGGTAGAGCCCTGGAACAAGCTGACCCAGAGGGGTTGTGGAGTCTCCTTCTCTGGAGACATTCAAAACCAATCCAGATGTATTCCTTTGTGACCTGCTCTAGGTGATCCTCTTCGGGCAGGGGGTTGGACTTAGTCATTTGAGGTCCCTTCCAGCTCTTAACATTCTGTGAGAGGCATATGCAACACTAAAACAAAACTCTGTATCGTAGTGAAGTTGATTCATCATTAGTGGCCATAAAAATGCAAAAAACTGTTGTGTGGGGTTTTTTTTCCCTTCACATGTTCATTTGCGCTGTTTCCTGATTTCCCAATCTTAATTTCTGGTTATTTAATGTGGGAAAAAAAAATATTGATAATTTTTAAGCACTTTGTTTTCAATATTGTTACATTTCATCATTAATGAGTCACAATGAATGACATTTTCTTTTGAAAATCAGAACTTGTTATTTCTGCTGAAGCAGTTTGGCGAGCAAGGCTTTTTTGATGGGCTGTAACAGATGCCCATTCAATTTCCATGTAAAGAGGTGTCATTACTGTCAATTATCTAAGTGAAAACATTAGTTATGTACACTGTGATGTGCTTTGTAGGAAGATAGATTGTGAGGCTAGGGGATTGCTGGTCTCCCAGTGAAGGACAAATGCAGAAGCCTCTTCTCAACATTAGTCCCTGTAACATGTTCTCCTGAAGTGTTGGTGTAAGGAAAGCTTGTGGGGGTTTAGTGTCATCATGATACCACAGTGTAAAATGCCAGTCTGTCTGTTGCAACCAGAGGTTTGGGGGTGATAGTAAATTATTCTTTGTGTAGAAATAACATCAAGGAAGGCCTTATAGCAGCCTTCCAGTACCTGAAGGGGGCTGATAAGAAAGCTGGGCAGGAACTTTTTACAAGGGCTTGTGGTGATAGGATGAGGGGGAATGGATTGAAGCTTGAGAATGGCAGATTTAGACTTGATATTAGGAAGAAATTTTTTTAGTGAGGGTGGTGAGACACTGGAACACATGTCCCATGGAGGCTGTGAATGCAGCTTCCCTGGAGGTGTTCAAGGCCAGGCTGGAAGAAGCCTTGAGCAACCTGGGCTGGTGGAAGGTGTCCCTGTCCGTGGCAGAGGTTTGGAACTAGATGATCTTTAAAGTTCCTTCCATGCCAAACCATTCTATGAATTCATGAAAATAGAAATTGAAGACCACATGAATTAGAGAACAATTTAATTAACAGTTCCACTTTCTCCTGAATATCTTATACTTGACTATAGATTTTTATCTTTTATTATCCAGCTTCACCTGAGTTCATAAAATGGATAGAAAATTATAAACTGTGGTCATTGCCAAAGTAGTATTTCAAAGCATTAAATAGTCTATAATGCATAAGATGTACCCAATTTGTTCTGTATTCACACTAAGTCTTATTCCTTATGAAAATTTGAATATATGAAAACAAATGCCTACCTAGTCCTTTGAAAACCAGCATTAGACATTGCAGTGTAGAACTTTAAAACAGGCCATGCTTTTGGCTACCTTGCTATAAAGACAGAGCTACTTTATTTTTCATACTGGATGCTGTATTTTACACTAAACTTTAATATACAGCATCTATTTATAAAGCAATATTAGCACTGAGCTTTGGGTTTACTGAGTCATTATTTTCCCTTCCCCAGTGAAATTGGGCAGTGTTATTGGACTTGTAGGTTTTCATTTGTGAAAACATTTTTCTTCATGTTGCTGATGCAGTTTTTTTCCCTTCTAACAGCGGTCATGGAAGTCAGCTTGTTCATAGGAACAACTTTTCATCCAGTCACTTGTGCAACAGTTGGCTGTACACTCATTGCATTTCAATGGGGACACCTCGCCCCATTCAGCTCCACAGCACAGCGTGTAAGGGGCGATTATCTTCCTCTCCAGGGTGACTGTTTCTGTGGCATGTGAGGAAAAGGGCAATGTACTTGTGTAAATTAATCTGATTGAACATTTGGAGGGGAAATGGAATTATTATGTAGCATTTACATTATACTGGTGCTGAAGGCACTGAGCCATCCTCCCTAATTGTAGCCATAATTCCAACTGCAGCAATATGTGAAATTTTATGGCATATGTGATACCTTCAATGAAAAGGAGAACTATTAAAAATAGGATTTTGGAGCAGGCTGTGTGATGCAGAGCATGGTTTAAAAAAAAAAAGAGTAAATAAAATTTGTAATTCCTAAATACAATTTAAATGCTAGTTATCTTTTGTGTTGAGTAAGGAAGGAGTAGCTAAGAGTTTAATTTCCTACAGGGAATATAAAGAAATTTATTCATTGAGAAAGCTGTATACAAACATAGTTTTGTGGTCTGGTTGGGTTCTACTACTTGTAATACAGTGGATCTGAGTCATTCCAGCTCATGCTTGCCCCTTGTACACCAGCTTGAGTAGTGTCAATGTGTCCTTCACAACCAGGATGAAAGGGATGGCTTTGCTGGGACACATGAGTGGTCTTCCCATCCTGTGCCTTGGTGTGGCCCTCTGTCAACCTTCTTTAAATACCTTATTTTGTCCCCTTGCTTTGAACATCCTCTATACGGATTTGAGAGTGTGGGAAGGAGGTAGTTGCTGGGGTGGTGCCCAACTTCATATTCACCTCTGGATTGTGGCTGTGCTGGTTTGCTATTAAAACCCAGCTGAATTAATGGATTTTCATTAATAAAAAGAGAGTCTGAGCCTGATTCAAGTCCTACTGTGCCTAATTTCCTTTGCTGATTCCATTTTATCTATGGCAGATGACAGAGAACAGATTATTGTTAATCTTAACTGAGCTATTTGATAGTTGCAGCGCTGGTGGCCTTTTGCTGTTGTTTAGGTGATGTTGTTGAGATAACATTAGAACACTGAAAGCAACACTAAATTATCTGTTGTCTGCTTCTGATATGCATCAAAAACCATTGCTCATTCTAACTGTATTCAGTGCAACTAAGTCCTGAGATACTTCTGCACCTGCTTCACTTGCCTTTTGGCATTTGGATTTTGAAGCTAAATGTTACATGCAGATAGGAGTTTCTATTTATTGATTTGGAATTTATTTAACGAGGGAACAGCAGACAGAAAATGGAAGATGTTCTTCTATAGCATATTAACTGAGGTTAGAGCTCTTCACTCACTGAACTCTACAGCAGAAACTGCAGCAATGTTCTAAATAATGCATAAATGTTCATGTTATACTCATATATATTGACCTTTTCTATTAGGTTTTCTTTCCACAATTGGCTTTATTATCAAAAGAATCCTTCAGAAAGCTTTGTTTTGTACTAGCTTTTGCAAAATGCTTTTAATGTAAAAGAGCTCTAGGTGATCCTGCTTTAGCAGGGTGGGTTGGACTAGATCTCTAGAGGTCCCTTCCAACCCCTGCCATTCTGTGATATTTAATACCATATCTGCCTTTATCGAGGCAGTTTCAGAGGCTCTGAATGGTCTTGAAGGAATTAATATCAGCCTGGATTCCCAGGGTAAAACTATATTAGGTCCTTGCTGAATGTGACTGACATCAGTTATTCTTTTCTCCTGAGGATCAGGAAGAAGCAGTTAGACCTTGTACTACTTACTGCCATAGAGTGGAAGTGTGGATCAGTTACATCCTGACATGCTGAACGATTCAGCACTTCACATCTTCTCTCTGGAATTCTAATTCTGCTTCATCACCCTAGTCCTGGCATGGCTTTGAGAAATGTGATAGGAGAGGTGGTAGAGAAAAAAGGAAGCAGTGTTAGTGCTCTAATTTAATGGCCCACTGAATTTTCATCTCCAAGCAGCACGTGTTTGAGATGCTTTGTTCCATATTTTAGAACAGCATCTTTGAAGGTTTCTACTCGGAAGGTTACAAGGGGGTAAAGCCTCATTTAATTCCTGATTTAACCAGCTTGAGGGCGATTCCTCCAACCTGTTGCACTGGTTAAACCCCACTCAGCTTTCCTGTGTCTCATTTGGCATTGTACTAGGTGAAGGACAGTTACTGCTAAGCATTTCCAGGTTTATTGTGCATAATTTTCAAAGAAAGATTGTGGGGAAAGAAGAATTTGGCAAAAGGCCTGAATTCAAATTAAGCTAATAAAAGCTGATTGCACGTTTATTGAAGCAATGATGTCATGTTAAAAAAAAAAAAAGAAATAGTATCTGTGAGCAATAGTTTGCATCCTGGAGAGAGGTCATCCTTCAAATGAGCTGCTTGTTGAGAAACATGTTTTAATTACATTGCAGAGTCTGCTGTGTGAAGTATCACATCTTGCAGTCTTTCTCCCTTTGCTAAAGCAGAACTTTTCACTGCTTTACAGGGCAGTTTTCAAACATCTTCCCACTTACATTTGTTCACTTAAGTTGCTTCTCTCTCAAGTGTATAATTTTTTGCATGTCTGTGTACTGTAGTACATGTCTAATAATGAGATCTAAGAATTGATATTCTTAAACCTATCATACGCCACATTCAGCTCTTCTTATATAACTTTCAGTCAGAAACAGCAGGAATTTGAGTCTAGGAGGAACACCTGCAGAAACTGGAACAATATTTACAGGCTGTGTCTTGTATAATGCAGCCTTCTAAATATGAAAGTTTCCTCCTGGAGCCTTTCTATTAATTGCTCTTCTAGTGTATGCCAGGGATTCTACTTGCTACTTCTCAAGTGCAGGGGGCATTGAACTAGATGATTACTACAACTACCTGAAGGGAGGTTGTAGCCAGGAGGGGGCTGGTCTCTTCTCTCAAGCAACTGGCACCAGAATAAGAGGACACAGTCTCAAGCTGTGCCAGGGGAAGTTTAGGCTCGAGGTGAGGAGCAAGTTCTTCACTGAGAGAGTTATTCACCATTAGAATGGGCTGCCCAGGGAGGTGGTGGAGCCACCATCCCTGGAGGTGTTCAGGAGCAGATTGGACGTGGCACTTGGTGCTATGGTTTAGTCACGAGGTCTGTGGTGACAGGTTGGACTTGATGATCTTTGAGGTCTCTTCCAACCTTGGTGATTCTGTGATCTTTCTGGTCCTTTCCAACCTAAACTATTCTATGAATCTATGTGGACAATTTGTGATGCTTGAAGTTCCAAGGATCTGTTGTTCTTCCACAAAGGTGATGTGATATCTTTATAGCGTGCACTGGTAACATTTATTTTTTATGATATCAAAATTGTAATTCAAATATTAATATCAAGTGAATGAGTTTTATGGCATCTATTACTTCTGGAAGTTGGCTAATCCCAAAATAATTTTAGCATCATGATTTTTTCTCCATCTAGTGAAAAGAAAATTCAAGTTCAGTCTTAGTAGCTATGAAAGCTGAGTTCAGCAAGGTATTTAAATGTGTTTCTAACTTTAAATGTGAGCATTTCTGTGTGTGAGTTTCATAAAGCTGTTTCTTGGTAAAGAAAAAGGAAGAAACCCCTTTGCTAAATCCTTGGCTTAAAGTGAACAGAAGGTAATTAAATGTTGTCTTTTTACCTGCTTCCTTAGATAATGTTGTGAAGCCTTGAAACAGTCCATCAGATATTATGTTATGGTTAGAGTACTACAAAGTAATGCATCTTTACCTTCAGATTTTATGTATTGATTTTGAGTCTATATTTTGATCCCATTACTTCTTTATGCAACTGTGATTCTATCAATTATATGGATTTCCCCCTGGCTCTGAAAGTATAGATCATTCTTTTGAAAGCCATATTGGTGTGTTAGGAAGTTTTGGAGTTATGAACCCATATGTGAAACAGCAGAAGGGCCGGAGTTATAAATCCTGTGTTGTCAGGCGCAGTGGAAAGCAGATTTTTGAAGTGGAAGATCACAGCTCTGGAAAGATATATGGGGAAAATCCATATGTTCATCTCATTCCTGCTTGCTATATAGCAGGCAATGCATGAATCTGTATTTTCCCTAATGGCAGAGTTACATGGTTAAAGAGTTATAGGACTCCAGAAATGAGTATCAGAAAATGGGAGCAAAAGCTGCAGGCATGGCCTAGTTTTTCTGTGTAAATCTTCTGAAAGTCTATGTGGTGTTTGAATAACTACCCTGTGTTCTCATCCTCTAGAACCTGAATTCTGCCTCCCCATTAAAAGCAGCAGAGACATCTTTACATGGAAAGAGATCTCTGAATAGAAGTTACTTATTTTCCTGCTGTGGTTTTGCACAACTGTGATGTCTGTAGCCTACGTGTGATGGCACAGCTGCTGCCCCAGGAAATGTGGGATGGTGGTCAGAAGCCATAGTAAAACAGGCTTCTAGCTGGAGTGGTGTGAGATACGCACAGGCAGTGGAGGAGCTCTGAGAAGCCTGACAGTGTAACGCATTTTTGCATTGGTTATCACAAGTTGGTGTCTTGAGAGTTTACAGGCAACGAGTCTGGGGGCAGAGGAGTTACTAAAGCAGCTAACGGTTGTCAGATGCAATGAAAGCCTGAAAAGGCCCATGGTTCTGTAAAAGACTTCTTTTTAACCTGATATTTAGACTTTTTAATGATGGGATAAGCAACTGAATTCTGTTGACTGAGCATGGCACTGTGTTGTATACACTGATGCTATTACTTTTAAATCAGGCTCAGTCACTTATGCTTTATGAAGAATTCCTTTAAAATACAATCAAGTATCACAGATACAAGAGGTTTAATAGAATAGAATAGAATAAACCAGGTTGGAAGAGACCTTCAAGATTATCGTGTCCAACCTATCATCCAACACTACCCAATCAACTAAACCCTGCAACCAAGCATCCTGTCAAGCCTCGCCCTGAGCACCCCCAGCGACGGCGACCCCACCACCTCCTCAGGCAGCCCATTCCAGTGGGCAATCACTCTCTCTGTGTAAAACTTCCTCCTAACCTCCAGCCTAAACCTCCCCTGACGCAGCCTGAGACTGTGCCCTCTTGTTCTGGTACTGGTTGCCTGGGAGAAGAGACCAACCTCCGCCTCACTACAACCCCCCTTCAGGTAGTTGTAGAGAGCAATAAGGTCACCCCTGAGTCTCCTCTTCTCCAGGCTAAGCAACCCCAGCTCCCTCAATCTCTCCTCATAGGGCTTGTGCTCCAAGCCCCTCACCAACCTTGTTGCCCTTTTCTGGACACGCTCCAGCAAGTCAACATCCTTCCTAAACTGAGGGGCCCAGAACTGGACACAGGACTCAAGGTGTGGCCTAACCAGTGCAGTGTACAGGGGCAGAATGACCTCCCTGCTCCTGCTGGCCACACTGTTCCTGATGCAGACCAGGATGCCATTGGCCCTCTTAGCTGCCTGGGCACACTGCAGGCTCATGTTCAGTCTACCGTCAACCAGCACCCCCAGGTCCCTCTCAGCCTGACTGCTCTCCAGCCACTCTGACCCCAGCTTGTAGCTCTGCATGGGGTTGCTGTGGCCAATGTGCAGAACCCGGCACTTGGATGTGTTAAATCTCATGCCGTTGGACTCTGCCCATCTGCCCAGCCTGTCGAGGTCCCTCTGCAGAGCCTCTCTACCCTCCAGCAGATCAACTCCTGCCCCCAGCTTGGTGTCGTCAGCAAATTTACTGATGATGGACTCGATGCCCTCATCCAGATCATCAATAAAGATGTTAAAGAGCATGGGGCCCAGCACTGATCCTTGGGGCACACCACTAGTGACTGGCCGCCAGCTGGATGTGGCAGTGTTAGGACAATACTTCTGAAACTGGAACTATCTCAAAGGGTTCCCACTCAATCCTGGAATATATACTTCCAAGCTGTGGTGGTTTTTTTCTGATACAGCTTCAAGCTGTAGCTAAAGCTGCTTGATACCAGGGTTTCCTAGCCTAACTTGCACTTTGACACGTTTATTAACTGCCAAAAGAACGTGTATTTTAGGGACTCTGGGCAGCAGAGTCCTTGACATTAAGTTCACAGAACTTCTGCAAAGCTATCATTTCACATTGTCCTGTATATGTCTCAGATTTAACTTGTCTGCTGTTTACTCTCAGTATGTCCTTGTAGCTTACCCTGATGGCATTGCTGTCACTTACACTGAAAGAGGCCACTCTTTTCCCTGGGCTATGTGGACGTCAACAGTTTCCAAAAATAGTCCCTGTGTTTTGTTCTGCTGCAAGATCTTAATTTAGCTGAGCTTCCTGCCTTAATCATTCCTTGGTGACAGGTTTGCCAAATCCCAGATCCTCGAGCGTGCTCTTACAGCCCCACAACACCCATATTCATTTCTTGCATCCCTGTGTTGTGCTAACATTGACTTAATTTGCTTAATTCAGTCTGTCACTGGACTTTTGTACAGGGCTTGTTCTCTTTCACCTGAATATTTCTAAAATGATAAAGAATGCTCTTAAGCAATTGTGATTTGGGTGGTACTCACAACTGTACTTCAGTGATTTGCTTTTAGTAGGCATGTGGTAAGCCATGAACTTGGGATAGTTTTGGAAGTCTTGTGAAAAGAAAATTAAGATACCATAGAAATGTTGAGGTTGTAAGAGACCCTTGAGATCATCAAGTCCAACCACTCTCCCAGAATTTATAATCCCATCACTACTGCTAAACTCCTACTGCTAAACCATGTCTCTATGCACCACTTCCAAGTATCTTTTTAACATCTCCAGGGAGAGTGACTCCTGCTTCCCTGGGAAATCCATTCCATTGCTTGATAACCCTTTCTGTGAAGGGTTATCCTTTGGAGGCTGTAGGACAAGTCCCATCGACTCTTCCTCACGTTCCCAGTGCTGTTGGCCAGCCCTCTCTTCACTCCCACCCTCCTCCCGCAGGTGGTCAATGGCAGCACTTGGCTTCCTCCCACAGGTTTTCTCCTATCCAAACCATTCTATGCTTCTGTGATTCACTGAGAAGTTCTTCATGCTAAATCTCTCCTCCTTGATCAAACTGTGATAGTCCAGAATAATTTTTCTACAGGACTGATCTGTAGCCAGTTGCTTTAGATGAAGCTGAGGAGGTCAGTTACAGCAGAGGCATTCCAGTATGTTAATCTCTTTTATGCTGTCTTTGTACTTTGGTTACTGGCTTTTTTAATGATTATTGTAAGGCTGTTATCATACTACAAAGAGGAAATGCCTTGTTTCTGCATCTCAGCTCCCCAGATTTCTCAGGGCTAGAGCATTAAGCTGTTTTATGCAACTACTCCCAATGTCAGAAGCTAGTTTGATAATGATAAGCAAAATAGGAGCTGGAAGCTCACTAAGAAGTGGCAATTGCAGGTAGTACATGAACTTGGAATGACTCTAAAACTTCCAAACCACCTGTAAGACTATTAGAAGATACCTCATTATGGGTCACTTTTTAAAGTGGTTTCCAGTGGCAAATTCAGATTGTGATTGTGTAACTGAGTCATAGTGTTCACTCAACAAGACAGTGGCTTAAGTTTGCGTAGCTATGCTTGGCTCAAATATTTCATAACTTACCTGAAAGATTTTAAATGGAAGTCTTGAAATCAAATGGGCCTTGAGTTTAAAAAAAAATCCACTGATGTCTCCAAAACTCATAGGTACAGTAGCTGTATATCTATAATGTTACACTAAACAGTACCAAAGGACTTCTGCACTTCAGACACAGTCACTGTAGCAAAGCAGGAGCTTTGCTCTTCCTTTCCAAGACAGTCAAGAGAGTAGGGGAGAGGACAGAGTTCAGGTCATAATTCTTTTATTCACTTAAAAATCTATTTCAGGGAATAGAAAGATTATAGTTTAAAGACTCTGTCCTCTTACCCTGTGGGGATAGGGAACTAGAGGGAGGTATAGGGTTCATTTTGAGCATACTTTTCCCACCAAGGTAATGAAAGTAGAAAAGAAAATTCTAGCCATAAAGTGTGTGTTAATAAATGTAACACAGTGCCAGCCTGAGAAAAGGAGAGGGGGGTGGGGAAACAAGGCACAAAAAGGGGAGAAAAATACATGATAGGAGAGATTGTTGATAAGAAGGGTAAGGGTATCATTGTGTGGCAGCTTGGTGTTCCTGGACCAGCACATTTTACTAGTAGCCAGGGTTTGCTTAAATCCACCTCAGTTTCTTAAGTTGCACAGCAGACTGTAATTGGTGTCTCTTTGGAGCTTCCTCCTCTAGCCCTTTTGGCAGGATTAACAACCTGCAGGACAGGGCTGTATGGACAGCTGAGATGACCATTTCACCATCCCAGTCCAATCCAGTCCCCTGCAGAATGGTTTTCAATAAGAGATGCTTCTCTCAGGGAGGTGTTTCCTGATTAGTTTTAAGTGTTATTCACTGTCTACTTAACTTTGTTTATTTTAATTTTGCAGTGCTCTAAGTGCTGTGTTTTCCTATGTGGCATATTTTGCATATCTCAAGTTCTCTTTTTATACATTTTGACAATGTACTACTGCAGGAACAGTTTGACAATAAATAAACTTGACTTGATGGTAGTACAACAGCACTGTTACAAATTCCTGCTTTCTGGATTCCAGAGGAGTTAAAGAGGCTTTTGCTGCAATCATATAAAAATTGAAGTGGAAGATCTAATTATGTTGATTAATTTTGAGCCAAGTTATTGGTTGTGTAGTTTCTGTAAGTACTGCATTCTTCTTTATAGAAGTATCTGCTCTGAAAAAAAGAGAAATCATAGAATGGCTTAGGTTGGAAGGGACCTCACTGATCATCTACTCTAATCTCCCTGCCATGGGCAGGGGAGCCTCTCAGCTAGACTTGATTGCCCAAGATCTCATCCAATCTGGCCTTAAACACCTCCAGGGAGGGGGCATCCACAACCTCTCTTGGGCAACCTATTCCAGAGTCTCACTACACTCATACTGAAGAACTTTTTCCTAAGATCCAGTTGAAACATAACTCTCCCCTGGCTTCAAACCATTCCCTCTTGTCCTATTGCTCGACACCTTTATGAAAAGTCCCTCTCCAGGTTTTTTGTAGGCTCCCTTCAGGTACTAGAAGGCAGCCATGAGATTAAACTGTGACCTTATCACTAAGGGTTGTCTTACCTGCTTGTTAATTCAAAAAAGCATGTTTAGTGCTTGAAGAAGTGATAGCATTCATTCCTCTCTGTAATATCCAAGCAATTTCCAAAGGCATTGCAAATTAAAGTGTGCTGACTGTTTACCACTCTTATTTCCTGACTTGCTGTAGGAAAAGTGGTACAATGCCTTTTTTTTTTTTCCCCTTCCCCCTCCCCCCCCTTTTTTTCTTTTTTTTTAAACTTAAGTGAAATCAAAATATGGTATGGAAACTCTCAACTATTAGCATTGAGCATGATGCCAGCGACATGAAATTTATACTTGACTGTGAAACAATTGCATTGGCAGGGGAATGCCAGTACCTTTAATAAGAAAATTTTGTCTTGAGAGATAATGGAAAGAAAAGCCAGACTGCAGTGCCAGATAGACAACTTCTGTTTGCCTTTGCATAAACAACACTGCCTTGTAGCAGTACTGAGAAACTGTCTAATCAGGACACAGTTCATGCAGCTTCCAGAGCTGTTAAGAATTGAAGGAGGTATTTAGCTCCTGCTTGGACCCTGACACCTGCATTAGCTCTCTTTGAAATTCAATACATAATCATACTGAGACACAGCTAGTGAATATTCAGAAGGTCACTTTGGAAAAGCAAAAGATGGAGATGAAGATTTTATTATTTTCAGTTGTTGGGTTGGTTTTTTTTGTTTTCCCTTCAACATTCCAGGCTTGGACCCAAAGTTAAATGTTCCTGCTCCCCTTTGCCATTGAGCATCTCACACAAAGACATGCAGTGGTAGCCCACTGGCACTTAACCCCACCATTTTCAGCTGAGTTTCCTGTAATGTTGCTTTCTCAGCACTGGTTAGGCCACACCTTGAGTACTGTGTCCAGTTCTGGGCCCTTCAGTTTAAGGAGGACATTGAGACACTTGGACGTGTCCAGAGAAGGGCAACAAGGCTGTGGAGAGGTCTGGAGCACAGCCCTGTGAGGAGAGGCTGAGGGAGCTAGGGTTGCTTAGCCTGGAGAAGAGGAGGCTCAGGGGAGACCTTACTGTTGTCTACAACCACGTGAAGGGAGGTTGTAGCCAGGTGGGGGTTGGTCTCCTCTCCCAGGCAACCAGCACCAGAACAAGAGGACACAGTCTCAAGCTGTACCAGGGAAAGTTTAGGCTGGAGGTGAGGAGAAAGTTCTTTCTAGAAAGAGAGTTGTTAGCCATTGGATGTGCTGCCCAGGGAGGTGGTGGAGTTGCCATTCCTGGAGGTGTTCAAGAGGATATTGGATGTGGCACTTGGTGCCATGGTTTATTAGTCATGAGGTCTTGGGTGACAGATTGGACTTGGTGATCTTTGAGGTCTTTTCCAACCTTACTGATTCTATGATTCTCCCTCTGAAGGACTGCATGTTCCATTGGGTTTTTTAGTTTGCTATATCCATGAGTTTTGTTCTACTAAGACAGAACAGACTGGGTTGTTCATTTAGTCATTTTGTGGGTGTTTGTTCTGTGGGGGACCAGCTAATGTTAAGTGCAAACAGTGATGGGTAAACAGACAGGAGCCCAGGCTGCATTCAGTCAGTTCATACTGCCTTGTGGCTCACTGATTCCTATTAAGAAAAAATATTAAATTGGTTTGTACAGTGAATCCTTCATTTAGCTTGCTGATTAAAAAGGTCTGCAATTGAAATTATAAGTTATGACTGACAGGTAGATATCATTCTTGTTTTAACCAAACTACAATGAATTAAACATTAGAAAAAACCTTGTTAGCTCCTAATTGCCAACTTCATTTTGTTTTGAAGCATGAGCTTTGCTAAGAGCTGGTGGTTAAAAAGCTTTTTCAGGTGATTATTTTCCTCACTGCTAAAGAAGAGCACAGCTTTGAGTTCAAAGTTCCTCTCAGTCCTTGAACTATCAGGTAGGTTGAAGTACATACAGTTTAGGGATCTCCACCTTTATAAGCATCTTTCAACTTCAATTTGTTACAGCTGTAATTCTGTGCAAGGTGTCAATAGATCCCCCCTTCATGTATTGAACTCAGTGAGGGAAGTGTGAGGCTGTTTGGATCTAGAAACTATCTGTTCCCAATTTGTTGAGAAATTTCTCCGCAGATGAGTCCAATTATTAAAAATCATTCTGTTAACTGAACGTAACTAACTCGGTGTTCAGACAAAATGTGCTTCAAGTGTGATGGCACACAGTAACTGAGTGGGGGTTTATTAATCTGTGGTTGTTAAACTGCTCCTTTGATTCGCTCTGGGATCTGTATACCTCTGCCTGCTCTTCCCATGCAGTGCTACAGGCTGTGGTCAGGGTGGCTGGAGAGCAGCCAGGCAGAAAGGGACCTGGGGGTACTTGTTGACGGCTGGCTGAACATGAGACAGCAGTGTGCCCAGGTGGCCAAGAAGGCCAATGACATCCTGCCCTGCATCAGAAATAGTGTGGCCAGCAGGAGGAGGGAGGTCATTCTGCCCTGTACTCAGTGCTGGTTAAGCTACACATTGAGTACTGTGTCCAGTTCTGGGCCCCTCAATTTAAAAAGGACATTGAGACTCTTGAATGTGTCCAGAGAAGGGCAATGAGGTTGGGGAGATGTCTCGAGCACAAGCCCTACAAGGAGAGGCTGAGGGAGCTGGAATTGTTTAGCCTGGAGAAGAGGAGGCTCAGGGGAGACCTTACTGCTGTCTACAACTGCCTGAAGGGAGGTTGTAGCCAGTTAGGGGTTGGTCTCTTCTCCCAGGCAACCAGCACCAGAACAAGAGGACACAGTCTCAAGCTGCACCAGGGGAGGTTTAGGCTGGATGTTAGGAAGAAATTCTTCCCAGAAAGAGAGATTGGCCATTGCAATGTGCTGCCCAGGGAGGTGGTGGAGTCACCGTCACTGGAGGTGTTTAGGAAGAGATTGGATGTGGCGCTTGGTACCATGGTTTAGTTGATTAGATATTGTTGGATGGTAGGTTGGACTCGATCTCAGAGATCTTTTCCAACCTGTTTATTTCTATTCTATTTCTATGTTTCATTTCCTAAAGTACACCAAAATTGAAGATACCAATTCTTTCAGATATCTCCAAAGTGTAGAGCACAAAAGATGCCTTTCAGAATGGAGGCAGAAGGACTTGATCAGACAAACATGAAGTTTGGGCTTGGTGGTGTTGGGTTGATGAGTGATCTTGATCTTAAAGCTCTTTTCCAACCATAATGATTCTATGATTTTAGTTGTTAGCTGCTGTCACAGCTGCAGATCTGGTGTTTGTGCCTTTGA
Organism: Dryobates pubescens; assembly: GCF_014839835.1. Classification (NCBI taxonomy): domain Eukaryota; kingdom Metazoa; phylum Chordata; class Aves; order Piciformes; family Picidae; genus Dryobates; species Dryobates pubescens. The sequence continues at coordinate 5,987,897 of NC_071614.1, read as the reverse complement.
AACCTGGTTTTAGTATGTTTCCCAGTTAGCAATTCAGACAGTTCCCAGACAGTAAGAATTCCTTGTGACTTCTCTCCAGCAGTAAGAAGTGTACAAGCTGCAGTGATACAATCTGTTTGAATTAAATCACATTTGATCATAGAGCATTTCTCCATGAATTTATTTGTGCATGCGATTTTGTGTTCTTACTTTGCACCAGTAACCTTGAAAATGAAGTATTCCCTACTATTGCTTCAGTTTCAGCTTGTATTTGGCTTGTGGTATTCTCAGCACTCCACGGAGTGTCTCCTAGTGCTGTTGTGTGCACATGAAGTTTGCTTTTTTGTTTGCTCTCATTTTATTAAGCATATTGGAGTATTCAGTGATGGAAGTACTTTGAAATTACATCTATTATACCACTGGAATAGGACCTGGTTTATTATAAGAAGATCAGAGCATAGCTCAAGTGCTCAGTACATTATCCCAAATGAAGCTTTGTCTCTGAGGGCTGCCATAGCCTTCAACTCTGCCGTTATGTTTTAGCCATTGATTTCCCTTTAGAATACAAATGCCACAATAATACTGCTTGGTAAATGTTTCTTCACTATTGAATAACTGCTTGTTCTGTCAAGGGGGTGTCAAATTCTGTTCCAAATCTGTCTGTCATGTGTTACTCCCTTTACATCTATCAGCAGAGATGAGCTAAATGAGCTTGGTAACTCAGTTGTGGAGAAAGTGCAGATTGTAAATCAACTCATCGGGAAGGAAAGTAACTTTTCAAAGCTTACTTGTTTACATATCTTTGATTGCAGCAGTTCCCAGCACTTCCAGAGTAAGCCTCACTGCTATTGGAGCCATTCTATGAGCAATACATGCTGCTCATGCTAGCCCTATGCTTGCACATTCTGCTCTGTCCTGACAGTGCTGTTTCCTCTTCACATCCTCCCATCAAAGACACCGGCAGCTCCTTTTTCATCTCCTGGGGCATGAAGAACTTTCTCTGAGGAGAAAGTTATTCACTGAGAGAGTCATTCATCATTGGAATGGGCTGCCCAGGGAGGTGGTGGAGTCACTGTCCCTGGAGGTGTTCAAGAGGGGATTGGACGTGGCACTTGGTGCCGTGGTCTAGTCATGAGGTCTGTGGTGACAGGTTGGACTCGATGATCTTGGAGGTCTCTTCCAGCCTTGGTGATACTGTGATACTGTGGTTTGTCCCAAAACAACTGAACAATGGAGAGGGACAAATGAAAACCAAATATGGAGGCTGAAGGGGGCTGTGTGCTGGTAAGCAGTGTGCTGCCTAGATGAGACTGAAGGAAGCTCTTAAGAGAGCTGGAAAGGCTCTGTGCTGGAAAGTGCCTGTGATCTGGGAGATAAAGACGTTGCAGAGGTTAGCCAGAGGCTGGTAAAGGATATCTGTCAGCAGTGGGCTTCACAGATGATTATTTTAGAAATATTTTCATTTTAAAATCACTTGGTTTTATATTTCCTGCCTTTTTTTCCATCTATTACAGGAGGAGATAGCTACTAACAATTGGGGCATTTGCCCAGCGTTAAGATCGTAAAGTTTCTGTATGATGCATGAGATGTGTTCTTGTAATTCGATCATCCACAGCATTTGTTCAGGGTGTGAATTTGGGAAACAGTGACATTGAGCTGCTTTGTGAGGTGCTGCACTTTTGATGTGCTGTTTATAAAATATCAAGTTATAGAAGTGCTGATAGAAGAAGAACATTGATAATGGGCTGAAATTCCCTGTGTGCAGCTGTAGACAAGAACTGGTGGGAGACAGAAGATACAGAAGCAGTGGCAGCTGTACTGTAAAGATAAGCAACTGAGTGATTGGGTGCTTGAGAAACAAATAGGTGCAGTCATTGCAATGAGTATGATTTTGTGTTGAGAGTTATGTAGTTCCAACTTTGCATTTCAGGCAATATTTTAACAGTAAAAGCTTTTGTCACAGCACACACAAAGTTGCCTCTCGCCAACTTTTCTGGAGGAAGCTCTGAGTGTAACTTTTCTGTGGGAACCAGAGAAGTTAGTTTAGTAGGAGATGGATGTCAAGACAGTGTGTGTTTGTATATTCTGTGTTTCCTATTTTAATTAAGCATGTAAGGGGAAAAAACAAGCATCAGTAAAGTGATTGACAGGTAAATTCACCAGTGATCAACAGGTAGTGGGAGACAACATTTATATGCAATGAAAGGCAACAAAGCTGGTGAAGGGTCAGGAGAGCAAGTCTTACGAGGAGCAGCTTAGCAAACTGGTCTTGTTTAAGCTGCAGGAAAGGAGACTGAGGGGAGATGTTGTTGCTATCTCCAATTCCCTGAAAGGAGGCTGTAGTGAGGTGGGTGTTGGTCTCTTCTCCCAAGTACCTAGTGGTAGGAATAGAGGAAATGGCTTCAAGTTGTGCCAGGAGAGGTTTAGATACTAGGAAAAACTTCTTTCCTGCAAGAGTCTTTAGGATTGCAATAGAGACCTTACTTCTTATGAGCACTTGGAGAGCAGAGATAGCTCTTTATTTGATCTCAAAGCACTAGTGAAGCTGATAAGAAATGAATGATGATGGGTCTGTTTTAAATTCCTGCTTTGTGACAAAGGCAACCTAGGCTCACTCCACTAGAATTTCATCTAGAGCAAAAGCTGTGAATCAGGCAGAGCTCAGGAAACAGAGAACATTAACCTCATACGTGTGCGTGGGCTTGGGTTTAATACAACTGCATCCAGGGCAACAGGAGAAATTAGGAGACTTAATTAAGAGACTAAGAGGTTTTATTATTTTTATTATTACTATGTGAGGTATAGATTTTAGATTTTAATTTCAACTTGGGCAAATGGGGAAAATTTTGTTGAAGCTTTGAGTACTATCTGCGCAAACAGTTGCGAGCGCACAATTAACACAGAATGGCAATAAAATGCTTGATGGAGAGGATTTTGTTACAGGTTTAATTGCTGCAGTCATTCAATGAAATGGCTGGTTTGCCCAGGAAGTGTTTCCTGGAAAAGTTATTGGCTGATGCAGGAGTATTTCTATTGCAGAACCAGCAGCGGGATACTGTTGTTATCCTCAGACACCAGCCTGTTCCAGTGGCTTTATCTCATAAACAAATGAATGCATAAGTGTGCACTGGGATGAATACACTTCAGTAAAGGCCAGGCAAAGTAATAATCACAGGATTTGGTGTGACATTTTGCCAGCACTCACACATCTTCCTGACTTTTCTAACATTTGGGTTTGGTTTTTTTTTTTTTCAACTCACAAATATCTCTGCAGAGTGGGCACACTGGTAAATGACACTGGCTTCTTTGCAGAGATTAGGTATGCTAATAAAATGTGAGACAAAAGGTATTGATGCCTAAGGGGCTATAATTAGGGGGAGGCAGGGACTAAGAAAAAAGCCACAAGTTTTTTTAGAAGAGAAAAGGTATTCTAAAGAGCAATACTTAATTGTCTCCATTTCTGTTACTTTATAGTCTATTCCAAAAAAATTCAGAAAAAGAAGACATTTCCATTTGCAGTGAGCAAAGTAAGTGGAAGGGAGGAGGTTGTGGGAACATAAACACTGCTTTGATTATATTTGATGGAAGCTGGTTGTGTACTTGGTAAGAACCAGGAGCACTTTCTGACACCTTCCTCGTCCTAATCCTGTTGTGACTTGGATAATTTCCTTTTTAAAGCAATCACTATAACTGGACCTAACAGAAGTGCAGTTGCTCAGCTCAGACAGATAACTTTTATGGGTTTTGATATCTATTTTTTTTTCATTCTAATGAAATCTCTCTCTCCATTTTAGACAAATATCGCTTGCTGTGCCATAGCACATGGATTTCAGGACCACCTGTGAAGAGGTAGGATCAGCTATTTCTTCTTCTCAAACAATAGTAGAATCAAAATTGGTGAACTTTTAATCCTTTTTATATGCAAAATCCTTTTTTCACAGTTGTTTTTTTCCCCTGAAAGAAGATGAATTATATAATCAAGTACAAGTTATTCAGCTGATCACTTTATGGTTACAGACAGGCTTTATAGTAGAAGATGAAAGAATTTGCCTGGGTGTATTCATCTCTAGCCCTCACCTCTGTCCTTTCCAATTTGCCTCTTTAGGCACAATGTAGGTGCAGGCAACTGTGTTTTGTGTGAGCTTTGCTCTTAGTGAAGTGTTTATATCTGAAAGCCTGTACGTGGGGGAAAAAAAAAAATCAATGGAGTCAGAAACCTGTCTGGCACTGTTCAGCAAAATCAAGAGTGAAATGTAGAAGTATGGGAAGAGGTAAGTGGGGAGAGCAGGGAAGCTGTGAAGATGACCAAGATGAAAAGCAATTCCATTCTGATTTGATGAGGTAATAGAGTGGGGTTTTTTTTGCTTAAAATAAGTATAGCTTCATAATGTCAGTGGAGAGTACTTCAGTTTCCCCCTACCAGAGGTGTGAGAAGTATTTTTTTTTCCTGTGTTCATACTAACTTTGCCTGAAAGCAAACGAGATTGATTTGTAGATATTAAAGGGGACATCTGACTGACTTTGTGATTGTCACTGGGCAGATTGGTTTAGTGCATTTTCACAACTTCAGATCCGTTCACGCCAAACTCTTTCCTGAACACCTCCAGGGGTAGTAACTCTACCTCCTCCCTGGGCAGCCTATTCCAATGCCTGATAGACAAGGGAAGGAGAGGATGACTCCACCCATCTTAAAAAGTACCAATAATTTGGAGGTTATAAGGAAGCTGCTTTAGCTTTGAGATGAATACAATTAAATGAAGCAAATTCAACCCCAGCTTATCTACTTTGTGTAAAATGAGCTGTGTGCCATTTTTCAGTGGTGTCACTTCCAAGAAATTCTGGGAACTGTTATCTACATCTTTCCTCCCAAGCTAATCAAAGTTAATAAAATATGGACTATCATCCTACTTTCATCAAAAAATTCTGTCTAAATAAATCAGCATCAGCCTTATGCTTACACATACTGTAATTTTTAACTCAAACTTCAGCATTGTCATTGTTTCATCTACTTTGAGTTTTGTTCTGGGGAAAATATGTTGAGCTGCATCTGAAAGCCCAAGAGAGAGGAGGTCGTTGCAGCTCTGTGTGCTCAGATCCAGCTAGTAGGGAGAATGCAGATGTATCCCTGGCAGGCAGATGCATCCCTGACAGGCATATGCACACAGAGCACACATATGCAATACAGGAATCCATTTAGATTGCATATGTGGATATTTATGTATTTCAAAACGTGGTTTTAATGGTGTCAGGACAGGACTTCATGACTGTGGTGGTGTTAGGTCAATGATTGGACTCAATCGCGGTGGTTTTTTTTCCAACCAAAACAATTCTATGATTCTCTATATAGGTACTTATGGGTATGACCAGTCACACAGGTGACTTACCCAGAGAGCACCTGACTCACACAGCACCAACAGCCTCATCCTGCTCCCTTCTCTGTCTGAGCAGGATGGAGACCCCCTTGTGAGAATACATTGCGTATGTATATGCAGTATGGATGGCTCTGGCAGAAGGGTGTAGACAGTCTGCCCAGCCATTAGGGCCCCAGTCTTCCCAGTTGCTGGCCAGTACTGATGCTTTCATGCATGCAAGACACTGAAGTGGTCTTATCTGCTTCTAGGTATCTGCACATGCCCTTTGTGCCCAAGTTCCTACTGCAGGTGTTATAGTCAGTGGAGCCCAGTGATCAATTCAGTTCTCCCCAAACCTGCTGCTCAGCTCAATTTCTCTTCTCTTTTTATTGTTGTTGTTACAGGCTATTACCTATAACAAGCATTGACTATAACCACCTATATGTAGACAGGTCCAGTTTGGTGTCAATCTCAAGATGATTCTGATGATGTTAATGATTGTTTTCTCCTCCTCGGCAGCTTATCTGTAGGATGTGCTGCTTTTCAAAGCATCTTAAAGTAGTTTTATTCTGCAAGAAAATACCTTCTGTGCTAGAAAATTCAAATGGCACTACACAAAGATGAGATCTTACAGGTTTATTTTGGTTTAGAGGAAAACTAGCAGTTAGCCAATAATGGGAAGGTTATAATTGTTTTGGATTCCGTGCTCTTTTTCCTCCCTGATCAGCAAATGCATCCATTGTACTGGTTCTTGTATTTCAACAATTTCTAAACCAGAAGGCTATCCAGCTCCTCTTTTAGCCTTTATCCTGATCTTTCTGAACTTTACAAGAGCATAAATCATAGAGTCACTGGGTTCTTTAAATGCTTTCCTGTACTCACTTGACCTTATTCTATATTCTGAAAACTATCTCTTGGAAGATAACTTCAATCTCTGACATCAAATACTGTCCTCTGCAGTGAAAATACTCTTCTGATGAAATTGAAGACTTGGGATGATTATAAAGCATTAGAACATTTTCCTTCTTAGATACTGGAAGGTTTGTGGGGGTTTTTCAAGTGGGAAATTTTCCATGTATTTTATGACCAAGCTGCATAAGCAGCTTTATAGCTTTTGAGATCTTATCCTTGTTTGGTATTAACTTGGCTGGTGTTTTTTTTTCCCCTCATGTAACTTCAAACTTTCTTAACTTTGTAAATATCCCATATATTTTCATGCCTTTCAAGGATTGTTTTGAATGGGTAAATTGTTTGTCCTCTGCTTTATGAATCTTATGAGCATTCCTGTAGGCTTCACAAACTTTGCCTTGTTGTTCACAGATCTAGTGACCTCTGTTTCTGTATCCATCTTGTTGAGGAATTTTTGCCTGCCACAGATTGTGTTTTAATTTTTAAGCAGTATTTTGACTCCCTTGTGACTTTCTTTCATAAATTTATTATGTATTATTTGGGACTATTTCTAGTCTCCTTTTATGTCTTTTTTTTAGCCTAAAGCTCATAATTTCCTTTGTTTATAAATTCTGTCCAAATGGCAGTGCTGGGATTTCTGATACCGTGGACTTGTGATTGCCTTCCCTCCCTTCCCTGCCTTCCCTGCCTCTTAAATCCATGTTTAACTCAGAATGCAATCCCAAAATGGAAAATGACTGGCAATTTACAATGTCCATGAGAATGTAACGAATTAAATCTGAAGAAACATGCATGTTCTTGCAATGGCCTTCAATTTTCTGATGTCTTGCCTCTTGACCTTGACTTTAGTAATGATATAATCTAGTCCCAGTAAGGTCACTGGCAGTTCAGACATAAAAGCTTGTTTCCTTACAGCATCAGAAAATGAACATTTTTGCTCTCAGAAAGTGACTTAGTTCACTAAGAAGCTCATATATATAAAAAGATGTCTATTTTCCAAATGTCTAATTTACATATTGAATTAATCAGACTGTACCAAAGGAAAAAAAAACAACCCAGCAAATCCTCTGTAAGACTTTATTCTTTCCAGAAAATCCACCTGTGAAGAGCACCATAGCCAAATACCTGCCTCCAAAATCAAAGGAAAAAGATTAAGTCCAAATTCAACATTTCCCTGCCGTTCATTCAGGCTGGAGTGTAACATTCATGTGCAGGAGTGGGCTTTCTATCCTTTGTATTGGAAAAAGTTGGTATCTGATAGAAGAGGCTCTGAGTGACAAGCTGCACACATCCCTGTGTGTCTGGGCTGCATTCCAACTGTTGACAGTGTAAATGCTTTTCACTTACGCTAGCAACACCTCCACAGAATGAGTAGCTGGACCGTTTAAGAAACATCCTTTATGTGGTTCTGACACATATTCCTACCCCTTGTATTCATTCCCATTACCACCTTAAACCTCTGATTCGATTTCCCTTTTCATTACTGTAATTGTGATTATAAAGCAGTGGCAGGCGTATCTCCCAGCACTCAGAGGTCAGCCTCAGTTCAAATTAAGCATCCAAAAATGTAGCTGTTCATCTCAAGTGAACTACACACATATATCTAAGGCAGTTTCTGCAACCTATTCTTCTTACTGGTATCAAATTGTGGATGGCAGAGATACATTTCAGGACTGAAAGTCATGAGGTCTGTGGCACCAGCTTGGACTCGATGATCTCTCAGGTCTCTTTCAACCTTGGTGATTCTGTGAAGAGGTTTAATTTCTTTTAGGACATATCAGCCAAAGCAGAAAGTTAAAATTCAGGCCACCATGAATGAAAGAAAATGCATTGAGATCTTTTTCTTTTCATTCTCTTCCTTTCTTCAACTCATTCATGGACTAAGCTGCTCTGGGATATCTGTTGGAAGTCTTCCCACTGATGTTAACCTAGAATCACAGAATCACCAAGGTTGGAAGGGATCTCAAAGATCATCAAGTCCAACCTGTCACCACAGACCTCATGAGTAAACCACAGAATCACCAAGGTTGGAAGAGACCTTAAAGATCATCAAGTCCAACCTGGCACCACAGAGCTCATGACTAAAGCTAACCAAATTAGTTTATTATCATGAGGGAAAAGAAATAGATATCCTAGCATAAACAAAAAGTGCAGCCATCTCTTGAAAATTTCCACTGCAGAGTATTTAAAACTGCCTGAAATGCTGAGTAAGTCTCCACCAGAACAAACTTTAGAATGCCAAGGAAAACAACAAATAGGGAAAAATGTGAACTGGAAAATTTTTAACATAAAGCTTGCCAGTAGCATTAGTTAGGCCAGATAATATAATATATATAATAATATATAGGAAGTCCTGAAGGAAATTGGCTTTGAAATCAACAGGTAACTGTAAAGATGTGTCTCATACAATAGTAATTTTGCTCAGTGTTTGGGAGAGACTCTGCTGCTAGCAGAAATGCACAAACTGTAACTTCCATGTGTATTTTCTCTGAAATTAGGTATTTGTGAAGGACATAGATATTGTACCAACTTGTTCTTGGTATGCAGTGCTTCTAAATTCCTCTTAGGGATGTTATTAAGGGTCAGATCTAACACACAGTCAATATGCACAAATGTGCTCTAAGTCAGGGTCTAATGGAAAAAGGTTTTCAAGTAGCCTTTCTCACTGCCTTGCTGCTGCTGGTCTGAGTACAGCCACACTCTTTGTAGAAGCAGCCTGCCTTGAGGGCACTGCCAGCCTGTGCTGGTCTCTGATAGTGATCTGAAGTAGGAAGTTGAACACAAACTGATGTGGCAAAGCAAAGAGGGGTCAGTGTTCAGCCCCTCTGTAGTTACATTAGTTCAGGAACAGCAAGCAGTTTCTAAACTCCTGCCAAGGACATCAGCTCTTGCTGCATCAGCATTCTTGTCTAACCCAGCTTGAAAAGTTGTAGAGTGAGATGACAGAGACAGAACAGTTCAGGTACAACGTTCACTGCATCTCTCACCTAGGTGCTGTTACCTTCCTTCATCACTGCTTGTGCTTGAACTCACCGACTCCTTTCCCACGTGGAAACGCATTCTTTCACCACTGCCTATTGTTTCCATATCTGTTCTTCAGCCTACCTCATCTGTTTCATAAACATGGGCAACTTCTGACAGTTTTCTTGCCCTCTTTACAACAGCTGCCAAGTTCTTATCAACAGGATGAAGAAGGTAGAGAGGTACAAACGTAAGCAGGGTAATGTTCCTGGCCATTTTGGCTGAAACAAAGTCGGGGTTTGTGGGTTTAGCAAGCTGTTACCATCTGAATTGTGCTTCTCTATTCCTGTCTGCTGTAAGGTGATGCAGTTTTACATATACTTGAGCACAGCAGAGCTGACAGTTGCAGTGGCTTGGCTGACATGCCGTATGCTGGTTTATTGCTGTAAATCAGAAGGAAGGGCAAGACTGCCATATTTCTGCAGGAGAGAGAGCTTTTAGAAGTGGTAGATGTTTGTAGAGTAGCCCCTTTTGTTTGCCCAGAGTTATTTACAGCTCACTTTGTCCAAGTTCCTTTGTCACTTACTGCTCACTTCACAACTCCATGGAAAGAGCAGTCCTTGTATTCTGTAAAGCACAAGTTGTAAGGAAAGGGCCAGGCCAATTTAACTGTTTTACATTCCCTTTATTTTAATGTCATAATATTTTATGTATGATATGAAAAGAAATACTTCAGTGGTACTGAAAACTCCTTTCATGACCCATTTATTTCATTTCTCTGTCCGTGCCAATTGGTTGCTATCTCATAGAATCATAGAATTGTTAGGGTTGGAAGGGACCTCACGAGTCATCTAGTTCCACCCCCACTGCCATGGCTAGGGACACCTCACACCAGATCAGGTTGCTCAGAGCCACATCCAGCCTGGCCTTAAAAACCTCCAGGGATGAGGCTTCTGCCACCTCCCTGGGCAACCTGTTCCAGTGTCTCACCATCCTCACAGGGAAGAACTTCTTCCTAACATCCAATCTGAATCTCCCCATTTCTAGTTTTGTTCCATTCCCTCTAGTCCTATCATTACCTGACACCCTAAAAAGTCCGTCCCCACCTTTCTTGTACTACAAGGATGTATGATATGACCAGAGCTTCCACTGACCTCAGTCTGAGTTCAGTATGTGGAATTTTTCTTTTTTTCTTCTCTTTACTTAGTTTAGAACAAGAGTGAAAACGACTTCAGAGCCACTTTCAAAGTTATGGCTGAGTTACACACATTTGCCACTGGTGTCCAAGGGAAAACAATTTCATAAGTTTGAGCGTTGAACATGGAGCAGAAGTGACAGAACAGTTTGTCAATGGAGAACATTGTATAGAGCTATTTAAAGGTTGTCCTCGACCTTTCCACCTCTTCTAAAGCTTCTTGAGAGCAATTTAAACTTTTCTCCTGCCAGTTGCCTACAGGCAGTTCCATATTTGTGTTTGTTCTCTCCAGGCAATGGATGTATCAGAGCACGTTATGGAGAGATCTTCCAAATCCTCTTTTAACCTCTTGTCTGAGAAAGAGCCCTCAGATTGAGCCAGGTCAGCCTTGGCAGTTAAAATTCACAGCAAGACTTTTGTTTCCTTGATCTTGTCTGACCTGAATGAAGACAGTGGGAGTTTTGATATTGACACTGACTCCAAGTTTTTAAATACTTTTTATGTAGGATTTTTTTTTTCCCCCTGAGATACATGCATACAGATGTATCTGTAGCCATGCAAATAGGTGTAGGTGTGTCTACTACTGCTAAACTACACATTTGTAAGCACATTTCTTATACCAGCAATGTTCTACCAGCATAACTTTCATCCATTTTATGAAATGATGTATGAAGTGCTATTTTTAACACAGCTTTCTGGGGGGAAGTAATAGATACTTCAGGTGCTTACATGTACAGACTTTTTCACTGCTCAGTCTTATGTATAATGCCCACAAAGGTAGCACAGATAGGTACTACCACAAAGACACTATTGCATTGTTGGAAAGTCATTTATTGTATGCTGAAGAATCCTACAGACCTCTTCTCATAAATGCAAAATACAGAAGTGGGGTAAGAAGCAAGTTACTAGAGGAAGTTACATTTTTTTCAGTCTCTTTTGTTTTAGTCTTAACTTCCTTCTCATGTGAAAAGGACCTTAAAAGCCTAAGTCAGTGTTATACTCACAGTTGTACCTGAGAGAGCCTACAGTGGGTTCGTAGAGTGATCTGGATTGGAAGGGATCTCCAAAGGTCATTCTGCAGTCAGCAAGGACATCCTCCACTGGATCAGGTTGCACAGAGTCCTGTCAAGCCTCACCTTGAATATCTCCAGGGCTGTAGGCTGTTAGTGCCCAAATCTGTCTAGTTTGGAAGTGTTACTTTATACACTTTTGAGTTAAAAATGGTGTAATATGTGAAACAGTAGCTTTTATTTCATGTCCAAGTGAGGCATCAGCATTTAATACAGACATGGAAAGAACATCAGCTGCTCTGAAGCAATTTGAAAGGAGTTTCCCAAATTAATCATGGGCAGAATAATTCCTTACTATTGCAAACCCTGCCTTCAGTAGTTACTGCTCTAACCATTGTTCTCTTGTAGTCTGAGCCCAGTAAATAAATAGACTGATCTTTGGAAAGAGTTTGGGATATTTTTTGGTGTATTTATGCTAACTGTACCTGTTTCTCAGCTGTTCTGTTTCAAAGTTTCACTTCTAGCAATGCAAAGTGCTAACTGAGAAAACTTTTTTTTCCCCTTTATTCCTTTCTTTGAAGACAAAGACAGGGATTTGTTTGCTGCAGGATGGTAACCAGGAGCCTTTCAAAGTGCGACTGCACTTAGCCAAAGATATTTTGATGATCCAGGAGCAGGATGTGATCTGTGTGTCTGGTGAGCCTTTCTATTCTGGTGTAAGTAGTTTTTATTTTTTCTTTAAGATGTATTTTACACCAAGCAAGAATGCTCTGTGTGTATGTGTGCACAGCCTACCCCCATGTTCTGATATTTCATTTTATCCTTTTGCCACTGTGTGTTTTAATATCATCTGTTGAGAGTAGATCTTAGCAATACTCATCCGAGAAGCAGCAATAAGTTGTTACATGCATGACCACAGCATTTTTTTTTTCTCTACATTTCCCACTGAGTATGGTATGAGTGACAAAAGCAGTGATTTTTGCAGTGAATACAGACATCTCAATGTACTTGCATACCTGAGTATTGTCTGCAGAGCTGATATGACACCTTATGGGTAACTGTTACGGCAGGGCTTTGCTGGTAGATGAATTATCTGCTGTCTTCTGTTGCTTAGGTTGCTTCATGTGGTAGCACAACACCAGATTTCAGCATGCTGCAAGGTCACTAGTTTTACCACCACATCACGTCAATAGTGTGATTTCTGTATTACTCTTGTACACGATGTGTCGGATTTCTTGTTTAGGCATCGCAGTGCAGTTTGTGGATAAGAAACTAAGCTTTGTAGACAACTATTTGGAAGATCTGTAAAATGTTGTCTACAACAATACTGGAGGTTTTGGACTGTTGCAATGCTAAGTTTTCATTTAATTCAAGGAGATGGCTAAGAAAAAACAGAAACCATTTAGTCTTAATTTCTATGGACATTTTTATAGCTGCTGTAATTATATTTTGTGGAGTTATTTTTAAGATTTATGGGAAGCTATCATAAACATTCTGCTCTCCCTTTGAGCTAAATAAAATTATCATAGGATTTCATGTTAAATCTTTTGAGGAATAGTAATGTAGTATCTGTTTATGCAAATGTTATGTGACTGCTATTCTTTGTCTGTTTTATTAATTAATTGCTGCTGTTACCACATCCCTGTATCTCTAAATACAAGTATAATAAAAAGCAGAAACCAGAAATAAATTGGTAGGGTTTTAGCAGTGCTAACAGTGTAGAAGATTAATGGAAAAATGTATAGAAGAATCCATCTTATTGTTATGAACATCTCAAGGTGAACAGCTCTGAGTTTTTTCTCTGATACAAGTGGAGCAGGCTGCCTGCACTGTCTCCATACAGGCTGGGTTTATTTGCATGACAAGTCTGATGTTGCCTTCTGACAGTTTCATGCTGTATAAATACAATTTATTAATAGAGGTCTGTGTGCTTTATATAAAATAAAGATGCTCCTTTTACCAAGCAGACTGTAATGCAGCCCAGATAAAAAGAAGTTAGGAGTTCAAGTTCAGGCTGTAGTCGTTCAATTAGCAACACACACTGTGGCACCGTTACTCCACCAAACCCCTTCTGACATTACTCATTAAAAGGTTTTATCACACTAAAATATGACTGTCATTATTGTGCTGCAGTATCTAGTAGCTTTGCTGAAGCTGTTACTTAAATGTCCTCATGAACTGCATCTTTATTTTTCCCATTTCCCAGCAAGGCTTGCTCTTACAAGTTTTACCCTTCTTAGTTTTGCAGTGGCACTGTAGGAAATAGTGAATGATTTGCTTCACCAATTACACTCCCTCTCTCTTGTCTGCATATTGAATCCATAACTCATTAATTGATATTAGTGTGGTGATTAGTTTCTCTCCTCCTGGAAGTGTCATTGTCAGGTTAGTGACTTGTGAGCACTTTACCCTGATTTCCTCTAGGATTAAGACTAGGTCTTGAATCAGTAGGTTAATTCCAGCTAAGGATGGTTGACATTTCACAGACAGTTAACTCTTTAGTCACAGACCATTTAAATCATCTGGAGTCATGTGTTTGATTGTATAGCAGAATCAAACAAGTCTCACAGGCATCTTTTTTTTTCCCCTTCTTCTTCACTCATTTCTATTCCTGATTTATTAAGGGCTTTTATTTCTTTTTTTCCCCTGATCTTTTACACTGCTTGGTTGACTTTATTTTGCTCTTTCTGTCATTCTAGATGACTGATCACATCTATTTTTCTTTTACATGCATTCTGTGGAGCAAGAGCAAGTGTTTTTGTTAGCAGCTGACACTGAATGCCTCATGGAATAAACTTTAAGGGATAAAAAACAAATTTTCTAACTCACAAACAATAGGTTTGTTAGATTTTATAGGCAGTTATTTTTTAATCTCTTTAAATAAATAATCTTCAAATCATTTGATTATAAGCTTTTTACTTAATCACTTCTGCACTGCTGAGGGAGGAAAAGCTATTACTATGTTTCTAGTTCAGAACAGTATCTCCTCTGTTTCTTGGGTCTGAATCAATTTGCATGCTCCTCTGTGCAGGACAGACTTTAAACAGGCACTTAACGTTCCAGGGTATCCTGATCTGCATCCTGAGGAATAATCTAAATTAAATCAATGGCTCCTTAGGAATGAGGTGCTGCTTAATGTGGGTGGATGGGATAAGGACCTAGTTCTTAATTTAGAACACTGCCTTCTCAGTGGAAAACAGCTCTAGTTTCCCAAAATTAAAGGGATGCAAAGGAACCTACTTTCTTCTTTCATTATGTACAGCTTGGAGTAAGGAAACAAAATGCATGGAAGATGATAAGCAACATAAACAGTGTTCAACACTAAAAAAAAGAAAGCATCTGTTTCCTTAGCAGGCTGAACAAAATGACAGTGTTAGTGAGGGACCTGTGGCAATTCCATAAAGCTATCAAAGATCATTCCATCAGAGACTAGATCAGTTGCATCCATAAGTATTACAGAGATTTCTTTGTGTGCAACAAAGAATTGCTTTCCAAGAGATAGAAACACAGTGATTTCTGCTTTCTGCTGCTAATGGATGTCTGTTGTAGATCTAACTCCAGTGTGAATTGTCAAATCTGAGATGAGAACATTTTGTGAAACTCAGAGTCTAGAAGGCAGTGTCTGTACTAGTCCAAATTAAAGCAAATTATTTCGGTGTTTTATCAAGGAAAGTAATTAACCTGTCTAGAGACTTATTGGTGGTTTGTTGGGTTTTTTTCTTCTTTAATGGGTTTTATTAATTTGCTAGTTGAGCTTAGAAATATTTCTAACAGTGCATTTGTATGTGAGATCCCTGAACCAAGGAAATGACAATGTACTATCTGTCAAGATGGATGAGTTGAATCAGCTACTGTTTGTCTAAAAGACTGAAAATAAACTATGAGCAGCTGGCAAATTGCGAAGTTCAGCTATTAGGACAGTTTTCTTTCTCACTAAATGTTCTTAAAGGTCCTGTTAGAGAGCCATAGAAGTACTAATATACTGCTAACTCACCTGGGGATGCCAGAGAGATGATTCTCATTTCAAGTAACGTAGTTCAATGCTGCTGTGTAGTAGTGCTTTTTCTTTTTAATTAAACCTTAATAATTTCTTTTATATATATATTAATTACGAGTCTTTGGGGAGCATTGATGCAAAGATCATTCACAATTCAGCACTACTAACTTCAGTAATGTAGTTCTATGCTGCTTGTGTAGTAATGCACTTTTTTAATTAAACCTTGATAATTTCTTTTATATATATATATATTTTTAGCTCTTTTTTTTTTAATTATGAGTCTTTTGGGAGGATTGATGTGAAGATCATTCACAGTTCAGCACTACTAAAAAGTGCACTCAGGTTTTTGTGAATTTATAGAGCAGCCACTCTCTGAGTGCTATGGCTTTTGTCCAAGGATTTAACTGAGGTTAATACAAATGTATCTGAACATAACCTATGGACTTAATTGGGTTTTTGATGGAGAAAAAACCTTCATCAATAAGCATCTTTTCCAAAGTCAGAAAGTAACACTGACTTAAATCATTGAGCTGCATCCAGACCTGAGTTCTGGCATTACTAATCACACAATCATTCTTCTTTTTCTTGTCAAGATAAGGCCATATTATAGCTCGCTTTTTAAAGTTGTCCTTTTGCTATTGCAAAAATCAGCTCTGAAAGATTTATAACTCCATACAAAGCCCATGTGGTGGTAGCAAAAAATAAGTTGTGTTAGAGCGAGCTCTTCAACTTTGCACAACAGCTCAGAGTGATAAAGGTATAACAAATTTTGACATATAAGTTTATATGATTTAGTGATTGTTTAGTGAAGTTTAGTGATTGCACATTGGAACGGGCTGCCTGGGGAGGTGGTGGAGTCACCATCACTGGAGGTTTTTAGGAGAAGACTTGACGGGGTGCTTGGTGCCGTGGGTTAGTTGCTTGGGCGGTGTTGGATTGGTTGATGGGTTGGACGCGATGATCTTGAAGGTCTCTTCCAACCTGGTTTATTCTATGTATGTATTCTATGTATATTGAGAATGTATCAGTTGACTGTTCAGATGCAGTCATTACATTTCTCTTCCTTGAGCATTTTAGAGTTTTGTAGACTTCCCAAGAATGAATTCTAAATCTGTTGCATCAGATCACTCTCTATTGAGAGTTTAACATTTTCTTTTGATGTTTTTGGTCTAGGTAAACCAAGTTCAGTTAACATTAGCAACGTAAAGAAAGTGAAAAGCTTATGGTTGTAAGCATCTGGGGGTTCATTTATTTTCTCTGTTGTATTTATTTACTCTTTTGATGTGGGGTGGATTAGTATGAATGGTGCCAAAGTGAAACTCCCTGTCCTGGAGAGAATTGCAAATATGTGAACAGCCAGGTCACCTTTCAAGCATTTTTCCATTCTTGTTACAAAGCTCCCAGTAAGAAGAGTGATTTATTTTTTTTCTGTCACGTTGGTATCTGTCAGCTACTCAGTGGAGTGAATCCATTTTTTTCACAGAAGTCGTCAAATATCTATCAGATGGTGGTAATTTTTTTTTTTTCTCCTGCCAATCTGGACAGCCTTTAAGTGACAACCCAGAACTGACAGATGTAAATATGATTATTTAGGGACAACCTAAGCCAGCTTGTTTTTTTCTGCAGCTACATAAGAGGCACTGCAAGCTCCCGAGGTTCAAACACTGGGCTGCCATTTGTAAAGCCAAATTTTAAAGAGTGGAATATTTTTATTTTTTTTTTCCAACTGGAAGAAATTTTTTCCTCCCAGAAGAAGGAAAATATTGCAAACTAAAACCATTTTGAGGACCCAAAATACTGATCAATGGCAGGGCCTGATGTGAGGCAGACGTGGGAACCTACAGCTGTCATGGAACTGCAGAGAGTGCTCATGACCAAGCTGGGACCATGGGAATTCAGATCATGCACAGAGAATACACAGAATCAACCAGGTTGGAAGAGACCTTGGACATCATCAAGTCCAACCTGTCACCCAACACCATGTAATCCACTAAACCATGGCATTAAGTGCCTCATCCAGGCTTATTTTAAACACTTCCAGTGATGGTGACTCCACCACCTCCCTGGGCAGCCCATTCCCATGGCCAGTCACTCTGACTTTGGATGTGGGGGCTTTATCTCTTTTATTTCTATATGTGGTACTTTCTGAAATAAATCCTGAGCAGAGTTTTGGTAAGTAGATGTGATAGTTTTGTGCATATTCATTGCTTTCCATTATTGCTTGTAAAACAGCTTTCCATTTTTGCTTCCCCAACTGAGTTCAGCCGAGCTTTTGTTCATGTGGGTGAGCAAAACCATCACAGTAGATATTTAGGTGAATGTTTCTGCTTTGGGGCACATACTGTAGAACTAGGAGTATTTATAAGTGTGAGCAAGAACTTCTTGTTCATTCCATTCAACACTGGCACTTTACATCACATGGCTGTGTTTGTTGTCCCCAGTCTTTCCAGCACGGTTGCAGAAGGAGGGGGACTTCCAGCTGACCCGACATTCTGCTGCCATCTCTTACTGCCAACCTTCTCCAGTTGTGTGAGAAACTGAAATAAAGAAACAAACTTTGAATGTCACACAGCAGAAGTTGTTAGCAGATGAGCAAGACTGCTGGCAAGCCCTGTTAACACTATTAATTCCCACTGGAAATGTGACTGACTTGTGTCCTCTGTCCTTTGCACTCAGAATGAGTTGTAGAGTTTGACTGTTCATGTCAATTAATCAAAAAACCAAACCAAAACACACCCCAAACCAACAACAAAATACCAGTGTGAAAGAGCAAAGCACTGCCAGAAAGAGGATGTAAAATCTTCCTTCTTGAATATGTAAGAAATTGGGGGAAAAAAATATTCTAATGACATTTTCTCATTTCAAAATGTGGGATTACTAATAGGTAATGAGAGGTATATGAGAGCATGGCCTTGAAGATATTATGGCAGCAAATGTTAACAGGTTGATCTGTGAAGTTGCTGCCAACGATTATCTTTGTATTTCATTTTTATGCTAAAATCATATTCTAACATTTTCCTCCTTTTTTCCCCCCCTCACATTTTTCATATCACCGTGCCATGCAGATTCTTTTCTTCCCAGCTATTGTTTTCTTCTGCACCCATTTAGCTCTTTTCCATGTTCTTGCTGTCTGTTCACTGTGAAGAGAGATCTTGTTTTCTGTCTGGACTTAGACAAATCAATTCTTCATACCTTTACTCTTGTGAGATGACTGCCCAGACACACCCATGTCTCAAACTGAAAACGTAGTGTTTGATATCCTAGTAGAATAGAACAGAATAAACCAGGTTGGAAGAGAGCTTTGAGATCGAGTCCAACCTATCGTCCAACACCATCTAATCAACTAGACCATGGCACCAAGCACCCCATCAAGTCTCCTCCTAAGCACCTCCAGTGATGGCGACTCCACCACCTCCCCAGGCAGCCCATTCCAATGGCCAATCACTCTCTCTATGAAGAACTTCTTCCTAACATCCAGTCTAAACCTCCCCAGCGCAGCTTGAGACTGTGTCCTCTTGTTCTGGTGTTGGTTGCCTGGAAGAAGCAACCCCGGCTCCCTCAGCCTCTCCTCACAGGGCTGTGCTCCAGACCCCTCCCCAGCTTTGTTGCCCTTCTCTGGACACCTGCCAGCAACTCAACATCTTTCCTAAACTGAAGGGCCCAGAACTGGGCACAGGGCTCAAAGCGTGGCCTAACCAGTGCGGTGTATAGGGGCAGAATGACCTCCCTGCTCCTGCTGGCCACACTGTTCCTGATACAGGACAGGATGCCATTGGCCTTCTTGGATAGGAAAAAGGTTAGCTAATGGACTAGTGAAGTTTCACAAGCTGTTAACTTGGTTTTATGAAGAGTTGTAAAGTTCCTCTTTCCTATTATTCAAGTGTTATTTGGCTGCTTCCATACAGACGTTTTTAGATCTCATTAGATTACTAACCGCTAAAAGTCCGCTTAGCAATTCTGAAGTTTCTTTTACGTCACAAAACAGTCAGCATAACATATTTAAACCTTTACTGTGCCCTAAGGTGGAGTTGTTCATAATAACATTAACTCTTGACTAAATATAAATAGTTACTGATTGCATAGGATTCTGATTTTTCCTCTCCTGTTTCCTGTTGCTGTGTGCTCCCATGGTCATTCTTCACTTCTGGCCTCATTTCAAGGTGGTATTTGTGATCTCACAAATTTTCTATGTTTGTTTTTTCAGGTGAAAATTGAATACCCTTTAATGAAAGCCTAAAAAAACCCAACATTGCTTCTGTTTCACTGAATAGCTCTAAGAACATTTTTGGCAAAACCCTTAGCTCTTCTTTCCAGTCAATGAATATATGTGTGGATGAGGAATTTTCTGAGTTAAAGGCATGGAAAATGCTGACAGCTTGGCAGCAGCTTTTTCAATGAAATGGAAACTACTTTTTTTTTTCTTCTCCCCTCCTCCAGGAAGCAGCTTCTAAAACACTGCTCTGAATCTTGCATTTAAGGATCCTAGGAGGAGCTCTTCTGACTTGCCCTCTGTTTGGTGTAATGTAGACAACAAATGTGATAATGGAATTCTAAGCTGGATCATGTACGCTCAGCTTCTTTTGGCTCATCGCTGAGTGGTCTTGGAGTACACAGGCTGTATTCCTTTTGGATGAAAAGAGTGGAAAATGTGCTACAGCAGTGCAGCTTATGTGCTTTTATCAGCGTGTAGTGCTCAATGTACATATGGGATCAATTTAGGACTCGTTGAGATTAAGACTTCTGATATGCACTAATTGTTAAACTCCATACAGTTCTGTTCTTATTTCACTGCACTACTTGTGGGTACATTACAAATTGAGCAAATGAATTTTGATTGAGATAAGACCTCTGTTTCTCTTCCAGACTTTGTCTTTTTACTCTGCAGCATGGGTTTCATGGGATTTTCACACTCGGGAATTGATGAGTGTATTAAAACAAGAAAAATCAATGTAGGATGGAAGCACAGAAACAACTTAATGAAGTTTGAATATGGATGTGATGGGGGGGGGGGGGGGGGGGGGGGGAAGAAACAAAGAAACCCCAAACCATTAAACCTAACAAAACTTGGATTTATTTCATTTCCAGGAAAGAACAGTAACAATTAGAAGACAGACTGTAGGAGGATTTGGATTAAGTATAAAGGTAGGATGTTGGGGTTTTTCAATGGTCTATTATTGTATGCTACACAAAAAGCATCTTTGTATATGGTTAATGTTACTTGTAATGAGGATGAGGCATAATTTAAAGGACCAAAACCAAGAGAACAGTCTGGGATGTTAGATACCGAAACAGTAGGCAACCAGCAACTACACTGCTCTCTGGAATGGAAGGCAATGGAAAGAGCATTCACTTAAGTTTCAAGCTGAGCAACTATAATAAGGTTTGATAGGAGCTGAAAAGTGTTTGCAATTGCATAGACTACTTTTGTTCAACAGCACTCTAAGTGGTTATTAATGAATGCGAAATTACAGTGGCAGGCACATGGAACAGCCAATGAATTCATCCATCAGTTCTCCTTATGACCATCACATCAATTCACTGCAATTCATTAGCAGGACAGGAAGTGTTGTATTGTTTTCTGTTATTGTTTATTTTGCTGTAGATCAGCAAAGCAAGCAATTTATTGTGTGCCATGTTTTTGCTTGCTTCAGTAAGATTTAAGAGCATATGTGAGTGGCCCTTTCTGAGGGAGAAAGGGAAGGAAGGTCTAATAATCTGTCATCATAATTATGATTTTGAAAACCTGCCCTTAGAATCTCAATGCACCTTTAATTTTATCTTCTAAACACAGCAGTCCTCAGTCTCAAGACAGTGATGGAGAAAGCAAAGTGTGGTTCACGTGAATGCAAAGAGCCTTAAATTATGCATATGAAGTGGAAGTCTAGACTTCCCTGTGAACATCTGCTAGTACTGACCTTACAAGAAGTGACTCAGAAGAGGGATTAATGGGCATTTGTGTTGTCATTTGTAAGAATACTGCTGAATAGAAATACTAGCTCTTAAAATATGTCTTGGTGTACTTGCTGTTACCTTGTTGACCCTCTGAAGACCTCTGTTCAAGGAAATCTAATTGCTGCTTTGTGGTCAAATTTTCTCATGACTTCAGTTAACAGCACCCAAGTTATTTTATTCCAGTATCATTGCAGTTCACTGAATAAGGATGAAATAATGCATATCAGTATAAACCCAAGCATATGAGTGAGGTTTTGTTTAGTTGGTGCCATAGAAATACCTGGTTACACTAAGGTCTTCTGAGATTTTGAGTGCAAATCTGAGGACTTTGGTGATTGTGTGACTTGCAGTGGTGTATATCAGAGGATGCAGTTCATCTGAGGTGTGAATTGCAGCAGTACAGTGATTAATGACTGTCACTTCAAAATATTTGCTGTGCCTTGGTACGAATTTGTCTGGTTTTGGCATTCAGCCCCAGGCCATTATCATGCCTTTATTTTCCTGCTTCTTTAAATACTCATTTGCTATTAGGACTCTCACATGGTTAATCACCTTTTAACTTTCTCTGGAGTAAATATTGGAAGTATTCTGGACCCTTGGGATCTTTTACTCCTTTCATTATTTTTTTTTTCTCCCCTCCCCACCCAGAAAAGCAGAAGGTCAAAATGTTAATAATTCCAAAATGAAACTAATTACCCTTTGGTGACTCATCTATGAGGGGAACTCTTTTCTTCTGCATTACAACCTGAGTGCTCCAACTTGATTGGTAAAAATCAGAGGTTTTGCTAACTGCTTAAAAATAAAAATCTGCTTGTGAGATTGATTGTTACACAAGACCTGAATTTAAGCCCTTTAAAAGATTGCTTATAATCCACCCTTTGAAGGACTGAAAGAACAAAAATCCCTTGTTTTATGTTTTGCTTTGCTGAAGTTAATGGTAAAAGTGTGATTGAATTTGAAGCAGAACTGATCTGCTTTGCACTCTTTGGAAGGAATTATTTTCATGTTTCTAAAGCCCCTTTAGAACCTTCAGCAGTTAAACCTCCTCATGTGAAGGAACAGTCTTGGAGTTAAATGGAGGAACTGATAAATGTAGTCTCATATTTCAGTCATTTATAACATTTATGACAAACCTGAGGTGCAGAGATGTGACACAAGAAGCTGCTAAGTGTATGACTTCTGAAAGAACATCATGCGTCTCAGTATCGGAGTGCAGTATTCCTGCAGCAATAAAACTAATAGGTCATTAAATAAATTAAGGTTTGCAGTTACAGCCTGACTCCTGGCTACCAGATCTTCTACAGTGCCATTGTCCTGGCTGTGTTTTGCTCATTCTTTTTAAATGATGAGGGGCAGCATAAATCTGAGATTTGGGTTGGCTTTCCAAAGTTTGACTTGATAAAAAAAAAAACATCTCTAAAGCAAGCATGTGCACCTGTCCTGCTTACATTTATGTGCATACTTAGCTGATGCTCTTGCTCTCCATTCATTCTGTGATTTGGTTTTTATTAACACAATTTCTTGGATGCTGAAGTCCAACAATTAGTCTAATTTTTTTCTGAACTGTCCTGGTCCTTAGACCATCAAAGCACTCATGTTCAGTCCTTTATACATCTTGAGACTTGATGCCTGGACCCAAGAGAGCTGTTTCCAAAGAAAAACTGTCTGCTGAAGAGTAAGCAAACCTTTAACTAGAATTCCTAGACAAAGTAAGTGTGGCAAGCTGTCATTTCTGATGATCTGAATTAGCACAGGTTTCCTTCCAGCTCACACTCTGATGCTCTGTACAGATAAAAAAAAATTGTCTCTGTGTATTTGCCTTTTCCTTTCCTTTGAGTTTTCTTTTTATTATTATGCCTTTTAATTCTTTATTCTAAAGCACCATGAATGTTTCCAGTCCCAACAGGATGAATTGAGTGAAGGAACAGCATTGAATTGTTGAACTGTTGAAATACCTTCCAGCCTTCCTTTCTTTCACCTGATATATTGAACACCTGCTGTTCCATTTCTTATTTATTTTTTCCTCCTGTTTCTTTTTACTTACCCCACTGCTTTGCTCACTCTTTGTGCTTGTGTGACAGAGATGGAAACAAATAAAGGCTGCTTTTGAGATGAAAAGTCCAAACTTGCTTTTCTTGGGCCTTTGTTTACCTGTTTCTTGCCAGTATGAAAGGGGTCACAGTGTGGCTGCCATTGTACTGTGATGGCCATTTTGCTTCTGAGGGGCATGATTTCATACCTTAAGCCCTCCAGGATTCAGAGAAACTGATGTCCCTTTGCTTCAGGTCTTGTAATTTTGAGCAGCATTCAGTCCACTGCCTGAGCTGATGAGAGGTAATAAGGAATAAATCTACTTCTTAATTTATGTATTTTTTTTAAGGAGGAAATGCCAAATCAATTATTGTCTCAGTCTCTCTGAAAGTTGCAGTTAGAGAAAGGGTAAAGTATAATTTAAAGCAAAAAGGTGTTTCCAGTGACTGACAAAATTGCCTTTTTTTTTTCTTGTCTGCAGGGTGGAGCAGAACATAATATTCCAGTGGTCATTTCTAAGATTTCCAAAGAACAAAGAGGTGGGTGTCAGATTAATGCACTCTGTTTTGCTGTGCTCTTTAAAGCAAGGTGCATCAACCCTTGGGATTCTTCAGGAAGTGCTAAACGAATGCTGTTGGTGTTCCATTTCTCTCTTTGTCTTGATGGTCTCTTAGAACTGTTCCCTGGAAAAGTACAGAATTTATGTATGGAATAGTTTGTAAAAAGTCTTCAACATGGTTTTTGTTGTTTGTTTGTTTGGTTTTTTTAACAAAAGCTTTTGTAGGACATTGTTTATAACGAGAGGAAAAATTAAAAGGTATTTAGAGAATAACATTTAACTTCTTCCTAACATCCAGCCTAAACCTCCCCTGGCACAGCTTGAGACTGTGTCCTCTTGTTCTAGTGCTGGTTGCCTGGGAGAAGACACCAGCCCCGACCTGGCTACAACCTCCCTTCAGGTAGTTGCAGAGAGCAATAAGGTCTCCCCTGAGCCTCCTCTTCTCCAGGCTTAGCAACCCCAGCTCCCTCAGCCTCTCCCCATAGGGCTTGTGCTCCAAACCCCTCACCAGTCACCATCACTGGAGGTGTTTAGGACGAGACTGGATGGGGTTCTTGGTGCCATGGTTTAGTTGATTAGATAGTGTTGGATGATAGATTGGACTTGATGATCTCAAAGGTATTTTTCAACCTGGTTTATTCTATTTCTATTTCTTTTCTAACAAGTTTAACAAAAGTCAATGGTTTTGTGGCTTTTAATTCCAGATGTTTATTGCCAGCAAGCTGTAGCAGGTCAAATGTTTAGCCACAAAAGCATAATAACACTAGAAGAGAGTGCGTGTCCTTCTACTATAGTGTTTAGTACTCGGGGATGGGGAATGGCAGAGCCTTGATAATGCCCCTGCCGTTTCAGCATTAGGTGGTGTGCTCTGTAAGCCTTTGCAGCAACTCTTGCACAGCACAACTGGTACTGCATAAGATCTTTACCGTGTTTTATTTTTGAATACAAGCAGTGCTGGTGCTGAATCTCTGCACTGTTTTTAACTGGCAATGTTTTGAAGTTATTGGAATGATAGAGCATGTGCTAGGAAGATGGATAATGGTCAAAAAGCTCATGATCATAGAATCAACCAGGTTGGGAAAAAACTCAGAGATCAAGTCCAGCCTATTACATAATACCTAATACCTCCTGACAATTAAACCATGGCTTTAAGTGCCACATCCAATCCTTTTTTGAATGCCTCCAGGGACGGGGACTCCACCACCTCCCAGGGCAGCACATTCTACTGGCCAATTACTTTTGTTGTGAAGAACTTTCTCCTCGTGATTGCGCAATGATACGAGATGCAAGCTGTGAATCAGTATTAGCATGGTGCATTTAGTAGCTCTGTTGGGTTTGTGTATATTTGTGTACTTTGTGTAAGGTCACAAATGTAAACTTGGAAGCATTTCTCTCCATCTGTAAGGCAGGAGTTCTGGAATGCTGCCTCTGCACAATTGAAACTTGCCAACATTAAAAAAAAATAATCATCATCTCATCTTCACCCACACAAACAGAGAGAGGTACAGGGGAATCAGTGCATTGAGAACTGAAAGCCAGTCCTGAATGGTGGATGTGACAGTTGTGTGTAGGGAGGTTATGGAGTAGCACGGAATGAGCCCCTAAGGAAGACAGTAAGATTAACCTTAAGAAGTTACAGTTGTGACTCCATTTGTTTCACTCTACGTGTAAGTATGTAATACATAACAATGTGGCATATATTGCCTACACTAGCTATTAAAATACTATTAAGCACTGCAGGAAAAATAAGAAAAGATAGACTTCAGTTTAATTGAGCACACTAAAGTGCATACTGGTTTCTTTTATTTTTGTCATTATTTTTTTGCTGCAGTAGCTGATGCATTATTTCCAACCTCAATACCTCACTGAGATATAATCTCCATTACTGCTTTCAATAAAAATACTGCTGATTTTTAGAGAGCTCTTGGGTAGGAGACTAGGCTTGTGGTGTAGAAGGTGTCATGTCATGTGTCTGTAAAAGGCATCTGAGCTGTTTGACCCGGAGCCTATGCTTCAAAACTATGCAGGGTTGATTCTGCCTTCCTTCCAACTCTCTAAAGCTTTGCAGCTTTGAACAGGAATGTGACACTTGATGCATGTAAGGTGCTTGATGGCACATGAGGTCATATATGAATTAATAGCACAGGTGAGCCCAGTGTCTAGAATAGAATAGAATAAACCAGGTTGGAAGGGACCTTTGAGATCATCGTGTCCAACCTATCATCCAACACTATCTAATCTGGGCTGTGTGTTTGTTTAAGAACATAATAATGAATAAAGTCTACCCTCCAATAATGTAAGCATTCTTTGTTACAGCCCCTAATGAGAGCAGTCCTTCCAACACAGACTTGAGTATCCTAATTTATGTCAATATTGAAGCCAGTTTTATAACTCATGTAAATGAGTTTTTGGATTGAGTTCAGTTCTAGTCTTTTCTAGACAGTGGCTTCTGTGATGTTTTGGAATACTACAGACAAATGATGCCGTATATTCTGTTACCATTCCTTAGTTCTGCTGTTAGGGATTATTTCTTTCCTTAGAGATACCTTAATAATCTTTGTTATATGTGTTTTGTGTTTCCCTGAAGGAGCAGAGAAGTCTTTCTGCCCCTGTTACTCAGCACTGGTTAGGCCACACCTTGAGTACTGTGTCAAGTTCTGGGCCCCTCAATTTAAAAAGGACATTGAGACTCTTGAACGTGTCCAGAGAAGGGCAACAAAGCTGCTGAGGGGTTTGGAGCACAAGCCCTATGAGGAGAGGCTGAGGGAGCTGGGGTTGCTTAGCCTGGAGAAGAGGAGGCTCAGGGGAGACCTTATTGCTCTCTGCAACTACCTGAAGGGAGGTTGTAGCCAGGTGGGGGCTGGTCTCTTCTCCCAGGCAACCAGCACCAGAACAAGAGGACACAGTCTCAAGCTGTGCCAGGGGAGGTTTAGGCTGGATGCTAGGAAGAAATTCTTCACAGAAAGAGATTGGCCATTGGAATGTGCTGCCCAGGGAGGTGGTGGAGTCACCATCACTGGAGCCGTTTAGGAAGAGACTGGATGAGGTGCTTGTTGCCATGGTTTAGTTGATTAGACGGTGTTGGATGATAGGTTGGACTTAATGATCTCAAAGGTCTTTTCCATCCTGGTTAATTCTATTCCAAAGTATTTTTTTATTATACAGCTCTGCTACACAACACAGTGTTTGAAACTTTCAGCTGTAGGCTTTGTAAGGTCCCTTGTCATTTATAGGGTATGGATTTGTTTTAAAAGGCAAATTGAGTTTGGCTGGTGATTTTCTACAATATACTGATTGTCTAGCTCTCCAGTATATTAAGTGTTATCCAGCAGAAGTACTCCACTGAGTTTATCAGAGAAGTAAGATCTGAAGTAGCTTTGGTAAAAGCTTACAAGTTAAATTTGTCATTCATATGTAGCTCTGGAGTCTCCATGCTGCCTTTTTCCTCAGAGCTCGTAAGAAATGATCTCTTGCAGGCAAACAAGTCTGAGCCCTGCTGGCTTTATCCATTCAGAAAAACACTCCATAGCTCACCACAATGGCCTGAAAGATGCTAGTGACTATTTCACACACTTGTGCTTAGGCTGGGTAGATATGCTAATACTTTGAGATTATTTAAAACAAGGAATCCAAATAATGCATTTATAGATTGTTTGTGGCTTGGTTTTGTTGTTGTTTTGTTCTTTTAATTTATTTTCTTTATCAGGGGTTTGCTTAAACTTTTTAAAAGCTTGCATAGAACCAGTGGCTCAAGTAGGAATGTAGGGGAAATGTGAGATGTTTTTGGACAAAATGAGTGAAAAATATGCTTTCTGTTTTCAGCGGAGCTGTCAGGTTTGCTCTTTATAGGAGATGCAATTCTGCAGGTGAGTCAAATTGCAAGTTCCTCTGTTGCTGTCTGTTCTCGAAAAGTGAAATGAACTCTCTACTTATGAAATGTAGAGTAAGTCTTGTCTTTATCTTTTTAATAACAGATTAATGGAATTAATGTGAGAAAATGCAGGCATGAAGAAGTGGTGAGCTTTTCTGTTTCTTTTAGTCTACTTTTTGTCTTTTGTAGTTACTGGGATGAGAGTGTACACTGACAGCTGGTATCAGCTGTGTTATTCCTAACCAGATATGACTGTACTTTCTAGCGTGTCAAGCAAGTAAGATCTTGGTGCAGTCTGTTCTTCATAAATTTGTTGTAATCATTCTCAGGCTTTTTTATATGAAAGATGACTATTTTATTATGCAGATTTTCTATGACATATTCCAATGTTTCTTCTTCTGGCTTACAGCTATCACATTTCAGTAGTGCTGCACCTTTCTGGCAGTCTGAGGTCATTTTAATTTGGAAAGCTGCGATTTTGCACTATGTTGGAGTTTTGTTGTTTGCTTGGGTTTAAGCCTATTTAAAAATTGAAACAAAGCTTTCTGTCTGCCTGTCATTCTGTGGGTGTTGCTTAATGTGGGTGCTCTCCTCCTTCAGTTAAGCTCTTATCAGTGTGGATTTAAAATAACAATGTGTTAAGGAGATTCCTTCTAGAGAAGCCATGTGTATATGAGAGCTCAGTAGTAGACTGCTTCCCTTGGTAAGTCAGCTTTGCTAAAAGTGTCATGTGTTTTTGTTACATTTGACTTTTTGCCTCTTCATAACTGCTTTCAGAAGTAAGAAACTCTGTGTTTCAGAAAAGAATGCTAGAAATGAGAAGATTACCAGAGAAATTCTCTTTAAATCCTGTGTGGTTCCATGGAATTTGGACCTGTATTTTAAAAACGATGTAGTAGTCTCGTACTTGAAAGTTTACCTTTCTAAAATTTGCTTTGCCAATCCAAAGGTTCTCATACAGTAATCTGTTATGTGATGCATCTTTGAACACATGCCATTCAGGTACAGATAGCAAGAGTTAGTAAAGTTCAAGTGATCAAGATAGGGCAGGCTGAAAGAGAAGGATCTCTGCGCTGTTCCTCAGAGTGCTTCCGTGCACCGATTTGTGTACTGTAAGTCGTGCTTCATTCTCCAGAACTTTTGTTGTAGCACCTTCCATAGAGTCAGTCTAATAGGCATAGTTGTAGAGCTTTTAAGCCCTGTCTGTGCTACAGCGATCAGATTGTAATGTTGTATAAACTTAGCACAGTTGTTTGGTTTAATGTATGTTAATATGGTAAACAGGCTGTTACAATTTCAAGACATGAGAAAAAAAATATTACTCCAGGTGTAGGCTTGCACACTCAAAGGCGTGTTGAAAACTTGTGAGAACACCAGGATATTTTTCTCCTGGGACAGTCTCTTAACTGACAGATTTATGTATAATTGTAGTAGTTGTTTATAAAATCAGGGAATCACAGAATGTGCTGGGTTGAAAGAGACCTCTAGACATCTGGTCCAACCTTGTTGGATTAAGCAGGGGCATCCCCAACTAGATCAGGCTGCTCAGAGCCCCATCGGGCCTGACCTCGAATGTCTCCAGGGATGGGGCCTCCATTAGCTGCCAGGGTCAACCCATTGTAGTGTTCCACCACCCTCATAGTAAAGAACTTCTTTCTGATATCCAATCCAAACCTGTCCTACTCTAGTTTAAAACCATTGCCCAGTGTCCTAGTGCCACATGACTTTGTAAATAGTTCATCCCCTGCTTTCTTCAGGTACTGGAATTTCAAGCTTTAATACTTTCACAGAGGGGGGAAAAAAAAAAGATTTTTTGAAATTAAAAAGGTGCAGACTGACAGAGTAGTAAATGTCATCCCACCTGGAGGTGTTCAGGAAGCATGTAGATGTAATGCTTCAAGATGCAGTTTAGTGGTCATGGTAAGCTGGGTTATGGTTAGACTTGATCTTGAGGCCTTTTCCAACCTTAATGATTATATGATTCTATGTTTATCAATGTAATCTGCTTCTCAGGCTCCTCATAGATAATTCTAGCTGAATGAAGCAATAAAAGTGTATCTTAGCAGTTTTGAATGTGCATTTTCCTATGTGCAAGAGTTTTAGGAGCTTAAGAAGCAGGGACATTTTTAAGTCAAATCTTTATTCCAACAATAATTCTTAAGAATGAATAACAAATACTGAGCCATATTTAAATAAGATAAAGTGTCCAGATGACATTTTCTAAACTAAAATATGCAGAGGAGTTATAAATATGAAGCAAATATAAACCCCAGAGTAAATGAACTCACATAATCTTTTTTTGTTGTTTGTGTTCAGAAGCACTCTAATATGTTACATATTTGTGGAATAAATCTGTTGCAAAGCCTGCTATAGTAGTGATAGATATGGTTGTGTGCTGTGTAGTAATCTGGGGGTTTAGGCATAGCCATGAGTAAAGGCTAAGTACATCAACTGGTTTGCCAGTAGGACTTAGAGGTGGGATTTTGTCTGCAGCATGCCCGTTGCAGGTTGAGTTGTTCTAGCACTTCTCTTTTACAGGGTCCTTACTGACTACAGGATCTGTAACTCTAATCTCAAGGTAACAGAGAAAATAGGAAGTGTGTGGAGCATAGTTGCTCACAGCAGGGAGTCAAACACTGGTGGAAAGTTAATTTTCAGTCCTTATTGCCTCTAGGTACTTTCCAAATGGCAATGCAAGGTACATGAGCTTAGTGCTTTGTTTCTTTCTATGCATTTTGTTTTCTTCTGTAAGTAATTAAGACTTAGAAGGTGTCATATTATGTGAGAATATATTAGTGGTTTGGGTTGTCTTAATGTCTTAGGAAATATTCCTTGTGAACCAGTGTGGAATTTCTTTTCTTAGTGTGCTCCTATGGTGAAATAAATTCCTACTCTGTGGTGAGGTATCAGCATGGGGTGGGGGAAAGTCTACTAGTGGTCTTAAAAAAAATCTCTCAGCATTCCAGCAGAATGTCCTGACATGGAATGTCCATATGCTCTGTGTTCTATTTTCTTCTTTTCTTAGTCCTCTGTACTCATATCATATGTGTTCTATGAAACAGACACTTAGGGATTGTCCTTGTCTAACTGCAATCCTGTGCAGCTGGTGAAACTTTTACCCTGATTCTTCATTTCAAAGCTGTGCTTTCATCCAGACTGACTTTTTTAAAGTCCCTGTTATGAATAGTTTTGGTAATGTTTTCATTGAAATGGGTTTAAGCAGAATGAGCATATTGCATTTGTAAGACAGGACTGGAAACCAAATGATCTGAAATCTTAACTTCATCTTGACTTTGCAGATGTGAGTTTTGATACATTCTGGGTTTCTTATCTTTGTTTCCTCAATTGTGAAGCAGACATAGACTATGATCATGTTTGGCTCACTGAATTATATGAAGTGCTTCAGAATCTGTGTTAGAAAAGGATCTTTACATGAATTTTGTGCTGTTTGGTGACAGTGATGACAACAAAGTGCAACTACAGATTACTGCCTTCTGATAGTATGTGGCCAAGGTCCTGTACTGTGTAACAGCACAGACATGAAATCTTTTTCCCTGTAGACTGACTGGTGACTTCAGATACTGAAGCTGTATACTCGGTGCTTCTAACAGAAGAGCATAATTGATCTGCAGTGTGTAACATTGGACTTCAAAAATGGAATGTAAACTTTTTAGAAATCAAATATTTACTTCTTAGGAAGAGGACAAGTTGTTACTTTTTTCCCATAGAGCTGTTATTTTCTGTTTGAGGCTTGGATAATAAAAAAGTGCTAATGACACCTGAGCTACCCTGGTACAATTAATGAAAACATCTGTGACAACGTATTTGCAATGTCCTTATTGCTCATGACACTTGGAGATAATGATCTGTCAAATATTTCAGCACTGATTTCAAATAAATATCCATCAAGTGGAAAAGAACTTAGTGGGTGTAAAGAGTTCACTGCTTTTTTTTCTTTCCTTGTGTGGAGGAAAATCCTTGGGTGAGGATGTATCCCAGAGCAGTATTCTTACCTCTGTGTTCTTAAGTCAGCTGCTTCCTCAATCTGGGTTCAGCTATGTTTTCTTCAGTGTTTAAAGAATTAACGTTTGTCCCACACTCAGTAGAGACTTGAATTTATTCAAGCACTGTGAGGTTAGACTTCTAAAATAAGTTAGAGTGTTGCTTGTCTGCCTAATTGGTATTTTCACATCTTTTTCTCAAGACACTTGTAGATATATTAGTCATTGTATTAAAATTTCATCTTTTAAAGCCACTTATCAGTAGTACTGAGTTTTAACACAAGGGAGTAGAATATGCTGGCAGGACTAAAGCCAGGTCTATGTGATTAATATTGTTATTTTCTTATTACATAGCTATGCTCCTCAAAGGAGAAATCCGTTAGGATTTAGCAGGATAGAGTGCAAGACTGAACCGCCAGTTAAGTTGGAACATCCTTCAAATAACTGCTGTTGGTTCCTCCTTTTTCATGCAGCTCTATTAAAGCTGAAAGCCTGAGCTGCAAAGAAGAGAGAGTTGAGCCGTGAATTTAAAGTGTGTGCCATCAGACAGGCTTTGTTTGTGACCTTGTTACATTGATATTTTACTGTAAAGACTTGGGTTTCTTTTCTTGGGAAGCGAATAGAATATTTTCATTTTTATTTGTACATTTCTGTGCCTGACTCTCCAAAAGACTTTCTGAAGGATTTCACTCTTCACAGCATCTTCTGTTTGTGGTTCTGTGCCTGAGTTTGACTTTATAGGGACTCCATTTTTGCTTCACTGTGCATAGATGTAATGTTCTACAATAGTTAAAAAAAATAAGGAAATGAGGCTGGCTTTCTGGTAGAGGACTGGTCATTATTATTTTAAAGCTGTTTCTTTGTGGTTTGTATTTGCAAAAGCAGAGTCCCCTTTGGCTAGGTGTTTGAATTTTGTGGTTTACTTGGATTGCCTACTCCATACTAATCTAGTGAGACCAGACAGAAGAATAACGAGGAGGACATCCACAAGGCACAGGAAACAAACATACACAAACCATTCCAATTTGATATAGGAAAAGATATTTAATATAGGAAAACCCAAAACCTACTATAGCTTGACAATTACCTTCTTTGGACACTGTTACAAAAACTTCATTTACCACCAAGGACTAGAAAATACTGTCCAGCTGGCATCACCTCTGTTTGGTTTAAACAGATAACAGCCATGTAGTGTAGGCTGAAAGCGAATCCTGTGAAAGGCAACCTCTTTATTTCTCCTGGCTTCACATGGGCCCAAGAGAGCACATTGTGAACTGATGTAGCTAGCCAGAAGGAGTCTACACAAGAGGTGTGCTGAAAGCAGTGCATGTGTGCAGATACAGAGAGTCTTCTAACATCTGATATAACTCTTCAGAATTGTCATTGTTTTGGCTATAGTAAGATCAAGGGGGTGCCAGGAAGAAATTTTTCATCCAGGGGTTATCTAACACCTGTACATAATTTTAGGTCTTTTTTCCTTCTCTACAATGGGTCTTTGTCTTTTGACAGTTTGTTCGGTGGAGGAGGAAGAGGAAAGGAGAATGGACTCTATGTATTTTTCAATAGTATCCAGTGTTGGAGTGTTCCAGCCAGATACATGGAGGTTTCCAGATGGCCCACCCCATACTTCTCAACCACTAGTATGGTACAGTATGGTACTGGTGTTTTGGTATCTGTTTGTCAGCACTGGGCCTATTTCTAGATGCCGACCTTCTTTCTTTTGCCCTGATAGTACTGATGTCTCTCTGCAAGTCCAGTTAGGTGCTACCTGCTTCCCCGTTTGCCCTTTTGCAAGACTGCGGCCAGTTAAACAGCTTGCAGTAGTGAGAGGGTCACAGATGACAAGGAAAACTTTGGTGTAGGTGTGGTTAGAGAGGAAAGAAACTCTTCATTAAAAGTTGAAGAGGTTACTTATTCTCTATATCCAGTGCAGAGCTGTTGCCTTCCTGTGCAGTGAGTACTTTTCAAGGCCAAATGGGAAACAGTCTCTGCTCAGGCTAGAGCAATGTTAGCAGGATAATGATGAATAGCTTCAAACGAGCTCTAGCAAATGGCCATAGGTCTGTTCCACTTCACGTGCCCTTGTCAAGCCACTAGTGATTCAGAATATTTCAAAGGTTCTAATTATGCAGAGCTGTTAAGAGAGAAGTTCAAGGCAGTGTTCTACATCAAAAAACCCTCCTGTATTTTAACATGTTGGTGTGTGGTATTGAGGATGTATCTCCATCCTAATGAGATACTGAAATGCTTCCCCATCTTATACTATTCTGAGTATAATGTATTTGCATATGAAGTGGATAGACAGACATGTTTCAGAAAACTTTCACCATATCTCGTTCATCTTAAGGGGTTTCTTAACATCTTTTGTTTGATCATAAATCTGGCACAAGAGACGTTGTAAATCCCTTGTACACTTCTGGCTACAAAGTGTTATTTCTGAGTCACTGATGGCAGAGAGAAGTGTTGGTGAGAGCTAAAATTTACCCTAATGAATGCTAACAAATAACTTGGTTTGGTTAAATGTCTTTCACCCTGAAAGTCTGCAAGCTCCTACAGACTGTGTAAAGCATCTTTCCACCAGTCAGCAAGTGAGGATGTAAAATGAACACCTACAAAAGAATGGCAACATCAACAACTCTGTAAGACAAAGTATTGGGTGTTTTTTTTTGTTCCCTAATTAAACCTCCTGGCAGTACAAGAACATTTAATTTTTTACTTCTTCTGCTGTATCCATAGCTTTTAATATCCCAGAAGGAATCAAACCCAAGATCTTTCTATTTCAGCAGGAAAGTGTTATCTAAATGGGAGTATATTTTTTTGAGCTATCTTTCTGTATGGATGTTCCTTAGAGAGCTTTGAGTTCTGTAGCATCAGCACTGTTTCACTTGCTTTCTGGTTTTTTGGGTTGTGGGGGTTTTTGTAGTAGAAACTGGCAGCACAGAAAATTGCACAGCCAGAATTATTAATCTTTGAGGGGGCCTAGGCTTTGCAAACATGAAGCCTGAATGTTGTGCATTTCTTTGTGCTATTTGGATATATTCACTTAGCAGCAGTGTAATAGAGTTCTATGAAACATTTTTGTGCATATTTATTGTTGATGTTACAATTTTTGCTTCAGGAAACACATCCACTCTATCTACCAGTCCGTAAATTATGGGGTTTATAGGATTTTGTCTTCTCAAATGGTAATTAAATGCTGGCAAGAATGGTCTTCTGTGGGGTTATTGCCTAATTAGGAAAACAAGAAAAGGTAAAATAAGGGTTGCAGTGGAATAAGTAGCCTGATCATTTCAGATGAATATATCAGGTTTATGCTTAACTTTGAAGGCCATGAAGACCTCTTGCTACGAGCTGATTAAACCCATAATTCAGCACATTTCCATTGTTATGCTGAAATATAAATTACCTTTTTTGCTTCCTTGGAATTATATGTTAATCTCTTTTATTTCCCAAATAGCTGTAAATGTCCTCCAGTTAATTAATATCCGTTGTGAGTACCTCCAAACTCAGTTCTGTTAAGACCATCAAAATTTAAATACTGATGAAAATGATCCTAAAAGCATTGAGGCAATATTATTTGTTAAAATTTCATATTAGAGGATGACTGTGTTGGCTCCTAGTCCAGCAAAATATATATGCACTTGCAAGTATTTTGCTAAATGAGAGACTTCGTATTTGGCAAATATTTATGAAGAACAAAGTAATTTTCTCGACGTCAGCTACATGCACTACAGTTAATCTCCAGCAGAGAGGCTGCCATTCCATTAAGTGGCATGAAAACCTGTTCTTGCATGTTTTCTCTGCTGAAAACCTTTACCCACTGTGCACCTTCCCTAAAGTACCAAATACCACACCTTGAGTACTGTGTCCAGTTCTGGGCCTCTCAGTTGAAGAAAGACATTGAGACACTTGAACGTGTCCAGAGAAGGGCAGCGAGGCTGGGGAGAAGCCTCAAGCACAAGCCCTGCGAGGAGAGGCTGAGGGAGCTGGGGTTGTTTAGCCTGGAGAAGAGGAGGCTCAGGGGAGACCTTATTGCTCTCTACAACTACCTGAAGGGTGATTGTAGCCAGGAGGGGATTGGTCTCTTCTCCCAGGCAACCAGCACCAGAACAAGAGGACACAGTCTCAAGCTGCACCAGGGGAAGTTTAGGCTTGAGGTGAGGAGAAAGTTCTTCACAGAGAGAGTTGTTAGCCATTGGAATGTGCTGCCCAGGGAGGTGGTGGAGTCACTGTCCCTAGAAGTGTTCAAGAGGGGATTGGATGTGGCACTTGGTGCCATGGTTTAGTCACAAGGTCTGTGGTGACAGGTTGGAC
Source organism: Dryobates pubescens (assembly GCF_014839835.1). Lineage (NCBI taxonomy): Eukaryota > Metazoa > Chordata > Aves > Piciformes > Picidae > Dryobates > Dryobates pubescens. The sequence continues at coordinate 5,951,767 of NC_071614.1, read as the reverse complement.
TTGATGATCTTTGAGGTCTCTTCCAACCTTGGTGGTTTTGTGAAAATATCTTTCTCAGAGATTAGATCCTGAGCTTCCAAGCAGCTTAGCAGTGTTAACTGCATATATTGATCTCAAACACTACTTCAAATACAAATTTGCCCTAGAATTATTCTTTATGCCATTTTGAAGTTGATAACAATCAGAACTTGAACAAGCAGGAGTAGGCTTGTACATTAATATTTATTCAAATTTTGGATTAAAATTTGATTTCAAACTCTTTAAGACCATGTTGTGTTCATTTTTCATGAGCATTTAAATGCTGATGCTTGATTAGTGTGACTATTCATGAAAAGTAAATGTTAAGATTGTGTTTGCCAACAGCAGATTTTATATTGAATATGTAAATGTGAAATTTGCCACTGGCTGTGTGTTTGACCCCAGCCTCGCAATGGGATTAGTGGGAGCAAATTCTTACTCTGGGATTGGTCTTTCTTCACCCAGAGCCAGGGCTCTGCCTAGTCAGACAAAATGTTCAAGCCATGTTTTCAACAATCTTAGATTTATCTCTGTTCATAAAAGATTTAAAAAAACAAGAATTGACTTAAATGCTTTGTCAACTGGATGACTTTCACTCTTCAAACGTTCGGAGCAGGAACAATAGTTGGTGTTATGCAGTTTAGTAGTAGTAGTTAGTTTAGTGAGCTTTTCACTAATTGCCTACACAAAACTATACTTGTTTAGTAATTGTGTTTAAAATCCCTTACAGAATTGGACTGTGAGAGCACCTACTGTGGTGCATTTGAAATGTGGGAACAGTTTGACTGAAGGAGCTGGGGATCCTTATATATTTAATAGATAAGCAAGCAGCCTAATTGGTTTGTTAATAATTAGGCCTAGAAAAATCAGGTCCTGCAAGTTCGTTGCTATAATCACAGTATGATCAACTGTGAAAAGAAAGACCTCCAAATCCTTTAAAATTAATAATTTGATTGGAATTATTTCCTCCAGTTGAGGAGCACACAGCTGCAATATTTGGAGACCTTAATTCCCAGAGAATCTCTCCTGTTAAGTTCTCTCCTTTCACAGAAAGATGCTTTATCCATCTTTCTGCTGTCTGAAGCCAAGAATTGGTTTGCAGCCTACAAAGAATTAGTAAATTATGGGTTTGGCTTATTCTTACAGTTTTGCATTATGTTGAACTAAAACCCACTAAAATGAGACTGTTTGCATGAATAGTAATGGTGGAGTTCACAGAGAAGCTGTGCAGCTGAAATGATTGGGAGGAATTTCTGTGTATTATCTGTGTTTTATAATATGGCCTAGATTTTGCTGAAGAGAAAAAAATAAACAAACCCACAAACCCACTATATTTCACTTTTTGGTTTGGTTTTGTTTTCTCATGGTTCCTTAAATGTAAAAGTGCAAAGCCTCTGGAGGTGGGAGCTGGGATTGTTTAGCCTGGAAAAGAAGAGGCTCAGGGAAGACCTTAGTGCTGTCTACAACTACCTGAAGGGTAGCAGCTTTGTCTCTTCTCCCAGGCAACCAGCACCAGAACAAGAGGACACAGTCTCAAGCTGCACCAGGGGAAGTTTAGGCTGGAGGTGAAGGGAAAGTTCTTCCCAGAGAGAGTTGTTAGGCATTGGAATGTGCTGCCCAGGGAGGTGGTGGAGTCACTATCCCTGGGAGTGTTCAAGAGGGGATTGGATGTGGCACTTGAAGCCATGGTCTAGTAGGCATGAGGTGTTGGGTGACAGGTTGGACTTGATGATCTTTGAGGTCTTTTCCAACCTTGTTGATTCTATGTTCCACAGGGGTTGACAGTTTTTTGTTGAATATTCTCCATAATGTGTAGTTGAAAAGTAAAATCCACCATAATCTTAGCATGGTTTACCATCACAGTTGTTTTCTAATGAAGTCCAATAGCCTTGTGTCTTAGATAAGAAATCCTCTGCAGAGTGATGTGAGTGATGTTCCTTTGGTTGTGCACACAGGATGCTGTGCAAACTTTTGGCAAAGCTGTGCAGAAATCGGTAGATTCTGTTCTAAGAGAGGTGTATGTGCTTCTTCCATTTCAGCAGGAGTTTGGTTTAAGAGGATTGCACAGAGGCTTCAGTCAATATTTGATTTGGACAATGCCAGTGAAATGAATCCCAAACAAAACCTAGTTCCTGTGTGTGGATTTCTGAGCTGTAGTACCAGTTAGGGGTTTACCCAAATACATACAATTGTAATGGAAGTGTGTAGTATTGGTAGAAGATGAAATACACATGTTGATATAACAAGGTGACATCAGAATTAGGCTTTTGGCTTTATAATATTTGACTGATGATGGGGTTGAGCAGTTCACCTAAATACCTGAAGGGATTCTACAGGAAGGCTGCAGAGGGACTTTTCATAAAGGTGTCTTGCAATAGGAGAAGGGGGAATGGTTATAAGCTGAGGGAGAGTAGGTTTAGACTGGATCATAGGAAGAAGTTCTTCAGTGTGAAGGTGGTGGGACTCTGGGTTGCTCAGGGAGGTTGTGGATGCCTTCTCCCTGGGGGTGTTCAAGGTCAGGTTGGATGAGCCCTTGAGCAGCTGAGTCTAGTTGAGAGGCATCCCTGCCTATGGCAGGGAGGTTGGAATAGATGATCTCTAAGGTCCCTTCCAACCTAAGCCATTCTGTGTCTTTATCAATCTGCTAGAGTTGTAATTTACAATTAGAAAACTATCTTAAAGTTTTGTGTTCTCCAGGAGAATTCAACTTTCCTATTTCATATATTGTCTGTGTGTATACATACATATATATATGAAAAGAGAAATGCTGTTTTCTTTCCACCTCAATAGGAATAGTTCTACTGATATTTCTAGTATTTTCAATATTATTAAGGTATTTGTCTTGTTAATCTTAGCTAGTGTTTTGGAACTCAGGTAATAAATGTTTACAAAACTGTCTGTTTGTGAATTAGTTTGAAAAGCTAGGTGCCCAGCAAATTAATAACATTCAAAAAGTGGAACAGCTGTGAGAGTTTAAACTTCTTAGCACTGTGTAACTACCCAGACTATTTAGTATATCTGAGTAATCCTGGAGAAGCAGAGCCTTACACTGGTAATGTGAAAACAAAGACAGGCATTTCTGAACTCTAGCATGTGCTCACTACCTATAGATGTGCTGGAAAAGCTCATGAAACTTGGAATGAGTTGGAGTTGAAGTCTTCTGGTTCTTTGATTTTTGGGTATGTGTTTTCATATGTGTTTTCTTGTCATGAAAACAGCATGCCATGTGGAGCTAAATGGGGTCTTTATGTATTTACTACTTCTATTGGCCACAGTCCAAGACCAATAGTAGGGCATGGAACAGAGGTTGGGAAACGTGAACAAGACCCATTGTTTGAAATTAAAATCAACTGTCTGAGGCTTAGCTGCAATGAGTCAAAGAATATTCTCATAGGCCATGGTAAATAATGTATTAGAGTTGGAGTTAATCTGTTTTAGTTTTCAGAAATGTTTCTGTTCAGGGCCCTGTGGTGTCCCCTATGACCTATGGTCAGAGACTGCAGGGGATGGTGTTCCTAATTTTGATGCATTTAAAATTTTAGCATGTTCTAATTCCTTGCTTATCATAGCTCCTTTATTGAAGTAATAGCCTTCTAATGATTTAATATGAACCGTGGTGACCAGTAAGTGCAATCTTCAGTGAAACACAATTCAAAATTAGGGTACATGACCCAAGACTGCAAATTAAGCACTTATAACAATATTGTTTTTTATGGGTTGCATTTATAAGTGACGCTAAATGAAGGAAAGAAGAAGAACAAGAAAATGGTGCAGACCCTTCCATATTTTCTCCTCAAATGTTTGCAGTGAATTTTTTTGCTGAGGCACTCCTATATTACTTCTGAAAAGATAAGCATGCAACTAAGCAGTAATTGCAGTCTATTAATACTCCAATTGAAAGATTACTGAACATTTTAGTGAGGACTGAAGCTTAAAGACTTCCAGAAAGTTGTCATCAGATCTTTCACACAAGCTTGTAAGTACTCCATTCCACAAATGTTAGACTGAAAAGTTTACAAAAAGATTATTTTCTTCCAGCTGGATTTTTAATATGTCACTGGAGTGACAATATCCTCTTGTTACCTTGGAACTGCATTGAAGAAAGAACTGACAGAAGTCTGTGTCCTCTATGTATTCTATGTATTCTCTGTGACCTGTATTTCATTCTGGTACTCTGATGCCTGATGGATTTTGTGTGTGTGTGTGTGAGTTAATTATATTTCCAATAAATTATTTGTGAAATTAATCTCTTTCTCCTAGCTTCTCATTACACTTATTCATGTTGCTTGCATCTGATTGTTTTATTCATTTGCTGTGAAGGAAATGCTGTAGATAGTCTCTAAGTGTCAGCTCAGATAAATGGCCTCCTTTGTATGAAGGCTTGAAACATGATGAAATCTATTTTTAAAGGTGGATCTCTTAATATTTTATTAATGCTTTGTATGGATTCATGAGGTTGCAGGTTCTGGTACCTCTGTTTAAAGCCCAAGAGCCTGTGGGCAAGGATCAATGCAGGAAGCCTGAATATAGCTGTAAATGACTGGTACAACATTGTCCATTTGAGAAACCACCTGATGGTCTATCTTAAACAAGTGCTGTCACCTGGAGTCAAGAGAAATATTCTTTCTAAGTGGTCAGTCTGATGGGAATTGTCAAAAAGCATCAAACCCTGAATTTTTGTGTATGTTGCTCTGAAAGGATCTTTTGTATTGTGCCTTAGCTACAGTAGTCACTGAGTAACTGCGACCTCCATTCAATTCCTGTGTCATCTTGAGAAGCCATAAACCTTGATCTGCCACTTTGTTTCAAAACAATTGCTGGGTGGTGGGCTCAGTAGGGTATCTTTGCTGTATCTACTAATCTTACTACATCCTCCTGCACTGTTTTAAAGCAGTGCCGGTAGCAAGATACATGCAGAAAAGAGTTCTGAATAGAAGGGCACCCCCCATGCTTGGCATATCCAGCATTCTGCCCTACATTTCCTTTTGCCTTGTTTGAGGAAGGTCACTGTTCTTCTTTGCAGCTCATTCAGGTTTGGGTCTAAATGTCTAACACAGGTTCTGGAACCAGACAGCCAAAAAAAAAAGGTTTAAAACCTCCAGCTAAGATGCTACCAAACTATGATCTGAATTATACTTTGAGTTGTGCAGCCTGAGTAGGAATTGCTATCATAAAAGGATGTTCTATCATAAATGGTGTTCTCTTGCTGTATATCAGCAAGACAAATTTTCTGAAGGGAAAAAAAACAAACACTTTTATAGCTTGCACTATTATATTTGTTGATTAACTTGTCACTGTTGGCAAATATTGTGGAACACAATTCACAGGAATTAAAACCACACACAGAATACAGAAAAGGTTGGAAAAGACCTTGGAGATAGAGTCCAACCTGTCACCCAGCACCATCTAATCAACTAAACCATGGCAACAAGCACCCCATCCAGTCTCTTTTTAAACACTTCCAGGGATGGTGACTCCACCACCTCCCTGGGCAGCCCTTTCCAATGGCCAATCACTCTTTCTGTGAAGAATTTCTTCCTAACATCCAGCCTATACCTCTCCTGGCACAACTTGAGGCTGTGTCCTCTTGTTCTGTCACAGGTTGTCTGGGAGAAGAGACCAACCCCCACCTGGTTACAACCTCCCTTCAGGTAGTTGTAGATGGCAATAAGATCTCCTCTGAGCCTCCTCTTCTCCAGGCTAAGCAACCCCAGTAAAAGCTCCCCGTACAGTGATGTGGTTTTGATGCAAATATTCTGTATGAACTACATGGCTTTTCCTGAATAAAACATTGCTTTTTTGATTTTAATTGAAGATAATTCAAAGCAGTTGAATTGAGCCTTCTAGTTTTGGGCCTTCTGTGTGGTTGTACCAAAATATGTGGTGTTGTATCTGCTGATGGGCTTGACAGTAGTGCATTGTGTAACTTCACACTGTCTAGGATTTAAGTTATTCATCAACAAAACCCCCCAAAATTTCTCCTTTAAAGCATATTGAAGAGTGGAATTTCCTCCACTTCATGGTAACACAGATCTTGGGGACTATATAAGTTTTCTCTGTAAAATCTTTAGCACTTTATTGGTGACTAAATATTAGTGATGATTTAAGAGGGAATTTGCAGTCTTATTTGGGAAGGGATCCTTACTGAAGTCAGAGGAACTTCACGCTTCAGTGCTTTCCTGAATATATTGAGAGAGACTTCAGCATATGCTCAACTGTTTTCCTGAACTGGGACTGCAGAAGGATTTATAAAATTAAAAGGCAATATCATTACAGACATTATTAAAATTTCAGACTAGTGTTATTATTATGTAGAGATTTTATTCACCATTATCACACATTCCCATAAAATTCACTTCTTCAAATGACCCTCTTGCAGTCATTGCAGTAATTTCATGGAAATATAGACTCTGTTGCTCCAGAAACACTGGCTCTCCTAATTTCACTGTTTCACACAGCCACTGGTTCAGAGAAGCACAAATTATTTTTTGCCTGTCTCACTTCACTCTAGAATATCCTAACTTTATGTAGGGCTATTTGTGGTAGAAGCAAATTAAATCTTGATCCTGCTGGCAATTACCAATATTCCATGTGTGAATGGGAGCTGTTCTGGTACACCACTACAAACAATCCTCAGACAATGGATTTCCTGTTGTACCTCATTCACCTTCTGCATGGAGGAACAGTAGTGTGACCTGGTGTATGCATAGAATGATGACACAAAGTAAATGAATCCTGTAAGGCAGGTTTGGATTTAGTATCATAGTATCAGTCAGGGTTGGAAGGGACCACAAGGTTCATCTAGTTCCAACCCCCCTGCCATGGGCAGGGACACCCCACACTAGATCAGGCTGGCCAGAGCCTCATCCAGCCTGGTCTTAAACACCTCCAGGGACGGTGCCCCAACCACCTCCCTGGACAGCCCATTCCAGGGCTTCACCAATGTCATGGTGAAGAACTTCCTCCTCACCTCCAGCCTGAATCTCCCCACCTCCAACTTCATTCCATTTAAAGCAGTTCAGTAGTGTGACCATTTGAGGCTGTGCCTTTAAGGATGGGGCACACTGGCTAAATGTTTATAAAATATTTTGGTATTCTAAACGAATTTCATTGACTAATTAAGGGGGGAGGTGATGGACCCAGGGGTGCTGGGACTTTCTCTCAGTCTTCCTTTATCCGCTCTCCCTTTTGGCTGGACTTCTTCTGGGCTTCTGGCCAACTAATAGATAAGAGATACTAACTCCTGTACAAGGCCTCTCTTTCTTTTTTCTCCCCTGCTAACCACCCTTGTCTCTTTTTCTACCTCTTTGGGGGGAGAAGGGAGGTAGGGGGGTGAAGGGGGAACAGGGGGAAGCCCCCTCTGTTGGGGGTCTGGTTTCTGGTTGAGTTCATTTGCTGTATATTCCTGTATATATTGTAAAATACCTGTATTTGTGGTGTTACATGTAATCTGCTTCCTATATATGCTTGTAAATATATGTGTCTGCTTTTTCTCTGACTGAGTTTTAGCCACGGTTTCTTTCTCAGTGGGGGAGGGAAAGCGGAGCCTTTCCTTTCACCCCACCACAAGTAGCTGGTTCTTTTTTAGTGTAAAATAAAGACAAGAAGTGCAAAACTGCAGTAAAGCTTTCAGCTGAAAGCTGCAAAAAGACAATTAATAAATGTAATTTAAAGTCAGATTTTCTTCAACTAACCTTGTTTCCTAGAATGGCTTTGTCAGCGACAAGAAAGTAAGTGAAATGGGATCGATAGCTCATCTCCTTTGTTGTAATCATTACTTAGTAGTTTTCTTTTTTAACCTTTCTTCTCTCTTTAGCCTTTATTCTGCATGCCAAAATGGAGTCACTTGCTGCAATATGTTTCATACAACACCAAAATGCACTGCAGTGAAATAACTATTGCTGATTTCAACTCTAATGTGTGCTAGCTTAAGTTCTTCATCCTGTGAGATAAAGAAGTTTGAGAGGTTAGGAGGAAAGGTTACAGTGGAATACTTAGGGCAACTTCGAGCCTTTGCAGAACAATATATTATCAAATGAAATCATGTAGACTCGTGGCTTGGTTAACTCTTAAAAGGAGAAAGATTCAGGGGCAGAGTTTACTGTCTAGGTTTCTTTCACAAACGGTATCCACTTATTCTCAAGTATCTTAAAAGATGACTTCATAAATTAAAGTTGTGCCATGCTGTAACTTCTCCACTTGCTTCTTCCCCACTCCTGAGTTAAAAAAAGAAATGTAGGGTGTTTTTTTTAAAGGTAGAGAATAGCTGTATTTTTCCTGCACTTTGTCTTTCCACATCTGTCATTTCAATAGAGAATACGTGGCTGTAAGTTTCTGCTTTGTCTGTGACTGTTCTGAACTGTGTGGCTGCTACACGGGGGGAGGAGAAGGATGGATTTTCTGTGACTGCTGAGGAAACAGTATGATTTCTCAGATGGAATTTAGGACTTTGGAGTCTTGATCTACTGTTCTACAGTTTGCAAATCATCTCCTTTCTGCAAAATAAGTGCTGGTTAGGAATTCTAATGTGTGAAACGTACCAGAATAAGGAAGTGCTTCTCAGAGAGGCTCATGTTGCACATTACATTTTTTTTTTAATACACAGTTTAAGTTGATGAAATTTGTTGTGACATGTGAGTGTTTATTTGCACACATACATATAAATACACACTGCACTGTAAGTTGTGCCTTGAAAACCACTGTGCTATTTTAAACAAGAGCCAGAAACTTCAGGGTGCATTTGAGATACTGACTCAAACGTTCTGTCATCGTATCGTTACTACTCTGTAGCAACCAGTATGGAGCAGAACTGTTGTGTTTAAAGTCAACATTTGTTTTTCTTGAGGAATTTCAATGCAGTGATTTTGTGTATAAGCATTTCTGCATATAGTTATGTATGTATGTAACTAAATGTGTAGCATATGTGGTTGAGAGGCATAGAATGAAGAATAACAGTCCTCCATAAATTATTCACGGGGCTTTCTCTCAAGCAGCCAGCATGACAGAGAGGTTACCTATGTGTTCTTCAGCTACCCTGAAAGCACAGCAGAAAGGGAGCTGATACATGCTAGTTGAAAATGTTTGTCTAACAGGTTGCCATATAGTAGCTCTCCAAACCCTGTTATCAGTGAGCTGGCCCTCTTCAAAGTGTGAGTGCTGTCACTTAGATGCAGGCATGGAGCAATCTCCTGTCTCCATAGGCCCAAATTGAGTCAGCCCTTGAAAGGTTCTGAAGAACAGGAGATGGTCGTCTTCTGAAGCAGAGTCGTGTGACCTGATGCTTCTTGCCTCTCATGTTATAAATGGATTTGGATGTTTTGTCTCCTGAGCATTTTGCTCAGCTGCCTCTGTGCCTCCTTTGTGGCTCTCTGAGGAGGTGCCTGACGTGCATCTTGAGGTGTCTGTCAGCCCTACCGTACAAATGTTAGGAGGTATGAACAAGAGCTACAAGAATGGGGCTCCCAATTGTGGAAGAAAGACTGGGCAGGGGATTTATGTGTTCCTGTGTCCAAAATGCAAACTGCCCTTTGGCAAAACCCAACCTTGTGCTTATCTAGGACTTAGAGCTTAAAACTGGTACTTTTCCTCTGTGGCTGTAAGGAAGATTAGGTCTCTCATCCATGCTGGAGTGCTTCAGCTAAATTTAACTCTGCCTGTTGGAAAGATTTACTCATAGGATTATGGCACAGCTGTGGAAACTGCTGCTGTTGTTTTGGTTGGAGATTTGAGACAACCTCATCGAGGGGGGGTGGAATATTGAATTTTTATTTTTATATATTTACATGCTATTGTGCAAGATGCCAGAGGAGAAGCAAAGAGGTGCACAGCTGAACGGTGTTGGGGAACAAGTTGCGCGATAGCACTGCGCAAAGCCAGTGCCCTTATAGGAATCCAGTTCCCCCCTCCACATTACCTGCATGTGTGACTGGAAACATAACAGAGAAGCATATCCTAAGCTTTGCATCTTGCTTTAAAAAAAATAAAATAAATAAATTAAAGCTCATTACAATATCTTTGTAGGCAGTTATCTTCTGATATGTGAAATGCTGTGTAGCACTGCTCAGGTTTGCTGGTTGCATTTTTGGTCAAATACTTATTTCAAGGTGTCCTGTCTGTATTTCTCTTCCAGGTTCAGGTCCTTCGTAATGCAGGGGAAGAAGTGACCCTAACTGTGTCCTTTCTGAAAAGAGCACCTGCTTTTCTCAAACTGCCTCTGAATGAAGATTGTGCATGTAAGCCTTTATTACTTGGCCAAAAGAAAACTCAATTCAGTGCTCATGAATGCTTGCAGCTTTCCAACCTGCTGCGTGTTAAGGGTGATTGACAGCGGCTTTTTTGGTCAGCATTGCTGCCTGAATACAAGCTCCTCGTGTTGCCAGGTCTTGTAGCAGCTTTCACCTCAAGCAATAAATTGCTATCTTTGCTTGAAAACCAGACCACCAGGCATCTGGCTGACGTGAATCAGCAAAGCTGCAGGTGAAACAGGGGAATTGCATTCATTTCCAGTGGTTCACATCCTGATGCAGAGTATTTAGAAGCATTTTTTCGGGCAGCATCTGATAACATTTTAGTCTGAAAGAGTTTTGTCTTGTAAATGTGAAAATGAGATTGTGTGTGTCTATTTAGAGGATTTAAATTTCCTGTTTAAAATTCAGAGGCTTTGGTGGAGGTGTCTGTCTACCTAAAAATAATTTACTCTGGATGATTTGTATTTTGTTTAAGTCCAACTGAGTTTTAGTCAACTAGCCCCATGAGAGACATATGGAGACAGCTGCCTTCCTTTAATTATATTAAATTGTAAGTGTGGGTGCATAATTATAGACAGTTACAGCACATCTAAGCATATTTATATGTCAGCCTGTGCCTTTTGTCACTGCTGCTTTCCTTCTGCTTCTTGCTCCTAGGAGGGTAAAATACATTGTCTGAGTGCTAAGGAAAAAAAAAACACCCAAAAGAATAAATATTTGAATGCTTTCAGTTTGTCATTTGAAGTTGGTAGGAGTTAAAGGAATTACTAAATAATATTTTATGCAATCATTTGTTGAAGTCCTATCTTTATCTCCCATCTAGATATTAAGTTTTAATGAAGCAAGTTAAAAAAAATTAGAACCCCATAATCTTAACTGTGCCCCACTAACATTTGTCCCTTTTATAGGAGGGTGAGGTACCACAGAGTACCCCAAGTGATGCACACAAGCATGCATTTGCATTGATCCTGTCATGTTCGTTTTGAGGTCTGTCACTGTAGTTTCCTACGCTGTTAGGACAGTTAGAATTGTCAGGGAGCATAACAAAAGCATTATTTGACTTGTTTCTTCAAGTGGAAACCAAATGAGGAGGTACCCTTACCCTTTTATCATTAAATTTACCAAAACCTTCAGTATTTTTTGTTTGGTTGGGGTTTTTTTTTGGGGGGGGTGGGTGTTGGGTTTGGTTGGTTAGTTGGTTTTGCCAAGCAGATTATTAACTCTTTTAAGCAAATAACTCAGAAAAGGATTCTTGAGCCCTCTACTCAGTTTAAAAAGGTGCTCCAATCAAACCAGAAGATAGCTGCTGGCTGAATGGAGAAAGTAAATGAATGTTGGATATGATAAAACTAGTGTGGGAAGGGGAATAACAAACACACAGAGGTTTGAATTACAACATTATAGATTAATGAAGATTTTTTTTTGGTGTCTTTATGTTTGTATTAGGTGCCCCCAGTGACCAGAGCAGTGGCACATCCTCTCCCCTATGTGACAGTGGTTTGCATCTCAACTACCATCCCAACAACACGGTAAGAGCTCAGTTCCTTGATGGAATTACACAGAGTAATGATACTATAATAGCTAAGTGGAAGTAACTAATAAGGGGCAGCAACATGGGAGGAACTCTAATTAATATTGGAGAAAGACAGATCCATAGGGGGTAGATAGAATTGCCATATTAATATATGGCTGTGAATTAAACTATGACAAATCATGCCAGCTGAGATTGTGCCTTGGTAGATGTAATTACTATTTTTATCTGGGCAATGGGATTTTTTGTTTTTTTAATTCTAGATTTTTTTTTTTCCCAGAACATAGGAGTTAAAATTACTAAAATTAAAAGATACCTTTTTAAAGAAAATGTAGAGAACTATTTCAGAATGTTTTCTTCATGATTCTGATTTGGTTTATTACCTAAAACTCCTTCTGAAGGAAGATTCAGGTGCATGGTTCTGCCTATTTTTAAGGTGAGAGCATTTTACTTTTAGAAACTTCAAATCTTAACTGAAGAATGACAGCATAAGGAGGCTGAAATGCTACAGATGTATGATCAGATTTGTACTAAAAGCTACCACTCAAGTGCAGCAAGTGGTTTCTAACCATTGTCTTAGCCAGAAAATCCTAAATTTCCTTTATTTTATAGAGATCTAAAGGTTTATCTGCTGCATTTTCAGCCTTGTGATAGGTGAAAATAGAGAAAATAAATAAACCAATGTACAGAGGATTATCATCTTGGTTTTGACTGAACGATTTTAACCACATGTTAAATCCCATCCACAGTTACCAAGTTTGGAGGTGATGCCATTAGAATAGATGTGTGTGGGGCCACAGGAAACAAATGGGTACCAGGTATCAAAACTAGTAGCTGATGATGTGATATGTAGTAAATATTTGCTTCTATTCATGACTAGCCATTTTAAAAAAAGAACACAATCTGTTTTCCCTAGGTTTTTAGAATACTGTTCCTCACACTTCCTCTGAGCATATTGATGTGGAGGTTTATATAGTTTTGTTTTCTTTGTGAGGAAAAAGTTCAGAGTCGCTCCAGTGCTAGCTAAAACCGATGACAAATGATTTGGGGATAGTGGAACACAATGCCAAAAGAAATACAGCCTTTGAAGTCTCTCTCTCTCTCTTTTCAAATCTGCTGAGTACTTATAATGAAGCTCCAAACTGAGAAGGACCTTTTGATGTTTTTCAGGATACATTGTCATGCTCCTCATGGCCAGCATCCCCAGGACTTAGGTGGGAAAAAAGATGGTGTGATCTCCGATTAATTCCACTTCTTCATTCACGGTTTTCCCAGTACCTTCCAGGATCAGATTTGTGCAGGTAAAGAAGTTCAGGAAGTTAAAACTTGACCTCTTGGTTGATAGATACAAGCCATAGGGAGTTGCCTTATTAGAAGAGGGGCATTATTAGTTCCACTACAGTTGTCAGAGAGAGACATGAAATACAGGAGCTTTCTAAAGGTCTCCCTAGGACCGTGTCAGCCCAATTTCTGCTCTGACATCAGCCAGGACCAGGTATGTGGGGAAGGTGTGATCTTCCTGCTTGTACCTAGTGGTCAGCATGCTTCTCAATTTAGATTGCACATAGGTCATCATATTTAATAATTGTTAATGCTTCTGTCCTCAAAAGCTTTTCTCTAAGCTCCTTTATTTATTTTGTTTATACCTTCGATTTTCACAATACACTCTGGCGCTGAGCTCTGCAATGTGATTAGGTTTTAAAATCTACTTCATCACCTGATAACTTCATTGGGTGAAACAGTTCCATTATTTGAAAGAATGTCCCCATGGGAGCGGTGAGCCAAGAGCAGGAGAGCGCAGGGCTGGATGAGGCAGTGTCCAGGCAGATAAGGGCCTCGTTTGACTGCCCCTGCTGCAGAAGCAGAGCAGGCTTAGGGGTGGTCTTCAAGTGAGTCCACTGTTACTTAATTTAATATTTTCCTAGTAAAGCAGAAGAAATCATAAAGGAAGATAAGAATGTTCTGGAACCATTACTGTTTTTCAGATCACATGTAAAAGAAAGTAGCTACAAAATATAGCAAGGCATAGTGTAAGATTATGATCGTACTTGTTAAAAGGTTTCAATCCAAGGTGTTGTGTGGACTAATTCATCATCTGTGTATATAAGAATGAAGTTCTAATACTAAAAAATCCTATTGAGTTCCAGCAGGTAAGTCATTAACTAGAGGACAGCTGTCTGCAGTTACAGAGCATATTTCTCCATTACAGCTCCTTCTAACCCATTAGAAACATTAATTCTTAAAATAAGCCCAAAGGATGTATCATTTGTGAGGCTGTGAGGCCTTACTAATTGAGATAAACTCTGACTGTCCTGTGTAGCCTTCATGTCTGCCAGCTTAGATGTGTCAGTGTGGAAAGACTTTATGCGGTATACCCTCATGGCTTGTCAGGCATTAGCAGTTCAAAATGTCTGGTTCCTCTGCTCATACACATGTAAAATTACCCAATTAATACAGAAAAAGCTTCATTAACATTTCTGGGAGGATTGTTCTGTGACAGAACCTCCCCAGTATCTTCTCTCTGCTGTTCTGCTCACCCTTCTGTGTTTCTATGGGTCCTACAGTCAGCTGATACCACCTACCCCAGGGTGATTTCTCATGTCCCCCAGAAACTAAGGAGAAAGGAGTGTTCTTCAGCCTCAGTTTTGAGGATATGTGGGATGAATTTTATTGTTTCTTACCACAGCCTGCTTCCCTATCACTGGTTCTCAGCAAACATTTGATAGTTCTACAAAAGCCTCCCATAGCCTCAGTTAATTCTGAGGGATGTTGTTTCTTAGAAGTACACTGCCTGGATCATCTTTGGTTTACACAGTAGGCTGAGTAGAAGGGAGTCCTGAAAGGAATGTTAGTTTTCCTGAAAGAGATAATAAACAAATTTGAGCATCATGCTGTCCCTTTTCTGTAATGACCTAGTTACAATTCTAGTCAGGAAGAATTCACTAATCATATTTCCAGTCATTTAAAATAAAGGGGTATGCTAAACAAATGTTAGCTGCATTATCTGAAGATGTTTTAAATGAATATTCCTCAAAGACCTTACCTGAATTGCTGTGGAAATGAGTCATTGAAAGTAGTTCTTAGTCTGTACCTTTAGATTTGGAGGAAATAATCACTCCCAGTGTGAAAAGGCAACTAAACTGATGTTAACTGATGGATTTAGGTAAACCACCACTCTCTGCATGTTCAGGTTAGGACACAGAAACCTTATGACAGATTCATGATTATTATGTATTATATTTTTACATATGTATTATATATATATAAAAATATTGTATTTTATTAATTATTCTGCTGTAAGAGCTGGTTCTTGTGATGGAACTCTCAAAGTAAAAAAGGTGTGTCCCTAATTCATTTTTAATACTTGCCCTCACTGAAGGGAAAAAAAATCTGTATTTGATATGAATACAGCGTAGGCATTTATGATAGAGATAGATAGTTTTATGTCCTACACAGTCAGAATATGATTTCAAGAAGGAAGGAAAAAAATACTCTGTAGAATGGATATCTCTCTTGAGATGTCAGAAATTGCCATCAGTGACAGTTTTACCTTGAAAATAACACTCAGTTTTGCCTGAACCGTTCTCAAAGAATCTAAATGGTTATTGAATTTTAAACCAGGAATTGATCCTTAATGGATGGGTTTATAGCAGAATGCCAGGAGTGAAACTTGGTATTCTCTGTATGTTTAGTAATCTCTTACTCAGAGATACAGATGTTGAAGGGTTTTTTTGGTTCTAAAGCCAGAAACCTGTGAGCTTTCTAAAGGCTGTTAGCCAAGGAGGCTATTTACTGAAAAATTAAGTTTGCCACTGCTTTAGTGTCTGAAAGTTTTCTCATGTTCTGTAATTGCTCAGCATTCAGCTGTGGAAAGCCAGTGCATAATGCATGACAGATTATTGTGTAGCTGCCCAGATTGGTACTGGGATAGAGGCATCCAGGTTGGCCATTGTTTCTGTCAGTGGATGTCTCTTGGCACTGCAGTGTATTTTGCTAGTGATCCTATATTCAGAATTGCAGTTGAAAAAAAAACCACATAATGAATGCTACCTGTTAGATTTTGCATTTTCCAGCTTTTCTATCAGTAGTTTAGAAAAGGATCAAAATTCTATAACCAAGAGCAAGTAACAAGAGGCATCCAGAAGGGAATCTTACTGTATTTAAACTATGGCTGAGAAAACTGAAACAAAAGTTGTTGAGAAAAAGGTACTGGATTCTGCACTGTGCTCTTTCTCTCTGATCTGCAGTATTACAGTATTAGCTCTTTCATATGTGTCAGCTATTTCACATGTTCAGTCTCTGAAGTCATACAGTGTTGGTCAAGGTTCCATGGAGCTGTGGAATCTAGGAAAGATTTTTTTATAGCTTTATAGAAACTTAACATAGTCTGAGTTGACCTTTTAGCCTGATCTTTTTAATATGTCAGATATTTATGAAACAAGAAAACCAGCAATTTATCAGTGTTCAGTGCCTGACCTTCATTGTAGTTGAAAGAAAAGCATTTCTACAAGTATTGTTAAGATGATATGCTAGAACAGATGAAATTTTCTTCTGACCTGATCTGTTATGACATGTCTATAGGCAAAATGCATTCCAAGTAATTGCTGTGGATGGGGTTTGCAGTGGAATAATTCAGTGTCTCTCTGCTGAAGACTGTATTGACTGGCTACAAGCAATAGCAAGTAACATTTCCAACCTCACAAAGCACAATGTAAGTATGGATCCAAGTAAGCCAGAAGGTTTCCCAATCATATTTGATTATAGCTGTCATAAAGGCCTAATGGGTTCACACACAGAATTATCTGCATATAAACAGTGCTTGAGGCTGTCTGAGGGAAGTCAACTCAGGTTTGTCATCAAATCAGACTTTGTGAGAAATCATTGAATGGGAAAACATTCTCCCCTACAGTCATATAGTTCACTTCATCACTATCAGAGTTATTCACTTCTTAGCAATACCAGCTAGCATTAGAAACAAAGACCAGACACAGAGGAGAAGGCCCAGTGTGATGGGTAAGCACGTTTCAAAGCAAAAAATGCTGTGCTTTCTGCATAGTTTGAGAAAGCTCATCTGTATGAAGACTTGTATAATCATAGCTGAATTACATATGGGGTTTCTCAATCAACACAAGGTGATTCTGTGATACAGATGTGGATGCCTATTGTCAGCAAAGTTTAAATGCATTTATGCTTCATGTGCTGTACTTCCATGACCTGATCTTGTGGGATGGATTTTTCTATTTATTTGAAGCAAGGATAAACGTTAGGCAAAAGTTTTGCCAAGCTAGTAGCAGTTTGATTGAAAGATCTTCTGGACCTGCCTGGGATGTGTTTTGCATGTGATAGCTGACATTTAGTTTTTCCTGTAGCAGTCTGTATGTTACCTTTCCAGGTTTCCCTCAGAAAAAAGGTAAAGCACACATGGGTAACTCCACTACTTTGAATTGAGTTATAACAAGGAAGCCCTTGAGGATGTAATTTATATTCTCTCAGTTTTTCTGAAATCTGCTTTAGCCTCCCAAACCTACCTCTAAATTTGCTTCTGTTTCAAATACACATGGAAGGAAGCTATATTTCTTGGGAGATTTATATTCAAGATGCAAAACTATGTTCCATCTGGCAGCAATATCTACAAGTCATTGTCTTATAAAAACGTGACAGACATGAATTCATCCACCATCTGCAAGCTTCCACACAGTACAAGCCAACTTTGTGGCTATTTATTCATCCTTACAATGCTGTTGATGTATAGAACCTTTGTTATCTCACTAGGCATCCTGAGAAATGAGGCTGCTGATTTCTTTTTCTTTTATTGTATCTCTTGCCATCTTTAGTTCAGGCTGTTAATGATTCTTGCTACCTGAAGTGGCATATTTATTAACTTACAGCAATAGATAGATGAACCTAAATTCTGTCTGATAGTACTATATGTAGCTCTGATGAGACTATAATTATGATTGTGTAGTATAAATTGAATTGCAGTAATGCACTGCTGTTAGGGTTTCAGTGCTCTAAAAATGAGTACAGTTTGTAATTCTGCACTAGTTTCCACACATACAGAAACGGGGAATCTGATGCTTTATGATATGGAAACAGTGAATTCTGCAACTCTTATGCCAGTCTTTACTTCATCTCAAAGACGTCCTGTAAAGTAATTGAGAGAGTTAGGGCTTATGACAATTACCCATGAATCTTTTCTTAGAGCTGCCCTAATTGTTCATAGCCTGTATGAATTTATGGAAGCCAATGGCACTCTCATTTCTGTAATGTACTTTTAAATTGTCAGTTGCCAGAAAGAATTAGTTATTTGACAGCATATGGGGTAAGTGGATATAAGAAATGGTAGAAACATAGAGGGGGCAGGGGGAAAAACAACAAACATAAACAAACATAAACTGGGAACAATGATTGGATGTGATTAGCAGTCCCTGTATTTTCTTTCTTTACAAGATGGTTATTGACATACACATACTGTTGATGTTAGCAATTTTCCTCCAAGGGAGGCATTCTCCTTTACCATGGCAACTTTAATAAAGGTAATAGATTCATAGCATTGTTAAGATTGGAAAGGACCTTAAACCTCATCCAGTTCCAACCCCCCTGCAGTGGCCAGGAACACCTTCCACTAGCCCAGGTTGTTCATGGCCTCATCCAAACTGGCCTTGAACACCTCCAGGAAGGGGGCATCCACAACCTCCCTTGGGCAACCTGTTCCAGTATCTCACCACCCTCACTGTATATAATTTCTTCCCTAATATCCGATCTACGTCTCTCCTCCTCAAGCTAAAAGTCATTCTCCCTTGTCCTATCTCTACAAGCCCTCATGAAAGGTCCCTTCTCAGCTTTCTTGTAGGCCCAGTTGAGGTACTGTTCAGCCTTCTCTACTCCAGGCTGAACAGCCCCAGCTCTCTCAGCCTGTCATCACAGGGGAGGTTCTCCAGCCCGCTGATCATTTTTGTGGCCTCCTCTGAACCTGCTTCAGCAGTTCCATGTCCATCTTATGCTGGAGTCATCAGAACTGGACCTAATACTGCAGGTGGGGTCTCATGAGAAGAGAGTGGAGGGTAAGAATCGCCTCCTTTGTCCTACTGGTCACACTTCTGGTTTATCCCAGGATACAGTTGGCCCTCAGGGCTGCAAGCACACTTCATCTGATTCATGCAATATTGCATGGAGTCAGATTAAATTCTTGGCTTGCACTAATATTTACATAAAAGCAAAACATCAGAATAGTGAATATGTTCTTTGGTCTTTGTAGGGTTTAAATTAAGCTCTGAGGCTCTTTCTCTTCACTCCTTATTATTGAAGGCTTTAGCTGACATAGTATAATAAAAACTAATAATCTGTTTAGTTATGAGACACTTTGGAGGGATGTCGTATTTACTGTTACGATCCCACCCTGCTGAAAGGTAGCAAGGAACCTGTAATTAAGGAGGAAAAAAAAGGAAAAAAGAATGTCTTCATTGCTTTAAAGCAGCAAAGAAACAATGACAAGAATAAAGAAAGTAGGAGCAGTCTGACTGGGAACACAGGCAAGCCACTTGGGTTTTGCAGAGAGGTAGCACATGGGGAAAGAAAAAGTACTCATTATAAGTTGCCCTTTCCTGCCAAAATACCAAGCTGCCCTTTCAGTAGCAGTTGGAGACTTCCAGCTCACTTTAACCTGGTTTTTGTTGTGTAGTAAACTGTTCAATATTCCACAATTGGTTTATTTTAAGCGAGAGTGTGTTGAAAGTGGCTGTTGAATCGAAACAGCAACTGGGAACTGGGAGGCTAGGCAATAATAACCTTTCTTTTGTATCCCTCCTCTTTGCTGTCTTCAAAAAAACCAACACAAGCAAACATCTATATCATTGTGTGTGTGTTTCAACGTGAGGTTAGCTTGTTTTCCCATCTCTTTCCCCTTACTTTAAAAATACATTTCTAAAAGGTGGTTACATCTTCCATATCCAATTAATAAAAAAGGGGAAAAAAAAACAGGAGAGAGAAAAAATAAGGAAAAAAAAAACCCTAAAAGAAATTGAAATGCACTCAAAAAGCCATGAAGCACCTCAGGGAATACATTATCAGTAGACTAATGTGTTGAAAGCACTTTCTCCATTTGGTTGTCTTGCTTCATGAAGTGCCATAGACATCCAGTGCATTCTGATAGTGCACTGCTTATATCTGCCTGAGGAAGAGAAGTGACTGGGAGAGGCAGAGGGCAGTCTCAAGAGATTGGAGCAGCCAAGCCCACTTGATGGGAAAACACGTAAACCAGCAAATTACCACTAGGCATAAAGTGCTGCAGTGAAAATGACCCCAAATCCTTTGGACTTGTCATTTCTCTGCTAACAAAATGTGTCAGGAAACTCCTCCACAGGTTTCTTATCTCTTGAAAATACCTGATGTAAGTGGCAGGCATTTCTAAGGGGGAGTCTGAAAAGTCTGAAATTATAGCTGTGCTGATTGGAGTGCTGACATGATTGTAGGGTTGGGTTGGATTTCTTCTTCACCATTTTTTTTATTTCAGAAAATGAGGTAATTACATACAAAACTTATTTCAGATGCTATCACTGAGGTCATGAAGTCAAGCTTAAAAAATTGAGAAGGATGCACCTTGTTTCATTCTCATCTCCCACTACATGGTACTCTGTGAGTTACTGCACTGAAACAGGTGTTTTTACCTCTTTGAACTGTTTATAGTGACAATATGAGAAGTGGGGGGGGGGTGTGTGATTGTTTGTTTTTATTTGGTTTTAAATTGTTTTGAACAATTTTGCCACCTGCTAAGGGTACTCTCCTAACTACCAATCAGGAGCAAATATACAGTGACAGGAAGGAAGATTTCCTTTAGTGCGTGGAATCACTTGAGACAACTTTGATCTTAAATAACTCTAACTGACTTAAGTAACATAAAGCACAGCTTCCACTGACTGCTTTCCAAATTGTCTCTGAGGTGGTGGAGTCACCATCACTGGAGGAGTTTAGGAAGAGATGTGGTGCTTGGTGCCATGGTTTAGTTGATTAGATGGTGTTGGATGATAGGTTGGACTCGATGGTCTCAAAGGTCTTTTCCAACCTGATCTGGTCTGGTCTGGTCTATTCCTATTCTATTCTATTCTATTCTGATAGTATTTCAGTTTAGGAATCCTATAAAAGTTACTGTTCACGAAAGAAAATATTAAGTAGTTTTCTTGAGTTAATTTGGGAGCTTGCTGGCAAAGAATGAATGAAAAATAGGTTTGCTGGGGACTGCAGCTGCCTTAAACATCAGATACTTTTTGCTTTTCTGGATTTGTCCTGGTTCTTAAACACAAATACCTATGGAGTTTGCCAATAAGTGAAGTAGATGTCCCCAAAAATGCAGTGTTCTTCATATAATCCTGAATTTCATCAGGGTTATTTCACCCTGGGGAAAGAACAGTGTGAGATCATAGAATTAAACCCTATCATTAAACTAAGGGGAAGAAAAAGAAGTAAGCTGCTTTAATGTCACACTTGTGTGTGCATTTATAGGTACATACACATGCAGATATGCACATAGAAAATAAGATTTCGTATGTGTTAAGGAGAAATATAATAAATCTATATCAGATAATAATGTATAAACCCCCTTTTTTGTTGCTCTGTTTCTTTCTGAAATCAAACCTCTGGTCCTTTGCTGTATGACGTAATGTCTCAGGAGGTATTTGTTGCATAGATTTGATAGATATAAAATGGTATAGCCACTTTAATATTTGATGCAGGTACTCAGTTTTTCATTCCCCAATTTTGCTTTTTATGAGGCAATTATCAGGCATGCCTGAGTAGTCTGTCCAGAGAGCACTTTATGAATAAAGTGTCCATAGAGGGATCCTAAATTCTGTTTTGATAGGAGATCTCCTGTGATAGGAACAGTAGTCACTAGTTTCTAGATACAGAGAATGAAGAAAAGACTTTTGGAAAGGAGGCAACCAGGCAGTTAGAGAATGCCTGTTCATCTCACCTGTGACTACTTAATGGTTCAGTATCGTAAAATACAACATAAAACACAATAGCAGAAGAACCTGATGCCCATTAAATCCTTACACTTACTTCCAGTTGTATTAGCAGACAGATGATGTGAGGTCAATGCAGATACACAATTTAGCTCTTTAACATGATAAATTCCAGGTGTATTCGTGAGACTGTCAAATGACATTCAAAAAGCAAACTTTATTTCCATTTCAAGTTACTGGTAGCTAATCTACTATGCTTCCAGCATGAAAAATGGAAACCACAGAGAAGATCAGAAAAAAAAAAAGTATTTTTGTAGCCCATGGTGTCAGTAATACACTGACCAGTTAAATAACAGGATAAAGTGATTTATTTAGGTGGGGGCTGGTCTTTTCTCCCAGGCAACCAGTACTGGAACGAGAGGACACAGTCTTAAGCTGCACCAGGGGAGGTTTAGACTGGATAATAGAAAGAAATTCTTCATAGAGAGAGTGATTGCCCATTGGAATGGGCTGCCTGGGGAGGTGGTGGAGTCACCATCATTGGAGGTGTTTAGGAGGAGACTTGATGGGGTGCTTGGTGCCATGGTTTAATTGATCAGATGGTGTTGGATGATGGGTTGGATGCGATGATCTTGAAGATCTCTTCCAACCTGGTCTGGTCTGGTCTGGTCTGGTCTGGTCTATTCTATTCTATTCTATTCTATTCTATTCTATTCTATTCTATTCTATTCTATTCTGTTGTTTTTCGTTAGATTTAATTGTTTAGAGGTGGTTTTGAATATGTGCAACTAGTCTGTGTGGAGGTGATTTATTTGCATGTTTCATAGGTCTTCTGTTGGTACAGAGTCCCAATAAAAAAGCAGAGTGGAGCAGTATATGTCCAGATTTCAGAGATGTTTGTGAGTCTGTGGGTGAATGATCATGCAAGCTTACAGCAGTTTCCTCCAGGGAAAACTCTCTTACCTACCTAGCAGAAAATATTGTTTTCACTGTGGTTATTTCCTGAGGTGATTTTTGTAAGGTAATAAAGGGATGAAAACCTTGCTATGGCATGTCAGCATGCTGCGGCTTCTCACATAATTCAGCTGATTTAACATTGGCAGAGGAGTTTTAGCAGTTCTTTTCTGGTATCTGACAGCCAAAGAATAAGACTTCTCATGCTGTAGCTACTTCTCTCTCTTTTAGTAAAAATAAAATCTGTCCAGTTTTAATTAAGTGATCTCATAGAAATGTTAGGTGTTTGTTCCTAGATCCTCTCCAGCCAAACTTCCTCTGTAGTCCATACACAGGAGAAAATGTCTTTAAGATTTGAAGACAATCAACCAGTCCTCCCAACTTCTTAAGTACTTCTATCCCATTGACTAGATACAGAATGTAGAGATCTCAAGAGGGTAATTAAATCTCCTTGAATTAAGTACCTACCTCTCCCACTTCTAATAGGAAGAAGGTACTTTAGCATAATTGCTTACAGATAGGAAGAGTCACCCTGACATGACAGGCAGGAGCAATCCGTACTGCTCAGCCTGCAGACCTGGTACCATCGGTCTCACCACTGGTCAGAAGTGCCTGGAGACAGAGTGGGGCTGAGGCTTCTCTCCTTCATCCAGAGACTGTTCTTTTTACTATCCATTGAGCCACACCAGTGCTGTTTAGCAGGAGGCAATCCAGTAAGATTTATCCAGTAGGAGTACTGCTGGAGGTACAGCAGATACATTCTTAACTCCTGCAGCCTGAGTACTGTATGTCCCATATCATGAGTGGGTACTCTGCTATGTCACCTACTGTGACCAAAGCAAACACTTCATGAGATGCTTTCACATCATAGATTTTTCTCCACTGTTTTGGAGTGGCTTCTTAATTTGTGACATGATTTTTACTGCAGAGCATTGCTTTGGGGAAGGCAGGCTGATGCAGAGAATATTTGCTGGCAAAGAATATTGTTGGCTTATGGTTTTGGTTTTATTTTCTTTTTTATAAGCAATGGCCATGCTGAATAAAGGGTGTAAATGAAAATGCTTCTTGTATTCCATGTCCATTTTGCCTTCCTGTTCATTGTGGCTTCTGCTTTCCCTTCCCAGGTGCAGATTATAGAAAATAACATTCTAAAAGGGTCTTGACAAGCTGTGTTTTAAACAGATTGTTTTTAAAGTTGTTTGCCTAATGAGATAGTCAGTGTACTTCCCCTGACTTTTTAGCAAAGTATGCCTGCACCTTAATTAAGCTAGCTCCTCTTGGTGCAGCAGCATGGAGATTAGCACATTGATGTACCAAACTGTAGCCATAAATAGCATTTTCATCTCAAAATGTAATGAGCAGGAGTCAGGAGAATGCAGAATGCAATTTGAATAAAAGAAGAATAGTCTGTAGGTTTGGATAGCAACTCGAACTCGCTAAGGCTTGCAGATGATTCCAGCAGTAAATTAAGTTTCCATTTACATAGCTGGATAGGTTGCTGACCAAACCTTAGCTTAAAGAAGTTGTCACTGTCTGACCTCTATTTAGTCTTCTGGTCCAAAACCCACTTCCCATTAGCTTTGTAAGTCCATAGAACAAATCACAACAGATCGCAGCTTATGCATTTTGTGCTTACAGGGTTGGGGATTGTTTTAAACCCTAGAGTCAGTCACAGAAACTTCCCACTCCTAGTTATAATTCCATTCATTCTTTACAATGCAGTGACTTCAAAGGCAGTTTCCATCAGCAAGTAACAAACATAATCAACTTGCTGCATTACTGGTCTGTGTAGCCCAACTGACCATGATGTTTTTATTTGATCAGAACTGCAACTCTGAAGTGTTTTGGATTTGAACAGAGCAGAAACTTTTAGCTCCAGAAATATTAACCCTTTCAGCTTAAAAAAAGCCTTCTGCATATAGATGTCTTCTATCCCAAGTATTAGAAGACAAGAAAGGTCAGTACTAATAATGGGATTATTGTCAGCACCACCACTCCTTTGATCAGTCTGTTATCATCTTCTCAGCAGTTCTTTGTATTGTTTTTCTCTGTTGCTGAGTTTACTGCTGTCATTTCACTTCCACTTCCCACAGAGCATGGGTGAGTCTACCAGTACCAAAGACCATTTTCATATATGAATACTTACATAATAAAAATTAATAATCTGTAGATGGCCATACTTGATGTAAGATGCATAATGTACTTGTTCACTGGAAAGACAATGCAAGAAGGGACATGGCTACAGGATAAACTTTTCGTTAGCCTAAACCAGAAGAAAGAATAGAGTAGAATTTGTCACTAAGGGTGGGCTTGGGAAGTATGTAGCACTGGTGGTAGGACTGGATGAGGTTTTCCTGGAAAGAGGGTAGGGCTGGATGAGGTTTTCCTGGAAAGAGGGTAGGGCTGGATGAGGTTTTTCTGGAAAGAGGGTAGGGCTGGATGAGGTTTTCCTGGAAAGAGGGTAGGGCTGGATGAGGTTTTCCTGGAAAGAGGGTAGGGCTGGATGAGTTTCTTCTGGAAAGGTGGTAGGGCTGCATGAGCTTTTTCTGGAAAGGGGGTAGGGCTGGATGAGATTCTCTCAACTGGGGAGCAGTAGGGGTGAAAAGAAATAATTTAGACATACGCTGGTGGTGACAGAGAAAAGAAAAGGGTTGCTTGACTGCATTTTGAAGATAAAATGATTGGCTGAGAATGGCAAGAAAGTCCAAGTGTTTAATGCTCTTTTGGATATAAATTTATACAAAAGGTCTGTTTTAAACAGATGATTGTCACCGTTTATAAGACCAGACAGGGGACTAGTCATATATTAACACAAAGAGTTTTAAATTGACGTATCCTCTTTCATTCCAGCTGTGTCCTAATTGCATTACTCATAAGCCACAAAAGATTAAACTTCTGTGCTAAATCCATTTGCTGAGTGCAGAAATTTTCTAGGTGAAATAAAACAATAGTGAAGTAGAAATGGTAAATTTGGAGTTGCTGGATAAAAACTGTCTGTAGCTGTTACTTCATTTCATTACTTGGTTTTCTTTCAGTCATGACCAGCTTAAAGTTAATTCTTTTGCAGTATTATTGTATGTGTTAGCACCCACTTAATGACTGCTAAGAACACTTCCTACTCATAGTGAAAGAGTAATTACATATTTGATGTAGGAATTGCTGCCTTCATTCATCTTTGGGATTTTTTTCCTTCTTGGGCTTTGAACTTAGCGCTCACTGCAGCCTGTGCTGTATGAATAGGCACAGAATTCTTCAGGTATTTTATTGCCTTGTTCAGTTCTAAATTCTCCAAATAACACATCATTCTGATGTGTATTACTATTTTAAGTGTTGTTATTATAATAATGTCAGGTTTATACAGCTAATTCCCCCATTATGACAATATATTGTAATGTAACCACATAAGTTTTACTCACTCTCCATCATCTGGTTTTGTTGCAGCTTGACACATGCATTTCAATTGCTGTAAATTACAGCTTTTGTGTTCTTCTGCTCCTGCCACTGTCTTCATGGTTCATTATACCTTCACTGAATAATTTTTCTCTGGCTTTTTAGCTTTAACTAGAGTGGTACACTAATTTTCTGAGCCTGTGTGTGTGCAGGGAAGATAATATCCCTGAGTGATAACTAAAACTCCACCAGAGTAATGAGAGAAGGCCTTATGGAACAAAAACCTCAATTTGTTTTACTTATTCCAGTATTTTAAGTGTCAATGTCATAAGGATGATTCCTGCTTTGATGCTGTGTTTTATTTTGGAAACTTAGAGAATTTGAAAAGATGAAATACTATTATTTGCATTTATTAGCTTATAACAGCATATTTTCCTCTGGACTGCAAGATCTATTGACACATCAAAAAATCTACACTTGACTAAGCAATCTCTTTTACTACTGAAATGCAATTAGGCAGCCAGTTGCTGTTCTGGAATCTATAGACACAGATGCACTTCCAATGCAAGATCTTAAAAACATTTCTGGACCTTTATGTGCCATGTGGCAAGTCTCACTCACACAGAAATATGTCATTTTTAAATGGATTGAAAAACATTATTATCAAAGATGATCTTTATCCCAATATAATAGAGTGAAATTCAATAAGGGTTCATAGTTTTCTCATAGGCAAGTCTGAAATGCAGATTAAAGCAAAGGTCATCTTAAATTTAACTTGCAGTATCATCAGTGCTTGCCATAGTCATTCTTAATGCCAAGAAATTGGTATTTATGAGGTGTTGGGGAGAATTCTGTGGGTTCTTCATTATTCAAAGCTCTTGCTGTTTAATGATTGCAAGGTCCTATCCAAGGCAACCAAAAATACACCATCTATGACTGCCATGTCAATGTAACATTATTGTGGTCAAAATTCTACCTGTTCTACCCCTTGGCCTGCCCTTCAGCTATGGTCCCACAGATGCACAGCACTCTATACTTGTGTGACCCTCTTGCTCATCAATTGAACATTCATTTTCAGAAATACCAGAAGGTTCTTGAGAAAACCCCAAATGTACAAGGACTTCTGCTGGGTGTTTCATAATGAATTCATAGCTGTGAGGTGAAATTGGAAATAAGTAGAAGGGACTGCATTCTTCAGAAGGAACTAAATACAAGACTTTTCAAGCTCAGCAGCTTGTTAAGGAAAAGAAGGTTAAGGAGAGTCCAATCTTCCCTACGTACAGCAATGCAGAATCTTTATTGCCAAAGAGTTTCTCATTGAAAACCAGCTCAGAGTATAACTGAATGCAGTGCTAGAGAGTCTGTGATTAATCTGAATGCAGAGTACTGTGAGCCCCATTGTGTTAAAGGAGGAGGGATCAGGTGTATCTTGCAAAATATGAGGACATGACCTTTAAATGTAAAAGTACTACTAAGTAATTTTGTAGTGTTTCAACGAAACTGTTACTTATACAGATGAGTGATAAAGCTTTCAACAGAAACAGGTACTGATAATCTAAGGTTTTTATACAAGTGAAAGTTGGTGGTTGGTAGTTTTGGGGGTTTTTGTGGTCTTTTATTTGTAAGTTTAGCAATTGTGTTAGTATCTGGTTCATTGTCATGTGAATTTAAAGTCTCAGCATATTCATAATATTTCCTATTCTGTCAGCCAAAGTATTTCAGTAATGTAATACCAGGTGATTTTATTGTTTTGGTTTTGGAATAGAATAGAATAGAATTAACCAGGTTGGAAGAGACCTTTGAGATCATCGAGTCCAACCTATCGTCCAACACCATCTGATCAACTAAACCATGGCACCAACCACCCCATCCAGTCTCTTCCTAAACACCTCCAGTGATGGTGACTCCACCACCTCCCTGGGCAGCACATTCCAATGGCCAATCTCTCTTTCTGTGAAGAATTTTTTCCTAACCTCCAGCCTAAACCTCTCCTGGTGCAGCTTGAGACTGTGTCCTCTTGTTCTGGTGCTGGTTGCATGGCAGGAGAGACCAACTTCCACCTGGCTACAAACTCCCTTTAGGTAGTTGTAGACAGCAATAAGGTCTCCCCTGAGCCTTCTGTTCTCCAGGCTAAGCAACCCCAGCTCCCTCAATCTCTCCTCACAGGGCTGTGCTCCAAACCCCTCCCCAGCTTTGTTGCCCTTCTCTGGACACCTTCCAGCAGCTCAACATCTTTCCTGAACTGAGGGGCCCAGAACTGGGCACAGTACTCAAGGTGTGGCCTGACCAGTGCGGAGTACAGGGGCAGAATGATCTCCCTGCTCCTGCTGGCCACACTGTTCCTGATACCGGCCAGGATGAGCTTAGTCACAAATGGTTTATCTGGTACTGTCAGCCAAATTGTCTCAGAAATATTGTTCTTATTTCCTGTGAGCTCCAAGAGAATAAAAGTGTGTGATTCTTTTAGACAGGAGAAAGTGGAATGGGACACAATGCCACAAAGACTAGATGTTCCTGTACTTTTATTTTTGATCCACTCAAACTAAGCAAACTTGAGTTGGTGGCAGGGTGGTGGAAGATGTAATACCTGTAAAGACTCTAGAAAGCCTCTTTAGTTTCATTGCCTCAGGTGAGGGCATTTGTCTGTGCCACTGGCGAGTGGCCAGTTTATTGAACCTTGCCAGCAGGATCTCATTTAGATCAATATGCTGTGGTATAAGTATTAAATGTATTTTTAAAATCACTAGCTACATTTCTACGGGGCATTAGGTTCTGTCAAGAGGGTAAATTGTCTCATGTGTTAGATATAATTGTGTAAAATACCCCATTTCTTCTGCCATTTTACTACCCTCTTTGTCTTATTAAATGCCAAAGTGTGAACTGCAAATGCTATTACCTCTACCAAAGTGAGAAGTCCAGAAATAATGCAAACCTTGGCAAACTGTGAACTCTTCATGGGCAAGGTCAGAAGCCAGGTGATAGATTGAGAGCATAGCAACAAACAACATTTAATAGCAGCCTTAAACTAACTGCCTCTTGTTCTGTTTCAGCCGAGTCAGAGAGAAAAGACCAGGCTGGCAAGAGGGACCTAAAAGGCAAAGTGCCGTGTGACTGAGTTAAGAAGCAACTCAGAAGCTGAGAATAGGACTTTTTAAGTGGAAGGAAAAGGAGGAAACTAATGAGCTCCAACAACTGTACCATATACAGAGAAAACTGATGATAATATAAATTCTGCCATGAGATATTTTTCTTCCAATATCTGCTAATGGTGCAAGTTAAAACCTTAGATGGGAATCAAAATTGTAGATATCTCAATTGAAACCTTAAACTGCATTTGTAGTAATGGTTTGCCGTTCCCTTCCCAAGGAAGGCTGAGGAGAATTCTGAATTGGAGCATAACTGCTAATAAAATCTCTTTAGAATTGGGTAATTACATGAGAAAGTGAACTGAGTGGAATCCGGGTGGTGTGGATAAGATGATTTGCAACAAGCCACAAGGGTCACAATAGCTCTCTCCTGTGAATGAGGAAAACCTGACTAACAAGAGGTTTCTACTCACAGGTCTTCTTCATAGAGAAGTGGTCCCATCACAGGCAGTGATGCATTACAATGCTGTTGGCAGTAACTGAAGTTTTAAGCCTAATGACAGAGTAGAAGGGGGGGGAAAAAGAGAATTAAAATCTGGCAGGCTGGAAAAGCTGTGAGATTAATGATTACCCTTCCCTTGAGGAAGAGATGTATTGGTCATGAGTGACTCATTCCTCTGTGTGATGTAAAATTCAGTCTAGTGTGGGAAGCCTGCCGTCTCCCAGGAGCTTAAATCTGAGGGATGTTGCCAAATCCATCTAGCCAAGTGACAATTAACTGGGACTGCTCATTCATGCGAGCATGACCAATTTCCACGTGACTCTAAGCAGATCGAAAGTGACTGTGGGACTCTTGGAAGAAGGCTGAGGGGGTCAGAGCTGTTGTAATGGGTTAGTCAGTCCTCCTGGTCATGTAGGAAAAAACATGTCCTACAATGCTGGTATGCAGAAGTAGTGTCACCAAAGAGGGCTTTGGCTTCTTTGACAATACCCTGAGCTTGCAGGAAAATACAGGGTGAAATGGAACTGCTTAACCTGAAGACTAATGTTTCCACTTAAAGCTGCACAAAGAGCAGGCAGATTCTTTGATTGTGTGATGGATCACAGGAGAAGTAATGGACTTGAACTGCAATTAGAAAGAGTCTGTCTTGATATAAGGAGACCTTCCAATGCTAAGTAAAGCTGTGCTTGCTGATGGATTTACTTGTAAGGCATTGAGAGTGCCATCATGACCAGGGCTGTACAAATGGGTTGGGCAGGCAGCTTTGATCTCTTGAGTTGCTTTTCAGCCATACATTAAATCTTTTATCATGGAATGAAAATATTCATATCAGTGCTTGCAACTGCATTCAGGAAGGCTAGGGTAAGACAAACTATGGCTGCAGTTAGATTAAAGGTTTTCCCCCATTTCTGTGGCATGAATACCATCTGCTAGACAATGTATTGTCTACATGTTATGTTGTAAGGACATTATTAGTGAAAACCTATGGCAGTGACCACCATCTACTAGATAATGTACTGTATAAAATTTATGTTATAAGGAAATTATTAGTGCAAAGTAAAATCAAAATTTGAGTTACCTACATCATTTAATTCTGTTGTGATATCAGAAAGTATGAAATCTGATCTTTTAAAGCAGGAGAGACATACAGATCAGTTTTTAACAATTTAATCATCTGGTTTCTGCTGGAAGAGTGACATGAGGTTGCTTATTCTGCAGTAATAACTAGTGGACTGAGGGGCTAAGAGCTGTAAACCTCTTAATCAACCATCTACACCAGATAATCAAGCATCTGATTGATTATTTGCATGTAGATAATTATTCCCATTGAAACTTCTGCTTGTTAAATACCAATGTCATTATCTTAAGTGGTGTGTCACTCAAACACTGGGTACATGCAGGACATGCTCCTTTTCAGACTGGATTTTTCCTTCATGATTTTAACTCCCTTATTAGCTGCTATGAATTACCAAAATCATAACATACTTTCCAAATGACAGAAATACTGTCTTGGTTTTACTCTAGATGCATATTGTCTTGTTTGTCATCAGCTAAGTTTCCTACCAAGCACAAATACTACAATGTGTCACATAAACAGCAGTCTTGCCTACTACTACATTTTACCCTTGTAAACTATCAACTGAAAAAACATTTTCTACCTCCAAAAACAAAAATCCTCTGACTAGATCAATACCATTCCCTCATCATATCTGGAACAATTGTTTGATTAGATTATTTTCCTCTTCAACACAGTTTGTGTGTTCAGCCATTTCTCATGGGTGTTTTACAGACAGATGTGTATTACTGCCATGTTTGGTGAAGGAGAGCGATCCAGGGTTTTCACTGTGCTCTGGCTTCAAAATCTAGTTATGTTCTGTGCTTTAACCTCATTCCTCTGACAAGTGCAGGTATCTTGAAGCTCTTTTGATCTAGGGACGTCTTGAAAACGTTACTGCTTCTTTTGCATTGTCTACTGAACCAATCATTATGACCTGCTACTCCTACTCTGTTCTCAACCTTAGATGTTATTTTAGTGAGTTCTCAAACTAAAGTATAATAGCTCAAGATAGGATTTTAACTTCACTGACATAGTGAGGTTTGGAAGCTTAGTATCCCGCAATGAGTCAATCATAGTCTGTGGAAATGAATTGTAGATTTCCAGTGCCAGCCACTATCTTCTGGTTATTAAACTTGCTTCTTTTTTGTGTCTTTCTTTTACCAGTGAGAGTCTGGAAAGTTTAGAATTTCTTTTATTTAATATTTAAACTAAGCCCTTATCACTGTCTGGTACAGGGAGAGGATACAACAAGAGCTAAGTAAAATATTAGTGGACAATAGGGTGAAATTTCAACAACGCTTTCCTTGATCATTGAGAATTCAGAGCAAAACAACAAAATATGTATTTTGGAGGCCTCTGATAGCTTCTGGAGTCCTTTATGTCACCAGAACAAGAGGACACAGTCTCAAGCTGTGCCAGGGTAAGTTTAGGCTTCAGGTGAGGAGAAAGATCTTCACAGAAAGAGTGATTGGGCATTGGAATGTGCTGCCCAGGGAGGTGGTGGAGTCACCATCCCTGGAGGTGTTCAAGAGGGGATTGGATATGGCACTTGGTGCCATGGTTTAGTCATGAGGTGTTGGGTGACAGGTTGGACTTGATGATTTCTGAGGCCTTTTCCAACCTTATTGATTCTATTCCCAGATATGGAAGATACATTAGGTTTATATTTAAAGTATTTTCAATACAAGTAACTCAGAATACATAATTTTGAAAAGGCTAGCTAGGATTATCTGAAGTGGTTACATTTCAGATGGAAGTCCTTGATATTTTCTGCATTGATAGCTGCTAGGTGTGCTGCATCTTTACCCAGGAATCTATGTATGTTGTCTTAACAAGAGGTAAAATGGATTTGACTGCTTATGAAGAAGTCAGACGGATTTCCATTGCAAATTGTTTTTCTTTGGTGGATAGTGAAATTGTTTTAAATTGCAAATGAAAGAGGTGCTCAGGAGGAATTTATTTCCCTGTTTTGTGAGTAGATGTTTTACTGATGATTACCTATACCAGCTTTTTTACTCTTAGTGTGATTGATACTGCACTAATCATGCTCCAATGAGCAACTACTTTTATGATGTAAACCATAATTATCCAGTTGCTTCATTATCTGAAGCAATGCTCCTTGTATCTCCTTCTGGTTTCTCTTTTTTTTCTTTCCCCCCAAGTCCTGTTGTTCACAGTCTTTTCAGTAAATCTTCTGTGGAGAGACCTGTGTTTTTCACTTTCAGATGGGACAGTAAGAGCGTTTTCAGACACTTTCCAGTTGTTACATTTGCCTCCTCAGTAATATGCCTGTTGCTGCTGGTGTTTTAATTACGAAGATTCACAAGTATCTTCTTTTAAAAAGCACAGTAGCAATATCATCATTGAGCTAATGTCCAAACATGGGGAATAGCTGTTGAATATTTTAGGATTCAATGAAGTCATTAATCTGGGTGGTTGGGGTTTTTTTAATTTAAGTAAAAGTAATTGCAGCCCTGTTACTGGAACATTGCAGACTAGGTTTTGTGCTTTTGTCCTTAGAACTCCCACTGTGCTCTCATGTCATAGGCACAACTCTGGTAGTTCTTTGTAATACCCATCCCTTACTTCTGTGTGGGTGGTGTTCAATGCATCACTGAATCCTGTTGAGAGAGGAAGGAAATAAAAATGCCACAAATGCCCAGGGAGGTGGTGGAGTCACCATCAGTGGAGGTGTTTAGGAAGAGACTGGATGGGGTGCTTGATGCCATGGTTTAGTTGATTAGATGCTGTTGGGTGATAGGTTGGACTTGATGATCTCAAAGGTCTTTTCCAACCTGGTTAATTCTATTCTATTCTATTCTATTCTATTCTATTCTAAATTAAAGAAGTTTAGCATGCAGATTTGCAGTCATAGTTCAGATAGCCATTTGTCCTTCAGTGGTGCTCCTACGTGCCATAAACTCATAATAACCCTCACCATGCAACTCTTTTATTTCCATGCATCACTTCCAGAGTTCTCTTAGGGCTCACTTGTATCCAACAGATCTGGGTTTGGGGGGAGCCTTCCCGCATCTTACTAGCCACCCTTTGTTTTCTCAAATATCTGCATGTATGGGAGCTCAGTGAAACATGCAAGCTCTCAAGAGAGAGTCTGTAATGTTTATTATATAAGTTGAAACAGACCATCTTGCTTCTCACTTTTGTTCTCATCTAGAAAACATAGCGAGAATGATTCAGCCTACAGGAATCTATAGGAATAGACTAAACCAGAGGTCCTGTTTATGCTTATGCATTATTCAGTGTCGTATCAAGCCTCTATATAAATGCTCATATGTTCTGTTTTTTCTCTTTTTCCTTCAAGGAACTTGATGCTGACTTCATTCAGGCTGAATGCATTTGCAATTGAATGCATCTGGGTCTTAAGAAAAATTGAGATGGGCAACGAAATACTAGAAATCATGGCAGTAATCCCAGTCTTTCTGTCCTTTAAACCATTTAGCTTGTAAAATGTGATCAACAGAGAATGGCATCATCCCTGGTGGGTCAGGAAGCAGACAGAAATGTGCATTAAATAGGTCCCATGCTCCCATATTTTCCAGAACACATTGCCAGATCCCTTTGCATGTTGTAGTTTATGTGGATTTTTCAGCCTAAACTCTAAAATCTGCTGCAGCTTGTAAAACCAGCATCAAGAGTTCCTACATCCAGTCTATAGGCCATTATATATGTATTTGAATGTATGCACCAGTCTATGATTTTTGTATGAACTCTTGCATGCTTCTGTCAGTTTTCCTCTGATCCCCTGCCTTTCTCAGTGCACGTGTGCTGGTGGGTAGCAACATTTCACAACCTTACCACATTGAGCAAACAAAAGGTAAAAGTAGGGAAGGATATTCTTCTGGATTGCTGCTTTTCTGGCATGAGGACTGTTAACTAAAATGAAATTTAAATCAAAAGAGAAAGTTGCATACCTGAGGCCAAAGCCAGCTCATCTGCTCACTCTACTGAAGAGTGATGCGTTTTCACGATCTTATTTGTTTCTCCTGCTGAGCAGGTACAGCAGTCACTGTGAAAACTATCCATCTGTGGTGGCAACATCCAGTGCACAAAATTAACTGACCTCTCTGCCCAATATTCTATGTGGCCAGCTAAATTTTTGGAACATATCTGGTCAGATATGTTTATACCCTTACCACAATCAATCATGCTTCAGACCATTCTTCTGTGGTAACTTCTGCTTAAAGCATTCTTCCGTTGTTGCTCTCATATCACCATCACTTTGCCTGCTTACTAGTTAGGTGCAACATTCTGCAGAGACCTTATTTTTTATGCCTTCCTCTTTCCACTTTTAGATGGTCACCAATTTCTAAACTACTTTCTCTACAGTTTTCTTAGATTATTTTTTTTCCTGATGTTCATTCATGGAGGTTGAATCAGAATAGAATTTCACCTCTGAGCATGAAGTGGAAGCTTTCATAATGCTTCCTATTTCTTTCCCTTCAGAGCAGAATTTGTTTACTGGCTTCTTGTTTTGTCTCCTTTTGTGCCATTCCTGATTTTTTGTATTGCTCTGGATAAACACATCTTTCTAAATCATGTTCTCAGAGTGCCTGCCTTTCTTTAGTGTTTTATTTTAGTGAAGTGTGGATTCGTTTTATTTTAAGGTCCTACTTCCCCTAACGTTTCCTCTTAACTTACATTGAAGAAAGGAGGAAACTAAAGCTGATGTATGTGCAAGAAGAGAGGGTGGAGGTGTTCTTCTGACATTTTTGCTTCAGGATACATTTGAAAACCAAATGAAATTGCTTGCCAGCATGTTCTTGACAATGAGAATTATCCTTTGATGGCAAAACTGTAGGATGTCAGTAGCAGAGACTTGCTCAGTATTTGCATGAAGAATGCAGAGAGGTTACCACTGCAGCAAACAGTCTGCTTTTAAAGTCTGAAAACCATAGTGCCACTCACATCTCTGCATATAGTTGTTTAAAGAGGGTGTTGTAAACACTGGAGGAATTCAGTGGTGGTTTTTCTTTTCTTCTTTTCCTCTAATGAGATTGAAGCATGAATTTGGGGCTTGCAGGGCTGTGCAATGGATTTCTAGGTGACAATGTCTTCAATTTAAAGACGTCTTTTACTCATCTACAAAAACAGTTGTGAAAAGTTAACATAAGAAAGAAAAAAAACTCCAAAACATCCTGGCCATTAAGTATTTGTCATGGATACACAGGGCAGATTTACTAGATTTGCACAGATGCTTTCAGGGCTTATGCTGACAATAAAGAAGAACATTCTTGTCCTACCAATGATAGGAGTGGGTTTGTTCCACATAATTCTCCTTGCCTTGGACACTTGTTTGCAGAAAGCTGACAGTTTTTATTTAGGTGGAGTCAATGACCTGCAGAGCTAAATACAGGCTCTTCATACCTCAGGTGTCTCAGAATTTTTCTCTTTGCATTTAACCCAGGGTTATTATTGAATGTTTTAAGAAAGAAATTGCTTGAACAACTATCAAAGCTGATTTTGCACACTTGTATCTAAGGTGCAAAACCAAGAGTAGAGTAAGGGATGCTTCAAAGGCTATCCCAGCCCAATTGTCTGTCTTTTCCTTAAGGAAAGGAATCTGCTTAAAGTTTGGTGACTTTGATGGATGGCAGTAGGTTGTTCTAAATTACTGATGTCGTTAAATTATGTATGTAGTAGCTACTGATCAGGAAAAAAAAAATCCTAACGACAGTGTTATAAAATTCAGAAATAATTTGGCATTTATTCTCCTTTCCTCCCTTCTGAGCAGCAGAATGAACCACACAGTGGCTGCAGAAGTGTCTCATTATTACACGAGCTTGTCAAAGATTTCAGCCCCTTTACTTCAGGAGCTTTTCTTGGGTTTTTACACGCCTCATTTGGAGTGTCTGATCTATGTCTCTAAAATCCAGTGTTTTGAGTTGATATTTTCTGGTCTAATGACTGACTATTAATCTATTTCTTTATTCCTTTTTGTAGATTAAAAAAATCAACAGGAATTTTCCCGTAAACCAGCAGGTAAGAAAAATGGAGGTTGCTTAATTTCTAACTCTCATTTCAACTGTATTTAATTGTGTGGTAACTCTGCATGATTCTAGCTCGGGAATTCTCAAGAGGTTTTTGTTTAGAGTACCCTGCTGCCTCAAAATAGTGGTTTTGGGGTGTTTTTTTCCTCAAGTCAACGGGGAAATTGGGGTGTTTGGTCAAAGCATTACCTATATAATATATACGTGTGTGTGTGTGTGTGTGTGTATGTCTATATAAAAAGGTTTTTCCTCCTGATGCTTCTTACCCATTTCACTGTAAAAGGAGGAATATCCTTTTGAGAATTAGCCTGTATCCATCAGTGCTCTGAAATGCTAAAGATATGTAAAATCTATTGTCTCAATGAAGTCATAAAATAATACTATTTGTGCAAGTTTATGGAGCAGGCTGGTAGCAGTATCTGGAACAAACTTGAATCATCTGCATATTCATCCATTCCCAGGCTCATTACTGAAGGCACTGCAATCTCTTTACAAAAGAGAGTAAGGTTCCTTGAATAGAGATGGTTTCTTGCATCATGAGCACAGTGGCTGCTCTGCTCTACAGCTGCGCATCAGGTGATTGGATCGATGGGATGAAGAGATAGAGCTGTGTGTCTTGAGAAATCTCTTCTTTCCACAATTTTTTAATTGTTTTACTCTTTTAAAGAATCAGGCTTGCAGGTTCTTAGATTAGAATGAGATGGAGAGTTTCCATCTCCACAGCTGTGTTTAAATCAGTTTTAAAACATCGTAACTTAATGAACTGGTGCCAGACTAATGCAAGAAGCTGGGGTAAAATTGTGCATCTCGGGTTCTGCAGCACTCAGCTGTCATCCATCCCAATATTTTGCAGGCATATGTGTGGTCTTGCTGACATTCACAAACACATGGATATCCCCATTTGTCTTGTTTTTGATATAATTTAATAAAAACCATGTGCAGCTGCACACCAGCTCTGTAAAACCACCTCATATTCCAGCTTAATAGGCTGCTGTTCAGCTTGATTAAGGTTACACAATTAGAACAGTCTCCTATAAAATCATCTCTAAACATTGAGCTCAGTGAGTGTTTTAATAAAAGCTCACTTCTAAGTGCTGTATAAAGGTGAGTACACTCAAATGTCACAGTGACTGGCTTGACTGCCACTCAAGCCAGGATCCTGTTTTGCTGCAGATGTGTTGCATCTCTATTACACTGAAAAAGGTGAATTGCATTACTCAGGTGGATTGATAAAACATCTGCTGTAGTGCTCAACAGCTGTGTGAAGCACAAAACATTGCCATCATTTTGTTGTCATGTTTTCAGTTGTAGAACAATAACTTCCAAGATGACTTTGCTATTGGAAGAACATTTTTAAAGTGGAATGATTAAACAGCATTCTACTGAACGGTGGCATGTCCTCAAAATCAAGCCATAGAATCATAGAATTGTTTTGGTTGGAAAAGACCTCTGAGATCATCCAGTCCAACTATCATCCTAACGCCACTATGGCCACTAAACCATGTCCTGAAGTGCCATGTCCGCACATTTATTGAATGCTTCCAGGGAAGTGACACCACCTCCCTGGCCAGACTGTTCCAATGCCTGACCACTCTTACAGGAAAGAAATTTTGCCTCATATCCAACCTAAACATCCCTTGGTGCAATTTCAGGCCATTTCCTCTCATCTCATCACTTGATACTAGAGATCCCTACCCCATTTCAGCCTTCTTTCAGGGAGTTGTAGAGAGCAATGAGGTGGTCTCTCAATTTCCTCTTCTCCAGACTATAAACAACCCCAGTTCCCTCAGCTGTTCCTCACCAGACCTGTTCTGCAGACCCTTCATCAGCTTTGTTGCCCTCCTCTGGACACACTCCAGCAACTCAATGTCTTTTGTGTAGTGAAGAGCCCTAAATTGAACCCAGTCGTTACTCTGGAAGTACATTGAGAGTGTTTCTGTTCACTCTCCTTAGGTATATTTTGTTTTCTTCTGGTTTATTATTATTAAATTAGAAATATTTCTGATTTTTCTTTCTGATTTTACATGGCTGTTGAATTGATTGTTTTTTCAGTATGCCATTACTGTAGCTCCTCAGAGTAGCCATTCTGCATCTCTTGACTGACAGTTATTGAACTCTCAGTCCCATGGTACATCTGCTCTTTCACCATCTGCTGTCACAGTCAGGATTTGATCAGGTTTATTTTGAGGGAAAATCTCTAGAATGAAGCTTCTATTGTTAAATGTTTATAGAAACGCACAGGGGGAGCTGAGTTCTTGCTGTTAAATTAAGCAGAAGTGCACAACAGGGTGTAAATTATGCTCTGCTAATTCCCCACGTTGTATTGTCAGCCATCTATGGCACTGGGTATGGACTACTCTGTAACATAAACCCCTGACAGGCTTATGTTGCTTATTAAGCTTCCTGAGCTTTCTGAAAAACAAAAGGAATATCTATCTGAATAGGTTTGGTTCACATGAAATACTTCTCACTGGGCAGTTCCTTTTACTGTTTTTAGATGTTTCTGAAACACTTTCTGTTATAAAATCTATGCTTTCTGTGGCCAGTAAAATGCTTGTCTTTTGCACTGTAGTCCAGTGTAGCTTTTGAACTCCAGGACATCAAAAAAGTTTTAGGACCGTAGACTGTTAGAGGAAATTATGTAGACAGATTGCTTCCTGAAGATTACCTGATGAGCTGGATAACATTCATGTTGTGAGACACTCAATGCAGTTATTGGACTGCATTGCTTTTATCCTAGGGCTGCATACCCTATAGCTCACAAGAGCATGGAAGTAATTTGGACACCTGCTGGAAGTTTAGATGACAGGATAGAGTGATTGGATCAAGTTCTTACTTAAATCTCAAACTATAAGTCTCAAGCTGTGTATCAAATAATGTCTGCATGTCCAACAAATTCAATTTTGCCTCAAGTGTAGAAGTCATCCTCATTTACATATTTTTCTCATTTATCTTCTCATTTTTTTTTTCCCCTAATACTAATTTATTAGTATAAAATTTTATCTCCTGCCCAAGTAGGGGGCAACAAAAGGAGGAGGACAGGAAGAAAATCTGAGTGAACTTGTTTAGAAATAGATCTCTTGAATGCATATGTTCTGTACCTTTCTGTTCCTGAAAAGTGGTGAGGAAGAGAGGAAATGAGGAAAGGAGAGAAATTGAATTCACATATTCACAAAAGATAGAGATCATAACTTTTTTTACAGTCATACTTTCAGTACAGGGGGAAACCTCTCCTTGAAGCAGGAATATCCATAGCTTACTAGATTCAAATTTGTTCTGCCTGACCATTTTGGAACTTCCACGGGAGGCCGAGGCTGGAAATAAAAACCTCACAATGCTTTATTGTAATGTCTCTTTTATTGCATCAGGTTGAGCATAAAAGTTCCCAAGAACAACATTAATTTTGGTAGATTAGAGTAGAGGTGTTAAGGAAGCCTATACACACATTATTCCCTGGGGAATTGTATAATCTAAATAAATTAATTGGAATCAATGAAGCATACACTCTAACTGTAGATCTTCCATTGAAGGAGCACATGGGACACAAAAAGCTTAGACAAAGTATTTTTAATTACAGTTTATGTGTAGAGGAGAGGTGAATAAGCATCTTGGGTTTTATCATTCACTTAATTTATTGTCTTTGTAGATCATAGAATCAATAAGGTTGGAATAGACCTCAAAGATCATCAAGTCCAACCTGTCAACCAACACCTCATGTCTACTAAACCATGGCACCAAGTGCCACGTCCATTCCCCTCTTGAACAACTCCAGGGATGGTGACTCCACCACCTCCCTGGGCAGCACATTCCAATGCCTAACAACTCTTTCTGTGAAGAACTTTCTCCTCACCTCGAGACTAAACTACCCCTGGTGCAGCTTGAGACTGTGTCCTCTTGTTCTGGTGCTGGTTTCCTGGGAGAAGAGACCAACCCCCTCCTGGCAACAATCACCCTTCAGGTAGCTGTAGACAGCAACAAGGTCTCCCCTGAGCCTCCTCTTCTCCAGGCTAAACAACCCCAGCTCCCTCAGCCTCTCCTCACAGTTTGTGCTCAAGACCAGCCTTGTTGCCCTTCTCTGGACACATTCAAGTCTCTCAATGTCCTTCTTAAATTGGGGGCCCCAGAACTGGACACAGTACTCAAGGTGTGGCCTAACCAGTGCTGAGTACAGGGGCAGAATGTCTTCCCTGCTTCTGCTGGCCATGCTATTTCTGATGCAGGCCAGGATGCCATTGGCCTTCTTAGCCACCTGGGCACACTGCTGGCTCATGTTCAACCAGCTGTCAATCAGATGATTGGTGCTTCTTATCATACCTTGTGAAAGGAAAAATATTTAGTGTCTGGATCTTCTAATAACAGTGGACCATGAATGGTTATTGATCTTTTCCCTTCCATCACAGTAATAGTCCATGGTACTGGTGATACAGCATCTGCTACCTGAATTTTAGAAAATAGTTGACATGTAAAATGCTACAAAGCAATTGAAAATTTGAGTTATCTACAAATGAAGGAGAAACCAACCAAACAAACACAAACCAAACCAAAAACCCCCCATGAAGTGCTAATCACTGAAAATGTCTGAAGGAAAAGCGACAATAAATTGATCAAAAAATGTTTTAAAATGTTGTTAATGGCAAATACAGAAACATCTCTTAGAAATTCATGACAGGAGGATATTTTTTTTGTCCTTTAAGCAGTTACATTTCCTGGTAGGGAGATGGTGTTTTGTGAGCTCTGTCTGTTAAACATTAAGCACATGAGAGAATGTTTGCTTTCAATCTTGGGAATCAAAACAGATCAAGTCCTTCCTATTTTATGCCACAGGAAATAGACATCTCACAGTGGCAAACAGACAAACTATACTCAGGAACCGACAACTGAAAGAAATATTTATTTAATAAGAATAATTTTCCTTGTTAGACTGTCTCTTGGTGATGATGGGTGTAGAACCAGAAGCAGCCCACTTCTGCTTGTGATGAATGGTTCTGAAAGAAGCCCTGTTGCTGGAGACCTTCAAAATCAGATTCAGTGTGGCCCTGGGTAGCCTGATCTAGTTAGAGGTGTCTCTGCTGACTTGTACAAGGTGACCTTGGAGGGTCCCTTCCAACCAAATGCTATCTGTGAATCTATGAATCTGTGGTGCATGCAGGTCTGGAGAGACAAAAGTATCTGAAGCAGCAAATAGGCAATGCTGTGGCCAGGAGCTACTGTGGCCAGGAACTTCTGGCCAAGGTCTACACAGACATCTGGCTTTGTTCTCTAAACCAAGTGGCTATATGCTGGCCCTGGTGGTGTCTTAAATGCCGAGTGCCTAGAGTCATTGGAGCCAACTGCCATGCTCAGAGTACCCCCAAATTCCAGCAGGATCAAGATACAGCATTGTGCAGTTTCTAGCTGCTTTCTTTAGATATCCAGCCAGAAGTCATGCTGCTTC
Source organism: Dryobates pubescens (assembly GCF_014839835.1). NCBI lineage: Eukaryota > Metazoa > Chordata > Aves > Piciformes > Picidae > Dryobates > Dryobates pubescens. The sequence continues at coordinate 5,909,581 of NC_071614.1, read as the reverse complement.
CCATTATTTGTTTAACAGCCTACTGTTATGGTACTTGCTTACTAGAAGTAATAGTCACTCATCACTCCAACCTACTGCTCCCAGGAGCCTGCTGTAATGGTGGTAGGTGAAATAATATGGCAGCCTCTCCTTCCCTCCTGCTGGAGGAGCCTGCCATGCAAAAGCAGCCCCAGACAGTGGGAGAGAATGCAAAAAGGATCCAGGCCTCTGAGACGATGCACAAAGGCCTTGAAGGAAAAACACTTTCTGTGGGAGGAGTGGCTTCTGGCTGTGTTAATTATGAGTTTACATCCATCAGTTCTTTCGTAACGTTCCTAGGGGTCACTGTCCACACTTCTCAGGGCTTTAGTATTCCATCAGGATCTCTTGTCCAGCCTCACAGTACACAAGGCAATGTAATTCTAGCCTCAATTTATTCAAATATTTTTGGAGATTTTATTTATACTTACTATTTTGGGCCTATGCAAGTACTAAATGCATTCTCCAAGAGCCCTTAGAAAGCCTTAAGAACACTTCAGGCTTGCAGAAGTCTTTTGATAATCAGGACAGAAAATAATTGTTTCTCAATATAAATAGCAAAAGAGTTTTTTTTTTCCCAAACATTAATAGCTGTTTTCATCAGTTTGTAAGTATTGCCATTTAAATCACAGAATGGAAAGTAAAAATCTGGCTCCCTAATAGTTGTCCCCTGGTATCCATGAGTAGCATTATTCCTTAGAATGTTGATGTTAGTTTCATCAGAAGTTGAAGTATTTAACTATAGCATTTTAAGTCTTTTGAATACTTACCTATATGTTTGCATTGCTCATTTTGTGACCAGTTCAGACTTCAATCTCACACATGTATAAAAACATTTCTAAGTCAGGTCTTGTGAAGTCATTGTAACCAAAAAGGAGGTTTCTGTCACACGTCTTTATTTTGCTGTGGAAGCAGCAATATCAGAGACTTAAAAGGCAGCTTTAAGTATGCACTGAGTATTTGCAGATTTCCTCTGGCTTTACACTTGGAAGTATAAGCATCTAACTCTATAGAAATGTAATTTTAATGTTATGCAAGTTCAAAACATCTCTTGCTAAAATGAATTTCAAGCAAGTGTACCCTGTTAGCCATCGTCTGTATTTTCTGTGTGCACAGTTGTTGGGGATTTTTCTTCTTCTGTTGTTACCTTTTCCTTCAGATAGAGCTCAGCAAGCAGAAATATATCAGGCTCTCAGGATGTTAGCAAAGCAGCAACCTGAGTAGCATGGTCTTTCAGAGACAGCCAGGTAGCCTAAATTGCACTAGTCCTGTCCAATTTCTCTTTGCCAGTACTTGTAAGAGATAAAAAAAAAGGCAATCAAAATAGTATCTGGAACCAGTCATTGAAATCTAATTGAAAACTTCTCCTGGGGCAAATTAGGAATGATAATAGATGATCTTAAGTGCTTTACTCACACTAGTACATGAGAAAGATGAGTATGTCAGCTGTTTGGTGGCATTATCAAAAGTCTGAAGGACACTGTCTAGTGTCTTGTGATATGTTGATTTTTTTCCTTCATTCAGCACACTTCAGGAGTCTAACCTGAGGTGACACAGATGAATGTGATGCATTGTTCATCAGAGAGGAGAAGGCATGCCCTCCAGCTCGATTATCTGAAATAGTTGTTTGGTCTGTTTATATTTTAGAGCCTGAAAAATGTGTTATATTTATGTTGTGTACATTTATAATGGGGGAAAGTCATTAATCAAAAGATAAGTCCTAAGCATAGTCAAGCTACTAGGCTCTAAAACAGATGATGTTTACTTTCCTGCCACCTGAGTGGTGAGCTTTCTGTATTGCACTGTTATCTGTTTAAACCCTCAAAAGCCCAGAAATTTTATCTTGGATTAAAATTTACAGCCACCCTTGTGCTGGCTCATAAATTCAGTAGGGCAAAAATGAGATTTGAATATGACCATATATCAAAAATTTTCCCAGTTACAAAAATCAGACTCCTCCTGGTTGTAGTTACACAACAGCAAAAGGAGGGGGGAGTGATGACAGCGTGATATACAGGAGTTTTTTTCAGTCAGGATGTGTATAAGACCTGCTCATTATCAAAGAGTTTGCTGAAAAATGCTCTGCTGAGAGTGTCAGAGGAGGCCTGAAGCTTCTCAGGTCAGCTGTCAAATGCCTGTGATGGCAGGAGAACTGTCTGCTCAGTGATAAACCTGGCAGCCAAATGAACCTCTTCAAGTGATGTGCTAAATTGCTCCGAAGGTGACTTGTGTGGCAGGTAAACATAAGTCTCTGCAAGAAGAAAGGAGGCTCGTTCAAGTGAGGAAGGCAGATTGCTCCAGATAACACAACATGTATTTTCTCACCATCCAGATACTATACCTACAAAAGCAGGAAAATGCTCAACCCATCCCATGTAAAGTGTAAGCATCCCTTGTACAGTTTGGGGTGTTTACCATAGCTAGCTACCCTAGTTAATGATTATTTATTTTTTACCTACCCAGTCAATATCCTTCAAGCCAGGGCTAGCATGAGCCAATTCTGCACTCATTCCTTCCTAGTAAGTTTACACACACTCCTCAAATTAAACACATTTGTGCCTGATACTGCAGTTTGCATCCAAACCTCTTTGTACAAACAGCTGCATAAGGTCTTTTGTGGAGAAGGTCTTAACACAGGCCTGCTGTGCTTTCTAAATGCTAATCACCTCTATTAAAATGAGCAAATTTAAATTGTAATTAATTTTAAATGCATGTAATTCTTCATCGACTTAAATAATTTAAGGGAGGCAAAAACCCTCCGACTTTGGGTGTTGACATTTTGACAAAGGCACACAGTTGCCCAATTAATGTTTAAATTGTCTTTGTCATTACAAGAATTTATATCAATGAGCAGATACTTAGAAGTCTTAAATAAATCAAATTACTGCTTTGGAATAAACTGTAGCTATTAACATGTTACACTGCACGAGAAACTGAGCAGATGAGAAGGCTCTGAGAAACCTGGAGAAGCCAAGCACAGCTGTGCTATAGCCATCACTTGTCCAATCTGTGAAGGGAATGAAGGCACAGAGCAGTCAGCGTGGTCCTGATTGCTAGAAAGGGCTCTTAAACCTCATTGGGCTAAGGTTTCTCATAGGAACATATTAGATGTAAAGTAGAATAGAATAGAAGAGAAGAGAAAATAGAATAGAATAGAATAGACCAGGTTGGAAAAGACCTTCAAGATCATCACATCCGACCTATCACCCAACACCATCTTATCAACTGAACCATGGCACCAAGTGCCTCATCCAGTCTCTTCTTAAACACCTCCAGTGACAGTGACTCCACCACCTCCCAATGGCCAATCTCTCTTTCTGTGAAGAACTTCTTCCTAACATCCAGCCTAAACCTCCCCTGGCACAGTTTGAGACTGTGTCCTCTTGTTCTGGTGCTGGTTGCCTGGGAGAAGATACCAACCCCCACCTGGCTACAACCTCCCTTCAGGTAGTTGTAGACAGCAATAAGGTCTCCCCTGAGCCTCCCCAGCTCCCTCAGCCTCTCCTCATAGGGCTGTGGTCCAAACCCCTCGCCATCCTTGTTGCCCTTCTCTGGACATATTCCAGCAAGTCAACATCTTTCCTAAACTGTGGGGCCCAGAACTGGACACAGGACTCAAGGTGTTGCTTAACCAGTGCTGAGTAATACAGTGGTTTCAGATAGTGCTGTTGATGCTGGACAGGTATCTGCAGACAGGCAGGTATGGTTACCCTAAGCACCTACCTTCACCCTGATTATAATGTTGTATCCTGGGAAAATTCTCTGTTTGAAATATACTCTGTTTTCAGGTTTTTTATATCAGTTTTCAGTTATCTGGAGTATAAGGGGAAAATAATCTTCCATAACTAAGAAGTATTTGTTGTTTTGTCTGGTACTGTTAGCTTTAAGACCCCTAAATATTTCCTCTGTGTGTGTAGTAGTTCAACAAACACAGCAGGGCAAAACCAAATGGAAAACCTAGATTCAGCTTTGGTCTGATAATAAGATGAAGGAAATTAAACTGTTATGGGTTGCAATAAATGTTTTTGTGTTCAATCAGGATCACCCAGAGCAGGTTGCCCAGGACCATGTGCATCCACAATTCTGACCAAAAATAGTTCAGTTCTAAATTTTGAAGGTCAGAAGGAAAAGTCAAAGGAAGTATTTGCTTAAAGTCATTCCTTTGCTATTAGTCATTCCATTAGGTAATTTTTTTTCTACAGAATGCTATGTCTGATGTTTATTTGCCACAGAATATAATGGAGCAGATGCCTTATTAAATTATTTTACATTTAAATCTTGAAAATATGTCAAATGACCTTTTGTTGCCATTTCTCTTCTGTTTCTTTGAGATTAGTCTCCCGATGCAGACTGCTTTGTTTTAGTGGACTTTAGGAAGAGGATATAAAGCAATCCAAAGGAGTAATAACCATCATAATTGACAGGCTTTTAAAAAAAAGCCCTGGAAAATAGAATAGGAGATATTTTGAGCATGTTTTTTTCTTGCATTTGCTCAAAATTGTGTAGGATTAGCTGACTTTGCAAAAAATAAACCTCACTCAGCAAAAAATCCTGAACTTTTTGAGTACAGAAGAGATTTTGCCAGTGATTGCATTACAATCACACTTTTTGTTCCATTTTAGTGGGGTTTTATTGGTTTTCTGCCAACAATTTACTCTAATGGATTTTGCGAGTGTGCACACAGAGATAACGATATTAAAACCAGGCTAGAGAGCATTATCTGAGTTCCTCATCCCTCATAATTTTTCCCCTGTGTTGTCTGACATACTCATTTGTCTTCTGACACCATGTTTATCCTGTTGCCCTACAGCAGTGTTTCACATGCGAGGCTCCCCAGATAAAAAGCTGTCAGTGCATCTGTTCTGGTCTTTGAATTGCCTCAATCATTTAATGTCACATGCATTTTACATTTCTGAGGGAAGTTTCTTGTCTTTTAATCTTGCTCTTCTTCCTAAAATATGATAAAAATCATATATTTAATAAAATTCCAAACTCTGGAGAAGTCTCTCTGAAAGTCAAGGCTATATAAGTCGTTTTACCAATGTGACTGATATGAAATATGGAGATTTATGGCAATTTATCTTGCTTGATTAGGACATCTGTGTGATGTAGGTACCTATTAAATTAGGAGATTATGGATTTTTGACTGAAGAAAGTGTCCTGTTTCATTTATCATTGAGATATAGATTTTTTTTTTTGCTTTTAAGCTGTACTTGATTTAACTCATAAACCTTAATAACTTATTGAATCTTTGTTACTGAACCAGCAGCCACAAAGTTAACTAATTTCTGCCAGCATTTGATTTTGAAGGATGAACTGCTTCAGTTCAGTTGGAAACCAGGACTTCAAAAATTATTTGTGGTAACATTGCACTTAAAAGATAAAATTTGCTTCACTCTCCTCCCCTTCCCCTCCTCTTCCCGTCCCCCCCCCCATTTTTGGTAGTGATCAATAGTTTATAGGGATTCAAATAACATTTTCTAAGGTTCAAAGACTAATCTCCTTTTTCAGTTCTAAAGGGCCATTCTATGCACTGTTTGTGATTCACACATTTAGTTTCAAGTAGACTCATAGAGTGGTTTGGGTTGGAAGAGACCTCTAGGGTCATCTAGTCCAACCCCCTGCACTAAGCAGGGACATTCTCCATTAGATAAGGCTGCCCACAGCCCTGTTGAGCCTGGCCTTGAATACCTTCAAGGATGGACATTCAACTACCTCCCTGGGCAATCTTTTGAATTTCCCTATTTTTGGCCAAGTCCACATCTATGGTATTAATCATGGAATCATAGAAACAACAAGGTTGGAAAAGACCTCAAAGATCATTAAGTCCAATCTGTCACCCAACACCTCATGACTACTAGACCGTGGCACCAAGTGCCACATCTAATCCCCTCTTGAACACTCCCAGGGATGGTGACTCCACCACCTCCCTGGGCAGCCCATTCCAATGGATAACAACTCTCTCTGTGAAGAGCTTTCTCCTCACCTTGAGCCTAAACTTCCCCTGGTGCAGCTTGAGACTGTGTCCTCTTGTTCTGGTGCTGGTTGCCTGGGAGAAGAGACCAACCCCCACCTGGCTACAGCCTCCCTTCAGGTAGTTGTAGAGAGCAATAAGATGTTCCAAACCTTACAAGTCAAATGTCATATTCATTTACTCCTTCAGTCCACATCTACACACCAAGTATTAACTTGGAAAGTTAAGATCCCTTTCCAAATAAATAGTTTTCTTGAAATTGTTCATAATCAAAGGTTTTTTAGAAGTATGCTTACCAGTAACAGAAATGTCTCTAGAATGCAGCCTTTATTTTGTCCCACAAGTGAAGTTTCTCAGCTCCATTACATTAAAATTGCAATATTTTATCTAACTTGACATGTTGAGTGTGCTTAGATAAATTGAGATCCCTTTACAAGTAAAATAATTATCAAGAATTTGTTCAGTTTAGACCTGTTTTCCAGAATCTAGCCCATGGTATTTCATTCAGCTTATGAAGATTCACATGCAGTCCATCAATTTTGCAAGTGGTCCTTATTCTAATGATACAACCTTTGCTTAACAGTTCTGTGTGTTGAATAATAGGTATTTAGTCTGAAGGAGAAAGGCCTTTTTGTTAATAAAACCTTGCTGCAGCAGGTTGTCTGAAAAAATCAATCTAATTTCTCCTCATGATGTGCAGAGGCAAGGGAGAAATACCTAAAGGAGCAATTGCCTTAAATCTCATGGCTGCTTTAGTATTAAGGCAATCAAATGTGAAATATCAATACGTCTGCACAGCATGAGGGACTGCATCCTGTTCTCCTGATGAATAGCAGAAGTAGAAATGAGGAATGGGGAAAAGAAAAACACTAACTGAAAATAAATTGCATACATTGCTACAGTGATATTAAATATCATCGAGCAAATTGCTATCTTGCTGTGTGTCTGACTTTAATGAAACAAATCAAGATAGAATGAAATAAATTCAGCTTAATTAATTTAAATGCATAGATGTCTCAATTCCTAAAAATTAGGGCTCATCAATTCCCTTTTGGGAAAATGTGGCAAACCTCTGTCTGTGGTGGTACAATTCTTTTGTACTAATTTAACTTTTCTGTGTAGCCCCTCTCAGTCACTGAGCTCTACAGATTCCTACCAAGTCAGAGGCTGAGGGAGCTGGGGAGGCTCAGGGGAGACCTTATTGCTGTCTACAACTACCTGAAGGGAGGTTGTAGCCAGGTGGGGGTTGGTCTCTTCTCCCAGGCAACCAGCACCAGAACAAGAAGACACAGCCTCAAGCTGCACCAGGGGAGTTTTAGGCTGGATGTTAGGAAGAAGTTCTTCATAGAAAGAGTGATTGGCCATTGGAATGTGCTGCCCAGGGAGGTGGTGGAGTCACCGTCACTGGAGATGTTTAGGAAGAGACTAGATGGGATGCTTGGTGCCATGGTTTAGTTGATTAGATAGAATAGAATAGAATAGACCAGGTTGGAAGAGACCTTCAAGATCATCTCTTGGATGATAGGTTGGACTCGATGATCTCGAAGGTCTTTTCCAACCTGGTCTGGTCTATTCTATTCTATTCTGTTCTGCTCTACTCTACTCTACTCTACTCTGCTCTATTCTATGCTATTCTGTTCTGCTCTACTCTACTCTAGTCTACTCTACTCTACTCTGCTCTACTCTACTCTACATTGGATAACATTAAATAGAAATGAAGGCAATCTGAATCAACTTTGACTTGAGAGAATGTAAATGTTTTCTAACTATAACTGTTGTGTTTCTACCTATAACTGTTGTGTGTTTTGGAGTGTTGGTTGGTTTGGCTTGGGGGTTTTGTTTTGGGGGTTCAGTTGGTTTTTTCCCCCTCAATATTCATGTAGGGATGGATGAGATTTTAGAGGACTTGGCTTTTTAGGTATTGCATGGCAACAAAGTGTTGAGCACTCTGCTTGATTCTTGAGTATTGTGGTACAGGTCTGTCATCACTTTGGGTTTTACAAACTTGTTTAATCACCAGTACAGCAGATACTTAACAAAAACCTGATTTGTTTTACCCAGGACTATATTGCAGCATTAATGTTTGTTATTGGCAAAAGAATTAAATGTTGAGGTTTCACTGTGTGTTAGAGGAATGAACCTTCTCTCTGTCTCTGTTTATAGACCATAAAATATCTCATAAACTGTGATGTCGAGTAATAGTGCAGATTTATTGGATGGGGGTTTGAAGAAACCATTAATTTCCAGTGTGTTACAATAGAATCTAGCAGAATAAAAGAAAGGAAAAAAAACAACACCAAAACCAACCAAAAACCTACCAAGAAGCCAAACAAACACCCCCCACGTGTTTGTTTTATTATCTATTCTATTAAGAACTGTCAATGAAAATCCTTCTCCCAGCTGCAATGAAATGAACTTGTGTGAATTGTTGGGGTTTTTTTAAAGGGCATGACATAAAAAAATCACAAGAGGTAAAACATGCAGTACAAATATTAATTTTAGGTACATTTATACTGTTGGTAAATGACTTATCAATTGACTATCAATGTGATTGCAATTGGTTTTCTCTAAACTCTTTTACATGTTCATTCCTGGCAAAGAATGCCCCACGCTTAGCTTATGTAGAAATCAGCTTCACAAAGAGATTTAAGAATAGATCTGTTCCATTAGCAGCCCTGAATGAAGTATGGGTTGATCTGTTTTCCATAGCAGCAGTGTACCAGTTGCACAGGGGAAATTACATTTTATTACTAATGGTATGGTTATAAACCAGAAATTGTATAATGCATCTGCTCCCTGCTCAGATGTTCACCAGAAGTTGTAGCGGCGACTCATACTCTGTTTCTCTTTAAGGATTTGATACTCAATTACTAAAACACAATAGCTGGATAGGTAAGGAATTAAATCCTAAAATGGGTTTGAATAAATTTTAGTCCACACAACTGTGTTGGAAGATCTGCAAGCAGTGGTAAGAATCAACAGCAGTCTGGTTGACTCTTAGATGAAGACTGTTCAAAATAGTGTCTGAAACCAGTCTGTTAATTTGCTGTTCCTAAGCGAGGAGGTTCAGAACTCCTGCACAAGGGTGTCTGGAAGGTAAAAAGAAAAGAAAACTTGACATTATTTGGAAGTAAACTTGGTAAGATCACATTGTTTGAAACATAATAGTGAACTTTTCTGTGGAGATTGCATTTGTCACGGTGTAACAACAGTAACTTGATTTTGTATTCCTGCCCGGTGCTTCCTGACACACTTCACTTGTGTTACATTTCTGCAACGTGATCTGTCAGCAAATATGTAGAATTCCTTCAGGGAGCTTTTAGTGATATATTAGAACCTCTAAGATCCACTGAGAGTGTGTTTCAGCTTTTTTTTGTTGTTGTTGCTAGTAAACATTTGCTCTGATCTTTTTGAATTGGCATCCCTTATGCAAGTATGTGATCATAAGTGACCTGCCAATACACAGTATATCGTGGCAGCGGTGCAAGGTTTATAGCTGTGTAAAATTTGACAGACATTAGCTTATTTGCATGAAACATTTGCAATTCATCTGAAGAAAGTGTCAGAGGAATTTGTCAACACTATTGATTTTTCTGTCAGATAGTCTACATGGGCTGGACGGAAGAACGGGAACAAGACTCCCTTCAGGATCGAATGTACACACCAAAGTTTCTAGCATTGAGGGGATCCTCCCTATATAAGTTTTTAGCACCTCCAGTAAGTATGCTTCTCATGCTTAATGTGGATAAATAGTATTAAATATCTTCATGTAAAAAAGTATGAAGCTTTCACAATGAGATACCATCCATTGAGCTAACAGGATTGCAGCTTACAGCACTGAGAAGTTCCAGGGTATGTGGTATAGAAAACAGCTGTTCATCAGATAATTGGGCATTGAAAAGAATTTCCTCACCTGGGCACTTAGAAAAATACAAGAGAAATCTGTTGGTGCTGAAAGGGGCTTTTTATTTTCCTTTAGCAGAACAAGCCTGAAGCAAGGTAGTTCATTTTAAACTGAATTATCATTGCAGTAAAACTGCTGAGATGTGGGGAAATATCAAAGCTTTTGCATGCTGTGGGAATGGCAATATCTCTGTCTTTAGACTTCATCCTGAATGTAACTTTTATGCTGCTTGGAAGCACCAAAAGGAAGGTGAGAAAACAAATTAAATTGTTTGGGCAAAATATATTAATTGAAATGTGACTGGCAGCACTAGGCAAAATTTAGCTGTTGTCTCATGCTTTGCAATTTACTTTCACAGATCATGGTATATATAAACTGCAGATCCTCTAGCCAGTTTTTAAGCCAGTACTAAGGAGTGAGTAGCAGTCACATACCAGCAACAGAGTGTCATGAGGAGTCAGTTAATCTGTTCATTGGGACACCTTTCTGACTGCTGTTAAGACCTGTATTGCAAGATCTAGGCTGTAGCTCTTTTCTGCCTGAGTCATGGTCTAGTTTGAGTTGGCAGGAACAAGGTCACAGGTCCAGTCCCCCCGGAGTGAGCAGGGGCAGCTTCAACTAGAGCAGGTTGCTCAGAGCACTGTCCAACCTGACCCTGAACGTTTCCAGAGATGGGTTATCTACCACTTCTCTGTGCATCCTGTTTCTTAGGTAGTTCAAAGCCAACTTGCAAGTCTCTGCACAAGTTATCAGTCAATATTGATGCTTGTTTAGCAACATGTTTAAGAACACGTGAAAGACATGAGAAATGGATGTTAAGCTTTGTGTGCTTAATGTTGGTACTCTAATTCAGTGGTATGACAGTTTGGTTCTCCCATGGATATTACTTGGAGTTTGGCTTTTGTTGGTGGATATTTTTCAGGATCAGATTGAAATGTCAGATTGTGTTGGCAAGCATCTTTGATTCAAAAGCAGTTCTCCTGGCTTTGGCAGACCTACCCAAACATGTGCTGCCCATCACATAAAGTCATCTTCATCCTAGATGCTAGACAGAGGCAGAAACAATGCTGAGAGCTCCTATTCAGTATAAAAGAGGATGATTACTCATTTGTAAGCACTATGGAAGGAACCACAAGCCTCTTTACTAAGGACTCAGTCATAAGTTTTCAGGAGTATTATGTTGGTGGTGGGTAAATGGGTGATAGGTGATGATTAATAGGTGTGGGAGGAACGTGTTTGTAATAGGGTTGTGAACCATGATGCTGTGAATGAGGACAGTTAGCCAGCTGTTGCTGTATGAGACAAGCCACTGATCTTTGAAGCTTTTATAGGTCTCATTCAGCTGAGCTGCAACATGGTTTTGTTTTGCCAGATTCTGGTTCTTACTCTAAAGTAGAAAGACAGCTCAAATGTAGAGAAAAGTGTTTTCTCTCTATGGAGCAGGAGGGAAGCGGAGTGACAAACATGCTTTGTAAAGGACAGACAGAGGAACAGCTCCTATAGAGCTACTTTAAAACATGCAATGTATGAAATATTTGCACACTTACATACCCAGCAAAACTGTCTTCTTATCAAAGGCTGCAGTAAGCCTTTTCTAGGAGCACTTCTAAAATCCTGGTTTAGAGCAGGATTTTTACACAGAGAGTTGTTTGCTGTTCTGCAGGTGTACCTGTTCATCTCCTCCAGGGACTACAGAAGACTAATGCCACAGTTTCAGAGCTTCTATTTGTGAAATGTGCAAAGTGTAGTTACAAGAAGAGAAACATTTTTAATTATATTTGCAGTGTGAGCCCCTTGAATTAAGTTGTTTTCTGTTGTTGCCAACTTTTTAACCAGAAAATCAAATGCAAGTATTTTCGTGGTCCCTGCCAAAGTCTAGCACATTAAGGAAGTGTGTGTTTGAACAGCATGTATCTTATTTTATCTGTTTGATCAATATCTGCTTTCCATGCTCAGACAAATGAGCAATTCTAACATACCCTATTTGCATTTTGAAAGCTTTAAAGAAAATTAATTTTTTTTTTCCTCTCTCTTCCCCCCCCCCCCCCCCAATTATTTCTTGGTACATTTTGCCCTTTAAATTATTAACTGTGTCAGGTCTGGTGGGTTTATACTTGGAAATTTCAGGTAGAATGGACTTGAATTGGGAAAAAGCTGCTAACACCTTTTTTTTTTCCCCTTGCTACCCAAGCTTTTCAATTAAGACATTAAAGGTAAACAGGATAAGCAGTTTCTATGAATGTCTTAATTCTACAATTGCTTTTGCTTTGCTCATATCTTTTATAGAAATAGTTGTATTTTCACCTGAAAAAAAGTCCCTTTACAAGTACAACCAAAAGCAGATAACTAAGGTAAAAAGGGGAGCTCTGATTAAGTGGGGTTTTTTTCCCCCCAAAGCATGGAGCCTGCAGTAAACTTTTAAGCGTAGCTCTGAGTGGCTTCATGTTACAGCAGCAATAGGAACTACTTTTTCTCATGGGGCAATATGGCTATAGCTTGTGTGGCTGGTGTTCTGTGTTCAGCGGAGCTAGCTGCAGCAAGACTCCTCTCCCCATTTCCCTGTTCATGGTGATAAAGTGATTTCATTTTATTTTTTAATCCACAGTAGAAAGAGCAGCTTCTTTTATTTCCCCTTTCTTTCTTTGTCTGAAAAAAGGCATTTTAGAATAGAATAGAATAGAATAGAATAAACCAGGTTGGAAGAGACCTTCAAGATCATCGCATCCAACCCATCATCCAACACCACCTAATCCATTAAACCATGGCACCAAGCACCCCATCCAGTCTCCTCCTAAACACCTCCAATGATGGTGACTCCTCCACCTCCCTGGGCAGCCCATTCCAATGGCCAATCACTCTCTCTCTGAAGAATTTCTTCCTAACATCCAGTCTGAACCTCCCCTGGTGCAGCTTGAGACTGTGTCCTCATGTTCTGGTGCTTGTTGCATGGGAGAAGAGACCAGCCCCCACCTATCTACAGCCTCCCTTCAGGCAGTTGTAGAGAGCAATAAGGTCTCCCCTGATTTTACATCACATCTCTGAATAGCTTCTTAGACTTCAAGATTGTATGTTTCCAGTATTTCTTTACTTCCTCATTCAATATCAAACAGTTGGCTGAGTCTCAGTATTTAGTCTTCTTAGAAATATGGTTTAATACCATTCTTCAATAAGGCAGTGAAAACAGAGTTTGGCTGCAGATAAGTAAAATGCTAATACAAGAGGAACTGCAGCGCTGAATTGTTGAACTTCTCATTCTTGGCTGTGGTTTCCTCAAAGGATTTTCAATTATATCAGAGGTTATATCTGAAAATCAATTAGAGAGGTAGTTTTCTCATACCACACCAAAATAATTTTGATCAAGGAAGTTTTATACCAAGGCATCCAAACCCATAGATGCTTCTCAGCCATGTTGTATCTGTTAATGATGGCTTCTTCTCTAGATAAAAGAGAAGTTGATCTTATATAATAGGGGTTTTTTTGTATGCTATGAATAGCATTTTATGATACATTATTCAAAGAACTTTATATTCCTTAGTCTTCATCAACTTCTTCATCTTGCCTAACAATTGTAATGATACAGCTGTATTCCTTTGGAGCTGGGCCACTGTTCAATTCTTCTTACCAATAAGTCTATTTTTTCTTTCATATATAGTCTCAATTTTCATTCTATTTTTTGTGTTCTTCTGTTTTTTGAGACTGTGAATAATTCTCCTTTCTCACAGTTGCCTTGGAAAGTTATTTTTAGATCACTGTGATATTGCCTTGACTCTTCCCTTAGTGAATATATTCATCTATCCTTTTCTGTCTTACTTAAGGCTTAACCCTTACTCTTGCTTGATTTTACTGAACTCATTTATCTACACAAATTTTTGGCCTAAAATAGGTACTTAAAATTAGTAGTTAAAAGCATTTGTCAAATCCTAGCACAAGGAGGAGAAATTTATTACTCCTGAAATATTTGTTAGAATTTAGGAGTAGATCAATCTTGGTAAGAAAGTTGTTTCTTGTAATTTTTAACTCCTGGATTTCCAGGCATGTAGGGTAAGTGTGTAGGACCTTGCAAGGTTGGAGACTTGAGCAGATTTGCAAACAGTGCAAGTGAATGGGGGCAAATTGTGGCATGCAGTTAAAGGGAGTGAAGTAGTGAGAAACATGCCCTCTTGTAGTCAGGGCCCTTTGAGGGTGAATTTGAGGGCTGCATCCTTTCAGGATCTAAATGCAGCCCTCACCAGTTCCCAAGGGAAGGCTTATTCAGCATAGATCAGCCTGGAAACAAAGACACTGTGTTGATTTGCCATTGGAATGTGCTGCCCAGGGAGGTGGTGGAGTCACCATCACTGGAGGTGTTTAGGAAGAGACTGGATGGGGTGCTTGGTGCCATGGTTTAGCTGATTAGATAGTGTTGGGTGATAGGTTGGACTTGATGATGTCCAAGGTCTTTTTCAACCTGGTTAATTCTATTCTATTCTATTCTAGTCTAGTGCATTCTATTTTCTAATGTAGTCTATTCTATTTTCTATTCTATTCTGTTCTCTACTCTATTCTGTTCTATGAGGTACAAGCACAAGGAAACAGGACATCTGACCAATGCCTCGATGGAACAGTAGTTATTGCTCTGAGACAGAGCTTGATCTTTCTGTATACATTATACTCGATATGAATGGTTTAGGGATAGACTTAGTTTTGGGGGTTTTTTTAGAACTAAGCTTTGTTCTTGTAATAAACAAAAATAACTTTCATTCTTTTCCTGTTTGATTTTTTTTCTTCCAAGGTCACAACCTGGGATTGGACACGAGCTGAGAAAACGTTTTCAGTCTATGAGATAATGTGCAAAATTCTCAAGGTATGATAAGAAAGTATAAAATAAATTACCACTTTGTCAGACCGGTTGACAAGCCAGAGCTTAACACTGCTGCTGGGAACTGCATGTTGCCACCTAGCAGAAAGAGATCCATTTCTTTCCCTTTGAAATCAGTATCAGAAGTCCTGGTGTCAGTAGATAGAGATCCAAACCAGAAGGCATGGCAAAACTGGGAATAAACTGATTTTGACTAGGAAGCTATTTCATTGTAATGCTGTGTGGATGTTATAGCTTTACTTTAATGTCACATTTATCCAGTATAACATTTATTTTCTCTGAGAAGCTAAAAAAATGATGATCAGTTTGTTTGCTTTCAACTATGTTGATGCAACTCACAGTGGCTGCAGTGTGAGATTGCTCTTGGACTAAAAGCAAAGTCCTCAAAATATGCAATACTATTCTGAAATCTTTTTGTCTTATTTCTTCCATTTTCTTTAGTTTCCCTTAACTGTAATAAATGGGAAGAGGTAATGAAATATATTAATACCACTTTAAAGCTATGGGGAGAAAAATGAATAGGGACATCGTTGTGCATTATAGTTAATAATTAATTGGAAAGTCATTCAGAATTTTTATGTTTTAAAACCAGTTTTCCAGCATTTCTCAACCTAAAACATGAGGAGAGGAAAAGGGGATAAAAATCTGAACATTACCTCTTTCCATTCAGCTGAAGTGCTCCCCTGTATATGTTGGTTTGGGGAGTTTTGAGACAAAATTGGGTAAACTGTAATTTGGTCTTTTCTGGAGCTTTATCTGGGCACAGATAGACTAGTATCAAGAGGTATGAAAAGTCATATTTTAGGAGAGTGTTTCCCCTTGGGAAGATCTGACATGGACATAGAAGGTGCATGTCCCAGTGTTTGTAGTTCACATAGGCACGCTCTACTCCACTTTCCTTAGGGAGGCAGCTTTCCGATGGGAAAGCTCAATACATTTCAGAAGCTTTTTACATCAGAGACTTCAAAAATAAGAAACCAAAGCTATAATCTGGGGGGAAAAAAAAAGGCAAACAAACATTAAGCACCAAGGTTACACTAATTTGAGAAGTAAGCCGTTGGAGCCAGAGCAACCCTTCCTTCTGACTTACCCAAAGGTTTTTCCTTTACTGTTTGAATAGACAGGTAGAGAATATGTGTCATATAGTTTTGTCTAATTGAAAGGCCTTTCTCCTTTTCCTTTCTTCTACTATTATCCTGTGTTGATGCTCTTCTCATTCACTCATTTTAGCCATTTTTATTTGTTTGCCTCCTCTCTTTTATCCCCTGTTCTTGTATTATCAATGCAGGGATTTATTTATTTTCTCTGTTTTCAGCTCTGTAGCAAAGGTTAGTTACAGCCACAAAGCACTAAAACCTAAACCAATGTCTTCCTGCCACTTTTGTGTGAAAATAGAAAAGAGTGCCAAGATGGAGGGTTTGGTTTTTTCCTTATCAACAGCTCTCCAAACTGTCTGAAAAGAGGTGTAGCTCCTCCATTCTCAATCCATATTAACAGAGGACATCCCTGCAGAGAGGCAATTTCAGTTTAAGTGGTACAGGAATGTCATTTATGTGTTTCTTTATCATGTTATTCGCATTCAGTTATTCCTTTAAACGTAGTCAAGCTTATAAAGTGGTGAAATGTTTCAAATGAGTTCTTGGGCTTAAACCTGTAAATAGAAAAATGGAAGTAGAAAAAAAACTAATCATTGAAATGAAATTACAGCTTCTAGTATTGGAGTATTAATCTTCACCTTACTCTAGTTTCCTATACCAGGTACTATAGGACTTCATTGTGTTTTCACTAAAAATAGAAGCAAGTAAACCCATCACTATTACTACACTGAAGCTCTGTAAACATGCAAGATTTTGTTCAGGTTTTATGTCAGCATCATAAATATCTCCATTTTAACAGTGTGTGTTTCCAGACACACATGTTCAAGCCCCATGGGTATTACTGAAGCAGAAGCAGCTTAACAGTTACTCTGGTGCTTTGTGATCACCTTCAATCTTCTTGCCTTCAATAGTACCACACATGGTACTTTTATTCTAGATCTGTTTTACCTGGAGAATGAGTTGAATGGCAAAAAGGGCAGGCTAACAGGGTTTAAAATGATTGTATTCTCAGGGATTGATGGATAGCATGATAGCTCAGGAGGTGTAATGAAAGAAAAAAAAAAGGAAGAAAAGAAACCTGGGCTCTTCTACCACAGTGTTTTCCTTCTCCTGCACTTCCTTTTCTTCCATGGCAGAGACTGAGTTCAGGTCGTTCTTTCCAGGAAAATTGAGAAGATAGAATTATTCTGTATTTCTCCTTCAGAAGAGACAATCTCATGTTGTGCAGAGATAAATCCAGGAAGATAGTAATGCCTCCTTGGAGGACAGTATCATCACTCAGTATCTCTTAACTGGGTTTAGTTCCATGTTCTCAGCTAAACTCAAACTGTTCAGTCTACACATTCACTAGGAGTAAATATCATAGAATGTGGGGAGGGACTGTTTAGAAGGGCTTGTAGTGATAGGATCAGGAGCAATGATTTTAAACTCCAGTAGGGTAGATTTAGGTTGGACAAAAGAAGGAAGTTCTTTACAATGAGAGTGGTGAAATACTGTAACAGGCTGCCCAGGGATGTGATTGAGTCTCTGTCCCTGGAGACATTCAAGATCAGACTTGATGTGGCCCTGGGCAGCCTGCTCTAGCTGGAGGTGTCCCTGCTGACTGCATGGCATTGAACAAGGTGATCTTTAAGAGCCCCTTCCAACTGGATGCAATCTGTGAATCTGTGAGACATTCCCAGAGTGTTTGCCTTGCTTACTGAAGTTATTAATGTTCTTCAGCTTCATCCAAGCATCTCCTTTTAATGGTGATAAAATGCTTCCTGTACTTCTCTCACCTGCCTTGTAACTTCAGTGTGTCATGCAAAGAGTATTTGGAGATTTGCAAGAAAACCCACACTTTGTTCAACACAAAACAGGAAGCATATTCAGGTGTCAGATCAGCTGTGAAATGAAATGTGAGGATCATTGTGAAAGGCAGTCTGTGCCAGCAACGTGTCAGGGTGGTGAATCATTGATGTTTATAGCTGGTATCATTTACATCAGTGCAGCTATAATTTTCTCACTATATTAATCAGGAGCATCATGGTGTCTCAGAAGACTTGTATTTCATTCCTTATTTAGCTGCCAGCGTGTGTAAAATCCTCAAAAGCAGTTATGTTAATTTTCCCCACTAAAATTTCCTGTAATTTTGAGCTCCCATTTCCAATAAGTCAAGTGTGGGAAAAGGATGATATAAAAAGCATGGGGGGGAGACTACTTAAAATGTTTATATATTCAGATAAAGTTTAAAATTAATGCCAGTAGACACATAAACATATAAAGTGCAGGTACAGAACATATTTCAAGGTCTAGCATTAATACAGTTTGCTCAGTGGCCGAGACTTGCATCTTGATGTCTTGCTTCCACTCGAGTACTTCACATATACTCAAAGCTGCTTAGGAAGCAAGAGGAGTGCATCTCTTTTGTGAAGAGGTTAATGCTGCATCCAGGGAATATTAATTTTTTTCAGCCAGGGTTGAACCAGGTGACAGTTCTGGGAAAAAGTGCTAAACTTTTGAGTGTTCCAGTTCTGAACAGTGGAAGTAATTTTCAGTCCTTGCTTTGCCTCCTGTTGTAATGCTTTTGCAGAAAAGAGAGTCTGTCCCCTCCTACTCTACGTAGAATTAAAGTTGTCTTGTAAGGTGAGGGAAATAGTAATTGCAAATGATCTCCGTGTCCACTGTCATTAAGACCATCATTAAGTTGGCTCCAGTGACACAATAAAGAACACTTTTAGGTGATGGTGTTGTTCAGTACTAAAATACTTCTGATGAGAGCATTGAATTCCCAGCACTGGATTCCTCATAAGCATAAGCTGATGTGTAGCTACTCCTGCCTTGCACAGAGATATACTATAGATGACCACACCTCTGTCCCAGCAATCCATCTTTGCTCTTTGTGATGTCAGTCCATTTCTCTTCAACATGGACAAAGGAATAGTCTCCAGTCTGTGCTGTGTTCATTTGGACAAGTTTAATAGGCCCTGTGTGTTAAAGATGCTGATGTTCCTGCAATTGTGCAACACCATCTAAGAGTCATTTTTGAGAGCAAAGTGGCAGTGTTATTGGATGTATGACAGTTGCCACTATATAAGGACTTGTTAAATTTGATTCAGAAACAGAAGGGCAAAAAAAGTTTTTAAAGGTAAAGTTAGTAAGTAAGGGTTTTTTTTTTTCTGTTTCCCTTTAACTATAGAGAGATTACATTCTTAATTTAAAGGGGGGAAGAAACCCACACAGAACCTTTTGAGATGTTTAATGCAATATTAGATAGTATAAGCTGGCACATTTTGGGGGGGGGAATGAGACAATTATGTTGGGCTCGAGCTGCCAATCTCAAAGTCTGCTCCTTCTTCCTGGAAGAAATAACAAGATCGAGACACAGAGGAACAGAAAAAGAATATCAGATACAGACAATATATGTTTAAATGACTCCTGCAACCTCTCTGTTGGTTGGAGGCATCAGCTTTTCCTTCTTGTAAGAAATTGCTTTTTTTGCTGCCTGTCTAGTGATGAGACCGACAGTGATGTCGAAACATCCTTGAAAGGCAAAGCCAAATTCAACTTTTAACATAAGGCAAAAGGGATGATGAAAATGAACAGAAGTAAAGTGTGAGATATAAAATACTCCATGAGGATAGTCAGGGAAGAGAAGGACATATCTCACAGCCCAGCTGCTCAAGATTTATCCAAAGTTTGAGGTTTCCTTTCATTGACTTTAGACCAGTCAGGGCATTTCTCAGGATTGGAGTGATGCACTGTTTCAGTATTTTATCCACTAATATGTTCTGATAGAGCAGTTTGATTAATTTATATGTGGCATCTTTCTCTAATTTATCAATTTTCTCTTTGTGGTCACATTCTTGGAGTACTTAAGATTTTATTCCTCCCTCCCCCCCCCCCCCCCCCCCCCCCCCCCCCGGCTCTCTTTGTGAGTATTGCAATAATTTTAGCATAAGATCTTGCAGTTTTATTACATAAAGAATTTAAGACTACAGGCTTTCATGAAACAGTGATCCTGTTATTGTTTCATTGGATCCCTGTGTCCAATTCCTTACATGGAACAAATTGTTCCTGTCTCAGTGACAGCTATTCAAAGTTTCCTTTGCATCCTCTTCACGGCGGAGGTCTACATATTGCTCGGTATCAACAGCCAGAAGCCAACACTGAAAACAGAAGCATTCACTTCCAACAATTTTGGGTGGTTTGATGATAGGATCTTCTTTTCCCTAGGCACTTTTGAATTTTTTCAGGATTAGCAAGTACATGGAAAGCATTACTTTTTTTTTTTGCACATTTGCTGATGCAGATTTGCTGACATATTGGTACCCACCACAAATGCTTTCACTATGCTACCCGAATCTATTCTCAGCCTGCCATAATGTATTGACAAGCTATTGGAGTAAGAAACTCAGTTGGGGGGGTGAAAAAAGTGCTTTCTTTCAGAGAAAGAGGCTGCAGTCATGTAAGTAATGTTTATATTATAATGAATAATCGTTGTGGTGGGTAAATTTTCAGCTTTTTACTTAAACAGCTTCAATTCTTACCCTTCCAATGTTTGTGTCCTTCACGAAGGCTTTTGAAAGACTTTTTCTTACCTTTAAAACAAATGCATCTAGAGTTAAAAAAGAAAACCAAACCAAACAGAAGCAAACCACCACAACAACCCAGGCCCATAAAAATTTCACCATGTGAGAAATAGAAGAACTCTTCTTCAACACAATTTCTCTGTCCACTTCTGGTTTTGAGTGCTTTTTTTATCTTCTTGAAGAGGCACACAGCATCTTGAAGGAGAAACGGTGTAGCCTGTTCTCCTTTCCCATGGCTAGTAGCATAACATCCCCTTACAGCTAGGAAAGATAGGAAATGTTCTTCTCTTCCTATGTGGCATGGGGATGGAGCATATTCAGAATGAAATCTTCAAGACAGTTTTTGCCCAAAACATCTGGGCCCCACAATTTAAGAAGGACATTGAGACACTTGAACATGTCCAGAGAAGAGCACAAGCCCTACAAGGAGAGGCTGAGGGAGCTGGGGTTGCTTAGCCTGGAGAAGAGGAGGCTCAGGGGAGACCTTATTGCTGTCTACAACTACCTGAAGGGAGGTTATAGCCAGGAGGGGGTTGGTCTCTTCTCCCAGGCAACCAGCACCAGAACAAGTGGACACAGTCTCAAGCTGTGCCAGGGGAAGTTTAGGCTGGAGGTGAGGAGAAAGGTCTTCACTGAGAGAGTTGTTGGTCTTTGGAATGTGCTGCCCAGGGAGCTGGTGGAGTCACCGTCCCTGGAGGTGTTCAAGAGGGGATTGGACATGGCCCTTGGTGCCATGGTCTAGTAGTCATGAGGCGTTGGGTGACAGGTTGGACTTGATGATCTTTGAGGTCTTTTCCAACCCTATTGATTCTATGATCAACGTTTTTCAGTAGATCTTAACCTGTTGGGTTGTTTTTTGTTTTCAAGAGTGGCAGAATTTTCCTCCCATCCCCAAAGCACTCATTGCTGAGGCCCCAGGGCCGCTTGGGTGGTTCTTTGGTTTTAGCATGGACAAAACTATTTAATTCTGCTTCCTAATGTATTTCACAGGACTGATGCAGCTGTTTTAACTGTAATGTGAAACTAAAAAATATCCTCAGGCAGGCAACTAACATGGGGGGAAAAAACAACCCAGCCACAGTTGTTTAAATTTCAGAAAGCTGTAAACAAGGGCTGAGAATTAAAAGTCAGGACCACTTTTTAGCTTTGCTATCTGTTATCATTATGTTTACCCTTCTGAGATCTGTTCTTAAACTCAATTTCCAGCAAATAAAATGCCTCAAAGTTTGGACAGCTACACAACCTTAATAAGTCTCCAAGGACATGTTCAGCACAGTTATTTTTTTTTTAAATCTCTGTAATTACATTGGTCTCTTATTTCTCTTTAGCAGAAAATATCCACCAGTGCTCCTCTGGAAAGTATGAGAATAATTTCCTTCCCCAGATAGATCAGTCTGGTTTATAGAATAGAATTAACCAGGTTGGAAAAGACCTCAAAGATCATTGAGTCCAAACTTTCACCCAACATCATCTTATCAGCTAAACCATGGCATCAAGTGCCTCATCCAGTCTCTTCCTAAACACCTCCAGTGATGGTGACTCCACCACCTCCCTGGGCAGCACATTCCAATGGCCAATCACTCTTTCTGTGAAGAACTTCTTCCTCACCTCCAGCCTAAACCTCCCCTGGTGCAGCTTGAGACTGTGTCCTCTTGTTCTGGTGCTGGTTGCCTCGGAGAAGAGACCAACCCCCACCTGGCTTCAGGTAGTTGTAGAGAGCAATAAGGTCTCCCCTGAGCCTCCTCTTCTCCAGGCTAAGCAACCCCAGCTCCCTCAGCCTCTCCTCACAGGGCTGTGCTCCAAACCCCTCCCCAGCTTTGTTGCCCTTCTCTGGACACCTTCCAGCAACTTAACAAAGTTTTGAAAACTCTCCTTCTATGACATAGAAATAAGCACATTTCTGAGTGGAGGTCATTAAGCACTAGGCACAATTATGGTACTGACTCAGGAGAAACCTGTGTTCAGACTCTCATTCTGAGTCAGATGAGGGTCTTTGAGACTGCATCATCTTTTAATTAGGCAGAATAGGAAATTAATTTTCCTATTCAGGCTGAATAGGAAAGTAATTCAAGCTCACTGCTGGACTTAATAGGTTACAGGGAATGAACATTTCTATTTTCTGTCAAGCAATCAGACAGATCTTTTAAATGGAACTTTAATTGAAAAATTTGTGCTGCAATTATAACTATTTGTCCCCTCAAGAAAACTTTTTGTGGTTTGCTTTGTGGTTTGTTTTGGGTTTTTTTTGTTTTTGGGTTTTTTTCCCCTTTAATTTGGACATGGAAAAATATTCTGTCCAGTTTTTGTTTAGCTGGCATTCTGTGCTTGTTTAAATACATATAGATACAGATGCAGTTTCAGCATTTTTCTTATGTTTTTTAACATTAAAATTCATGAGTCTAAATAAGATGAGATATACACAAACACATGCATGCCTGAATGGGTCAGGGTGTTGTGTTTTTTTTCTTGATTACTTGATTGTTTGGGATGTGCTGGAGAAGCAGTACCTTTTTCTTTCTCTCTGGAGTGAATCTGTTCCCTGCTGCCTGCAAATGCTATTAAAAACATCTCCATAGCAACTAATGGCGATGCTCCAGAGAAGTGTTCCCAAAGTTTCAGATAAAGAAGTAGATCATTAGAGCCCCTTAGAAAGGAGGAATCTCTGTATATGTAGGTAGAGATGATAAGGGGAACACAAACAGTAAGATAATCAGGGCACTGATACCAGGAAGTGTAAAGGCATGAAGTGATTAGTTTTTACAGTCACCTTGGGGTTATTACTCTTGAGTTGATGGGAGAATGCCTTTTGTCTTCAGGTAATTTAGTTGCTAGATTTGAATCTTGCCTATGATAGGACAGATTTTGCAGGACTAGCATTCTGTGATTCTGTGACTAAATTAGTCACCAAAGAAAGCAAGTTTTGTTTGTTTTCTCATCAGTGTATTAAAAACTGTAATGATTAGTAACACAAACCTTTATATTTACCTTATTAGAACAGCTGAAATAAAATGATCTAAAAAGTCAAGGTGTATTTGGGTTTTTTCCAGGTATGCAGCTCCAATTAGGATGGTTTTGAATATCTTACATGAATTGTTCCTATCAAAACCTGCTTGTCAGTGTCACTGATATTTGTGGTTCTATTGCCAAGTTTCTCTGTATGTTACATATAACTTTGTGGTCACCCAGACTTCCAGACAGTTCTTGAGCACCATCTGGATGAAAATCATGCTATGAGCATGAAACTGGTGGACTTAGCTTTGTTTTCTATTGCATGGACCTTTGTAGAATAGAACTCAACTCTCACCAGCTAGAGTAGTTGTTGAGGGTCTCTTGTATCTCAGCAGATTTAATTAATAGCCAGAGTATGAGTATTTAATGCATTCATCATACTTAAAATCAAAAGACACAGGTAATAAAAGAGGAGCAGTGCTGCTTCTGGAGAGGGCAGTCTTTCAGGAGAAAAGATTACCTCTGCAGAAGAGAAGGGAATGCCACTGCTTAGTGATAAAGCAGCATTCTGCCTTAATTTGAAAGGACCTGCCTAATGAGCCATGAATGGTTCCCTTAGACAAATTTATTACGTGCACTTAATATGGATATCATTATTAATTAGGCAAGCAGGAGTCATACCATCCTGTCAGCAGAGATGCTGGATTACCCTGAAGCTGGGTGCAAGCCAAGGACTTTCCTCGCAGCCCATCCTTCAGCAGGGCTAGTTTCTTTCCAGTAGGGAATTTGCATACTGCTACAAGTTTTGTGGCTGTTCATCTTCAGAGAACCTGTATTCATTCACACTGAGCACATCAGGGGCAAATGGTACAGCTAATCAGTAGCAGTATGAAAGAAAAAATCAACATGAAATTGGGTCATGTCCATCATTGACTAGTAAGTGACTATAAAAATACAGGGTGATAGCTGATTCTTTAATGAGTAGAACAACATTTCAAATCTTAGCTGAAATAATTACTTGGTTGAAGTTCACTAATTAAGATGAAAACAGGGTTTTTTTGAAATGCCTGACAAATTTAGCTTACATTTGCAGAGACTTTTGGACAATACAGACTTTGATTCCTAAGGGGGGAAAAAAACCCACAAATGTTTTAAGTTCCTACCATTACAAGGACATTTGGATAACTACATTTTAGCTTTGCCTGTTTATCTTTTTTTCCTGCAGTTACCCATTGCATGTGGTTAAATTTATAAACCTGGAATACATATTGCCCTGTTTATAATGCTTGAGGCCAAGTGAAAAACTTAAGGAAGACCTTGGAGCAAAAAGGAGTAGAAGCAGTACTAAAGGGAGCCTTGCACCCAGTTATTTTTATAAGTAGAATGAAGTACCACTAAGAACCAAGAGGAATACCTCAGGTGTATGTCAGCATTTTAAACTGAAGTAAAACATTTAACTGTATTTGACTTGAACTTTGCTTACCATGAACTTAACCATAGCCAGGGATGTCAAAATCATGAGTACATGCATTAGAACTAGTCAATAAAAGTTAAATTATTATCCAATTAAATTATAAATTCCTAGTTCTGGGGAAATGCTGAATTTTCTTTTACTCCAAACTAGAACTTCAGAAAAATGTAAATTCCAATCATAAATTAGAGTACATTATGTGTTGCTTGTCACAATGTCATGTAGTAATCTGTTGTCCAGGGAGGTGGTTGAGGCCCCATCACTGGAGGTGTTTAAGACCAGGCTGGATGAGGTTCTGGCCAGCCTGATGTAGTGTGAGGTGTCCCTGCCCATGGCAGGGGGGTTGGAACAGGATGATCCTTGTCCAACCCTGACTGATTCTATGTTTCTATGATTCTGGTTGAAGTACTCATCATTATTGTTTTATCTGTAAACCAGTGAGGGGAAATACTGCTTAGTATTAATTAGATCTGTTCTAAATAAAAAAATATTCTCATTTTCATATAGAAATAGCAAAAAACATGATTAATATTGTAGATCTCATTTAACTCTTCTTTCCCTTTTCATCCTCCAGCTTTGATGTAATGCTTAGCAAAATCTAGTACAATTATTGCCAGTAATGTTGATAATGAAATACACAAGCTTTTATGTAATCACTTCAAAGAAGTTTCTAAGAGTTTGGTATTTTTCAAGCACATTTGAACAGAGATCAATCTCAGTAAACATTTTAACTTTGCATTTTTCACTGCCTACATGAGAACTCACCTCTTTTTTCATAGCCAGCCTATTCTTCTCAACAGGAAAAATCCTGTAAGAAGGGCAGAGTCTAAAAATGTAATTTAAAAGCTTCGAATCTGAACTGTGCCCAGCTAAACAGAGATGTGCATTCTGCAGCTGAGCACTGCACCAAAATTTCTCTTGTTGAAAACAGGGGCAATTGCTTTAATGACAATGACTCCTGACATTCCACATAGTGCTGTAGCCTTGTTTCAAATAAGGTCTAAGAGCGGCATTAGGAATAATTAAACCATGTCCTGAAGTGCCATGATTACACATTTTGTTGAACACCTCCAGGGATGGTGACTCTACCACCTCCCTGGGTAGCCTGTTCCAATGCCTGACCACTCTTTCAGTTAAGAATTTTTTCCTAATATCCAGCCTTAAATCTCCCCTGGTGCAATTTGAGGCCATTTTAAAATCTGAGCAACTCAGTTTGGTCACTGATTGTAAAGAGAAGGTATGTTGCCTTCATAGCTGATCCTCCTAGAAACTGTAAAGCAATTTTGACCCAAGAGCATTCATGAATGCCTGCTGTACTGGCTTTCTTGAGCAGCTCTGTCATATGAGTACTAAATGAAAGAGAACAATAGCTTACTCTGCTATTAGCTGCTTATCTGCTTCAGAGTAGCAGTTTCGTACAGATTCCTGGTTTATGTATTTCTAGTTCTTGGTCAGCATTAGGCCCTTGGTTCTCTGCCTGAGAGAGAGCTGTCTTGGACAATGCAAGGCACTCTTCCAGCTTGTATCAGCTGGTTATGGTCCCCTTGGTCTCTTCAAGTCATATATAACCAGAAGGCAATAGTGTCCTGTGAGCCTCCTTTACTGATCTAACTGTGCCCTCTGCTATGGGGTAGCACTGTAGAAATTGTACCCAAGCTACCTCTACCCAAATTTCCAGATACATTTGCAAGGACAGCTGGTGATCTGGTGGCTTGTGACAGCTGCTCTGCTGTAGCAGGGACAAAATTAATTAACACTCTTTCTGCATGTGTGTTTTTCACTGGGACAAACCACAGGGCAGAATTTTAGCATAAAACATCCTGTGTTTGGAAAACAAATAAATAACACAAATCATGGGAAAACATTTTAGTGAGAGAGTTCCTGATTAACTGGGTTGTTCCTTGATACAGTGCAAATTTCAAATGCTAGCAGTCATTAAATATCATGTATTTATAACTGTTACGTGGTGGTGTGTTGAAAATAAAGCCAAAAGTAGCTTCCTCCTCCAGGTCCAAAGCCAGCAGCTCAACCACTGGCAGCCACTGTAGTCTCCACTGGCACTATGCAGCTGTAGACAAATTTTATGTTGCATTTTGTAAGCCACTGGAAATAAGAACTTGCTTTATCAAGCCTCTATAGGGAAAACAGGACAGATGGACTTTTCATGCTGCTTAAATAAATCTCTTGCTTCCTTTGGCCAACCTTCCAGGAGTAGGGTGAGTGAGTTGAATAGGTCGGAGAAGCTGATATTTGTCTTCCTCTCATGAATAGAGAGTGGATGGCTTTTATAGAATTTATCTAAGAGTTTATAGCTAATAACATTTTTGAGAAGTGATTTGTGAAAACATTGGAAGTTATGGCAGATATGCTGTGTTGTTCTGTACCATTCTGAATATAGATTTCTTGTTTAAAATTCATTGAAATGCCAATGTTTAGACCAGAAGGCTAATTCTCAGCTCTTTGGCACTCAGTAGTTGCTACAGTGTTAGAGCTTTTTAAAAATGCCATTTAAAAATGCTGGGTTTGAGGCATAGATGTTTGCAATTAAAACTATTAATTGATGTATGCCAGATTATATAACTTCAGGTTTTCATCAGGACAGTGATCTGCTGGACCGGCGGAAACATTGCTTCAGCGTCCAGTCTGAATCTGGAGAAGATCTTTACTTCTCTGTGGAGCTAGAGTCTGACCTAACACTATGGGAAAAAGCCTTCCAAACAGCAACTTTTTTAGAAGTTGAACGGATACAGGTGAGAACAAATGAATAAGTTAGGCCTGTATGAAAGGAATGTGTGAAGGGGAACAAACAGGCTTCTCCTGGTAGCTTGGTACTGTGGAACTCAGGCTCTGATAGCACTTTTACCCCCCCTTTATTTTCTTGGCTCTTTTTTTCCCCTCCATATCTCAATTTGGGGATTAAAAAAAATGGTAATAATATTAATTTTTAATATAACTGGTCTTGGCCTCTTCATTTTTCCTTCAGCAATCCTGAAGGGAGGTTGTAGCCAAGTGGGGGTTGGTCTCTTCTCCCAGGCAACCAGCTCCAGAACAAGAGGACACAGTCTCAAGCTGTGCTAGGGGAGGTTTAGGCTGGATGTTTAGGAAGAAGTTCTTCACAGAAAGAGATTGGTCATTGGAATGTGCTGCCCAGGGAGGTGGTGGAGTCACCATCCCTGGAGGTTTTAGGAAGAGACTGGCTGGGGTGCTTGGTGCCATGGTTTAGTTAATTAGATGGTGTTGGGTGGTAGGTTGGACTCGATGATCTCAAAGGTCTCTTCCAACCTGGTTAATTCTAATTCCTATTCCAATTCTAATTCTTAGCTGCTTTCATCCACCAGTTTGCAGATTCAGCTGAAGTCTGGTTTGTCTGTGTAGTGGTATAATTTATCTCCAACAAGTTCTTTCATTGCCCTGTGAGATAAAAAAACAACAACCAGGTATCAGCTGTACATAACCACTAAAATTGTGGTTTAAGCCATCATTCATATGGATACTCATGTTGCCTGTGAATGATAATCCATTTGTGTGCAGATTTGTGTTACTATGGAATCATATAAATTTGAAACTGTAACTGCACTTTAAAGCTGTCATTTAAAATTAGTCAAATGTATTGTGTGCTGTTCCATAATCATACCAATTAAACCAAGAGTTACTCAGTGAATGTAAATTGGCATCAACCTCCCTGAAAGTTTAATCAGGGCCTTATTCTGATGTAGTTCTAAAGAATACATCACAATGTAAATGTTTTTTAATAGTCCCTCACTACAATTATGTGATAAACTCAGTTTAAACCCAGTTCATAGCTTGTGCCAGAGGTATATCTAACCCAAAAATTACCCAGATTGTATTTTTTGAGGAAAGAAATATCTTAGAGGAGAGATGGTCAAGCTGATTTAGTTTAGCAATAATATCTGCTAGGATATTGTAGTGGTGCTGTTGTGGTATGTTACAGTCACTCGTAGTTTTCTTTAGCATAGTAAGAGATGCTAATAATTTGCTTAGTTAATTATAAAGAAGAAAAAACGTGGAAATGGAGCTCCTTTTTGCTATCTCGTATCCTTGTTATATGAAGAATCTGAGCAATATATGATTCTCAGGCTCCCTCTATGTACCTCCTATTTAATGCTAAGATTTTCAGCACTTACATCATGAATATTTTTCTTGCTATCCTTCTTGTCTGTATTGTAGTTGTTGCTTAACTTTTGTCTCCATTTAAGATGAATCTGAGTTTCAAAGTCTGACTTAAATCTTGAACTTCTCTTGAGGTCCCTTCCAACCTCTAATATACTGTGATACTGTTGGGTGTCAAGTGGAGGGGGCCAAGCTCTTTTTGGTGGTACGCAGTAATAGGACATAGAATACATAGAATAAACCAGGTTGGAAGAGACCTTCAAGATCATCACGTCCAACCCATCAACCAATCCAACAGCACCTAAACAACTGACCCATGGCACCAAGCACCCCATCAAGTCTTCTCCTGAAAACTTCCAATGATGGTGACTCCACCACCTCCCCAGGCAGCCCATTCCAATGGGCAATCACTCTTTCTGTATAGAACTTTTTCCTAACATCCAGCCTGAACCTCCCCTGGCGCAGCCTGAGACTGTGTCCTCTACGAGGACAAGGAACAATGGGTTCAAACTTGAGCATAGAAGATTTCACCTCAACATGAGGAGAAACTTCTTTACAGTGACAGTGATGGAGCACTGGAGCTGGCTGCCCAGTGAGGTTGTGGAGTCTCCCCCTTTGGAAACTTTCCAAACCCACCTGGATGCATTGCTGTGCAGACTACCCTAAGTGATCCTGCTTTGGCAGGGGGTTGGACTCCATGGTCTCTTGTGGTCCCTTCCAACCTCTAATATACTGTGATACTGTGACTTACAGTATGGTTTCCCTTAGCTTCAGATACAGGTTGTAATCCTAGTCAAAGATATCGTTCTATCCATAACTTAATTTGTGTGTATTGAGGGAGTAAAATCTAAGTAACAGCTCTGGATTGTCTTCCTCAGTGCCTGCCCAACCTGCTGAATTACCCATAAAGCAGATTTAAGATATTTTGTGTTCCAAGAGAGAACAAGGAATGAGTGCTGAAGTAAGTGCCTCTTTGGGGAGAAGGATGCTTCAGTTCTGATAATGTTTTCATGAGCTTTCTGTGAGAAATCAGCAGCCAAAGCCAAACATCCACAGTATATATTATTAGCAATCACTTTTAATGATTTTAAGCATTTGTTAAATGTGTAAGAAATTTTAAATCATCAAAGTCTTCTAGGTAGAATTTCTGCATCTTTTTGTTTTTTTTTCCCCAAGTGCCTGAATTAAAAGACAAGTTAAATAAAGATGAGAAATATCTTAACAGGGTTAATGACTGTCTGTAAGTCGACATTCCTACTCTGACCCAGGACCAGAATGATACCCAAGTGCATACAGCACATGCATGCATAAAACCAGGGACTTTTTTTCCATCAGAAAATTCAAATCGTACTGTCCAGAGATTCTTTTGTTGTTCTCACACTTTTGCTACCCTGAATTGTTTTGAACATCACGGAATGTGTAAAGAATCAGTGCTGCTGGTGATCTGCGCCTTGCAATGCAGGTTTTTTTCCCCACCAACCACCACACTGAGCCAACGGTGTGCTGCATCTCCTCAAACTGTGCACTGCCTTCTGTAGAAAGAACTTGCAGTCTGGGAAGCAAGTTGCTTTTTCAGTATAGCATTGAACCAAGACTGGTGTGTCCTGTATCTCATAAATCTTAACTTCTCACTGAGTCTCATTAGTCCAGGCACAGTGCTCTGCTTCAGCAGAGGTAGCTGTGCCAGCTCGGTCTGGTGCTGCTATGCGTGTTATAGGTTGACCTCTGGTATGGAGGTGGAAGGTCAGATGAGCATAGATGGCAACATGTGTTTGAAATCTGATCTACTATCTCCTTGCTAAATTACAATTCTCAGCAAAGGCACTATGTCTGTCCTATGTAGCTTGGAGGTCTACATGTAAAAACATACTTTGCATCATTGAGGGAAGTTAGTAAGATGGTTCTACAGAGCTGTACATTTTTTGCTTTGCATGCAAAACCTGAACATTTTTGCATATGTGAATTCATCAAGTAAGAAGTCACTGTGAAATATGTTACTTTACACTCTGCTAATGAGATGTTGCCAAAGGCAATAACCTCTCCTTTTCTAACAGCACTGATTCATGATCTAAGTTTACATTTTCATAGCAGTTTTGTGGTATAGCTGCTACAGAAAAAGCGACTTTTTATTTGCTTATGCAAACACAAACATCATATGACTGCAGCACCACAGAGCTGAATCATTAAAAATGTGGGGAGTTTATGGATTAGCAGTCACAAGGGCCAACTCCACCTCTATACTCTGTGAATTCAGGTTTTATATATACAGTGAAGTACATGACGTTTTTTCAGTGTTAGAAGCTACAAGAGTAGATCAGTCCCTGCTTTGCATCTCAACAGCAGCTCTAAGAAATATGTCATTTACTGGCAGTTGGAGCTTTTGAACACATCTTTGATGAATCACACAGTAGCATAACATTTGCTGTTACTCAGCAAAAACTCAAAATCATCTCGTAAGGCATGTCATGGATTATTTTTGCTTCTGAGTTCTAGATAGCCATGCTATATCTATAGACAGCCATGCTGTATCTATAGACAGCCATGCTATATCTATAGACAGCCATGCTGTATCTGTAGACAGCCATGCTATATCTATAGACAGCCATGCTATATCTATAGACAGCCATGCTGTATCTATAGACAGCCATGCTGTATCTGTAGACAGCCATGCTATATCTATAGACTGGCTTACACATGGCACTTGTGCCCTATGGATAACCAAGAGAGGGTGTCCTTCAGCTTCAGTGGTGGATATCACTGTGTGTAAAACCAGGATTCTAGAACTCCTAGGTGTGCATAAATATTAACCAACAATTATTTGCCTATAGTTGAGACCTGATCTGATCGATGGAAGCAATTCACTCATATTTCAGCTTCAGAAAATAAATCTATACTGAAGTGTACAGAAAGTAAACTTTCCAGTAACCAAAGAGCCTGTATAGCTATGAACTTTTGCATTTTCCTTCATTACAATGTCTGTTTAAGACACTAAACTTTAAGGCGTTAAAGAGCCTTTCAGCTTCTTGTGTTCTGGGGAAGGCCCATTTAAAATATAAGATAGGATAGGATAGGATAGGATAGGATAGGATAGGATAGGATAGGATAGGATAGGATAGGATAGGATGTAATAGAATAGAATAGACCAGACCAGGTTGGAAGAGACCTTCGAGATCATCGAGTCCAACCCATCACCCAGCACCATCTAATCAACTAAACCATGGCACCAAGCACCCCATCAAGTCTCCTCCTAAACACCTCCAGTGATGGTGCCTCCACCACCTCTCCAGGCAGCCCATTCCAATGGGCCCTCTATGAAGAATTTCTTCCTAATATCCAGCCTAAACCTCCACTGGTGCAGCTTGAGAGAGCCCAACTATAAAATATGTAAGACCTGTGATTTATCCTTGATAATCAATATGCCAAACACAATAACACATACTTCTGTAACACTGATAATTTAGTAACTCAGATTGTCCTTGTGTTTGCAATTTATATTTAGGTTCCTTGACACATTATAGATCATGGAAGCCTTTGTTCTCACTTCCAGAATATATTTCATTTAATCTGGAGGGTAAAGTTTCAGCAAAATAATGATGTTTTGTTTAAAGAATTTACATCAGATTTGGAAATGCTTTAATCTCTTGAAATAGTCTGTGATTAAAAATATGAGTGCTTCGTTTTGTACCTGAAGTCAGCCTTCAGGCACAGCAGTGGTTTTGATCGTGAAAATGACACTAATGGATGCCTCACAGCAGGCACTGAAGTGTGGTGTTATGGAAATAAATAGATGCATAGAATTAAAAGTCGCCGAACAAGGCTCTGAGCAACCTGATCTAATGGAGGATGTCCCTGCTCACTGCAGGGGTGTTGGACTATATAGCCTTTGGGGGTCCCTTCCAGCCCAAACCATTCTGTGATTTCAAGGTTTCTTGTAGAAGCCTTTGAGATACATTGCTCTGCTTGCAGAAGGAAAAAAGGTATATGATTATGTCAATTACTAGACTGTAGGAAATACTACCTTTATCACCAAGATTAAGGACCACAAAAAAGCACAAAGAACAGCACACCAAAGGCATATTTTACAAATGCATGTAATTTTTTTTTTTCTTAAAAACCTGAAAGGATTATAATAATGCAGGAGGAACAGAATAGAATAGAAGGTACCAAAACAAATAAGTGTTCCAAAATACTCAGCACTGGTTAGGCCACCCTTTGAGTCCTGTGTCCAGTTCTGGGCCCCCCAGTTTAGGAAAGACTTGCTGGAATGTGTCCAGAGAAGGGCAACAAAGCTGGGGAGGGGGTTAGAGTACAGCCCTATGAGGAGAGGCTGCAGGAGCTGGGATTGCTTAGCCTGGAGAAGAGGAGGCTCAGGGGAGACCTATTGCTCTCTATAGCTATCTGAAGGGAGGTTGTAGACAGGTGGGGGTTGGTCTCTGCTCCCAGGCAACCAGCACCAGAACAAGTGGACACAGTCTCAAGCTGCACCAGGAGAGGTTCAGGCTGGATGTTAGGAAGAAATTCTTGCCAGAAAGAGAGATTGGCCATTGCAATGTGCTGCCCAGGGAGGTGGTGGAGTCACCTCCAGTGAGGAAGAGACTGGATGGGGTGCTTGGTGCTATGGTTTAGCTGATTAGATTGTGTTGGGTGATAGTTTGGATTCAATGATCTCCAAGGTCTTTTCCAACCTGGTTAATTCTATTCTATTCTAAAATGAAACTTCCCTTTGAGCAGTTGTCATCAGCAAACCACAGAAGCAGGTCTGAGTCTAATTGTGTTTTTTTTCCTGATGGAAGCAAAACCTCTTTTTACAACAACTAGAAAACTCCTTTACTGATATCAATTCTTTGAATGGAAATATGCTGACAGTAAATTGACCTATTTACACAAAAATGGCTTCTTTCTGATAATAATTTAGAGATACACAATTAGAATAAAGACACCAAAATACTGGTCCTAGAAAGAATTGGAAGAAATGTGTTCTGTGGTAACTACCTTCTCTGATTTTTTCTTTTGCAGTGCAAGACATATGCCTGTGTTTTGGAGAGTCATCTTATGGGACTTACCATCGACTTCAGCATGGGCTTTGTCTGTTTTGATGCTGCCACAAAGGTAAAGTTCTAAGGCTTGTTTCCATCATTGTTATCATTCCTCATTATTTCTTCTGTTGGGGGATTTAGAAGGACATCCTTAAAATGTACCTCTTTTTGTTATCACAGTGTATCATATCTTGTCAAATCTCTGGTGCTTTCCTTTAAAACTTAGGGATGACTTCTAAACGATGTAAGAAGTTCTATTCTGTTGGGTGCTTGTTATTGAAAAGTCAATACCAATACCAGTCTGAAACAAGCTTCAAGTCTTCATTCTTTAATTTGACATGAAAGCTCTGACTGCTTCAGTTTGCTGTTTCTTTTGCTGATGCTTTCTCGGTTTTGAGAGGAAAGAATCTTCTTGGTTTCAAGCTTACCTGTGAGCTCTGAAAACTGCCTTTCTCTTCTCAAATTTCATGGGTGGATGTATGTTTTGTTACAACAGTTCTTAGATTGTGTTTTAGATATTTTTGTTCAGTTGCCTGTAGAAGGAGAAACCAGCCATGATCTCTGTATCTCAGGCTTTTCCCATCAGCCCTGAAAAAGCTCAGTACAGCTGATGAAATAATTTGCTGTATCAAGTGATAATATGCCATCAATTTCCAGATTATATTAATGCAAGTCCAATCTCAGTAAAATCGAGAGCCTACCTGTGTTTACATTTGCACTAATTGCTAACAAGTGCTAGAATGTAAACAGGCTTTATTGCTACTACTTGACACTGCTCTTATGGGAGAATGTGTGCTCTGAATCACATTATGAGTTCCACTTCAGTACTTCCTTCCCTTGGAGATGCTGCAGCAAGGCCACCAGCCATTGCTGGGAATGTTCTCTTCTCTCCAGAATATGCTTCTGTCCCCTGTCTTAATTCACCTCTTCCCACCACATGACTCTATTAACTAGACACTTTTTCTTCCTTCCAGTTTATTCTAGTGCATGTTTACACAAACTGTGGTGAATGAAATTCAAATACTTAGGTGTTTCTTTTTGTTAAACAAATAGTGTAGAAACACACAACTGTCAGCTTAGGAGGTAATACAGAAAAATCAGTGCAACAGGATTAAAATGTAGTGGCCCAGGATAAAATGTGTAGATTTACCCCCACTCTCCAATAACATTATAGAAATGAATAGAAATGAATAGGATAGAAATGAATGGAATGGAATAGAGTAGAGTAGAATAGAGTAGAATAGAGTAGAGTAGAATAGAGTAGAATAGAATAGAATAGACCAAACCAGGTTGGAAGAGACATTCAAGATCATCACATCAACCCATAATCCAACACCATCTAATCCACTAAACCATGGCACCAAGCACCCCATCAAGTCTCCTCCTAAACACCTCCCCAGGCAGCCCTTTCCAATGGGCAGTGACTCTCTCTATGAATAATTTCTTCCAAACATCCATCCTAAACCTTCCCTGGCACAGCTTGAGACTGTGTCCTCTTGTTCTGGTGCTTTTGTATAAAAATGTAATCTGCATCTCCTTCAAAGCTCCTGCACATCTCTGATTCTTAAAAGCCTTCTTTGTTTCCTGCACTCTCTGTGTTTTCCCTTTTAGTCTGATGAAAACAATGTTACCGAGGTGCTTGCTGATTTGTCTTTTAAAAGTGGATTTTATTTTCCTGAATGGAGAGAGGAGCCATGCCAGGAAAGCTCAAGAGTCATTTCATGGAGAATCCTCAAGGTTTCAGGGTTTCTTTCATTTTACTCTGATAGAGGAAGGCAGTGGTCAAAATTAATGGTTAAATACTGTCATCTGTGCTAAATGTATTTCAAGTCCAACGCATCACAGCTCGATAAAAACATTGTTTCTGTGTCTGCATAGACCTGTGATAAATATGAGTACACCAAGTATTAAACTTGAGGTCTTCAGAACAAATCTGTCCTGAGATGTGATTACAGCAGCGCTGGCATAAATCACAGCCATCTCTGTGCATATCACCTGCTTTCTCCTACTCGTTTTCTGACTGATTACTTGGGGAGCCAACAGTTGTTTATCATTTGGAGCATTTGGTGCGTTGCTTCATAACAAACCGTTGTGATTTCCTGAAAGGAGATTGAATGGTTTTTAAGGCTGCCTAGTTAAATCAGATTCTTCCAGCATCTCAGAAGATAACATCTTGATTTCAGCTAAACAGTTCATAAAGTACCAAATGTAATTACGGACGAAAAGCCATTTCTCTGCCTGCAGATTAAAAAGAGGCAATGTGCGTGCTTGTGCTCCTGCTCTTCTGTAGCACTCTCTAGAGCCAAAGCTCCAGTGCAGGGTGTCTTTTGTTTGGATTTTTTTCTTTCTTTCTTATTAATAAGAAGCATCTGATGTAACTTTCATAATGGACAAGAATAGTTACTTTATTAGGGCTACCTTTCTTGCTTTTTCCTTTGTCTCATTTTTGTTCTTTGTCCTCTGTGTCCTCCCCTATCTTTCCTTTTGCAGGTATAGAGCCTCAGCAGTTTACAAAGGAAATTGCCTTGGTCCATAATTCTTTTGTAGTAAGACACCCTCCAGAGATTGGTAACACGGTAGAACTGAGCATGAACAAGATCTTAATCCTGCTCAGTTCCCTACTGCTTCTGTCAGTATGGACGAAGTGTCACTTTGCTAGAATTCAATCTTTCTCAATTAGGTATGAGTCAAACAGCCAAATTAAGGTGTATCCCAGGTGCCTGAAGACCCAGTTGCTGCTGTTCTTGAAAATAAGGACCTACAAGGCATCTGCTCTTGATTTAGTTTGACTTTTAGAGCTTACCACTTATTTCAGTCAAATGACAAAACATTGGTTTGAAAGGTGTCCACTAAAATTAAGCATAATTCTGTAATATGTAAGGAGAGTATACTAAAAAAGAAAGCCTTAAACTAGACAGAAGAATGGGTTTAAGCAGTGTCAAGAAAAAAGGAGGTAGTGTTGGACAAGTACAGCTGCAGGCTTTTGAAGGTACAATGGAAAAGACAACAAAGGGATGTGCTCAAACTAACAATTGAAAAGTGACCCCTGACATCCCTTCCATAATAAAGATAATTTCTTTATTTACTCTACCATTTACAGGTGGTCTGAGATGTAGCTGTCTAATCATCGTAAAACACTGACAGATGCTTTCAGGCTTTTTTTCTAAGCATCCTACTGAAAGCCAAACTTCTTTTGCTACTACACAATACAAGCTGTATGATTCATGCCAATGGAAAGTGTAGAGAAAAGCTGTATTTGGTGATGTGCACTGGCAGGTGAAATGATGCCCTTGCAGTATGTGGTACAAACTTTATTTCACAAGTTCATTAAGTGTAATGAACTCTTTGCATGAGCAGAATTGGTCCACAGTGCATAATCCAGCATAGATGAGGCAAGATTGTTTAGTAATAAATTGAATTTAGTCCATTACTGAAGCCATAGGATATGAATTAATTCTCTTCTAGTTGGAGGCTCTCCTGTTGACAAAATACAGCTTTTCTTTCCTAGAGCCACGGCAAAACAGCCTGGATATCCTTCCTAAATCATACACCTATCACAGAGCCGTGGACTGGTCAGACATTGTCATTTCTGTGCATATTCCTTACAGTGTGCCAAGCAGAAGTGCAGACACTTATTTATTTGCTTGGTAATCCAAGCTCTGTTCAGGGTAAATGAAGCTCCTTGACCCAAAACAAAACCCCTAAGCAATACTCTTGATCATACCCTGAACTAAGATAACTGTTATGCATTCCCATTGTTGTGATGCCATTGTTTAGATGGGAATTGATTTTGATGGCATCTCATCAAAATTGTGTGTAGTTTAGTTCAAGATTCAGACATGATGGGAATGAGCAGCAAATGGATTTGTAATATGAATGTGAAACTATCTTCTAAGGTCCCTTGCAGAATATGTGGTTTAGATGCAGTGGTAGCACTAAGAACAAAACCATAGAATAGTCGGGATTGGAAGAGACCCCTGAATATCAGCTAGTCCAGCCCCCCCTGCTAAATAAGGTATGCCTAGAAGCAATCTAATTTTCTTCATCTGTGTGACTGTGGGGAGCATCAAAAAGTACTACAAGTACTGAAGTCAATAGCTTTTCTTCCATGTGCCATTTGTGTGCCATCTATAACATAAAAACATGCAGGCTGAGAGCATCCTTGGGTGATTATAGCAAACCAGCACTAGCAGAAGCTAATAGGCAGTACTTTGGTTACAAAGACTAGAACAAATGAGTCCTAGATGATTGGACATGAGGAAGAAGTTCTTCACTGTGAGAGTGGTGAAGCCCTGGAATGGGTTGTCCAGGGAGGTGGTTGAGGCCCCATCCTGGAGATGTTTAAGACCAGGCTGGATGAGGCTCTGGCCAGCCTGATCTAGTGTGAGATGTCCCTGCCCATGCCAGGGGGGTTGGAGCTAGATGATCCTTGTGGTCCCTTCCAACCCTGACTGATTCTGTGATCACTTATAAATAAAATATTTCTCATTAAAAAGTATTGGTGGAGAATCTTGGTCCCAGGTATGTCAGAGGAAGAAAAAAAAACCCTATTAATTTCAGTGAGGACAGGATTTTGCTTTTTTGATGATTTCTTATTACAATAATTTAATAGCATCTCAAGAGAAGTCTTAAATCTAATTTGTCAACCTCTCTGCACTGTTTATTTGTTTGCATTCAACAAATGGTTCTGAGGAACTCTGATGCTCCAAAACATGAAAATATCCTTCACTTGGCTTTGACAGGGGTGTATAGATCAGTATCCCCAAGGATGCCTGTTTCTAATGCAGGAGAATTAGCCTTTAAATCTAGAATTTAGAACAGCAAGTACTGTGACACTGAAGTCAGCCCACAGGAAATATGAAAGCTAAAGACATGTGAAGCTCTCTCTCGTGTGCTAATGTCACTGCTGTCACTACACATCTTTGTGAAACTTGGTGCTTAGGTGAGCAGATCTTGCTTCTCCTTTCTGCTTTGGAGCCATCAGGTAGTCACTGAAAAAGGACAGGTCTGGTTCCTGCTCACTGCTTGTGCATTTTACAGTATCGAAAATGAACACAGCAACAAAACAAACAAACAAAAAATATCAAAAAACCCTCAGAACTTATGAAGCTACAGAAGAAGTAAATCAGGGATCCCCAAAATACTGGATTTTAAGAGTGATCTGACTGCTGATCACAGCGTTCTGCATCTTGTACATCTCCTACATGTGCAAGATGCTTCAGCTTCAGGGCAGCTTCAGCTTCTTTTGGCAGGAGACAAGGAATTAAATGGGTCTTAACGGGCATATGCTTAATTAACCAAACCAATTTTAGCTACCTATAATTTGGACATCTAGTTTAAGTCAGTTACAGTTCTAATGTAGTGTGGTGCACTGAAGTGTAGACACTTAGGAAGTTCATCAAAGTGAACCAGTATTCATCCTAGTTCAAACCTGGGTGAAGCAACTGTTTGTCAGAAGTTCTCTAGAACAAAAGAAGTAGGCAGGTTGACTAACTTGAATGTTTGATATAATGTGTATTC
Source organism: Dryobates pubescens (assembly GCF_014839835.1). Taxonomy (NCBI): domain Eukaryota; kingdom Metazoa; phylum Chordata; class Aves; order Piciformes; family Picidae; genus Dryobates; species Dryobates pubescens. The sequence goes on along the minus strand of NC_071614.1, from coordinate 5,870,052 downwards.
CTTCATTACTTAAAAATCTCCCTGATTTGTTGCAAAAAGAACAAGAGGACACAGTCTCAAGCTGTGCCAGGAGAGGTTTAGGCTGGATCTTAGGAAGAAGTTCTTTATAGAAAGAGTGATTGGTCATTGGAATGTGCTGCCCAGGGAGGTGGTGGAGTCACCATCGCTGGAGGTGTTTAGAAAGAGACTTAATGGGGTGCTTGGTGCCATGGTTTAGTTGATTAGATAGTGTTGGATGATAGGTTGGACTTGATGATCTCAAAGGTCTCTTCCAACCTGGTCTGGTCTGTTCTATTCTACCCTACCCTACCCTACCCTACCCTACCCTACCCTACCCTACCCTACCCTACCCTACCCTACCCTACCCTACCCTATCCTACCCTATCCTATCCTCCTTCATGTGGAAATTTTGGGGAAAAACATGCAGTTTGTGGAAGATCACCCAAAAGAAACAGATAGTTCTTTTCATTTGGGAATCATTGCATGCATTGCTTAGGGTATATTTATTCCTTACACTTTAGACAAAGAGTGTTTAATGGTCTCTGAGAAGTATACTGTTGAACTGTCAGTTCCAGGAACTGGTTTTGATATCCTGATGGAAGAAGTGCAGTCTTGTTGGGATTAACCTCAAGAAGGATTTCATCACTCCATTCTATAGCCCTGATTTTGCAGTGCACTTAAGAGCTATTGCTAAACAGAGCTCTCCTTATCCAAGGTTATGTATAAACTGAAGTGTGTTCTTGAATCATGCCCATGGTTTGCTGTGACTGTTGTTCTCTTTCCTCAAGTGGGAATGAAGCAAGTGGCAAAACTGCTCAAGAAATGACAAAGTTCTGCACATCTAAACATCCTTCATTTTCACTCAGACTTTATCTGATTGGGAATAAGGCCAGGTACCCTCGATTTTGCCAGCCCATCTCAGGGTCCTCGTCACTACTGCCCCTCTTTCATGGCCTCCCCATACATCATCAGGGAAGAGAAAGATACTAGCTTCTTTTTTCATGGTTGTTCTCCTCAGATAAAAAGACCACCAGTGCCCTTTACATTTCTCATCTAGGCAATGACAAGTTTAAATGGATTTGCTGTTCCTGCAGAAAGGCAGTACTCTTGATCTTCTGACAAGGCTGGGTTAAATAGGTCTGTTAAAAAAAAAAGGGCTTTAAGCATAGGTAGAAAGAATGGCCACCTGAATACTGTGTGAGGTTGTTTGGGTTTGGTTTGTTTAACTCACTATCTACAGGACATAACTAAACATCGTTGCTGAAACAAGGTGAAAGGACTCGCACACACTTTGAGATGAGGGAAGCCATTCCATTTTCTGTAGCACAGAGTGGTCAGCTCAGGATGACAGTGTTTGCTGATTGGCTTTTTTGTTGTTCTTTCCTCTCTAGGCTGTCCTTTGGAGGTACAAGTTTTCCCAGCTCAAAGGTTCTTCAGACGACGGGAAGAGCAAAATCAAATTCTTGTTCCAAAACCAAGATACTAAACAAATTGAAGCAAAGGTAAAAACAATATATCATTTTATAAATAATAATAAGGATTATTATTATTATTATATATTATATATCATTATTTTAATATATACTATAATATTATATATATTATAAACATATTGTATTAAATATTATAGTATTATATATTAAATATATTATATTATATATTATACTATTATATATTATATTAAATATATTATATTATATGTATATTTTATATATATATCTGCTTCCATAACTATGGAAGCAGATAGGGGAATGGAAGAGTAAATTAAACTAAGTTACTTTGAATATCAGATTCATGCACAAAGTCAAAGAATGCAAAGGAAAAACTACATCTTCTCTAGTGAGCGTTTGTACCCATTTCAATTTGTTTACAGATGAAGTGTGTTCAGTCTGAGAGATAAATGTAGCTGTAAAAATGAATGTGAAGATACTTGGGTCATATCTTTGGAACTTTGGTTGGTTTAGAATTCTCTGCATAGGCCCTTTCACAGTATCCTTTAAGCCTCTTCAGAAGAGGTGGAACAATCTCTTTTGGACTTGACTAGCTTTACAGAGTTAGTGGTGTAGCTATTTGGGAAACTCTGGAGTCATTAGGAGATGTTAATCAGCTTTTCAGAAAGGCTGGTAATGCCTTACTGTATGCAGGCTTCATCTGGTATCAGTTGATGGGAATTCTGTAAAACATCTGCTAAAGGTTGTGATGAATATTCATGGCCACAGCTATCATCACCTGTTAGCTGCAGCTCTGTGCTTCAGATGGCCTGGAGACCCACTGTTGTAGGGAAGGTAGTGTAACAATTTCTTTACCTGAAGATAATACATTTTTTTCTTACCAGTCATTGCATGAGCAATAATCAGAACATAGTGAAATGAGAGCTTGCAGCTGAGAACAAAACTAAGACTCTGAAGAGCCATTGCCCCATAGCTGTATGCTATGAATTTAGTTAGAGTTTGACCAGGTGTACATCTTTTCATCTTTAAAGTAATTTAAATATTTAAGCATTTGCATTGCTCTCTCAGATACTGTTGAGGTGCTGCCTTTTTGTACTGATGCTTTTGTCTGGCTTCTCTGTAAGTAACATTGTGTTACTATAAAGACATACAGGGTAGTAGCAAAGAAGTGTTTCCTTGTAGATATAAGCGAATCCAGGATGAAAAATCAGAACAGTAATTACCACAGGTCACACCTGTGGGCCCATGGCAGGGTGTCTGGATGCAAACACCTAACTTTAAAGGTTTATAAGGCAGAGTCTAAGTGGATTCTGAGAAGAAAACCATGTAAGGGCAACATTAATCACTGATAGCCCTTAGACATTCCAATCTGTAGGTTATTTCCCAGCTGTCACTCAGCAGGAGATAGAGCACAAGTTTGCACAATCAGAGGGAGTTTTTCTGACTGAGAGCTAGAAAATAGAGCTGTCAGCTTGGCAGAACGTGGAGCCTATGTGTCCCTCTCCTCTGTCCTTACCAGGCTGTTGGAACTGGGTTGAAAAAAAGGAGAAAGGAAGGGCAAAGCTTTCTCCTCATTTATATGACACAAAGGGGATTCACTCAGGCACCATCCTGTCTAGTTACTTACCTGTTTCCCTGTTTAGCTATAGCTAATGATCCAATAGTGTCTGTCAAGTATCACAGCAGCTTCCAGAAGCTAACTCAGAGTGCTGTGCTCTTCAGTTTTACCTGGCTAACTACTAGACCACTGCAAAGAAACTAGTACAAAAAGGAGGATCCTAAATCTACAAGAAATCCTGTTTATACATATTATGTATATCTGCTATACATAATAATCAAATATGTGTATATATATATGATTATGATCTGTAGCAGACAGTAGGATGTGCTATAGTTTTGGAAAGATTAGGATAAAGTGGTAAAGCAAATAGTATAATGTAGGAGTGAGCAAAAAAATTTATATATATATATAGGCACACATATCTCTACACATAGCTATAGATATAAATATGCTGATTTTCTTGTAACACCCAGAGTCCATTTCAGTTTTTAAAGTGAACACAGCAATCAATAATTTCTGGGGGCTGGGAGCTTCTGTGCCTTGTAGACAGCATCTGTATAACCCAAAAGCTGCACTTCACTGTGAGCTTTCCCCTTTCTCAACATGCAGGGCTTTTTCTCAGCTCAGCAGCTCTGTCAGAAAAACTCAGGGTAGGTGACACAGCTGTGCTGCAGAGGGTTAGCTTTTGTTCACAGACTGGCTGAATCCCTGTGCTGAGGGTTACAGAACCAAAGTGAATACAAAAATCAGCACATCAAGATGAAGATGCAGGCAGTTGTGTTTGCCTGTTAGAATATGGAGAATGGAAGAGGTGAAAAAGATGGTATCAGTGAAGGAGTAAGTGTAACTTCAGGGACTTACTATTAATACATGTTAAATAATTGTACCTTAATAGTAATTAGTGCCAAATTAATTTGCACTTGCAATTATCTTGCATAGAAATCTAATCTAAAGTAAGGCAAATAAATGGCCTGAGTGACTGCTGCTGTAAAGTGAACAAAACACTCTCAAGTGTTGCAAGGTGTCCTGATGGGTGCTTGCACCACTTTCCAGTCTGCCCTTGCTGCTTGTATCAGGTATATACTCCAGTATACACTTTGTAATTAATCCTTGTTCTTCTCCTTGAAGGGTTTTCTGTGAGCATCACAGTTCTCTTCAATTTTAGAATATCATCTTTAAATGGGGTTTAAGTGTACATCCTTAAAGATTTTTCACAGTGATTGCTCAGCTGCAGTGACTGCATTCTGAGCTTGGGCTTCTGACCAGTGTAGGTTTGGGTGATTCCATTTTTAGTTTCCCCATGTCTTGCACATGGATTGTCTGCATAATATCTGTTATTATCTAACACATTGGATGAATGAGCAAATATCTTCACATATCAGTAGTTTGTATATGGATGAAAGGAAGTAACATTTTCTAAGCGTAGCATTGAACACTTCCAAACTTACCATTTTGTAGCTGCATTGTTGGAGTAGTTGTCATTAACACAATGCAATAAGAGCTGAAGTTTTTCTCATCTAGGGGCACACTCCAATTTTTACTTCCCTTTCAATCCAGACTTTCTTCATGAAAGGTTACAGAAACAGCTGGATAATTGTTGGTGATAATTGTACTGATGCACTATGAAAATTCAGTGTCCAGCAGGTGTAATTATGACAGCAAGGACTTCCAGCTCATAGGGTTACCTAACTGACTTGAACTATAAACTCTGTATTAATAGGCTTATCCTATTGAGACAGAGGAGGGAATGCAGGCTTTCTACAGATGAGACACAGAATTAATATTAAGGATATTTCACTGTTCCACTCAATATTCATTCTTTCAAGCTTCAGTTTGATTTATTTTGGTTTTGAGTACCAGGATGATAAATAATACTGTGTTAAGGAGATAGCTGACTGTTAGTTATTACTCTGAAATAGCTTCCATAATTCCTTGTTTCCTCATGTTTTCCTATGTATGCAGCATTTTCCTAGCTATGGTAATTTTCTTTACTTTGAAATGTAAGGAACAAAACCCTTGCAGAGTGATAAAATTGCCCTTCTCCCAGTGTTAAAAATGGCAATGTCTCTAAGCAGATTTTTTTAAATGGACACAGATGGCATGATTGTCAAACTTGGCATAAACTTTGTGTTCCTTATTGAAACTTGCTAGTTAGGGGAGTCTAGAGAAGCTCATGGGATGTCATAAATTCATTTCTGAGCGTGTCTGAAGGACATCTGCTCAGGTTATGAGAGTTGAACAAAGCTCCACCCGTTGAGTACCTCGCTGGCCACTGCACAGGCAGCTGTCTGCTTTCAGGTGTGAGGGGTTTGTGAACATCTCCATGAGTTACTTGAAGCAGTTTCTTCCAGGAAATCTCAAGAGGCAGAAAATTGCAAGTTAATGTCATTTTGAGAGCTTTAGCAGGTTTTGTTGAATTTACAACATGATCAATATTGTTCTAAACAAAGAAGCAAAGCCCTCAGCATAGCAGAAAGCACTGGACAGAAAGACAAATGGAATACACCGGAGATGTCTACTGCTGGCTTCATATTACAATGAAGACATCTGTCTAGGCTGTGAATCAAAGCAGAAAGGTGACAACTCTGCACCACCATCCCCACACTTAGATGTATTCCAACACCTCAGTATTTGCTTTCAAATACAATGGGTATTTATTGATTAAATGCTAGCTCCAAAACCAGATACTGAAGATAATCTAAAAAGCATTGATCAGAGAAAGGGAACTAGACACAAAGGAGTAAATTTATATATGCTAAAAAATGGAGGGTTTATTTATTTCCTCTGTAGTGGTGTCTGAGAGAGTCCCATACTGAGGAGGTAGAAAGAAATGTAAACTGAAGCAGAAAGAGGAGGATTTTAATACTGCTGGGCTTTCTCTAGTCAAACAACAGTAACCCACACAATGGAAACAGATCCCAAATATCTCTATGTGACAGTAGCACTTGGGAAAATGTGTATGTTGTTTTGGTTTTTTTCATTTCTTTACTGTTAAAGAATCATCATAGCTAAGATAATAGCTACTGCTGTGAGCTGACATAAAGAACAAATGGAACATATCTGGAACTCAACGTTGTTCACCTTTGTGGTACATTTGGTACACACTTGGAGACTAGAGATGTGTAGCTTATGGTGCAACCATTCCAATTTATCTAATTGCATGAAACTGAGAGGAAAATGTATATTGTCACATTCCTTCCCCTTTAGCCAGTAGGATCTCCTATTTGTATGGAAGCACTTCCCTCAGAAATGTGTCCACCTTAGCCTCCAAACAATTATTTGCAGAATGGGATAGCTCAGCATCTAAGTCCCTGTAACGCAGAATTGTCAGACACAGTAGCAGGAATACATCAAAGTATTAAAAGTATTGCTGTTTGAAAGGGCTTTGTTCCCTTTGTTGTGAGATGTTTCTTGTTTAACCTTTCTGTTTTCACTTCCAGGAGCTGGAATTTTCCAACCTGTTTGCAGTCCTTCACTGTATCCACTCATTCTTTGCAGCCAAAGTGGCTTGTTTGGACCCTTTGTATGTTGGCAGTCAAGCCACAGCTTCTGCTGCTCCCACAACTTCTGGTACTGGCAAATTAAAGTATACTACTTGACATCTCACATTACAGCACTGCCACTTACCAACAAGACATTACAATGTATAAATATTCATAAGATGTAGACCTTTGATGAACCATGTACATGGAAACCAATCCTGGAGGCAAGACATCTTGCAGCATCAGCAGATAAATGGTCACGTGGGATCATAAATTCATCTCTGTTCTGCAAGGCATCAGTAAATAATCCTAGTCAAACCCCCAGAATAGGATGGATATGCTTTTAGTATGATCTATTTGTACTTACATAGTGCTTTAAAGCAACACTGGAAGCAAAGGAATAAATGCTGAGATGAAGCACTTCAGTATTTAATAAAATTTTCAAATTGCTGTAATAATAAACAAATAGAATTGTCATCTTCCTGTTTTCAGATGTTTTTAATGACAATATACTAAACTCTGAGTATGAACTTAATACCCTATCATCATATTAGAAATGGCATAAGAGCAAGCAGCGAGCATATAGTACATGATGACAAGGAGATAAGCATGAAAAGGCATTGGTGTAAGTATCTCCTCAAATAAGAAAGCACTTTAAGCACTGCTGTAAATCCATACTTGTGTCCATACATGGAGTCATGCTGCTTTGCCTAGCCTGTTCTTTTAGCCTAACGATAACAACGGCAAAGACAGAGCCATATTGGATACGTACGTTAAAAAACAGCTCACAAAGCAAAACATCCTTCTGTGAGTACGTCCCTCTTCACAGTTCTTCACAGGAAGAGAGATTGGCCTTTGGAATGGGCTGCCCAGGGAGGTGGTGGAGTCACCATCACTGGAGGTATTTAGGAAGAGACTGGATGGGGTGCTTGGTGCCATGGTTTAGTTGATCAGATGGTGTTGGGTGATAGGTTGGACTTGATGATCTCAAAGGTCTTTTCCAACCTGGTTAATTCTATTCTATTCAGGTAAAAATAATGTGATATGCATCTCATTTTAATTACAAAGTAAGTATAAAATACCATGTCTGCTATCTACTGCCTCCCTCTACTTTTGTCCAGAATTAAATTCTGTGAATCTATTAGATTTTGCTCACAGATCTTAGGTGTTGAATTTGTTGCAGAGACAATCCACTTAATATGTTGTTTCTGTGTTTAACCTTGATTTCACTTCATAAGCAGAACCTCTATTCTACTCAGGCTCTCAGCAAAACAGATATCCTACATTATGCTTGGAAAAAATGAGTTCACCCTTTAAAGTCTTAATCATTTCTTTTTGGTTTGTATTGTGAGTACAAGACAGGACTAAATTAAATAACGTGGAAAGAACAGGTGACAGAATGCATAATGTCTTTGTATGCAGCACTCTGGACCACATAGGAGCTCCAGAGTGTGATGCAGTGAGGAAATCTGAAGGAGTTGTAAATTTCAAATCGATAACTTCATTTGAATATCACTTTGCAAAATAATGTAATGTTATGCTATTATACACATCAGTGAAGAGGGGAAAATGGTGGGAGGGTGTGTGGGATAGCTAAAACAATAGGAAAGGTGGGGGGGTGGGGTGTCTTTTGATAAGAGAACCTAAAAAACTGCAGGAAGAACACTTACTGCAGCTACAGTCTGTGCATAGCATTTCAAACAGTAATTTGTAGGATTTCTCTTTATTACATTGCAATTGAAATTTCCCCTTTTTATATTTGTAATTTATTTTCAACTGAGACTCAGTATAGAAGCACAGAGCAGGTAAGGGTTGTGGACACCATCAGCCTTGCTCAGCAGAAAGCTTAGTTCTATCACATCACTTTCTACATGTTAAGGTAATTAAAGCTTCAAAAGTGAGGCCAGAGGAAAGGCATTGGGAAGAACTCAAAATGTGAGGCAGGGACAAAAGATGAATGAACTGCAGGGACAAATCATCTCTCTGGATTTTTTGCTTTGCATTAGAAGTATTTGGCTTTGTGTGTGTGAGAGTATCCTTGCCTTGAAGCATAGCTGAACTCAATACTTGTTCCAAATAAGCTGAAAATAGACTTTCTGGGGACCTTTTTATTACTTTCAAATGTATTTCAGTTAATGCTTACTTCGTATCAGTAGTCCTCCAAGTGTCATGCAGTTATTTTTTGTGCTGAATACTATGGAATGATGTCATAGTCCAGCTATGAATTGCTTTAAGTGTCAGCAAAATCCAACATTTTCATAGTCATCATTGTGTATTTGTTTATATGGCTTGTCCCTAAATGAGAGAGTCACATCCTGGCCTCTGAACAGCACCTCAAACTAGCACGGCTGGCCATGAGATCTTGAGTTCATCCCTGAGAGTCTACAAACCCAGTATTTTAGATCCAAAGTTACAACAGTCTGAGGGTTGTAATGATGGTTACTCAGGCACTGTCCTTGTCAAGCATGCATGTCAGAGCACTGACAACACTGAACAGAGAAGCCTGCTCTTGTCAGTGACAGTTCTCCTGCTTAGTGCTCCCAAGTCATCTCCTTCATTTCTGTGCGTGGCTGTGGCATTCAGCCAGCACTGGCATTTCCTAACACCCCAGTAAATGCTCTGCTGGTGATGGCAGAACCTAAACCAGATCAGCTACCTGATGAACACTGTTCCTTTAGCTGTTCATGTTATGTGCACAGTTGTGCCACTGAAGCTGAGCCTTGTTGAAGGGAGGTTGTTTAATGTGGTTCAATGAACATAACATTGACCCAAAGCAGCAGAAAGTGTGTCACTGCAGATTGCTGTAAGTGAAGGGACTCTGTGGTATGAAACCCTCCCCACTCTCAATTTATGTGTGTTGTAGAATGCTCCTCATGCAGACCTCAGCTACTGACATGAACTTTTGAGACTCTGCTAGAGCATCCTAAAGATCTCTGTCAAGTGTTCTGTTTGTAGAACTGCTGTATTCATCAGTTTTGTAACCAGGCATTAAATGCACAACATTCAAGAGACAAGTATTAGCCTGTAAATTGATGTTTGTTTGGTTGGATTTTCCCTAGAAATCTATACTTCTAAAAGATAAAGTGGCAGGGCTTAATCAATACTTTCATTTTCAAGAAGATAAAAGTGATGTTGTGAGAATGCAAACTGCTGTTGCCTTGCCTGCTTGACAGTGTTGGTGGTTAATGCAGCAGAGCTTGTGGCACTGACCTCACAGGACATTCAGAGGTGACTCTGCACCCAACCTTGCTCTATTCTATTCTATTCTATTCTATTCTATTCTATTCTATTCTATTCTATTCTATTCTTTCTAGAGCAAGCTGAGCAGAAGTTCAGTCTTGAACCAAAGAGGGAAAACTTTAAACTCTGTGCTAGAACTAACCCTGAAATACACTTTCCAAACATATTAAGTGGTTGTATTGTTCATTTAAATACCTACAGGAGATTCCTATTTAAAGCATAGTGAACTTCATATGCCTGTGTCAGCACCCAGGCTTTATGTTGCAGCCTTTCATTTCACTTACAGTAACTTGCAGTCATTATATATTAAAAGTCACCACAGCCCAGTGACAATGAAAAAAAGAAATACTTCCAATGAGCTATCAGCTTTTGCTAAGAATCTGTATGCAAGTGAAAACAAAACAGAAAAAGAGCTACCAACCCACAGCATAAAAAGTGATTTGTTCTCCTTCTGTCACAATACTCTTAAGTAAGTTTAATTAAAAACTTCTTCATAGCTCTGTGCCTAATGAAGTGATGTTATATAGTATACCAAAAATAGGTACTCTTAAGTATAGCTAAATGCATTTAGTTTGATTTTCTTTGCTTTGTGATGGAAATGTTAGATGACCTGACCCTTCACAGAGCTAACCATATGCTAGGTTATGGTCTTGGCATCATGTTATTGTGAAAGTGTCACTGATTTGATCTCTGTTATTCTGGATTTCACCAGTGAGTGAATACATTTCGTTTCCTGCATCTGTTTCAAAACGCAATCCCAGATTTCCAAGAGAGCTTTACATTCCAGTAGCATGAAGGCAGCTTTAAAATCCAAGTCAGCATATTTTTACATGTTGGCCCTTTTGTTTTGTTAATTAAGTGCAGCAGGAAGTCTGTGGAGACAAACTAGTTGTAAGTGGATTGTTTTTTCAAGCCAGCCATTTGAAGTTTTTCCTATTCAAATGAGCATTCCTAAAATACAGAACAGCATCAATATGCTTTGAGATGAGAATCATGAAAAAGATTATTTCCCCCCTCTCCCAGATTAGTCCTTGATTCTACAGAAATGTTTACTTTGTGTGACTTTATCAGGACACCTCAAAGCAGACAGTTAATCACGAGTAGGTAGTTGTCAACACTTTACATGTGATTTGGTTTATTCAATGCCTTAAGATGTTTCTTACATCAAAGTATTTAAGAGACTGGAGGTCTTGTGAATGTACAGTTTAATGCCCTTAGAAATTCAGCAGCTTTGCTGGGTGTTGTCTCAGTACCCTCAAGGATTCCTTATGCCAAAAAGCAAGTCCAAGTTTTGTTCTGGTCTAGCATGGCAAGTGTAATATTCTTTCTGTTGAACACTGATCTTTTGTGTTGCACTTTCCATTTCCTTACAGGGTCTGGTCTCTGAAAAAGTGTAGTGTTTGAAAACCAGTTTAAACTGGTGGTAAAGTGTTAAACCTCAGGCAGTTAGGAGTCTGTGCTTTGGATCAGTTCTGCCAGATGGGAAACGTGAGACACTGACCTGAGCTCCCAAAATTTGAGTGTCTGTCTTGGATGCCTAAGGTAAGACTTAAGGCTATCAAAAGGGAAATGTGAGGAATGTAGCTTAGGATCCCTGAAGGTGCATACATAGTTGTGTCTCTCTAAGGATCTAGAGGTGCTTCTAGGGTAATGTTTTCATCCTATCAGGAATGTCCTTTTGAAGCCAGGCCCTTGCCTGCTGCAAGTGGTGTGGCTCAGTTGGTAGCACATAAGACCTTTAATGGGGAAGGTCGTGAGTTCAAGCCTGCAGTGGGCCTGCAGTGGGCACTAGTGTCCTCCCTACTCTAGTCATGAGGTCTGTGGTGACAGGTTGGACTCGATGATCTTTGAGGTCTCTTCTAACCTTAGTGATACTGAATACTGAATACTGAATTCACTCCCTCTGCTGGTCTTCACCTCACAGCGCTGTCTTTGAGCATATGAACTTAGGATGGAAGTAATCAAGCACCACGCCTGTGGAGTTCCAGGTCTTGAGGTGCTTTCAGATCATGCTGTCCAGCTCAAATGAGCCTTGAGGAAAAACTCCTCTGAGATTCTAAGAGTGAGGCTGTCAGCTCCTGGTGCTAGCTGTTTCTGTCTTTGCAGTGGCTGCTGCTCCTGCACCATGGGTGCTTGAAAGACCCTAGGCAGCTGAGCGTCACAGTGTAGCCTGCCAGAGCAGGGGGCTGCCATACTGTGGCATGGGGTAGAATGGGGGATGAAAAAGGGTGATGGGTGCCCAGGGCAGGTTCTTCATCACCTTTATCCCTCGCCCCAGCAGGATAGCAAGCAGGCTACCTAGGGCTGGTCCTCCTTCTTCCCTCTGTGTCTTTCTTCCTGTCAACCACAAATACACACCTGAATATTTGCTGAGGTCCTCAAACACACTTCCTTCACCCCTTTTGCTCAGCAAAACTGCTCTCAGCCACATGACAGAGTCTCTCTATCTCTCACAGTCAAGGAGCAGTATTAAGGATTATGGCAAGGGCATCTGTGCAGCAGTAAGGGTGCTTGAGTGTGTCGTTAATGTTCAGGTTAAAGCAAATAAAGTCATATCTGACCTTAAGTTCTTTCCTGACTTGGAGGGTTCTTAAGTGCAATTTTAGCATTTTCCTGGAATGAGGTCTCTAGTGTCAGCACATTTCTGCTTGCTTTGCTCCATTTTCAGGACATTTAGCACAGATAGTAGTTCATGTTCTGTTGGACTCAGAGAGGGAGGACGTAGGAATGCTGAAATAAACCAGAATTTTCTGTTTAGATTCTGTATATTATTCCAGTAGGTTACATAACCTGTTAAGATACCTTGAATGCTACAAACCTAAAGGCTTTAATTGATACCACCTAATCAGTTTTCACTACGATCTCCATGCTTTCCACTTTCCAACAACTTGGCTCCACGAGAATCCCAACAATGTATTATAGGAGTTCTTTTATTACTCAGTATATACTAATATATAATGCCCTCTGTGTGTGGGTGTGTGTGTATGTGTGTGGGTGTGTGTATATATATTAGTATATACTAATGGAAGATACCCAGTGTATATTAATGACAGTTAGGTGTTAGGCACAACTATAAACCAGAAGCATAAATCCATGAAGCTTTACATTTAAAGAAAAACCTTAATCTTATAATACTATAAAGAGAAAGAATATGTATATTAGTTGAAGAAATGGCTATTTTTGCAGGATATGCACAATCTGGATATATGATAATGAATCAATAAACATTAACCAATTTACTGTTTCATACCTCCAGGAACTTTGACTGTTGGTTTTTTTTTTTCCCCTTTTTAATTATCCTTACCCCCTTAGCATATTTGCAGTCTATGTCATGAGTTTTAATTTGTTATGGATACAACAAAAAAAAGAGAGAGAGAGAGAGACTGAAAAAATGTAATAGAAAGTGCTATATATTTTATAAGTATTAAAACAAAACTGAAGAAAAAAAACTGTTCAGATTATTTATTTCCTTTTTAGTTATGGGTTTTGGTGGTGGTTTGTACTCTGTGTTTGTAACCAACATGAGTCACCCAGTTGTTTGAGCTCATTAATGTACCACTAATAAAATGCTATCTTCTGTTTTGTTTTTGTTATGTTTTGGGTTGCTTCTTTTTGTCTTTTTTTCTCTTTTTTTTTTTTTTTTCTCTTTGTAATGGAACATAACAAGAAAAAAAAAAAACAGAAAATAAATGATTTTTTTGTAACTAATCTGTTGCATTCAGTCCTGGAGTTTTGTATTGGTGAACGCCAAGCCTGAGAGAGCGAGAAAATGCTTTGGTTTTTGGTGGGGTGGTAAAATGATTTCCCAACACCATGTTCAACTTTATTTAATAGTGTTTAACAATAATTTAGTTTAGGAAGGATGTTGACTTGCTGGAGTGTGTCCAGAGAAGGGCAATGAAGTTGGTGAGGGGTTTGGAACACAAGCCTTATGAGGAGAGGCTGAGGGAGCTGGGGTTGCTTAGCCTGGAGAAGAGGAGGCTCAGGGGAGACCTTATTGCTCTCTACAACTACCTTAAGGGAGGCTGTAGACAGGTGGATGGTGGTCTCTTCTCCCAGGCAGCCAGCACCAGAACAAGAGGACACAGTCTCAAGCTGCACCAGGGGAGATTTAGGCTGGATGTTAGGAAGAAGTTCTTCCCAGAAAGAGTGATTGCCCATTGGAATGGGCTGCCCAGGGAGGTGGTGGAGTCACCATCATTGGAGGTGTTTAGGAAGAGACTTGATGGGGTGCTTGGTGCCATGGTTTAGTTGATTAGGTGGGTTTGATTAGTTGATAAGTTGGACACAATGATCTTGAAGGTCTCTTCCAAACTGGTCTGGTCTATTCTATTCTATTCTATTCTATTCTAATGGACATCATGAGAATTTCTTTGCTTAGATGGTGGTTTCCATGAAGTACATCTCCCAGTGAAAGTCTGACTAGGAGTCTGGCAACATCTACCTCTCCCCTGGCTATGGGTGAGCTTCAGCTTATCTACAGCCAGACTTGTTTTACCATGCAACCACCGGTGACATCTAATTACTCAGTGTTTATTGGAATGAACCCTGGCCTGATAGTGCAGTGCTTGAAGGTATCTTTTTGTGCATATTTAAAAATATCCTCTTCACAGAGAGTTGTTGGCCATTGGAATGTGCTGCCCAGGGAGGTGGTGGAGTCACTGTCCCTGGAGGTGTTCAGAAAGGAATTGGATGTGCCTCTTGGAGCCATGGTTTAGTAGTCATAAGGTGTTGGGTGACAGGTTGGACTTGATGATCTCTGAGATCTTTTCCAACCTTATTGATTCTATGATTCTATGAAAAGACTTTCAAATGGTACTGCAACTATTTGAGCAAAACTAACTGTGATGAGTTTTGTTTTATTTTTGAGCCTGGCTGAGGGAAGAGATGCTGGAAGAAGTGGTGCCCCGATTTTATTTAGCCATCTTTGTACCTCTTCAACAATTTAGGGTAAGGGTCTGCCATGCACATCTTACAGGCATGTTTTTGGAGGCTTTCTTGTGCAGAGAATCCAGGTAAGCTTCCTTGTAACAGTTCTGCTGTCACATTTCTCTTACACTCCCTCCAGAAGCAATCACTATGATTTTCTTGGATCTCAAGCTGGGGTTGCCTTCCTCAGTTCTGTAATCAAGGAAATCTTCCTTGCTAGCCCCAGCTCTTTCAGCATCTTGAAGAGAAAAATTATTTATTTATTTTTATTAAAGGAAGTTTGTTGTAATTATGAGGAACAGTTTGTGATGAAAAACTCCTCAGTCTTCATTTCCAGATGTGGTTCAGCAACTGGAAGAAGGTTGTTGCAGAGCTGCCACTCCGTGCTCCATGATTTGGCCTTGCGCAATTGTGAGTATAGAAGATAGCAGTGGTTTACCTGATTTCCTGCACTACCTAAGGTGCAAGCTGAAGCTTTATCAGGCTTTTTTCTTTTTGCTACGAGGCAGAGAACTAGAAAGATTTTTACTAGCTGCTGAGATTGTCAAGTGAAGATATCTCTAGAAACTGGGAGTTTGAAAAAAGGCCAAATAAAAAGCTGCATCAAGAGCTTCAGTGAAAAGCCAAGAGATCAAGTTCTTACGTGGCCAGATCCAAATTCTCACCTTGCTTTTCTGAACACATACAGAATCCTTTTAGCTAGTTGTACTTCTTTTTCCTCTGTTCCTGTTTTGCCCCATGGGGCCAGTGAGGGAAGATAGGTTCTCAGAAAGGTCAAACCTTTTCACTGGAACGAAGAGAGGTAGTGGGGTGGTTGGCTGTGGTCTTTGCACTGCAGTGCCACAGAGTGCAGCGCAGGCTTAGGTCATGACAGCATTAAAGCTCACACTCCTTGTACACCAGAGGGGAGATATTTGAAAGAAGCGTGAAGTGAAAGCCTTCCATCGTTTCACAAGAAACAGGAGCTCAGACTGTGGTTTATGTGGAAGCAGAGAGGCAAAGGCAGCTCATTTTTGGGTCATTCATGTGACTGGGAGCAGCTTCAAAGATGTGCATGGGGCTCCTCACTGATGGGGAGGTTGAGGGCTCCAGTGCTGCTATAATGTAAAAGAGATCTGAGCTGTCTGAGGGGATTAGAGGAACCTAGTGACCTACTGTGAAGCACCAAGTAGCTTGTGAGAAGGTAGGAAAATGCTCAGAGGAATATACATTTAGGAAGAACAGCCTGAGTCACTGAGTCTCATCCAGCTTCCTCAGGCAGTCGAGTCATATAATCCTGCTCACAAATGTTTAAACTTGATCTTAAAAGGAATTAGGATTTTGGCTGTCTCCTTCTTGCTGGAAAGACTTCTGGAATCTTACTGCTCTGACGGCTTGAAACTGTCTTCTAATTTCCAGCCTAAACCTGTTTGTAACTAGTTTATATCTACTTGATTTTGTGCCAGTATTCTCCTCTTATTTAAATAGTTATTCTCCAGCCCTGGTGTCATCTCCCCTTTTCCTCTCCTCTCCTCAATGTATTTATAGCAAGCAATCATATGCCCTGACAGCTTTCATTTTGCCTGAATGCACAAGCCAAGCTTGTACCGAAGATGTCTGTGCAGCGCAGGGAAATTTGGTGCAGAGATTCCGGAGCTGTTGCTGACTCCAGCTTATATGTCTACCTGTTGTGTTGCAGCAATACCAGCTCAGGGCCAGGAGCAGTTCATCCACTTGAATGCAGTTTGAGATAATAAATACAGCTCATCAGCACCACGCTGTGATATACTGCTTCTAGAGCAGATAAAGTCCATGGCAGCTCAGGGCTTTCTGCACTGCTCTCTCCATTGCTCAGTGCAGACATTCTCTAATCACGATCCCTGGCTGGTTTCCATTCCGTCCTAATGGGATGCAGTCTTAGTCTAAATCTCTTCCAATTTACCTTTTCTGTCGTTGCTGTTCCCTGACTGTGACTACTTCTGTAGTTTTGCTGTGCTCCAGGTATGATCTCCCTCATGTCCTGCCCTGTGGCCATTAGATTTGTCGACTGTCTGTGGAGACTGTGACTGGTTGCATGAGTTATTTCCACAGCTGCATCACACTGGTGACTCACAGCTACTATATCATGGACCTCCTTGTTCTTCCAGTTGTGTGATCAGCTCACAGCTCATCAGTAATGAGGATGTGGGTTAGGAACAGGTTACTTTATCACCCAGAAGATAAACTGGGAGCCTTTATCTTCTCTACCCCCCTGCATTGTGACGAAGGAGAGACTGAGAGAAATGAGCAAATTATTTTAAGTGTTAGCTTTCAGTGAGACAGCTCCAAGAGGTGTCAGGGTAGAGATGCAGATTTGGATGCAAATTCTTTTTTCTGGAAGGCAGGTTAGAGGCTTTCTATGCCAGTCCTCCCCTTTCCACATCTTTTGGCTTTCAGCCATGGCTGAATAGAAGAGAATAAAAAGCCCTGTTAAGGGGAAAGGAGAAAGAATGAAAGGCTTATAGGAAACCTTTTCCTTACAGTCTTTCAGAGGTAAAATATCTCCAACATTTATCAAGTCTTGTTCCATCTTTACAGTCAGACAGTTTATTTCTGAGTGATTAATCTTTTCTTTCTTTTTTTACCCCCCTGCAGCAGGGTTATATTCAGGCAGCCTTGGTTGGGACAGAACTCCCCTGACCAAAGTAATATTCTTTCTGTTTGGGCCAAAGAAATTACATTTTCCAAAGCCCATTTAGGTGAGCAGAAGAGGTTTCAGAACACAACACAGTGAAGAATTTTACCAGTTTCACTGTGTGAGGTAATCTTTCTATTGCTTTGGGGGTTTTTTAGGTGAAGGTCAAGGCATCAATGGCATTACCTTTTTTTTTCAATCCTGTGAACCCATTTTTTTCCCCCCCCACTCCTGTGTGATTGGCCTCAAGGAGTTTTAAGAGAACAGAAGTGCAAATTAATAGATAATCAACAAAAAAACCTGATTTGCAAGGATTAACCTCAGCTAAAAGTCTGGATCTGAAGTTATTAATAGCTTGTGCAAAACAGCAGTTGTTTTAATGAATAGGAACATTAAATTTACATGTGCATTCAGCATTAGCTTTAAAGGAGAAGTTGTCAGCTGTTTCTATATCTATATAAAGAAAAATATCTTCAGATACATAATGTGTCAGGCTGCCTCATAATAAATACATACATTTGGCTCAACTTAAATCAAACACACTGTGGTGGCTGTATCCCAAAAGGATAGATGGCTGTTTAAAGTGCTGCTTTGCCCCTGATGTTTGGCAGCTGAGATGGAGTGGAGCTGAGCTCATCAGCAGGGGCAGGAGAAGCCTGTTGAGTCCATGGGTACAAGCTAGTACCACCACCTTCTCAGAGTAAGGCTGTTCTGCTCTTTTGGCCCTCACAGAAAGACTTGGGTCAGTCTGACCCTCAGTGTGGGAAACTTCTGGTCTTCTTTTGCATTATTATAGGAGGAAAAACTGGCTTCACAAAAATGAGCAAAGGGTTGGCACAATCATACTGTCATAAGCTTGTTCTGGAAGGCACCTACGCCAAACTTCCCTTGCCCCTAGATGAGAGAATATTAGAGCATTATATTAATTTTAACTTTTTTCCTTTTCTTCTTCTTCTTCCTTTTCTTTTTCCCTAATGCTAAAGTTATTTTTCTAAATCTCCACCTTTATGATCTGGGTCAGGGTAATCCCAAGCACCCATATAGGCTGGGCAGCAACTGGCTTGAGAGCAGCCCTGAAGAAAAGGCCTTGGGGATGCTGGTGGAGGAGAAGCTCAACATGAGTCAGCAGTGAGCACTTGCAGCCCAGAAAGCCAAGCAGAGCCTGGGCTGCAGCAAGAGAAGTGTGGCCAGCAGGGCCAAGGAGGTGATTCTCCCCCTCTGCTCCACTCTGCTGAG
The DNA here is from genome assembly GCF_014839835.1 of Dryobates pubescens. Taxonomy (NCBI): domain Eukaryota; kingdom Metazoa; phylum Chordata; class Aves; order Piciformes; family Picidae; genus Dryobates; species Dryobates pubescens. Next base: position 5,851,500 of record NC_071614.1, on the reverse strand, counting down.
ACCATACCTGGAGTACTGTGTCCTGGAGCCTCTATTACAGGAAGGATCTGGAGGTGCTGGAGCATGTCTAAAGAAGGGCCAGGAGGATGAGCAGAGGGCTGGAGCTGCTCTGCTATGAGGACAGACTGAAGGAGTTGGGGCAATTCAGTCTGGAGAAGAGAAGACTCTGAGAAGACCTTACTGTGTCTTTCTAGCAGGTAATGATAGGACTAGGGGGAATGGGAAAAAAATAGAAATGGGTAGATTCAGATTGGGTGTTAGGAAGAATTTCTTCACCATTAGGATGGTGAGACACTAGAACAGGTTGCCAGGGAGGTGGTGGCTGGATGTGGCTCTGAGCAGCCTGATCTAGTGTGAAGGGTCCCTGTTGCAACTGGGTGATCCTTGAGGTCCCATCCAACCCTAACAATTCTATGATTCTATGACAGATGTTACCTCACCTTAGTTTTGGAAACACTGCCAGTCAGCAGTCTGCTCCTGCAAAAAGAGGCAGGAAAGGAAAAAAAGTCTTTTAAAAGCTACTCTGCAGCTAAATACTGAACCTTAGTAATATGATTTCTGCCTCTGTAGCATGAATAAGAAGTGCTGTGGATTATTATATGCTTATTTTAAAATTAGAATAACTATTATATTGTTATATTGTATTGTTATAGAATCATAGAATTGTTAGGGTTGGAAGGGACCTCAAGGATCATCAAGTTCCAACCCTCCTGCCATGGGTGGGGACACCTCACGCTAGAGCAGGTTGCTCAGAGCCACATCCAGCCGGGCCTTAAAAACCTCCAGGGCTGGATGATGATTCTTGCCCATTTTGCCTTCATCTATCTGTCCACTTCTGGTTCTGGAAGAAGAGTTTACATGGGATAATGCCTGGAGTTTTAGTATTTCCTTTCACTTCTGTGAAAAGATGTCAGATTGCTTTAGTAGCACACTGCTATATTCTGATCAGTGGTTGAAAACGGAGGGGGGAAAGAGAGAGAGTGTGCTTTAGTAGGAACAAATAAAATGATGCCTGCTCTCTGTGAAATTGTAAATCATATTTCTTGATGGTTTTACTTTAGAGAAAATAAAAACAAATGTCAATGGGATTGTATTTCCCCTTTTATGAGTTCTGAATTATTTTTTTCTCTCTCTTTTGTATATGCTAAGATAACTTCATTTCTTTCCCTTAGGGCTACAGATGTATTCTCTTATTTATGCTGAATCAACCCTGCAAACTCTTGAACTTTATGTGCAATTTACTGAGGCTGAAATATTACTCTGAGACCGTGTGTGACAGCCTGGAATGAAATGAAGCCACCAAATTACTGTTATTTACCTTATTTGTAGTGCTTAGTTTGTTTCAGTTATTAAGTCAATATGTGATCAGAAAAATATGGGATCTGGGAGGTAAAAGAAAATGTAAGAAGATCTAGTCCAAAAGCTGTGAGCCTTCATGTGTTTTGTTGAATTCCAGTACAGCAGTAGCCAGATAAAGCTCTCAGGTTCCATAAGGAAAACATGCTTCAGATCCCATGCTTTCAGGATCTCTTTAGTCACTCTCTCTCTGGTTGAGCCCTGGCAGCTAAGTTATTTTATTTTCATTAGACCATTTTCCTGCAGCTGTTTGTACTGACTCCATTTGCTAGGCTTGGGGTTTTTCTCAGCAGTAACTTTACCTGGAGCAGGAACTTCTCTTAGCACTTTTCTGGTTTGTTTTGGTGAGTTTTTTGTCTAATGTGTTGCTCTTTTCAGCAGTTTTCATACTTAATGGCCTGAACTTTTGTACCCAGGACAGACACTCATTTTCACTGGAGACTGCTTTAAAAAACATCAGTCTGTGGTTGGTATGTTGGGGATGTGTCATAAGCTTATACTCTAAAATCCTCTACTTAATCCTATTCACATGTTTAGAATTGATCTGTCAAGTACCTTTGAGACAAGAGGAAAAAAATGGTTTCCAGCTTTATTTCAGGTAAAAGCCTCTATTCTTTTCATGAAGAAATTCACTCAAGAAGCAAGAGACCAAAGCATTCCTATTCTTTTAGACTCCTTTAAACCCAGCGACAAAAGCTGTTGTGTACAAAAGATGTTTCACTTTAAAACATTCAAAACCCCTGTTTTCCCTTTTCCTTTTCTTCAGTTCTGTGAGCTTTTAAGCCACAGGTAAAAAAGAAACCTTTTGCTAAGAGATTTCTCTGCGTATCAACAACTTACTCATTTGAGACCTGTGCCTTTTAGACCTGTTTTCCATTAAGTTCCCTAATCTATTTTGAATTTGCTAGTATTTTCTGCTCCCAACAACTGTTGTGATAATAGCTTGCAGAAGCTCATTGTAAGAAGAATTACTTTCTTTTGTATGTTTTCAACCAAACTAATACGAGTTTGAGCAAAAGCCTGTGTTTCAGCCCAGTTGGATCTGGTAATGAAATGACCTTGTTCCTCACCTGTATGAGTCTGTAAACCTCAGTCATATTCCCTACCTAGCCTCCTCCTTTCCAAACTGAAGAGTCACAGCCTTTCAGACAGAAGCTGCTCAATTGCTTTAAGTGTTCTCTGTATCTAATCTGACTTGGTTAAGGCCAGAACTGTATACAATGCTATGGCCTGAGACAGCAGTATTTCATTTAAGAGCAAAATGACACTTTCTGTCTTCCTCTCAGTATCTGACCTGAGCATACTCCATTCTGGGACCTTTTCTTTCCCCTGCTGCAGATGGGCCAGTTATCTAGAAACTTTCAGCCTTGGCTTACTCTTCAGCTCCAGTTCTAAACTCAGCCTCATGGAGCCCCAGTTTAGACTATTTTCTCTTTGACAGCTTCATATATTTATGTCCATTGATGCTCAGCTACTACCTTTTAGTCCAAACATTTATTTGCTAAGTGCTTTTTCAGTACTCTTTCACTAGCATGGCATTTGTCTGCTTGCAAGAGGTTAATATGATCTACAGACTTGCAGATGCACTGCATAACTCCTTCCATATGTCCTGAAAAACTGAGTAAGGCTGCTCGCTGGAGGAATCCACTGCTGACTCTTCTCCAGCTGGGAAAAGAATCATTAAGTTCTAGCCTTTGCTTCCAATCTTTACAACATAGAATCATGTTTAAAATGGCAAAAGTGAAAATTATCTGTTCTCTGAAAAAAAACCCAAACCTTTGCCTTTTCACAAAGGTCAGCAGTTGTGGGCTTAGGAGAATAGAATAGAATAGAATAGAATAGAATAGAATAGAATAGAATAGAATAGAATAGAATAGAATAGAATAGAATAGAATAGAATAGAATAGAATAGAATAGAATAGAATAGAATAGAATTAACCAGGTTGGAAGAGACCTTTGAGATCATCGAGTCCAGCCTATCACCTAACACCATCTAATCAACTAAACCATGGCACCAAGCACGCCATCCAGTCTCTTCCTAAACACCTCCAGTGATGGTGACTCCACCACCTCCCTGGGCAGCACATTCCAATGGCCAATCTCTCTTTCTGGGAAGAACTTCTTCCTAACATCCAGCCTAAACCTCCCCTGAATAGGAATGGGTTCCTGAATAGAGTAGAATAGAATTAGACTAGACTAGAATGTTTGTAGTCAGAATTGACCTGCAGTGATCATCTTGTCCAACTGCCTGACCAGTTCAGGCCTGAACAGAAGTTAAAGCATGTTATTAAGAGCCTTGTCCAAGTGCTTCTTAAACACTGGCAGTCTTGAAGCATCAACTACCTCTCTAGGAAGCCTGTTCCAGTGTTTGATCACCCTCTCCATAAAGAATGTCCTTTCCAAGACAAACTGTTCTGTGATTCTATGACTGTAGTACTGTAGGTTATGAGAAAGCACAACCAATCCACACATACACTACTACATACACTACTACATACACTACTTGTCTACATGTACCTGGCAGATTCTTTCCAGCCTGAGTCATAGGCTCAGCTGTTGTCCCTTTCAATAGCAAATGTCTTCATTGTTTTGTTTGCATTGGCAAGCTTTTCCCCCCCACCCAGGCCAAACCAATTTCATAAGCTGACAGAGGCCAGAGCCATCAAATCCAATAGTTCTGGCATTATCTCTTAATGACCCTTTTGTGGGTTATCATGAGTCATCTCCTATTTTCTACATGACCCATCTCAGACAATTGCAAGCAGGAGGCACTTAAGTAAAAATATTTGTATAGAACTCACTAGGTCAGCCTACAGCTTTATCAAATCATTTCAGAGTAGCTCTAGGTGAGTCACAGCAGCAAACAGGACATTGATGAGTCTTGCAGAAATCAATAGGTGCCTGCATCTGCTCAGCAATCTGTATAAATTGACATTGCAGATCACAGAACTGGGGCCAAAATTCAAAACTGTATGTGAAGAATTGCTTTAATCTTACATTTGATCTTCAGAAGGTGATAGCTCATTAGTGTTGTAGAGATCAGTGGGAGTCAGACAAGGATAATAGCTATAGGGCAAGGTCCAAAAAAATTGTTTAACATACAGCAGATGGGTTTCTATCTGGTATAAGGGACCATGAAGGAGTGGTCAAAGGAAGGGTTTGGATCCCCTTTTTCACATCAGCACTTTTAACTGTAGATTTGAAACCACCAGAATTTCAAGAATACATTATACTTGCTGCCTCTTGGCCAAAGAGAAAGAAAGGGTCCCACAATGTATTCATGTCTGCCTGGAGTTCTTCTCAGTAAGCACATTGCCAGGTAAAGCTCTGGTGTAAGCCAGCACTCACTGTTTTATCATGATACCTGGTATTGAACCATGACATCTTTTATTACTACAATTTTCAGGTAGGGTAGGATAGGATAGGATAGGATAGGATAGGATAGGATAGGATAGGATAGGATAGGATAAGGAATAGAATTAACCGGGTTGGAAAAGACCTTCAAGATCATCAAGTCCAACCTACCACCCATCACTATCTAATCAACTAAACCATGGCACCAAGCACCCCATCCAGTCTCTTCCTAAACACCTCCAGTGATGGTGATGCCACCACCTCCCTGGGCAGCACATTCCAATGGCCAATCTCTCTTTCTGGGAAGAACTTCTTCCTAACATCCAGCCTAAACCTCCCCTGGTGCAGCTTGAGACTGTGTCCTCTTGTTCTGGTGCTGGTTGCCTGGGAGAAGAGATCAACATCCACCTGTCTACAGCCTCCCTTAAGGTAGTTGTAGAGAGCAATAAGGTATCCTCTTCTCCAGGCTAAGCAACCCCAGCTCCCTCAGCTTCTCCTCATAGGGCTTGTGTTCCAAAACCGTGGAACAGAATATGTAATAACAACATGGAATCATAGCAAATGGTGAATTTTAATTTCATCTTCAAGTGTGTGCCAGTAGCAATAGATGTAAACAAGCAAGAAAAATTCTACATTCAGCTTCACCAAGGCTACAAAAAGTTGACCCCAAAAGACAGGTTTCCAAACTAAAGATCTCAGCTCCCACTTGAGAAGAATATGCAGAATTATAAAGCACGAATCAGTTGGATTTTATTTTGGGCAAAAAAATCAATTTAATTAGCTAAGTATGTCATGGGGTCACAGAGTGATCACATAGGAATAAAACAATCATAGAATTGATAAGGTTGGAAAAGACCTCAAAGATCATCAAGTCCAACCTGTCACCCAATACCTCATGACTACTAAACCATGGCACCAAGTGCCATGTCCAGTCCCCTCTTGAACACCTCCATGGATGGGGACTCCACCACCTCCCTGGGCAGCACATCCCAATGGCCAACAACTCTCTCAGTGAAGAACTTCCTCCTCACCTCCAGCCTATGCATCTGTGAGTGGATTCAGTACCAGAAAATGCTGGGGAACTTTTTTTTTTAGCAGTTAATTTGCCAATTTGGTGAGGCAGTGCTGCAAAAAAAAACCTTATTTGTCCTTCCCCCTCTCTCTCTCTTTTAATTCTGATCATGTCTATATAATAGAATGTATTTGACATTCTCATGTCACATCAGAATGTCTGAAAGCAAAGCAGACATTTGATGTGACTTCATACATTGTCAAGTCCTCCTTGTAAAAGGGGTGTGTGACAATTCTTATGACTTGAAGGGAATACAAGGGAATACAATTCCCTTCAAGTTTTCAGTGCTCTGAATAAATGCCTCTGCCTTTTTAAAGTTTTATTATGAAGCACAGAGAAACTTTATTATGGTACAGAAAAACTAAGTAGTGTAGATGGCAGGGTATCCAGCCAACAAACACAAAGCTGCTCAGCAAAAATGGTCCTGATGATGTAGGCAAAGGGATGCTGAGGAACATTCCCAAGCGCTGGAACTGAACTGCTCTCAGTGTTCAATCATTATGGTCTTACACTCCTACTGATGTTGTTAAACAATTGATTCAAATGATCCCTGGCACATACTTGGCCCAGACTGCTTCCAAAATAATTCCAGGTAGGATTCCAGAGCAAGCAGTAAGCCAGGACCATTCACCACAAGGAGACTGAATGTTGTTGTCCTGCTCTTGGAGGGTGGGTGTGCAGCAGTGTGTGTGAGGGCTACTCCATGCCAGCTTGTCTCAGTGCCAGGAAAGAGTATTGGCCATGTTTAATTTAGTAGGATAGATGTAGCCTTGGAGGCCTTTTCCTGTGTATTAACAGAAAATCACTTCAGAAATCAAAGGCTTAATTAGAACCAAAGCATTAGTTTAATTTATCCCTGTCTGCTGACATTTTAATGTGTTTATGCAGTAAATGAGTGGCTGCCTGATCATTGTTTTGCATTTAAAATGTGACTGTTACTGTCAAGGCTTACAATATGTCTTCTGTTATGGAAACACTGGGGCAGATCTTTCTTACCAGGAATCACAGAAGTTCTGAGTTTTGTCTCACCTGATGCTCAAGGGGCACAGAGGTATTATATCTGCTTGGATGTATCAAGTGCTGTTGAAAACAAAGAGTAGGAAAAGAATGGACTCAGGACTTTACATCAGAAGAGTTTGTTGCACCCTTCATGGTTTAGTTGATTAGATGGTGTTGGAGGATGGGTTGGACGTGATGATCTTGAAGGTCTCTTCCAACCTGGTCTGGTCTGGTCTGGTTCTGTTCTATTCTATTCTATTCTATTCTATTCTATTCTATTCTATTCTATTCTATTCTATTCTATTCTATGGAGAAGCCTGTGTAGCCTGCTTGGGAGCAGAGCTCCAGAGAAAGTCTGCTGTGACACTGGAGCAGAAGGTAAATCACACTACAGATGGCTCTATCTTTCCAGACTTGGGATATGAGATAACAATAATGCAATCATGCTAAACTCCATATATGGTTTATTAGTAAAGTATTTTAATTACCCAGCTAGGGAGATAAGTACATTTATTGGAAATACAAAGCAAGAGTTGAGCACAGTGGATATCTTCAGAGTATAAAACAACCTTATGGTTACTTGTAATAGAATTAAAACTGTTATTATCAACTGTAATGTAAATCTTCTCTAGGTAAAGGTGTTAAGAGCATGCTATAATTTAGCAGGTTTCAGCAGGACACCTAATGAGTACAACTAGCACAAGAACAGTGAAAGATGCTCAAATGCAGCGATGTGCTTCCAAGAGATGAACTCTTTTTGCCCAATGAGGAAGCTATTCTCCTTTCTCAGGGACACTGCTTCATTATAGTGCTGTGTCCTGGCACACATAGTTAAAATTTATCCTCCTGAAATAAATGCTGAAGGTATCATAGGTAAAAACATGTCAGCTGTAGGCATGGTGAGACACTGAAACAGGTTGCCCAGGGAGGTGGTAGAAGCCCTATCTGTGGAGGTATTTAAGGCCAGGCTGGATGTGGCTCTGAGCAACATGCTTGAGCATGAGGTGTCCCTGCCCATGGCAGGGGGTTTGGGACTAGATGATCCTTGAGGTCCCTTCCAACCCTAACAATTCTATGATTCTATGGTTGCACAAGATGAGTAAATGTATCTTAGGAAAGCTTGTCCATAAACTGGTCTGAATGTCTGTAATATGAGTTATCAAAAGATGGGACAGGACCTGGTAATTAGAGTTTTCTCACCTGAAACAAATTTGTTGCTACCTTTTGTTGCTATTTAGAGCATGTATTGCAGCCTTTTGGAAACTCAATGTGGAAGGACAGCTAGTACCTGGATCTCCAACTCATGCCACTGTCTTATGATGTGTTACAGGTCATTTTCACTTGAGAACAGCTCTACCATCACAGCAGGAGTGTGGCAGAATTAATATGTCAAGCTTCTTGAAATCTGAACAGCAAAGTCTATCATTTTGTCCTAACTTGACTGCTTTTTTTGAGTGCTGGATGAAAACCTACAGGAGAACAAATCTTGAAGTGAACAGCAGGGTCTTCATCACTGAAACTTTAAATGAGCACAAGCAAAAAAAGTAAGCCAGTGTGTGTTCTGAGTGGAGAGTGTGCTAGTCATTGTGACTTAACTTTGACTGTTTGGTTCTGAGTTTATGAGCTCAGCTACTTTCCAGCAGTATTGTGTATTTGAATTGCTTCTTGCTTTCTGGGGGAGAGGTACACAGTGCTTTGTGGAAAAGCATAAGCATTAAAAAAAAAAAGACAAAAAGAATAAAACCAATGGGCTAGGGAAATTAGGCTTTTACACAGTAGATGGTTTTTAAATGGTTATAGTGCTCACGATAGGCTCAAGCTCTCATCAGCTCTTCTAGGGACTTCTGTAACCAGCCTCGAGTGGCAACGAGAGTGGAAGCATTAAAGGCGAATGGCTTTGGGCAGTGGCAGCCTGCTGAGACCTTCCCTTTCCACGGCAGAGCTATGGTGCCACAAATGCCAACAAGTTGAAGCTGTCAGGATAATCTTCTGCCACTCTGCAGTTCAAAGGATGTTGATGTTACCTGTGACTAGCAGATACCAAGTAATGGGGATCCACCATATCCTATGTCGTTATTCCTTTGCTCTACCTTCCCACGCAGAAAAGCGCTGGGTGATGGTCAGTACAGAGTCCAAGCTCACCTAGAGTGACTGACAGTTGTAAAGTCAGAGTCTGTCTGCTGGTACTGTAGAGAGCATTTATTAATTAGTATTCTTCACTAATAACTTGTACTGAAAGAAGTAGAACTTCTTTCAGCTCCTAGACCCGTTTTCTTGGGAGCTAAACCACATCTTCTTCAATTACAGCACCTGGATTTGGAACAGTGAGGACAGCAAATCCTAAGTGCTTGAGCTGTGGAATTGAAGAGGATGGACAGAAGTAAGTAAATCTGCTTGAATTTCCATTTTCTGCAGCACAGTGAAATTTATGCTCTGAATGAAACAATAGCTGTACTTCCCTTTTGTCAAACACATGTCTACCTTTAAGGACACAACAGTGTTTATCTGTTTTTCCCTGAATACCTGGTCTGCAGCCTATATGTGACAAGGACTGTGACAGTTCCATTAGTGAGGATTCTAACTGGCAATTTCAAGGTGTTTATTGGCATTCATGGTGGCACTGTTAATGGGAAATGTGAACTTCTTGATAGGCTCAAAGATGTCACTGATAACTCTTGTAAGAGCTTGAGTTTTATAATATGCCTATTTTATTCACCTGCAACAACTGACTGTTCCTGGTGTCACTTTGTATGCTCACAGTAATATCATCTTCTATAAAGGGCAGGCACTTTTTAGCCCAAAATCAAGGAACAGACAAATAAACCTAAAAAACAGCAGCATAATTCACAGAGCCAAGATGAAAGATAAGTCTGATGCTCCAAGTGATGTTCCCAATAAAACATTGCTCATTACAAAGGAGAAGAGGAGACTCAGGGGAGACCTTATTGCTCTCTACAACTACCTGAAGGGAGGTTATAGCCAGGAGGGGGTTGGTCTCTTCTCCCAGGCAACCAGCACCAGAACAAGAGGACACAGTCTCAAGCTGTGCCAGGGGATGTTTAGGCTGGAGGTGAGGAGAAAGTTCTTCACAGAGAGAGCTGTTCACCATTGGAATGTGCTGCCCAGGGAGGTGGTGGAGTCCCCATCCCTGGAGGTGTTCAAGAGGGGATTGGATGTGGCACTTGGTGCCATGGTTTAGTGGTCATGAGGTGTTGGGTGACAGGTTGGACTTGATGATCTTTGAGGTCTTTTCCAACCTTATTGGTTCTATGATTCTGTAGGTGCTGCTTTATGAACCAACTACCAGACAAATATGTTTTTAATCTCCTTATTCTAGTATTAAATACACAAAAATTCTGGTCTTTTTAATTAAATTATCAACTACTGCTTTGTTCCAGAGGTCTCCTTTCTTGTTCAGAGTGCAAAGTGCACAGTGCTTAATGAACAGCTATTCAATATTTTGGTTTTCACTCATCAGAGTCTGGTCCATGCCTTATTTATTGCATGCTCTCAAAATGCACTCTGAAGAGAAACATTAAAATCTCCTGAGCTTTCCTGTAGTACTCACACTGTAATATCTGAACACTGCTGAAACCTGGTGGTCTTGGAAGTCTTTTCCAACTTTAATGATTCTCTTATTGTATGATCCAGTGAAACAGTAACAGATTTGTTTTCACAAGGTGCTGGAAGACCATTAGGCATTTGGCTTGTTTGCAAAGTGAGGACAGAATGATTAGATGCAAAAGTTGTTCACTCATGTTTGGTGTAAGTCTCTCAGGACACTTTAAGAGTCTGCAAATCTACAAGTGCTGAGGGTAGAACTTTCTCATGTCAGTCATGAGTAAGGGCCCTTGGGAATTTGGAATCCAGCTGCTCAGATCTAAAGTCAGAAACCCAGGAAAGAAGATACATGTAATTAAGAAATGGATTGCATGGGTTTTGGTAGCCTCAGAGGAATGGTATCACAGAGAGAAAGAAACCAGTTCTTCAGTCATCATTAATTTGCTTCAGAGAGAAGACTATCCTCTCTTTACCAGCAAGGTTATCTCATTTGTGCCATTCCATTCAGTGTCTGCAGCAAAAGGGGCATCGCATCTGCAGACAGCTTCATTTTCTGAAGAGCACTGCTTTACCGTCAGGAGGTGAAGCCCACCAGAAAGCACTGCTCAGTAAGTGATCTTGACTGCATCTGCCCAGCTCTGATTAGATGATTCTGAGAAATGCTGGGAAAATACAGTGAGCAGAGATTATTGGCATTTGGAGAGGCTTCCCTGAAAAGGGTGGATTGTGCTTGCCCTGCTTTAACGATTTAAGTTTCTACATAAAACAAAGCAGCACAGAAGAACTCTCAGTGACTTTACATACATCTAACACAGCTAAGGCAGGATGCCAGAAGGTGACAGTGAGCCAGGTAGCAGCAGCTCATTTGCTTTAGGTACACATAAAATCAAAGAGATTGGCCTGGAGTGACAAGACAAACAATCAGAAACACTTTTTCCCCCCAACATTAATTATTCTGAGTACATTTCCAAGAGATATCTGTGAGTCTCATCCCACAGAGCAGTGTGAAATGACAGTTGTGAGATAGTGCCATGGATTCATCTATCTGTGTTAAAGCTCTGCCTGTGTTAGTCTCTGACCTATTCATTTTGTTAATTTTTTGGTTTTTTTTTTTCTTTCCCTTTATTTCTTTTCTAAATTGCATTCTGCATTTTTCACTTAGTTGTCTATTGCAATATCCAAGATTAGTCCTTAAGAATTATTTTAAGAGCACCCTTCCAAACAGAATGTTCTCTTTTCCCTCTTCTGAAATCCCTGGCTGGCAATTTTGTTGCCCTGAAGGCATTTCTTTCTTCTTTGCTAATAGATGCAAGGGCTCTGACCACGAATCCCCAGATCTCCTTGGCCTCCCTTATAGCTGCATGTCATTAAAGCATCCATTCCCATGTCTTGATCATTCTCCTGCCTTGTCCCAAGATTCTTATTCCTTACTGGCTGGCAAAGATTTGAAATTAGGGACAATTTACAGGGAAATAAGTAAAATAATTGCCATCCTGAGCAATATATTACTGAGGCTTCATTTGGCTTCCCCCCCTCACTCCCCTCCCCTTCTTCTTTTAGCATCTCTGGAATCACTGAAAATTACATGCTGTTATATAAAGAAATCCTAAAATTGGTGGCAATAACTTTTAAACTGTCAGCAGCCAGTTCATGAGCTGCTGGTGTGAAAATGGAAGTCTCTGAGAGGACACTGAGGAGATCAATTGAAATGGGAGCTATAATTACTACCATCCATTGTTACCATTAAAGTATACCATAGGGACATACAGATTTTAGTATCTTCATGGTATGCAAAGTCTTGAGTATTGATCTTGTAGTACCTTGGAACAGCTGAAAAAAGGCACAGCACCTTTACTTCCCAGGTGTGAATCTCTCTGTCACAGAATTGTCTGACTCAGAGCTATAGGGAAACATTCGTAGTGCAAACATGTCCCTACTGCCCAGGAAGTTCTCAGGATCCTGGAATTTTTAGTACATGTTCAATCTGTGAGACTCAGCAAGCTCCCCAGCTCTGAGGAGAGGATATCAAACTTCAGGTGCAGTCTGTATAATGGGACTGGTCAAGATGTATCATCTCTCCCCATCTGTTCCCACCTTCTCCTTACTTGATGTCCTGGTTTCAATTGGAATTAAATCAAGATATGCCAGGGAAAGAAGAATGTTCTTGCAGGGCCCTCTCAGGGTAATAAGAGGAATTAAACATCCCACTTAAACAAAAGCACTTTTGGGTGGAGAAAGCAGGTTGGGAGCTTCACATTTAGCTTTCCACTTGGCGTCAGAGAACTTGGCCAAACTAAGCCTGTGGAATTGCAGCAAGGAACAATCTGGTGCTCCGTTCTAAGTTACTCTGCCACCTAGCTGAAGACCCTTGGGCTCACCTTTTATATGTAAATAAGAATGAACTATAAAGGGGGTTTTGTTATTCTTTATTCAGGCTTTTCTTTATTCTTTATTCAGGCTTATCATTGCCCTACAAGGAGAGGCTGAGGGAGCTGGGGTTGTTTAGCCTGGAGAAGAGGAGGCTCAGGGGAGACCTTATTGCTTTCTACATTTTCCTGAAGGGAGGTTGTAGCCAGGTGGGGGCTGGTCTCTTCTCCCAGGCACCCAGCACCAGAACAAGAGGACAAAGTCTCAAGCTGCACCAGGGGAGGTTTAGGCTGGAGGTGAGGAAAAAGTCCTTTACAGAGAGAGTTGTTAGCCATTGGAATGTGCTGCCCAGGGAGGTGGTGGAGTCACTGTCCCTGGAGGTGTTTAAGAAGGGACTGGACATGGCACTGGGTGCCATGGTTTGGCAGTCATGAGGTGTTGGGTGAAAGGTTGGACTTGATGATCTTTGAGGTATTTTTCAACCTTATTGATTCTATTCTATTCTATTCTATTCTATTCTATGATTCTAATTAGGTTGGGACTTCCTAAAGGTTTCCTAGAGGTTAATTTCTATATAAACAAAAGTAGACAAAAAGAAGATCTCCCAGGACTTTGTGAAGAAGATATGCCTGTAAGAAGGCAGCAAGGTGGGAATTGTTGAACAAAACTAAGAAAAATAACAGGATGTCCATTCTTGAGGAATGGCTTTGTGATGACCTGCATTTCTGTCTACCTCCTTAAAAATCATCTTTGTTTCCATAGAAACAAAATGAAAGCAATAAAAAAAAAAAAAGCAGGTAAATTTGATAGATGGAAGAAAGCTGTTTGTGTAGCAGCTATGTAAGTGCAGTAGAAGGAAAGCAACAAGTAATCAGGCAAAGAATTAATTGTATAGAAGCAGCAATGATAATTATGACTCCAAAATAATGAATCTAATTTATATTGGAATAGAACAGAAGAGTTCTGTTGGAAGGGACTGATCATGAAGTGCCATTGCCTAACCAATTCAGGGCTGAAAAAAGTTCAGTGCATTGTCCAAATGTCTCTTAAACATTGATGGGCATGAGGCATCCACTGCCTCTTTAGGAAGCCTGTTGTACTGTTTGACCACCCTTTCCATAAAGAAATGCTTCCTAATGCCTAGTCTGAACCTACTTTGGTGCAACTTTGAATCATTCCCAGATGTCCTATCAGTGGATGAGAAATCGGGACCTCCTGCTCCACCTCCCGTCCTCAGGAAGCTGTAAAGAACAATCAGGTCATCCCTCAGCCTTCTTTACTCCAAACTAGTGAAGCCAGAGTCCTCAGCTGCTCCTCACAGGACATGCCTTCCAGCCCTTTCACCTGCTTTGTTGCTTTCCTCTGGACACATTCGAGGACATTCACACCTGTCTTCAATACTGGGGCTCAGAACTGCACCCAGTACTGAAGGTGACACTGGATACAGTGGAATGTTCTCCTCTCTTGGTCATGCTGTGTTTGATGCACTCAGAATGTGGTCTGCTCTCTTGGCTTCCAAGGATGCCTGCTGACTCTTGTCGAGCTGCTGTTGACCAGAAGCCCCAGATCTCCTTCAGCAGGGCTGCTCTCCAGCCACTCCTCTCCATTTCTACTTGTTTCTGGTGTTACACCCTCCCAGGTGCAGAATCTGACATTTGTTCTTGTTAAATTTCATGCCATTGATGATTGTCCAGTGCTCCAGTCTACCTTTTAAAGTCTGCCCTTCAGTCGCTTCTTCGCTGTGTACTTACTTATCTCACAGCTGGAGGACTTGTTCGCAAGGATGCTGTGAGGGACTTTTTTGTAGGTCAGTGTGGAGAACAGTAAATGTGTTATTACAGACTCCTAACCTTTAGATCCAGAACTCTATGAGTAGATGAGAGCATCCTAGAAAGAAGAGTAGAAAGGGATCATATGCAGAGATGATCTTGCCTAGGCAGAGTAAGAAAATGTCACTGTGACAGTGAGAACATAATCTGTCTGTGATTGTGAGTGCTCAGCTCAGTCCAGATGTAGCCAGAATACTTTTAATTACACAGTTTTCAAGGTATTATCTCTTAGTCTGCAGTTTTTTACTGCCATGCAAACTATGTGCCCAGTCATAGCTAATGAGCTGTGTTACTTGTTTAGAGATATTATTTTAATATGCCATATAATTGCTTCCATACCCATTACACTCCTGATGCAGGAGGCAGATCTGATAATACACAAGCTCTAGATGCTATTATTTGGCCAGTGACTTGCTGAACAGTGCTCAGTTCCCTACTAGCTTTGCATTTGCCTCATTCCAGAGCAAAAGTTTTATTTAGAGTTCCTCATTGCCATGAACTACTCTATGCACACCCACACACTGCCTTGCTGTCCTTCAAACAGCCATTAGGTCTCTCCCTTGTCCACTCTCTCCCATTATCATTACAGGAGGTGAAGTGAATGGCAGAAAAATTCTCAGGGTGAGCTGCACAGCAGAGCAGGTCAAAGCTAGCAAAGTGAATACATGGGAAGAAAAACACAAAATAAAACATGTGAGGGTTCAAGTGTCTGATTCAGCAGTGGCAGCTCTCTCTGATGTTCTCCTGCAGCACGTGGGTCCCAGCACATGATTTGAAAGACCAGAATGAGCAGTTTAATTTAGTAGATCCCCTTGAGATCACTGGTAATGATATAGTAAGTTTATGCCAATGAGCACCATGAGGGCTAAAGAGGTACTCTGACCACACTTGATACTTAAAAGGCTCTTGACAACTTTCCCCAGAGGCAGATTTTTATTCCTGGAATTAGTGTAAAATGATGCTCTTGGTAAGGGCTAGCTGCTCCACCAAGTTGCTTTCCTAATGCAGACTGCTGTGCAGTGCTACTGTGTGTAAAATGGTCTTTCACACTTGAACAGGCAGAGCTTAACTTCCCCCTCATGCTGGGTTGATTATTTCCTGTTTGGCACATGGAAAATTCCATGCACGTGGTGTATATGGGTTAGCTATCAGTTAATCTTCTTTGCTGGCACCAACTTAACAATAACAAGAAGCTGTTGTAGTATTAAACAAAGGCAAGAGCCCTTCAGATGCTTCTTAAGAACTCCAGCAAGTCTAAGCAATCATCTACCATTAGTTGGTTTATTTCATTAATGAGTTGAAGGATGTATTTAGATGCAGACACTTCATAAGGATATCTCTACACTTTTTGGTAGAAATTATAGACTTTCTTAGTAGAAGAAATCCTCTGTTCTGATCACCTTTTCTCAGCCAAAATAAATCCTATTGCGTTATAGAATTTATATGGCACTTGGAGCCATGTTTTAGTCATCATGAGGTGGTAGGTATTAGGTAATAGGTTGGACTTGATGATCTCTGAGGTCTTTTCCAACCTGGTTGGTTCTATCATTCTACATATCTTACATACTTAGTGCTACCCAGGTAGCATCCTTATTTTATTCCACATAAGCAAACATGTTTTTCCATGCTCCCTGAGCACTAAAAATAGATTTGCATCCTGGATATTGCAACTGACAGTTTTCAAGGGCAAAAATTGTATCACACGTACAAAATTGCCTATCCTTTGAAAATGAAATGCAGTTCTCAGTCAGTGAAGCTGAGACAGAAGAGCAAAATCCCTGGAAGATTATATTTTGCAGCAGCTTATTCCATTGTTGCATTCTTCAATAACAAAGCTGAAGTGATCAGAGTTACATCTATACAATTTGTTCTCCTTGATGAATTCTTTTCACACCCCCAAAGTGCATTTAGCAGTAATTACATTCGTTGTTCTCAAAGCATTTTTCATTGTCAAATGTACCACAAACCATGTACACGATGGCTTCCAGCATTAGCCCTTCTAGTTCAACATTTTAACTGAATTAGCTGATGAACATGCCTTTCCATACATCTCTTTGGAAAAAAAGCCTTTGCTTGTAACAACAGAGTTGTTGATCAGTGAAAATTTACCTACCCTGCCTCAGCTCCCAGCTTGAAAAGAGTATAATAGAATCAGAAATATGTGCATTTAACAATTAAGGGGAATAACTGTCAAGGTCCCTATCTAACACTGGGCTTCTAGCTCTTCTGGACATAGGTGGTCTCTTGAGTTCCCTAGCTGCTAAGCAGAGTCATAGGACAGGAGGAAGGAAAACAGTTCTGGGCCCCTCAGTTTACAAAGGACATTGAGACACTTGAACGTGTCCAGAGAAGGGCAATGAGGCTGGGGAGAGGCCTTGAGCACAGCCCTATGAGGAGAGGCTGAGGGAGCTGGGATTGTTTAGCCTGGAGAAGAGGAGACTCATGGGTGACCTTATTGCTCTCTACAACTACCTGAAGGGTGGTTCTAGCCAGGAGGGGGTTGGTCTCTTCTCCCAGGCAACCAGCACCAGAACAAGAGGACACAGTCTTAAGCTGTGCCAGGGGAAGTTTAGGCTCGAGGTGAGGAGAAAGTTCTTCACAGAGAGAGTTGTTAGCCATTGGAATGTGCTGCCCAGGGAGGTGGTGGAGTCCCCATCCCTGGAGGTGTTCAAGAGGGGATTGGATGTGGCACTTGGTGGCATGGTCTAGTAGGCATGAGGTGTTGGGTGACAGGTTGGACTTGATGATCTTTGAGGTCTCTTCCAACCTTGGTGATTCTGTGAAAAGTGACTGCACGATGGGACACAGCAAAGCCAAGTTCTTCTCTCTGGGTACAAAGTGTGTTGCACAATTTTGAAGTAGACAGCAAACAAACAAATAAATCTTGGAGGCAGATCTGAAAATTGTGTATCTCATTTTGAGTAAGAACTTTACCAGGGAAGCTGTAATGATGCCTTTCCCTGGTTTTTTCCCTCCCTCTGGTTCCATCACTCTTGCTCACTTAGCACAATGACAGCCTCAAGAGAAAATGTTCTTTGTTTTTTTCTTTTTCATCAAAGTGGAGGTTTAAAGGGCATTCCCTAAGGAAATTGTAGGTGTAAGTTCAGATCACCCTGGGCAGACACAGGACCTTAATTCAAGTCATCCTATCTATTGAACAAGTAAAAATCCTTGGCCAGCAGGAAATTATGCAGATAGTGTATTGTTTTCTTCCGTTCTGTTTTAAGCTCTGCTAGTCCAGAACTATTGATCAGGCCTATCACAAGACTATGCTGTGAAGTCATTTAAGCTCTGCAGTCTTGTAGGATTGTGTGTGAGGCCAGCAGATTGTGAGGTCAGCATTTGTAGTCTCCTAAATTAAAATGCTCAAAAATACACCGAGAAGCTTTTGTGTAAATGGAATGCAGACACGTAACTGAAATTCTCCTGATTAGTGTCCCTAATGAAAGGAACAATTGCCAGGTGAGAAGCACTTCAAACAGCTAATTGTTCTTTGTAATCACAAGTGCATGTGATTTAACATGCCTGGGATGTCACATAGAACATTGTTTTCACAATTGAAAATGAAAATGTCTGAAAATGAATTTCTGTAGAGAGTGATTTATCTCCAGCCAGTTCAGGACATGAAAGTTTGAGATCACCTCTGTGCATTTCCTTGTAGAACTAATAATGCTGTGTGTGACATCTGGGGTTTTGTTGGCTAGATGGGAGAATTATGCACAGCTATGTGGAAATCACCACAGATTTTGGAAAATGCCAGCTAGTCAGAAAAAAATGGAAGAATAGAAAAGATGGAAATGTCCTGAAATTGTGCCACAGGAGCTTGGATATTAGGGGAAAATTCTTTACTGGAAGAGTTGGCAGGCATTAGAACAGGCTTCCCAGGGAGGTGGTGGAGTCACCATCCCTGGAGGTGTTCAAAACACATACAGACATGACACTTTGGGATATGGTTTAATGGGCATTGTGGTGTTGGGTTGATGGTTGGGCTTGATGATCTTAAAGGTCTTTTCCAACTGAAACAATTCTGTGATTCTATAATAAGAAAGTATGTCTGAAATCTGACTGCTCTTCCGAACCTAGGTTCCTCCAGAGAAGCAGCAGCTGTTTTGCACGACTTGTATTTATTGCTCATAAAATGTCCTGAACTTACATACTTAGGAGACTTGTCTTTGAAATGCATCCCAAAGGTGGTTAAATTGTCCTCCAAAGTTGTTTAAAGTCAAGAATTGTGCTGGAATTCTAACCATCAGAACCCAGTGTTTCTAATGAGAAGAGAGTGAGAATTCTAGTTGAACAAATGTCATCACTCTCTTCGTGCACACCGAACTGGGTGATTAATTGCAATGATAACTTGATGATCTTAGGTGATGTGCTGTCTAAAAAGGAAGAAGAGGATGAAAGATATTGAAAGATCATTTTATTTTCAGAATAAAAACTCTAATTCTAGTAACACTTTTTTTATTCATGAACAGTGACAGATCACTGTTGAGATCGTGTTTTCATCATTGGACATGGACATGCAGATCTTTCCTTCTTTTACACTTCAGCTTTGCACATTTCCCTGTCTAGATTTACCCTCTAAGTAGGTGTCAGAGGGAACTTTTGCATCATGAGTGCCTGATTCCATAACTGGTTCCACCAGGAACTTTTCCAGGCTCACCAGTGGTCTGCCCAGTTTGCAAACCAATCAACAATGATTAAGAGTTCATTTTTCCCGTGTGCTGAATGTTGCCAGTCTTCAAGAACACAGTAGTTGGACTGGCATGTCACCTTTCACTAGTGAATGAGCTGACACAGACATTGCCAGGTGTCTAAAGAAGTTGGGATTTGTTTTGTTTTGCTTTTCCAGAGGAGAGTTTTCTTTGTGGGGGAGCTGCTAATGGTTTAGCTGTGCTTGCTATCTGTTAATGACTCTGTGACCATACATTGACAATTTTCAGTGCATTAACTAAATGAAACGTGCTATAGCTTCCCATTAAGTTTTCTGGATAATGATATATCATTGCTTGCTGTATGGATGATCTTCTACAGATAACTAGTGGTGAATAGTTAACAATTGTGGTTAATTTTAGGTAAGCACTACTCAATGCCTAGCTAAGGACACTAATACAGGCTCTACTACAGGCTCCCACACAATACCATGGTAAAGTCAAAAGCAGAACAAAGAACCAGACTGGGGGACTTGAGGGAAAGTGCTTCTGGAATAACAGAGCTCGTAATCTTTAAGACAGGAAGAATTAATAACAGGAAAATGAAAAAGAATAGACTTCAGGAAGGCAGACTTCAACAAGCTTGGAAAACTGGAAGTCTCTCAGTTTAAAATTTATTCAAAGGGAAAAAAAATGAGAAGTGGCAAGTTCTTGCAGAAATGATACTAAGGTCAGAGGTGCACACTATCCCAGTGTAGAAGGAAAATAGAAAGTGGATAAGAGATGAACTGGACTAAATCAGGAGCTCTTCTTTGACTTCAGAGAAAGATCATATTCAAGAAGTAATATACAGACAGCAGAAAGTAGGTTACAGTCAAATGTGAACGTGCAGCATGAGAAGGCAGAGAACAAATCAATTACTTGGATGTTCATGACCATAAGTTAGTGGGAATGGTATACTATCTACAGATGAAATTAAGGAATTTCAAAGATCATTTTTACACTAATCCTTGATAAAATGGCTGCCTTTGATGAACTGACTTAGAGAATTAATTTCTACAATAAAAGGTAAGATCTCAGCCTTCAGTAAAGATGGTATTGCATACTGGGTGCTTAGGTAAGATGCTTTCAAATAAAGAAGGCTAAAAGCATTTCATCCTAGGGTATGTGAGAAACAGGTTCTGAGTTCTCAGAGTCCTTATGGGTTATCTTTGAGATCTCACACAGATCAGGCAGCAGGAGGATGGAAGAGCGCTTCTTTCTTTATTTGAAAAGAGGAAAAGGAGGAAATATAGGCCAGCACCATTCAGTACTACTATAAATGACCAAAAAACTGTTTGCAAGTCCCTGGAAAGGAACAAGGAAATGAGTAGCAGACAAAATGGATTTGTCAAAACCAACATATGTCAAAACAATTTAATTTCTTTTTGTGACAGGGCAGCAGACCTTGTGGACAGGGAATAGCCAATAGATGCAATATATCTTGAATTTAGTAGAACTCTTGACACAGTTTCATGACATCGTTATAAGCAAGCCATTTGGTCTACATGGAAAAAAAACACTATTGGAGAACTGTTCAAAGAGAATCACAGAATCATTGAGGTTGGGAGGGACTTCTTGAGGTCATCTAGTCCATTCCCCATGCCCAAGTGAGCTCAGCTAGACCAGATTACACAGAGGTCCCTTCCAGCCCTAACAATTCTATGATTCTATGACCAGATTTTTATTATCTCCAGCACTGAACTTGCCTTGGAAAAATACATTTCACTTAATATTCAAATTGTATATTAATCATTCCTCTTTCCTGGTGAAATGGTGATTTGCCATAGGTGAAAAACCTGGAGTAAAAGACCTACTCTAAAGATTGCTGGAGACATTGAAGATGTCTTCAAGAACCTTGTGAACATGGAGGTATTTTATTTCACCACCTTTGTCACATTTGTCCTACTCAGTCTAGAATGGGTTCCAAATGCACTCTAGCTCACATTTAAGGTTATTAGGAGTGTATGTGGAGTAAGTGCAGCATGATTTCTTGGGGCCAAATGTTCTTTCTCTGTTAGAAGATGTAATTTTTTTGAAAAGCAAGATAGCATATTTGCCTAGGAGAATTTAGGATTAAATGTGCAGGTCAAGGTTTTAAAAGCTTTTATTGGCAAAACATTTCTTAGAACCCTTTTCAGGCATTACTTGAGCACTTGGTTATCTGTAGCGTGTTGAAAATTGATGGAAACTAGGAGTCAAAGGACAACAACTGTACTGAAATTGGCTCTTACATCAGTTCCAAAAGTTTTATCTTGCTTCATCATCTGTCATTTTCAAGATGCAGTTTTAGAGATCACAGACATTCTTGTGGATTATCAACAGTAAGCAGTGGACAGATTGTGTTCTGAACTGAATCTTTAAAAAGGGTAATTTCTCCCTCTCTGCTTAAGTACTGCAGCATTTAATAGGCTCTGTGAAAAAACAGGGTTTAATCTTGTTTAGCATCAGATCACAACATCAACTGTCCAAACAATGCTATTGCTTTCCACAAATTCTGTGGCTTACTCCCCTTCATTTTTGTTAGCACTGGGGGTTTGGCTTGATAAGCCATTGCTAATTGAAGGAGTTCTATTAAAAAATCTTGTCCTAGGTAGCCTTACTATAAACTAAAGCCTGGCACCTGATCCAGTTTTGATCTGCAAGTTCCAAAGCTAAGGTTTATGTGGCTATAAAGCAATCCATATGTACTGAACAAGATGATTAGGTATTCAACAGAACAATTAAGCAGTCAATTCATTCTAATAGGTTTTAATCTTGTTTAGCATCAGATCACAATATCAGCTGTCCAAACAATGCTATTACTTTCCACAAATTCTGTGTTTTACTTCCCTTCATCTTCCCTAGGTTTAAAGATTACCTTTCCCATAGGAAGCATTTTCTTCTGAGAGTGACACTGATGTCATCAAATTGCACTTCATGGAACAAATGATGATTTCTAATTGTAAAACATTCAGCTCCAAGATTGACATCATTTTCACTGCACTAGTGGAAGACTAGATGAGGGGAAGGGAAGTTTATGTGTACTCCATAGTTTTGTTTTCTCAAATGCTGAATCTTTAAAAAAGAAAAAACAAAACACCACCAAAAAACAAACCTCAAGAAATGGTATGAAGTAGCATAAATATTTCATGAAGATGTGCCACCTCCAGGAGATATGTAAGTGCCTTGGGGAAGTCACAACTGAATAAAGTATTCACATTAAATTCCAGACATATGGTAATAACATCCCAATCAACTCAATTACTCAGTTTACTACAGGCAGAGATAAAACAAATGACACAAACAAGATGTGTTGAATACCTTCTTTCTCAGACACCTCTGCAAAGACCTGTGCTTTGTGAAAAATGTCTTCTGAGAGCCTACCACCAAAATGAGTCTTCTTTGCCTACCAGTTTCACAAAGGGACAACTGTTCCCCTAACACACACAGCCCTCCATTCAAATTCATTCCTACCTTTGAGACAGATGATTTGGAGATTTTATTTCTTCCTGTGCACCATTTGAGGAAAAGTGTGTCTTAAGCACCTCTGTGCATGTAAGAGCAGCTGAGCTGTTTCCATCTGGCACTAAAAAAAAGTGTTTATTGCAAAGGGACCCAGCGCTGCAGAGAATATTCAACACTGCTTGACAGTTTGCACTGAGAATAGAGCTGCCCATAAAAATATCAGAACCAAGTTTTAAAAAAATACTTTCTTAACTTCAGGAACCAGTGAGGTGTGTTAATTTTGGACTCAGCTAGGGCAGCTCTCTGCTAAGAAGGAAGGGTAAGTACTGTGTACTTGCTTCACAGTGCTGGTGCAGTAGTGTGAAGGTTTAATCCTCCCACCACATAAAGCACAGCTAAACTCAGTCAGAGAAGCAAATGGAAAGCTGTATTTTACAAGCAGAATGAAATGAGTATATACAAAATGTACAGGATTTACAGTATATACAAAAATATGCAGGAAAGAACATAACACAGAAACACCCTCCTGAGAAGAATCCCCCTCTGAGTTCCCCCAAAGCCCCTTTTCCCCTTTCCTCCCCTTTCCCCTTGTAGTTAACTGGGTGAAAAAGGATTTTAAAAAGAGAAATAGGAATTGAGGGAAAAAAATTGTTAGTTCAAAGCAGTTGTTAGGGAAGTTAGTTTTCTTATCTCATCAGTCCAAGGTCAGCAGCATGCACTCCGGCCAAGAACAGAAAGAAAAACAACTGAACACAGACTGTAAGTTCTTAAAGTTACATTCTACTGATCTGCCAATGAAATTCGTTTAGAATGATCTTTGTTTTCCTTTTTTACACCAAAACATTTCAGCTAATGAATTCTGTAGCTTGTCTTTTCTTAAAGGCACAGCCTGAAACTGTTGCAGCTGGTAAGTTTTCAAAGCCCAGTATTTCTAACTTAAACACAGAGGGCTTTGACTTACACACCTCTGAAGGTCTTTGACTCTAAATAGAGTACTGTGAAGTGTAGGCATTACCTCAGTTTTCCAGACAGCATTGTCTTTGATAGCATATGGCTCTTCTGATGATGCAAATCATTGCAACTGAATTCAGAATTGCCAAGGCTAATTTTTGACCCTGTGGAAAAAAGGCCTTCCACACGTTTCTAGTTTTTATTCAGAAAACTGTATTTCAAACAAAGGAAGGCCAGAAGGAATAAAATTACTGGATTCTTACTTAAAAGTAGGCAGATCCATGAAGATTGCACTGGGCCAGACTGTAAACTCTGCAATAGTTGTTGTGAAATACACAACTGCGTTTGAACTTTACTGACCTGTCAGACGTTGTTGCATGTTCATCAGATAAATTGCTATTGACTAATTGAATGTCCATAGTGGTCAGACAGATTGATTAAGTTTCTAGAGATTTTGGCTGTTGTTTTGCTCTAACTCAGCATGAGTTTGTAGGATTTAGCTCTTGTTAAGTACATGGTATTCTCAACCATCTGAGGCCATGAAGCATATATATTGAACTGTGAATGTGATAATTTATAAGGAAAACATGTGTGTATATATAAAAAAAAAACACAACAAACTAACCCTTTATGCTAATTATTTTAGGTTTGCATAGAATAGAATAGAATAGAATAGAATAGAATAGAATAGAATAGAATAGAATAGAATAGAATAAACCAGATTGGAAAAGACCTTCAAGATCACCAAGTCCAACCTGTCATCTAACACCATCTAATCAACTAAACCATAGGACCAAGCACCCCATCCAGTCTCTTCCTCCAGTGATGGTGACTCCACCACCTCCCTAGGCAGCACATTCCAATGGCTAACAACTCTATGAAGAACTTTCTCCTCACCTCCAGCCTAAACTCCCCTGGTGCAGCTTGAGACTGTGTCCTCTTGTTCAGGTGCTGGTTGCCTGGGAGAGAGACCAACCCCCACCTGGCTGCAACCTCCCTTCAGGTAGCTGTAGAGAGCACTAAGGTCTCCCCTGAGCCTCCTCTTCTCCAGGCTAAGCAACCCCAGCTCCCTCAGCCTCTCCTCACAGAGCTGTGCTCCAAACCCCTCCCCAGCTTTGTTTCCCTTCTCTGGACACATCCCAGCAACATTTGAACTCTGCTGTTATTTTGATATTAGTAATTTTCCTAGGGTCCTATTTCTCCCTTTCATTTGTATTACCAAATATAACCTTGATATCCTCCCCTTCTAATATATTTTACTGGTTAAAATAGCCCCTCAGTGTGTGGATCTTCGCAAAACTACGACTTCCTATATCCAGAGATGCATTGAAGAGAAAAATACAAGCAGTTCTTGCATTTATTGCTAGTCTAACCCAAGTAGTGGATCTGCTATTTCATACAGAACAGAACAGAATCCAATTTTCCTGCTAAATCAAAGGGGAAAGAGGATCAATCTGCTGGAAATGGCTACAAAATGCTATCCCTCCCCCCCCCCCCCCCCAAATAACCAGTAATGGCTGCTGCTGTGTTTTCCCTTCACAATGGGCAAACATATACTTACAGGTCAGATTACTGCTATTGTAGCTTGAATGAAACAAGAATGAATAAATTTGTGAGGGAAATGTCTCCATGTGCACTTGGGCAGAGTGTCTTTGGTCTGTAGTGTATTAACAGTGAAAATAAACCTGACTTTTTTTTCTTTTTAGCTGGGAAATTGCAATGTCTTTTTTTTTCCTGCCCTAGTATTGTTCTGCTTTTTATCAGCTTGCCTTGGAAAGGGAAAAAAAAAAAAAGGAAGAAATAGAGGGAGAGTGGGAAGTTACTTCAGGAACAATGTGGCCAGCAGGACCAGGGAGGTCATTCTGCTCCTGTGCACTGCACTGGTTAGGCCATACCTTGAGTCCTGTGTCCAGTTCTGGGGCCCTCAGTTTAGGAAAGATGTTGACTTGCTGGAACATGTCCAGAGAAGGGCAACAAAGCTGGGGAGGGGTTTGGAACATAAGCCCTATGAAGAGAGGCTGAGGGAGCTGGGGTTGATTAGGCTGGAGAAGAGGAGGCTCAGGGGAGACCTTATTGCTCTCAACGTTTTCCTGAAGGGAGGTTGTAGACAGGCAGGGGTTGGTCTCTTCTCCCAGGCAACCAGCACCAGAACAAGAGGACACAGTCTCAAGCTGCACCAGGGGAGGTTCAGACTGGATGTTAGGAAGAAATTCTTCACAGAGAGAGAAATTGCCCATTGGAATGTGCTGCCCTCGGAGGTGGTGGAGTCACCATCATTGGGGGTGTTTAGGAGGAGACTTGATAGGGTGCTTGGTTGCATGGTTTAGTTGATTAGGTGATGTTGGATGATGGGTTGGACTTGATGATCTTGAAGGTCTCTTCCAACCTGGTTTATTCTTTTCTATTCTATGCTATTCTATTCTATGCTATTCTATTCTATGCTACTCTATTCTATGCTATTCTACTCTATGCTACTGTACTCTACACTACTCTACTCTACGCTACTCTTCTCTACGTTACTCTACACTATTCTACCTTAAAAACAAAATCCCCTGAAATACTGCATCAGTCTTGCATATGAGAGGTGAGTTATCTTAAAGGATGCTTCATTTTGAGCTGCATTTTTTAAAGTGTACACATGAAAAAGACTTCTTCCATTTTAAAATGATTGTATAATTAATACCTGGTGAAATAGGTCTTGGTACTTTGGTATTGCTGTTAGAAAGCCTGTTCGTAGCTTTGTATTACTGGTAGAGACTCTGCAGGAGCTGAACTAAAAATAATCTGCTTGTCTGAAAAGACAGTGGTTGTCCAAAAGCACTAAACAAAATCATCCTGCAGTGTTAAACAAAATCATCCTGCAGCCTTGCCAGTAAGGAAGAGGCAATATCTGGTTTCACAAATTTGTGCTCTTGGGTAATTAATGTAAAAAGGAAGATAACTACCTGAGTTCAAGCATTCAAAACAGAAAACCAGCCACAAAACAGCAATTAACGTCAGGACAGGAAATCTTGTTTGTTTGTTTAGATCTTCCAGTGAAGATTTGGCAGGTCTTTAAATCAGAGCACTCAGAGCTGATAAGCACACATAACTCAATATGACAGGCATTGTCTTGGTGGTTAACAGCCTAGGTGACAGCAGGCTATGGTGCAAAACACATTTACACATGAACTACTTCCATGCATAAAAAGCTTTTTCTAAACTTTTTAAAACACTTTTTAAACTCTTGTTAAAAAACAAGAGTTTCTTTCTTTTATCCTTGTAATGAGTATCCTTCTGGTTTTGCTGTTGTGTAACAGCTTTATAGCTTGCATGAATGGGTGAATTATTTAATATTTTTTTAATTTCATAATAAAAAAAAAAGCATTTAATATTAATTCACTGTTTACAAACTGGTTGTGTAAGAATGAGCTGTAAGTGCCTGAGGATGATTCTGGAGCCCATAATGTTTCATCTTTGTGTGCCTGGTTTAGATCCAGGCAGCATCAAGTGCTGCCCAGGGAGGTGGTGGAGTCACCGTCCTTGGAGGTGTTCATAAAGGGATTGGATGTGGTACTTGAAGCCATGGCTTGCTTAGGCATGAGGTGTTGGGTGATAGGTTGGACTTGATGATCTTTGAGGTCTTTTCCAACCTTATTGATTTAAGGGCAATTAGGCTGGGGAGAGGCCTTGAGCATAAGCCCTGTGAGGAGAGGCTGAGGGGGCTGGGGTTGTTTAGCCTGGAGAAGAGGAGGCTCAGGGGATACCTTAGTGCTGTCTACAGCTACCTGAAGAGAGATTGTAACCAGGAGGGGTTTGGTCTCTTCTCCCAGGCAACCAGCACCAGAACAAGAGGACACAGTCTCAAGCTGCACCAGGGGAGTTTAGGCTGGAAGTGAGGAGAAAGTTTTTCCCAGAGAGAATTGTTAGCCATTGGAATGGGCTGCCCAGGGAGGTGGTGAAATCGCTGTTCTTGAAGGTGTTTAAGAGGGGATCGGACATGGCACTTGGTACCATGGTTTATAGTCATGAGGTGTTGGGTGACAGGTTGGACTTGATGATCTTTGAGGTCTTTTCCAACCTTATTGATTCTATGCTTCTATGATTATATTCTATGATTCTATGAAGTGGGCTGCTTAGATGTACAGCATGAGTTGTTGATGATCTCAGACTACATCCGGTTATTGAAGTATCCAGTACCAAGTCTATTTCCCATCTGCATGATCACTTCAACAAAAGGAATAATAGTAAAAAAGTGACATAATATTAATTTCAGTTTCTGCATTAGTAACATATAGCAAGATTAGTAAATGTTTATTTGTTAGCACTGGAGGTTTGGCTTGATAACCCTTTGCTAAGTAAAAGAGTTCTATTAAAAAAATCTTGTCCTAGGTAGCCTTACTATAAACTAAAGCCTGGCACCTGATCCAGTTTTGATCTGCAAGTTCCATGGCTAAGGTTTATGTTGCTATAAAGCAATCCATATGTACTGAACAAGATGATTAGGTTTTCAACAGAACAATTAAGCAGTCATTTCATTCTAATAGCAGTATAAATTAGCATGTTATTAGGGAAAACAATCCTCTGCCATTAATAAAGTCAGTCTTCCATGAGGAAGAAATAAAACAATTAGAAAAAAACAAAACTGTTAACTGATAGTAGGAAGTTAAAAGTTATTTCATTTCCTTTATTACATTTAAATGATAATGATCACAGAATCACCAAGGTTGGAAGATACCTCAAAGATCATCAAGTCCATCCCGTCACCACAGACCTCATGATGTGACATCCACACAAAGAATCTGAACATCCCAACACTTAGCTGAATTTATAACACAGTGATGCTCACAGTGAAGTTACCAGTGATGGAAATAACTTCCCTAAAAAAAAACCCCAAATTGTTTAAATGCAAGTTTAAAGGAGGGGTGCTTGGCAGATAGCATATGACACACACCTTCGCAGAAGTCAGAAGGAAACAGGAATAAAGAGCACAGCAGTAAGGTGGGGAGGGTGTGGAGAGCATCGGGTCTGTGACAGGCACAGAAGGAAATGAAAGCAGAGATATAAAACTGAGTAAGACTATGTGAAAATTTTAAAGAAGAGAATGTCCTAGAAACCAAAATGCATTAGATTGCAGCCACCCCTGATGAGATTTTTAGGATGAATAATGGAGCTAAAAGAAAGGAAGAGAGATTATGTGGCATTTTGAGTACAGAAATTGATGTACTTGGAAGGCAAAGAGAAATCAGCCTATGGTGTAAGTTGTGATGTGTATTTTAGCAGATGTATGCTTAGAGAGAAATAATAAGTATATAGTAAGAACTGAGGCATGGAAACTGGAACTGGAAGTGAAGCTTGCAAATAGGTACCTCCCCAGATGCATTTAATGAGGAAGGACTTCTGTAGTTAGTACTTTAGTACTTCAGCTTGCAGTATTACTCACGCAGTATATAAGGAGTGTGTAGATGATATATGCAGATTAATTTGATGAAACTTTAGAAGAATTCTGGCTCAGCTTTATTGGCTGCCTAGCCAAAATTTAAAATCCGGACCTGGATCCCAAGAAGCACTGCAGAATAGCTGCAAAATGAGGATCCACCAAAAAACGTGCTGAGTGGGAAGTTAATGCATTAAGAAGAAATTTATTTGAATGAAAAACTCCAGTGAGCAGAAAAATTGTAAGAGGAAAAGCTAATTAATTTGTTGGGATTAATGAGGGAATAAGCTAGATGAATCAGAGTTTATAAATTTTCTCAGTGATCTAATATTTATGCCACTTGTAAAATCCTAAATGTTCCTCAAGGAACTTTGATAGGTAATGACCAAGAGCACACATGCATGGCCATAAACCTAAAGATAGATTTTTGTCGTCAGTAAGAAAGACTCAGGTCAGCACTCCTCGGGATCTGTTTCCAGGAGAGCGTTGAGGACTGCCCATGGATGTAGGAGTCTGTGAGGAAGGAGAAGCTGATCACATGTGTGAGTAGAGTGAGCCCTGGGGCTTCCTTTCATGCTTCATTCTTTGATTCCATTCTTAACTCAAAACACAGAAAACTTTCTAGAAATGTCTTTCCTGTAAGTCATTCCAGGCAATTACCTCGAGGAGAGGAGTGATTCATTCCTACCATGGACTTTAATCCATTCTACAACTGGCATCCAGGTTTAAACCTTAAGCTGCATTCAGCTGAGGTTTGTTGGGAGCAACTTGGCGTAACATATACATTAGTTCACCACGTGGAAGAACATTCTATCAGAATTAATGAGGAACTCTTGCCTGTTTCACTTGGCTATTTCACTTAGAGAGCTCATCTGTTTGAGAATATGCAGAACAACCCATGGGTAAAACTACACGTTACTGAACACTTGCTTTTTAATGTTCTGATTTCCTATTTTGCTCTGCACTGTGCAGAATTCAAATTACTTCTGACCTCAAGTACACCCTCAGAATGTATCAGCGTTGGAGAACTTGAAGTCTGGCCTTTGGAATGGGTCTTGGCTCCTCAGTATAGAGCTGTGCTGTGTTATATCATAGAATCATTGAATCAATAAGGTTGGGAAAGACCTCAAAGATCATCAAGTCCAACCTGTCACCCAACACCTCATGACTACTAAACCATGGCACCAAGTGCCTTGTCCAATCCCCTCTTAAACACCTTCAGGAACAGTGACTCCACCACCTCCCTGGGCAGCACATTCCAATGGCTAACAACTCTATGAAGAACTTTCTCCTCACTTCCAGCCTAAACTCCCCTGGTGCAGCTTGAGACTGTGTCCTCTTGTTCTGGTGCTGGTTGCCTGGAAGAAGAGACCAACCTCCTCCTGGCAACAATCACCCTTCAGGTAGCTGCAGACAGCACTAAGGTCTCCCCTGAGCCTCCTCTTCTCCAGGCTAAGCAATCCCAGCCCCCTCAGCCTCTCCTCATAGGGCTTGTGCTCGAGGCCTCTCCCCAGCCTTGTTGCCCTTCTCTGGACACGTTCAAGAGTCTCAATATCCTTCTTAAATTGAGGGGCCCAGAATGATTCAAGAGTAACACTGTGATAGCTTTAATTGCATTTCGTCTAACTGTACTACAGAGTCTCCTCTGTACAGTAATCCCCAGGGATTCTTTCATCACTGTCCCATCATACTTGTGCAGTTTGGTCATCACAGCTCTTCTGATTATTTTTTTCTTGTTTAATCTGATTGATGCAGAGTCACCAAATCATATTTCAGGTAGTTGTCACAATTTATGTTTTTAAAGGCATAGATTAACAGTGCAGCAAACATGATGCTGAAAAGTGTCCAGCTAATAGATTGCCTTATTCAAGTGCATTTACAACAGCAGTCTTCTAAGTATCCTTGACTGAGGACATACGTGGTTTGTGTTTAGAATAAATAGAATAGAATTAACAAGGTTGAAAAAGACCTTTGAGATCATTGAGTCCAACCTATCATCGAACACCATCTAATCAGCTAAACCATGGCACCAAGCACCCCATCCAGTCT
Organism: Dryobates pubescens; assembly: GCF_014839835.1. NCBI lineage: Eukaryota > Metazoa > Chordata > Aves > Piciformes > Picidae > Dryobates > Dryobates pubescens. The sequence continues at coordinate 5,820,408 of NC_071614.1, read as the reverse complement.
CTTCCTAAACACCTCCAGTGATGGTGATTCCACCACCTCCCTGGGCAGCACAATCCAATGGCCAATCTCTCTTTCTGTGAAGAACTCGTTCCTAACATCCAGCCTAAACCTCCCCTGGTGCCACTTGAGACTGCGTCCTCTGAAGATGTCAATGACTTTTGAGGCAGCAAAATTTACATAAGATCATAAAAATTTACATAAGATCATCAAATTAACATAGGATTAGCATCCTATGCAGGCCATCCCCACCCATGGAGTCAAAGGTACCATGATCTATAAAGTTTCTGTGGAAGTTTTGATTCTGCTCATGACATCTCTCCTAGATTTGCTATTCAACAAAATTTGTGTCACTTGTACTGTATCCAGAAGAGAAGTTTGATTGGTTTTCAGGTTGGATCTCTGCGACTTCATCAGCGAAACAGATCAGAATAACTTTGGCTTGTACCCTTCCTAGCAGTTGTCATTATAGGAAGACTCTGATGATTATGGGATGATGACTGATTTCATTTCTGCACTCACAGATGGAAACTGATAACATCTTTGAAATCTTTTTCCTGAGCTCGTCAAGTAAAGAATGCCGAGTTGTCTCACCAGCTCATGCAAATCATGTGCTCTGACATTTACTCTTTCTTTCTTAGCTTTCACAACTGCAGAGATACTCAGTTAACTTGAAAACTGATCAATTATTTGGAATGCTTTGTAATTATCTTGTCCTCACTGTATATCAAATGACCATTCTGTTTATTATGTTAATGACTGAGCCATGCACCAGGGGAAGTTTAGGCTCAAGGTGAGGAGAAAGTTCTTCACAGAGAGAGTTGTTGGCCGTTGGAATGTGCTGCCCAGGGAGGTGGTGGAGTCCCCATCCCTGGAGGCATTCAAGAGGGGATTGGACGTGGCACTTGGTGCCATGGTTTAGTCATGAGGTGTTGGGTGACAGGTTAGACTTGATGATCTTTGAGGTCTGTTCCAACCTTGGTGATTCTGTGATTCTGTGATTTGTGTCCTGTCCCTCTATCTCACAAGGCAGAAAGGTGTTTAAGGGGTGTTGAACGCTGACTGAAGGAGTGAGATGTTCCCTGGACTAGGATTCATTGAACAGACTGACACTTCATCTCAGGAGAGCAAGGACTATATGAAGCCATTATGGAGGTTTTAAGTAGTGGAAGCAAAGCAAATAGAGAGCGATCACTTATTTCTCAGCATACAAGAATACACCAAATAAAAAGATTGGATGGCATGTTGGAAATACAAAAAATAAAAGGCAGTTTTTCAAGCAGCAAGCAGTCAACAGCTGAAGTTGTTACCAAGATGTTTATAATCCCAAAGCATGAATAATTTCATAAGAGATGTGATAAATACATGGAAGGAACACCCCTAAAAAGTGCTATTAACACAGACCTTCCGGCTGAGGCAGTCCTTAAGCTGCAAGTTGCCAGAACTGTTCATTGCTCTGATGTTAAAAGGAGATTTTCCCTAAGCAATGCTGACCCCATTCAGAGGCAGACTTCTGGGAGAGATGGATCTTTAATCTGACCTAAGGCACCTGTACATATGTACTTACACTCTCCTGTAAAACTCCAGCTCGATTTGAAACCGTGATTCCGGCAAGTACTTTGACGCGCTGCCAAGCTCTAAAGATTCTGCTAAAGTATTACCTGCCAGAGTAATATTTCACCTTTTGTGCTGCATAATATGTTCTCTTTCTCTATCTCTATTTCTGATGGAGCCAGTTTACTCTAAAGCAGGGGTTACAGCTCCATTAACACGTAGGTCAGTTTTATTTAAGTAGAGACACTGACAGGCAAATAGTGTGGTGTAACTGGGTCCTTCTACTCAGTAGGATACACAGTTCAGTTGAAACCTATCAGTAGGTGTCATCATATCAAATAAGAAAGCATGACATCTTGCAGCCATCCTCATTAAATGCAAAAACCCCCCACAACCCAAAGACATCAAAAATAAGTGGACAGCTTCTCCACTGCAGGATTTAATAAAGTGAGTAGCACTATTGAGTGGGGAGAGGGAGAGGGGGAGAGAGGAAATAAGCTGTCAGTAAATGTCTTTTCATATACATGTATATATATAAAGAACACGTCATAGTTTGCAGAGGGAGGCTATCTGAGTTATGAATTAAATGCTCTCACTCAGGAGACAGTACTCCACCAACTGCTAGCCTAAGATGACTGAAACAGAGGTCCCAAAGTTCAGCTGGGTTTAGTTATGTATGAAGAGATCTGTCCCAGTGCTGTGTTGCCTCAAGGTGACAATTAACTTTGCTCACTACTTAGACTTCCCTGTCCTGAGCTGAGAAGCAGCATGTAGCTTTCCCTTTCTTTTTCTTTTGTCCAAAAACTTCATCCTTGTTACCAGCAAACTAAGCTCAGCATTTTTTTCTTAATTATAGCCCAAGCAACACTTTTTGACACTGAAGATTTTTGAAATGCCAGGGTGAGTGGCATGAGAGAAACTGTTCTGCATGGGGCCAAAAGCTCACCATAGAGGCCAGAGGCAGAAAGGTAAGATCTTTTTACTAATCTATTACACAGGGGTCATGAATGTAGTAAGCTTTTGCTGTTAGAGTGGTTAATGTACTTACTTCCATCTGAGCTGAGTCAGAAGGTATAATTGACCATGTACTGTCACTTTTGTGTGAGAAAACGCAGTTTGGAGTCTCTCCAGTCTGACAAAGGCTGATATCATTCATTGAGTCTTGAGACAGTTGCTTGTGCAAGTATCAGTCACCATAGGCTGTATCATGTGAGTAAAAATAAATAATTGAAGAGCCAAAGGGAGCTAAGTGCTGAGAACTAGAATGTAAATCCCTAAGGTTGTCACTCCTGAAATGGCACACAGGTTCTTTGGAGATATGGGAACTTTTCACAGATTGTCCAGTGTATGAATTATTTGAGCAGTTTAGCTTAAGATTTCACTGGAGACTATTACAAATGCAGCTACACTATCTGGGATATGATTTTTTTATGTGGAGGAACAGAAACTATCATAAGAAATCACGATACCAAAGAATAACATTGTCATGGGGGGGGGGGGGAGGGCGGGAAGGAAAGAATCTAGCTTTCCACCTTCTGTTCACTGGCAGGGACAGTCTTCTTTTACATACCAAGACTTTTACCAAAGTGGAGATACACAACAAGAGAGAAAATGAAGATATTTAAATATGTCTAAATATATATAGATAGATAGATAGATATACAGTAGTTTCATCAGTGCACATTAAATAATAAAAATGAGTATAGTGAAACCTCAGAGACCTCCCAAGATTGCTTTAACTTTCAGAGGAGTAAACATACTTCTCTGGACTATAGCAGTTATATGCCACAGGTCAAACTAACATTTGTGTTTTACAAAGGCAAAATGGCAATGGTTGTGAGCAGTAAGTCATCAAAGCAGGATTAGTCAACAGACTGATATTGTCTGTCCACAGTCTGAAGAAACACAGTCTGGATAATTCCTGTAGACTGTTTGCAGAGGCAGTGTATAAAGCTAAGCAGACTGACAGTGATCCTTGCTTTCTATAAAGAAACTTGGCAAGGCCAGGAGGGGAAGTTTCTTAGAAGTCCTGGGCAAATGCATGGAGACACACAGAGAATTAGGGCTGATAGAGGTAAGGAGACCTTCCTTTAGCACTTCATAGCTCCTTACATCATTTTGACTGTTGACAACCGCATTGAGGCTGGGATGGTTCTTTGAGCTCTGACACACACACACACACACACACACAAAAGAGAGGATATTATGTGGGCTTTTTCCTTATGAGAGTAAATTCTGAGGAAAAATGACACAGGATTGATTCTAGCTCTTTTAATTATTAATTTTGAATGATGAAAAAAAAGCCAATGAATTCAGCATGGAGACAATTCTGATCCTTCTGCCTCAGGGACAAAGGAGAATACAGTAAAAAAAATATTCTGACAGGCTTGGTGCTTTCAGAAAAAGCAAGCTCATGTTGTGTGTTTTGGAATAAAAAGCAGGAGCATTAACACTTCTGCTGTGAGCAGGAACTCTGTCATGCAGCAATAATCCCAGGCAAAGAGCTATAAGTAACTAAGATGTGGTACTGGTGCATAAAGATGGAGAAGAAACCAGGTACCTTTCTCTGATACTTTATCCCTTTCTTTTCTGAGGCAGAGCTGCCAATCGTGCTGCCATCCTGTGGCTTGTATTTAATGCAGCTGCTTTGGCTTAAAGCTCATTTTCCCTCATTGGGCACCTATTCACAAACTGATTTGAGCAAGGAACTCAAGTGTTAGTTGCTAACGAGTGGATGATTCTGCAAGTAACAGCTGACTGATTTCTTGGTGGTTCATTTTGGCATCTATCTAGAGGGCAGGCTGTGATACCATTTCTCTCATGTTATGAATGTGTAATTGAAAGTGAGGGTTGAAGGAAAATGCTGAAGAAGAAATTTAACACTTTGCTAAGATAACTGTGTTGGCAACACTGCTGATCGATTCTAAGTTACCTGGAGTAGTAAGTAAAGGGATGATAACAAGGCTTAAGCAAATCATGAATAAAACAATATCTAAATTAACCTGTAAAATCATAAAATGAGAATAGAGACATAAAACACATAAAGAATATGTCACGAGGTCTTCTGTAATCAAGCACAGCTTGGGTCTGTAAGGTCAGTACAGTTTATGCTGTACTTGCCTGATCTGCAGTTAGGCTTCAATATATTTGGATTGCAACTGTTATGCATCCTAGAAATAACATAAACAGTGTGGTTTAAAAAAAGAAGGATAATTCACTCAGTTTGTACATATTTATTACTCCACTGATACATCTGTAAAGTTGTCTAAACAGTTTTAGTAACTAAGAAATGTATGGATTAAAATATTTAGCTGTGTCTTTGCAATGGAAATAGAAAATCAATACCTTTTATACTCCATTAGTTTGATTTTTGTAAGACTTCTTCTCGTTATTCTGATAGGCACTTATGCATGGCTTGATTTAAATCTGAGTAAAATTAATCTGCTAAAAACTGCTGTAGGGAAAGAACATTGAATGAATCAAGTTATGCCTGGTGTTTCCTGAACAGAAAAGATGCAAAAGAAACTACTGGGTTAAAGTGAAACTTTCCTTTGGCAACAGGTGAAGGTTAATTTCAGGGGGTTGGAACACCTTTGCTATGAAGACAGGCTGAGGGAGCTGGGGTTGTTCAGCCTGGAGAAGAGGAGGCTCTGGGGAGACCTAATAGCAGCTTTCCAGTACTTGAAGAGGGACTACAAAAAGGATGGAGAGTGACTGTTTACAGAGGCCTGTAAGACAGGGGACAATGGCTTCAAACTAGAAAAGAACAGATTCAGATTGGATGTTAGGAACAGGTTCTTTACTATGAAAGTGGTGGAACACTGGAACAGGTTGCCCAGAGAAGTGGTTGGGTGGTTGGAGACATTCAAAGTGAGGCTCAACAGTGTTCTGGACAACCAGATCTAGTTGAGGATGCCCCTGCTGACTGCAGAGAGGGTTGGACTACAGGACCTTTGAAGGTCCCTTCCAACTCAGTCTCAACTTCCAGTCTCAGTCTCAGGCTGCGCCAGGGGAGGTTCAGGCTAGATGTTAGGAAAAAGTTCTATACAGAAAGAGTGATTGCACATTGGAATGGGCTGCCTGGGGAGGTGGTGGAGTCACCATCATTGGAGGTTTTCAGGAGGAGACTTGATGGGGTGCTTGGTGCCGTGGGTTAGTTGTTTGGGTGGTGTTTGGTTGATGGGTTGGACGCGGTGATCTTGAAGGTCTCTTCCAACCTGGTTTATTCTATGTATTCTATGTATTCTATGTATTCAACCCAGACCATCCCATGATTCTATGATTCACATTTATATTTTACAAATGCATACTGCCTAAGCAGTTTGCTCACACAAGACAAAACTACTATTTGAATGCATCTGTGAAATCTAGACCAAATCACTTATATTTGGAACAGCTGAGAAGCAGTGCTTCTTCAAGTTTATTGGGACAGTTAACCCCAAAGTGGAACAGCCTATCACTACTGATGCATCATTTCTGAACATGAACTTTCAACAAGTTACCTAAGCAAGTTACAAGTTGCCTATCATTACCCTATCTCATTCATGCCCAAGATTTTAAAAAGCATTTCCTTGCAGCTTGATTTTTCTTACAAAGCTCTGAGCACAAGCATGCAGCCACCAACCACATTCGCTGAGTAAATACAGCACAGGCTAATTTTCTGTGTGAAGCTGGAGCAAATGAGTGCACAAGGCTTTCATTCTCCCTGGCTACACTGTTTTGACTGCTATGCATCTTTTGTTTACATTAGTGTTAACCTCAAATGTCTTCCTGATCTATTTCCTGTTGACACAGAATGGCAGTCTGTACAAATGGGAGTTTCAGTTGACTGGCTGCAAAATGATTGTCGATAAAATGAATCTATAACTACTGAAATAATCCAGCTCCGACAGCAGGCAGAGTGACATCCTTTCCACGTTGCTTTTAAGGACTTAAATGTTTTACCTATGAACACATACCAACAAGCAGACAAAGCTGTTGTGCTTTCTGCTGGGTTCTTTTGGTTTGGTGAGGGGTTTTTTTTTTGGTTGTTAGTTTGGTTTGGTTTTGGTTTATTGTTGGTTGGTTCGGTTTTGGTTTATTGTTGGTTGGTTCAGTGGAGTTCTTTGGTTTGGTTTGGTTTGTGGTTTTTGGTTTGGTTTGCTTTGTGGGGTTTTGTTTGGTTGGGTTTTTTATATAAACATTATCATTTTCTGCAGGAAACATTGCCATTTGGAATAATTTTTTTCCAGTTACAGAAAGATTGCTGTTCAGATGTTAAGCTGGGAATAGCACTAAGGAAGATGTAACCATGTCAGAAGCAATTTCTGTACAGTTACACTGATGACACATGACAATAAATTTAGAGAGACACCAAGATACCTCTGTAAATAGTAAAGCATTAAGTTCAAATTAAAAAGTTTGAACAATTTCTTTTACTTCACTCAAAGTAGATAATATCAGAGCTTAAAGCTGTATTTTTAACTTACCCTGAACTTACATGTCATCGTAAGACTCTGTGGGTCTGCCAGCATGGTCTGTGTCTCATCAGTCTCTCAAGGAGAAGCACCTGTCACAAGGTCACAGCGTGGCTCTGAAGAGGACTAACCTGTGCAGTCTCATAAGGGCAAAATGCCTTTTCCTTCAAGTCCATGCAAGAGCAGTCTGTCCTGCTCCATGGCACCTGCTCCAGGTGTGAGGTTCCTGTGGCTGCAGCTCTTCTGCCTGTCATGTGTGGGACAGAGGGGGTTGCTCTTGCCCCTTGGAGTTTGCCATGCAATGGAGTACAAGGCAGCCAGGATGTTCTCTAAGTGGGAGATGGTGGAGTCACTATCACTGGAGGTGTTTAGGAGGAGACTTGATGGGGTGCTTGGTGCCATGGTTTAGTTGATTAGATGGTGTTGGATGATAGGTTGGACTCGATGATCTCAAAGGTCTCTTCCAACCTGGTCTATTCTATTCTAGTCTAGTCTATTCCTATTCTATTCTATTCTATTCTCTATCGTGAAGTTTTGTCTTTTATTTTTACGTGCTTTTAAGACTTCTGTTCATCCTCTCCTTCCATAAGCCTCACTGTTTTTCTCCTTCACTTCCTTGCATCTCTTACTCTCCAAAATTCAGTGAAACAATTCTAAATATAAATAATAACTTAATTTAAAAGTGTCAGAGAGCATTTCTTCAGGAAGAACTGATTGAAGAGAGTGAGACGCCCTGAAAAGTAAGGGGTTAGCTGTGGTTAAGAGTCCTAGTATGGAATGATCTAATCTACAGGAGGTCAGTGACTATGTCTTTGAAACATGCAGTCTGACCTTTCATAGGAGAGGTTGTGATCCAGTGCACTAAGGTAGTAGATTAACCAATGTACAGTTACTGGCTGAGACCTTTACATGCCACTGGGACCAAACAACATTTTCTATGGTATTGCTGAAGAAAATATTGTCCCCATGGCTGCTTGTATACTCTTGTCAGCTCAGCCTATAGCTTCTCTTCTGAGTAGGAATGCCTCTAATGTAATTTGGGTAAGGCACCACCTTGATTTTCCAAGACATTGGACCTTGTGGAAAACTGCACATTTAAGGACCAAACAACCCCATTGTCAATGGCTCACCAGTGCTTCTGCAATGCGGTTTCCAGTGTCAGCTGAAGTCAGTGTAACAAATTGTCAGGGACTACGGACACTGAACCAGTCACCTCTGTCCCACACTCTCTGGTGCAGAAGAAATGAGCATTATTATAAGAAAAGAGTTATTTATGAGTTTGTGTTGTGTGTCCAGCTGTGGGCTGGGAACACAGCATTAACAGAAGCTTCTCCTCATGAAAGCTTTATTTCTGCAGGTACCAAGGCAGCTTGCCCAGGAGCCATATAGTAAATATCAGGCAAAACTGTTGTGTAGCTCGTGAGGATAGAAGAAATTAATATTACAGCCCAGCAGCTGAAAAACTGGGACATGGCCTGGCAAGAGAGCTGTTCATTATATGGCTGGCTGTTGGCTGCCCCCAGTCTTGGTCCATCTGTTCTTCCTCCATCCTCTTGTGAGCCCCACAGCTCCCACTGTCTTCAGCAGCAGTTGCTTATGGGCTGCTTGACGGCAATGCAGTGTGAAAGAGACTCTAATCAGAATCATAAATCCATTAAAAGCACTTTGCAGCAGTGATATTTCTCTAAAAGAGATAAGAAATCAGATGGACTCTTTCTTTGTAGTGGCCTGCATGACTTCCAGTTATATGCAGACACACTCTATTTTATTTATTTCCCCATTGAAAATACAGAAGATCTATGAGTAATTAGGAGAGCCAGCCCCTGGTATTCAGCTGCTGATCATTTCAGACCTATAATGGCATTTTCTGCACCCAGCAATGAAGTGCATGGCTGTTAGAAAGACATAAAATATTTCCAGCATCTTCCTTTTTTTCTTGTTGCTTTCATTTAATAAAGCAAAAAGTTATCCTTATGATCAAAGACTCTATTTACTTCTCCCCAGGACAAAAATGTGTTACAAAGTTTATTTTTTAGATCTCATTTAGCCTGAAGAAGTACCAAAAAAACAAACCCCAACCAAAACAACAATAAACCAAACAACCAAAACCAGGAAATAAAAACTCTAGTGCATTCAGTTACTGTTTCTTGTCAAATTTCTGCAGGTGAACTTAAATTGCTGTTCTTGTGATCCTTTTGGGGCTTAAAGCTAGGAAATGTGAACAAAAAGAGAAAATGGAAGAACTTTGAACATGTCTCAGCAGATTTTAAAAATTTTGTGAGTTTACCATTTTTTATGCTTATGAAAGCTGTCTGTGCATCATTTATTTCACACTCATGTATTTAAAGATAGCATTTGTTCGTCATCAGAGATTCATTATTAAAAGATATTACCTTGCAATTAGTAATCTTTAGGCGCTTTCCCAGTGAGAACTTCTTACCCCTGCTTACAAGCCTTTGTAAAGAAGGGCCAAACTGTGGTGGAGTTGATTTTCAGCCCATGCTGCAAAATGATTTCAGAGTGAGTATGATGCACAAGGTACTTCTGATTGGGGTCATTGTTATAATTATTTTATCAACATAATTAAGTCTCAATCAATTGCAGTCACTAAGTGTTGCAGTAAACACTGCAGCACAAATAACTGCTGAAAGTAATTTAGGTAATGCCTCCTGCCAAATTCTATTTCCACCGTCAACTGCTCTAACAAAAAGATATTTTCCTGAGAGGCCTTGCTTGGGAAACAACTTTATTCTTTCTGCTCCTCAAATAGAGTAAAATTAAACCTTGCCTATGGCTACTCAAGCTTCTGGAATACTTGTAAGACATTTATTGTTTGTGTTTACACTACAAGTCAATACAGAGGCAAGCATTCTTAGAGCACAAAAATGAAAATAACTTCTCCAGTCCACATTTTTTCAAGTGTTTGTTTCAGAGGCTGCCACTCAAACACCTCTGTTTTAAATCCTTCTCTCATATGCCTGCATGAAGCTGATCAGAAGGTTGAAATGCAGCCTACAAGAATGTCACACCACAGGAAGAATTTAGCATTTGATTTTTTTCCTCTGATTCACGCTGTGAGGAAAGTGTTTCATTTTACAAAATAAAAAGGTATTTAAATGGTGAGAAAGCTATATTTAATCCTCAGAGAAAGGAAACCTCAAAACACCAAACAAACCAAAAAATATCCCAAGCAATTCTGAAAGCTAGCCAGGAAAGAGAAAGGATTTACATTACTGTAGTGATCCTTTCCTCCATTCTCTGGTTTTATAAGACCATTTTCACTAAATCAACTCATAACAGACTGGACAAATGGGTAGCAGGACTCCTATATATCTTCATGGGAACATCAGTTTTCAACATTCCAAATTACATTTTCAAAACTTTGTGTGGATACAAACATGAATTTAGTGTGTGTGTGTGTATATATATATATATATATACATATATTTAAATAAGAATGAAAGATCATTGATAAAGATGATTACAGCTTTCACTATTGTGGTATTTTTAATTGTATTTTACATTCTTCCTACTGAAAATGAAATAGAGATGGTCTCTTTTGCTCTTTAGAGAAATTAGTTCATGCTTCCAAAATCAACCTAACAGTGGAGGAGAGGAGTATCTGCTAGAGTGAAGAAGCCAAGAAAAGAGAAAAATCATTTATACAACTAACTTTCTGTTAGAATAGAATAGAAAGAATAGAATAGAATAGAATAGAATAGAATAGAATAGAATAGAATAGAATAGAATAGAATAGAATAGAATTAACCAGGTTGGAAAAGACCTTCGAGAGCATCGAGTCCAACCTATCACCCAACACCATCTAATCAACTAAATTATGGCACCAAGTGCCCCATCAAGTCTCTTCTTAAACACCTCCAGTGATGGTGACTCCACCACCTCCCTGGGCAGCCCATTCCAATGGCCAGTCACTCTTTCTGTGAAGAACTTCTTCCTAACATCTATCCTAATCCTGGTGCAGCTTGAGACTGTGTCCTCTTGTTCTGTTGTGATGTTTTGTGTGGTGCTGTTACATTTATGCTTCTGCATTGTAGCTCAAAACCTGGAAGCAAAATGTCTATCTTTATATGTTACCTAACCAATATTACCACATATACCAATATGTAAATGATTATGTTGAATGTGGCTGCAGACATCAAACCCAATGAATGTGGCAGGAGAGCTTTCTTAATGCTATAGATACAGTGTTCACAGCTGCAACTGAACTGTATGTCTGCATCTTTGACTTGCCTCTGCAGCTGAGGTTCTTCTACATCAAAGCCAAATGTATGTGCTGAAGAAAGTCAAAGGTGTATTCTCTGACCAAACACAAAAAATGCTTTCTGTTTTAGAAGAGTATTTAGCTACTCAGTCATAGCTGACAACAGATATTTTGTCACTTACACGAAACAGAAGGGTTTTATTGAGTAAAACCCTTCAGAATGGAATGTGTGTGTGTGAAAGGAGACTCTTTGTTCTGGTGAGTAAGGCAGAAATTAACAGAAAAGTAATCTACTTCATAATTCTGTTTCACTGTGTTTGATTAATTAGAAGAGCCCTCCTCCCTTTATTCTCCCAAATTGTTATGTCAAGGGAATGTGATATTAATTGAAAATTCTTCTTTCCCCTCAGGTATCCAAATGGTCATATGGCAGGATTAATCCTTCCTGTTAATTTGATTACTAATAAAAAATTACAGTTTTTATTTATTGCTCAGTTGAATAATTAATTTCCCCCATCTGCTATTTGACAGCACTTGACTATACTGAGATAATGGATTTCTGCCAATTTATGTCAGAGTAAAATTGGTCCTGTGCACAAGCACTGTCCCATTTTTGCTGGAAAAAAACACGATTACACTATGTAAACAGTGGAAAGTAGGACACATGTTCTGGGCTCATAAAAAATGATTGAAAGTAATGCTGAAAATGAACCCAAATGGAGTTCAGAGCAGAAATAATCTACCCTACCAATTTTTTTTCATGAACTTAAGGAACAAGTTAGATGCCTTACTTTATTAGTTCATACTCTGTGTAACCTTTTTCCTTAGCGCTAATTGCAAAGAAGCTCGTGTCTACTGCAAGAAGAAAATTAGGTCAGCTGAAATGAGAAAGATATATCTGCTCCAGGGAAAATGTGTGCACGTGGCTTTATGGATAGGTACAGGCTATACTGATAGATGCAGGTTTGCTTCCATCTCTCTAGACATGTGCGGACACAGAGACGTGCATCTGTGTATATGCACATGCACCAAGGTGATATGTGCTTATTTCCACACAAATTCCTTATTTTTCTGTGATAAGATTGTAAAGCGATGGGAAAACATTATTTCAATTAGTAATAGATGTTCCTTTTGAATGGGATGTTGCTTCCAAACTAAACCCAAAACTTGCCGTTGCCCAAAGGCAAATGAAGTTGCAGCATGCCTGCTCTCACACTATTCACACAGTTGTAAACACATCAGATGAAAATATGTGAAAGATGTTGGTAACACTAACATTAAAAAATACACAATGACAACGGTGAAGCTGATATTCTTCTTTACATTTATTCAAAAGTAGAAAATTCATTAATCTTGGATGGGTACAGCTCACAGGAAATAACCTCTGTGCAAAGAATTTTTTGCTTTGCATAACTAATTTACCTACGACTCAAAAGCAAAGACCACAGAAAATAATTTACCGTTGACTCAGGGCTACATTATAAAAACAAAACAAAAGAAAACACCACCAAACAAACAAAAAAAACCCAAACCAACCAAACAAGAAAATCCCAAACCAAACAAAAAAATACACACCAGGGAGGAAGGAGGAAAGAAGAATGTAGTTAACTTTCTATGCAGAAGAAAATGTAGACTAGACTAGAATAATTTTCACTTGGAAGGAGCCTACAGCAATCATGTAGGCCAACTGCCTGACCATTTCAAGACTGCCTGAAAGTTCAAGCATATTATTAAGGGCACTGTCCAAATGCCTTTTAAACATTGACAGGTTTTGGGGCAGCAACCAACTCTCCAGGAAACCACTTCCAGTGTTTGAACACTCTCTTGGTACATAAATGGTTCTTAATGTCTGGGGAGAGGGCTTCTATGATCATAGAATCATAGAATCAGTCAGGGTTGGAAGGAACCACAAGGATCATCTAGTTCCAACCCCCCTGCCATGGGCAGGGACATCTCACACTAGATCAGGCTGGCCAGAGCCTCCTCCAGCCTGGTCTTAAACATCTCCAGGGATGGGGCCCTAACCACCTCCCTGGACAACCCATTCCAGGGCTTCACCACTCTCATGGTGAAGAACTTCTTCCTCACATCCAGCCTGAATCTCCTCACCTCCAGCTTCATTCCATTCCCCCTAGTCCTATCACTACCTGATATCCTGAGAAGTCCCTCCCCAGCCTTCATGTAGGCCCTCTTCATAGTCTACATCTAAACCAGCAGCTTCTACAGTGAATCTCTCTTGAGTTTCTCCCAGAGAAAAAGGCTATCTTCTTCTGTAGTTCTTTTGGAAACATAAAAATATACCCTTGTAAAAATCAGGGTGGCTTTTTTGGTTTGCTTGTTTCTTTGTTTTCTTATTTTGGGGTTTTGTTTTTTGTTTGTGTGTTTGTTTTAGTTTGGGGGGGTTGGTTTTTTGGGGGTTTTTGGGTTTTTTTGCATTTGCCAAGTGAGTTTCTTGTGAAAGAAATGAAGTAAATTCCTATGTTTGGTTTAGTCATAAGAAGTAAAATACATAGACATAATTAACTTGACTTTATTAAGCAGGAACGGAATCATGCTACACTTAGTTTGTTTAGTTTTCCTGACTGGCAAAATCTATTCCTTTGCCTAGATGTGACCTAATAGCTCAGAAGGTGCTGCAACATTGATCCTTCCTCATTAATGACCTCATTAGTGCCTCTGACTAAGTTTAGTTTAATAATTTATGACTGCAAAGCTGCTGTACTTTAGGCTTTGTTGATCCCAGCTTGTGATTTCAGTCAAAAGCATTTCTAGAAATAATTATTCTCTGAGTTTTCAATTATATCTAGTGTGGGGTGCCCTGCCCATGGCAGGGGGGTTGGAACTAGGTGATCCTTGTGGTCCCTTCCAACCCTGATTGATACTATGATATACTATGCCATGGAAGGCTGAAATGCAATCTAATAAAAATAGGGAACTGCTTTTTATACTAAAGGATGGTTACAAAGTCATGAAATGTGATGCACAGGAATACAAAAGGATTTTTGTGTGTGTGTGAATTGGTGACCAGGTTTTTTTTTCAGGAACTTATATAAATGCATGCATTTATAAGAACCTCTCTGTACCTAGGGAGGCTGGAAGCCTGCCTCTTTTCCATTAAAAATACATAAGTATTTTGAGCTGATTTCAGTGCTGCTGGGGAAGAAGTTGATATGAACCAAGCAGTATCTCACACGTAACCTTTTGCCTCCACAGCTCTCGGCACAGCTGCTTGTGTGACATTTTGTAATGTCACAGGAGTCAATTGTTCTTTTTAAAAAATGATAATCAGGATGACTTCCAATCTCAGCTCCTCGTGTACATTTATCCATTTACATTATTTCCATCTGCTGTTATGGTCCATTCTCCATTCTAAGGCAGAATGGTGATATTTCTCAGTAGAGCTGCAAGAGAAGTAGTAAAGAGGATGCACTGTAGTTTAATTTGTACTTCCTGCTGCTCATCTTGTATGCTTTACACACACAAAGCTCCTGCTGAAGTCGGGAGAAGTTTGAATGCCTGAAGAATGGAAATTAGACCTTTTGCTGCTTGCAGCAAGTGGAGCTTGACCACTGAGTGATAGCTCCAGCACGCTGGAAGCAATTTCCCCATTAGTGGTTTGTGATTGTAGTTTTACATTTATAGATATTTTGTAGGGGTTACTCTTCTCCTGATTGAATCGTATACACTGGGACACCTTGGACAGCTCAGGAATGACTAAAGAAGGGAAACAATCACTTGATATGCTCCACGTTTTTCATAATGAATGTACAAGGGGATTATATGGAGATTACTCCTAAGAATAATTCTCCTGTAAACACCTAAAGCAAGGCAGTAGCTGTGCATTGAGGTGCTGAGCCTCCTCTGGAATCAGGGCTTCAAAGTTAGAAAAAAAGTATCCAGATCCCCAATAAATCTATCCCACTTGTATTAATGACTTACAGCAATAAAAATTCATGCTCTTGCACGTTCTCAGCTTGTGCATTACAATGAAGCATGTACATAATTAAAAATTCCCTGAGGTCTGGAAAAAGATGTAGAGGTCACTTTTTGGAAAGGTGGTTGCAAAGACTGAGGTGCAGTAAGCTATCCTGAGCAAAACAATTCAAACTTCTGCAGAGCTGTGTGTTTGCAGTATTTTATTTGTGCCTTTTTTTTTTTTTTTTATCCAGTCCATTGTAATTGTTGACAGATTTTAGTGTTTTAAAAAGGAAGTCTCATCGATCTATGCAAACATCAATTGTGAGAGAGAAGAGGGCACACTGAACTTGGGGTAGAGTCCCTGGAAGAGAGACATCACCTCCCGAGCTTGTTCTGGGGCTCTGCCCACTGTTTCTTCAGCCCCAGCACCTTCAGACATGTTGCCTGTTGTCTGTGGTGGCTGGGACCGTGGCTTCCTCCCTGGGGCTGCAATCGGCCAGCTACATCCTGTGCCAAGACAGCAGGATTTGGTCCATGCTCTTAGCTGGGATTGCTGGAAGGCAGTGCCCACAGTGCCTGCATGCGACTGCTTTGCTGGTGGAGATGGAGGAGCAGCAGGTCCCAGAAAGTGAAAAATGACAAGCCAGCTCGCCCTTGCCAGAACTTTGGCAGTACCTGGGACATTTTTGTGGTGCCACAGGAGTGCCTTCCTCTCAGCTGGAGCAGCGGCCTTGGGACCGTCAGTCCTTCTCTTCAGGGGCTGCTGTTGCTCCCCACGGAAGCACTCCCAGCCCCCACAGGACGTTGAAGGGCTTACCCCAGCCTCCCGCTGCGGCTCTTCTGGCTCCCTGCCCACACTGGGGGAAGTCCTTTGCTTTGGTTTCCTCCAGGCTGATGGAGGATCCTGGACTGGGTGTCTGAGATCCTCCTTGGGTGGCAGCAGGACTGGGGGCCACGGCAGGACTGGGGGCCATGGCAGGGCTGCCCTCTCCCTCTCTGGCAGCATGGCGGCCCTCCAGGCCCTGCAGCTGCCAGGCCTCCCCGCTGCAGCTCTGCACAGCCATCTTGCTTGGGCTTCCAGCAGCTGCTGCAGCAGCATTTGCTCCTCCAACCCAGAGGACCAGGAGGGATGTGCCCAAGGCCTTCAGGAAGGAAGCCAGTGAATGTCCTAAATGTCCTTCTCAGCTCTGGATGCAGCCAGGTCTGCGCAGGCTGGAGGAGCCCTGGGTGCTCCCAGAACAGGGATGTCCAGATGCTGGGCTGCAGACTGCCCAGAGGAGCCCTGGGCACCACCCCCACAGCCTGCTGTAGTGGTGCTGCAGGGATGTGGGCAAGTGGACGGCCAGGAGCTCCTTCTGCCTTGTGGCTGATTGCTGGTGACACTGCATATGGTGACACGATGTCCACTCCCGAGTTGCTATCCCTGGAGGAGGCATCAATTCCTGAGCCTGCCCTGTGGCCGTGCCTGCTGCTTCTTCAACACCAACACCTTTAGACATGTCTGCTAGGGTTGTGCCCCTGAATTCCTCCCTGGGTTTGCAATCAGCCAGCTGCATCCCACACTGAAAACCTCAGGAGGTGGTCAGGTTTATGTAGATCTTTTTGTTGATGGTGGTGCCTCGAGGAGCAGCAAGTCCCAGAAGACTGAAAACTGGCAGGCCCCCTTGCCCTTGCCAGGGCTTTGGCAGCACCTGGAGCATGCTAGTGCTGCTGGGGGAGTGGCTTCCTCTTGGCTGGAGGAGAGGCTGTGGAGCTGCCAGCCCTCCTCTTTGGGGGTTGCTGTGGCCTCCCACTGGAGCATGCCCTGTCCTGGTGGGATGTTGAAGGGCTTGCCCCAGTCTCCTGAGCCTCCTGCTGGGGCTTCTCTGGCTTCTTGAGGATGGGAATGGGAGCAGAGGGAGGGCTGCCAGGACCCTGACAGAGGGCAGCTGCAGAGGTGCTGGGCAGGTCCTCTGCATTGGTTCCCTCCACGCTGCTAGAGGGGACCAGACCAGGCATGTGAGACCCTCCTCTGGAGGCAGTGGGGCCGGGGGCTGCAGCAGGGCTGGAGGCCACAGCAGGGCTTCCCTCCTGCTCCCTGGCATCACAGCCACCCTCCAGGCCCAGCAGCCGCCTGGCAACCCCACCGCAGCGCTGCACAGTGACTTCGATCAGGTCCCTCACAAACACTGCTGTGTGCTTCTCGAGGGTAGCCACCAGCAGCTGCTGCAGCATTTGCTCCTCCAACCCGAAGAGGCCCAGGAGGGGCATGGCCAGGTCCTCTACTAAGGCTGCCCATGAAGGCCGACCCCTGAAGATTCTCCTCAGCTCTTCACGCAGCCAGGCTCGCACAGGCTGGAGGAGCACTGGGTGGTTCCTGAACAGGGCTGCCCATGTGCTGGGCTGGAGGCCACCCAGGGCACCCTGGGGCACCATCCCCACAGCCTGTCGTGGTAGTCCTGCACAGCTGTGGGCATCTGGATGGCCAGGAGCAACTTTGGCCTGGCGTCTGATGGCTGGGGACACTGCAGGTGTTGAGACAACGTCCTCTTCAAAGCTGTCATCATCCCGCATCCTGCGCACGATGGAGGAAATGCTCCCCTTGCACAGGGGGCACACCAGCATTCTGCCAGCCCGCCGCTTGGTGCAGGTGTAATAGAACTGGTGGAGGCATGGCAGCACGAAGCTGCCGTCCTCCCCCCAGCTCTCCAGGCAGATTGAGCAGTGGCTGTCTCGCCCCGAGGCCATGCTCTCCACCTTCTGCAGTGGGCTGGAGGGAGCTGTGGATGTCAGGCTGCTCCCTCTCCCTGGGGCTGCAGCAGCAGCTGTTACACTAGAAAAGAGTAGAGAGGCCATGGTCATGACCTGGCTTGGGGACAGGTTGAAGAGACAGCCAGGTCCTTCAAGAAGGAAGCCTTCCACCTCCTCAGGGTGAAGTTACCCTGCCCAGCTCACCTCTGCTGCTGCAAGCACGCTGCCCTGTTTGCCTGCACCTGTCAGGGCCAAGGCAAAATCCGTAGATGGCTCTGGGTTCCGGCTCCGAGAGCTGCACCAAACACCTCCCTTAGCACATCGACCAGCGCCAAAGCTCTTGTTCAGCACTCCAGACCTCACTCGCTCGCTTGCTTGCTCGGCAGGAGTGTGGACTCAAGTCGCCTGGGTGAGACTCGATGCCTGAGTATAAGCAGCTTGGAAGGCCTGCTCACAATGCGTCGCTAGGTGAAGTCACAAGCCATCCCTCAGGGGGGTAGGTGGGGCACTGGAACCCATCAGTTGGTGACAGAACTGTAGAATGTGCTGGGCTGAAAGGGACCCCTGAAGGTCGTCTTGTCCAAACCCCCTGCAGTAGGAGGGACATCACCAACAAGATTAGGTGCTCAGAGCTCCATCAAGCCTCACATTGAGTGTCTCCAGGGATGGGGCCTCCACCCTGGGCAACCTGTTCCAGTGTTCCACCACCCTCAGAGTACAGAACTTCTTCCTGATGTCTAATCTAAATCTACCTTTCTCTAGTTTAAAACCATTATCCCATGTCCTAGTGCCACAAGCTTTTGTGAACAGTACCTCCCTAGCTTTCCTGCAGGCCTTCGTCAGGTACAGAAGGCTACTATAAAGTCTCTCTGGAGCCTTCTCTAGGCTGAGCAACCCAAACTCTTTGTAGGAGAGGTACTCCAACCCTCTGATCATATTTGTGGCCCTCCTTTGAACCTTCTAGCAGATCCACACCTTTATTGTTTGAGGGCCCCAGAGCGGGATGCAGTACTCCAGGTGAACTGTCACCAAAGCAGAGGGACAGAATCGCCTCTCAGTCTGCTGGCCACACTTTTGACGTAGCCCAGGATGCAGTTTGCTTTCAGGGCTGCAAGTATACATTCCTAGCTCATGTCCAGCTTTTCACTCACCCACACCCCCAAGTCCTTATCTTCAGGGCTTCTCCCCATTGCTTCATCCCACAGCCTGTATTGATAAAGGGAATTGCCCTGACCTCTTGAGGTTTACCTGGTCTCACTCCTCCACCTTGTCCAGGTCATCAGAACCCACTGTTCAAAGATGTCATGAAAGGCCATCTTCAGCTGCGGTGCTCTCCGCAGCAGTGCTGTGGCACCAACACATATCACAGAATCACAGAATTAACCAGGTTGGAAAAGACCTTCGAGATCATCAAATCCAACCTATCACCCAACACCATCTAATCAACTAAACCATGGCACCAAGTGCCTTATCCAGTTTTATTTTAAACACTTCCAGGGATGGTGACTGCACCGCCTCCCTGGGCAGCCCATTCCAATGGCCAATCTCTCTGTGCAGAATTTCTTCCTAACATCCAGCCTAAACTGTAAAATTGTTTTAAAATCATAGAATTGTTGGAGTTGGAGGGCACCTCAAAGATCATCCAGTTCCAACTGCCCTGTCATGAGCAGGGACACCTCACACTAGATCAGCTTGTCCAGAGCCACATCCAGCCTCAACTTAAAAACTCCCAGGGATGAGGCTTCTACCACCTTGCTGGGCAAAACATTCCAGTGTCTCATCACCCTCATGGTGAAAAATTTCTTCCTAACCTATCCATTTCTATTTTTTTTCCATTTGCCCTAGTCCTATCATTACCTGACACACCAAAAGTCCCTCACCTGCCCCATTTCCCCCCTTTTTCCCCTCAAACCCAGAGCACCTGGGCTCTGTTGGAGTCTCCTCCCACCCCAGGTGTGGCCACTTTGCCCTCCCCACCCACTCCCCTTTTTAATCCCCTCCAGGAAAGGTAGAACCCCTAAGCTGAGCCCATCTGGGCTGGAGGATCCTCCTCTCATCACTGGTGAGTCCTCATGGTACACACTGGGTGATGGTGGTGGTGACAACAAAGGCCGGGGGGCCTGGTGGCCCCCCGGTTGTTAGGACTAGAATTGATGACTACTCCAATATTATCCACAGGTGCTGGCTGGGCTTCCTTACTGGGGCTGAGCTCCTCTGTTTGGTACCTTGGCTGGTTGAGGGTTTTGCAATTGCAATAGCTTTTTATTATTTTTAACACTAAAAGCCAATACCGAAAACTGATTCTTTCCTGGAGACATTGTTTTGTCTCACTCCATTACTCACTTCCCTGCTCAATTTTCAGCTTCTTTTACTGAGTCACTAATTGCCCAAGGTGTAGACAATCTTGTATAGAAATAAATTAGTTTGACTTATTTTTTTCCACTCAATTTTCTTTCTCTTCTTTGCTGTTATAATGTAGCAAATTAAATGATCTTTTACAAACCTCAGAGATTAATCTCCAATGTTTGATTGTTTGTCATACTTCATAGTTATAATTCATAGCAAATTAAATTGTTTAGTTTCAAGGTATTCTACTACTGAATAGGAGAGAGATAGAAAATCTGTTTGTGGACCATTTGTAAGCAATAACTTAAATAATATTTAGAGAAAAATAACAAAGTTGTTCCAACTAAGCAATATTCTGTGTACTCTAACCTTGTTTTCTCATCTGAAATAATGATTACCTAAGAGAACTACCAGTTAGATTATGGGAACCAAACAATGTAAGGATGTGTGCCCCTTCTTGCTTATTACCACTGAACTTCTCACAAGAGAGAAAAGAGTGGTATTTAATCTTGCATGTAACATTAAGCATTTTGAGTATTCTCACTTTTCTGTTGGATTCCTCTCATTCTGTGTTTAAATAGTACTTTTTTTTTCCCCCCAGAGAGAGCTGAAAAAAGAAAAGTTTTCATGCAAATGCCTATTTGCATAGACCCCATGCATTTGAGGAAAGGTTACAGGATTTCAAATTCTAACATCTACAGTAAAGTTAATGACAAAATAGGTCAATTTGAGCTTTAGTCAAGCAGAATGTTCCCAGCTGTGTGCAAATAATGTTTTGTTAAGTATAAAACACCACCAGTTGGAGTCAGTAGCTTCAGAAAACCATTTAAATAAGGGATAAGGAAATACTTAAGGTCCTTTAGTGTCTGCAGGCATTATCCTCTAATGTCTTATGTAAGATCATCTAAAGAATTAAAGTATTGGTTTGAAAAACACAGATATTTGTGAAAAACTAGTGGCTCTACAGCAGCCCTTGTTTGGGTCACTGCTCTCCCTGTGTCAGCAGAAATGTTATTTTGTTGTGGAAGGTGATCAGTCCAATCGGGCATGACTTACCTGTGATAAATCTGCACTGTGTTTTCCCAGTCACTGCTTCAACCAAACCAGAGATTATCCTGAGTTGGAAGGGCCCCACAAGGGTTGTTCAGTTAGCTCCTGACTCCACACAGGAGTAAAGGTTAAACAAGTGCTTTAAAATTGCAAGTTGCACTGTTGGTGCTCCTGAACTGCCACATTCTTAGAAAAACCAAGTTACTTTTTCTAAATTATCATAATTGTTCATTCACAGTCTTGTTCAGGCCAATTTATTAGCTGTGCCCTATGTCAAATATCTTAACTTCTCAGCTCTTGCTTTACAGTAAAGCTTCTGGAATAGTGTTGATAACTCTGCTAATAGATATGGGTTTCTTCTGCACTATTATTGTTATATCACTTTAACTTATGAAGACTATATTGAATGTAGCAACAATTCTTTCACTGAACCATACTAGCTTTTCTCATATTACTTAGTGTTCCTTAAGGTAATGTGTTCTGACTGAAGGCACACACAAATTGATTATTCATGTCAAACTGGAAGACTTTAATTTTACTGTGACCACTGTTAATTCAGGCCTAGAAAGTACAATAAAAGAAACCCCACACTCTCCTCCATATATGTGAGAATCTGGCCTTTTATTATAAATCAAGATACTACAAATTAAGAGTAGTTGAAGCCAGGAAGCTATGTTACTGTAAAGCTGACACAAATGAGAAGATTCAGGCCTTTCAAGAAATATATTTACATTAGTGACTTGTCCTTTTAAATGTATTTGTGGCCTTGATTGTAAATCTTTTAGACAGCATATTCATCATGTATATCAGCACAGAAAGCAACTATCGCAGTACTTGGAGCATTGCAAGGAGTCTTAAGCTGCTTTTCAGTAAGTTGGGACCAGCACTCTTTTCAGCTAACCTCCTGCTTAATGTTTTTGCATTATTAGTGCCAGCCCCTGGATCATTCTGATAACACCATGAAGGTATTTCTGCCCAAAAAAGCATGACTAGCTTCAGTCTTGAGGCAAATAAGAAGCCTTTTGTAAACCTCCGGGCATTCACAGATTCAAGTTTATTTAAAGCTGTAACAGCTAAAAATTTGCTGCTTTTATTATTAAATCTGTGTGATCATATGAATCCAAAGCTTAAGTTTAAAAGCAACCAGGATGCCTGATGTCTCTGGTAACTATCGGAGGAGTGTACAGGAGTGTAACTGATTCTGTCTTGTTGTGCTGATCAGGCTCCAGCAACAGTGCACAGATGGGAAGGAGTTACAACTGTCTTCAGTGATGAGCCTGTTAATGGGGTCCTAGCAAAAGTGAGTACAGGAGGATAATGGTAAGGTGTGGACTACACAGAAGTTAAATAAGAAAAAAAAAGTTCACTCTTTTCTCTCCTCCCAAAAGATGTTTCTGGTCTTCATTTTTTTTCTTCAGTGATAGATGTAAGCCATATTTAGAAGCGGCTTCTCCAGTTCTGTTGTTTCATGGTGTGCTGGCCTCAGAGAAGAATTAAATCACAGACTGAACACATTAGTTATAGGACATTTTGAGTTCCATTCAAAGTTAAAGACAAGTATGTATTTGTCTTCCTTGAGATGAATTTAAAGGGTTTTTTCCCCCCTAGATCTGATAGTTAAACAATCATAGTAGTTTATTGAACATGCAGTTATTGTCTTAACCCTGTGCTAATGCAATGCAGTTAGATTTCTTTTGGGTTTCCCAGCTATAGGTTTGGGTGCATTCTCTAGCTGCTGGGGTGGTAGCCAGACATGCACTGTCCTTTCTCTTGTTCTACCCTAGTGGTGCAGATTAATGGCAATACAAACTCTGAAAGAGTGGCAGGTCTCTGTTCAAGAGTGTTTATATTTGCAAGGTTTGATTATGGAAATGCAGCACCAAGCTGGCCTGGCAAGGCCTATTAAAGGAGCATTAACAATTAGCTACCTCTAAGCTGGCTTCATGTGGAGACACATAGCAGGATATGCTTTGCTAACTCTGTTAGCAAGTGTTCACTATTTTAGATGTCCCAGTCCTGCTTTATCCAGGTTAACAGTCCTTCACTGTAGTTTGTAACACCTGCAGCATAATTTCTGGTTTTTCTGATCTTTACCCACTTTGTTTCCTCTGCTGCCTGCACTGTTACAGCCATCTGACAACCATCAGTACAAATTGACATAACATGTTGTCAGAGCATACTCCAGGGAGCTGTTAATTATTGTTATAACAAAAGCTGTCTGCCAGCTCTGTTCTCTGTTGCTTAATTTGCAGATTTTAAGACTTCTCAGTCTCTAGCCTATAGAGAAGGCTCCATCTTGGGACTTAATGGTCAGGTTGAAAGTACTTAAGGATACATGAAATTATGTCCTTCTCATGGTAAACACAACCAAGCTGTTCTGGAGTAAACTGTAATGTGGAATTTTATTCTTTCTATACCAAAAATATAACAATGTTGGTTTTATACCTGGTTATTATCCTTGAAAGCTATCCTTTGGGGTATGTATACACGAGTCACATATGACACATGCATTTTCTTAGGGGGAAAGAAAAATATTTTGTGTCCTCAGGCCTCTGTGTTTGAGAAGTCAGTCATTTGTGACTCCTTCAGCTTCACCTTTGGTCCAAAAGCCACAAGTCTACACCCTGATGATACAGAATTAATGTTAAATGTAGTTCTATGAAGTTGTCAGACAATAGTGGGGGGGGAGAAATCTGTTTGATCTGAGTATTTTAAAGGAATGACAGCTGCAGATGGAGGCTGGAACTCAGTGAGAGTTTTTCATCTAGGGGAAACATGCAGGGTTGTTTTCAGCTCTTTGCAAACCAATAATACTTGGATAGTTCTGGAAGAATTTGAAGACCAATAAATTCTTATATGTAAAAAAATAAAGTAAGATTTTTTTTTTTTGTTTGGCTTACAAAAGTAAAAGTATGGTATGTGTAGGCTGACCTCACCCCTTCAACAACCTCTGTCCTGTTGTCTCTCGTGGTGTTCAGAATGATGTGAATTTAAACATTCATGGCTTGTACTAATTAGTCATTTTTTTATGCTAGGAAGTACAAACACAAGAATCAAAAGATAATCACACCAATGGAAGAAGACAAAAATCTGCTGTGGCACAGTATTTTTTAAAATTTCTAAAGCCTTACTGTCTAGTGAAAAAAGTCAGATTGCTGCCACTCTGCCTTTATGTGCTTGGAGCACATGTGCAAGTAGCCTCTGTATGAGAACATGGGAGGAACTGGCTGCTTCTGCTGCTCTGCCACAGCCCAAAGGACTCTCAAGCAAAACAGAATTGTCTCATGGGGGTTTTCTCATTCCCCTCAAATCTCCCACAGTCTGAGTAAGTGAATTCTCTGTCTCTTTCTTTCACCAGAAAATCCATCACGGAAAACAGAACAAGGGAAAAAAAAACCCCAACAAACTGATTTGAGCGAGACATTTCCTGAGAGCTTTAATTCTGGTAAATTTTATACATCTGTGTGTATACAACTGTAAGTAAACTGTGTTTATTTAGAAGCTTCCATTAAGTGTAATTCATTTTTGAGCCAATAATATAGCTGATAGAAAAATAACTTCTTTGTGTCTCCAGATCTGTAAGTCACAGCATTTGGCCTTTTAGAAATAGTGCCCTCTGTGAGAACCCTGCTTGGACCTCATTGATCTGTGTTTTGTAGCTGGTGAGATTAGATGCTTATAGATCTCATATAGTCTTCTAACAAAGGAAGGAATCAACTTGTCCTTTAGTCTCTGTCTCTGCTGGCATCCTTTCAACTGTGAAAAATGTTTTCTGTGGACACAGAGAAGTTCAGAGTAGCCCATCTGTGCTTGTGCTGCTGGGCATGACTTTTGTGGCAGAAAAATAAACCAGAGCTGATCAGAATGGGGCCCAAAACTCTCCATTTGCTTTTTGACTTCCCTGAAGTACTGAAGTCTAATTTCTTTTCCCATTGCACTTTCATCCCCTCTGCAAGCTTGAGCAACTCGAATTCATTCCAAAGTGGCTGGTTAGATTCATAAGATACAATGTGTTCAACAAAATGAATTTCAGAAGTATGTTGAATACAGGATACTGTCAACTCCAGGTTAGCCCTCAGGAATTAAGACATTTTTATTGTTCATCTTATTCACTAATTATTTGAACAAGAACAAAATTAACTAGTAAAACTCAATTACCTGACTGTTTGCACCTTTATTTATCACAGTACTTATGAGTTATACCTTAATTATTTTGGACTAACAGGTGCTTCCAACAGGAAAGGAAGAAAGAAATGGGCTGGGAAGTATAATGCTTCATGAATGCTGTTACTTTTATGTGTTTAAAAAAAAACCCCACCAAATACTTTCAGGAAAATGAAATGGTTGAATATTTAATTTCTGTTTGTGCTGCTTAAAATCTTTCTTTGTTCTGAGTGATCTTTACTGAATGAAAACAAATGTTGCCTTCAGTCTGTAATTTTGACATTTAAATAGAAATTCCACTCTTTTCTCCAACATAGTAATATGATGGTATAGCTTTCTTTCCTTTCCTTTGTGGTTGTTTGTTTTTGTGTGTTAGAAGCATTCTTGAGGCTGGCAGCCTGTATAGTCCTTGCTTTTCCAGTTTGTAAACTGTTCTTGCCACAGGTGTTGATTGAGACTATCTTATTTGTTTGTGTCCAAGCATAAAATTTATTCCAAACTGAATGAGTATAGGAAGCTGCTCCCATCTCCAAATCCTAAGAGAAGCTGAAGAAAATGATTAAATATAATATATATTCCCTGGAGGGTAGAATTGACTGATCTAGGCCAGACAAAAGGGAACTAATCCTACAGGCTAAGATACTCTTAGTGGCAACCAGCATTTCCTGGTATGTTCACATTAGTAACATCTGTGCTCAGTTACACCAAACAGATTCAAAGGCTTACCAGAAGGGACAGGAAATTTCTCAGTTATCAAGAAACTTGAAATAGCAAGGACATAACTGAGATAGTGAAGATATTTATTTTTTTTTTCCTCTCTCAATCACAAGGTGAGCTTATACCTTAAGTCATAAACTGGATTATGACTTGGTCCCTCTGACAAAGTACCTCTGGCTGGTATTTGCTGTTATGTCTTCTCAAGGCTTTCTGTGCCACTGCAATGGATAAATGGATATTAACCTTCCCCTGATCTTAAAAACTGGCAGACCAAAACCTTCTGTCTGTGACTCCTCTGATTGTAGTCAAAGTCAAGGCTCTTTTAGAGCTTTGCTCTAGAAGAGTGACTGCAATTTTGGGCATGCTGGTTTTATGAGGCAAGATATTAAGAGATTCTGATTGGCAAAGGCCAGATGAAATTATTATTATTTAAGACTATGCAACTAACTGAACAAAAATAAGTAAAATCTAATTACTTTTTGATGAATGCTGATCAAAATTATGTTCATTTTATATATAATCTAAATGATGGATCATCAGATATATACTCTGTCACATAAATAATCAGGAAAAATACTTAGGCACATTGCTAGTTATTAACCAGTGCTAATTATTTTCATGCTGAGGACATTATGAGTAGGACCAGTAATGCAGGTGGACAGGCACCTCATACTTCAAAGTGATTTAATTACTGAACAACATTAAGTGGGTGCCTTCCTAATTCCATGCACTTGTCAGTAAAAATACTCATCTGTGACATTTAATGTAATTGAGTTGTCAGCAGCAGTATGTCAAATCACTGCTGTGTATGAGCAACCTCCACATTTGGGTAATTTTGCTGATTGGTCCAACATTTTGTGCTAATGAATACACAGGCAAACCAAACTGCAGTAGGAGATGGATGTTCATGTATCTTCCACTAATTCTTCAAGTACACTTCAGGCTTTGCTTGAAGCGATAACTTTTTCTCCTCTCCATCACCTTATTTTGTAGGAAAACACAGAAATGTAATCATTCTGTATGTGAATCAAGGACACTTCACAATTTGCCACATAATGATATTAAAAATATATATAACTTGAGAAATAAATAACTAAGCAATACAGCTGACCTTGTTCTATGATCATATCCTCTCTTCTGCATTCACCAATAACTCCTAACATCTAGACTTAGATAATGACTCAAAGATATAGCTCTGCTGATAACAGATCTCAAATGTACTTGTTTATTGTAGCCTAACTGCTATGTGCTCTGATTATATACAACATAAAGCATATTTCATCTTTAACAAGAGCTGCTAATTAGGAATGTTTAATGTGCAGAACTTATTTTCCATTCCATCATGTTTATGATGGAATAGTGTATGGGAAAAAAATGTAACTACATTGGTTCACCTATTATTTTCCTGTTCATGTTGTACAAGCAAAAATAAATCAGTCCTTCATATTAAAAATAACAGACTTTGTGTCATCATTCAACAAATATATATGTATATATCATAGAATCAATAAGGTTGGGAAAGACCTCAAAGACCATCAAGTCCAACCTGTCACCCGACACCTCATGACTACTAAACCATGGCACCAAGTGCCACGTCCAATCCCCTCGTGAATGCCTCCAGGGATGGTGACTCCACCACCTCCCTGGGCAGCACATTCCAACGGCTAACAACTCCTTCTGTGAAGAAATTTCTCCTCACCTCAGGTCTAAACCTCCGCTGGTGCAGCTTGAGACTGTGTCTTCTAGCAGCACCACTTGACACTGAAACTTAAAAGAGGTTTCTCTAAGATATTTCAGTGTCCTGATAAATATCAGAATTGTAGCAGTCCATTGGAAGAATAATTGTGTCTTGTGTTGTAAACAAAGTAGAAAATGCAGGAGGCACAGTTTCTTTCTTTCTTGCTATGCTGCTTGTAGTGCCAGGGTGGTTTTCTCTCTTTCATTTTTCTCCACTCTGAATTTCCCATGACTGGCCGTTAACACAACCCCTCAGTAAAGGACATTAGTATTTTGATGTCATCCAAGACATGGAAGAATTGTGAATAAATACCTTTTGGAAAGATTTTACAACCTGTACATTCCATGTGTGGTGTTTGGGAACTAATGGATCATTAGAAACCATCTTGACTTAAAAATCTATCAGCCTATGTAAAAACTTGTCAAAGATGCAGTTTCCTTTAAGCTAAGAAAGTAACCTGAGGATCGTTTTTGTCATTTACTAAGCCTAATTTCTTGGCCCATGAAATTGAACCTGCTTCCTTTCCAGTTATACCACAGCTCCTCTCCAGTCTTTGATCATCACATCCTCAATGATTATGAGAAATATTTTTAGCTGGAAAAACCCATGGCAGGTACTTGCTTTAACAGCTTTGGATCTCATTCATAGTGTTAGAACTTACATTAACCTTTCTAATTGCCAACCATTTATCCATGTGAAAAGAAAGATCAGTTAATAATATTTACACCGTAAACTGCTGCACAGGTTTGCTTTACTTTATCACATGCCTTTTTACCATGTCATGTTGTGACTGTAGGAGGAAAAGCCACAATCTGCTTCCCCAAAGCAATACCTGGCACAATATCTGCTCATTTTAAAATCAAAACCCAGGCTTCATACTTCATGGGAAAACTCAGTCTAAGGTGACTACTGGACATGCCTGTAACTGGCAGAATTGTGTCTGTCTGCAGCACATCCAGCATCAGAAAACAGGAGAAGCAGTATTCATCGTTACAGATTTGGGTTGTTAGAGGAGAAATTAATATTCAGATTTCTTTAAAGAATGAGCAATAACAAAGAACTTTAATGTTGTTGCCAGACTTTTGCAGAGTGGCTGGAGGGAGAGCTCAGGGGTGCAGTTTTCACACAGTGCCAGAATCTGGTTTGGCAGCTGATCTTCTCCACATTCATCAGGAAACAAACCTTGCAGCTGCTTGGAACGTGTCTGTTTGCTGGCTTTCTCATTTGCAGGAGATCTGCAACCTTCCAAATCCTTCTCTATATCTATGCTACCACCCTGTTCTGAGGCCTGAGCACTACCACGTGATAGCTTTGTCCAGGAAGAAGCATAGCAATGTGTGCCAGAGCAGGATCCTGATCTCATCACCCATCTGGCAGAGAGCAGGCAGGTGCTGAAATGGCTCATGGTCCATGAACTGGTCTGGTTGTCTCTGTAGTTTCACAGATCTGTGTTCCCTATTGATGTCTCTTCAAAGATACTGGCTTTAGACAAAATTATTACTAGGAAGTGGAGTGAGCACGTAATGATTTATAGGTATAGAAGCTTGGACTGCAGAGAGCCTATAGTTCTGCAGACTGCTGTAAACAATTAAATGAAGTTCTCAATAGAGGCAAAAAGGACGGAGGCCACACCACTGTGCATTCAGGTATCTGCTGTCAGGACATTCCTTAGCCAAAAGCATTTAATGCCCATCCCAGAAACATATGATAGATTGTGTAGTATTCCAAGACAAATTAGACTTCCCCAGCATAGGAATACTGACATTTGAGAATAAAATTGTGCCATCATTTGAAGTCAGCTGCAGATTTCTGGCACAAAAATAGAATATTCTCTCTGTGTAACTTAACCCATTGGCTGTCTCAGCTAACAAATCAGATGAAAAATGGGGGCCATGGCCTTGGTGTAAGGCAACACAGCTCCACTGACTAAGCCAATT
Organism: Dryobates pubescens; assembly: GCF_014839835.1. Lineage (NCBI taxonomy): Eukaryota > Metazoa > Chordata > Aves > Piciformes > Picidae > Dryobates > Dryobates pubescens. Next base: position 5,790,579 of record NC_071614.1, on the reverse strand, counting down.
CAGACCATCTGAGGCTAGTGTTCTGTGAAGCTGAAATTGTTCACTTGATTAATGGACCAGCTGTCTAGCTCTTATCTAACCTGGACTGTAACCAGAGTCTCTTTTTGTTGTCAAATGCCAGTGTGAAGTCCACAACCAGGAGCATCTTTAATTTAACGTGTAATGAGCTGAGAGACAGTACCATAATTTTTTGCCACCTTGATATATGACTTAACTGTGCAATTCAACACAAGGATAGTTTTCTGAGTTTAATGCAGAAGCACTAACATGAGGAGAAGGAAGAGAAAGGACTGTGTAAAAGGACTATGTAATCTGTTAGCAGCATCTGTGTTCGGACCGCTGACAGCTAAAAGAGGCCCAGCACTCTTGTGGTTTAACCCCAGCCAGCAGCTAAGCCCCACACAGTCACTCACTCCCACCATGGTGGGCTGGGGGAGAGAACTGGAAGAGCAAAGGTGAGAAAACACATGGGTTGAGATAAAGACAGTTTAACAGCTAAAGCAAAAGCCACAAATAAAGGAAAACAAGGAATTAACTCACAACTTTCCATTGGCAGGCAGGAATTCATCCCTCTCCAGGAAAGCAGGGCTCCATCAAGTGTAGTGGTGACTTGGGAAGAAACCACCAGTCCAGTTGGAGTCCATTTACATGTCTATTGCATTACTAAGTGCAAGACTTTGGTTGAGTGGGGAAGTCCAGGAGATAAAAGGTAATCTTCAGTGGTGCACAGTGGTGCAACTACAAATTCTACTATAATGTCTAAAGGTGTTTACTTCCACTCAGAAAACTCTTTGATCACTTGAGGTTTTGCTCCCCCTGCTTTCTCTTGATGCTGATTAGTGCTAATAATCATGTGGTAGTTTAAATACATTACACCTCTCTGCACTTTCCATTAAGGTAGTTACTCTTGAAATGCAGTTCTGATGAATTCCACTGATTGGTGGCAGCATCATCCAAGGGGTCTATTTCTAAACAGCACCATCTTTCCCAAGCATTGTGCAAAACCAGTGCTGGCACTCCTAAATTATTTGTATGCACACATGGAATTTGACATAGGCAATATTACTGTACAGAAACTCCAGCCAAATTATCACCAGGATGGCAAGTGAGCAATGTATTGCTTTTCAGCAGGTCTGTTCTTTTGAGAACCCAGAGTTTGTTCCAGTTTTCAGTTTCTACAGAGTGTGACAGAGCACTGGAACAGGCTGCCCAGAGATGTTGTGGAGTCTCCTTCTCTGGAGATTTAAAAAATCCACCTGAACATTGCAATCCTGGGCAACCCGATCTAGGAGAACCTGCTTAGCAGGAGGGCTGGACCAAGTGATCTCAAGAGGTCCCTTCCAACCCCTCCCATTCTATAATTTCAGGAGTTTAAGGACACTGAATAGAATTGCTTGCAGTTTCTACAACTACCTGACGGGAGGTTGTAGACAGGTGGAGGTTGGTCCCTTTTCCCAGGCAACCAGCACCAGAACAAGAGGACACAGTCTCAACCTGTGTTGGAGTTTAGGAAGAAATTCTACAGAGAGAGTGATTGCCCATTGGAATGTGCTGACCAGGGAGGTGGTGGAGTCACCATCATTTGAAGTGTTTAGGAGGAGACTTGATTAGTGTGCTTGGTTGCATGGTTTAGTTGATTAGGTGGTGTTGGATGATGGGTTGGACTCAGTGATCTTGGAGGTCTCTTCCAACCTGGTCTGGTCTGGTCTGGTCTCTTCTCCTCTTCTCTTCTCTTCTCTTCTCTTCTCTTCTCTTCTCTTCTCTTCTCTTCTCTTCTCTTCTCTTCTCTTCTCTTCTCTTCTCTTCTCTTCTCTTCTCTTCTCTTCTCTTCTCTTCTCTTCTCTTCTCTTCAACTATGCAGTCTAGCACAAGGTACAAAAAGGTACCTCCAAGTTAGCAATCCATGTAAAGTTTACTGCTGTCTTAAACCAACATATGGGAACCAGATGTCTTTAATTTATTATGTCCTTTTTTGTGTGTGTTACCTAAGTGAAGGTATAGGTCTTTTATAAAGAAAAATCCTCTTCAGTTGTCAACTTTTGTAAACATTTATAAGATATTCATAAATTAGTTTTCACAAAACGTGTATTTAATGATGTTTATGAGACATAGGGAATGAGTAGTTTGGATTCTTTGTTTTCCCACAGGTATTTAGCTTTAGTCAAGCTGTTTCCTAAACCAAGCAGTCATCCAGCAGTTACATTTCAAAAAAGAAATCTTGGCTTCTCAGATAATAATCCAATTTCAGCAGCTGGGGCAAGATAGAGAGGTATAAATCTCAGCAAAATCAAATACTCAATAAAATCGTAAGAGCTGAAAACTCCATTCTATCTTGATAATCAGAAGCTTCCTCCTGGGGATTTCTTTAAATAAAACTTTCCACGCTAGTTTCACTGAAGGAAGACTTTTCATTTGTGCTTTCACTCAATACAGTTGCATTGTATGATCCAAATATCCCACAATAAGAAACTGCAGCACATTGTCAAAGAACTGTAGCAATACTTAAGGTGCTCAGAGTCCAATATACCACCGTCTGCTCAGATCAACTAGGCTGCTGACAGACCTGAAAGATGACTCATTTTCCTCATCCACATCTTCTGGGAATCTCTGATGGATGAAAGGATGACTCTCATGACATCAAAATAATGAAAAAAGATGAACTCTGACAAGTTGTCTAATACTATTTCTGTAACCAGACCAAATTAAATTCCTTACATAGTATTGTTATTGGGTTCACAAATCGTGACATGGTCTTATATAGGCCTGCTAAACTTCTGTCCCAAAGGAGATGCTCAACACTCTTACCTTTCAAACCATATGCCCACCTAGGCATGTACCACAACAACTCCATGCAGTGCTACAGGCTGGGGTCAGAGTGGCTGGAGAGCAACCAGACAGAAAGGGACCTGGGGGTACTGATTGACAGCTAACTGAACACGAGCCAGCAGTGTGCCCAGGTGGCCAAGAAGGCCAAAGGCATCCTGGCCTGCATCAGGAATAGTGTGGCCAGCAGGAGCAGGGAAGTCATTCTGCCCCTGTACTCAGCACTGGTTAGGCCACACCTTGAGAAACCCATGTTAAAATTGTTGTTTATTTAGTTTAGAAGATATGCTTTATCTTTTGGTTTAGTTTAGGATGCAGGGCAAAAGGTGGAATTGGAATATAGGTAAGGAGGTATCTGCCAAAATGAATGATCCTCTCTAACTAATGACCAAGCAGAGGAGTCCTCCAAGAGGAGAGAGGCAATGGCAATTGATAGGTGGGCAGGAGATTTCTTATGGCTGGTCAGGGAAACAGCAATGATACTTGTATTTAATCTGACAAGCAAGCTGAGCTACCTGCAGAAGAACAAGTGCCAAAAGCAACTAAATTTAACTACAGATTCAATAAAAATGGATGTTATTCCTACTTAAAATGCAGACAACCAAGAACAGGAGCAGACCCGTGGCTTCCTGTGAATTTTGTCTCAGTGTTGCCAGTTTTCAAATGGATGATCTTGGTCAGCATATCAAAACTAAACCGCGTGCACATACTCACTTTAAATGATCAAGGCTGCACAACCCTGCCATTTTGTACATTATTTTTCAGTGTGCACCATCTGTTCAGTTGAAAAGCAGCTCCAAAAAAAAATAAAATAAATGATGTCAGTAAAATAAGAACTAAATCTGTTTTCTCAAATTTTATTGTCCAGTTGAAAATCATTACAATGGTGTCTCTGTAGTTAAATGAGCTTTGTGAAAGGAATTAGCTTTGCAAGTCACGTAGCAATAGAAGCCTTTCATCATTCTTTCTCCTGTGGCACTTCAAAAGACAGAGAGGTGTGTTCCTTTAATATATGTCTACTTATAAGCTGGTAAAGATCTCTTTGGTTGAAGGTCAGGAGCAAACTTCATTACATGAAAGCTAGCTTATGTTATTTACCTCCAAACCTTGCTTCATGAAGCACATACATACAAACTTGGGAAAGTCTTCAGAGTCATTTAAATTTCAATGCAGTACACTACAAAATTATTGCTTTAACATAATTGATATTAATGTGTTTCCCATCCTCTTCTATTTTATAGCTGACTAACCCTTTTACATGCCACTCAGAACCGAGTCATTGAAAGGCAGTGCTACAGAACAATGATCAATAATGTGCAAATTTTTCTATTGTACTGGATTTTGTTTGATGAAAAGCAGATTTCCATATTGGTTTTCAGCCTTGCTGACATCGTGCTTCAACAGAGTCAAACAGAGTCAAACAATAGAGACCTGCAGCTTCACTTTCATGGAGTGGTTTTGGCTACAGTGTGTAAGTTATCTGGTCCACATGCGCACAGCAGATCCCAAAGCTTCCGAGTAAACATCCTCAGCATTTCCTGCTTTGTCTCCCTGGCAACATCTCCTTTACTTTGCCCTTGCAAAAGCCATTGCTGATGTCTTTCTTTCTCACTGTGTTGGATTCCACCTAAGAAAAGATAAAGCAGCAGTGATGAGATTTGGGTCATTAAGCAAGACGCAGTTACTAACACCCTTAATGAATTAGATTTTCATGTATAAGATTTCTACTTAGTAGAAAGAAGAGCTTAAAAAGAGGAATTTTGCTATTCTCTCCTGCCATGAACTCCGGATAATACTTATTTCCTCTCAATTAGTCTTTCTGTGACAAAGTATCCTTTCAGGAGCAAATAGCTGTTTGGCACCTCTACTGAAACCTTATTCCAAGCATAATGCATTACGAAGTCTCATGTAGGGTATGCCCAAGTCTTTAGTTTGAAGATATTCATCTGGCACCTTAAGAGTTTATTGTTTCATTTTGCCATTTAAAATATAAATTTTGGATGTTTCTTCTTGTTGATTTTTGCTCAAACATCAGTTGGAGATTTGGAAAGCGCTCCAGGGTAGCCAAAGTAATAAACTCATCATGAAAAAGTACGTAACCACTTCTTAGATGATTCAGTAAGTTTGGCTTCCAGATATAACATGCTTGCAATTTACATAACATTAGCTAGTAAAAAAGTTACACAAATAGCTCATTCATACAATGAAACGTGGATTCTGGGAGTGTTTTATGTGTACTGTTGTCAAATAGCTTGACAAGACCCTACTACATCCTGACAATGCAGATGAACTGGAGTCACAGCTGACAAACACAATATCTGTTAAATGATGTATGACCACAAGAATTTATTTACATCCATGCTTTCTGGCCTCTGTTACCACTTGCACGTGATTCAGGTGTAACTTTAAGGAAGTTTTAAACAAAAATACTGTGGTGGGATCCAACCTGGAGGTTTGATATCCTGGGATGTTTAACAAGGTCCTGTAGCCACACAGTGATAACATGAGTAAGGTGGCAGTGCTAAAACCTTATTTCATATAAAATTTCTGTTTTGTTCAGCTCTGAGTAATCACCAATGAGTGCAACACTCATTTTCACTTTGATACCTGGGATAGATGAGAACTCTCCTAAGTCAGTCAGTGCTTGACCCTTTAGATTGCCAGCATAAATATTAGAATCATGAATATATCTTTGGGAATAATTTTTGTTCTGCCTGGACCTGTAGAAAGGCATAGCAGGACAGTGATCATCCTCACTCTCTAGTGTAAGCAATGATTTGTGAAGTGACTGGTGGAAGCAGGATGGCAGGGTCGATAGTTTAGAGGGTGGAGAAGAAGAGGTGATTTCCTGCTGGGTTTTGTACTGCCGGTACATGATGAGAATCAGAACTGTGCAGGGTTTTCTTAAACTGCTTTAAGGCTGCTGTGTGTGATTTTTCCAGCTATTTTTCTGAAGAGTTTGAGTCCCACATATCTAAAATCCGAGTTGAATGGGTGCAAAGTTTTCCCTTCATGCACATTCTAGGATATATTAGTACACTAGTGATACTTATATTACATTTTATGCAATTTCTAACCTTTAAAGGGTAACAGAAGAGATTTATGTGCTACAACAGCAGGGTATTTTACTCCCATAGTTCTTTATGTCCTCACCAAAAAGCAGAATATAGGCTGAAGTTTAGTATTAGCCTTCTAAAATTTCCTTTTGCCAGACACAAGAAGCCAGGTAACTTCAGTAGCTGAGGAGATTTTTGGCTCTGGGATGAGCTGTATGCTCAGTTAAAGTGATCTGTATATTCCCAGTTTGGAAATATTCAGGAGCCAAAGGACGTGATTGTAAACAGATTTGAAGGACACTTTCGCTGAGGGATTTTGTGGTCATGAACTAAAGGCAAGGTCATTTCTGATGAAGGAGTCGAAGGAAGCAGATGAGACCTTAATGAAGGTGTTTAGTAGAAAGCAAGACATGCTGAGCTCATGTCGACAAATTGAGTGGTTCCAAGCCTAAGTTTAATCAAAATAGTAATCGTTCTACACAGTTTTAATTAAATGTTGCAATGTTCTATTAAACTCTAGATAACAATGTCATTATGTGAGTGGACAAAATTGGGTATTAAGAACTCCAACTAAGTTATCCAGTGGTCTAATTTAAATCACTATCTGCTAGTAAAGGACAAATGTTGGCAAAGCTTATGGCATAACAACCAGAAGTAAAAATTGAACCTACTGTGAAGTACAAGAAAAAACCATATTTATATAGCTGCAACCCAGCCTGGTCTGAATTCACAGTTCACAATAGGTATTGCCACTCATAATGGGCTTATTTTACAGCGAAGCATCTGCAATTATACCCAATATGCAGGGAGATCTAAGCAGCAGCTGACGTTTTAAGTGTGGTATTGTCTGGAAGTACTTACCTTCAGCTTAATATTCAACAACAACAACAAAATAATTAGGATGCTTTTCTCCTTGAGAGGATAATAAATAATCCTACCAAATGCAGTTAGGTACAGGAACAAATTATCTTTGAAACCTCTAGAAATTCTTACAACAATGTATAAGCAAATAATGATGTAATGAAGCCTTGTAATAGGTCTTAAAGCGTTTAAATCTGATGTTCATTCACTAACAAAGGGGGCAGTCATATTGGCAAGGCATAAGCATACTACAAAATAGGGCTCCAAGCTTCCCCTGAAATTCCTAACAGGAAACACAGGGCTTCTACAGGAGAGGGAAAGTAGCAGTTTTCAGTGAGGGCAAGATGAGAATCAGGACCAGTGAGGTCTGGAGCACTGTCAGGTTTTTCAGACGAGATTCAGCTTTAAAAAGAATGGGGTTCACTGAACTATGCAACTTGCAATTAATCCCACAATATTCTAACAATACAGGAGAAGAAACTGATCTGGCTTTTTCAATTCAAACCCAGACTACCATCATAATAATCAGCAAATAATTTAAAATATGAATCCAGCTCCCAGTCAAGCAGAAAAAAATCCACCCTTACTATTATGGAAGTGTCACCAGGTGATGCTATTATTTACTATTATCTTCCAAATTCTCTTAATAAAAGGCAAACTTGGAAGACATGTGAACACGTAGTAAATGAGACAGCAGAAGAAAATGAGGTTGTTCTCAGATAAACTTTGTACACAATAGAGGACTTCCATCTCTCCCATCTCCAGTAAAAGTCAGGTTTTGAAGCTAAGTAGTTCCCAAAACATGGGATGAAATTCCTAAGGCAAGATTTGTTGCATCAATGTTATCTTCCTTTTCTACATGTAAGGTAACAAAGCATAAGGGGAAAAGACTGCATAAGGGAACTGTCAACTAACAGGCTCAGAGTCTCACTTCATCTATTCTGAATGTAAAGGCACAGGGTCACTTCCATCCTGTCATGCAATGAACTGAGGCAGTGTTTGCAGAGCACAAGTTCTAATGTGGACAGAGAGGGGTCCCAGCACTTCACAGTGTAAGAACAGCTTAAAATAACAGGGGAAAGCATAAGATGGTATCCTCCTGGGTAATGACACAGGGTTGAGGAGACTGATAACACAAAATGAATTAGATTTGTTGCTAATCTGTGCTACTAATAGTCTCATTTTGTTCCCATGACAAGAAAAGCTGTATGCTCATCTATATCTCCTGTCACTCCACAGAGCTACAGCAGTACAATGATCCAATATCACTCTTAGTTATCCTCATTAAGCTCCAGAATGCCTACAGATTATGTTAACACTGATTTCACCATATAGAGAACTCTACTATCATGGAGATCATGCTCTATTTCCTTAAGTCTGCTTTTTACTTCTAATTTTTTTACTTAAACATTAAGCATTATTGTTCTGGCAAAGGTAGAATGATGTCTAAATATCTATCTACTTTTCTTTGCAGCTTTTCTAAATCTGGGATTAGGAGTAATTCTAGTCAAGGAATGATTGATTTATATTTTTTAATGAAAGCATTAGAATTGCATTCTTAGGCTGAACATTTGCTGTCTTTACCTTTACTGACAGCTGCAAAGCTGCAGTCCTCATTTTGCAGCTTTCTCAGTTCTCACCTTCACTCATTTAAAACTAGTGACATGCTTTTCTGACATACACAGGTTTGAGATGCTGAACCTGTCATGTAGTAACCTTTTCTGGGTGAGGTACAGTGGCATAGCATGCCCTCGTTTTGAAATCAAATATCTCATCCTTCTCAATGCTTGAGTTTCCCTCTGCATGAATGATAGGGCCTTATGTTAATCAAAAATGACCACATAACATTCAAAATTTGGTGGGACAGTGAGAACTTGTCAGTAGATCACAAGTAGGGCTGAATAACTATTTATCCTTCCTGCCTTGACAGAATAATAGGGCAGTTGACTACCACCTGCAATTTCTGCTCATATTTCTCCAGAGGTGGAAAGATAGAATAGCATAGCATAGCATAGCATAGCATAGCATAGCATAGCATAGCATAATGGAATGGAATGGAATGGAATGGAATGGAATGGAATGGAATGGAATAGACCAGGTTGGAAGAGACCTTCAAGATCATTGCGTCCAACCCATCATCCAACACCACCTAATCAACTAAACCATGCAAGCAAGCACCCTAGCAAGACTCCTCCTAAACACCTCCAATGATGGTGACTCCACCACCTCCCCAGGCAGCCCATTCCAATGGGCAATCACTCTCTCTGTGAAGAATTTCTTCCTAACATCCAGTCTGAACCTCCCCTGGTGCAGCTTGAGACTGTGTCCTCTTGTTCTGCTATGTTAGTAGGTAAAAGCAAATGTCTGTCAGACCAAAATGAAATCTTTTTTCTTTCTTTTTTTTTTTGTTTTCTCTCTAACTGACAAGCAGACAAACAACATCTGCCACAGAATGCACATGAAAAGATGGACTAAGGAGATTCCAGTTTGGGAGTTTTGTGATTTCCCCTCTTTAAAGACTAATTGAGAAATCACTCACCGAGTATTTTAGCACTTATCTTTGGCAAACGAGTGATAGCTGCCACCCCCCAGGGTCTGTGTTTTAAATTTTGGACCTGGGCTGCATTCTGGACCTCTGTCATGCAGGTCAAAAGAGGTGATCTGCACAGGTGATCCTTTTTAGTGTCTTGTAGTATATATAGACAGACGGATGTTGGTCTCTTCTCTCAGGCAGCCAGTACCAGGACAAGAGGACACAGTCTCAGGCTGCGCCAGGGGAGGTTCAGGCTGGATGTTAGGAAAAAGTTCTATACAGAGAGAGTGATTGCCCATTGGAATGAGCTGCCTGGGGAGGTGGTGGAGTCACCATCATTGGAGGTTTTCAGGAGAAGACTTGATGGGGTGCTTGGTGCTGTGGGTTAGATGTTTGGGTGGTGTTGGATTAGTTGATGGGTTGGACGCGATGATCTTGAAGGTCTCTTCCAACCTGGTTTATTCTATGTATTCTATGTGTAAAGAAGCTCTATCTATACTCTTATGGCTATCTATACTCTTATGGCTAGTTATACCCTGATTATTGCATTCCAGTTTATAGATGCACTTTCATATGTGCAGTCTTTTACTTCAGCTTTTATGTTAATTCTATAGTCCCATATATTTCTTCTTTTTTACTGTGTTATGTTTTAAATGGGCTCCCCCTTTGCCATGCTGTGATTAAAGTTGGTGCTTATGCACTGTTTCAATGGAAGAAGTACAAACATGGATTCATGTAAAGGGCTGTTTGAACAGAGATCAGCAAGTAACAGCTGTTGCCACTTTCAAATCCTGTCTGCAGGATTAATTCTCTAATGCAGCTTTAAGTCAATAGATGTAGCTTAGCTGGTGGGATATGCCATTTGCAAAGGTATATTTCATGCTACTACACTGAACACCTTGAAATCAAGCACTTTATGGTGCTTGCATCAGGTCCACCTTCTAAATGTGTCACAAATAAGGTGTCTGTGACTGATTTCATATGGCATACAAATACATACAATTTCTAGTATATATATGTAAAATCATAGAATGGTTGGGGTTGGAAGGGACCTTAAAGAGAAAAGAAGTAGAAGAGACCTTGTATCTGGGAGACCTTACAGCAGCCTGTCAGTACCTGGAGGGGGCTTACAAGAAAGCCAGGAAGGGACTTTTTTAAAAAGGGTTTGTAGTGATAAGATGATAGGGAATGGAGGGAAAGTTTAGACTGGATACTAGGAAGAAATTCTTTACAGTGAGGGTGGTGAGACACTGGAACAGGTTGCCTAGGGAGGTTATTCAAGGCCAGGTTGGATGAGATCCTTAAGCAACCTGGGCTAGCAGGAGGTGTCTCTGCCCATGGCAGGGGGGGTTAGAAATAGATGATCTTTGAGTCTCTTCCTCTCCAAACCATTCCATGATTCTATGAATCTAGTTCCAATGCCACTGCCTTGGGAAGGGACACCTACTAGATCAGGTTGCACAAGACCTCATCCAACCTGGCTTTGAGCAATTCTAAGGTGGAAGCCTCCACAACATCTCTGGGAATGTAACATTCTTTTAGTGTATTAAAATCCCACACCAGTCAGCATATTAAAGACTCAAATTCAATAAGTAAAAATGTAACACTTTCCACTATTAAGACACAATCAGTAATTAAACAGATTGCTTTGTGAGAACTAAGACCTGCATATCCCTACTGTATCTATTTCTATCAACCTTGATTAAATAATGCTATAGTAGGGGGATTATATTACATAGCTCATCACAAATTATTACTTTCCTTATATTTATCTGGATTTTTTTTCTCTCAATTGTCTGCTAAAAATCCTGATTTCACACAACAGTCATGATAGATAAAAGTGACTTTAACTAAGCAAGAAACTTAAATGGATGAGTAAATTCCTACAGGATTTTGAAGGTAAAAATCTTCACCTGAGAAAGAAAAACCAAAAGCACAGCGAAATGTGTGGCAGCTTCTTCTGTTGCTAGTATTTATCCTTCATGTGAGCATTGTATAACTCCGTTCAAAATCAAGCATGCAAGAAACAATACTTTCATAGCTTAGTAATAGTGTACCTGCAACTTCTGTATTTTGGTGTGCTAAATAATAGTCATCACCACCATTATCAACAGGGAAGTTGGCATGGCAATTAAAACTTTCTTTTTCAAAAGCTTAATGTTTATAACACCCATTCTCACCGTTCCTAAAAAGATTTCTGCTATGCACAATTTCTGGCTCCTGTTCCACACAGTCCAGTTTGACTTAATTAAATTCAGGTGAGAATGCATTTGTCCTGATATACCTTGGAATGAGGAAAAAAAAAAAAAAGAAATAAATGATGGCTTAATTGTTTTCATTTTAACACAGTAATTGCACTTTACAGCATGAACCTTCATGTTGAGATATATGCTGCACTAAAATGTCATGAGAATGCTGTAAGGGCTCACAGGCCATTCTCCCTTTCTTGGAAGATGATAGATTCTCCTTTTATGTTTGAAATATGAGATTACCATAAAAAGAGACTGGAGCTACTGCTTTAAAGTTCCAGTGCTGGGAACATTTGGAATCATGCTATAAATTCAGCTCAGTCTTACCTGTTCTATTCCATCCCTCCCACCGGACGTGTGAGGGCTGCAGTGCAAACAAGGTGTTTTATTCATTGAATCTTGATATATATCTTTTCTATTTTACTGATTCTTCAAGTACCTCTTCTGAAATGTCTCAGCTAATCACAGATTCTAATTATGACTTTAAGATATGCAATTCATGAGGCTCAGACATTTAAAATGAATGTCATTTAATAGAACACTTACTTTCTCATTAGCAGAGATAAATATGCATGATCCTAAGTGTTTTGTATTCAGGTTATATACTCTAAGCTTGTCCCTAAGGCTGCCCTTAATGGAAGTTCATTTTGGACCAGCAGTGTTAACAGATATAAACAAGATGAGCATTGGCTTTTTACATATTTTTACCTTCTCATTCTGTACCACATCCATTCAAAAATTTCTTCTCTCCCCCCTCCAGATTTCAGCAGGACTCTGCAGAAACCAGTGTGAGTCTGTTAAGTAAAAACTGAATAAAATCAGGGTCTAGGGATCGATCTGTGCTGATTATTGATATGGCATTCTATAATTTTCACTATCACAGCAGGCAGTGTGGATTTCTTACAAGAAATTTAATGTCCACTTTTGAGCTATTGCAGCTGCTATATGAAACACCATTCTGCTTCTCATCTGTTCTGGGTGAAAGTGATAGTTATTAGCTCTCCTGGATATTAAAGAACTAGGTAGGTTGTTACAGTAAATAACTACACAGTCCCACATAAAGGCCTGGGCAAAACAACTTAGAAAATGTTTCCATCTAGTCTCTTAATGCTTTCTCCAGTATAGAAATGAAGCATTGATTGGAAGAGGCCAGCTCTGATGGCTGGCTTGTCATTTCACAGGTGCTGAGCTCCAACTGCCTTTACTCCCTGCCAGTCCACACATCTGTACAGCAAGATTTGTCAAATACCTTACAACCTTTTTTTCCACCTGCACTTGTACCTAGTGACCTAGCAGCATCACGGAGATGTCAACACAGGAAACTCTACAGGCTCAGGGTTATCAAAGCTGTAAGAACGTCTACCTTGGCTTCCCAAAGATGGTGCAGTTTATGCTGGAATTAATATTTCTTTGGGAAGAAAGAAGTTTCATTTAATATCATTTTAGAATGTCCCATCCCAAATTAAATGTCTTTTCCTTAAATATTATCCCACATTATTTTTCAATCTGTTTATTTCTTTCTCTATCTACTTTTTGCAAAGGACAAACAGGTGAATATTTTGACTTTCCAAAGTCAGTGATTCCTGATGAGCCAGAGCAAGTAGGATTACTTATCTTTACCAGCATGAGAAAAAAATATGCACTCATAGTGTCTGATTAAATATTTTCAGGGGCTGCAAAATTCATCAACTCTAAGGTTCTGTCTTCAGACTCTCTTAGAGCCGTAATGTAAAATAAGTACATATGAAGTGGTTAATGCCATTTATAATTATGTTTATGCACAAATCTGTTGAGGAGAAGGAGAGGAGCACGAGAAGGAATTTTAGCTTTCCTATTAGCATCATCTGAAGCAACACATGATCACAACTGTACTTTGTATTCTTATTGAGAGTCAACCAATTGTATAATTCAGCAGGCAGCTTGATACTTGTCAGACTCTTGGGACTTAACCTAGATTCACTAAGCTTTTGGTACATTAAAGACACCATCAGATATTTTTACAAAAGTAGGCATAAGTGAAAAAGAACCACAGCTGCATATTGCCTCAAGGTTGTATTTATTGAGCCCAGCCTTGGATAGTGTGGTGTGTCTGAACAAAATACGATAAGTAGAGGTGATTTAAGATAAGAGATCTCAGTGGTTAACTTACTTTAATTAAAGATATTTCAAAAGACAGACGAATCAGGAGTAAAGAAGAGAAAAGAAACGTGCTCAGTGAATTAGCAGGTGATTGATTCAAAGGTAAATTTGTGAATTTTCTAAGCAGCCTGATGAAAGCTGAATAAAATGTTATTCAACTTAACTTACTAGAGTTCAATTTTTATTACTTCTTCAAGTGTCTCCTTTCACTGAAACAAGTTGCCCAGGGAGGTGGTAGAAGCCTCATCCCTGGATGTTTTTAAGGCCAGGCTGAATGTGGCTCTGAGCAACCTCATTTAGTGTGAGATGTCCCTGCCCATGGCAGGGGGGTTGGAACTAGATGATCCTTCAGGGCCCTTCCAACCCTGACAATTCTGTGATTCTAATACATGAAGTTTGTTCTAGACTGTTAGTTTTAATTATTTCAGTCTGAAATAAGTTATATACAACAGTGTCAAAGATCACTCTTTAATGTTTTTCAGCTGAAGCTATAATTTCATCCCCAACATTACCAAGCCAAAACCAGCTTCTAAAACTAATATGTTTGTGCTTGTTTTCCTTTGGCTGTAAAATGTTTAAGGAACAGATAAAAAAGCCAGCAAAAACAAGAATGAAAGTGATATGTATGTTGGTTAATTAGATTATGGATCTAGAAATGGTTGCAAGCCTGCAACAAAATGCCAGTCCTGAAATGTTGAAGAGCTCCACAGAAGAAAACATGTACACAGGAACTGTTGACACTCTAGCTGTAGCCTTTTGAAATGCTGCTTTACACTGTGTGCTGGCAACATCACAGATTGTGCCATATTGAGGCATACTGAGGAAGAATAATACTATGTCTTGTTCCCAGTATCTGTTACCTGGTTCTAGAGCAATGGTAATCACAGTACACTAATTAAATTTTCCATACCAGATTCTGATGTCTGAGTGGCTTGAATGAAGGCATAAAAGGTGTAGAGTATGAATAATACAGATGTCAACTCATGTCTCAATTAGTATTTCTCTTCTGGTCCTATTGTCATAGCATATCTTAGCCCTGACTGACAGACAAGCGATGGAGTGAATGTGAGTAAATGATCTTCCCCTCCTTCTGTATCCCACAGATATATCCCCTTTCAGCTGAATTCCAGTGTAGAGAGCATGACTGAATCACAGTATTTCACTTCTGGATGTTCAGTAAGCTCAGATGCAGTTTGGTCTCTGAACACCCAATGTTGTATAGACAGGGAAGGGGTCAGTGATACAATGTGAAAGATGACAGTCTATGACAAAGAATTACACCATAGGCCAACATGGTCAAAGCTGTTCTGAAGCTCAGTGCTTATCTGCTCTGCAACAAAGAGGATGGATTTTCAGAAACATTGATCACTGCAACTCACTGAAGTGAGTGGAAAAACTGAACATCTGCAACCAAAGTTTCCATTCCCAGAATGGAAATTACTAGCTTCAGTGTCTACAAAAGCAGAGGAGAAAACCTCCTTTTAGGGAAAACAAGAAATTATTCCTATAATACTTCAGACTTCCACAGTATCTTTAATAAGTGAATAATAGTCTCTAGCAATTCTCTTATAGTCTAATAGATCTTCCTAACAACCTCATTTGTCTGTTACAGGCTGAAAGTAATTCTACTTTTTGCACAGCTAACATTAGCAGGATAACAAATATAACTGTATTCTTGCACACATTTATGAATATAATTTTCATTCTGACTGTATTATTAGACAAATTTTGTTTATCAGAGACTCGAGGTTTTAAAGAAGTTGAATGAAAGCACTACAGTGATTTATATTAGCTCATGCTGTGAGCTTCTGGGATCATTAAATCATTAAATGATTTTTATAAGTCTCTATGGTTTGCTTTATTAGGACTGACAGAAACATTTGGAACGATGTTAATTAGATTGTGTAGCTTTCTCTGCACTAGGTTCAGCTCTGTTCTATATTGTCTCATATAATAGACTATGACTCATGGTACTACTTGGAGAAAATTGTATTTGCTACTTTAAACTTGATGTATCCATGTAATCCATTCTGAGACCTACCCTGTCATAAGAACGTATTGGTTCAGAGCAGTGGCTGAAGAATTAGTGCATAAACGTTTCTGCTGGTAGCTTCTTGGAATAAGACACATTGAAAGTAATTTTCAAAAATGAAACACATGATCAGTGCTGTCATTTGAAATATATGCAGACTATGAATGTCATCTACACACCACAGGACTTGAGTGGATTGCATTATTCAACACAAGCCAGATGGAAACTGTCTTGCAGCCAGCTCCTACTCATACCCTGCAACAAGTCTTACAGGCCAGCTTTCAATCTGTCTACTTAACTGTGTGGAAAGCAACTTCTGGTATCCTAAAGTTTCACCTGATTGTAACCTGTGTATCATTTCCACTGCCATCATCACTACATCTAAATGTTTCATGACTTAGACCTAGCAGTGTTGAACAGTTAGGTCTTATTTGACCAGAATGACTGCCTTGTGGTGTTGAGTACTTGCTAGGTCATTCAGAGATAAGAAAGAAGATGATGGCCACTGACAATATTTTTAACTTCCTGCTGGTTCCTCATACAATATTAATATATACACACATATATTAGTATGAAAAGGATAAAATAAGGAAAATAAAGTTTCATGTAAGTAAAAACAGAAGGGGAAAAAAGAAGAAGAAAAAGGCAAACATTACTGGTAATCCAAATAATTTCATAGTCTTAACTGTCTTAGTAAGTTCATGCATCCTTTGAACACCACTACAATTCAAGCAGCTCCTACTTCTCTTGGGTTTTGCTCTTGGTTTAGGATCAGCAGTTTGGCAGCACAGTGTTTTATAGGCTAAAAGAGTTGCTGCTTGATGTAAAATAGGGAAGCAATTTTAGGTAAAGGGAATCTAATAACCAAAACCAGGCTTTGGCTGATGGTGGGTTGGCCTTGACTAAGGACTAAAATTCCACCAAGCTACTCACTCACCCCCACCCCTCAGTGGGATAAGTGGAGAGAACAGAAAAGAGAGATTGCTTGCCAGTTACTGTCATGGCCAAAACAGGCTCAGCTGGGGGGCAGTGCCTGAGCACCTGCACCTAGCACAGAGAGAACACCTCAATTTCTTAGCCCCCACCCCTTACTGTTGAAAAAAGTGTGTTGAGAATGGGTTTGTGCCCAGGAAATGGTGTTTCTGTTCAGCATTCCCTCTGAATCAAGGTCATGCCTTGTAAGTTATATTTTATACCCTATCAAAACATAAATTACAGGCAGATATGGTAATCACAAAATCATAGAATCAATCAATAAAGCCTTTTCTGTTTACTGTTGTAAAGTGTCATGCTGGTACTTCCCATTTTATGTCAAAAACATCTTGATATTAACATTTTGAAATAAACCTGTATAATTCAACCACCTTTCCTGTCTGGAACAAAAATCAAACTATTTTTTATTTCCCAGTAATGTCTTTGTATGAAGAACAGTGGCCTTTTCACCTAGTAATACTCTTAATCTTCATTTTTCATAGCAGCAAATGATGAGAGCCTCCTGATAAGTAGATGATGCAATTAAGGCTATGTTTCTTCACTACAGGCTGTGGTTTTGTTCACAGCAGACATGAACATTTTATGTCACCGAAGATTAAGTATTATAGTCTTTTCCAATGACATTTGTAGCTAAGCACATTAATATTAAAGGTCAATGTCCCTTTAAGTGGATCAATAAGAAACTTGACAGTATAATATAATATCATAGTTTCATAGCCTACCAGGTTTTGTAGAGTTTGAATCTATGTTGTCTTTCTCATTCTTCTGTTGTATACTAAAGAGACCAGAAAACAAGAAGACTCTTCTCAGAATAGCTACACAGAGTTGTGGTCATTATGATCCATGGAGTAAATACTGCTGTGTTCCAGGGAACATTGGCATCCAGGAGCATAGAGGCAAAATAAATGTAATTCCTTGACTGGGGTATCAAAAATGAACCTGCATTGTCAACAATAAAGGAGGGCAAAACAAGGGAAAATTTCATTAAATATTATGATTTTTTTTCCTAGCCACAAGAAGAGTCAAAGTAGTTTACCTCCTTGATTTTACTAAGTCTGGATTTTTGCAACCCTTTAATGCCTAGGACAGTGTTCCCACTACTAAGCCTCATTGTACTTTGAGAATAAAAACTGAGTCACATATCTTTCTGCTTCCTCCTCTCTTCCCCTTTACTTCCCCCTTCCTCTTTCCCTTCTCTTTCTCCCTTCCCTTTCTGTTTTCTGTGTACTTTTAAGGTCTCAGATAGAAAGATTAAATATCCTTGGTTTAAAATCTCATGGCAAACTAGTAGCTCCAGAATTTGTTAATCAAAATAAAGAGCATTTTTCCAAGAGGTAAACGTGTCTGACTGTCGGTCTCATTCAAGAAACACCGCATTGCAAACCACTGTTTGTGCTGTTTCTAAGTGGATGATTACTTCCAACAAGTTCTTACCATTTCCAGCTCATTAAAGATGCTCCTCTGCTGACCACAGAAGCATAATCCCAACATTTATCCAGATCAGAAAACGATAATTAGGTACTGAGAGAGCACCACTGTTGTTTGTGATGAAGACAGTTTCATCTTGTTCTATTAAGAGAGTCTGTGCAGGGAATGTGTAGTGGGCAGCTACCAGCAGCTGCTGTAGCTCTTTCAAGACTGCCATCTGATTCTTGGG
This sequence comes from Dryobates pubescens, assembly GCF_014839835.1. Lineage (NCBI taxonomy): Eukaryota > Metazoa > Chordata > Aves > Piciformes > Picidae > Dryobates > Dryobates pubescens. Next base: position 5,772,236 of record NC_071614.1, on the reverse strand, counting down.
AATTGCTTAAACAAGACTAATAGGCCTTGTACCAGTACATGGCTTCCCAACATACAGAGTGGTGGTCTTGGGATAACACATGCCATTGGCCACTTAGACTGAGCTGTAAAATAGCAGCAACGTGCCGTAGATTCATGCTCACCTTAGATGAAATCCACAGAGATGAACTCCTTGCTAAGGTTGTTTCTCATCATTTGTAATTCCCTGCGGAACCATCAACTAAAGATCTGAAGCAAAAATTGCAACTTAACAAAAATCCTCCCTTTGCAACTGCTGTGTTTTAGAATCCAGTAAAGACAAATGATCACATTAGCACTTTGGCATTACCGACATGAATAATACTGAAAATCACTTCCTGATCGGTTCCTTTTCCTTTCCATTTTCTCTTCTTGTCTGCCCTTGAAACCTGCTTTCATTTTTAAATAAACTTGGAAGATGAAATACACAAGTCACTCCTTTGGTGGCAGCATCTTTTCTCTCTTCTGAAAGTCTAAGCAATCTCAACATTATTGTCAACTCCTGGCCAAGAGAGATGCAAGATTTTATCTTTCATTTACAATTATATTCTGCCTTCTTAGAGGTTCTGTCTTCTTCCTTTTGAAGCAATATGTCTTCCCAGCTTTTTTTAAGGTTTACATGGATTAGTGAATCCAAAGATCTCAAGAAGAATTTCACTATCTTTAGCTACCCCAAATCTTTTCAGTTTAGAACCTTTCAAATATAAAAACCAGAGCCAGGCATACTAGTACCCTTCATATTACTATTTAGCTTATGCTGAGCTTCTGAAGTTTACATTTAAGTGAAGTAGAATAGAATAGAGTAGAGTAGAATAGAATAGAATAGGAGTAGAATAGAATAGAATAGAGTAGAATAGAATAGAATAGAATAGGAGTAGAGTAGAGTAGAATAGAATAGAATAGAATAGAATAGAATAGAATAGAATAGAATAGAATAGAATAGAATAGAATAGAATAGAATAGGAGTAGAGTAGAGTAGAGTAGAGTAGACTAGACGAGACCAGACCAGACCAGACCAGATTGGAAGAGACCTTCAAGATCATCACGTCCAACCCTTCATCCAACACCACGTAATCAACTAAGCCATGCAACCAAACACCCCATCAAGTCTCCTCTTAAACACCTCCAATGATGGTGACTCCACCACCTCCCTAGGCAGCCATTTCAAAGGGCAATCTCTCTCTTCATGAAGAATTTCTTCCTAACATCCAGCCTAAACCTCCCCTGTAGAATTTTTTTTCCGTCAGATCTGGATGCTGATGCTCAAAAATCACACTAATGAGAAAGTTCTGTTTACAGTAAAGACATGGAAGTGTCTTTTATTCTCTTAACAGATGGCTTTCACAAAAAATGAAAACAGAAGAGCCAGGGGTTCCAGATGCTCAGTCTCCAGAGGTACTTATTAAAATTACCTAAAGAACAATTTTAACTGCCACAGCTTTGGCAAATTGGCATAGAAGTTTGGCATGCAAGCAAAGCAGTGCTCAAAGTCATTGTGGAGACTTGAATGGGGAGCAGGGGGAGGCAGAAGCAAAGAAAAACATGTAAAAAAGAAAAGAAAAAGAAAAAAAAATTGTGGGAATGATGAATTGCCAGCAATCTTGACTGCTCTGCAGGAAAAGGTCTCAGACTGAGAGACAGATTCCTCAAATTTAGCCTGAAGTAATTGTGAGCTATCCATCCTTTTGAAGAAAGAAAGCAGGAGGCTGAGAAGGATTCAAAGCTGGTTAAGGAATGTGGGGATTTCAGTCCTGATTCTTAGCCCAGTAAGCCATGCTTCGGAGGGTAAGCATTTAATCCATTTACAAAATGTGTTTCTGGATCCAAATTCAGCTAGTACATTAAAAAGATAATCCTACCTTAGCCTGTCAGATTCTTTTCTGGCACCGAATGGTACAGCAAGTGCTGGTGAACGCTTGCAAGTTAATATTTGTCAAGATTTCAGAGAGGCTAGTCGGTTTTAATATCTTCTGTCACTAAATTACACTTTATTTGGCTCTATAAAATCAGAAACAGTACTTAGAATTCTCATCACAAGCATTAAATGAGAAATTAAGAGCCCATTCTACTCTTATATTGTTCTATTAATAATCTTTTACTTAAGCAAGGACGCTTGAAGGAGCAGGTAATGTAGTTTATATTATTTCTACGTTAAACGCTGACATAGCCAAGGCAATTATTTCTATGGTACAGAAAACATTCTTCCTTTTCCTTATTAGCAAGTTTATTTGGGGCATATTAGATGTTTTCCCAAAGTAGTTCTTAGTTTTAAAAATATATCTAATTTATGAGGTGTAGAATGCAATGCTGAAGCATAAGGACATCCAGGAAGGTGATTTTAGACTTGGCAGTAAAAAGGATTTTTATATATTAGGAAATGACAGGAAAGGGAAAAGCAAAAGCAAACCAAAAAGCTAAGGAGTTAACATTAATAACAAGCAATGTGATAAAAGACTTTCTCTTGTCTATTGAAAACATGAGATAACAAAATGGATTTGTTTAAATACAAATCACTTTCCACCCTGAGTTCGCACCCTGGATTTGGCATTCAATTACAGAGGTTTAAAATACATATGTAAAATCTCTACCCTGTTAAATATTTGTTCATTTATAACCTTACTCTTTTACAGTTATGCTGATTTCTGGTTTCATTCATCTTCAAATGCACCCAGATTCAGGAGCTAAATCCTGTAGCATGGCATCTGAAAAGAATTCCCTAAAATGTATCAGAGTGTGCTTAGTAGAGGCACTGCTCAATAGCTTTTTTTTTTTGCAGGCTTTACTGTCTGTTGTGGAACATTTGGTGTTTACAGAAGCTCTTGGTTAATGAATGTTGGGAGTATTAATGAGGTCATTACGAAAGGAGTGTTTATTGTAATGCACAACTCACAGTTTTAAAATGTGGTCTGTAGAAAGCTTCCCTAGGAGAAACCAGGCAGGCAAGAAGAGGAAAGAATCATTAATTAAAAGATGTTAAGAGGGTGAGGGAGGAAGCAATGACCTGCTAATTCATATTACCATGTATTGTCCACAGCACCTAGAATATACCATAGACTTATGTAAATAATTAACTCATCTCACCTTGGCTGAGGACAGTCAACATATACAAAGGTTTGCTCTAGACTTGTCTATTCTCTTCTTGGAAGCAGCAGAGCCAACTGTAAGAAGAAGGAGGAGAAATGAAATAAAGAACTTGCCAGGGCATATTGAGGCAAGGAAACTAAATAACCAAGATCCTAAGTTCATTGCCATCATTTCCTTAGGAGCTAAAGAAGGACTTATCTAAGAAAGAAAATAAAAGCACAGCTACCTTCAGTGTAGACAATTTTTTAATCCTGCCCTGACAGAATGCAGGTCAGGATTTTTTTCCCTTTTTATTCCCCCCTCTCTGACTTATTACCGATTAGATGTGGGAGTTCTCAGAAACAGACAGGGAAATCATTCACTGAGCCAGAGGAGTCTGGCTGTAGGTAAAAGAGCTAAAGTTGCCAGAAGACAGGGAAGGCTTTTGGCAAGAAAAAAGATCAGGAACACTCTGAGATTTAGGAATCATCAAGTATCATGAGTACAGCACTGTGTAAATGACACAGAGGAGCTTCTGGGGATTTGAGTGGTTGGAAATGTCTTTATCTCTCTTGTGTATTGCTTTCCTTCACATTCTCTATCTTTTGTACACCTAAACTATAATTTACTTTATATACTAGTAAAGCTTTTGGTGTTCTGGTTGTGGTTTTTTTGGGGGGAGGGTGTGTCATTTAGGTTTTGGTTTTGTTTTTATTCTCTTTTCTTTTAATTCTGTGTTTATTGGTTCATATAGATGCCTTTTAGAGAACAAAAGGCACTATCAGTTTCAAGAGCCTGAAAAATTAGCAGGAAGAGTAATACTTTAATGGAAAAAATCTACATATTGTCTGGCAGTGCAGGAAAAAAAATGTGGTTCTCTAAAATCAGACTCTGACTAGAGATCAATATTTCATGCACAAAGGCATGGGAAAGTCACACGATAAAAGCCAGAGGGGGGGAAAAAACAACAATGGAAGTAACTTAACCATAGAAGGATTTGAAGAGAAGTGTGCATACAAGATGAGATTTGTTGTGTAATGTAATTGCTGGCACTGATCTCTGTGTGTAGGAAAGGAAGAAAGTCAACCTAGGAATGAAGCCTGGGCTATTGAGTACCTGTCCAGATAGCTGATCTGTCAGCACAAATGTGATCAGTTATTCCAGTGATTCCAGGGAAGAGTTAAAATTAGGAAGAAAAAATAGTCCAATCTGAGTTCAATCCACAAAAATCTGTGGTTATGTGAGAGTTTCTATTTTCTCTGCTAGGGCAAGTGGAATTTGAGAGGTTTCATGATGATATCAAATAGCTTTTACGAAAGAGTATAACCAAAAAGTTTGAGTGGAGCACCTCTCATTGTTCTGAATGTGATCTAAAGGATTCATAGATGTCATCAAACTGAAGCTTGTTGCAGTGCTCTTTGTTCCTGAAAACAGCAAAATGACAGATAGACTATATCAGTTTTCATCAGGGAAAGAAAAGTATTGTTTGCTCTGGCCAAAAAATGAAGCCTGAGGTTTTGGTTTAGGTCCCAACAAGAAGAGAGGATAAACCAGACTTTTTTCTATGCTGAAGGATACTTAAGCAAAGCAAATTTGTAGTGCCAACAGTTGACTACTACAGTCTGGCTGCAGCACTAAGTAAATGAGTCCTTTTTTATTCCTAGACACCTTAGGAAATGAATTACTGGTCTCATTACCATTGCAAAAACCCTTGAGGACAAACAATATTAACTCTACTGATGGAGGGTTTCTTTCCAGAACTATCTGCATGGTGTCTGGGCTAAACACTTGGGTTGTGAGCAGTAGTTTTAAAATGCTTACCTCTTCAGGCAGTTAAAGGTGGTTGCTGTAAAGGAACTTTAATTCTTAGAGATTCTTTTAAATCTGGAGGTATCTAATTTCAAGTAGAATGGAGAGGCTGACAGCCCTTTTAGATGGTTTGGTGATTATTGTGCTCTACCTTCTGTTTCTGCCTGGCCACCCTTAGGCTGATATTGCTGATTTGGCAAAAAAAGAGAAATGTTAAATGTTGCATGAGGTATTTCTCTCTGTATTGACTCCACCATTAGGATTAACACTGACAAATTTGGTAAGTGAAAAGACTCTGCTAGTGAATTATGCTGTAAGCAATCCCATTTGCCATCTTCTGGTCCTTTTAAAAGCAGTTTAACTTGCATAAGGTAGTGAGTCACTGCATTATTGAATTTGTCCTAGCAAGGACAGCTTCCATGTCTTGAACATATCAGTTCTCCACAGGAGATAATTTATTTTTTTAATGGAAAGTAAGCATCTCCTGTACTCTTTGTATGCCAAAGCAGAGTGGATTATGGGATCCCAGATTTCCTCCTCACTTGAATTAAATTTGTGATGGCCGTAGGAGGTGGCAGACAAATTTTGACAACCCACAGAACAGAAAAAGAAAGGTTCCCATGATAGAGTGAAAACTAATAATTTTAACAGGAAAAGATGACAGCTAGCACAAACTGGTTGTTCTTGAAGATCAATATGCTGTCCAGTAAAAAAAAAAAAACAACCAAGAATCAATTTTCACAAAATGTGGTCTCTCTCATGTCTGTGTAGGTGGGACAAATCTACTGGTAGCACATGAGTGGGAGATAGAATAGAATAGAATAGAATAGAATAGAATAGAATAGAATAGAACAGAATTAACCAGGTTGGAAAAGACCTTTGAGATCATCAAGTCCAACCTATCATCCAACACCATCTAATCAACTAAACCATGGCACCAAGCACCCCAACCAGTCTCTTCCTAAACACCTCCAGTGATGGTGACTCCACCACCTCCCTAGGTAGGACATTCCAGTGGCCAATCACTCTTTCCATGAAGAACTTCTTCCTAACATCCAGCCTAAACCTCCTCTGGTGCAGCTTGAGACTGTGTCCTCTTGTTCTGTTGGTGGCTGCCCGGGAGAAGAGACCAACCCCCACCTGGCTACAACCTCCCTTCAGGTAGTTGTAGACAGCAGATCACATGAAAAGACTGGTGGAGGAAATGGACCAAGGGATTGCTCTCCCAGATATGAACCCCTCAGGAAATAGAGAGCTACTAAACACTTTCCACAGTTATAATGCAATGGGCAGAGAGTGAGGGAGGAGATATATACAGGTAATAAGGCAGGCCCAGCACCTAGAGCAGTCTGAGCAAATGGGGTTTTTACATCCACTTTGGGATATCATCAGACTTAATAACAGTGCTACTCCAATTTCTTGGATCAGGTCCCCTTCAAAGTCATGAATAACTTTTGAAAATGGTCAGCTAGACACCAATGCCTAAGAATTTCAATCACTCACTCACTCGGCTACAAAACCATAAAAAGAATCAAGTAGATATTTCTTCAAAAATCAGAATAAAGACATTAAGAAATGGAAAAGGAATAAAATAATAATTATTATTAGTATTAGTATTATTAGTATTAGTATTATTAGTATTATTAGTATTATTAGTATAGGACAGAAAACAGGATAAATTAGGTTTAGGCAAAAATTAAAGGGAACTCAAAATATGCCTTTATTTTTCTCTTTTTAGCTTTATTGCATTTTTCCCCATAGAAAAGAAAATTCTTTCTTTCCTTTTAAAGTGTACTTACTTCACTGGAACCAGATATTGCTTCAAAACAGTAATGAAATTGTAATGAAATAAATATTTCCAATTAATTCTTTTCATCAGCTCCTACAAGAAAAGAATGAAAATTTACCTACTTTACAGGCAGGCAGGAAAATAGTCAGTGGTGATTTTGGAGGGTATTCCTTGTTTTGCTCTGCTTGCACACATGGCTTTTGCTTTACCTGTCAAAGTGCCTTTATCCCAACCATGAATGTTCTCACTGTTACCCTGGCAATCCACTTCCCCATCACACTTGAGGAGAGTCAAGGCATGGCTCTGTGGGGCTGAGCTGCCTTCAGCTACCACCTTTTGCTCCAGCAATTAGATTACAGATGTGTAAGAGGCTGGGAGGCAATGTAGTCAGGACAACAGGCTCAGATTGACCAGAGGAAAATTCTATACCATAAAACATTAAAGATCAACTTTTCATCAGCCTGACATCTGCAAAGTGACACTTTTTTTGTTGCCTATGGTTGATCTAAATGCAAATCAGGACTCATAAATAATTTTGGAGTATTTCTCTTAAAACTTTGTAAGAAAATTTATAAACTGGGTCATTATTTTTCACTCTTTCAGGTCACTTACAGCTGTAAACGTGGGTGGTGCTGTCTGAAGATTTTAACCATGAATTATTCTATCCCATATTTCTATGTATACCCCTTGTTTTAGGAAGAAAAAGTATTCTAGAAATCAATGTTCTCCTTCTCTTTAACAGACAGCCCTTCCTCCAGTCTGGTTATGAATAAATGAAAAGTTCTTGGACTGTTTCACAACATTCTTTGGATACTCTGAGCTGCTGTAAGTCTCCTGAGGAGAAGAAAAAGAGGGGTTTAATGAAGCAGCACCTATTTACGCAATGTGGAAAAACCAACAAAGGAATGAAATGTATCCATAGCTGTAAAAGTGCACCAGAACAGGTCCAGAATACAGCACAAAGTTTAAATTGTGCTTTGCTGTTGAGGGTTGAAAGGCAAAACTTTACACAAAAGAAAGTTGATTCACATCTATTCAGATTCTGGGTTTTTGTGGTAAGTCTACCTGGCCAACAGCAAAAAACACACACAGCTGCTCACTCACTTCCCTTCTCCCATGGGGCAGGGGGGGAATAGAAGGAAGCCAAAAAGACTTGTGGATTAAGACAATGACAATTTAATAATGAAAGTAAAAGCTGCTCATGCAAGCTAAACAGAAAGAGGAGTTAATTTAACCCTTCCCACCAGTAGATGTTTAGCACTTCCTAAAAGGCAGAGCCTCAGCAAAGGTAATGATTGCTTGAGAAGACAATGGCCATAATTACAAATGTTCTCCCTTCCTCCTCTTCACCCTGAGACTTTAATGTTTTATGGTATAGAATTTTCCTCTGGTCAATCTGAGCCTGTTGTCCTGACTACGTTGCCTCCCAGCCTCTTACACATCTGCAATCAAATTGCTGGAGCAAAAGGTGGTAGCTGAAGGTGGCTCAGCCCCACAGAGCCATGCCTTGACTCTCCTCAAGTGTGATGGGGAAGTGGATTGCCAGGGTAACAGTGAGAACATTCATGGTTGGGATAAAGGCACTTTGACAGGTAAAGCAAAAGCCATGTGTGCAAGCAAAGCAAAACAAGGAATGCCCTCGCCATTTCCCATTGACAGGCAGGTGTTCAGTCATCTCCAGGAAAGCAGGGCTCCACAATGCATGGTGGTTGCAAGCACTATAACTCCAAACATCCCTCTCCTTCCTGCTTCTTCCCCCAGGTTTTATTGCTGACCATGTTGTCATGTGGCACAGAATATCCCTTTGATCAGCTGGTGTCAGCTATCTCACTGTCAGACTTCCAGGCCTTCTTCATCTTTTCCAGTGGCCAGGGATGCAAATCTCAGAAAGGAAATTACATATTTTAACTACATATTTCACTCAAAATGGATAGAAAGCTCAATTTTCTGATTATTTTAATATTTGGTGTATTCTCAGCTAGTTTTGATTCCATTTATACAGTCTCCAGCAGAATACAAAATCATGCTGAAGCACTACTGAAGTTTAACATGAAAGTAAACTGAAACAGATCAATAGTGAAAGAAGAGTTTGAGGTTATCATGATCCAGTGTTAAAGAAGAGATCTTGAGAGACAGTCAATGAGTTTGAACAATGTAAGATCAACAAGGGTCAAGAATGAAGGATCAGCAAGGGAGAGAAATGGAACAGATGGAAAGAGAGAGAGGCAGAGAGCCCAGGAAAACAAATGAAAATAAAAAGACAACAGAAGAGAAAAATGGAACAAATAACTGTGACAAAGAACAGAATACAAATAAAGATGTAAAGCAGAAAGTTGGAACATTTAGATAAGCTTACCTTCAAATGGTAGCTGCTCAGCTTTCTTATCACAAAAGCTCAGCTCATTTAATTTTGTCAGGTAGAAGACCAACAGCTTTTTGTTTGCTTTTTTTTTTCTGTTTACAAAAAAAGATCATCTTTTCTTTAACTGTTCATATGTTAGATGCTGTCTTGACTGATAAACTCATTGTGCTCTCCAAAGTGGGATATTCCATCTTCTTCATGTTCTGTTCCCACTATAAATGCAGTTGAATCCAGAAGTAATGCCTCATGTGCATTTGGCTAAGGCTTACCTATATATGTCACTCATTCTTTTTCTCACCATACTTACAGGATTTCTCTTCCCATGCAGGTTCTTGTTATCCCATGACCCTCCAGTAAATCTGTCAGCACTTTCTACCAGGTGCAGTAGCAGAAACCTTTGAGAAGCTCCCCTGTTATTTCAAACAACAATGCAGTGTCTTCTCTTGGTTTCTCAGAATTCTACTGTGATATACTAGAAAGGAGAGGATTAATGGCTGGCTGCTGTGGTAGCCATAAAGTTCATAACAGATATATATGGATGGAATTTTAAGTTGTATGCATGACAGGGCTGAAATATCATCCTGCAATATTTATATCAATACAATCTTTATATCAGGACTTAGTATCATTTTATTTCTAAAAGATCAGTATGAATATGGAACAAAACTAGAAATGGGTGGATTCAGACTGGATGTTAGGAAGAAATTCTTCACCGTGAGGGTGGTGAGAGACACTAACAGGTTGCCCAAGGAGGTGGTAGAAGCCTCATCCCTGGAGATTTTTAAGGCCAGACTGGATGTGGCTCTGAACAATCTGATGTAGCGTAATGTGTCCCTGCCTATGGCAGAGGGTTTGGAACTACATGATGCTTGAGGTCCCTTCCAACCCTAACAATTTTGGAACAATATAATAGATGAAATTATTCTAATTTTAAAATTAGCATATAATAAACCACAGCATTTCTTATGCACACTACAGAGGCAGCAATCATATTAACTAAGGCTTCAACCACCCCATCACACAGTACTGAGGATCATCTCACATGGACAAGAGTATGAAACCAAATGCTCTGTTAATATGGCAAAGGTGTGTATTTTCCATTCCTTGCCATAGGATAAAGAGCAACATGCTTTAAATAAACAACACTGGTATAAGAATGGTGCCAGAGCATTGTGTTCTGACTCAAAATGACTGCAATATTTCAGTGTGTACTGAATCAGCACAACAGAGAAATCCATTAAGCCTGAATATATTCCAGGGGAGGTTTAGGCTGGGTGTAAGGAAGAAGTTCTTCATAGAAAGAGTGATTTGTCATCAGAATGTGCTGCCCAGGGAGGTGGTGGAGTCACCATCACTGGAGGTGTTTAGGAAGAGACTGGATGGCATGCTTGGTGCCATGGTTTAGTTGATTAGATGGTGTTGGATGATAGGTTGGACTCGATGGTCTCAAAGGTCTCTTCCAACCTGGTTAATTCAATTCAATTCAATTCAATTCAATTCAATTCAATTCAATTCAATTCGATTCAATTCAATTCTATTCTATTCTATTCCATTCCATTCCATTCCATTCCATTCCATTTTTTTTTTCCCATGAAACAAAGACTTCAAACTCTTACAGTCAGTTCTAATTCTACACCTTCTGTGGGCTCAATTCTCTAAAGGAAAGCTAGCAATGTATATTCAAGAGGATGAACATTGATAGTATATTTAATCTTTGTTAATCAAATTAAAGGGCAACAGTGACTGTAATATTATTTAAAGAATAATAAAACTACTCTCTTACTCAGTTTCAGTTTATTATGCAGGTCAAAATTTCCATATATTAAAGTCAACCTAAATTTTTATCTCTTCCATATAAAGATATAAATGTCAAAACTTCTGTAGCAACAGACTATAAAACTGCCTAACCCAAACTGGCAGTAACAGCTTCTCAGTATAAAATACAGTGCAGTTAATCAAGAGAATAAAGGTCATGTTTAAAGAAGCAGAGTAAGCAGCATTAGTGATAATTAACATTTTAATCAACATAAATTTAGCAATTAGGAAAAGACAATAAAGTGGCTCAACATATTTCTCTCCTGTCCCTTGCATTTACTGCTTTTGTGCTGTATTAAAATCAAAAGTATTGAAGTGTGACGCTGCAGGGATAGAATCTTAAGAGCTATAGGTGTTGAAAATGGGCAATGCTTACTTGAGCAAACATTCCTCACACATCATCTTGTTGTGGCATTTGCATAGTGACAAAAAAAGTAGCAGAAAATCCCAAATTCTCAAGAGTCTCCTTCAAAATCAAAGTCAAAATGAAGTCATGGCATTAGGATGGCAATGGTGGTAATGTGCTGTGGTGCCTCAGCATTGCACATTGCTGGCTGTAGTCTAATACACAAAAGGTTAATATTTTGAAGTTCCCAATTGCAGCATCTTGAGGCCAAGGATAAATATGTTATGACATAATGTGCAGAATAGGGGAGATCATCGAAATGACAGATTCTAGCTGTGGCCATGATACTCTGAGTTGTGTTGTAAAGCTCAGTCAGCTGCTCTGAGTTCAGTCCTCCTGGATTAAGATGTCATTTCACAGAAACAAAACATCACAGAATACCTAATCCTGCAGTGGCAAATGGCCAGGCTTTACACTGTACCTCTGGCATTAATTATTGCCACTATCTCAGCCAGGAAACAACCTTATCACCCCAGCTGGGACTGAGCAAGTATTAGACCTGTCACATTCTGAGGTGGCAATTAGTGGGGTTATTAGCAGGGTAACACCTCGGGGAGCTGAGGTGAGTCATTCAGCATTACTGGAGAAGAGCACAAGAATTCCTGCTGTGGAATCACCTTGTCTTGGGCAGTGCTGACCAATATTTGTTAATAAAGTTGCATAATGACCATTTGCACTTCAAACTCATTTTCAAAGTTCCCTAATCCCAAGCCACTGCTACTTTATAGATCTATCACCCTTCAATAGTGATCACTGTGATTCTCACTGTCAGTGAGAACATCAAACAGAGTCAGTTCCTCCTCCAAATGATTAATTTTGAGAAAACTCCACTCTTACTTTTTCTTTCTTTTCAGATAATTAGCAGAGAGAGCAGACTTCATGTCAGAAAACATGTGGTCAGATCCTGTCACAAAAGTCCAGAGCCCAATAATATTGTGCTAACTACACTTTGCTTTTCTAAGCACCTGATTGATTTCAGCAGGAGCAAAGGACATAAATGTAGTCTGTGTCTTCATATGTTTAGGGATGCCACCTGTCACTAATCTCATGCATTTTTAGAGCACCAAGTGTATTTTTTGATCCTCAAATGCTTTCTAACAAGGATGACAACTCTGATCAGCAAAGAAATAACCGTTGGAGACAAGCATTTTCAATGCTAAACCAAAATTCTCACTGCTGGCAGTAAAGTTGAAGCATTCTGGCAATTACTTTACATGGTAATAAAGTAAATCTTGCTGGCAGATCATTTCTTTTCATTTTCCCAGCTGCAGATACTGCAGAGTTTAAAAAGTAATGTGGTTTTGCCTAGTTCTGTAATTATAGATGGGTTTCTGCCTAGACTTTTAATGTAGTAGCTTATGTCACAGATAAGTTTTTACTCAAGAAGATTCCCCCCCAGTTGCTACAGTTTAAAGTATTTAAAGGAACAATTTAAAGGAGCAATTTCAATTAGAATTTAAAGGAACAATTATAACATTAAATTTTACTCCTACCATCTATAATTCCACAGAAGACACTGAAATACAGAACTGGTAATATTGAGAGGAAGCATCATTGATGCAGGTGTTGGTAAAGCCAGAGCTAAAAGGCAATCATTTCCACAGTACAGTATTTAAATAAGCACATTGTAGTTTGGACCTGGGGAAAGTAAGAACAACAGCTTAGTGTCAATAGGGTAGAAAGAGCTGAAGAAAGATCAATGAGGTAGAAAGGCAACAGATACCACTTGAAATATTTCCTTCTGAAAATTCTAGCTCAGAGATTATTTTGTTCTTCAATAATAATAAAAAAATAGTTTAATTCCCCACTGGCTAAAAAGTCATCATCAGTATTCTGGAGGACTTTAATAGGTTTCTGCAGCTTCTCTGTGGAACCATTGGTTGGGGCATAACCCCAGGGAGCTGGTCTCTTCTCCCAGGCAACCAGCACCAGAACAAGAGGACACAGTCTCAACCTGTGCCAGGGGAGGTTTAGGCTGGAGGGGAGGAAGAAGTTCTTCACAGAAAGAGTGATTGGCCATTGGAATGGGTTGCCCAGGGAGGTGGTGGAGTCATCATCACTGGAGGTGTTTAGGAAGAGACAGGGTGGGGTGCTTGGTGCCATGGTTTAGTTGATTAGATGGTGTTGGATGATAAGTTGGACTCAATGACCTCAAAGGTCTCTTCCAACCTGGTCTATTCTATTCTATTCTATTCTATTCTATTCTATTCTATTCTATTCTATTCTATTCTATTCTATTCTATTCTAACTCTGTGGTTTGCACTGCTTGCATATCTCTTTGTGGGACTGCATCCTGCATAGTTGCACCTTGCACACTTCTTCACATTGGAGGAGAGGACTGAGCTGTTAGGACCCAGCTCCAATATTTTTTGAGTCCTATCCTTTAGCATTTTAAAAGTAGTTTTATTATCTATGTATTTAAAGCACAACAAAAAAACCCCACTTTGGCTCTGTTTTAATGTTTCTTTTGAAGATTTTTTTTCTTTCCTTTCTGTGGGAGTTATCTATTGATTTCAACACATTATTAACAGGGCTGAGTAAAATTCAAACAGTAGAGTTTAGGCACATGACATCAATCAATTCCTGTTTACAGAATTTTCAGACACAAAGTCTATACTTTCTGGAGTGTGCTTAAGGATGGTGCAGCATAATGGGAGAATGATGATTTTAGGTTTTTTTCAAGGTTACTATTCAAGCTGCTCTGGGCAAAGTCTGATCATCAACAGTGAAGAAAAAATAGTTTTAGAAGGAGTTTGCAGATACCTAAAGCAGCAGAGTGCAAATATAACAGGAATGATGCATTACACATAGCATAGAATTATTAATCCCAAATCACTCTAGAATTTATCTTAGCTAAATTTCTTCAGGCTACAGTATCTCATTTGTGTGTGTGTGTGCATAAGGATAACATTGAGAAACTAGGAGAAAACCATTACAAAAGACTGTTCATAAACTACCAATCCTTAAAATTTCATAGCAGCATTTTTACTACCCAGAGCTTTAAATTGTATCTTCAGTTTAATTCAGAAAATACCTTCAGTTCCAAACTCTGTCTGGCTGGTCTCCTCTCTCAGGCAACCAGCACTGGAACAAGAGGACACAGTCTCAAGCTGCACCAGGGGAGGTTTAGACTGGGTGTTAGGAAGAAATTCTCCATAGGGAGAGTGATTGCTCATTGGAATGGGCTGCCCAGGGAGGTGGTGGAGTTGCCATCACTGGAGGCATTTAGGAGGAGACTGGATGGGGTGCTTGGTGCCATGGTTTAGTTGGTTAGATAGTGTTGGGCAATGATCTTGAAGGTCTCTTCCAACCTGGTCTGGTCCATTCTATTCTATTCTAGTCTAGTCTAGTCTAGTCTAGTCTAGTCTACTAAAGGGTTCCTGTAAGACATGTCATTCTTATTTCTTATTTACTCTCTCAAGATAGTCTTATTTTCCTGTTTCTCTCAAGACCTTTGGTACAATGAATGGAAACAGTATGCTTCAGCGATTTTCTTGAGGATTCAGGATAGGTTGAGTGGAAGAGAAATGAAGTGTTGCAAGATGCTGGAAAATATTTCCCCTACTATGGCTTGCTTCCATGTTTGCCATCTTCTGTTCAGCACACTGGATTTTTTTTTTAAGACCTTTTCTGGCCTCAAAACATAATAAAGAGTTGCAACTTCAACAGAAAAAAGATTTAGAAGTTCACCAAATGTTACTATTCTTAATGTAATTGATACTGAAAGAAAATTGCAAAGAAATGGTCATTATTCATGATACTGCTCTGTGACTGCAAAACGAAAGTCCCATTTATAAATGAGATTTGGCAACACAAGGGTAGGGTTGAAAAAATGAGTGACCCTGAGGGGCCAGGTTTACAGTTGCACCTGGGCATGATTTTTAGTCACATGATGAATGCATATGACTTGAAAGCCTTTGATCTAGGAGATGAATTACCCAGAATTACATCACTACAGTACTGCATAACAATCTGCACAAGTTACAGACAAGCAGATGGCATAATCAAGTGTTCTAGGTTGTCCTGTGGTAGCTAATTGAGTCAATTTGGTTGTTGACATCATCTCAGTCTTGAAAACAAGGCAGAAAATAACATCTACATGCTTTAAAGCAAGCAAACACACATCAGACTTGACTACCTAGGATTCAAAGATAATCAAAACTATTATTACTTTCCTTAGGAATTCTTACAAGAGCTCATTCTCTGGTAAGTGGAAATTTTTTCAGACCAGGGTTTTAAATGTTTGATTTATTTTTTTCCATTTCATTTTTACATCTATAAATATCTGCAGTGTATAGTCTCTTATAAACACTAGTCATGCTTAGACAACCTGAGGCATGAAAACCTGCTTACCTGAAATATGGCATGGTCTACAGTTTGCTAAATGTCTTCTTCAGGTTTATTGGGATAAGGGGAAAAAACAGGGAAAAAAAAGATGTCTTGCTGGTTAAACTATCATATGTGTAAATGAAATCATGAAATGCACTTCCATGGCACCAACACAGTTCTTGTTCCACTTTTTCTTTTTTTTCTTTTTAGTATCAGGGAATTAGAATCATAGAATTGTTATGGTTGGAAGGGACCCCAAGGATCATCTAGTTCCAACCCCCTCTGCCGGGAGCAAGGACACCTCACACTACAGCAGGTTGCTCACAGCCACATCCAGCCTGGCCTTCAAAACCTCCAGGGATGAGGCTTCCACCACCTCCCTGGGCAACCTGTTCCAGTGTCTCACCACCCTCATGGGGAAGAACCTCTTCCTCACATCCCATCTGAATCTACCCATTTCTAGTTTTGCTCCCTTCCCTGAAGGGAGGTTGTAGCCAAGGGGGGTTTGGTCTCTTCTACCAGGCAACCAGAACAAGAGGATGCAGTCTCAAGCTGTGCCAGGGGAGATCTAGGCTGGATCTTAAGAAGAAGTTCTTCACAGATAGAGTGATTTGCCATTGGGATGTGCTGCCCAGGGAGGTGGTGGAGTCATCATCACTGGAGGTGTTTAGGAAGAGACTGGATAAGGAACTTGGTCCCATGGTTTAGTTGATTAGATAGTGTTGGATGATAGGTTGGACTCAATGATTTCAAAGGTCTCTCCCAACCTGATCTATTCCATTCTATTCTATTCCATTCCATTCTATTCCATTCTATTCTATTCTATTCTATTCTATTCTATTCTATTCTATTCTATTCTATTCTATTCTATTCCAATCCTGATGGCAGAAGGTGTTCATATTGGCTCTACACTCAAGTAATATGTATCACAGAGAATCTAAATAATCAATTCTAGTTCTCCTCAAACTACAGTGGTACAAAGAAGAAATCTTTCCTGCTGTGTAAATTATTATTTCACTGGTCTGCTAAGGGACTGCTCCACTTTGAAACCTTGCTAACTCAAAGGATGGATAAGAATTTTGAAATTTCTCTGCAGGGAATTCATGCCCTGCTTCAAAGCCCATGGAAAAAAAAAAGTTGTTCATAGACTTTGAGTCAAGCCTGATGTCTCCCGAATTCTTTGGCAGAAAATACTGGCACACACGAGAAAATGAGAACACAAAGCCAAGCACAGATACTCTGGTGGTCAATAGGATCAGTTTTAATGCCAAAACTAAATGTCAGTTAAATAATTTGAGATGTTCCTGAAAATCATTTCATGCCATCATTAACCTGACACAAAGGAGTAAGCCAAAATTGAGAAAAGTCTGTAGTATGGCAAAGAGCAATAGCTACCAACTGCACAATGTGGAAAGAAATACAAGGTCATTATATTCACCAAGAGAAGTATTGGTGAGTTGTCATCTCTGTAGAAATGGGCTATGAATTAAACCTGCTCAGGAGGTCAAGGGAGGTTATTTACTCCATCTACACTGCTCTTGTGAGACCTGCTTGAGTGCTGTTACAGTGGATCCTGAACTGAGTAGCAAAATTGATCAGAAGGCTGGAGCAGCTCTCCTCTAAAGAAAGGCTGAGAGAGCTGGGGTTGATCAACCTGGAGGGAAGGCTCTGAGGAGACTTTATTGTTGCCTGTTGTGGCAATAGATAAGAAGCAGTTTATGCTGGAGTCATTTCTTGCAGAATAGTAAAGCAGCTCAAAACAAACTGTTTGCTCCTCTCTCAATCAAACTATTATTGGTCTGTGTGAAGTAGGAAGTTGTTATCTTGCTTGGCACGTTCTTCTCCCACATCTCATATGACTGCATTGCTGTTGACACTAAGACAAGTAGCAGCGAAAGCCTCCCATCATCATGTTCCTAGTGATGAAGGAATGGAATTTTGGCCACCTCCTCTTCAAATGTTGCGCACTGCTGGTGTTGCATTCTGACATTTCCTTGAAGTTTGTACACACAAATCTGCAGACTTTATGGATCTGCTAACTATGGTGCAGCACTGCCACCTGGATGGCAGTGAAGGATCTCGGGCCAAGAGCCCATCACCATTCTCTAAAAAGGAGACAAAGAAGATAAAATGCATTTGTATCCCTGTGGGAGCCCAGTGAAGGTCTTCCTTGTCCCACATGAAGTATTTTATTTGTATCTTTAAACATAAATGAAAAGTTAAGTAGTAATAAAAAATGTGTGTGAGCTGCCCTTTAAATAAATAACTAAATAGAAGTGCTATTTTTCTCTAATTTACTTGGAGCTTCAGCACATGTACAGAAGGAGAACGGACCATGATCATCAGTGCTAACATCCAGCATGAACATCTGCATCTTTTTGCTGCCAGCAGTATAAAGCTGCCAGCCCAAATAGCTATAATAGCCAACTCCAGAACACAAAAATGTTGCTTGCCCAGTAGATACATCAAAATTTCTTCTGACCTCTGGGCTTCTTCACTACCAAACAGTAGGAAGCCAACCTGAACAAGTGACTCCCTGCTGCTGTCCCAGATATCTTCAGCTCCTGTGGCCTGAAATTGCTTCCAGCTTGGCAGCATAGTGAAGCTCCAATCATCATCCTCTTCCGTCTGCCCCTCTAGAAATTAGGCCATCCCTCTGTCCTCCTGCTATTGGAGGTCTGGTCATCCCAACAACGTGCTTCAAGCAGAGGAACAAAACTGACAGACCAACCATTTGCAGAGTAGTGGAATCATTACCTCTATTTTCCACAGGAAAGTGAAAAGAGGCAAACTGTTTTATAATTTGTGGGGGAGCCAGAAAAAGAAAGACACATGCATGCAACTGACACTGAAGGTTATAGCACCAACACCTGGAAGCAACACAAATGTATGTGATTATGTCTTTATGGAGTTCTATAGACACATACTCAAGTATTGCTACATACATCTGTAGTTCATCTGTTTTATATCTCTTTTATATCTGTTTCCCTATAATACACACACACTCCCCTGCACTGGATGCTAGGAAGTTCTTCACAGAAAGAGAAATTGGCCATTGGAATGTGCTGCCCAGGGAGGTGGTGGAGTCACCATCACTGGAGGTGTTTAGGAAGAGACTGGATGGGGCACTTTGTGCCATGTTTAGTTGATTAGATAGCGTTGGATGATAGGTTGGACTCTATGATCTCAAAGGTATTTTCCAACCTGGTTAATTCTATTTCTATTCCATTCCATTCCATTCCATTCTATTCCATTCCATTCCATTCCATTCCATTCCATTCCATTCCATTCCATTCCATTCTTTATTCCAAGAAACAAAGGCTTCAAACTCTTACAGTCAGTCAGGTCTTTCCCAACCTGGTTAATTCTGTTCTATTTGTAAACATCCATATACAAATCACACATTCTGATGCTGCTTTAGAATTCCTCCTCTTTTTTTTCTACTTTCTGCTGAATAAATCCTTTCAGAAGGCAGAGCATTCTAACAGAAATCTTTCAAGATAAGCCATAAGTGAATATTATCCAAAGTAGAAAGATTCCTAAAATAAATTGCACACGTGGCACTGACAGCAAAGAAGAAACTCTCCAGAAAAATTCACTGCAGACAAAACTGAAATAGAGAAGTGTCACATTAGCAAACGATGGCATGAAAGTCATGCACACATTGAAATGAAAATGAAAACTTGGAAAATAAAGTGAAGGCAAGTAGGGAAGTGAATGCCATTTGGAAAGAGAGAGACTGCTCTGAGGAAAAAAGCAAAACAAACCAAACAATCAACTTTTGAACGTTTGATTTATTACATCAAATAATGCTGCACAAGGATTATGATAACCAAAATCACACGTGGGTATCACTGGGGGTGACCTAAGCTGTCAACTGCTCTGAACACCAGTGACCTTTTCCAAACAGTCTGCCAGTCCAAGTTTTCCCCACATTTCCAGAAAGAAACAAATCAATAGAATGCATGGATAAAGAAAGAAAGTCTTCAAGAGCAAGCCCACAGTAAATCAACAAATTGTGCTCTGAGTCACTCTGTACTCTTGCCACTGTAGTTCTTGCCCTTTGTCTTCTACTAAGCTCCTGACTGACCTGTTTTGTCATATCTAAATTAAAAATGTTTTCTTTTCAGAAGCCCAAGTCTCTGTGTAAAGAAAGGTCTGCAGGTACCAACATATTAAGTAAATAACTCTTCCTACTGATTTTTTCTCCTGTAAATCAAAGTGAATTCAAGCAAACATTCATGTTTTGACTCATTGCTTTTCACAGCTGCTGGTTTTCCCCCCAGATTGGTCTCTATCCTTTTCACCTTCCTATTAGAAACATTTCAATCTCCCATGTTCTCCCTCTCTCCCACAGTTCATCAACCCATTTCACATCTGTCTCCCATTATACAACAGCAGCAACGCTGCATGGCTATTTTAGTGGACATGGAAGAGCTGAGAAATAGAAAGAGGATTCAATAGGGAAAAGAAGAATTTTCACAGATCTGCATTGCATGTATGTGGCTCTTTTAGTTACCTAGGAAATAGTTGTGAAGTGGAATATGCTTCTCAGATTAACTCCCAGAGCTACAGGTGCAATGGAGTGCAATTCATGTGGACATAAAATACACTAAAAATAATTGATTAGCAGTCTGTGTTTCCCTTTTAAAAAGAAAGAAACCCACTAAAACTAACCATTAGGACACATTTTCCCAAGGTTTGTTGTGAAATAAATGTTGGATTATCAGGCTCGTTTTGCTAGAGTGGCAAAAATCAATTCAGCTGCTGTAAAGGCAGATTTATGAAGTGGCTCAGATGGCAATCTGTAAAGTGTTGAAAATCACAGCATAAAAATATCATGACAAACAACAGAAGAGTGGAAGGGATTTGCTAAGTCATCAGCTCCAAACTCTTGCTATAAAAGGAAACTGTCATATGATCCTTCCCCTAAATGCATCAAACTTCAGTATAAAACAAGTTATATTTTTGCCTCCACTGCTCTTTTTAGAAAACTGTTGCAGAAGCTTACTCCTCTCTAGGATAGGTATCCTCTGCTGAATTAATATCTGCTCAGCTTATACTCATCAGTTCTGGTGCTAATGTTACCTTTTGTTTAAACATTAATTCTCCAGCATTTACTCCTTACAATATTCACAGGGGATAGTGCTAATTCTTCTGAGGTTCGCTCTTCCAAAAATTCTTCCCCTTCTTGTTTGTAAAGCAGACTGCCCATTATGCTCATTATCTGGTAGGCTGGTTCAAAGCTTCCCATTTGAACTCTGTGCCCCATGATATTAAGAAATTGGTCTATTGATTTAAAACCTGAGGACAAAGACTGTAATGAATAGAAGAGAGCTTTTCTGGCTGTTGTTGGCTTTTCTATTATGTTCTAGACCTCCATGTGTTGTGAAACTGAGTAATGGATATGCACAGGCCACCAGTGCTTGTGAAGAGACCAGTTCTGAATGCATCTATTCATATATGCATACATTTTGCTTATAGTCATGCATTTCCCCAGATAATTAGATTCATTTCATAATAGACCAGATGGCAGGGCTTCTAAATATCTATTAGCTTTTTCTCCATTGTGATGCTTTTCAACTTATTTCTGTGATAAATTGCAAGAAAACAATCACCTTGATTTATATGTGACTGTAGATACACATGTGAGGGGAGAGGACTGCTGTTAGAACAGTGGATACAATCAGTACCATTAAAACTGCTTTGCTCCAGAGAAATATTAGGAAGCACTTTATCTGATATTTGGGAAGGAAGGAAATGATAAATAGGTCGTGGAGAGACTGCACTTAAATGTTTTCTAAATGCAGTTATCACCTGGAGGATGGGTCCTCAAAGGTCAGTAATTCACACACAGTATTAAAAAACCTCCCACCATAGTAACATATATATGCCATGTATATTCAGCTCTCCCTTTTCTTTGTGAGGCCATTTGAACAGCAAACTGCAGTTGTAAGCCATGCGTGTTGAAAGGCTGTCGATGATCAACAAGCTTTTGGGTTGCTTTCCCTTTAAACAACAGGGAGACTGCACTGCTCTGAGTAGAGTGCTGAGGAGGAATAAAGTGTCACAGTGCTAAGGAATCACAGGCATTAGATTTGATGCTCATTTAGCAGGGAAGGAAGACACGTTAAACCAGTGCAGCCTGGAGGGAGAAATGACTCATTAGACTTCTCCATCTTTAGCTTAGCAGAGCTATTTTAGTTATTTCCTTATGCATGAGAATACCATTAGTCCAGGTTTCAGGTAAGAAAGCCCTTGATATGTATATTTTGTTTTATAAGGAGCTATATGAATTCATTTTGTTGCCCTGTATCTCCAGGTGTTTGTTTTTAATGCTCAGTGAGTAGGCAAATTTCAGTGAAAATGAGAATGAGGAACAAACAAAGTGACAGCACAAAACTGCTTTGCCTCATGAATCAGCTCAATAAAAACAAATAATAATAATAAAATAAACGTGGAAGGATCAGAAGGCTGGAAACAGGCAGTGACAGGGGATCAATTCAACTGCTAGAATAAAACTGCTGGCCTCAAGTTGCAGCTGCCTGTACCCTGGAGCTCTGCTCTCTCATACACAGCAAAGCACTAACCAGAGGAGCATTGAAACAACTCAGTGCCATCATTTGGTTTACCAGGTTTTTATTCTGCTCACCTCTGCTGAGGAAATCCCATGTTCTCCCTGTGGATGAATGGGGAGTACTTGATGTACAGTGACCAGTACAGTGGCTGCAAGCTCGTACCTGCATTCATGTCCTTAAAGAAAGAGGAAGATTTTGAAGATAGGGAAAAAGCAACTAATCAACAAAAAGAAAAACCCATTACCAACCAACCCAAAACACAAAAAGGAATCAGCAAGTGGAAAAACCTCACAACAACCAAAACCCCAGAACAAATGCCTATGAGATGAGATGAGATGATGGTGTAGTTCTGGTGTCTGGAGGGGAGGATGTCCAGGCAACAGCAGCGAAGAAGAAATCTGCTTAGGGTTACAATGTGCTTTGGCTATCTTTGCTGTATTTCAGCTTCTTTCAGCTAAAATTATCTTTTGATCCTTGAATGTCATATCTAACTGAACCTAAAACTTGTTTCAGTTTAAACCCACCACAGATCCTAAGTGCTGCAGGCTTACCTTTCCTTTGGAATGATCTCAGATTGCTATTCCTCTGGGACAGAAAGTCATAGGTAAATAACATCTCCATGCAAACATAGGTCTTCATATTTAGGAAGAAATAAAATCTCTGAAAGTCAAAAGGTGAGTCAAAAGTTTTATTATATGTTCATGGGGTTTTCCTAACTAAATTTGGCTATAGTCTCAAGATGTGCCAGGGGATGTTTAGGCTGGAGATGAGGAGAAAGTTCTTGACAGAGAGAGTTGTTAACCATTGGAACGTGCTGCCCAGGGAGGTGGTGGAGTCACCATCCCTGGAGGTGTTCAAGAGGGGATTGGATGTGGCACTTGGTGCCATGGTTTAGTCATGAGGTCTGTGGTGACAGTTTGGACTTGATGATCTTTGAGGTCTCTTCCAACCTTGGTGATTTTGTGATAGTGCACTGATCCGTTCTGAATAGCTAGGTTACTACTTTGCTGTGATTTCTTTATCAAGCAGCCCAGGAATAATGAAGTTTATGACATGCCACAAGATGAAGACTCAAGTCACCTTTTTTAAAAGCAGATGTCAATGAAGACTGTTAACATTCTCCTTTTCTCTATGTTGCTTTTTTTTTTGGGGGGGGGGGGGGGGAGAGGAGTTAGGGTTTTTTGGTTGTTGTTCTGGGGGGGGGGGGGTTGTTCAGTTTTAAGAGAAACAAAAGATTTTGGTGCCTATTATCAAACTAATTTCACTTTCATTTCCTTTCATCACGTTACTTTTTTATTTTACTACACAAAAAATTGCCAAGATGATGAACAGTTCATTTAACTCTGAATAAAACAGCATGCAAGTACCTATTTTTATCAAATGTGGCTTCTATGAGCTCTTACATATTCAAATGTTTTTGAGCTAATGTTAATTATTTTAGCCTACCCATTTCCCCCCTATTTTCCTGGCTCTTTTGTTCTTTGGAAAAAGAGCTGAGTACTTTTTTTCCTCCTCAACTCTAAACAAAGACAAGACAAAGCTTAATATTTAAACGTTTGTGCTATTAGAACAAAATCTTTGTCTTGAAGACATAATGACTTGTAGCATGCAGAGCCTTTGTGGTAAGAAAGAAACAGCAATTAAAAAAAGAGCAGTCTCTCAGGTGCTGAATTAGCTGCTCAAGAGAGCTCATGATGTTCCAGGGGAAAACCAGAACTGCACACAAGTTTGGCAGTCTTCAATAAGTTGGCCACTGCAGCATTCCATAGTTGTCCTCTGAGACAAATGAAAGTGGAAGCCTTGAAAATGGCTCATAGAATGGTTTGTGTTGGTAGGGACCTTAAAGATCATCTAGTTCCAACTCCCTGCCATGGACAGGGGCACCATCCACTCGACCAGGTCACTCAAGGCCCCATACAGCCTGGCCTTGAACACCTCCAGGGAGGGGCCATCCACAACATGAATTAGAAGCATTTAACAAGTTCAGTCTAGTGCCTAACAGTGTCCCTCAACAATGTCAAGATTGAAGGTATTTGGCTTCTCTAGACTAAAGAAAACAGAGAGTTGATTTCAGCTATTTGGGAAATGCAGGTAGATGATTTATTGTCCTTATTGAAAATAGAAAAAAAATATAAAAGAAAAAAAAAGAAAAGAAAAAAAGCATGAAGAGGACATTCAATTGAACACAATTTCATGCACTTCAGTTGAATAAACGTATGGCAGAATCCAGTTGCTGGTCAGCTAGGCCCTAGCAGTTTGGCCATCAGTATGCTGACTGATGTTTCACTGCTTGTTATAATCCTGCACAAATGAAATCAAAATGTCACTTCTGATATCTTGATGAATTCCCTGATGGAAAGAGCCTTGGATCTGCTGAAAGGCAGACTTTGGGATAAAAGTCAACAAAATGAATAGGTTTGCCTTAAGAAAGGAACTTCAGAACAGGATTTCCCACTGGGTTTTTGCTGAGAGTTTCAAATGGCATAAAAAATTGTTTTTAGGGGAGCAATATGAACTTCCTTCAGAATTTTAGCTGTCACATCAGATGACTGTATAAACCCTGTTGTTTTTTTCCTATGCTTTTGAATGAAAGTCATTCTTTGTGAGGCCTGATCTTGATGTACTTCTTTTTGAATCAGAAAATTATTCTCCTACTAGCCTATTTGGCTGCCCAGGGAGGTGGTGGAGTCACCATCCCTGGAGGTGTTCAAGAGGGGATTGGACGTGGCACTT
The DNA here is from genome assembly GCF_014839835.1 of Dryobates pubescens. Lineage (NCBI taxonomy): Eukaryota > Metazoa > Chordata > Aves > Piciformes > Picidae > Dryobates > Dryobates pubescens. The sequence goes on along the minus strand of NC_071614.1, from coordinate 5,747,335 downwards.
GGTACCATGGGTTAGTCATGAGGTCTGTGGTGACAGGTTGGACTTGATGATCTTAGAAGTCTGTTCCAACCTTGGTGATTCTGTGATTCCCATCATTTTCATAGCATCCACCTCATATAGAAAATACAAAATGTTTATAATAAATCGTATAAGAGGCACACAAATGATGTTTTATAAGTTCAGGGCTGAGAAGTTAAGAAATTAATGCCCAGTTTATAGGCATGAGGCACAACTGTTTTTTAATCAATTCATTACCTAAGGATGCAGTCACTAATTAAAAACCTTGGTGTTTTAAGGCTTGCAACAAAACAATACTGAGCTAAAGTTTTATGGCCTGCAACAGCTCAAAACAAATATTTTATGCAATACAGCAACCAGTCCCCATTTCTCACTAGCAAGACCATACTATGAGCAGTTCTGCTCACACTGCAGTCAGAGGGGCTGGGTGAATAACCTGCTCTCTGGAAGAAGGGGATGGTGCTTCCTGGCTGGATGTTAGGAAGAAGTTCTATATAGAGAGAGTGATTGCCCATTGGAATGGGCTGCCCGGGGAGGTGGTTGAGTCACCATCACTGGAGGTGTTCAGGAGGAGACTTGATGGAGTGCTTGGTGCCGTGGTTTAGTTGTTTAAGTGGGTTGGATTGGTTGATGGGATGGACGTGATGATCTTGAAGGTCTCTTCCAACCTGGTCTCTTCTCTTCTCTTCTCTTCTCTTCTCTTCTCTTCTCTTCTCTTCTCTTCTCTTCTCTTCTCTTCTCTTCTCTTCTCTTCTCTTCTCTTCTCTTCTCTTCTCTTCTCTTCTCTTCTCTTCTCTTCTCTTCTCTTCTCTTCTCTTCTCTTCTCTTCTCTTCTCTTCTCTTCTCTTCTCTTCTCTTCTCTTCTCTTCTCTTCTCTTCTCTTCTCCTCTCCTCTCCTCTCCTCTCCTCTCCTCTCCTCTCCTCTCCTCTCCTCTCCTCTCCTCTCTTCTCCTCTCTTCTCCTCTCTTCTCCTCTCTTCTCCTCTCTTCTCCTCTCTTCTCTTCTCCTCTCTTCTCTTTGGGTTCCAATGACAAACCACCAAAGGAGAAAACACCCCAGGCTTGTGATTCTGGCCATTATTTCCTAAACATTCTCTTTCTGGGATTGTTTTTCATCTCCTACATTTTTTCTTTCTAACTTGGAAAAAAAAAAAAAAGAATAGAAAAAAGATTGCACATTGCAGAAATCTGTAAACTGGGCTTTTTAAGTTGCCTGTCATAATGCTGATGAGTTAATCTGAAGACTGGTTTCAGCACGATTTTAGATGAAACAGAAAATTAATGTCTCTCATACTACCTTCTAAATTATTAAAAAGGTTAACTTCCATTGAAAGCTCTCCAATAAACCATTGTTTATTAATGGCCTTTTTTCACTCTGTCTTTAATAATCAAGCAGGCACCATTAAGAAGTGTGGCTGTTCTGCCTCAGGCAGTATGTCCATCTCTGGAGCAAGGGAAGAACCTCACACAATTAAGCCAGTAGCTTTAATCAATGATCCTTTACAATGTACATTCATTAAGGTTTGACCTAGTGTGTGTTTCCCTTTAATGTACATTCTTTCAGGAATTGCAGAATAAACTTATTTGGCATCAGACACTCGAGTAGACCCCTTGGCATACTTCATCTCTTCTCTCTTTTATGTGAGATAGCCCAGAATTATTGCATGCTACACTATGTGTATGCTGAGCTTCTTCATTAAGCTTCTTATTACAGTCTGCCACTCCAGTATAAAATACACAGCTTTGATTCAGTGAAGTACAATGAATGTATCTGAAGGGAGGTTGTAGCCAGGTGAGGGTTGGTCTCTTCTCCCAGGCAACCAGCACCAGAACAAGAGGACACAGTCTCAAGCTTTTCCAAGGGAAGTTTAGGCTGGGTGTTAGGAAGAAGTACTTCACAGAAAGAGTGATTTGCCATTGGAACGTGCTGCCCAGGCAGGTGGTGGAGTCACCATCACTGGAGGTGTTTAGGAAGAGACTGGATGGAGCGTTTGCTGCCATGGTTTAGTTGATTAGATGGTGTTGGGTGATAGGTTGGACTTAAAGGTCTTTTCCAACCTTGTCAATTCAATTCAATTCAATTCAATCCAATTCAATTCAATTCAATTCAGTTCTATTCTATTCTATTCTATTCTATTCTATTCTATTCTACTGGCAAGTGTGTGGCTAGAATGCAGATTATTGATCTGATGGAATTCAAGACATAAAAGATGATGAATCCCATACAGAACAGACAAACCTCTGTTAATTTATAATCAGCATTACATAACAGCAGATAAATAAGCCAATCAATTATTGCAAGCATGCCAGGACACACTGATTAGATTAAAGACCTAAAGACACTCTTTTTTTCTCTCCTATTGCTAGTCATGCTGGCCTCATGTTTGCAGACACTGCAGGAGATTTCCCTTTAACTCATGTCACATTATTTGCTTTTACCAAATGATTAGGGTAAGCAAGGACATTGTTTCATTTTAAGTCTGATTCAAATGTAAACTGTAGACTGTACTAAGCCTAACAGAGGGATCAATAGCTGTGAATATAAGAATATTCATTAACTCTGTGAATGAAAAGAAGTTATTACTCCTTCCTTTCACTGTATAGCAAATTACTCTGGTAATGAAGGTCTAAGGGAATGCATAACAGACTTTCAATGTAAAATATGTTGTTAGTCTCAGAAGGTTTGTCTTGTGTGGTTTGGAATCTCTGCTAGTAAGGTACTTTGCCACTTACAATAACAACTGAAAGATAGAAGCAAAGGTCATGCTTTAAATAACGCAATAAAAAGTTCAGACCCTTCTCCCTCCTACACAAATACCTTGACATTCTCTTTATATTAGATGGAATTCTCTTGTCCCTTGTTACTTAGATCAAGAAAATGAGTTACTTTTTTTTCCATGCAGCTCTCTTTTTTGTATACTGCTGTTCCCAGTTATTGTTACATTTTGATTTTCTGGTAAAATCAATTCAAAACGTTTCCTTTATCGGATCTTGAGACGTTTCATGAATCAAATCTATAGACCTCTAAGCTCAGGACTGCCTTGAGAGCGTCATTTCTTTCACCTAACATGTTTTTCTTTTGTTCTTCCCTTCAGGTTTTAATACAAGCAATTTCTTCAGTCCACCATAAATTTAAGTCTCAGGATATCCAGGAATATTTTCAGATGGCATCCTATCCTCCAATCACCATGCCTGCAAGTGTGTTTTGACACTGCTGGTGTTGTTTGTGTAAGAAGAGAATATATTAGTTTAGACTAGAGGACAATAATGTCTTCTTGAGAACACACTGAGACCAGACATAATCCACCATGCTATGGAGTTTGAAAATGCAGTTAAAACCAGCGCAGCGATGAGAGCAAGGTGTTCGCTTGCTTACACTGAAGGCTGTAAACGTCAAGTGTTTCAGCCAAGGGTGAAATAGAATCCTCATAATTAACCAGGTTTAGGAGCTTCAGATTGTCACTGCACCTGGTATCCCTAAGTACTATCAGGATGGCAGATCTCCCATAAAAATCATCCCTGTTTAAGATCACAAAAATGCATAGTGCTTGAGAGAAGAGAACATAGAGGTAGGAGTACCTCTCCACCACACTCCTGAAAGCTTCATCTCACTGTCCAACAAAGATCTATGAGCAATATATATAGAAGCTGAGCACTTGTAATTCAGATAGTATTCATTGTCATATGAGGGCAAAGCATCAACTACACAATAACATCAATAAATCTTTAAAGGTAAAGACCACTTGTATGGTGCAAAATTGAAGTCCAATTTTGAGCAATCTAACTTATTCATGCACTTACCTACATGAATACAGAACCGATGAAATTAACAGTACCAACATGCAGTAAATATAGAGGCTATAATCTCACTGAATGATCTTTATGTGAAAGTAAAATACCAGGGTAAAATTTTCTCTTACAGACCTCAACTGCCATAGGAGATCTCAATATCAAAACCTGATAATGGGTCTTTTTTCTTCAGAACAAAGAAGTATATCCTGTCCTGGGCATTGTCTCACAGGGCTGTACAAGAGAAGGTGTACTCTTCTGACATCTAAAAATAGGTTCTTCCATTTCAGTGCCTAGATATCTTCTTCTGTATCTGTTTCAGACTTAATCATTCTTGAAGACTGTGCAATGACATCTCATTAAAATAAGTTTATTTCAGATGCAATTATGCCAGGCTTCCATAAACAGAATTATTTTTTACTTTATCTTTTCTGAATGCATTTTGAATTGCCCTTTCCACAGCCATGTGCTGTTCATAACCAACAATTACTTCATAATGCAGTTAATCAAGCAAGCCTGATTCCTATTCAGCTGCTTACTTGCAGTGAGCTCTAACACTGTATCAAAAGGTCTTGTTACTAAAAGACATTGCTTTTACTTCATATTGCACAGGAAGATGCATATGAAATGAAACTATTAGTATTAAGAATAGAATAGAATAGAATAGAATAGAATAGAATTAACCAGGTTGGAAAACACCTTTGAGATCTTCGAGTCCAACCTATCATCCAACACCATCGAATCAACTAAACCATGGCACCAAGCACCCCATCCGGTCTTTTCCTAAACACCTCCAGTGATGGTGACTCCACCACCTCCCTGGGCAGCACATTCCAATGGCCAATCTCTCTTTCTGTGAAGAGTTTCTTCCTAACATCCAGCCTAAACCTCATCTGGTGCAGCTTAAGACTATGTCCTCTTGTTCTTTTGGTGGTTGCATTGCCTGGGAGAAGAGACCAAACCTCACCTGGCTACAACCTCCCTTCAGAAGACCACATTTGATCCATTATCATATTTAATGTTAAGATGTGTATTTTTTTCCTACCATAATCATTAATGAAAATAGCATAGCTTTATCTCCCCCTCAAGGTACAAATACTCTGCTGTATTTTCCACCATATCATCAACACAGGCTGTGCTTATTTCTCTTTACATTTCTCATAGTTCTTATACTAATGCCTGAAAGGCAATGATTTGTTACATGACAATACTAATAAACCTTACATATTTTACCTGCATACATTAACAAAAATAGTTCTTTTTTTTGCAAAGAATAACACTGGAATGTGTCAAAATCTATCTTTGACAGGTCTGGTTGCATTTGGTCTAATTTAGGTCTATGCTTACTACCCTTTGCAGCTCCTCAGCTCAGCCACAGGCCATCTCCCAGCTCTTTCTCACTCAGATCAACATTTCTTTGTGGTTCTGAAACTAATTTGAGCTCCTAGATTGTAACACAGACAGGAGAGAATCTTCAGTTATTTCCGATTTTCACCTATCTTAGGCCTCCGAGATTAGCCACATTACAAATGTAATTGCTTTCCTTCACCCAAGAAAACAGGAAATTGTAGTTTTATTAGTGAAAAATCAGAGATAGAAAGATGGTGGTTTGTGTGTGCAGACCACATGGATCCAATAAAAAACCTGGATTTTCAAGCTCAAGCAATTTTTTGAGAGAGCTCTGGAGAGGTGGATAAAAAGAAGCAATTATTTTCCAGTAGGACTTTTGGTCATTTGGACAATTTGACCTGAGTGACCTCAGAAGGAGGTACTTCCTTCTGTCACCTTTTGCTGGTAGACAAATCTAGTAGGTAAAAAATATCTCTGGAATTGTGTCTTTATGGCAAGAACAAGAGGACACAGTCTCAAGCTGCACAGGGGAAGTTTAGACTCGAGGTGAGGAGAAAGTTCTTCACAGAGAGAGTTGTTAGCCATTGGAATGTGCTGCCCAGGGAGGTGGTGGAGTTACTATCCCTGGAGGTGTTCAAGAGGGGATTGGATGAGGCACTTGGTGCCATGGTCTAGTAGTCATGAGGTCTTGAGTGACAGGTTGGGCTGAATGATCTTTGAGGTCTTTTCCAACCTTATTGATTCTGTGATTCTATGATTCTGAGATAACTGAGGAAGCATGCTTGGTGAAGATCATATTCCCACCTATTGTTTTCTTTTTCTTTCTTTCCCTTCTACCTCAAAGAAGATAAATCCATTTTATGGATGCATCATTGTAGCTTCTCTTTGCAACTTACTACACTTCAGTTTCTTCTGTTTCCTCATAGCCATAAGAGTTATTTAGAGCTCTTCTCATTCCAAATAGGCTTTGTTATTATATAAAGGCACTTAAAAAATATTTCTGTTTGATCCCAGAGTCATTCATAGAATCATAGAATCAATGAGGTTGGAAAAGACCTCAAAGACCATCAAGTCCAACCTGTCACCCAACACCTCATGACTGCTAGACCATGGCACCAAGTGCCACGTCCAATCCTCTCTTGAACACCTCCGAGGTCAGTGACTCCACCACCTCCCTGGGCAGCACATTCCAATGGCTAACAACTCTCTCTGGGAAGAGCTTTCTCCTCACCTCCAGCCTAAACTTCCCCTGGTGCAGCTTGAGACTGTGTCCTCTTGTTCTGGTGCTGGTTGCTTGGGAGAAGAGACCAACCCCCACCTGGCTACAACCTCCCTTCAGGTAGTTGTAGACAGCAATAATGTCTGCTCTGAGCCTCCTCTTCTCCAGGCTAAACAATCCCAGCTCCTTCAGCCTCTCCTCATAGGGCTTGTCCCTCTTTTTTAACTGTCAGATCACTTCAATCGAAGCAAAAGCTTTGGGTTTTTGTTTTGGTTTTTGGTTGTTTGGTGTTTTTTTCACTTCCTCATCACTTTCAGATCTTCCCATTGAGCTATACCAATATCCAGCCTGAGAGTCTAAAAATTTGCAAGCTGGTAAGTGTCTGTCTAATCTGCCAGACATGATCCATCCAAATCCAATTCTCTGCTTAAGGTCATGAACATTAGGAGGTTTCCAGCATGACTTGCCTCTTTGACTCTAGAATTCATTAAAAATGAGATTTTTCAAGACCTGCTTCAGTGATCCAGTCTGAATTTCCCTTCTTAGACTATTCCAGGCACTTTTACTCTGTCCAGTCCTAAAACTGTTCTATTTTTGTAGTTGTTTTCTTCTCTGTTTCCTTATAAAGTCACAAGAGGCTCAATTCCCAGACATTATTCAGGTTAACCTCCCTCTTTTTGTGAGATACTTTTCTGAGCAGATTTAATCCTTGTGCTCTGTGCATGGATCACAGAAATCTTAAGTGAAATGCTTTGCTCTGCATCCGTCAGCCAAGCTTATTTATCCGTGCCTAATGAGGACAGAGAGGACTGAACTTCAGTAGAGTCCCATCATGATCTGCCTGTTAAACAAGTCGGGGTTGCCTCTAACAATCAGCCTGAAACGCTGCCTCTTGGGCCATTTCAGGTGGTAGAGACTTTGCCTTCCAGTGCACTTAGTGTCAGAGTAGTAATTTGCAGGATATTTTTGTCTCCAATAAAGCTGAAAAGTCTTCAGGAGGCTTCTCCAATTTGAGACTCCAAACTCTTTTTTTTCAAGTTGTGGAGCTTTGTCACACAGCTGTCTTTTTATTAATCCAGTCAGTGGCATTACTCCTGTGACACACAAACCACCAAGTGACCTTCTTACAAAAAACGATTCCTTCTGCATTTAGAGGTTGGAGGTTGCTGTGACTCAAAAATGAACAATGCCCATCTGCCTGAGAACTTGTTGCAGACTCCAAGCCTTGCAAATACTCATTTGCAGATGTTGTTTGTTAAATCAGGTACCCTCTCACTTTATGGATTAGTTGTCTGAGTGCTGTCCGTCAATTGCTTGCACTTCTCACCAGCTGATGAGCAAACACAGCAGAATAGGATACCCTTATCTTATCCAACAGGCTTATCAGTAGTGGGCAATGAGCAGAGGCTGGCAGTTCTTGTAATGGCTGTGGCAGTTCTTGTAATGGTTCTGTTCTAAGGAAAACAGAGCAATTCCTGAACTGTGCACTCTCCTTTAAAGGCTGCTTTACTGTGATAGAGTGTTCAAAGGAATTCTCAGCTACAGAGAGCCTTTCCTCCTCTTCTGCTTTTTGTTATGCTCTTTGGTCACCCCTTTTGGACCCTGTCTAGAACTCTTCCCAGTGCCTCATAGCCCTGTGACACTGTCATGACTTACCTTCTCTGTCTCTGCTCCTCAAACCCAGGCATTAGGGAAAGACTACATGGTTATGGTTAATGCTAATGCGTCCCTTATAATCAGTGGAGATTATAGCAAACTAAACATGAGTGACCAGAGGACTACATTTCTTTCACTTACCGACTACTGGAGAAGTGATTTAACTAAATCCACTTTTTGTTAACTCATAATGTATATAATTATGGTTAGAATTAAACCAACAGTCAGTCACCTCCAGCTAAGTCAAAGCAGAGTAAGGGGAAGTAGAGATACTTGCAGTGGTGCAGTTAAAATGCATAAAATTATCTAAAATTATCTAAAGTGATCAGGTGTAACTTTCTTGTGTAGCCTTGCTAGTGATAGGAAAACTTGCTATGGTAACTTGAGTTTCAAAGAATTAACTTCAAATTTTCAGATCTGGAAGACAGAAGTAAAAAATCATGACATACTAAGCCAACCTGAGGCTTTCCAAGATGAGCCCACATTCTTCATTTCAGTTGTGTGCATCTTCTCTACAGATACTTAGTGCAACACTGGTGGCCCCACCAGACGCTGCACAGCTTCCAAGAGTGTTTTTTCCTGATGATTTACAGTCCACCTATATACATTTGGTGAAAATGCATGTTGCTTATTTTTCAGTCCAAGCAAGGAAACTGTTAAATGCCACTTGGTATAATGACGGTTAAAACAACACAAAAGCCACAAGTTGGGAACTGTCAGATGTCCAAGGACTGGGCTAAATGCTGTGAGCTAATCTGTATGGAGCTGCATGTCAGAGATCATCAGGGAACTGAGGAAGAGCAGCAGAAAAAGAATCACTGATACAATGATCATGCACCGACTATAGAGACAAATACATTTGGACAAGAAAAGCTGACCAGGAAAAAAGAACCAGCTGATTACTGATGTGTTCAGAAGCAGCATATTTGCAAGATTTTATCAACATTGTGTAAATCCCAACAATTTCTTTTTCAGAAAGCTCAATAAATCATCTCTCAGATATTGGATCAAGTGATGTAACAACATAGTATGAAATGGAAAGAGATATTTGCAAGAATACATGAAAGAATCAGCATGTGTATTAAAGTGTACATTTATGCTTGCCTTAACATTTTTGATTTGTTTAAATAGTACCTGTTCAGTGGCAGCTGAAATTATAGCCCCATGTTGGCTAGTAAAATGTAGTTATTTTAAAGATGAAACAATTAATTCAAGGTCCCAAAACAGCTGATGTGCCTTTGGCAGACCATATTCTCAGGCTAGCTGAATGATTTCTGTCATGGGGTTTTGCTGATTTATTTGATAACAGTTGGCTGGGCTGTGTTTTTCAGGGTCTGTTTAGTGCAGTATGCCATAAATTCGAGATTTTTTAATGTTTATATGGCAACAGGGAAGCCTCTTGGCTTATGACCACCTGATGGTTCATCACTGAGGGCCTAGCAAAAGGTTTAACATCATTTACAAAGCACAATCCCAGAAAGTTAAGTAAAACAAAGGGATCTGTATTCAAAGCTTACAGATTTTGTATTCAATTTTGAAGTTAGAGATGAGGAAGGAAAGGTGAAAGATAACTTAGATAATGTATGAATTAACCTGATGAGGGAGAAAAATAATTGCATCCAGAACCCCTAGGATACTTTTATATTCAGGCACATGAGGAATGCTGTTTTCATATAAAGTATAATTGGACACCGTCTCTACAAGTTTGAAGATAAGAGCTGTAGTGTAGTTAAGAGGTGGATGCAGATCACGCTGGGATTTGAGGATATAAGGACAAGGTTCACTGGTCAAATTCCCCATTTCCAGCTAAAAATCTTTCAACACAGCTCTTTGGAGCTGCCCAGTGTAGCACCACAGCTCACCAAAGGAGATTGCCTCGTGCAAAACTTGGCCACAGGGCAAAACAGAAGGGTCTGCTAGGGTGGAATGCATGGCCACAGTCTTGCCAGCATCTGTCCAGTGAGGGAAGATGAGATATCACACAAGAAGCATTGTAACTGTCAAGCATCAAGAACATTCAGGTATTTTTCAGTTTGAGTGCAAGTCATACATTTAGGTTGTGACAAAGGTCAGGTAGTTGTGTGACAAGTGGCTAATCAGGACTAATCAAAAGATGTGCAGTAATAATTGGGCTGCCATCAACTAAAAATGACTAAGCAAAAATATCCCAATGTGTTCTTGATGCTGAGCCAAAGATAAAAGAGAGATGCAGTTGTGCAGCTCATCAGGTGAAGTATTTCTCACAAAGGTGGAAAAGTGTAGAAAAACCCCACCTCTAAATATGACCCAATATGGCCAACTGTATGATCTTAGGGATCTCTCCAGGATGTAATAAAAGTGCAAAGGAATTTATGTAATAATCTGTGGCCAAAAGAGCCTGTTTTACCAGGAGAGATTATGAGAGCTTGGAGGAATAAGGATTTAGCCCAGTGAAACAAAGACTGAGAGGATACATAATTGTTTTCTATAAATACATTAGTATGGGTAAATTGCAGAGAGGGAAAAAGCTATTCAGGATGAAGAACAATGCTGGCAGAAAAGCAAATGCATACTTAGGCTGAACTGTCAGAGAAATGAGGGTCCGGGAAGTTGCTGTGAGGAACTTTGGGTTCCAGAAGTAAGCTCATTTCATATGAAGCTTGCAAAGCTAATGAGAAAAATCACAGTAGAAAAGCCTTGAAATGTGGGAGATGGGGCTAGATGATCCCCAAAATTCCTTTTCAGTCTTTATTCCTGTGTACATTAAACATAGTAATATCTTGGGATTACAAAAGCCAAACATTATATTGCGACAATTTGCCAGCTTCCTGTAGACACTGATTTTGAGCAAGCCGAATAAGCTAAAGATAAAGGTTTGGGGCTTTTTTTCTTTGTCAAACTGAATTGTGTAAAATTAAAAGTCTGAACTGCTTAGGTTCTTCTATCAAAGTGACATTCAAATGGTAATTTCTTGAATTGTGTCATTTTCTAAAGCACATCTTATCTCCATGGAAAATGCTAAATTTTCATCAAAACTATGAATCCTGCCTTACCTTTTGATTTTCAGCTGTTAGGTTTAGGGGACACCCACTGTGCCATGTCATGAAAATAAGCAGCACATTAATACAAAAGACTGATAACTGAGAAATGTAGGTGATCTTAAACATAGGACAGAATTAGCTATTCCAGTTCTGAGTCTCTGTTTGTGATAGTATATCTTGCAGGCAGGCTGGCAGCCTTAATCATAATCAACAGTCAGGGTTAAAATTGATTATCTCCTCTCACACATAAACAGTTCACAGCAAATACTTCCATAGGCTGCTAGAGAGTAAGCTTTATGTTCTCACCATCCCACAAAAAAACAAGTTGTGTTTCACAAAGTTTTTAGTGAATCTTTTGTGTGTGTGTGTACATATACATACATACATACATACATACATACACACTTACACATATATATATCATGCAAAATAAGATATATAGAGCCAGTTCACTGTCAGCTAAAATGTTACTGAACACCAGGTGAACCACTGACACTCTGCACATCCTCTTAGGTGGCAGTAACAGTGAGATGATTTGGATCATATTTTAATCCCTGCACCTCATGTTCACTTGTATCACAAGCAAAGGAGTGCATACAGGTATTTACTGCAATTTGCTTGGCATGGTAAATTGTGGCAGCTTTTCATAGAATCATAGGTTGGCTTAGGGTGGAAGGGACCTCAGAGATCTAAAAGTCCCAAGGGAGGTGGTAGATTTCCCTTCATTAGATGGTTTCAAGGCCCAGCTTGACAGGGTGCTGGGACATCTCATTTAAACTGTTCTTACCCTGAAAGGTTGGACTAGATGATCCTTGATCTCTCTTCCAACCCAGGATTCTATGAATCTGTGAATCATCTACTCCAACCTCCAACCATGGGCAGGGACCATTATTAACTAGACTTGGCTGCTCAATGCCTCATCCAGCTTGGGTTTGAACACCCCCAAGGAGGAGCCATCCGCAACCTTCCTGAGCAGCCTATTTCAGTCACACCACACTTGTACTGAAGAACTTCTTTCTCAGATCCAATCTAAACCTACTCTCCCTCATCTTAAAACCATTTCCTCTTGCCCTGTTGCTAGACATCCTCATGAAAAGTTCATCTCCAGCCTTTCAACAGGATCCCTTCCAATGCTGGAAGGCAGCTATAAGGTCACCCCAGAATTTTCTCTTCTCTAGGCACAGTCCTTCCTGGAGAATGAAGGTGCTGGACACAGCCCTGTCTGAGAACAGGAACACATGTGCCATATCAAGTAGCACCAAGAGAGCCTATATAGCTCACTTGGAACTTCTCATTGGTTGTCTGAATTCTATTAGATATTTGTTATACTCATATATAAAGAGAGGAAGACATTGGAATACAAGGAGTATACCACAGCATTCTCTCAAGGGCACCAGATCTCTTTTTCACTTCTCATGAAAGCTTTGTTATCCTCTTTTGAAACCAGGGACTGGCCATTTCCTCTCCCAGGAGAACCCTAACTGAGAGAAATCTTGTTCTGCATATAGCACCAACCCAAACATGGCTAAGGAAGCTGAACAACCCTCTTAAATAACTCTTCCACATAGCTCTAGAAGGATGCTTATTGGCACAGCAGCTCACAGCTCACTCATATTGACCTTGTTGTCCACTAGGACCCCTAGACAGAGCTGCTTCCCAGTCGAGTAGATCCCAGCCTATGCTGCACTCCTGTATTATGTTTTCCCAAGGGCATGTGGGAGGTAACAAAGATAAAATGTGATGAATTGTCAGTATAGAAACTTTAATAGTTTCTTATCATGGTGTCTTCTCAAACTGAGGCCTAGGAATTCACATGCCTGAGTTCCAGAGAGATGGTTGCTACAGTAGGATGCAATACAGAGGTGTCTTTTTTGTCTGTGGGTCCAGTGTCCAAACAGGATGTTACTTGTTGCCTTATTGTAAGAAATCAATAACCCTTCTGACAACAATCCTCAGTAAGACTTTGAAAAGCTTATCCAAATTAGTTTATTTTTTTCTCACTGACAGCTGTTTAAAAAGATTAAACAAAATGTATCTGATCACAGCTTGTCATGGTAAAACACATGGATTGTAGGACATCATGCAATTATTTACCAGAGTTAAGTACACTGGCATTCAGGAGATGCATCTGAGCTGCCCCTTCCTTAATCCCTTCACTGATCTGCCTTATCAACAGCAAGCTCCCTCAAAGCTGGCTTCAAAGCTCAGCTCTCCTAAGTGTTTTTTACTGCTATCTGACATGACACAAACATAGTGGTCATAAAAATAATCTAATAGCTATGAAACTGTGGCTATCATCATTCCAACCATCAGTGTTTACCCAACCAGCAAAACACTCAGAATGTTCTTCCAGCTCTATAAGGCAGATTACAACTTCAGGCATGTCGAAATAGCCACTGGGGAATACTTCTACTCCCAACACTACCACACCTTACAGACAAAACTAGAAGAGTTCTTGCAAATCATTCCTTGCACTTCATAGTGCAAGAGCAAGGAGAACCAAGTAGAGAACATGATGATGAGGATCTCAGCTTTGCATGGCAACACCAAAAGAAATTTAAGGAAAGGAGAGGCAAAACATTGCAAAGTTCAGGTATGCTGGTTATTGTCTAGGGTGCATTTGGCTTCCCCCTCCCCCCCTATTTTCAGCCATTACAGGGAGATGGCTTACTGTTACCTTTTAGGCTTTGGAGGCAGGGCTAGTGGCCTGATGCTGATTTGAATCTCTAGTCAGAAAGGCAAGGTACCACTTGCAATGGCTTAAAGCAGTAAGCCCTGATACCCTTGGTACTGCACAGGAGAGAGTATTTATGAACATCTGTCATTCAGAACACTCTGAATGTCTGTCACAGTGGCGGCAGGATAGGACAAACTTTGAGTTCCTGCATGGAAAATGGTGACAGCTTTGCCTCTACACAGGTTCAGTGTAGGAGGTAGGTGGAAACAGGTGCAGGTATAAAGTTGAAAAAACTGCTTTATGCCCTGCTTTTGAATCTGTGCTGTTTCTGTAGAGCTATTATTAAGCTGAATGCAGGTCAGGGTCACAGCCTATGTGCTGATGTTCAAAGAGCAACTAAGGCACCCATGAGAAGGAGCCATCAAGGTTTGATATGATGAATATTCAGTGTTAAAGAATGATGCCATGGCTGAAACATAATTTGGAAGGGATAGAATTCCTCTGCTGCTCTACTTAGCAGACACATCTGCAGCCTAATATCCCCAGGTGAAGACTGTTGTTTGTTTGTTTGCTTGTTGGAAAACATTTGCACAATAGCACATTGGAATACAGCACTTCAGGTCAAGGGCCATCATGCAAAATGTACTGATACGTGCATGCTGCGTCCAAGGTGAGGACCCAGTGCACACTGCTGGCACTTTGCAACCTCAGGATGTGCAGTTGATGTCTCACAGCTACCACAGAGGTCAAAGCAGGGCTCATACTATATACAGAGCTCCTCAGAAGAGTGCCAGCAATGTCAGAGTATTTCAAACCCAAATGAGTTTTCCATTTGAGCTTTAGGGCAGAGGCAGCTCACTGAACACCTGTTGCTTAGGGCTCAACAGTTTGGTTGAAGAATAAACCTTCTCTGCCAATCACATCAATACCAAAGTGGGGGAATCTTCCTATTTTTGAGACTTTTTTGTCTTCTACAGACAGCAAAGCCCTAGCAAATCAAGAGACATTAGATGTAGATTACCCAAAATCATTGTAAGAATGATTCTAACCCAGGAAACAGAGTGGCACTGTCCTGCATCAAGAGTAGTGTGGCCAGCAGGATCAGGGAAGTCATTGTGCCCCTGTACTCAGCACTGGTTAGGCCATACCTTGGGTACTGTGTCCAGTTCTGGGTCCCTCAGTTTAAGAAGGACATTGAGATACTTGAGCGTGTCCAGAGAAGGGCAATGAGGCTGGGGAGAGGCCTTGAGCACAGCCCTATGAGGAGAAGCTGAGGGAGCTGGGGTTGTTTAGCCTGGAGAAGAGGAGGCTCAGGGGAGACCTCCTTGCTGTCCACAACTACCTGAAGGGAGGTTGTAGCCAGGAGGGGGTTGGTCTCTTCTCCCAGGCAACCAGCACCAGAACAAGAGGACACAGTCTCAAGCTGCACCAGGGGAAGTTTAGGCTGGAGGTGAGGAGAGAGTTCTTCACAGAGAGAGTGGTTAGCCACTGGAATGTGCTGCCCAAGGAGGTAGTAGAGTCACCATCCCTGAAGGTGTTCAAGAGGGGATTGGGTGTGGCACTTGGTGCCATGGTTTAGTCATGAGGTCTGTGGTGACAGGTTGGACTTGGTGATCTTTGAGGTCTCTTCCAACCTTGGCCATTCTGTGATCTATGTGTGTGCTCATGTAGCTATAAGTCAGTGGTGCATGATGAAATTGCTTTCCTGTTACTGCAATATTAGCAGTGCCTTTGTGAAAAGCATGTTATTCCTTGAGTAGAGTAGTTTCCTGTTGGTGACTGGGACAGCCTAATTGTACAGCTAGCTATGACATTACAATTTCTTGCTGCCTTGCATTGACTATTATGACAGAAAACACTGAGCATGAGAACACCCAGCTGTGAGTGAAAAGTGGGAGTGGGGAACTTATAGGAAAGAATAAACTCACTCATGTCAAAAATTTTGTAATAATGTTTGAAAAAGAAAGCATTTGTTACAGATCAAGACAACAATGGCTATCTCAGATGAATTTCCTTTTGTGTGTTAGATCATCAGTAGATCATGCTAGGCAGCACAAATTAGCTGAATTAATTGTATTTACCATTCTGAGCTCAAGCACTCCTCTTCTGCAGATAAACCTAGCTGGCTATCGATCACCACAGCACTTTCAGGTGCTTCAGAGCCTGCTGGACCAGTTATTATAGTTGGCTTTCCTGTGAGAGCAGAATACAGAAAGAGTCTGGTGCCTCTCAGGAAATCTTTGTTAGTGAATTTTATAGCTAAGTAAATCTATAGTAATTTTAAGCACTTCTTCCTGACAATAGTTACTTGAAGTGACATTATGATAAGCATAGATTTTGGAATTACGGTGCTCTGATAGGAGCCTTTCAAAATCTATAGTGAGAAAGCAAAGTGGTAAGGGGAAAAGGCAGGAGAGAACATTTCTGCAGGAGTGAGTAATAGTTTTTACAAAACAGAGCAGTGCAAAATCAGGCCACTAGATGCATGACTTGGAGTTCTTACATCATTACCAGAGAAATAACTAGACATGTTTTTATTATTTTGTTTGCAAGTACTTCTAACCTTTTTGGCAGTGAGAGAGGATACATACCAAACAGTGGGCATTAAAATAACACAGCTCTCTATTCAAATAACAATATGTCTTTGCCTTGGTGACATTTCCAGAGCTAGCTCTAACTGAATACACTTACTTCTTTTATTTCCAGAAGATTAAATGTAAATTGCTTTTAATGTTTTTGGTTTATCAGGTTCCCATTGGACTCAATGTTTGGCAGTACTATCAGTGCCTTTCACTTATTTTTTTCATCCACAAATAGAATAGAATAGAATAGAACAGAATGGAATAGAATAGAATAGAATAGACCAGATTGGAAGAGACCTTGGGAGAACAGACCAACCTCCGCCTGTCTACAACCTCCCTTCAGGTAGTTCTAGACAGCAATAAGGTCTGCCCTGAGCCTTCTCTTCCCCAGCCTAAGCAACCCCAGCTCCCTCAGCCTCTCCTCATAGGGCTTGTGCTCCAAACCCCTCACCAACTTTGTTGCCCTTCTCTGGACACGTTACAGCAACTCAACATCTTTCCTAAACTGAGGGGCCCAGAACTGGACACTTGTTTTATGCACTCCAGTTGCTAGAGTACAGTAAGGGTTTTATATACCTTTGGAAAAAAAAATTCTGCCTCTGGGCTAATAAGGACATACCTTAAAGTCAATGCTCCTGATCCTTCCCTGCAGCTTGTGTGACAGCTTTATCTACCTATTAAGAGTATATCTACCTGAGAAATTACTCTCAAACTAAAACATTTCACAGCATATTTTCACCTCTACCTCAGCTACAGGCTGAGGTAACCAAAGCCTGAGGGAAAAATACTTAGTGCCATTTCGCTATGAAATACATGGATTTGAATTTTAGGCAAGACCTTGGCAAGATCATATTGCCACCTTGCCATCCACTGCCCTTTATCTCACCACTTTACTGACATAAAACTTTTCCTTTCAGACAATTATAGCACTGTGGTGCCAGTTACCACATGTTTTTAACCTGAGGAAGTGAATTCCCCAGCTATAGACCTCCAGAATAGAATAGAATAGAATAGAATAGACCAGGTTGGAAGAGACCTTCGAGATCAAGTCCAACCCATCATCCAACACCATCTAATCAAATAAACCATGCAACCAAGCACCCCAGCCAGTCTCCTCCTAAACACCCCCAATGATGGTGATTCCACCACCTCCCTGGGCAGCACATTCCAATGGGCAATCACTCTCTCTAACAACTTCTTCCTAACGTCCAGTCTAAGCCTCCCCTGGTGCAGCTTGAGACTGTGTCCTCTTGTTCTGGTGCTGGTTGCCTGGGAGAAGAGACCAACCTCCACCTGGCTACAACCTCCCTTCAGGTAGCTGTAGACAGCAAGAAGGTCTCCCCTGAGCATCCTCTTCTCCAGGCTAAGCAACCCCAGCTCCCTCAGCCTCTCCTCATAAGGCTTGTCCTCCAAACCTCTTCCCAACTTTGTTGCCCTTCTCTGGACACGTTCCAGCAAGTCAACATCTTTGCTAAATTGAGGGGCCCAGAACTGGACACAGTACTCAAGGTGTGGCCTAACCAGTGCGGTGTACAGGGTCAGAATCTCTCCTTGCTCAAGCTATGCAGCATCAGACCTGGGGTTCATTTGGCTGCTGGCTCACAGTCAATCCAGAAGCTGCAGTGCTGTCTGTAATTCAGAAAGGGAGATTTAAAAAAAAACCCAAAACACCAAAAACACCAACAGTGATTAAGTACCCAGACTAAGAACACAAAGATGTGTTCAAGGTGGTATTTTTCTGAAGAAACAGAAACGTGGTTCTAGTCTATGCTTCTCTGTTTCTTGGGGGGTTTGGTTTTGCCTGTTTGCTTGGTTTTTTCTTCTTTTCTAGTTCTAGGTGGAAGTGACTTAGCCAGTTTATGCTCTTAGTCCCAAAACATCGAAAAGGGCTGCCAGCCACTGCACCTTAAGCAATGCAGAGCACAGACTGGGGTTTTTCACAGCAGATTGTGACAAAGATAATATTCTGAAACACTGACATCTCGTGGCACGCTGCAGAAACAGCAACAGTGTCCAGGTTGATGCTCGATGTGTTTTTCTAAACGAAGGTCAAACAGGAAGATGATGCAGAAGACTCAAAATGTATAAATGCCATCACTTTCATTTAAAAAGCAGCAGTGATAGCTCTACTTGCTGGCCATATCAACACAGGACAACAGAATTAGCTTCATAAAACACTAGAGGAAATGCCACAGTAAACAGTGCTAAGATAAAATGCTTAAGAATATTTTGTAATTACTTAGGAATAATTTTTCCATTAACTCTCTGACTAAATTGGACAGCCTTTTAGCTAACCACAGTGGGATGTGTAATACCAATAAACTACATCAGTAACAGGTCACATAATTAAAGGGCAAATAATCATCCTGGAAGCCACGGTGGTGATTTTGAAGCTGTTTCATTACTGAGATACGTTGCAAGGTGATTGCCACCAGACTAAACCAGCAATGTGTTCTTGAAGAAGAGCAAAACCATGCCCATGCTGCCTACAGTGAGGAAGCTGGTGTCCTGTTCAAGCTGCTGTCCTGCTCCCATCTCTTCAGAACCAACCCCAGAGGAAAGGCCACTGTGATGAGTCCTTTTCAAAGTTCAATGCATTAATCAGAGGTTAAGTGGATTAAATGCGTATCATGTTTCTGTGTTTTGTGTCACTGCTCTAGCTGCCAGTTATGGTTGGAACTTTATATTTAAAGAAGATGTAGAACTCCTGATGGAGTCAGTGGTCTAGCAACAACAGAAAATTTAGCATCCCTAGAGCAGCTGGATGTGCACAGATCCCCGAGGTTGGGTGAGATTCATGTAAGGTTGGTTGAAGACCACCCTAATCAGAATAAATCACAGTGATCAAGGAAGCCCCTGACAACAAGACAGACTTATGTCCATTTTCAAGAAAGACAAAGAGGATTCAGACCAGATTCATTTCAGTCCCTGGGAAGATCACAGCGCAGACCTACTGCTGAGAGACTTTCTTTCCATTAGAAATTGCCTGCTGGCTGTCAGAAGTCTAAAGACTGCCTCATCAAGGTTCCACCCTGGGAGACATGTGTAGAGCAACCACATTTGCAAGCCCTCTCAGCACAGTATGATAAAAATCCCAGTTTTGTTAAACACAGATACAACAGAAACATCAGGATTTTAAGGCAGCTAAAATCAAAATCTTACAGCAATTGAAAATCCATCACAAAGATGTGGAATTCTGTTAAAAGTCTGGAAACAGATAAAAATAAAACAACAGAACAGGTTTCCCAGAGGGGCTGTGGAGGATCCAAGCCTGAAAGTCTTCCAAGCATGGCAGCTGGGGCCTTGAGCAAGTTGGTCTAATGAGATGCATCCCTGTCCATGGCAGAGGGTTGGAAATTGATTATCATAGATTCATAAAATGGGAGGGATTGGAAAGGACCTCTTAAGATCATCGAGTCCAACCTCCATGCCAAAGCAGGATTACCCAGGGCAGGTTATACAGGAATACCTCTAGGTTAGAAACCTGTCCCTTCCTCAAGCCCTGCCCAGGTACTTGGAGGATACTGCTTAAAATTTTAAAAACAGAAGAAGAATGAGGAGAAAACCATAGGAGATCATCATGAACTGTACAACAGGAATAAAAGTAGTAAAAACAACAACAACTTTCTTTAAGAATTTACACAGAACAAGTACTGGAAGAAAGAGCACATTTGTTGCTTTGTTGGAACTTCTTGATGTCTGTAGACTTTACCTCTGTGTCCTGCAAACCTTCTAGGCACCTTGGCTGTCAAAGTACATGCTGATTAGGGTAAGTTTTCGTTTGGCTTTCAATAATGCAGACTATGCTTCTATTTCTGCCACTCACAGTAGATTGTCATCTGTTCAAGCTGAGAGAAGGAGTAGTGGCATAATGAAAACCTGAAAAAAAATTCAGCTGTATCTATACATAGACCAAGAATGTGTGTGTAGTGTCGAGAAAGAGGCATGCTGATCTGTGGCAGTGAAATATGCTGAAGTCTCTGCTTGAATAAACATACCAAGAAAAGCAAAATACATTTACACTTCACACTAGCAAGTCCAATATTATGACTTTCCTCCTTCCACAATGTGGTTTTCAGCTTTAACCCTGTGTTTTCCTCTGGTGAAGGCTGCAAAGTTGCTGCTTGGGGGTCAAGGAAAAAAAAAAAAGGAGGATTTGAAAAAGGAATAAAACACTTATGCCAGACCAAAGGCAGAGGCACAGAAGGCATGTCTTTACTCTGAGAACATGATGAAAAATATCCCCAGAAAACTAAGTAAAAACCAATACCTCAAATTATTCAGTTATATATAGATAAATCAAATTCTTCAGGAGTTGTCACTGCTGAACAGTCACAGGCTCACAGGATGTTAGGGGTTGGAAGGGACCTCCAAAGATCATTGAGTCCAAGCCCCCCTGCCAGAGCAGGACCATAGAATCCAGCGCAGGTCGCACAGGAACACATCCAGACAGGTCTTGAATGTCTCCAGAGAAGGAGACTCCACAACCCCTCTGGCGAGCCTGTTCCAGTGCTCTGTGACTCTCACAGTGAAGAAGTTCCTCCTCATGTTGAGGTGGAACCTCCTGTGCTGTGGTTTACATTCATTGCCCCTTGTCCTATCACAGGGTGCAAATGGGCATAGCCTGTCCCCTCCCTCTTGACCCCCAGCCCTCAGATATTTATAGACATTTATTAAATCCCCTTTCTGTCTTCTCTTCTCCAGACTAAAAAGCCCTAGGGCTCTCAGCCTCTCCTCATAAGGCAGTGCTTCAGTCCCTTAATCATCTCTGTTGGACTCTCTTGAATAGATCCCTGTCACTCTTGAACTGGGGAGCCCAAAAGCAAAATGCCAGAAGGAAATTATCTCATTCCAAGGTGAACTCAAGAGTATGATGCACTCAACAATTTTTAATGTCAACGGGAAGGGTCCAGCTCCTCTTCACAGGAGTCCAGAGCTCATAGACATATCCTGGCTCATAGACATATCCACCCATAGTGTAGTCCATTTCACATTAAATTCCCCACAGTCTACTGATATCAGTAGAAACTTGTATGCATAAATGCCCTCATAAATTTCAAAGATTCAGAAGGTTTAATTGTATGAATTGCCCAGGTCCTCAGGGTATCTAGGCACTTATCTCCTGTTGAAGGGAATTAAAACAGAAGGCATCCGAGGGTAACACAGAAAGTCCTGCAGGCTTAATTAACAGAAGTGCTGAGCTTCATTTCAAGTCACTGGTAGCTTGGGTCCTCAGCATGGCCTTTCCTGAGAACTTTAACTTCTAAATGAGTTTTAAAACTTTCATTTTTCTCCACTAACCACAGACAAATATATCTCCACAAATAGTTTTCACCCATTATATCCTCCCCTCAGTTTCATTATGGTAGTACTTCCAAGCTGATTACTAATCCTGCTCTCTCCCTTCTTCATAGTCTTCATCACAACTTCCAGTCATACTTAGCCTTTTCAGATAGGACATCACTGGTAGGTGCTGCTTCATGTCCTTAATAAATCTGGACTTTAAACAGCAGTTGCATGGAATAGACTTCTCTCCTTTCAGAGTCTTTGTGAAACCCTTCATTGAAACAATTTATATGGGTACATATTTAAAGTCTCTAATTATGGATTTGATAGCAATGTTCCTTACTAGAGAATCTGTTGAATATCAGGAAGATGCCTATCTATGAAGTTGTTTAAAATGCAGAGGACTGGGTAAGTACATAATGGAGGTGTTATTCCCAAGACAGTAGGGGAAAAACCAGCTCTGAATTCTATTAAGTAATCAAGGATGGATTAAATACATCAAGTCTAGTGCTTGGCCTATGAAGAGCACTGTTACAGAATTTCATCAGTCATTCATGTGTTTGGGCCACACAATTTGGTTCTGGCAAAAACTGTGAGTTCAGCTGGGAAACACAACGACCACAAGCATTTTTTTATAGAATCAGTCAGGGTTGGAAGGGACCACAAAGATCATCTAGTTCCAACCCCCCTGCCATGGGCAGGGACACCTCACACTAGATCAGGCTGGCCAGAGACTCATCCAGCCTGGTCTTAAACACCTCCAGGGATGGGGCCCCAACCACCTCCCTGGACAACCCATTCCAGGGAAACACAATGACCACAAACATTTTACAGTTTGAAATCTTCAGATTTATTCCCAACAGCCATAACAAATGCTTAGCTGATATCCTTCAGGTCCCCAAGGTGCCTGTAACACTTGATTCTGAAAAATAACTTTGCAAGAGAATAATTGATATCCTTGCCTTCAAACAGGTAATTTTGAAGTAAAATGGAAAAATCACATAGATGTGTAGTGCTGGATAAACTTGTTTGAATAATGCAATAGCTCAGAGATAATTCTAATTTCCTCTCAGACAGAACAGAAAACCAGAGCAGATGCTTGTAATATACACTTAAAGGATGGAGAAACCAGGGAATTGGGCTTTTTGCTTTTAAAAAGGCATTTGAAAGTCCACAGGAAAATATTTTTCTTCAGTGCAAACCTAATTCCTTGAACACCTGGCTGCATAATAATAATAATGAGTTTCTCCAAGAAAAGTTTTAGTGCTGGTTGGTGTTTTAAAAACTTCTACCATTTGACACATTCTGAACACACAGTGAGTGATTTGCAATGGGATTTACCATTATTTAGCAATATTTTAATAACAAGAAAATAGCTAGCTAATAATAACAAACCTACCACATCCAGGTCTACACTGATAACATGAAAAGGATTTGGGGATAATTCCAACAACTTTCTCTGCTACTATAGATTATATTTGTTTTTCTCCCATAGAGAACAGAAACAAAAAGCTTTGGTTTTTTTTTTTTTCCCTGAAGAAAAATACAGGCAGTCTTGAGTGTAAATAGATTATTCCTCCTTGACCCCAACTCTGGCAATCAGCTGACCCACATCCTGGGAGAAAAACACACCAGCGAGGAATTGAAGGGTGTCTGATGAGCAGGGACTGTTACGCCTGTGGTGGCTGACAGAGCTGCACTCCCTGCTGTCCCTTCTACCCTTCATGCATGGATGCCTGACCCAACTGTCAATCAGCTTTTAAACTGCCACAGATAAAAACCCCACAAGATCTTGTAAGTTACTCAAACCGGGGATGGTTTATCTTAAACATGCTATATAGTACTTAAGGCTCCTGTATCTGCAGGGGGGATGGGGGTGATTGTCAGTATCTCAGATGCCAAGGTTCACCCTTGTCTGCCAGACGGGATGAAGTGGACCCTTCACATCCCTTTCATATTCAGAGGAAGGAGGGGCAGATGTAAATAAAACAGGGAGCCAGGCAGAGGAAAAAGCCCTTCCTGACCTTTAGAGCATGACTAGATGAATTTCTAAAATATGCAATATTACTTAATCATTATCTCAATGGACTTGCAAGTACTCTGAGAGGAAGAGCAATACAGAAGTTCTAATTTTGAAGGAAGAGAATGGTTAGAAGTATCCACAGAGGCTGATTTTAATGAGAAATGCTTTTTCCTCTTGTTGGAATTTTTTTTTCTTCTCCTCCCTTTTGAAATATCAGACAGTGTTTACAGAGACTATGCATAAGAGAAGTAGATCAGTATTGTAGGGCTAAGGCAGCAGAAACAGAAGTCCTTCAGAATGTTCAGCCTCCACAATAGTAACTGAAGATACAGAATTCCTGACAGCAGCCAAGTTTGCTTTCAGTTCTCAGAAAATTCTAACTTTTCTTAGAGGCTGTAATGAAGAACCCTCCTCCCTTCCAGCTTTCCCATATTGCTCCTGCATTAACTGCTTTCACTAATGGGGCACTGCAACCTTCTTCCAGACTGCATTTGCCTAATTTCAGTTTATACCCTTTGGATTAAAAGACCACTTTCTGCTACTCAGGGATATAATTCCCTTGTGTAAGTAACTACAGGAAGTTAATACTCACTCTCTTTGTTAATGAGCAAAAGCAACTGAGCTGCATAAGCCTTGATTCTAAGACTTCTTTTCTAGTGCCTGCATTATTTTTGAATGCAGAGCTTCCATGAATTTGGGTTAATAAAGTTGAACTCCTTGCTCTGGCAGCAGTTTTACCAGGGCTGTACTCAGTGGGAAGATCATTTCTCAACTCTGCTTGTGTTAAGACACATGATATTTTATTACAGCCATTTAATCAGGCAATTAAATCCTTCCAAGTATTACATTATTCAGGATGTCTGCTCCACCAGTATGTGCAACATCCACAGCCTCCGGAAGCAGAGAAAAGTCATTGCCTAATCTATTGAGTTAGGACAGAAGAGGCACTCCTTCAGAGCTGGGACTAGCCCATTTTACAGCTCCATTAACAGCTTTAATAAATCTGTCAGCAAGCTATTTTGTAATTCATCCAGCCTCCTATCTTAGCATTATTAATTGTGATTTAATGGGGCATCTTGCTCAGTAGCTCAGACAAACCCACTCATTCCACCCCCTGTTGGCTTTATGAAGCAAACTTGCAACTCTGAGTTTATTTGATAGCACTTACTGTAACGATTTCTTTCATCTGCCTTTTCAATAACCACAGCTGAATTTGCAGCTGTGTTAAATATGAGTATTTGCAAGGATCTGTGGGTTTAAAGGTGTATATTTTTCTTAAATCCAGCTTAACAATTCTGGTGTATTTGTGGATGAGAGGAAGGATGCTGGTTTTTACTGAGAGAAAAAATACAGGAAGGACATTTGTTGGAGGCATAACCCAAGTGAAAGACAATTAGAACATGTACCCTTTGCAGAGCCACCAAACAACTTGTCAATAGGAAAGGAGCAGTTTCACAAAGCAGAGAAAACCTGCACAGACTGGTCACAGTGTGAAAGTAGCTGAGGAACTGTTCTAACACAGCTAATGATTTCTTTGCTGAATTACATCAAGGAGTTGGTTGTAGGCTCTGCAGGAAAGAAGTCTGTTAACCAGGGATATTTTCAACAGATCACGGTTTATAGGGTTATGCCAAATAAACTCCTGCATCATTTTTAAGCTGATAGGCCCAAAGTGCTTTGCAGGAGGTGTGTGTCACCTCTATGTAACTAATGACTACTACAACATAAACCCTTAGAACAAAGAATAGCAGGTTTTACCTGCAAGAATTACCACAACAATAAAAGCCTTTAAGCATCAAACAGCACGGGAGCCATAGCCACTACACACTGTAGCCACTATCTTTGTAGACAGCAGTGTCCAAAACATTGTAATATACATTTTTATAGATTTTTTAGATCTCAGTAATTTGCTTTGTGTCAGCTTCCATCTGTAACCATCTCAGACATGATTCTTCATGACAGTGAGGATGGGGAGACTGGAACAGGTTGCCTAGGGAGGTTGTGGATGCCTCCTCCCTGGCAGCATTCAAAGCCAGGTTTTGAGCAACCTGGTCTAGTGGGAGGTGTCCCTGCCCATGGCAGGGGCATTGGAACTTGATGATCCTTGTGGTCCCTTCCAACCCTGACTGATTCTATGATTCTATGATTCTACCCATGTTTGTCATCAGTCTACAATTTCCCTTGTGCTCTCTGTTGCCTGTCTTTTCTGTTCTCAGTACTTTAGAACACAGATCATGTAGTGCTGCATCTCCTGACCCTGCCTAACGCTGTGGCAGTGACCTCTGGTGTTACAACATTATAAATAATAATAGCAATGTCAATAGCCACTGAGAGAAAATAATTCCAAAATTTCTGATCCGAGCAACATGAAATGCTGCTGACAGAAAAGGTTAGGTGCACTGAAGTTTGAAAAAGAAATGTATTACTTTAGGCCTACTGTGAAGATGATTGTGATTTGATTTCCATTAAGGGAACTCACTGGAAAGCACTTAAGTCTATCATCAACCAAAATGAGACCAGAATCAAACTATAATTTTACTTTAACAAATATAGACATGGAAATGCCTACACTGAATACTCTGTCTTAGGGAAGTCTCTGCTACCCTGGAGGTATGTAAAAGACATGTAGGTGTGGTGCCTAGTGACATGGTTTAGTGATGGACCTGGCTGTGGTAGGTTAATGGTTGGACTAGATGGTCTTAAAGATCTTTTCCAAACTAAATGATTCTGTAACTCTGCATTTGGCATTTTGCAATATGCACTAATTTAGTGACAAAACACACACACACACACACTAATACTTCTTATGATAATGAATTTGTCTTTATGGTCTCTTCTCCCAGGCGGCCAGTACCAGAACAAGAGGATACAGTCTCAGGCTGCGCCAGGGGAGGTTCAGGCTGGATGTTAGGAAAAAGTTCTATACAGAAAGAGTGATTGCACATTGGAATGGGCTGCCTGGGGAGGTGGTGGAGTCGCCATCACTGGAGGTGTTCAGGAAGAGACTTGATGGGGTGCTTGGTGCCATGGTTTAGTTGTTTGGGTGGTGTTGGATTGGTTGATGGGTTGGACGCGATGATCTTGAAGGTCTCTTCCAACCTGGTTTATTCTATGTATTCTATTCTATGGTTTAGGTTGGAAAAGACCTCAGAGATCATCAAGTTCAACCTAATACCTAACACCTCATGACAACTAAACCATGGCTTCAAGTGCCACATCCAATCTTTTTTTGAACACCCCCAGGGACAGGGACTCCACCACCTCCCTGGGCAGCCCATTCCAATGGCCAATTACTCTTTCTGAGAAAAACTTTCTGATAAAGATGATTAAACAGCAATAAACTTGATATCAAATGTCTTAGCTTTATCCAAAAGCTTGTTAACATATGACTAGAAAAGAAGTTACTCACTCACAAGATTCTACCCAACAAAAAAAATGTGATGTTTGGACACACTAGAGAGGAAATCAGCAGCTCGACCCTCAGCTGTCCTTTTAAGCAATTCCACCATGAGAGAACATCCAACAGCTAAGCATGCCAAGATAAAGGCAGGAGAAAAAAAAAAAAGCTAAAATTATTGGGATCCAGATGGTCTTATAGGGAAAATATAAATAGCAGTATTTTGCATTGGGGTCACACTGTTACCAGGCAGTTTCAATGGTGCTAGCTCTCTGCCAGAACAAAGAGAAGGGCAGGGTAAAGACAACGTATTAAATACCAAAAATATAATATGGTTGTTTCTAGCACCACAGATTTCTAGAAAACAGATTGATATGTGCAAAGCCCACACAGCAAACTAGGGAATGAGCACAGTTTGCAATAAACAGTACAAACTTACCCAAAATCCATTAACTTCAGTTAAGAAACGTGAGGCCAGGAGTGGAAAATCTCAAGCTATTTTCCCCAAACTAGAGCTTTCTCAGGCATTTCTCTGAATTATTTCTCAGAACTTTGTCCTGTGTGGTACCCAACTTCACAATATTTTCCTGCTATTCAGTACCTTCAGCCAATAAACAGGCTCTCACATCATTATGCTGTCAGGACTCTTTCAATAGCATCAGTTTTTCAATTTTATGGCACTAAGAAGAAACCTTTGATTTAAGCTATTGCTTGTTAAAAGAAGATGAAAAAATGTTTCTACCCCATGGACAGAGAGATGGACTGACATGACCATGATCTATTTGAAATGCATTTCAAAGCTGCTAGCAAAATATTTGCAGTGATCTACAGCAGTGTGTATCATTTTTTGATTCCCCACAGGACTGTCTCAGGAGCTGTCCTTTGACTAGGAGACTATTCAATAGTTCTCTGGCTGCACGGGTTTGGTCTGTCAGCTCTCCTTTGTAGACTTTTCTGAGTCTGATGGGAAAACAGAGAGAACAGCTACTAATGTCTACCAGCTATTATAGTTGCTTCTGGGGGGGGTGGGGGGGGGGTGGGTGTTGGAGCACAAGCCCTGTGAGGAGAGGCTGAAGGAGCTAGGGTTGCTTAGCCTGGAGAAGAGGAGGCTCAGGGGAGACATTATTGCTGTCTAGAACTACCTGAAAGGAGGTTGTAGCCAGGTGGGGGTTGGTCTCTTCTCCCAGGCAACCAGCACCAGAACAAGAGGACACAGTCTCAAGCTGTTTCAGGGGAAGTTTAGGCTGGATGGTAGAAAGAAGTTCTTCACAGAAAGAGAGACTGGCCATTGGAATGTGCTGCCCAGGGAGGTGGTGGAATCACCATCACTGGAAGTGTTTAGGAAGAGACTGGATGGGGTGTTTGGTGCCATGGTTTAGTTGATTAGATGGTGTTGGATGACAGGTTGGACTTGATGATCTCGAAGGTCTTTTCCAGCCTGGTTAATTCTGTTCTGTTCTATTCTATTCTATTCTATTCTATTCTATTCTATTCTATTCTATTCTATTCTATTCTATTCTATTCTGTTCTGTTCTATTTCTTCTAAGTGGGTACTGGAAAATAAAAGTAAAGGTAAACATGAGTCTCTCACGGTTCAATAAGCAGAGGATTAAGGATTGTGTGTTTTTATCAATAACAGGAGCAAATTGCAGTGAAACATTTTGCAAAGATTGCAGAGACTCTGATAAGCTTTTTAAATTTCATCTTTAAAGAAGGCTCAGAGGTCTTTCACTAGCATTTCTCCCTCTCTCTGAATCAAAGACATCCTAGAGTTCTGAGTGATCAATTTTATTTCAAACAAGCCACAATCAGTATTCACTTTGCAAATGTTCCATAAATTATACAGCACTTTTAAATGACTTCATTTTTTTTAAACACAAGGAGGCTTTAACAAAACTTTTTACGCTAAGACTGACTCGTTGAAGAGCAGCAGCAGGACTTTCTCCTGCTAGCACTTGGGAAGCTAAGTCCCAGAATACAAAGCAGAATCAGTCTTCTTGCAGTGTGCCCAGGCAGCCAAGAGGGCCAATGGCATCCTGGCCTGCATCAGGAACAGTGTGGCCAGCAGGAGCAGGGAGGTGATTCTCCTCCTGTACGCCGCACTGGTTAGGCCACACCTTGAATACTGTGTCCAGGTCTGGGCTCCTCAGTTTAGGAAAGATGTTG
This sequence comes from Dryobates pubescens, assembly GCF_014839835.1. NCBI lineage: Eukaryota > Metazoa > Chordata > Aves > Piciformes > Picidae > Dryobates > Dryobates pubescens. Next base: position 5,718,153 of record NC_071614.1, on the reverse strand, counting down.
ACTTGCTGGAATGAGTCCAGAGAAGGGCAATGAAGTTGGTGAGGGGTTTGGAACACAAGCCCTATGAGGAGAGGCTGAGGGAGCTGGGGTTGCTTAGCCTGGAGAAGAGGAGGCTCAGGGGAGACCTTATTGCTGTCTACAACTACCTGAAGGGAGGTTGTAGACAGGTGGAGGTTGTTCTCTTCTCCCAGGAGGCCAGTACCAGAACAAGAGGACACAGTCTCAGGCTGCACCAGGGGAGGTTTAGGCTGGATTTTAGGAAGAAGTTCTATACAGAGAGAGTGATTGCACATTGGAATGGGCTGCCTGGGGAGGTGGTGGAGTCACCATCATTGGAGGTGTTCAGGAGGAGACTTGATGGGGTGCTTGGTGCCATAGTTTAGTTGACTAGGTGGGTTGGATTGGTTGATAAGTTGGACGCGATGATCTTGAAGGTCTCTTCCAACCTGGTCTGGTCTATTCTGTTCTATTCTATTCTATTCTATTCTATTCTATTCTATTCTTAACTCAGAAGACAGTCATCAACAGTGTCTCAGGACTATTTGTTTTAAAAAAGGAGGGCTAAAGAGAGGTTCAAAGACTTCAAAACTAAGTTCAAAAACTGAGGACACCCAAGAGGAGAGATGACAAAGCAATTCTTGGTCCTGATTGTCACAAATGACCCCAAGCAATCAAGAGTTCTTGTGTCACATCTATTAGAATGGGGAATGCACTCATGTGAACTGCCAAATAATCAAAAAATAATGGAGAGCAATTCAGGTTAACTGAATGCAGTTGGTAGCAAATTTAAGTGCAGTCAACCATTGGTCATAATGTTTTGACCTGAAAAAATGATATTAAATTGTAAATAGCTTTAAAAAGAATATAAAGCCAAATGAAGGTCAAGCACCTTAGACCTTGCCTTTCTGTTTTCATCGTGGGTTGGGATCACAATTCAAACCTATAATTTTACAATTTGGTACATCTCAAAACTTTTTCTTCTTTTTTCCCCCATCTTACTTGCAGGTTAAGGGAGAGAAATTGCTCATATCAAAAGCCTAGAGAGTTTTTTCTAATGAAGCTTTTTCTTTAGGCCCTAATCCATACTACTGAAACCAGAAGGAATGTGAAGTTCCTTGAACTGTCTCATCCAATTTCTGACTCATGCTGATTTTTCTTTCAATTGTGGCTTTAGATGTTTACTTCTGAAGCTACTAAGGGTGTGGGGTAGGATTTTCCTATCCTACTTTCCTATCCTACTATCCTGCCTTATTATATAAATTTTCAAATAAAAAAATCTGAAAAGTATTTGAAGAAGACATTATCTGGTAAGCTTAAAACACTTTCTACTGTGCTCTGCTCTCATATTTATTGCTGTTTTCTGAAAGCAGCAATACTGTGTACTACACATCTGGTAATTATGGTAGTTTGCTGCAGAGTAATTATACTTGTCTCATAAAAGTACGACAGCAAGAGTGGGAAATGACTAAAAGCTGTAACTCCAGAAAGGAGCTTTTCTCACAGTGTTAATTAGGGGAAGAAGCAGTAACAGGTATATGCATTTCTGTTACAAGGACTGCTAGTAAACTCCTTTTCAGAAAACCCTAACAGCCAAGAAGACATAAAGAATTCATTACTGAAGTTTCCTAACCTGTGGGTCACTGTGTTTACTCCAGTATATTGCATTAAATCCACTGGATCGTAATGCCTGGTTCTCTAGTAACAAATTGCACAGTCTGAAAAATACAAGCAGAACATTCATCTGCTGTGGCAATATTCATTGAATTTCACTGAATTTATGAGAGCCATAAAGGAGCTAAAAGCTCCTCTCCAAGCATTTTTGCCTGCATATTTCCCTTTTGTTTTAAAAACGATGGAGAACCAGAAAAGCCTTTTCTCTCACCAGATAAAATCTCTTGACACTCTAAGGCTTTGCCTGGAGACCACCAAAATTCAAGCTCATAATTTCTGAAGTGCCACTAGGGGAATACCTGGCTCCTCAACAGGGATCATAGAATTAATTTAGGCAAGGAGTGCAGAATGCTTTTCATACCTCACAGACAATATTCAAGACAATATGTTGTAAGTATCACATATGGAGACAAGGAGGAGCGCTGTAAGGCAGTGTTCTGTAGGATGTTACAGCAAAATGGTTCCTTCTGAAAAACAGCATGCTCACAACTACAGTCTTTTCACTTACTGAAGGAGCTGAAAAGACAAAGCTAGTCCCTAGGGCAAGTTAGAGCTGCTTTTATGTTGCCTAAGCAGGATGAAAAGCAGATCAGATTCAAAAGCTTAGGTCAGGCAAAAGCTGGAATAAGAAAAAAGCTCCCAGTTTCCAGATTCCTCCCAATACTCTAGCACAGTTAGAAGATGTCTCAAGAACACTAAAAGTTTTGGAAACAAACAGTGTAGCAAGATTCTCGTTAAGCCTTCTTGATGCACAGCAAACCTCCTTGGGCTATAGGATCCACACAATGTCACAACACAGCAATGCAGTTTAATCCCCTTTTTAACACTTGGACTTTGAGCGCAGCATATGGAGTGCATGGTGGATTTTAGCAGAACAAAGCATTTTGCTTTTTTCCTGACTCCTGTTTGTCATCTCCTGAAACAAAGTGTGGAGACCAAGGGTTCCACCTGACCTGCTCAAACCTATAGGTTATTCCCTCAGTACCAGCAGCAGTGGACAGAGGTACAAACAACTAAGGGGATGTTGCCTGTCACAAAGGACTGGTATTATGAATCTACCTCCTTTTTTCTGCCTATGGATTTGACCAATAATGCACCAAATTATAAACATTTCTCCATTGTGAAAACAATTCCTAAGAGATGTACATCCTTACATCGTTTCAATAGCATACGAATCTTGATTTTGAAGTGGAAAACAACAAGCAGTGGGAGGAGAAGGAACAGAAATAAATCAAAACCAGAAGCCAGAATATTATTAGAAAGAAGAAGTTTTGTATAACTGACTATCAGGAAAGTCTGAAAGTGATTATTGTGCTGCTTTACATTAAAAGGTATAATTGCTTCTGTGAAATGCACATTTAAATTGTTTAAAGAATGCTTTAGCATATACTGTTTATAGATAGATTTTCCTTAGAAGAAGATAAGGAACAGATGTATAGCACAATGAAACAGAAGTCTTAAAAGGGTATACACAGGATGTTGAGGGAAATAAGTGATTGGGAAAAAAACCTGCGTCACTAATGGTATACTTGGTGATTTTGAATAATTAAGTTTATTATCTCCCTAGAAATGAGAAGATTACATGCAGTGCCGACTGCAGTTACCATATGCTGGACAGCCACCTAATGTGATGATGCTTCACAACATTCAAATGTTAAAAAGCATACCACAGGGAGGCAGAGGTTTATGGAATAATTCCATGAACAGCACAGGATTGTATCTGAGCACCTGAGGATACCATTCCGTGGTAACAGAGGATGTATCTGGTATGGTTATGCAAGAGAGAATTGGGAGGGGGCAGCTGAACACCTCAGCACCAGTACCACAAATCTTGCAGTTCAGTTACATGCAGTGGATGAAGATGAAGAATCCCAATCCTATTAAAAAAAAACCCACCCCAAACAAAACCCCAAACAGATCTGGTGACTTGACTGAAAACTCAGTTGCAGGGATAATGAGAAGAAGAGATGCAATTAAAGATTGAAAACTCAGGAAAGAGTACAAGGGTAACAGAGAACCCTGGAAGCCTGAATTGCCTAAGTGATATGCTTTGCTGAGGTGGAGCACAAAATACAAACACAATAGCATAGCATAGCATAGCATAGCATAGCATAGCATAGCATAGCATAGCATCAAATAAACCAGGTTGGAAGAGACCTTTGAGATCATCACGTCCAACCCATCATCCAACACCATCTAATCAACTAAACCACAGCACCAAGCACCCCATCAAGTCTCCTTCTAAACACCTCCAGTGATGGTGACTCCACCACCTCCCCAGGCATGAAAGGTTCATTTTCAAGAGACTTCTAATTTTCAGTTGTCTGTCATGCAGAGCAGCAACATTAATCTTTAGGTTTCCATCCACCATGATTTCTTCTTCTCTGCTTTGTCTATAAGAGATCATTACATCTACCACACAACCAAAAGACTGCAGAAAACATAACTCTGAACTTCCTAACAAGAAAGACTGATTATGTGTTTATAAAGCATTGAACTATAAATGTACCTAATGAAATGAGCAGATATGATAGTGTTGGTAAGTAAACCCATGGCAACACTACCATATCGACATGGGATAGAACAGTAAGTTCAGTAGAATGCCTGATATATTCACAGAAATACCAAGAGCATAATGCAGAGGGAAAAGCACCCCTTAAATAGTGTACTCCTGGAAGTAGAGGAACTCATTGAATATATGGCTGGCTGCTCCTGTGTATCAGTATCTGGCTGCACATCATTGCTTAATAATCTGAGTGCCTAGCACCAGTGCAGAACAGGTCCATCCTGAATTAGAACAGATAGCAACACAAAATATCTCCTTCCTTCAAAGCCACAAACACCTAAATCCAACATCTGAGGCACTTGAAGCAGGATGTGAACAGAATGGTGAGTGACTGAGGGAACAATAGCATTCATTGGGGAACTCTAATGTCAGCTGTGCTGCAGGACTGAAGTGTATTTCCCCAGAACAATGCCAAACAAACTTGCTTAGAAAACAGACACAGATGCTGCATTTAGTTTTATTTCTACTAATATACTTTACAGCATATAATAAATTTTTAAATACTAATTTAGAATTCTGAGTAATATTAAAGTAGTTTTAAAATTAGGAACACAACAGAGTGCCTATGTCCAGGCCCAGACTCTTCCAGCAGTGAGAGCTGCATTGAGGTTCTCTTCTCCTGGAAAAAAATGGCCAGAGAGAACATTCAGTCCCTACACTATGTGGTAACAACACCATTAGTAATCAGTAGCCTCCTTCCCACTGACTTCACTGGCATGTATCTTTGTTGTACAGGAACAGATCCTTGAGATCTTTTATTCTTATAGTGGCCATCTAAACAGATAAATGAAAAGAGCTTTTAAGTTGTGCCTATAAGTTTATTTGAGCAACTACTAGACCCAGAACACCTCAGAAAGAGATAGAGAGGAAATAAAAGAGGATTATTGCCTCTGGACCAGTGTCTCTGAAGAGACAGACAGTCTTGCTTTTTCACCAGTCTTGCTTTCAGTCAAACAACATTCATGTGTTTGTTTAGCTAAAAGTAAACTTGGGTTTTGGTTGTGTGTTTTTTGGTTTGTTTGGGATTTTTTTGTTTTGCTTTGTTTTGTTTTTTCCCCACTTCAAGTATGTTTAAATAAAATAAAACTTGGGTTTTCACAGAGTCACAGAATCACCAAGGTTGGAAGAGACCTCAAAGATCATCAAGTCCAACCCATCACCACAGACCTCATGACTAAAGCATGGCATCCAGTGTCATGTCCAATCCCCTCTTGAACACCTCCAGGGATGGGGACTCCACCACCTCCCTGGGCAGCACATTCCAATGGCTAACGACTCTCTCCATGAAGAACTTCCTCCTCACCTCCAGCCTAAACTTCCCCTGGTGCAGCTTGAGACTGTTTCCTCTTGTTCTGGTGCTGCTTGCCTGGGAGAAGAGACCAACCCCCTCCTGGCTACAACCACCCTCCAGGTAGTTGTAGACAGTAATAAGGTCTCCCCTGAGCCTCCTCTTCTCCAGGCTAAGCAACCCCAGCTCCCTCAGCCTCTCCTCATAGGGCTTGTGCTCGAGGTTTTGGTTGTGTGTTTTTTGGTTTGTTAGTTTGGTTGTTTTTTCCCCACTTGAAATATGTTTAGCTAAGATAAAACTGGAATGTAATTCTAAAGTTTCTAACAGCTCCAGTTATTTTGGTTCCCCTTTGAATTATAGAATCACAAAATCATTATATCAAATCACATACATGATACATCTTCCTTGTCGCTGTTGAGAATCTGATTTCAACTTGCAGTAAACAGATGGACAATTATGTGCACAAAGCAATGAAGAGGCATCTAGTTGTCAGCAATACCTTTATCTTCATCTAATGAGCAGAGAAAGCCCCAGTCAGAGCCACTGCCTGTTGCCACAGATAAACAGGAGGCAGGCAGGCTGTGCAAAGCGACATCATTATCATCACTTAGGATGATCAAACATAGTTACTGATTTTAGGTTAGCACAGATTTATGTGGTCACCATACTAGAAACACTAAATTAGTTCCTCTTTGTTTATTATTTCTCTGGACAAGTCAGTGTGAATTATTAAACCCCAAGATTCAGGACTGTAACCTAACCTTCCAATTTTGTGCACAGCTGAACAGCATGTTTCCTACATACTCTGTGAGACAGATAACCATTCCTGACCTCTGGAACAGTTTGCATAATAAGCAAAATGTAATGCACTCTTACAGTTGTTAATAGTCCATGTTTAAAGCCATCATTACATATGCCTGAAATTTTCTAATTAATGAATATGCAATTAAAGGTTGAAATAATGAACACAGTAGTTAGGGATGAATCTTTGCCTACCTTGTCTGAATTAAAGCACCACTTCCGGTCCATGAATGTAACAGGCCAACTACAATTGAATTGCTTTATTACAAGAGAAGAGAAGAGAAGAGAAGAGAAGTTGAATTGAATTGACCAGGTTGGAAAAGACCTTCAAGATCATGGAGTCCAACCTATCACTCAACACCATTTAATCAACGATGGCACCAAGTGCCTCATCCAATCTCTTCTTAAACACGTCCAGTGGTGGTGACTCCACCACCTCCCTGGGCAGCACATTCCAATGGCCAATCTCTCTTTTTGTGAAGAAATTCTTCCTAACATCCAGCCTAAACCTCCCCTGGTGCAGCTTGAGACTGTGTCCTCTTGCTCTGGTGCTGGTTGCCTGGGAGAAGAGATCAACCCCCACCTGGCCACAACCTCCCTTCAGGAAGTTGTAGAGAGCAATAAGGTCTCCTCAAAGGACGTCCAGGCTCACTATATGCATCAAAATTAAGAAAAGGCAAGATCAGAATTTAATTTTGGAGGCTCCTATTGTAATTAAAAAAAAAAAAAGAAACTGGGGAAATATGGCTCTAAAAATCTTCCTATTTGCAAGCAAACAAAACCAACCAACCAACCAAAAAATCCAGACAAACAAAATGAACAATCAAACAAACACCACAACAAACCAACCAACCAAACAAAGGCAGAGTGATAAATTATTCTGAAATCCCAAAGACAGTTGATACCAAGTGATTAATTAGCCACTTTAGATATTAGGGATCAATATTACCTAAAATAACTACAATCTAAGACCTTCAACTCCTGTGTTCTTAATTCTGCTTCTATCAATACTACCAAGAAATTGCTTGTGAACAGAATAAGGAGATTAGGTCTCTTCTGACCTGAGCTATCAAATGATCCTATTTGAGATCATAAACATGTACATACAAAGAAGGATAGAAATGGACTAACTCTTCTAATCTTTCTGCCTTGCAGATGAGAAGAATAAAAAAGGGAAAGCTGCACAATCTCCCACCTCACAAGGCCTGATAGAACATGAAGAGAGATTTTAGCTTTCAAACAGATGCATGCCTCTGCAACCTTCGAGCATACAGCACGGGAAAAAATTCAATCAAGAAGTTTTCATTCTCTGGCAGAAGAAGTGTACATGAAATGATTGAACAAATTGAAACCAGCAACTATGTAATGAGACAAGACTACCTTTATAGAACAGGAACTGCAGTCCTCTGTGTGTTTCTGTTTTTCCTGATCTTTCCTCTCTTCGTCCATTATGCTTTTCACTCTTCAGTATTTCACTGCAAGATTCTTCATTGGCCTGTCTACACCTACTGTCTGAACTGTTTGTATTTTAAAGCTAGCTACACTTTAACATTTCCTATTTTTCATTCATCCTTGTATGCTGGGAAAAAAAAAAATATATATATATAAATAATACTTTTTATTTTTTTTCCACAGAATCACCAAGGTTGGAAGAGACCTCGAAGATCATCAAGTCCAACCTGGCACCACAGACCTCATGACTAGACCACGGCACCAAGTGCCACATCCAATCCCCTCTTGAGCACCTCCAGGGATGGTGACTCCACCACCTCCCTGGGCAGCCCATTCCAATGGCTAACGACTCTCTCAGTGGAGAACTTTTGTACATGCCTGTGACAGAATTTCCTGGGTTCATTAAGCATATTGTGCTCCCACAGCTGAGTACAAAAAGGATTAACTAATGTACTTCACATTTTATTCCCACTTGCTCATGAAGTCCACAGACTTTGGAAAAGAAGCTCAGACAATCTATATTTAAAGAACAAGTAAGTATCTCTTGCCTGAACTTTCTACTTTTGCTTTTTACATTGCTGAGTACTCGCTGTGGTTTTAAAAGCTCTTCACAGTATTTACAGAGCAGTGCAGAAGCTCTTTGCAATGAATTATGCGGAAAGGCTTCAGGAGACTCTTCAGATACAGGCAGTCATCCGAAGATAATTTCCACTGCTGATTCCAAGCATGATACATTTCTGTACAAACCAGACTGGCTGAACCTTCAGAAATGCCCCTGAAGTTTGAAGACCTTTCTGTAAATTGACTTTTGTGCAGCACTCGATCAGTGTGCCTATTCTTTTGTTCACATTCTTTATGTTTGTCTCACAAACAGAGCTGTGACCCTCTTCTCTGGCATTTCTATCAAGCCACCATCCAAGATACAATGTTGGCTGGGTGTTTTTTTTTTTACAGCTCTTGGCAACTCTCTGCCAAATCTAAACCTTCTTGAGTGTATCATGGGTGGGTACTGAAAGCAGGGGACATGGCTTTGTCCCTTTATAAAGCAGTGCTTTCACATAGATTGTTAATAACAGCATCACTGACTTAATATAGAAATACTTAAAAATCAAGCAATTCAACACTTCATCCTCTATTCAAAGTTTTAATGTTGAAGTTTGTGAGTGGCTTGTACTATGTGAAGGATTATCTAAAGGTTGCAAATCTTCTTCATTCTTGACCTGTCCTCCCACAGTGATTTCTGCCACTTCTTCCAGGCATGATGTTTCTTGCCTCTTGCTAATGATGTCTTGCAGGGCAATTTATGAAAGCAAACATTTTCTCAATGTATTTTTAGAGACATGTGATTGATTTTCAGTTTTAGACAGATAACAAAACCAGACGTGAGGCATACGTGCTTGTGAAGGGAGAGATGTCATCAGTGATGAGATTCACCCTCTCTTCTGAAATAGATACTAAGCTATCTGAGCCAATAGGCGTATCCTGGGGACCTGCTGGCTTTAGCAAACACATGGATTGTCCCTACTGAGCAGAGTGCAATGTTTCCTCAGAAACAATGTGTTTCTTCTGGCATAGTTCCAAAAGAATGGTTTGACCAACATCAGAATAATTTCCAGCATAAAAATTGTGGTAACAGCTGTTACAAGGGAATTCTGAGGTCGACTCAATGATCAGATTTAGCTTGACTTAACAACTGCTGGAAACTGTTATCTGGTAGGTACCTTTCCCCAAGCTGTTAAAAAAAAATCCCCAACCAGTACACAAAAAATCACTCCTACTTGCACTCCTAGAAAAGCAGTAATGCACACCACATGGCTCACTCTGAGCCCAAAATATAGTTCAGTAAATTCGGGGCTTTGGTCTCTCATGCTTATGCAGATTCTGTCCCATTGTCCCTCTTTAGTGAATGCACAGATTAGATTCTTCTGGGTTGTTGTTCAAGCAGCACTTGCAAGCTTGGTTTCTGTTAAAATTATGCATTAGGGAGAAGATAAGCTGTGAAGTCAGTCATGCCTCTACTTGGTACTGACACATATCAGACCTTACTTTAGTTACATGAGGCTTCTGATATGGGGGTAATAACGCATGCACAACATGCACAATGCACAGTGGTTTCCAGACCTCATTTCCCTCAGGGCAAGAACAGGATCTGATATCCCTGTTTCCCTGGGGATCTGGCTGCCTTTGCCAGAGGGCAGCTCTGAGGTGGCAGGGATGTAGAAGCTGGGACCAAGTGAGAGTGTTGCTGTGTGAGGGCCAGCCAGGAGCTGCCTTGTGGGCTAGGGCTGATCCTAATTGCTGCCATGGGAGCTGCTCTGCAATCCTTGTTCAGATGCTGTAGGGTTGTCCCTCTGTCCTAAGAGGACACTGCTTCTGCCTTCCTTGCTGTCATGCTGCCTTCCCTGGAAAAAGCAGCCCACTCTCATGCCCCCTTACACCAAATTTTTTTCAGAGATGCTGACTCAGAGGCATTTATCATTTCAGGTCAGAAAATCTCTTAAGCAAGCAAAAGAGGGGCATGCATTCTCAATTAAGCTCTCAATTTGCTTTTCTCAGGAAGAATATTGTTTTTTAAACAGAACCTCTTCAAAGCCTTTGCATTATACTTGATGATTCAGCTCAGAAGCACTGAGTAATGCACACTACATGGTGTGTCTTGGGAGCTGTTTAGGAACAGATTGCATATATGAAATATGTTGCTTTTATGCTACCTGCATTGATATAATTGCCTCTGGGCCATTGATTTCATTTTAAAAATCCATTACAATCGATTTTATAGTTATATAAGCCATGAATACAGAAGAATATCCAGCTAAATTTGTTTGTCTGTGAAAGTGATGCTATTGGTACGAAGATCTTCAAGCTATCAGTATTATGAACCATCAGAACCAGCACATTCACTTAAAATCTAGGAAAACTGGATGGTTCTTTTTACAAGAAAATCAAACACAGAGATGACTTATAAGTCTTACTTCACTTGTGCAGAGTAGCACCTTTGTCTGCTTACCTTACATGACCTATTTTGACACATAATTGCTTGATTTACATAAAGTTGATGAGAGTATTAGCATAGGGATTTTTTACTGAGCATGGATAAATTCTCATAGCTAACCCAAAGGAATATGGAGTCACATTCTCTGAGGTTTCACATGACTGTGCCTGAGAGAACACACAGAACATCTACTTCATAAACTTACATTTGCCACGAGCCACAGGATACTTTGAATGGTCTAACAAATTGTCTAACAAATTTCAGCAGTGAAAGATCATATATTATGGTCTGAAGGGGAGAGATCAGGGACATCCTCAGTGTCCTAGATACCTTTAGCAATAGAAGACTTGCACAGTGCATACATGAAATACATTCTGGTTTATTAATAATTGGTTTTGTGCTCATGCTATCAGTAGTGTCATCATATATAAGCACAAATTGTCTCTTTTTGTATGGATCCTTCAGGACTAGCTTAAATCAAATCAGCTTGAGGAATTGCAATGGGAAATGGCTTGAAGTTCTCCTGACAAGGGCTAATAATAAATGGTAATGCTCTCAGATATGAGAAGTTGAAATGGGGTGTATTTCCAGTATTCATATGTTAGATTTAGTTTTGACATCTTCATTTACATTCTGCAAGGGGGAATAGAAAACACATTAATGAAGCTGACAGCTAAATTGGGAAATGTTGCAACAAGGACAGAGAAATAGCACAAAGGGAAATTGGGAGTTGAGATAGAAAATAAAAGGTGTTCAGAAATTTGCAGACCAAAACAAATAGGTATTTCATATTCCCTCCAGTGCATCCAAGGAAAACTGCAGAAGAAGAAACTGAAAAGTACCAGTTGCAAAGAGTTTTAGATACTGAGTCGCATGAGAGTAAAGATGGTTGACTTTTTCTGCTGCTGGAAATGCAGAAACATTTGTCTGTGGCTACTCATTACTGTGTATTTGGATCAGGTTATCTGTCCTCATATATCCTGCTCTAGCAGGAAAATTATAGTTTTGATTTACTTTAGTTAAAGCCATAATTAAATGCAACTAATTTATGAAACTCATATTGTTACACCACAGAAAAAAACATTGAATTAATAGCTTGTGATGACTGACTAAAATGATGAAAGGTGTGGGGTATAGGTAAGCAATTAGTGAGGGGGGGGGGTCATCCAAGCAGTCTGAGGAATATCAATGAAGATGGAAGTTGAAGTTTCTACAAGGAGATACTCACATCAGGGAGCAAATTGAATAAAATTATGAAACTGAAAATTCAGAAGCAATTCAGGACTTCCCAACAGTGAGGTCTATTAAACTTTGGGTATCGCCTCTCAACAAGAAGTAATGAGATTTCCATTACTCTGGCCAACTTGCATTAGATAAGCCAGTCCAATTTTACACCAGGGAATAATTGCAGTGGCAGGGAGATGGACTAGATGACTCTAAAACCTCTTTTTTTCCCCCCATTCCTAGATTTTACAAAGGAAATCATCTGGAAATACAGATCACGATGGGCAATGTCTTCTTCCTAATGGTTACAAATAAAGGCACTTTCCAGACAACATCCTCTCCCCTTTCTCTGTTCTGACTGCACATTATCATGTATGTTTTTAAGACAAACTAATAGTATACATTTTAAAAGGAAAAAAAAAAATAATTGGGAGAGAAGGGCACTGAAAAGAACCATGCTGTGCCTAAAACTGTAAAATCATTTTACACTGGCAAACCCCAATATGCTTCTTTTCATTTAAACCAGTTCTAAACAATGCAAGTGAACATTTTGTATATATTATATATATATATATATAAATACATAGCCTATGCAAATTCACATGAATCTAAAGAATGAAAGAAGCTAAAGAAAACCAGAAGGAAAAAAAGGAAGAACATCAAAACACTCAATCACACATTTCATTCATTCACTGTTATAAGCTACCTAAAAGCCCTGTGTTTGATGGGGGTTTTGTGTTCTCTTTTCTTATTCTTCTATTTTTTTGTTTTATTTTATATTAATTTTTTTTTACTAGAAATTATTGCAACCTACTGGGAGGGCATGGAAGACATTTGGCATTGTGAGGGAATAAAGACATTTCTTTCACTCTTGCAAAGCTATGTTCTTTCTTTCAAGGGCTCAACAAACTCACTGTGACATGGGGCAATGAGAAAGGCACGTTCCTTTTAGTTCTGTCCTCAACTCCACACCATAAGAAATTATATGAAGACACTCAGATTTTGTGTTTTGTAAGCTCACAGAAACTGCAGGGCCATATTCAAGTCTAGAAGCAAATATTGGGTTTATAGTTGATCAGGGCAATAGTGGTGTAAGACTGGCGTAACTCCTTTGATCTCCAACAGAGAAGCAGCACATAAACATATGGTTAGGTACATCCATATTCCTATTTAAGTATGCATTTATGACCATCCTCTCTGGCTATGCTGAAAAAAAGGGAAGAAATATATACAGAAAAAATACACAGGCTACTCAGCCTGTGAAAGGCTTTGCACTCCCATCAGCTATTTAGCAGGTTATTCTTTTATCTGAAGAAGACAAAAGGATATCTGATCATTGGATGAATGATAAATAAGGAACAATTAATCCACCTTAATGCAAAAGATTTAGCTGGCAGCCTTTTCAAGTTTCTTTATCTTTTAAGCTTTTCTGAAGCTTCATCAGATCCTCCATCTGTATAAGGATATGAAATGACTTTCTATTCTTAGCACCAGTTTCTTGATCCCTCTTGGGCTAATCTTTGAAAAATGCCTGCTGACATTATCATGTAGAGTATGAGACACTGAAGAGATAAAACAGAAAAAAGCAGTAGTGGCTAAACTAATTTTTTAGAACCATGTTAAGAAAAGCAAATTGATGGGGCAATGAGAGAACCACAGAATCACAGAATTGTAGACTTGTTAGGGTTGGAAGGGACCTCAAGGATCACCCAGTTCCAACTGCCCTGCCATGGGCAGGGACACCTCACACCAGATCAGGTTGCTCAGAGCCACATCCAGCCTGGCCTTCAAAACCTACAGGGATGAGGCTTCCACCACCTCCCTGGGCAACCTGTGCCAGTGTCTCACCACCCTCATGGGGAAGAACTTCTTCCTAACATCCAATATGAGTCTACCCATTTCTGTTTTCTTTTAAATGACACACAGGATGTCATTGTTATTTCCAGACAGTTTGAGTTGTAAGTTATTAAAATGTCTAGCAGCTATCCTTGGAAAAAATAACAAAAGGGAAACATGCTTAGGAGGTGGCACCTAGCACAAGCTCTTGCTGTGCAGATATCCCATAAATCTACGTGCTGTTCTGACATGTTTCAGCACATGCATGAGAATGCAGAGGCCAAACAAGTAAAAAGAGCATTATAGAAAGCATTTTCATGTTCAGGAGACTGCAGTATATTCATTCATGAAGAGTACAACAAAAGCCATTATGAGAAGACAAGCAGATAGATTATTTTTGATACAGGCACAACAATCTGAAGTCTCAGCTCTTCATATCTAGCTCACATTATAACATACTCCTTTCCAAATTTCTCCTGTATATGGTCAGTAACACAGTGATGTGAAAGGGTAACACAGTGATGTAAAAGGGTCCTTCAAAAGCAGGAGCTGTAGTGTCTTTCATTACTCTCTATCTATCCAAATGACACTTTCAGGATACAGACAACAGCCCCTGCATAGTGGCTTCCTCTTTGTTTTCTCTGGAGATCTTTCATAAGAAGGTAGGGGTGTTTCTCAAAGGCTGACAGATTAGATCAGGTATTGACAGTGACTTTTGTGAAACTGAGAACACTAAAATGTTAGCTGGAGGAAGACATTGTTCTTAATCATACAAAGATTATGGGAAAATGATGATTATGATGATGACAGGGAACATTCCTTAAATTAATTAACCATTTTCCCCCTTTCTCTAAATTATGCTCTCTGTGTCCAAAGGAAAGTGCTTGGTCTGATGCATTGCTGGTACACCTGCCTACCTGCTAGCAAAGGCTAATTCCTTTTGCATAACCCTTCCTCCAAGCAAATATTCATTAGAAATATCTCAGAAGTAATTATCACAATTAACAGCCAGACTTGAAATTCACTGAATATGGCAGAAAATTTGGGGAAGATGGAGATGAGCAGCACACACCTCCATTTGGCTAGCAGAAAGAATTCCTCAGCACAGAACGGTGGAGCTACAGCTACCCCTTCACAGCTCATGTGAGGAGTGCTTTCCACTATGCTTTGCAATCTACTTCTGACTTTCATTTAGTGAGGAAGGAGTCAGTACAGACCACATGAATTAGAGACCTGATATGACAGAGGCAATGTTTTGTAAATGTGAAGTGCACAATGCTACTTTTACTGAAATACGTCTTATGAAAGCTGGCTGCCACCACTTAACCCTGGCATTGCCCCTGAAGATCAGGATTAGGAATGCCAAATTGAAGTCACAGTTAATAATATATCTGAAAGGAAACATCACAGACTACCTATCCAAAAGAGAAGGTGGTGGTTAAGGGACTGAGATTTAGTTCTCATTTCGGGTCAGCTCGGAGAACAGTTGCATTAACATCTTTCATTTGCTGCTAAAGATGCAGCCTGGCAGATTTTTGCCTTGACTTATAATTGACTGCTACTGAAAAAGAAAATAATGTGCTTGAGCAACACTAATGCTATACATTACTTTATCAACACAAGTGCTCTGCATAATTTACCCAGTTCAACAATTCATTCTCTTACTCACAGGACTCAGTGCATTACCCTGAACTTGCTTTACTGAAGCATGAACCAGAACCACAGTTGTTTTAACTTAGGAAGATCACTGAGATAATTGTCTTTAAAAAACTAAGGTGGACTAATGTCATAGATAAGGCCCAAAGTAATCACTTTTGATATATACTTATAGTTCCAATAGCATGTAACATTGATTACTGCAAATGAATCCATAATTAAATCAACACTCAAAGAATCACAGAATTGTCAGGGTTGGAAGGGACCCCAAGGATCATCTTGTTCCAACCTCCCTGCCATTGGTGGGGACACCCTCCACTAGACCAGGTTGCCAGGAGAAGCAAAAGATACTTAAAAGGTCTTCTGTTTACAAAGAGCCCTACTTAAAGGACTCTGTGAACAGAAACTCCTCAGCATGAAAATAAATTCACAAGAAGAATGACATGTACAGCTAACACAAGACCTGGCATTAGGACTGCTTTCCTAACTTCAGAATGTACTTCAATGACCTAAATATTAAGACTGATGAATTTAAGTTGGCAGCAGTTACTCAGAATGACAAGGAGGAGACCAGTGTTAGTCAGTGTTCACAAGCTGCTGAAGTTCAAAGGTATTTGGAAATGATGACAGAGTACCTTGTCACGAGAAGACCTTGTAAAATCATCAATGTCCACAGAAGGTGGCATGTATAATAGATGTACCAATGCAATCCTGACATTCAGCCTTTGTTCATGATGCTCATAAGAAAAAAAAGAACAGATCTCTAACTAGTTAGACCTTTGCTCATTTAATATTTGCTCACAGTATAATAAAGGCATTTATCGACTTACCTGCAGACAGCTGCACAGGAAATATTCATATAACTGGGGCGGCAGGGGGGGAGGGAATAATTCTTAACTATTCTCCTGAAAAATTAATAGGTAAATCTGTTACTCTATCCATAGAAATCAAAACCTGATGCTATGTCTCATGACAAGGCACTCCAACTCTCTGGGAGAAGTGACCCCTAAAATCAGGGTAGTTAATGATTAGAACATCTATTTCAGACACCTAAAAAGTAGCAGAAATTAAACAGAGCAGGTCAGATGAAGGAAGTGAAGTTCATACTCAGGTAACTTAAGAGAATAAGCATAACATGCATTAATATGTTCCTTCCACTGGTATTAGACAGAGAGAGTGTAGGAGCCCAGTGAGACTCTTGAAGGGTGACAACCACTGTGCCTCTTACGGTTTCTGCTAGAATGAAGGGGAAATAGCAAGAGGAGATCTTTTAAATACATTTTTGAAATGATACTAAGATACAGTGCTTTAAGTCATGAGTGCTAAGCAGGAACAACCAGGCAATGAAAGCACAGAGAATGGCTCTGGGTTGCCCCCTCTAAGAGTCTCAAAATCTGTACTCCGTCATTCAGTCACAAACATCTCCTGGCAGTAGGACTGGCAGTGCCTGTATCCTGAATATTGCTTTCTGCTAATGCTGGAATCCCTCAAAGAAATCTTTGGTTTAAATTTATTTTAGTCTACTACAGGCTACAAACAATGAGTATGACAAATGGTGACAGATGACACAGCCTTCAAACTCTGCATATTTAAACCAGGAGCACTGACAGGTTAGTAAACTCTACCAGCTATGAAAGAAAGAGGCATTTCAGTCACCTCAAGATAGCTTCCATGTACTTATGCAGGGATTTTTCTAGGCTGATGTTGACTGAACCCAGAAAGCATTACCTTTTAAATGTGAGAAATGTGAGACAACAACTTTTCTTATTAATAAAAATACCCCTACTAATCTTTTGTTTGTTAGTTCTGATTACCAAACAGAAAATGGAAACCTGAACATACTTATAAAGTCATGGAAAAATGCTCTGCCTTCTTCAGAGCATGATACATTTTTTTTTTGGTCAGAAATCCACTCTTTCATTTTCAACAGATGAGAGCAGATGAAATAAGGACAAAGATAATTTGAAAGCTTGGCTCTGATTCCAGGTTAAAAGTTCTATCATTCAAAGGGCTACTTTGCATGCCACTAAATCTAAGAGGATGATACCAAGTCATTTAGAGTTAGCTCTATCAGTCTCTTGACTGGAGAGTGTCCTTAAAAATATTGTAATAATGAATGAAATAATAGCACATTTTTTTTTCACAATTGAAACCTATTTGTAAAAACCAACAAAGTAATTCACATGTACATGACCTAATGACCTTCCATTACACATAATACATTGGGCACTGTTGGCCTGTAGTGAGCAGTATCTTCTAAAAATCAAGCCCCTGAGCAGCTCTCCCAGCATTCTTTGGGAATGTTTAGGGACATAGAATCATTGAATCAGTAAGGCTGGAAAAGACCTCAGAGATCATCAAGTCCAACCTGTCACCCAACACCTCATGACGACGAAACCATGACTTCAAGTGCTACATCCAATCCTTTTTTGAACACCTCCAGGGACAGTGACTCCACCACCTTCCTGGGCAGCTCATTCCAAGAGCTAACAACTCACTCTTTGAAGAACTTTCTCCTCACCTCCAGCCTAAACTTTTCCTGGCACAGCTTGAGCCTGTGTCCTCTTGTTCTGGTGGTTGCCTGGGTGAAGAGACCAACCCCCACCTGACTACAACCTCCCTTCAGGTAGTTGTAGACAGCAATAAGGTCTCCCCTGAGCCTCCTCTTCTCCAGGCTAAACAACCCCAGCTCCTTCAGCCTCTCCTTGCAAGGCTTGTCCTCGAGGACTCTCCCCAGCCTCGTTGCCCTTCTCTGGACACATTCAAGTGTCTCAATGTCTTTCTCAAACTGAGGGGCCCATAACTGGCCAAGAACTGGGCACAGTTTTGTTGCATAGTGAGACCTTTCTGAGTAGACTTTTTACATTAGCATGCTGTGTCTATGTTCAGTGCCCAAAGAAAACCAGAATCACTAGGTTTTTCTGAAGAACTGCTGGCAGAGATTTTTTTTTAGATGAGGTCCATAAAAACCTGCCCTCTCTAGGAAGTGTTACCATAAACATTGCTTGCAAAGCTAAATTTATATCTACAATAGCAGTAGTAGGAGCAGATATGTAAAACAAAGCAGTTAGAGGTTGGAATGGTCTTTGTATAAGTTTCAAGGAGGAAGATCTAAACATACAAAAAAGAGAAAGTATCTCTTGTACACATCTCTTGTAAGTGTGACATCACCTTTGCTTGAGGAGAAAGTTCTTCACAGAGAGAGTTGTTAGTCATTGGAATGGGCTGCCCAGGGAGGTGGTGGAGTCACCATCCCTGGAGGTGTTCAAAAGGGGATTGGACATTGCACTTGGTGCCATGGTTTAGTCATGAGGTCTGTGGAGACAGGTTTGACTTGACGATCTTTGAGGTCTCTTCCAACCTTGGTGATTCTGTGACTAGATTGTGTGTGGCAGTGAAAGGCAAAGAGGAGAGAGCAATCACCTCCTATTTCTCTGTTCTTCAGATGGAATGTGTATATCAGAAGGAAATTGCTAAGTAGGGTGGGCAATGATATTACACCGAGCACACTGTGTAAAGCCCAATAGTGATGTATGCATGTGCATGTGGGTTTGCCTACAGATCTACCTCTGATATAAAAGTAAACCTGAATAAATGCAAAATATCTACATACTACATGCTCAGTCTCTTGTTATAAAGATTATAACAAAATCCACAGCAAATTCCACACACCTCAGGTTCTTCTTCCCTGGCACTTTTGCTCACATCCTGCTCTGAAATAGTAGCTTACAGAATTTTCAGTAAGACAATCCAGCCAGGTATTTGCATGAGTTCAAAACTTGATAGGCTTTGCATTCAGAAGTAACTTGCTCTTTTGGATTAATGAAGTAGCATAGAGCTTCAAAGCATGCTTCCATTAAGTTTGCTTATTTCCATTACCCTGCTAAAGTTTTTCTAGATTGCATCTGAACGTGGTGGAGAGAAGAGGTATGGTAAGTTCATAACCTAGGTAGACTTGATAGCAAGGATCTTTGCTGAAGAATTTTACTCAGTTGTACTCACCTGCTCTTCTTCATTGTCCTGCTGCATAAAACATTTAAATCAATAGTCATCCTGCAGCTGGTTAGAGGAATGATTACCTCAATTGCATACTACAAATGTAAGAGGACTTGATACAAAGAGAGCTAAAGGCTGTAGGCTGAAAGGAATGACAGACTAAATGATGTGCCAAGCTGATTAAATAAATCCTTCTCAAACAGAACCAGCTATTCAAAATAAAGGTGACAGATGTATATTTTCTTCTGGGATTTATGCAACCATCTGGCCTTGCAATTTCCAGATGGAAGTTTCACATTAAGTTCTCACACTGAGATTCTAAGGTAGATGAAAGATCTGTATTTTCCCTTTTTTTTTTTTTTCAAGTATCTATGGGATAGATGAAGTGCTCTCAGCACTCACAGTTGTTGCTGACTAAGGAAAATCGAATTTTTACACAGTATGAGATCTGTTACATTGCCAAATATTCCCTTAATAAATTCATTCTATTAAAGGCTGCCTGTGATTAATAAAAACTGTGTCTTCAAAGACATTTACAGAAAGTCAGAGTTCTACAGTCCACAGCAAACTTTAATGAACCAATTAAGCCACAAAAATGTTTTCATTCTTGTATTTGAGTGTAGTTGCTACATTTAACTGTAAGCCATAAGGCAACATCTTAAACTCGTGTTCTTACTGTTTCAGAACAACTTGTTAGAGACCAATACTGTGAACAGGGCAAGAATAAATATACCAGGAATAAGGGCATTAAATATTCAGGTTAGGGATGACAGAAGCACAGATGGAGATAGATAACACTGAGCTAATCAGGCAAAATAACATGTAGATACAGTCAAAAAAAGAAAGCTTAAAACCTCTGGGAAGTACATGCAGTCTAAACTAAAATACCCGACAAAAGTGATGCTGAGTGAAGAATCCTATGCACGTGTGCAAATAGTGGGTGGCAGCACGGAAATCTCTGAGAAGTTCACAGACAGATGTTATCTGTTTACAGTCCTCAGAGCACCTGGATGTGAGCCTGGGCAGCCTGATCTAGGTGAACCTGCTCTAACAGTGGGGGTGGACTAGATGATCCCCAGAGGTCCCTTCTGACCCCCTACCATTCTATGATCCTGTGAAACCCTTGACAAGATCACAACTCTTCTGGCTTCAGAAGAGGACTGCAGGTGGAGAGAAACATCTTGGTACCTTCCACAGTGTTTAGGGGACACAGTCTCAAGTTGTGCCAGGGGAGGTTTAGACTCGAGGTGAGGAAAAAGTTCTTCACTGAGCGAGTCATTCATCATTGGAATGGGCTGCCCAGGGAGGTGGTGGAGTCGCCGTCCCTGGAGGTGTTCAAGGGGAGATTGGACGTGGCACTTGGTGCCATGGTCTAGTTGTGAGGTCTGTTGGAACAGGTTGGACTTGATGATCCTTGGGGTCTCTTCCAACCTTAGTTACTGTGATACTGTGATACTCTAATCCCATCCATTTTAATGAGCCATGTAAGGCTCACAGTTTCCTTTGAGTGCCATGGTTTGAAGAAATGTGTTTCACAATAAAGCCTTCCCCTCTTACCTCTTTGAGCTGCCAAAGTTCAAGCACAACATGCTTGATACTTCCCCTTGACCTTAAACTCATACTTGAGCTTCAGAATTTTTTCCCTGCTTCTTGTCCATTCTCTAGAGCATCATTTAGGCCACAGATCCCTGTGAACCCTCGCACTCTGCATAATGTATTTACTATGTCAGTCACTGCTCACAGAGTAGCTTCACATTCAGGGCAACAGCTTATAACTCAAAATCAGCTTGACCAATTTTCTTCGTACTTAGCAGAAAAACACAACTGAGATTTCCCCCATGAAAACTATTATTAGATAATGACAGAGTATCACAGCATTGAGAATCCAACCTAGGTCACATAGTTCCAAAATCTGTGGCCCTGAGGTAGGAAAAAAAACCTCACCCCTCATTTGTAGTCCTAAAGTTTCTGCAGATATTACACACTCTCTAAACTGCCACCAGAGGACAAATGACTCATTCAGTGATATGCACACCATAATCATCACAGTTGCAAACAACAAAAATGATCAACTCTGGTAAATGATAAGCAGTCGTCTTCAGCTGTACTTCATGCTTAAAGAAATTCAACTGGGGTGTTACTTTGAAGCTGCTACAAGGAAGTAAACACTGAAACTAAGTTCAAATCAGGCTAGCTACTTTAGCAGAGAGGCTGCAGCCACTGTGTTGGCAAAAATATTTGTTGAAGAGCTTTTTTGGGTTTTAAAACTTGCTGGAAGTGACATAAATGTTCAACACAAAACTTCTTAACAGGGCACAAACAGCATAAACCCCCAGCAGTATTTTTAATCCACATTTAGTTAAGACTAACAACACAGTGACAACTGAGTTTAGGGAGTATTGTGGGAGCTTAGATCGTTTACAGTTATCATTTCCCCCAAGTTATCTCCCTTGTGTAATCCCTTAACCACAGTCATAATGGAATCATGAAAGTTATTAGGCACTATACTAAAGCTGAATTATAAACTCTAAGTACTATAAAATTAGTGTTCCTTAGACAAAACTACAGATTCATAACATTAATTACTGGGCTGCATCCTTAAGATGCTAAAACTGAATTGCAAAGAGACACATTAGAGCTGATCTCAGTCTTGTGTGTCAGCAGTTATATCTTTCACCATAAGTATCAGCCACAAGTTGATGCTCAGAGATGTGTTCCATAGTCCACAAAAATACACATAAAGTATGTGATGAGCTCTGAGCTCAACTGATATTTTTCTAAGCTGTTTTTGAATTTTCTTGCATTGAAAACATTTTAATGGTTACAGTTTCATGGATAATAAATAACTCTCTGCAACTATAAAACTACAGCACTGGCTCACAAACAAATGCATTTTTCATGTCTTAGGAACTTCAGAAATCTTCAGATACTCTCATAGCAGTATTTCAAAATGAATGCTAATATCCTCATTAGGCAATTACTGGCATGCAGGAAAGCTACACAGGAAAAAAAGGAGGAGGATAGAATATATATACATTTCATGTCCAACCCTTGGCTCCTTTTTAAACAGCTAACATAATAACTAGGATTTAAACCCACACAGTATTACTAAGGGAAACTTTCATTTTGTAACATTAAATGTACTGCTTGACCAAGAGTCATCAGTTATAGAATAGAATAGAATAGAATAGAATAGAATAGAATAGAATAGAATAGAATAGAATAGAATAGAGCTGGGGTTGTTTAGCCTAGAGAAGAGGAGGCTCAGGGGAGACCTTATTGCTCTCTACAACTACCTGAAGGGTGGTTGCAGCCAGCAGGGGGTTGGTCTCTTCACCCAGGCAACCACCAGAACAAGAGGACACAGGCTCAAGCTGTGCCAGGAAAAGTTTAGGCTGGAGGTGAGGAGAAAGTTCTTCAAAGAGTGAGTTGTTAGCTGTTGGAATGAGCTGCCCAGGGAGGTGGTGGAGTCACTGTCCCTGGAGGTGTTCAAGAGGGGATTGGACGTGGCACTCGGTGCCATGGTCTAGTAGTCATGAGGTCTGTGGTGACAGGTTGGACTTGATGATCTTTGAGGTCTTTTCCAACCTTGTTGATTCTATGATTCTAATTTTATCTACTTATTTTGTGTCTTGGGGTTGTTTTTTTCTCCTTCTACTTGAAAACCTGGGAGAGTCAACACGTTTGATTTGTAAACACAAATGATAAGGTGTTTTAAAAATTTACATTTCATCTAAAATACCCCAAATAAGAAGTGATGGTTTGGGGTGTGTTTTTCTTTGGTTGGTTGGTTGTTTTTTTGCAGTTTTGCATGGGGGAGAGCTGTGTGTTGGTCTCTCAGGCTGATCTTCTATTTCTGTGTCAACAAGGTAGTATTTAGGGTTTCAGATTTGATGGGAATTTTTTCTTCCCTTCTAGCAAAATGGTTTAACTTCTGAAACCTATTTCAGTTTCAGGTCTCCCATGGTGTCTAGAAGATGGAAGAGAGGTTTGCTTGCTTGTTTTGACAAGGACTGAAGGTTCATCTAGGCTTGTGAACTTAGAGGAGTGCCAGCTATCCACAAACATTATTGGCAGCCCCTACAATCCAGACTAAGGTGAACGAACAGCTTAACAGATTGATCTATCTCACATGGAGGTTCATGGCAAGGCTGTAGGCAGCTTTGCTTTTCTGGATGTGAACCAAGCTTTAGCAAATTTGTTAATCCACAGCCATGTCTCTTCTACAAATATCTCAGCAAAGCACTTCTCACAAATGTACCCCTAGGAACAACTTACATGACAGCCTTTTTAATTAACCAATTCACAATTACATGGAACTTCATAAAATGATATTCTACTTTTCTGCTCTTTTCTAAACTAAAGAAATAGTCTTTATTTTTACAGCAAGCTGAGTTCTAAACTTGATTATATATATATATATTTATTTTTTTTCCCTGCTGCAGCAAGCTATATTCAACTGCTTTTATTCTGAGAGAGAGGTCTCCAGTTTTTTAGTGCAATAAATCTCAGCTATTATTTTGGATTTATTTTCAGTGATTATTTTTGTTGTATGGTCAAACACTCTTCTTTCATCACTCAGTGGAGACTTCAAAGCTACTAATAAAACTTGACATTGAGGAGAAGTGGAGAAAGAGACTGGAGATTGAAGAGGTAATTGGAGAATCAAACACAGGACGATTATATAAAATTATATTAATGTGCAGCTTGCTAAAAAGTACATAATTGTCTCTTAATGAAATGAAATAATAATATTGCCATTTATATATACATATAAAGGTTATAATATATTTATTAATGGTATAATATTATATATATTAATTTTAAAAATATCTATATATAAATCATAGAATCATAGAATCAGTAAGGTTGGAAAAGACCTCAAAGATCATCAAGTCCAACCTGTCAACCAACACCTCCTGACTACTAAACCATGGCACCAAGTGTCACATCCAATCCCCTCTTGAACACCTCCAGGGATGGTGACTCCACCACCTCCCTGGGCAGCCCATTCCAATGGCTAACAACTCTCTCTGTGAAGAACTTTCTCCTCACCTCCAGCCTAAACTTGACCATGTTTATGTGTGTATTTTGAAGGGGACAAACCAAAAGAGAATGGTAAATCGAATAGAAAACCTAGAGGGACACAGGAAGGAATAAAAGGGCTTATTCAGAGGAAGAGAAGCTGTGTAAGCAGAACACTTGAAGAAAGCAAGCAAATAAAAAGTGTAAATGTCAGACAGAGAAGAACAGAAAGAGTTTAGGAAGTTGAGGAAAGAGGAGGAAAAAGAATTTGTCTGGAATTAAATAAACATTTTTGCTTCTCTTGCCTGACCAAAAAAATATAAATTGCTAATTCAAGGAAGGAGAAAAAGGACTTTGTGTGATTCTTAGAGGAAGTTCTCATCACTACAGCTGTAAAAAAGTGTCACTCAACCAGCGGTGAAGAGGGTTGATCAGCATTTGACCAAACCTAAAAGGAACTGTTGCAATGGTATGAACAATCCCCATCATTTAGGCAGGGGTTATAACTGCCCATCAGTATCATGCCACACTCACCAGAGACTTTGGGTAGGCAGTGAGTGAATGTGGTGAGCTGCAGATGAGCACAATCAATCCATATTGACAATGTCTCCATCCCAGCGTGAGCTTACTTTTAGCAGTTCCCTTGTTGGGCCATTATGTTTATGCAACCACAGTGTGTGCAAAAAGCTTAGTCCCAGCTGCTCTAATCTTCTGTAGTCTGCTGTAAGAGAGAGAAGTACTGCAGCAGTGTTTTCATTTTCCTCTCTTAGCCTAGCTGGTGGACTTGTGGCAAACAGCAGTAAGCATTTTCAGATTAAAATGATTCAGATTAAAGACAAAAAATTTCTTTGAGGATATCATGCTGAGTAGTTTCATCTCTTAGGTCTTCTGAGTCTCAGAGCTTCTACTTACATAAGAAACTATACAATATTTGATGGTTAATTTGCTGTCTTGCATAAACTGAGTTCATTATGACAGAGAGCATCCTACTGCTGCCAGCAGCCCAAGCAAAGAGCATGCTTTTGGAATTTGTTGCTTGCGGATGGTCACGAGGAGTAACAATAGGAAAATGAGGTAGGAAACCTCCTTTGCTGAATGCTGGTTTAGGAAATGTACCTCTAAACTCCTCTCTAATTTCAGCCAATTCTATGTATCCCTGGCAGACTGGTAGCCTACAATTACCCAGAAGCAATATTGAGAACTCAGTCAAACATTCCACAGTGCAGCATCAGTGGGATGGGTTCAGTCCTGCAGTGTGAATACACTGAATGTAACTGCCTACAGTGCACCAGTAAAAAGAATGAAACTCTAAATTAATGACAGGACAAAGCCATTTTCCTATTGTAACTGTGCTACTGTTGAAACAGCCAGTGCCTGCAAAATGCTCTGAAGAAATTACAGCCCCCTAAAAATGTACAGAGTTATTGCTGTTACTCTAGCATCTACCCTGCCTGGAAATATCCAGAACAAATGTCAATTCACAAACAAATTATTCCAACCCCATTGATTCTTTTACAATAAATTGGAAAATAATATTGCAACTAATTCAAGGAAAAGAGAATTATTTTTTCCCAAGGAATTTATTAGTTATTTAATTTTGACATAACTTAACCTGAGGCTTTTAAACATGGAAGAACAATGTTCCTCCAAAATGCAGGACACTAAAATCTAAATGACCAACACAGAATAAGATCTTCCAGTAACAGCAAAGCTTTAGGGTATTTTATTGCCAAATTTCTTAACATGCCATGTCATATATTGCTTGCATTATGTCTAGTGTCATATGTTTTGGATAGAACATGTTAATGACAAACAGTATTAAGGCAATCCACACAAGTGCATAATATTTATAAGGTATAAACCTGTGCATCTATGGACAGTATGGAAGTGACCTACACCAAGTGCAAAAGTATGTTCAAAAGCTGCACAGTGAAGGAATGTTAGAAAAAGAAAATAAAGTAACAAAAACCTCTTTCCACACTCATTCTTCAAGCAAAATTTGAGACACAGGGCTGCTTATCATCCATACTAAAAAGTGTAAGGTAAAGCAGACCAACTAAAAGAAGATTTTAAAGACAGGTCCACAAAGAATATTGAAATATTAAATGCAGGCATGCATAAGCTTCTGTATTTGTGTACAGTTCTGGGCTCCTCAGTTTAGGAAAGATGTTGACTTGCTGGAAGATGTCCAGAGGACAACAAAGCTGGGAGGGGTCTGGAGCACAGCTCTGTGAGGAGAGGCTGAGGGAGCCAAGGTTGCTTAGCCTGGAGAGGAGGAGGCTCAGGGGAGACCTTCTTACTCTCTACAGCTCCCTGAAGGGAGGTTGTAGCCAGGTGGGGGTTGGTCTCTTCTCCCAGGCAATCAGCACCAGAACAAGAGGGCACAGTCTCAAGCTGCACCAGGGGAGGTTTAGCCTGGAAGTGAAGAAGAAATTCTTCCCATAAAGAGAGATTGGCCATTGGAATGTGCTGCCCAGGGAGGTGGTGGAATCACCATCCCTGGAAGTGTTCAAGAAAGGCTTGGATGTGGCACTTGGAGCCATGTTTAGTTATCAGAAGGTGTTAGGTATTAAGTAATAGGTTGGACTTGATGATCTCTGAGGTCTTTTCCAAGCTGGTTGATTCTGTGATTCTCTGATTTACAGAGAAACAGATTGCAGTGTTTACTGAAAGCAAAGCATTGTCAATATACCCTGTTGCCAGGACCAAATGATGATGACATCATAAGAAAGAAATGCCTTTTTTGAGCCAGTGCCTGCTCCTCTTTTCATTCTGTCACCAGAGGGATGTTTTTCTGTGGTTTACTATTCACAAAAAGGCTTTGATTTGTTACACTAAATTAATAGTAATTTTCAGCTTGCCTGGGAGACCAACATTACACATTACAGGGGAAGCTTTGACACACTAAAGGTTGAAAGGCAAGCTTAACCTTGCAGTGTTGGAGTTAGCTCTGTAACCTTTACATCACGTTCCTGTGTGATGAGAGAATGACAGGAGAGAAGGGGACACAAACCTCTGCACAGAGCAGAGCTGGTTTGCAGGTTGTCACCTCTGGGACCGAAACTACAGCAACCCCATAGCCACAGATCTCTGCATTCTAGTTTGTACAGCAGGCTCAACATGAATTTTGCAGCCCAGAAAGCTGAGAAACAGTCAAGGAAATACTAAAGCTAGCTTAGATGTTGCTTACACATTCAACCTCTCAAAAAGCTCAACCATCAAGTTCAGCACTGCTAGCGCTACAGGGCTGAGTACCTCAGCTGAAGCTGATTGTTTAGAGCTATCTTTATTTCCCTTTTTACACCCAAGAGTGATTTATTTACATCCAATAGTGACTGATTTAAGGTTTTGATCATAACAGGTCTCTGCATTGCTGAAACTGAGGAAACTGTGTTCAAGGGGCAGAGAAAATGACTTCTGGAAATGAGACATCTGGTTTTACAGAAGTGAAACATTTTATAAATACTTTTACAATCCTTAGGAGAGACTCTAGAGATAAACCAAATAACAAACACATGAAATCTGTCAAAACACATGTTTTGCCTCCCAGTTTCTTTTTGACCTCTGTCAGTATCCAAGGACCGTAGCTGTGCAGTGCAATGTGAAAATTAAATGATGTTTGGGTGGTGGTTTTGAGGAGATGATGTACAGAATGTATAGAGGCAATTTGAGAGCATTAGGGAAAATGCAGGTGTAAAGATAAAAAAGGGACTGCAAACCCGAGTGGTCCTGCAATATCCTCATCTCTCTGACATTCAAAATAATACAGGAATCTCTGTGTGAGTCAAAGTGAAGGTCCAGCCCACCTAGTGCTTTGTTTCCTACAATGGGCAATAGAACTTGTCTGGAACAAATGAAATGTAAAGGTTTACTTCTCCAGAATACGATCCCAAGCTCCTATAATTTGCAGCACAGGGACTTCCTGACACAGAGATTTATACTCTACAGCCTGATTCCATTTCTCTGCCATGAAGAGATCCAACTGCTTTGTGATGCCTGGGAAATGTTGAGCACCCATTCATCCTGCTGCAAGTCCCAGGGCTTAGCTACATCCTACTCTATATTACTTACATAGAAGTCATTCCAAATTCAGTCATCTTTCAGAAAGCACTCAGCTTTCTGAAATTCTTCACAGTTACCTTCATTGCCCTGAATACCTTAAAATCTCCAGCAAACTTGGTCATCTTACTCTTAACTCTTTTACAGGTTGTATGTATTAAACAGCAAAAAAGGGCCAGTCACTGCTGGTGACTTTTCCCCACTATGAATGTAGAAACATTATTCTTATCCTCTGCTCTTTCCTTTCTGAATTGTATCTACATCTTACAAATGTGAAAATAACTTTTCTCACACACGTCTGCAAACCATGGAGATTCATTATTAAGCTACATGAAATGTAGGTCTGAAGAAATGCCAGAGCAAAGCACACAAAGTAAGGGCAAGATGCTACACAAAACCATCAGTGGAATATTCCAAGTCCTTTTGTTAAGATGCAGTTTGTGGAATTGAATGATCAGAGATCAGTATATAAGGTGAGATTATTAAAGCCCATTTAGAGAAGTGTCCATCACAATTGTTTCATGTTTTGAATCTTCTTACAGCAGAGATCTCCAAATGGGACACAAAGGAATCCACGTGTCAGTATATAAAGTGTGAGAACACAAAGAAGGAAAAGCTTTCCCTGAAATCTGTCTTGTAATATACAAAACTCATTTCAGGAGAGAAAGAAGATACAGAAATATTGTTCTTTATGCAGTATGCTAAGGCCTTTTTATTGACTCAGAAAAGGACTGATGGCCACATCATTAAGGAAAAGCCTTATGGAGTTTGGATAAGGCTCATGAGTACCAGGTTCAAAATAAGCCCTTACTGACTGAAAAGATCCAGTCTGATAAAGAAGAAATTGATAAGGTACTCAGCCTACTGAGTTGTTAAATCAGCTTTCCATCTCTAGAAAAAAAATTTATTAAACAACTTAATTTCAGAGACAGCATTGTGTAGCAAGTGCTGGGGCTTTAAGCACTGTGTGCTTTGCACTTTGTCATAGAATGAGCTGTCACTTAAAGCTGATGTGTTTTTTTGCTCTTTTGGAGAGACCACCACCTATGGTGAAGAAGAATACTCTGAGAATCTAGATGTGAGAGCACATAACCAAAATATTTGCTCTTATTTAAGGTTTCCCCCCTAAATGATGTGTTGCAGACAAAAGAAGGAATCATCATTGGCAGTGAGGAAGAAAGAAGTGCCTGGGTCATTGATCATTTGCACAGAGAGGTAGAGGCTGTATAGAACATCCAAGTTCCTTGAGTCTCAGTCATCCCCTTATTAGAATAAACCCTTCAGTCATCCAGAAAACATGGTGGCAGTTCCAATTATTAATGGAAGCAATCAGAATCTACATTATAAAAAGGTAATCAGATCTTATTATAAATCCAGCTCTTACTCCAGAGTGGCATGGAAACTCCAAGCAATCCTACCAACAGAACCCAGTGAGCTAGCTCCTAAAAACATAGCTGAGAAATTAAATACAAAAGAATTTACTAAATAAATAATTCTGGATATATATAATAATTCTGTGATTAGTTCCACATCATAGGCTTGGAAAGTCACAAGATTAACAGAAAAAAATAGTGTTCAATGCACTGAATTGCTTGTTAATTAGATGTTCTATTGGAAAGTAACCCCTACTCCAGAAATTATTTTCTAATTCAAACTAAAATTGTCAAGCAATTTACCATAACATGTAATTGCCACTTAGCCAGCTTCTGAGGCACTGAACCCCTGCAATTCCCAGAGCTTTCAATGGCAGGTTGTGGTCCACCATGCAATACATAAGATATGTGCAAAATCTAATGCTGTCTGTGGAAAGGGAAGAGTGGGGAGTAAAATGCAAATGGATTTATCATTGCCTTCTCTCTCTTGTTACTAGCTAGCTGGGATTCTTGGGAAACCATGCTTTAGCTAGGAAAATCCTGGAAATTGAAATGAACATGAGCCAGAAGTGTGCCCAGGTGGCCAAGAAGACCAGTGGCATACTGGCATGCATCAAGAATAGCATGGCCAGCAGGAACAGGGAAGTCATTGTGCCCCTGTACTCAACACTGGTTAGGCAACACTTTGAGTACCGTGTCCAGTTCTGGACCCCTCAGTTTAAGAAGGACATTGAGACTCTTGAATGTGTCCAGAGAAGGGCAATGAGACTGGGGAGAGACCTTGAGTACAAGCCCTATGAGGAGAGGCTGAGGGAGCTGGGGTTGTTTAGCCTGGAGAAGAGAAGGCTCAGGGGAGACCTTATTGCTGTCCACAACTACCTGAAGGGAGATTGTAGCCAGGTGGGGTTTGGTCTCTTCTCCCAGGCAACCAGCACCAGAACAAAAGGACACAGTCTCAAGCTGTGCCAGGGGAAGTTTAGGCTGGAGGTAAGGAGAAAGTTCTTCCCAGAGAGAGTCATTAGCCATTGGAATGCGCTGCCCAGGGAGGTGGTGGAGTCACCATCCCTGGAGGTATTCAAGAGGGGACTGGACGTGGCACTTGGTGCCGTGGTTTAGTCATGAGGTCTGTGGTGACAGGTTGGACTTGATGATCTTTGAGGTCTTTTCCAACCTTGGTTATTCTGTCATTCTGTGATTCTGTGACCTTTAAGTTAGAGACAGCTGGGTATTTATAACCTGGTGACAACTTGCCTTTTTCACATCTTTATCAGTATAAACTCCCACAAGTACATTTGTGGCCCTGAAAACATTTATAACATCCCTTGAAGAAAAGCATTGCCACTGGCAATTCTTGCAAGAATCACCATAACATTTAAATCCATCACAGAAATAGAGATTTATAGCCTGATTAAAATCAGCCACGGCAGTAGCCTCCTTGCCATGCCTTGTGAGGAGGCATAATGAGAATAAATTGTTGATTTATGATATTAATTGTCCTAAGTCATAAAATCTTGTGTATCTGCCTCACACACTGATAAGTGCATTTCAATGCAAAAATCTTTTCCCTTTTTTATTCATCCCTTCTGAGCCAATTTACAGTGGGGCTTCAGTTACCAAAGCAAACTAGAGAAGCACCACAGACACAGAGATGAAGCATCTGGTAAAACGACAGAAAAAACCCACCCTAAAACAACCACAAAGTATCCTCAAATCTGCAATCTGCTCCTGAAGGAAATAAAAGCTGCTTTTTGCACACCAGTTGGTTGATTAATGATACAGCTAAAGAAAATTTAAAACCACAATACATAACAAGTTGAAGGACAAGCAGATGGTGACTTCTATCGTATGGCTTTAAAGCTGAGAAACTTCACTTGAGATTCTAATGATGCCAGCGATATGCATACTGTAGCTACCTTAAAAGCAGGCAAAGGAGCTCCAAATTCAGATGCAGGTTATTAGAGTGAACTACAAAGTTAAAGAATTGGGGCTGAAGAACAAAATTTTCTGTCAGAAAACAGCGACTTAAAAATCACAGAATCACCAAGGTTGGAAGAGACCTCAAAGATCATGAAGTCCAACCTGTCACCACAGACCTCATGACTAAACCACGGCACCAAGTGCCACGTCCAATCCCCTCTTGAACACCTCCAGGGATGGGGGTCAGAGATGGTTAAATCTATCCTTCCAGAAGCAGTTATTGCAGCTGGTGAAGATGATGAATGGCTCTAAAAAGAACCAGAAAATGAAAAGAGTAAAAGTAATTACTATAGCACAAAACCTTCAGGTCTGGGGTTTAGTTTATGCAATGTGAAGTAGCAAAAATATGAACAGAAAATTAGGTAAGCTTTTTGGTGTCCTTTAAAATGATTTGTCTCTTTCCATTTTAAAAATGTATTTTTATTTCTATTATCTTGAACATTGTAATTCCCTGAAGTTTACAACAAACAAAAAATAATGCAGGACTCATCAAGGTTTAGATCAATTCATTATTGTTGTTTCTTTGAGAGAGGATAGTATTCTCTGCTCAGACTTTTTAACTGCTTTTGACCCAAAACTCTGAAAAAAAAAGAATTCATTATTTTGAATTAATTATTCTTTTTAATTGTTAATTTCCTTTCCCCACAGTCACAGCTTAACCCTGGTAGGCAGCTCTGCCTCACACAGCCACTTGCTCAGTTTTCCCTAGGCATGAGGGGGAGAATCAGAAGATTAGAAGTGAGAAAACTTGTGTGGGTTGAACTAAAGACAGTTGAAGAGGTAAAGCAAAGGCTGTGCATGCAAAGCAACATAAGGAATTCCTTCACCACTTCCCATCAGCAGGCAGGTTCTCAGCCAGCTCCAGGAAAGCAGAATTCTGTCACACAATATGGTTACCTGGGCAGAAAAATGCCATCACTTCTAATGACCCTCCCCTTCTACTTTCTTTGTCCCCCAGCTTTATATGCTGAGCATGATGTCATATGGTCTGGAATAGCCTTATGGTTAGTTGGGATCAGCTGTCCTAGCTGTGTCCCCTCCCAGCTTCTTGTGCACCCCCAGCTTGCTCTCTGGTGGAGTATTGTGAGGAGCAGAAGGACACAGTCTCAAGCTGCACCAGGAGAGGTTTAGGCTGGAGGTTAGGAAGAAGTTCTTCACAGAAAGAGAGATTGGCCATTGGAATGTGCTGCCCAGGGAGGTGGTGGAGTCACCATCACTGGAGGTGTTTAGGAAGAGGCTGAATGGGGCACTTGGTGCTATGGTTTAATTGGTTAGATAGTGTTGGATGATAGGTTGGACTTGATGATCTCAAAGTTCTTTTCCAACCTGGTTAATTCTATTCTATTCTATTCTATTCTATTCTATTCTATTCTATTCTATTCTATTCTATTCCATGCCATTCCATGCCATTCCATGCCATTCCATGCCATTCCATGCCATTCCATGCCATTCCATTCCATGCAAGCACTTCTCAGCAACAGCTAAAACATTCCTGAAATTTCAATACTCCTGCACAAATCCAAACCAAAGCCTCATAGCAGCTACTGTGAAGAAAATGATCTCTGTCCCAGCACAAACCAGTGCATCCAAACTGAATCAGTAGAATGTGCACACAGAGTAGCAATGGGAGTAGTTCAGGAAACTGATTGTTCAGATGGTTGGGGAATTATTGCCAGTCAGTGTATAATCACTGCTTTGTGTGCCAGTGCTGATGTTTAAGATATTTCTCTACAGCTCACCCTTGATTATCTTTCCCTTATCTTTCTCATTTCCTTTCTGTTATTCTCTGCGGGTTTGTTTCGTGATGAAGTTCAAAATGAAAGGTTCGTTTCATTTGCTCAGATAAATCAGTCTCAAAACATGGCTGAACAGCCCTCTATGCCATACACTTAAAGGAGATCTCACCAGGTAAAATAATTCTCAGAATTCCCTGTCTGAAGTTGAAATGCCATCTGTGACCCTTCTCAGCACTGTATTTGCTTTTATCCTAGCAGTAGCAGTGTCAGTTTGTACTGTTTCACGATTCACAAAGGGCACAAGTTTGTACTTTTTATCATTGGTCATTTTCAGAACAGTTTTCTTTGCAGTTCTCATGACTAGTCTCCAAAAGTACCTTTGCATACTGCAGGAGAATATAAAACAGGCTAGGTGAGTTCCTCCAAATGTGCTGCTAAAGATAATCAAAATAACAGCCCTGTGTTTTGCTGTGCTCCATGGTAACTTCCTAACTGTGGTGAGAAAAAACCTGCATGGTCCTAGCAGAGCAGCTTAGTGCTTGTCCTGGACACTCCTCCAGAATGAATTTCAGTTTCCTGACACTGTATTTCACCCCATCTACATTACAGAAGGCTGTCCTGTACACTCTTCTAATCCAGCTCACATTGATCACACTTGAGAACTCTGGCATCAGCATAGTTTTTTGCTTTTTATGCCAAGGCCACTGAAAAAATCTCAGGCATGATTATATAATCCTACTCCTTTTCCCTCCAAAATACTCTTGCACAATCTCTGTAAAGGTTTGCTTCAGAAGAAGCAAAGCACAGAGGTATGAAATACCATTTGTCTTCCACCTACATCTGTAGTTGGCTTCAAGACAAGTCAAAAATGTGTCTTATATGCACAGTTTATGTATTACCATTACAGTGCCAAGTGTCAGCAGCTAATTACACAGCTCATACATTAAAGCAGTAAAGTAATGGATGAAAAGGTCACAGTGAGAAAGCAGTACTTAAATAAACTGGGTGGGAAAAAGGATGTTCAATAATTTCTGATTTGTGGAGAAAGTTCCCATGAGGGGGAACTTCTTTACTCTGAAGGTGATGGAGCACTGGAACAGCTGCCTATAGAGATGGCGAGTCTCCATCTCTGGAGTCATTCAAAACCCACCTGGATGCCATCCTTTGTTACCTTCTCTAGGTGAACCTGCTCTGGCAGGGGGGGTTGGACTCACTGATCTCCAGACGTCCCTTCCAACCCCTGTTAGGGGTGCATGGTGCCATGGATTAGATAGTGTTGGATGATAGGTTGGACTTGATGATCTCTAAGGTCTTTTCCAACCTGGTTAATTCTAATTCTAACTCTAATTCTAACTCTAATTCTAATTCTAATTTGTAAAGTACTTGCAAAGCATCTTCAGGGAATGGATGAGTGTCAGTGTAATGGTGTGCACCAATGGGGCACCCAGAAAAATCTAGGAGGAATTCACCAAAACTGGTAGCGTTGGAGATTAAGCAGGATTAAGCAGTATCACAGTATCACCAAGGTTGGAAGAGACCTCAAAGATCATCATGTCCAACCTGTCACCCAACACCTCATGACTAGACCATGGCACCAAGTGCCACATCCACTCCCCACTTGAACACCTCCAGGGATGGTGACTCCAGCACCTCCCTGGGCAGCCCATTCCAATGATGAACGACTCTCTCAGAGAAGAACTTTCTCCTCACCTCCAGCCTAAACTTCCCCTGCTGCAGCTTGAGACTGTGTCCTCTTGTTCTGGTGCTGGTTGCTAGAGAGAAGAGACCAATACAGAAAGAGTAAACCTGGAGCATATCAGAATTCCCTAAGAAAAAAGACACAAAGGTGGCATTTTGGTACACCTGTATGATGCCAAACACTCCAACTGTGGCTTAAAATCCATAGATGTAGCACAGAACTGTGTCTGTTGGTTAGCTTCACCACCCCTTGTCCTAATTTATGCTTGTTACGCTTGGTTTGAGGTTATAAACAAGGAAAATTTGTTTACTTGTTAAGAGTTTTGCTTATATTTGTTTTGCTCAAGGCAAAATACTGTTGCCTGAGTAAGCGTGACAGCTACCAAAGAAAAAACCTTTATGAGCATCCCTACAAAGCAATATATTCCGTGAAGCTAAATTAGAACATGCTTGTAGTACACAAAGGGTTCAATGAGTTTTAAACAACTCTCTTTTTGTACTTGCTTTGCCTGTTTGCAGAAGGGTGACACAGGGCATCCAAGCATCAGAGAACAGTTTTTTGTTTGTTTGTTTTTTCAGCAATGACATCTCTGTAGGAGATGTGGCCTAGCTGTGACACAGCAGTGACAATTCTCTGAGTGAGCCACATGGAGCAAGCTGCCTCCTCCATTTTTTTTTTCCTTCCTTTCCCCCTGTGAATATTTATTTCAGAAACAAACAAACAAGAGCTTCCTAGCTGAGTTAGATCTCAATAATGTGTTTTTGAAGCAACTGCCATACATATGGCAAAACCCCACACATTTTAGACCAAAAGAATGTATACTTGATAAGCTTGTAAATCCCAAGAGCAAGCATAAGAATTGTCTTACACATTTTTGCATTACAGGCAATGGATGTAAAACATGAATATTTAATCATAACAAGCCATTTTCATTAGCTATTTTAAACAGATTTGTTTATGATATTGATATATTTTGCAATACATTCTCAAATGGGAAATGTCAGCTAATCAGATAGCTTTGGATTTTTGGGCTAGATTAGCAATAAATATTCTTGAGGAGAATACTGGATGTGCAGCCTGAAGGGAAAACAGAGTTCCTTTATTCTCTTTTTCAGGAGAAGTAGTTTGGTCCCTTCCAAAGAGACTGAAAATTTTATTCTGCTTTTCTAATGGGTTACAAATCCCTTCCAAGCATATGCACATGTGCAGAGGAGTAGCCACACAGTCACCAAAAAAAAGTCCATGTTGGAAATAGAATGGAATGGAATGGAATGGAATGGAATGGAATGGAATGGAATGGAATGGAATGGAATGGAATAGAACAGAATAGAATAGAATAGAATAGAATAGAATAGAATAGAATAGAATAGAATAGAATAAACCAGGTTGGAAAAGACCTTCAAGATCATCGAGTCCAACCTGTCATCCAACACCATCTAATCAACTAAACCATGGCACCAAGCACCCCATCCAGTCTCTTCCTAAACACTTCCAGTGATGGTGATTCCACCACCACCCTGGGCAGCACATTCCAATGACCAGTCTCTCTTTCTATGAAGAACTTCCTAACATCCAGCCTAAACCTCCACTGGTGCATCTTGAGACTGTGTCCTCTTGTTCTGGTGCTGGTTGCCTGGGAGAAGAGACCAGCCCACACCTGGCTACAACCTCCCTTCAGGTAGTTGTAGACAGCAATAAGGTCACCCCTGAGCCTCCTCTTCTCCAGGCTAAGCAACCCCAGCTCCCTCAGCCTCTCCTCATAGGGCTGTGCTCCAAACCCCTCCCCACCTTTGTTGCCCTTCTCTGGACATGTTCCATCAACTCAACATCTTTCCTAAACTGAGGGGCCCAGAACTGGACACAGTACTCAAGGTGTGGCCTAACCAATGCTAAGTACAAGGCAGAATGACTTCCCTGCTCCTGCTGGCCACACTGTTCCTGATACAGGACATATAAATATTGGTTATGGATTAGGATTATCTCCTGCCTTTGACAGGCTGCAGAAAATGGTCTCAAAAAGCCATTTTGCTATATTCTAATGGTTCTGTATGGACTAGAAAGTCAGAAAACTGCTCATTCCCATAGTTGGAGTGATGCTCTACTGGACTGTTACTTATTGAATGTCTAGTTTGGGTTTTTTCCAAGTCTTTTTGAGATGGAGGGTGTCTTATTTATACTTTTCTAGCTTCAGCAATTTTCTTGGCCTATAATAGTTTAAAATGGCAGAAAAATTGCTGTCCCTTTTTGGGTCATGTTTGAACTGAAACGAAAATGGGGATGGGGAGGGTTGCTCAAGGAAAAGCTTTCAAGGCTGAACTTTTAATTAACATTTTAATGCCCCAATAAACTACCAAAAGAGTAAGTACTTTAAAAACCCATTGATAAAAATGAAAAGTCTTGTCACCTTAATCTGCCATAAAAGCTCACAAAAGTAGGGTGACATGAAATAAAACATTGCTGGTAATCACCTCTCACCTTAAGCCAAATTAATTTGAACATAACTGAATTCATGATTAAAGGCTTTAGAAACCTTCATGCTTTTTTCAGTTAAAATTTAGAAAGTTCAGATAATTCCAGCAGATAATATGACATTCAAGGTATCTTATATTTTTCTGGGGTTTTTTTTGTCCTAGGGACCATAAACATTAAACTATTTTAATCTCTTATAAAAATTGGAACATCACACTTCTCAGACTCCAAATACCACGTCATCAGCAAATCAGACCCTTGGTTGAGTGAGGCATGCTTAATCTGAATGCAGGAAATCTGGGTCATTTGGAAGCTACAAGTCAAAGTTTTGCTGCTTCTGCACAAAACAGCCTTCTAGATGTAGGAGAAGGTAGAAGCCTCATCCCTGGAGGTTTTGAAGTCCAGGCTGGATGTGGCTGTGAGCAACCTGATCTAGTGTGAGGTGTCCCTGCCCATGGCTGGTGGGTTGGAACTGGATGATCTGTGAGGTCCATTCCAACCCTAACAATTCTATGATTTTATGTGTCAACTCAAAACTGAAGGAATCATCTCACATAGTCACAACGTTAGTTCATCGGTCTTGTGTCCTGTTCAAGCCAACAAGTGGTGCCAAACCTTGGGAAAGAGAAACTGTAATAAGAAGTAGTGAAATAAACTCTGCAGAAGTAAAGGAACTTCCTAATCTCCCACAGCTGGTAGCTGACATTTTCTGAAGATCAGCTCTTTTATTTTTTCCCCCTTTTTTTGTTTTTCTTCTCCAATCTCTCCCTCATAAAAATGCAACAAGGTTTTGATCACTTAAACCAGAGTGCTGATAACTACTGCTACATATCTTCCAGTTGCCTTAGAAAATGAAAGAAAGTGGCTATTTTTGGATGCAAAATGCCATGGAAACATGCACTGATTTCTGCTGATGTAAAGTTGCAAAAATCATGTATTTAGCTAAAAATGAACCTATTCCCCCCAAACATACTAAACCAAGTTATTTTGTAAACATCTCTTGGTTGTTTTGTTCCGTGTGGGGGTTTTTGGGGTTGGTTGGGGTTTTGTGTGTGCTTTTGTTTGCTGTTTTATTTTTTGTTAATGGGAAATTACTAAACAGGAAAGGGTCTATCTCATGTTAGAATAGAATAGAATAAACCACACTGGAAAGACCTTTGAGATCATTGAGTCCAACCTATCATCCAACACCATCTAACCAACTAAACCACGGCAACAAGCACCCCATCAAGTCTCTTCCTAAACACCCCCAGCGATAGTGACTCCACCACCTCCCTGTGCAGCCCATTCCAATGGCCAATCTCTCTTTCTATGAAGAACTTCTTCCTAACATCCAGCCTAAACCTCCCCTGGCACAGCTTGAGACTGTGTCCTCTTGTTCTGGTACTGGTTGCCTGGGAGAAGAGACCAACCCCCAGCTGGCTGCAACCTCCCTTCAGGTAGTTGTAGACAGCAAGAAGGTCTCCTGTGAGCCTTCTCTTCTCTGGGCTAAGCAACCCCAGCTCCCTCAGTCTCTCCTCATAGGGCTTGTGATCCAGATCCCTCCCCAGCTTTGTTGCCCTTCTCCTGCTGGCCACACTGTTCCTGATACAGGCCAGGATGCCATTGGCCTTCTTGGCCCCCTGGGCACACTGCTGGCTCATGTTCAGCCTACTATCAACAAGTTCCCCCAGGTCCCTTTCTGCCTGGCCACTCTCCAGCCACTCTGACCCCAGCCTGTAGTGCTGCATGTTCATCTTTTGTGCAGCAAAACAGCTGCACAGTTGTACTCTTTATAAATTCTACTTTGCACAAGAACTGGTTTTGAGATACATTCTAAAGAAGGAGAAAGTAATAAGAAGGGGAAAGGTAGTAAGAGGGGAAAGGTAATAAGAAGGCAAAACCAGATGTTCTTCGTGGATGATGGTCTGATTCTTAATGCTCAACTGAGATTCCAGATTGAAAAGTTAAGCTAAACATCAAATCTCACTGAAGAAATGTTTAAAATGTTCAATGTGCCTAGTGTTCAGATAAATGGTAGGAGAAACCACTTTCTCTTTACAGCACAGAGTCACTTAGGGAAGGGCTTAACCAAACCCTTCATATGCTAATTCACTTAGGGA
Organism: Dryobates pubescens; assembly: GCF_014839835.1. Lineage (NCBI taxonomy): Eukaryota > Metazoa > Chordata > Aves > Piciformes > Picidae > Dryobates > Dryobates pubescens. Next base: position 5,678,231 of record NC_071614.1, on the reverse strand, counting down.
GGGGCTTAAGCAAACCCTTCATATGCTGATTTATTTTCCTGAGAACTACCATTTGGCTTTGAGAATCATCAAGTCTATACTGTGGTTTCCCTCATATGATAAATAGGGGTTTTTAACAAATGTCAGTCAAGAAAAAAAAGCCTTTTCCTAAAACTTACATTTAATTATGTGTTATTTCACAGTGATAAGCCTGGCCTAGAGGCTGAAGGCCAAACTCTTCAGCTCTATCAACATCAAAAATTACTTCACTGAAAAGCCAGGAACTTTCCAGTTATTTTTGTGATGTTGTTCATCAGAGCCTCAGATGATGCATTCTGGATTGTCCAGCTGAAAGGAATGTGTCAAAATAATAAGGTCAATCTAATTTCTGTTGCTCTTAGATAGTTAGGAATCCCCAAAGTAGAGCATTTTAGAAATTCATCCATTTTAATACAGTTATTCTGAGAAGTCTGAAGCATCACCCACTCCAACAGACAGAAGGCTAAGCCACTCTGGGTAAAGATGCATGAACACTTCTACTTCACAAGTTTCCTTGGATTAGTTGCATCATGATAACTGCCTATTTTTCTGCTCTTAGATTATGTCAAAGTATTTCTACCTAATTTGTCATCCAATAAAAAAGGATTATGGGGCACTGTACAATTTTGCATTTACAGTTATCACCTATGAGCTGATGGATGATCTCTTGCTCTGATGCTATGGTTTATGATCAAACTGTGATAAATAAATCACTTTTCCATCTGAGCCTTGACTTGCCTTGACTTGACAAATGAATCTGCAGCAGCAGAGCAATGTACTGCTAGTCTCCTCAATCCTAACAGTGTCTGGTTTATTTACCATTTGTCTTTAAGGAACACTGCTGTGTTTAAACAGCTTTTGCAAGCTCTTCAGTAAATCCATTCCTACTGGGAAAGGAGCACTATCATTAGGAGTTCTCTAGCAGTGAAGAAGGATGTGGACATACTCAAGTGTGTCCAGATGACAGCAAAGCTGGTGAAAGGGCTGGGAGGCAAATATCACATAATTTCTAAACTTTTAGACAAGGTAGAGGAATATTTTAAGGAGCAATGAATGAGTTAGGTCTCTCCCTTACCTTATGCCCTCCTGTGTCCCATGCAGATGTTCAACAGAGCAGAGTGGCCATGAAACAGCTCAACCAGCACCAACTCTCTCATCCTTTCCTAGCCCAGTGCAGCTTGATGTGCAGCAGTACACCTCAGAGAAGGAGCATCACTGCGGGGAGACAGAAATGGGAAGAACATCATCCATCAACTTATTCCATCTGCTGGATCTGTTCCAGCCCTGCCAGAGCAGATCAAAGATACCTGCCAACATGTCAGGTACCTTAAAACTGTCCAAGTACAATCTCCCTGAGGAGTCCCAGTGTTCTGACCTTTAAAGCATTGCCATAATACCCCTAGACAGATCCTGGTAGGAACTGTATGTGCTCCTCCACAGGCATAAACACTCTGTGTCAGGCCAAGCAAGCTCGAGTGCTGTACAATTAATATCCTGCAGCCAGCCAGGCCCCAGTAATAAACCTACCAAAATGTACACATAAATAAAACAAGACTCTCAATCTGTGCATTGCTTTGCAGTGTCAGGGAGCTGTTCTTGTGCACAAATGTAGTCACAGCTGTCAGCGTGGGACATCCTAAACTGCAGTGATTCAGCAGACATTGCTACAGATTTTAGGCACAAAGAATCACATTTTAGGCACTAAGAATCACATTTCAGCTACACAGCAGAAAGAATTCAATATTATTTTTTTTTGCCAGAAAAGTTATCCAGCCATTTTAGGCTAACCTAGAGCATTACCCTCTCTAAACCAGCACCGGCCCTGTGCTACATTTGCTTTGGCCATTAAATAAACAAGAATTGGTGTGCTTGATCTCCTCACCTGCTACAAACTCCTGTAATGGAGGAAAGGAGTACAAGACCAGAGACATACACCTTCCTAAATTAATATCCTGCATGACAGATATTAAATATGCTGCTGCCCAGGCAGGTTGTGGAGTCTGCTTCTCTGGACACTTTCAAAACCTGCCTGGATGTGTTCCTGTGCAGTCTGCTCTAGGTGATCATGCTTTTTTGGGGAGAAGATGCTTTAAATTAGCCTGCAGAGCCTTGGTTCTTAACCAAGAGAGCATTCTGCTTAGCACTAGCTTTGACTTTTTGTCTTTTGGATTATTATTTTTTTTCACTTTGGCTGAAGCCATTATGAATTCTGTCTGTAATTCCAACCCACGAAACCTTTGATTGCCACCTAGGGATTTCTACCTCTGAGAGATCTAGAAACAGCTTTGATCACAGCTGTCAAGGCACTAACATTGTTTTTTCTCTGAGACCATAACTCTGATCTTGCATTATAATTCATTTCTGGATTTAAGCCACATGCTGATTCAATAAAGACTGTCAGCAGCTAATGGGGAGGTTCAGAGGAGCCAAAGGAGAACCATTGCCTTTTCTCAGTAAGCATTCCCCCATTTAAAATCAGCAGCATCCCAAGAAGCTGTTTTCAATGCGGCCAAAAAGCAGGTAAGACCACGGGGATACCAACACTTAGGCATAAGGACAGGAACGATCACTAGTAGCAAAGTGGCTTTATAGAAGAACTAAGCATAGTAGAGATTGCAGAGATGTGAAAATGACTGCCCTCCCTTCAGAAATCCTAAATTATACAGCAGCTTTGTTCAGATTCCAATAACAACCCAGTGCAATTCTTTTCCCTGTCAGAAGAGCACTTACCCACAGCTCATCTTAGGCATTTTATTGCAATAGTGACTGACAAAATAAACCAGATCTCAATGCAGCAGACAATTTGTAAAAGATTATATTGGCTCCCAAATACTGAGACATAGATGGAGCAGATAATTGTGAAAAATATAAGATAGTGCAAAAGATACACACAGAGCAGTAGGTTTCCTTTGCTTCCCCTCTTTTAGCCAGTCAAAAGAGATGATTATTCCATTGTGTTCAGTGTTGGTGCAGCCTCACCTTGAGTTCTGTGGCCTGATCATTGAAGAAGGATGTTCAGGCACTTGAATGCATCCAGAGCAGGGCAACCAAGATGGTGAAGGGGCTGGAAGTTGTGTCCTTTGGGGAGTGGCTAAGGACTATCTTGGGTTACTCTTGTTTGGAGAACAGGAGGCTGAGGGACAGCCTCAATGCTCTCTATAGTGTCCTGAGAAGGGGACATCGAGAGAGAGATGCTGATCTCCCTGGTATTCAGTGCTAGGCCATATGGAAACAGATCAAAGCTCTACCAGGAGGGGTTCAGACTGCACATGGACAAACATTTGTGTACTGAGAGGGTGGAATAATCCTCCTTGAGAGGTGGTGGATGCCTCAACTGTGTCAGTTTCTAAGACATATAGAGTCATAGGATTGTTATAGTTGGAAGGGACCTCAAGGATCATCTAGTTCCAACCCCCTGCCATGGGCAGGGACACCTCACACTAGATCAGGTTTCTTAGAGCCACATCCAGCCTGGCCTTAAAAACCTCCAGGGATGAGGGAAGAAGTCAGTCCATTGCTGTTTGTAGATACTTCCCAACTGAAATACCTGTTCTACCTCCAGACTCTGTAGTCCAAACACTTACTAGTTAGACTTCAGAGCATTTCTTTCATCTCTGTTGAAAAAAAGATCATCCAAAAGCTTGCTAGCTAAACTTCAAGTGAGTATTTCACTCATCCCCATCAGAACAATGTTGTGAGCTGGTTGCTCAGTAACATATTATTATTATTTTGCTCTTTTTCTCTGCCTTGAAACTGAGCACAGCTGGATAAAATTCAGAGGAAACTTAAGATTGCTTTTGATTAATGTTGGCTCTGAATCGTTTCTGGTGACTCTGCTTGCTTTCTTAATTTATCTCTGCATAATGAGAAGCAGATATTTTTGATCAAAGAACTGCTGATAGCTACTAAACTGTTTCCCTGTGGATTTCTTTTATGAATACTCCTGCACTCTGTTCAGCAGGGGAAAAAAAATCCTAATTATTACATGGTACCTACATGACTCTTATTATGCTGGATATCAAAAGGAGAATAATGAAAATATTTAGTGTCTCATCCAAAGACTCTGAAGGCACCTCATCAACAGTAGTCAATCTTTTGGACAGCAGGCAGTAATAATTTCACAGGTAGAAAATTCTGCCAGGAACTTGCAGAATAGTGTCTTATTCTAATACTTTTGAGCCACAGCTTCTAGGAGGACCTTGAGCACAAGCCCTATGAGGAGAGCCTAAGGGAGCTGGGGTTGTTTAGCCTGGAGAAGAGGAGGCTCAGGAGACCTTATTGCTGTCTACAACTACCTGAAGGGAGGTTGCAGCCAGGAGGGGGTTGGTCTCTTCTCCCAGGCAAGCAGCACCAGAACAAGAGGACACAGTCTCAAGCTGTGCCAGGGGAAGTTTAGGCTCCAGATGAGGAGAAAGTTCTTCCCAGAGAGAGTTGTTAGCCATTGGAATGTGCTGCCCAGGGAGGTGGTGGAGTCACCATCCCTGGAGGTGTTCAAGAGGGGAATGGATGTGGCTCTTGGTGCCATGGTTTAGTAGTCATGAGGTGTTGGTTGACAAGTTGGACTTGATGATCTTTGAAGTCTTTTCTAACCTTATTGATTCTATGATTCTCCGACCTGTTCTATGATCTTCCCACACACAGAGGTGAGGCCTCTGAGGTTGGTATTTCCCAGGGTCCCCCTTTCTGCCTTTCCCAAAAATGGGTTCAGTGTGTTGGATTTTTTCAGTCACCAGGGACTTGACCTGACTGCCATGACTTTTGTCCAATGAAAACCTATGCAAGTGAAAAAGACAGACAGACAGATGAAACCCCCTGTGACAAGGATTTGTGGGACAGCAGAAAATACTTTTCAGGAGTTGGTTTCAGGGATTAAAAATTCCAATTTGGGGAGATTGCAGAGAAAAGTCATCTGTTAGCAGACTGGTTACATTAGCAGGATTCAGAGAGATGTGAAATTCAGTGCAGAAGAATGCAAAACAATGCATAAGTTAGTAAACTGTCCTCCTGTGCCTACTATTGATTACCAACATCAAAACTCCAACAGAGATTTCTCAATGGTGAGTTTAATCTTTTATCTAAAATTTGACACCCACACAGTTTTGTGACATTTAAAGCAAATAAGATTAGGTAAGAAGATTCCTCATAAATAATTCAAAACCATTATGGCTCTGACTTTATCAGAACATACAAACTACCTACTTACTATAAGGGCAAGAGGAGAATTTTATTACCTTGATATCTAAAGGCTCTGCGCTCGCTATAAATGAGGTTGCTTTGATCTGGAAATTTCAGCTACAAATTGTGAAACCCAACTTTATACATCCAAGCTTGAGTATTTTGGCAGAGTTTCAAAATTCAGAAGTGATTCTGCTTCTGAATGTCAACCATTACATAAAACAGGTTAATGAGACCCATTTTAGTGTGCTGCAATAAAGTAACAGGCTCTTCTGAGGATGATACATGAAAGGATGAAACAGCATGACCCCAAATTTCTATGAAGTCTTGATAAAAACATAGGATTAAGTAGAAAGAAAGAGGGGGTGGGGGTGAAGGAAATGATGGTACTGAAAACTAAAGCCTAATTAGCTAGCAGACCAGCCAGAGCTTGAAACAAATAAATAAATGATGTTTTCCTTCCTGAAATAAGCTTTGCAATGTTTTTAAGGTGGTAAAATTCCAGGAGGGGGTCTTCCAAAATGCACCTGGATGTCCTGCTCCTGCTAAAACAAGGCTTAATCACAACTTTCCTTTCAAAAACCAGTTATGCATTTAAATCAAAGCTATCTAACCACAGTTCTTTCATCTTCTGTTCCAGATGAATCACTACAGAAACACATGAGAGGCCAACCCTGTCCTGCTCTTTCTCACTGAAACATAACAATGGAAATAGACAATGTTTTGAGGAGCAGCCACTGCTTTTGGCTTCAGCACTCGATGCATAAACACAAGGATTCAGTCAAGCTAATGATGAGGTAGTACAGTGAAACAGCGCAGAAAGTATGTGGGACAGAGAAAAAGTGAAGGAGTAATATCCTGATGGTATGAAAATGTATCTTATACCTAATCTGTAGGATTCAAAGTGTGTTTTGAATCTTTTTTGAGAGTTTTCAAAGTGTAACAGGCAGTACACATGTCCGTGATGCCTGCTCTCCATTCACAATGTTGCATGGCATTTTGTAGCAGCACCATAATAAACCTGGAGCTTCAAGAAGGGCGCCAAAGGAAGCATTCCCCAATTCACTCCTATGTCCCAGGAGGGATGCAAAGCAAATGCAAACTTACACAAGAAGACTCAGAAGCAGCAATTTCTACTGCCAGTTGGAAATGAATGATTCATGAATAACTGTACTGTATGCAGAGGGATGAGGTAATGTCATTAGGGGAGGACTGAGTTAATGAGACAGCCTGAAAGCTAAAGATTGCACCTTTCAGAGGTAACCAACTGGCTTACTGGGAAGAGCCATACAGCTCTTATGGCAGTGCTTCAGTTCATGGAGCCAAACAACTCTGATGCTATTTCATATGCTAAACCCATTTAAAAGTGACTCAAGAAGGAAAGGATTGTAGCTCAAGTAGTTGTCCCTTGTTCCACTGAATGGTAACAACCAGTCTTCAAATAAATACATATAGACTAATATTTTGTAATACAGTGTTTGCTTTCCATCTTCTTCATAAGCGAGGCTTAGAAGGTTGGGTGGTTTTAAATATATTTCTGGTTTGGGTGCTTACATTTGGAAACACTAAACCAATCTGGTTTTACTTTGATGGAATTTTAGATGTCCCATAGAAATCAGAATTCTGAAAAAAAAAAGAATAATTAAATGACAGAGTTTTGACACATGGACTTGAAAATGCAGGAAGTGAGCCACAGACATCAAGATACATCACTAATGCCCTGCAGGGCAAAGTGAAGCTTTCTAACAAGCTACAGAGTAACATGTTGGGAAGTGAAAAATCCAAACCCACAAACCAAACATTGCTGCAACTTGCAGAAAAAAAAAAAACACCCCAAGAGGATGCAAGTCTGTAGTTAAACTGCAATGGAAATTAAGTGGCAATAATTCAAAGTTGAGATTGCTGTCTTAATTTTGTGCCAGTTATCTGCTGGGGACAGAGGAGGGAGGATGTTGCCGCCAACCTTCACCTCATTCCTGCAGAGACAGAAGAAAAAAAGGCTCATTAAGTGAATTCATATCAGCAAACCTGTCTTTGAACAAGTTGTCTCAGTATTCGAAGTAATTAGTAGGAGGGAATCAGGCAGCTTGGATGGCTGGCTTACCCTGCTCTAGACTAGGCAGCTGAAATTGATTGAGTGCAGGTCTACTTCCTAAACTGACATTACCTAAAAATCCCTCCTTTTCTCCATTGCCTGTAAAGAGTCCCAGCACCTCTAGCTCAGCTGCTAATGGCTAATTTGTTGCTGTACAAGGGAAATGCCTGTGCTGCCAAGAACACTCAGCACCTGTACAAGATGCCTCCCAGTGACTCCTCCACCTCTGATTTGCAGCAGAGACGTGTTCCTACATCCCTTATAGAGGGCTGCCAGCAGGAGTTAAATGCAACAAATTTTGCCTAACTTCTATAGCCAGATGGTTTCCTGACAGCATGCCAGCCCCATCCCAACAGTGTCCAAATCTATATGTACTACCTAAAGAAAAATCTCAGTTCAAAATCATCTGGGAAAATTACACCTCCTGTTTCTTGGGACCATCATGAAAGAGCTCTCATAATCTCCTCTCTTCACCAGCCTCTTTGTAATTATTTGAAAAATAAAGCACTAACATAAAAGGACTCTTAAATCCCTACCATCAAATAACAATGCTTTATACAGCTGTCAACTACTGTGGATTCTAAGCACTTGTAAGCAAACTTTCTCTCATAATTCCTGAACTCTGGCAGGCTCCTTAAATCTCTGCTTTTTTGCAGCCCAAAAGCTACTCTTGCAAGGTTATGTCAGAAATCATGAGAGCTGCATCACTAACTTGACACTGGGTTCTTCCCTCTTATTTAATGCTTTGGGAAACTTAACACATCTCAAGAATTCACTGGTTTTTTTTGGGGGTGGGGGGGTGGGGGGGGGAGGGAGGGTAGGTGAGAGGAGTGAAGCAATCTGTATTCTATTACTCTCTGCCTTTGTGCTCTGGTGGCTGTATTTTTATCTACATCAAAGGGCTTGGCTTTGCTTTCTCACCTGGGTTCCCTCCTCTTTTGTGCTAAGGTGGGAGTGAAGAGCTCAGCATGCTGAGAAGTGAACTCCAAAGGGAACAACACCTGTTCTTTTAAGTACTGGTAAACAGATTCCCATCAGAAATATTTGTACATTTTCCCCCCCCTGCTACTCTTTAAGCATTCTGAGCAGAAATTAACCCTTTGCTACACAAACAATCAAATAAAGCATAAGAAAATCCAAACGTAGCTGTCTTTCATAAGTATGAAGATTAATTACATGATCAGAGGTGATCACCACTTGAATGATCAAAAGACTTTTTCAAATACAAAGGCTTTTTACAGTGATTCTGTGATAGCAGCCAGGGCCTGGATATCCAATTGCTTCTATATACAATCAGTTCTTCAGCTGCATCACCTTAACCAACAATACTTTATCACAGAATCGCCAAGGTTGGAAGAGACCTCAAAGATCATCAAGTCCAACCTGTCACCACAGACCTCATGACTAAACCATGGCACCAAGTGCCACATCCAGTCCCCTCTTGAACACCTCCAGAGATGGGGACTCCACCACCTTCCTGGGCAGCACATTCCAATGGCTAAGGACTCTCTCAGTGAAGAACTTTCTCCTCACCTCCAGCCTAAACTTCCCCTGGTGCAGCTTGAGACTGTGTCCTCTTGTTCTGGTGCTGGTTGCCTGGGAGAAGAGACCAACCCCCTCCTGGATACAACCTCCCTTCAGGTAGTTGTGGACAGCAATAAGGTCTCCCCTGAGCCGCCTCTTCTCCAGGCTACCACCAAGACTTCATATAATTTTTTCTGCTTATGAATAGGAATGTAATATTCATGGGGTGGTTTTTCTCCCCATTTTTTTCTTGGATTAGAGAAATAAAAATCTGTTCTTAAAATGTGTAACCCTTTGTCACTTTCTGCCAGGTTAAAGATGAATTGAAGTCAAAGATCTATCAGAGGCTGAGTTGTGTGTTTCAGTTCCACACAATAATAGATGATGGCTGACATGAACTTGTCAAGAGTAAATCTTGTCAAACCATTGAAGCAACTGAGCTTGGGGAGAAGGAAAAAGCAAAAGCACTCTATGCTAAAGCTTTTGACACAACCTTCAGATAACATTGTTGCATAGTCTTGGGAAATTCAGCCGGGGGTTCCCAGATTTAATTTGCTGTGATTTAGGCACCTTGACCTACGTTACAAACATCTGAGAGCTCTACAAAATCTCCTCTATCATCACCCTCGTGAACAGTTTCCCCCACATGCATCAGTGTGGCTACACTATCATCTAGATCCTCTTTGTGAGCATGTGGCAAAGTATGCACAGACAGCCCAAGCTTTCTGCATGCTCTGAAACTACAGAAAAATCTCTGGATTAATTCTTTTCCATGAAACATCAAGAAAGCAATGCACTGTGCTTGGAGCACCTCAGTTCACAAGTTGAAATTAGAGATGGTGGCTCTAAGTCTGCTTTTGAGACTGAGGAAAACTGAAAAGCACAAATATCTCCCAGCCAGCTCAAAGTAGCTCTTGCTAGCTGATACAAAAGCAGGGATGCCAACTCAGTACTATTACTAAATTTGTCTCATCAGGTATGGATTTTATTGTTGTCTGGAAGTTCCAGCACAGAGAGAGAATCCAGGTGCTTCAGATTCTCTGAGTTTAACATTTCAATCTGATTTTCACCAGCATGTAATTCCTTCAGCAGCTTGCAGGAGGGAAACTCTGGGCAAGGCACGGAGTTTATTTGTCCTCAGGTAAAGCTGCTCCAGGGATGCCATCATTGCTAATTTGGAAGGGACAGTTTCCAGGTAGTTTTGAGTACAATCCAGCTGCCTTAAGCTTTCTCCTTCCCAAGGAGACAAAGACCATACAAAATTAACATTTAAAACAAAACAAAACAAAAAGGAAAAAGCAATAATTAAAGAGGGCCAGAAAAAGCTTTAAGGTCTTCTAATTGAGACATATGTTTGCCACATGTTTACTTGTGTTGTGGGAATCTATAAAAAGTCCCAAGCCTGCCCATCCCATTTAAGATTCTTTCAATAAAATGTGAGTTTGAGCAACGACTCCATTCTCTAAAACCTGTATTGATGAGAATGAGCACAGGCTGCATTGGATTAACAATCCATATTGTAAATGCCGGGCATAAAATAGATGATTACCATATAACTTGGAGACAAATTTGAATTAAATATTGATCCATACAAACTCTTAATGGCCAGAAAACAACTCAGCTGTCGTGGGTCTTGGAGGCTCCAATGGTTTAGATGGACACACAGAGGCAGAATATATGGCATTAAAACCCCAGAACACAGGGTTCCAGGGCTATTTATTGGAGGTGACAGCTGTAAGGAGTTAAAATCTAATATGTAATAGTTAAGTCTGAAGAGAAAACTGCTCAATGCAGTGATTAGCACTTGGATGAATGGAGCCAATTTCTAAGCCTTCTGGTGGAGATGAAGTGCACCAAGTGAACAAGATTACACAGGGAAGAAGGTGACAACATTAAGGTTAGGTTTTTAATTGATAACACTGTCTGAAGTGGCTGCATGGTGGGCAGTTTCGCTTTACATTTCCTCATAAGCTTTGGAATAAACAAATTAACAATAAGCTTTTAGACTGGTCAATGCTATGACAGGAAAGTATATAACAGAAAGCACAGGTCTGCCTTCTGCTGCCCAAGGTGTACCAAGGATATCCAGACATCAAAATAACTTTATGAGTTACAGGAGCAGCCAGGTATCTTTATGCTACACTCTTCCTCTCCCTGGATTAGTTCATTTCCCCAACATTATGTGGCAGAAGATTTGTCTATTCTCTAAGCCCAAAGGGACATAATTTGACCCCTGTTAAACATCCAGCTTTTGTATATGCTCAGGAGGGAGCAGAACTGATGTAAACATAACAAATTCAAATCACAGTGAAGCTGAGGTGAGATAAAATGAGGCTGCATTGATGAACAGTGTCTGGATATAACTGGTTGGTAAATCTTTTACTTTCTCAGTGTGGTGATGGTAAAGCAGGTAAATGAGGATTCCAGGAAAGTGCATTCACAACCTACCTTTTCTTTTCCCACAGCACTTTCATTCATAAATATATTGGACTGGGAACAGCTTTTACTGCTGGTTTCTGACTACCTCTTTGATCCCTTCCAGCTTAACAACTGACCACTAAGAACTGACAACCACATCAAGTTTTTCAGTGAGGTGATCACCCATCAGTCAGCTGCTTCATTTACAATTTATTTCTGTAGACTGCTTGTAAGAACATCAGATGAAATTGTGTGAAGGTATGTGTGTGAATTTAAAGCATCATCCAATGCTTCTGCCTTATCCAGAAGGACTGGCAACCTGTCACAAGAAATATGTTAGCTGAACTCCATCAGTACTTGAAAACTGTGTTCTTATCCCCTAGGTGCTTATAGATCAACTACTAAAACATATGCTTCAGGAAATCTGCTTTGTGAAATGGTGACATTAGCCCAATTAGTACACAGCTCTGAGATTACCTTTTTCATCTGATTTTTGTTTCTTTCTTTTTTTTCCCCCCTCAAATATAAATATATATGTATATCTCATATATCTCTTATATCTCTCATGTTTTCTGACACATGAGGTCCTCAGCTTTCAGCATAGAAAGAGCAGATTTCTGCTAACAAAATAAAGCAAACTATTTACACCTGAGGCAGCCCACTCCTTTCAGCAGTGCACTGTGTGCTGATCATTTCAGAGCTTTCACATCCACTTTTCATTCCAGAGTGAAGGAAATAATTTATTCCACTCTGTGTGGCTCACTCCTGCCCTCCTCACCTCCTCTTCTGCCCTTTATTTTATTGAGCTGTGCTCTGTATTTTTCTATTTAACAGCCAGAACAAACCCCCAATTGTCTCCTTTAATACTTTTGCCTGCTATGAGAGCTGGACACTGCAAACGAGCTCCCCGTGAGCCACCTGCTGCACAAGAAATCAAGCAGGAGGAGGTCAACCTTTAAACCACTGAATGGCTCTGAGTGAAGCCACTGCTCTCAGCTCTGAAGCTTTTCAGTGCTGCAGCAGCACAGTTTGTCACAACCACCCCATGCAAGGCTACAGGTTTGGGGCAGAGTAGCTTGAAAGTTGCACAGCAGAAAAGGGCCTGGGTCTTGGTTGGCAGTTGGCTGAATACCAGCCAGTGTGTGCCCAGATGGCCAAGAAGGTCAACAGCATCCTGGCCTGAATCAACTATAGTGTATTCAGCAGGACCAGGAAAGTCATTGTCCTGACGGGCTGGAATTGGAATAGAAGAGGGAAACTGGGAGGGGAGAGGAGGGGAGAGAAAAATTGCTTTGGTGCAACCAATCCTATGGTAGATATCTCTCCAACGGCATTGTTTAGACTTTATTTTCCTTTTTTTCACACCCAGTAGTGATTTGTTTCCATTTCCACTCTTTTCTGCTCAAGAGCTATGAAAAAATTTAAAGGTATAGCCTAAAACTGCCCTACTAATGACATCAGTCACTCCTAAAAACGATTAGAGGATCCATTTATCTTAGAACAGTAGAATGCTTTGAGTTGGAAGAGACCTTTAAAGGTCATCTAGGCCAGCTACCCTGCAGTGAGCTCATCATCTCACCAAAAAATATCCAATCACCTTCCTTCAGGTACACAGTGGGAACTCAAGTATCACCCGATGCTGGTTTAACATTCAGATGAGATTCTCCACAGATGAGAAAGGAGCTGAAGTCTGAGCATATTTCATGCCTGAGAGCAGTGAGCAGGACAACACAAACCCCAGCACACCTCAAACTGCAGGGATCTCAATGAATTAAAAACAAACAAAAATAAGAAGCTGGGAACTGTCTCTGTCAATTACAGTTTAAAGAGCTTGGAGTTAAACCAGGTGATTAGCCATATGTTTCATCTACCCTGGGCCTCAGCAACTCCTTGGAGAAACATCCTGCTTTGCCATACCCTGGTGAGTGTTTGCACTCACCCACCGGTGCCCATGGGTGCAGCTCTCCATACTTCTAGGGAGTGGTTGAGCCCTCCTTCTCTTGCCAAACCTTCCAGAACATGGGAAGAGATTTTGTGACTAATCTCCTTTTCCCTGCCATGAGACAGAAGAGTTCCAGAGCAATAAAAGCATAACCTGCTCGCTAGCTTGTACACCCGCTGACCTAGGTTCAAGGTTAGCTAAGCATCTCCCAAGCTCCATCATCCTGTGGCAAAGGCAGGCAAGTCTGGGCTGCTTCTCTAACGAACATATCTTGTGCCTATGAACTTCTCACTTTACCTGTCCCCTGGCTAAGACAGTATTTGCTTTGTGTTTTGTTTGGTTTTTTAGGATTCAGCAAATAAAGGTATTTGCCTCTGGTGCTGTTCAATCTAACCTGCTGTTAAGGACAGATGCTTCAATTTTCTTTCCACTGCTAATGAAGCAAGTGAGTATGTGGCTTGCTTCTTCAATCAGAGCTCTAATAATTGAAAGGAAAGGGACTGAAAAATGCAACACAGAGCTTTTAGAAGATTAATGTCCTGACATGTCCCCAACCTCACTGTTTTATGAACAAGTTAGTCAGATCCCAAGCCTATAGGCTGAATTGCACAATAAACCCAAGAATCATAGAATCAATAAGGTTGGAAGAGACCTCAAGGATCATCAAGTCCAACCTGTCACCCAAGACCTCATGACTACTAAACCATGGCACCAAGTGCCACGTCCAATCCCCTCTTGAACACCTCCAGGGATGGTGACTCCACGTTCAGCTACTCACAGAGTTAATTATTACTCAGTGTGAGAATATCACAACACGTTTTTTGCAAATGTTGTCCCTAATGTTTAATTCCTTTTAAAGTCTAAGGTGATTCTCTCAATGGAAAAGTGAAAATTTTGAGGTTATGGCATTGATGTGATGAAAACTGTCTGTAATGCAAACTTTTGATGTATGTAATCATCACACTGTGGAAAGGTTTTGACACAGAGGCCAAACAAGGAACAAAGAACAGTTAACCTCAGTGACTGCAGTCCAAGCAAGTAATGGATCAAATCTAATAGAAACCCAACCTTCCTCAGCTGCAGATAGACATGGGAAAAGCAAAGGATTTCCAAATCAAATCAAAAGTTCAGAGTAGGCTCAGAAAAGGAAACATGGCTTAGACTCCCAGAATCACACAGGAAGGTTTGTAAAGAGCAGGTGAAAGGTGTGGAAAATGAGAAAAGGACATCTGAAACAAGGAGAGGATCACAAATTTATGTACTTCTCTCAATAACTTCACATCAGTGACACCAATACAAATTTCACAGCTTATACAAGAAATAGATTCATCATTTTTACCCCCAACTTTCTGTGGGGGATTTCTTTTGTGTTTTTTTAATCTCTTGACATGAAAAAAAGATATTAGAAAAAGTTATTAAAGGCATTAAAGCTTTAATGCAAGATACATTTCCTGTTCAGTGTTGATTTTCATGGCAAAGTTTTATTGTTTGGGGTTTTTTTTAAAGATAAAGCAGACTTTTCTGCACAACACCAGGCTTAGATTCAGTCTACTACAACTACTTTAGATGGTCTGGTAGTTCAAGTTATCTCAATTTGTGTTAAGGAGATTATGGGGACCATAATCACCTAGGTAAACAGTGCTTTATATGCAGTGGAAAAGAAAGGAAGGCTTGGAAGATTATTTAAATTGCATTGCTAAAGGGGTGATGCTTCTCTCATAGCATTTATGGGCCTTGATAACAGCTGCAATTTGTAAATGTAAGAAAGCAGAGCACTGGGTGAAAAGTTTAAGTTAAAATGGTCTGTATGAGCTGGTGCTGTTTTCAAAATCCAGAACATCAAGAGACATAGCACGTGGGCAAGAGATTGTGACTCTAGGCATGTCCCAGCCTCCTTTATTGTGTGCCCAAGTGAGATTCAGATTCCTTTAAAATATCTCCCACCATTTGGGTGTAACTTGGAACTTACTGATTTGCAATGGGTGGTCACAAGCAGTTCCCACCAGCAGCTAGGATGTTTTTACTTCAGTGTCTCTGCATAGTCCTCCTCTAGAGACAAAGTACTTAGAAGAAAAAAAATAGCTGTTCATTAACTCATGACTACTCTGGTTTGCAGTAGTACAGCAAGATCTAACTTGAGTAACTGTTTTGCAGCAGTACAGCAAGCTCTAACCTGAGTAACTGTTTTGCAGTAGTACAGCAAGATCTAACTTGTGTAACTAGTTTTGCAGTAGTACAGCAAGATCTAACTTGTGTAACTACTGTTTTGCAGCAGTACAGCAAGATCTAACTTGAGTAACTGTTTTGCAGCAGTACAGCAAGATCTAACTTGTGTAACTACTGTTTTGCAGTAGTACAGCAAGATCTAACTTGTGTAACTACTGTTTTGTAGCAGTACAGCAAGATCTAACTTGAGTAACTGTTTTGCAGTAGTACAGCAAGATCTAACTTGTGTAACTACTGTTTTGTAGCAGTACAGCAAGATCTAACTTGAGTAACTGTTTTGCAGTAGTACAGCCAGATCTAACTTGTGTAACTACTGTTTTGCAGTAGTACAGCAAGATCTAACTTGTGTAACTACTGTTTTGCAGTAGTACAGCAAGATCTAACTTGAGTAACTGTTTTGCAGTAGTACAGCAAGATCTAACTTGTGTAACTACTGTTTTGTAGCAGTACAGCAAGATCTAACTTGAGTAACTGTTTTGCAGTAGTACAGCAAGATCTAACTTGTGTAACTACTGTTTTGCAGTAGAACAGCCAGATCTAACTTGTGTAACTACTGTTTTGCAGTAGTACAGCAAGATCTAACAGCAAGAACACATAATCCAAACCAACCAACAACTGCTACCTTTTCCATGGATTTGCTGAACAGTGGAGATATGGCAATGGGGAAATTACTTTTGTAGACTTTTACATTCATAAAGTCTTCTTAAAACTGGCAAACAGCAAAATTTCTATTACCTCAGACACAGCCATGATGTGTGTTTACTGCTACTCAGGAAATAATTACATATGCTAAATCCCTGTGTTTGTATATTCCCATTTTGGCTTCCATTCAGACAGACAGAAAAGATTTACAGTTCCAAACTGCAGGTTGTTTTGTACACTGCCAAAAACAACACTTCTGGTAAGAAAACAACTGTAATCACACTGATGAGATTTCAGAATAATATACTCATGTTTCTGGAATTAAAAACAAAACAAAACAAAAACAAAGCCCAAGGAAAAGGAAAAAAAAAAAGAAAAAAGAAAGAAGTCAAATTCACAAAATAACCATCAGCTAAAAGGTCATTCTGATTTTCTCCCCTCAATATCCCTCAGGCAATAAAATTCCATTATTATAATGTACTTCATCTGTGCATTTTATCATTTCTGCTCAAGTATTTGGCAGTTCATTTAGATATGAATTTGGATCAACTTTCAGCTTTTCATGAAAGCACTGAAAACACAGGGTGCTGGACAAGCTCTAAGCAAGGTCAAGTCATGTTATGCTCCTAAACTGCCTCTGTAATCCTAACATCCACCAGATTACTGGCAGGGATGCTTGGACTCTTAGAGGTCAAAACAGGAAATCAAATGACTCATTTTCATATTTCTACCTGTGAATCTTGCCTCAAATTCATGTCTCTTATTGAAAGAAATATTTTTAATGAATTAAAGCACTGGACTTTCTGGCAACAAGGATATTTTACACATAGACATAAGAGACTGGATGGGGCGCTTGGTGCCATGGTTTAGTTGATTAGATAGTGTTGGATGATAGGTTGGATTCGATGATCTCAAAGGTCTTTTCCAACCTGGTCTCGTCTCGTCTCGTCTCGTCTCTTCTCTTCTCTTCTCTTCTCTTCTCTTCTCTTCTCTTCTCCTCTCCTCTCCTCTCCTCTCCTCTCCTCTCCTCTCCTCTCCTCTCCTCTCCTCTCTTCTCCCCTCTTCTCTTCTCTTCTCCCCTCTTCTCTTCTCCCCTCTCCTCTCCTCCCCTCTCCTCTCCTCTCCTCTCCTCTCCTCTCCTCTCCTCTCCTCTCCTCTCCTCTCCTCTCCTCTCCTCTCCTCTCCTCTCCTCTCCTCTCCTCTCCTCTCCTCTCCTCTCCTCTCCTCTCCTCTCCTCTCCTCTCCTCTCCTCTCCTCTCCTCTCCTCTCCTCTCCTCTCCTCTCCTCTCCTCTCCTCTCCTCTCCTCTCCTCTCCTCTCCTCTCCTCTCCTCTCTTCTCTTCTCTTCTCCCCTCTTCTCTTCTCCCCTCTTCTCTTCTCCCCTCTTCTCTTCTCTTCTCCCCTCTTCTCTTCTCCCCTCTTCTCTTCTCCCCTCTTCTCTTCTCCCCTCTTCTCTTCTCCCCTCTTCTCTTCTCCCCTCTTCTCCCCCCTTCCCCCCCCTTCTCCCCCCTTCCCTTCCCTTCCCTTCTCCCCCCTTCCCTTCCCTTCCCTTCCCTTCCCTTCCCTTCCCTTCCCTTCCCTTCCCTTCCCTTCCCTTCCCTTCCCTTCCCTTCCCTTCCCTTCCCTTCCCTTCCCTTCCCTTCCCTTCCCTTCCCTTCCCTTCCCTTCCCTTCCCTTCCCTTCCCTTCCCTTCCCTTCCCTTCCCTTCCCTTCCCTTCCCTTCCCTTCCCTTCCCTTCCCTTCCCTTCCCTTCCCTTCCCTTCCCTTCCCTTCCCTTCCCTTCCCTTTATAATATGGAAGCACGGAGGGTTGAGATTTACCCCCAACATTAACTGCTAAACCAGCCCAGTTGGAAGCAAATGAAAAAGGTATTTACAGGCAAAACTACAATCTACAATGAAATGCAAGGAATATGTACAAAATATGCAGTATTTAGAATAGAATAGAATAGAATAGAATAGAATAGAATAGAATAGAATAGAATAGAATAGAAAAATATTATCTTTGATTGAGGGTACAGAGAGAGAATCCCTCCACAAAACTTGGTTGGAAGTCTTGGAATGGGCTGCCTGGGGAGGTGGTGGGGTTGACGTCCCTGGAAGTGTTTAAGAAAAGCCTGAATGAGGCACTTAGTGCCATGGTCTGGTTGATTAGTTAGGGTTGGGTAATCAGTTGGACTTCATGATCCTGGAGGTCTCTTCCAACCTGCTTGATTCTGTGATTCTTAATTTGAATTATCTGACCTTTTTTAAACCAAAATAATATCCTACATTAAAAAGACACATTGTTGGCAGCTCTTTCATACTGCATGGCACATACTGGCTGCTGCATGGAGCTAATCATAGTAGTATCAGTCAGGGTTGGAAAGGACCACAAGGATCATCTAGTTCCACCCCCCCTGCCATGGGCAGGGACACCTCACACTAGATCAGGCTTGCCAGAGCCTCATCCAGCCTGGTCTTAACACCTCCAGGGACAGGGCCTCAACCACCTCCCTGGACAACCCATTCCAGGGCTTCACCACTCTCATGGTGAAGAACTTCCTCCTCACCTCCAGCCTGAATCTCCCCACCTCCAGCTTCATTCCAATCCTCATCTGATGGAGAAGTCAGAGATGTGGTGGTAGAAGGTGGAGGAAGGAGAGGAAAAGGAAGCATGACTGCTTATGAAAGGAATGGGGATGGAACTCAGAAGGACTAACTTCTATTCTTTGTCACCTTTACAGTTCTGGTTTTGGGATTTCTTTGATTTTTTTTTTCTTGGGGGTAGGATGGGGGGGTTGTTTTTATTTGTGATATAGATCAAGAGAAGCATTTAAAGGAAGAACTGCACAAGGGCAGACTGAATTCCATTTTGTGTACTATTTTGCTCTGCAACTGATTAAATTGGACCTTTTACCAAACATGAGGACTTCACAGATTGTATGTATGGCAGCAACAGTCAAAAGCTAGCACTTTTCAGGGCTTATGAACCACATGTGATTGTCTCACATAAGCATATGCATCAGAGAGAGCTGCCACATGCTTTCAGTATCATCTGCTCTTAAGTGCAAGCAGAACAATATATCAAAAGACCAGCTCTGCAGGCACCACCTGAAGTGTGACTTCTATTTGCAGAGACTGCTTCAGGATATGAAGCTGATTTCTCTTGATAACTAGTCTTTGCAGCACAGGACCGTGAAACCAAGCTTTACTGGCAGTAAAATTAGAAAAGCAGGCAAAGAATAGATCCAGAAATCCCTGCTGTGCACGTTTTTAATTTGCTAGCTTCAGTGATGGGATCTTCCTGACAAGAGAGTGCAATCCTACACGTTTGTACCAGAGCTTGGGTGTAGAAATCCTCCTGCAGCAAAAAGATAGCAGTTATTTTCCCTTTGATAGAATTTTTTTATCTTTTAAACACACTGGGGAAGAAATCCCCAAAGTCAAATAAACAAAAAGCTGTTTACCATTCAGACTTATCAGTGTTTACCTGTAACATCACTGCTATGCTTTATTCTCTATTCCACAGAGCACTACTGCTTCCTCACAGCCCCAGCTGCCAGCACAGCTTTGCAGCTTTGCAGCTGTGCTGCAAAGTTTGGAAATGCAACATCTGTCTCTTGGAACAAGGATTTTAATCTTTTTGGACACTGCCAACTAGAAGAAGGAAATGGTGCATACACAGGATCAGATTTGTTATCATAGAATCATAGAATCAGTCAGAGTTGGAAGGGACCACAAGGATCATCTAGTTCTGATTTATTTTCTTAAAGGCATCTTACTGCCTTGAAAGTAGCTCTAGACAAAGCTTTGTGTGGGTTGCTCTTCTCCTGAAACCACAGCCTGAAGATTTCCATGTGGAACAGAGAAACTTTATATTTAATAATCACATTTATTTGAGAGTTTAATTACCAGCAGTTCTCTGAGAATAAAACCTCAGAATAGATTCTCATTATTCAGTAAGTCAAATATATCTCTGATAACCCTATCAATACTTTCACTTCCTGCGTTCTGTAAACCAACCCAACTATTCTTCCAAGTTGCAATCAGAATCACTCAATAACTTCACTGAAATACTTAAACATTAGTAAAACTGTCTTTGCCTGCATCAGCTCTGTAGCTAGTTTATGAGCCAATTGCACAAGGCATTCACTCATATGGGTAAAGAGCTGCTTTCTTGAGCCACTACAACATATATCACTCCTTTATAACCTCTTTACAGATCAGTCTGGACTTGAAATATAAAAGATGTCACTCCACTGATCTTTATAATCTACTTCCATCTCAAGAATTTACATTTGTAACATGCAGCTCCCTCCTCTCACTTATTTGTGACCTCATAAAGGCATCACATAAATGAAAGCTAGTTTGTTTTTCCCAGCTGCTTCAGTAGGTGAAATAAAAGATACTGCCTACCTGAATAAACTCTGACCACAACACCTTACTTCATTTTAGCAAGCACAGTCAACTTGCCAAAAATTAAATGTGGTTTACTTCTGTCCTCCAATGACACCTCAAGATGTGGAGACAGTTAGAATCACAGAATTAATAAGGTTGGAGAAGACTTCAAAGATCAAGTCCAACCTGTCAACCAACACCTCATGACTAATAAACCATGGCTCCAAGTGCCACATCCAATCCCCTCTTGAACACCTCCAGGGATGGAGACTCCATCACCTCCCTGGGCAGCACATTCCAGAGGCAAACAACTCTTTTTGTGAAGAACTTTCTCCTCATCTCAAGCCTAAAGTTCTGGTGAAGGAAACAAAACTGAAGTCTTCTTGAGGGCCTTCCCTTTTAGGCACCTTTGGGTCTTTTAGGCTTTGGAGCCAGGACTGTGAGCTTCCTTTGCCAAGTCCTTTGCAGGAAGCATTCTTTCTGACTTGTGGATCCAATTATTATCAATGGGCTGACATGGGATGCAAAAAAGAAAGTCATGTTTCTCCTCAATGAGCCTATTTAATAAGAAAATCTGGCAGCAGGCTGAAAGTAGATCATTTGGTCATTCTGTGGATAAACCCCATCTGCAGCACACCAGCATGGGGACAGGTTTCTACTTCATGAAGTAATGCTTTAAAAACAAACAAACAAATAAAAAGCACCTTGACAGAAATGCTTTTAAATATTTAATCACAGATGTATTGGGCTATGCCTCATATATATGTTCATGATTAGTTGCCACATTTCCTCGTGTAGAGAAAGGCAGAGGCTAAGACACATAAGGATTACAGGATATATGACCAAGGAAAGGTCAAGTCTAAAGTATTGTTTGATATTTTTCAGACTCCATTGTTTTCTTTCAGGGACAAAAAGAAGCTAAACCAGATCAATTTCAGTCGCTTTGCTGAGTTTATTTTCTATCCCTTGCTTGGTCTCAGCCTCCAGAAATAATAAACTGATTGTATCTACTGACATTTCTCTGGAAGATTGATCTTCTCAGTCACACAGATTTTGCAAACATAATGCCAGCTTGCATTTATATAGCTCATTTCATCCCAAGGAATCCCAAAACCTTTTACAAATTTAATGCTGTGGAATCTATACTCATCCTAGTTTGAATGTGGCTGTCTCCAGGGCAGAGGACACTGTGTGACTATCTAATACCAATTTGAGATAAGTAAGAAATGCAAGGCAAGAAATACAAGACAAAACTTAATGTGGCTGCACACGATCAGTAAAACTATGCCACCTTCTCCAGTTTTACCACAGAGGGGAGATGGGATGTTTTCAGATGGGATGTTTTCAGATGGGAGGGCCTTGCCTTGCACTTAGTGGTCAGTTTACCAGCTGTAGCCAGAGGCATCTCTCTCTGTCGTATATAGCCTGTTTTGAATAAATCTCAGCTGTGAGAAACTTCCCAGTTATGAAAACAAAGAGATCCTGTTGAAGAGCAAGTGTCATCCACTGTCAATACCTGCAGATCCTTTGCCTACCCTGCACAGGACACAGCATTGTGTGAGAAGAGTGAGGAGAAGAAGGAAGTCTGTAGCAAGAAGAGTGCTGGACAACATAGGTTAGTTATCTCTGAAACTGTGACTGCTGCAGCCTGTGCAGGGATCAAGCCCTGGAAGTCAAGGATAAGAAATGACCATGAGTTTCCAGCCATACCACTCAGTTTTCTCCCTCTAAGGTCTTTCATCTATTTTTTTGTTTCCCATGAACACATTTCTCAGAGATGCTTAATCATTTCCAGTAACAGCATTTATCATTTGTCATTTTCCAGAATGAAGAGATCACAGAGTACCTCAGGCATGTTTTCACCAAAGCTGTGCAGACAGGCACTATCAGTTCTCCCATGACATGTTATTTCTCTGTATATTTAAAATCAGTCACACTATTTCCTCCCTCCCTTCCTTCCTTCCTTCCTTCCTTCCTTCCTTCCTTCCTTCCTTCCTTCCTTCCTTCCTTCCTTCCTTCCTTCCTTCCTTCCTTCCTTCCTTCCTTCCTTCCTTCCTTCCTTCCTTCCCTCCTTCCTTCCTTCCTTCCTTCCTTCCTTCCTTCCTTCCTTCCCTCCTTCCTTCCTTCCTTCCTTCCTTCCTTCCCTCCTTCCTTCCTTCCTTCCTTCCTTCCTTCCCTCCTTCCCTCCTTCCTTCCTTCCCTCCTTCCTTCCTTCTTTCCTTCCTTCCTTCTTTCCTTCCTTCCTTCCTTCTTTCCTTCCTCCCTTCCTTCCCTTCCTTCCCTCCCTTCCCTCCCTTCCCTCCTTCCTTCCTTCCCTCCTTCTCTCCCTCCTTCCCTTCTTCCCTTCCTCCCTCCCTTCCTTGATTGTTTTTGAGCTCTCCAGTTAGACTACTGCACAACCCCAGCTGATAAATTCTTGCCTCTGCTTTACAAATCTGTTTGCTTCCTCTTGTGTCATTAATGGACAAATAAAAGTGAACTTAGCACCATCTCCAGCCAACTTCCCCCTCTCACCTCCACCTTCTGATTCTTTGTATACTGTTCTTTGCACAGCATCTGAGAGAGCCTTCTAACTACAGTACTATTCCAGCCTTAATATAATTTTGTCCCATCCTCCCACACTGGTAAATAGAACCTGGAGTTTTCCTTTTCAGAACTCATTCTGGTGGTCTAGGGGAGAGTGATGTTCATTTAAGGTTCTTCTGACTAGATGGAGGCGCACAAAATGCAGACCCTGAGCTACTGGACCAAAGAAGCTTCCCAGTCCTACCGTTCACTGGCCCTCAGCCAGTACCTGCAACCAGCCACCTTTATAAGAGGCACGTGCTGGGGATGCCAAGAGACATGAGGATGGTATAAGGGAATTTGGATCCTAAGGGACATTGACAGAGTTAGATAATTGTTACACTCAATTATCTTAAAGGCCTTTTCCAGCCAAAAAGCACACCCTGGGGACATGCACAGTGGTACAATTCCCAGCTGACCATAAAATGAGGATTATGTTCATTCTTAGTCATCTCCTCTTCAGGACAGTATGAGGACAGAAGCAGCAGTATATCCAGATTTATGAGAGCAAAATCATCAATGACACAAAAATGTGTCATTAACACCAAAAGTTAAAGCAAGCCTCATAAAGAGAAAAGTCAGTTTCTGAAAGAGTTGAAGATGTGCCAATGTATAAACATACACTGTGGTTTATCTTTTGTGTATATTTATATGTACACACTGGAAACAAGGGAAAAGAGATAGAAATCTTCTAAATAAATATTATGCATGTGTTTAAAGAGGAGAGAGAGGATAATCAGTTTATATACATTGTTCCTGAATTAAAATGCTGGTTAGAGTATCAATCATACATACTAATGGCAAACTGCAGGCTTTCAGTGCCCAAATCCTCCAGATCCTTAAAGGTGTCTGTTGGGATTTTTCATATCCTGTTAAGCATGAGGGGATTGAGTCCATCATCAGTAAGTTTGGACATGACACCAAGCTGGGAGTAGTGTTGATCTGTTAGAGGGTAGGAGAGCTCTGCAGAGGGACCTTGACAGGCTAGACAGATGGGCAGAGTCCAAGGGCATGAGATTGAACACATCTAAGTGCCAGGTTCTACACATTGGCCACAACAACCCCATGCAGAGCTACAGGCTGGGGTCAGAGTGGCTGGAGAGCAGCCAGGCAAAAAGGGACCTGGGGATACTGATTGATAGTAGACTGAACATGAGCCAGCAGTGTGCACAGGTGGCCAAAAAGGCCAATGGCATCCTGGCCTGTATCAAGAACAATGTGGTCAGCAGGAGCAGGGAGGTCAATCTGCCCCGTACTCAGCACTGGTTAGGACACACCTTGAGTCCTGTGTCCAGTTCTGGGCCCCTCAGTTTAGGAAAGATGTTGAGTTGCTGGAACGAGTCCAGAGAAGGGCAATAAAGCTGGAGAGGGGTCTGGAGCACAGCCCTGTGAGAAGCGGCTAAGGGAGCTGGGGTTGCTTAGCCTGGAGAAGAGGAGGCTCAGGGGAGACCTTCTTGCTCTCTACAATTACCTGAAGGGAGGTTGTACCCAGGTGGGGGTTGGTGCCTTCTCCCAGGCAACCAGCACCAGAACAAGAGGACACAGTCTCACAGGGGAGATTTAGGCTGGATGTTAGGAAGAAGTTCTTCATAGAAAGAGAGATTGGCCACTGGAATGTGCTGCCCAGGGAGGTGGTGGAGTCACCATCACTGGAAGTATCACAGTAACACAGTATAACTAAGGTTGGAAGAGACCTCAAGGATCATCGAGTCCAACCTGTCTCCACAAACCTCATGACTAGACCACGGCACCAAGTGCCACGTCCAATCGTTTAGGAAGAGACTGGATGGGGTGCTTGGTCCCAAAGGTCACTTGTAACCTGGTCAATTCAATTCAATTCAATTCAATTCAATTCAATTCAATTTAAATCTATTCAATTCAATACAATTCAACTTAAATCTATTCTATTCTATCCTATCCTATCCTATTCTATTCTCAAGTCTGTTGAAAAGAACATGAAATTGAATTGTTCTTATCTTGCAAACCTAAGGAAGTGCTGGGGGAAGGAGGGAAGTGTTTGGTTTTGGTTGTAGGATGTAATGCACATGTACGTCGTATCTCTTAAAATGGAGAAGTATGTATAGATGATAAGGTCAGAAGAAAGGAAGAGCTGCACCTGCTAGAAATTTCACAGTCTGGTAATTAAATCCACAGTGTTGTCTGCCAATTTCTCTTCTAAACTCTATAAAACCCCTGCCTTTCACAGGTGCTCAAATGCAGCTATACATAAACAGTTACTGTGGCACCATCTGCACATGCAAGTGACTTTGAAATGTTGCTTTTCAGAAACATCACAGGAAAACACAGGATAATTCCCATCAAAATAATAGTAAGAGCAAGATACACAGTCTCATCATGCATCTTTCAGGTAGAGACACCACACAGAGCACCTGCTGCTCATCACAACAAATGAATTCATCCTCGCCTCTGAACTTATCTGCACACAAATTAGAGCAGCAAACTGAGAGCCTGAAACGCTTCATGATCTGTTTGCAATGGCAATTGGAATGAAAACCAATCACAACAATGGAATAAGAAGCCAGATAAGTGAAAACAATAGGGCTTGTTTGTATGCCCAGACTGCTTTTAAAGAGTGCCATTCGTTGCATTATCCCCTAAATGCTATTTAGAGGAAAAGATTGACACTTCTGTGTTTAACCATTTCAGATTAAACAACTAATTATTAAACTTGCTTATCCAGCAGCTCATGGGCACAGCTTGAATAGAGCTCCCCTTCCCACAATTTCAGCTAGTCTTTAGTTTGAAGGAGAACTTTTTGTGCTTTCTTTCCACAATTTCAGCTAAGCAGTAGCTTGAAGCAGAACATTTTTTGGTGCTAAATCAAAGAAAGAGTAGAATAGAATAGAATAGAATAGAATAGAATAGAATAGAATAGAATAGAATAGAATAGAATAGAATAGAATAGAATAGAATAATCCAGGTTGAAAGAGACCTTCAAGATCATCATGTCCAACCTATCATCCAACACCACCTAATACATAGAATACATAGAATAAACCAGGTTGGAAGAGACCTTCAAGATCACCGCGTCCAACCCATCAACCAATCAAACACCACCCAAACAATTAAACCATGGCACCAAGCACCCTATCAAGTCTCCTCCTAAACACCTCCAGTGATGGTGACTCCACCACCTCCCTGGGCAGCACATTCCAATGGGCAATCACTCTCTCCGTGTAGAATTTCTTCCTAACATCCAGCCTAAACCTCCCCTGGTGCAGCTTAAGACTGTGTCCTCTTGTTCTGGTGCTGGTTGCCTGGGAGAAGAGACCAACCTCCACCTGGCTACAACCTGCCTTCACATAGTTGTAGACAGCAATAAGGACTCCTGTGAGCCTCCTCTTCTCCAGGGTAAGCAACCCCAGCTTCCTCAGTCTGTCCTCACAGGGCTGTATTCCAAACCTCTTCCCAGCTTTGTTGCCCTTCTCTGGACATGTTCCAGCAAGTCAACATCTTTCCTAAACTGCCCAGAACTGGACACAGGACTCAAGGTGTGGCCTAATGAGTGGTGAGCACAGGGGCAGAGTGACCTCCCTGCTCCTGCTGACCACACTGTTCCTGATCCAGGCCAGGATGCCATTGTCCCTCTTGGCTACCTAGGCATACTGCAGGCTCATGTTCAGCCTACCATGGACCAGTACCCCCAGGTCCCTTTTGTGCCTGGCCGCTCTCCAGCCACTCTGACCCCAGCCTGTAGCACCGCCTGGGGTTGCTGTGGCCAATGTGCAGCCCCCACCACTTTCTTTTATCCAAATCCTGAAAAAAACATAATTAAATAAATAAATACACATAATCTATCACAGGACTTGACTTGAATTCTAAAATTTCTTCCACTTTGCTCCTCAAAAGTTAGAGTTAATCAAAAGTTAAGGAATTTAAATTCATCCTCTGTACCTGAACATCAATATCGTGAATAGCTTTTGATATATTAGCAGCCTACAGAGCCAGGGAAAGATCTCAGATGAATCATTGATGTAGGGATGACCCAGCTTATCAAGGGGATGTGTCTTTCACTTCCACATTGGTTTTCTGTGTCTTTCACAAGGGTGAGGTTTTCTATTCTTCCTAGACTGCTAGTGGAAGAGCTGGTAAGTTTCAAGAGATGCATCTGGAGCACCAGGAGTGCCAACCCACAAACACAGCACAGTTCTCAGTCATTAGCTGCACCATCGAAATTCACTTTGCTGGGGCAAGGAATAAACAGAACATTTTTAATGGTCACAATCTTCTTTTTACTCTGGGGTTCTCAGATCCTCCCATGAAACCAGCAATCCTGCTAATTATGGGAAACTGTACAAATGTAAGAGTTCAGCTACAACTTGGTTTCTACCTCCTTTACCAAAGCCATCCCTCAAACATTCATTACCAGTCACAACAACAGATGTGCTGCCTCCAGAGCGCTCAAGCACTGATTCCTCACTATTGTCTATAACAGGCTGCTATTTCCAACAGATCACACCGAGGAACATGTAATTTCCAAAGCAATAGTATGTGTGACCTCTAAAAATCAAGGAAGTCTGCCTACTCCATTCACACCCTCCTTGCTCCCATGAGACACCGCATTCAGCCCTCCACCTCCATCCTTTCACCTCCTGTCATCTTTGTGGGCTGGATTCCAGAGGAGCTATTTATTATTTTGACTGCTAAATTAGCATACAGAGCAATCTCCTTGTAAGCCAGGACATGAGAGACAACTTAATAACTATTCTCCATATTAACTTCAAATTAAGTCATTCCTTTGTCAGAAGTAAGTCAGCTTTCAGCTTTGGGAAGTAATATTTGAGACAAATGAAGAGCTTACTCTAAATCATTTGAAATAAATCTCCCTAATCTTAAATATTTTGATCATCCAGTGTAAAAAAAGAAATAACAATTGGCTTGATAAGCTATTCAGGCAAGGTCAGATATATTTTTTAACTCATTTATTCTTCTTTTTTTCCTTCTCCCCCCCCCGCCCCCCCCTTTTTTTTTTGTGGGAGGGAAATTTAAATACAATTTGATTTGTGAAACATAGAATCCTAGAATCAATAAGGTTGGAAAAGACCTCAAAGATCATCAAGTCCAACCTGTCACTCAAGACCTCATGACTTAAACCATGGCACCAAGTGCCACATCCAATCCTTTTTTGAACACCTCCAGTGATGGTGACTCCACCACCTCCCTGGGCAGCCCATTCCAATGGCCAATCTCTCTTTCTATGAAGAACTTCTTCCTAACATCCAGCCTAAACCTCCCCTGTGAGACTGTGTCCTCTTGTTCTGTTGGTGGTTGCCTGGGAGAAGAGACCAACCCCCACCTGGCTACAACCTCCCTTCAGGTAGTTGCAGACAGCAATAAGGTCTCCCCTGAGCCTCCCTATGCTATTTTCATTCATTAGAACATCTCCCATCAAAACATGATGCATAGCAATGTCAATAATTCATTGCAGGACAAACAGGTCTTTATTAGACCTACTCAACAAATCTTCACTCTTCTCTGTCTATGAGATATCATTCCTTCCTTTTCATTGTGATTCAAACAGCAAGAGCTGAGAGCAGTCTCACTGGAATATTCCTGAACTAGGAGGTCAGTTGACTCTTAGTTTCAAGAGGACATATTTGTCTAACTTAAAGGCATGAGAGAATAAAGCCTCACAGCACACAGGAGTCTGGAAAGAGTGTGGCATGCAATCAGGACAGCATAAAATATAACACTTTCTCAAGACAGCCAGAAACCCAGAGGGGCTTGATGAGAAAGAGGTTGCTGCATGGGTCAGAAGGAAGCCACTGGTCAGCTGGAGTTTTTGCAGGAGGGAATAGTAAAGTTGTGTTGAAGTTTTAAGCCATAAATCTTGGGTTCTGGTTAAAGCTATAAAGTCTAAGAAGGCTCCAAAGTCTATTAAAGAAAAAAAACAAAACAAACAAAACCACCACCACCAAAACAACCTAAACCCCAAACCACAACACCCACCCCCCCCAAGAACAAAACCAGATGTGGTGGGTTTAGGCTATGCCTTAAAAATTTAGTTGCAGATTTCGAGCAGAAAAGTAGAAAAATATGAATAAATCACTATTGGGTGTAAAAAGGAAAAGAAAAGATTATTCTAAACAAATTCATTGGATAATTATCTAGAGTAAGAGGAGCTGTACCATAATGATTCTCTCCTGATCTCTGCTGGTTTTGCTTCGCTTGGGAGAGATTAACCTGCTTATCGGCTGGCCTTGGCTAAGTCTATCCCACTGCTTTCCTCTCTGCTTCTCTCTCTCTTGGGACAAGGGGTTAGGGGGGAGCAGTGGAACAGGCTTCCCCAGTCTCTGCTAATTGTAAATACCTGTATAATATCATAAAACCTGTATACTTTGCACATATTCATTGCATTCCATCATAGAGTGCAGATTTTGCTTGCAAACACAGCTTCATTTGCTTCTAACTGAGCTGGTCTGGGAAAGTTAATGCTGGGGGAGAAACTTCAACCCACCACACCAGAGAACCCAATGACAACCAACCAACCAACCAACCAACCAACCAACCAACCAACCAACCAACCAACCAAAATCAAACCTAAACAACAACAAAAAATATGAAGCGGCTCTCCCAATTTACTCAAAGGTTGTTGAGCGCTGTGATGAATGCTTGCTAACAATAAAATAGTTGGTGTTTGCAAAATAAAAGTGTTGCCATTTCATTGCTTCAGGGGTTTTGCCTTGAGGAGACAAAGCTACCAGACACATAACCCTGGCTGTGCTCTAAATCTTTCCTGACAGCATTTCCTATGCATAGCATTCCTAATAAATTCTGTCTTCTGATAAGAAACTGGTAGCTGTCAAAACACAGTTGGGTCCTTTTCTGTTGTTGCAGAAGTGCCTATTAATACAAGACTAGAATCAATTCAAAAGACCTGCAAGGTGAACTTTGTTAACCTTACCTTATATCACCTCTAAGGAGAGCTACAAGGAACAACTGAGATACCTGAAGAGTGGTTGCACAGAAGTGATGATGTCAACACAACAAATAAAAGGCTTCACGAAGTCTTTTGTCACATCTATATTTCATAAGTCAGGCAGTCAGTTCCACATTAATTTTTAAGAAGCCTGTGCTTGCCCTTCCACAGCATTTAGAGTAATGAATGCAAGTAGCAAACAGAGAGGTAACTCATAACTGCTTTTGACAAGCCTCATTTTCAAACACCTGATCTAGTCATATATGGCAACTGCTATCAACAGATCTGCAAGGTCAGAATGTCCACAAGCTACCAGTCAAACTTACAGCTTCATTGTTCTTCCTCATGTGACTGTGACTCTGGTTTGGTTTGGGATGTCTTACAATCAGCCATTCAAATTTAAAACAAACAAACAAACAAGGCAGACAATAATATCAGAATAACAAAAGAGACTTCTTTTATGCAAATTATGCCCTTTGCATACACCAAAGTGAAAATGTGTGTTCACATGCATAATGACTTTGATACAAATATCTATTGATTTTTTAGCTATTAAAAAATAATATTCATAGCAACAGGAACACATCCAGGTAGGTTTTGCTGTCCTTTTAGTTCCTTTAGACTTCTAAACTGAATCCTGGCTACCCTTCTAGGAGTGCATAAATAAATAAATAAATAAACACATCATAGTCTTCTGTGCCTAAGGTGCATCTCTGGATAAGTAATATATGTATTTTGGGGCATCTGTGTACTTGCAACTACCTGTAAGTGCCACATAACAATTTCCCTGATGTTCTAAAGCAGTCTTTGCATGGAGTACTTGTTACACTGCTTGCATTTCAATTACCCAGCTGCTAGAGCATAGGCTTGGAACGTCAGCCTCTTAGACAAAATTTCTGCCTTGCTCAGCTTTTTATGCCTGATCCTATATATGTGTTATTTGTGCTTTGCATATCTTGTATCTGTATCACAGTGGAGCTGCAGCAAGAAGAGTATTCAAACATGAATAACAAAACTGTGGTTTGATATTGAAGATACTGAGATGCTCACTTAGAGCCAATGCTGAGCTAGCTGTATGTATTTATTTTTTCCCTACTACCAAATCTAACCAACTCTTTCAACTGTGAAATTCCCTTAGTGATAGGTATTAGGAAGATACTAACATCACATCATCAAGCAGTCAGCTGAAGAGCACTGTGGTACAATATCCTCAAGTTTTTTTCCAGCTGAAATGGTTCTATGATTCTATATTTATGCAAACAAAAGCAAGATTGCTTTAGCTTTCAAATCTCTGGTGTGTTGGAGACTTGATGGGGAAAAGGGTCAAAGAAAGCTTTTCCTGGGGGCATTTAACTGTTCCATTAGGACATACTCAGAAGCTACAAGTGCTTGTTGTTCTTATTTAAACAATCCAAAACTCCATGTTGAGAAAGCAGCAGGACCACAGACACTGCAAATGATCACCACAGGCTCTGCACAGCATGTGAGGGATGCTTTATGTGAGCACCAGCCCCACGTCTGCCTGCCACTGATCTAGACTAGGACAACTTGTTTGCAAGACTGCTGGTGTCTGGGTCAGGTGCAATATGGAGCATTTTAGGCAACCATCAGACTTGTGCCAGAGATCAGATGAAGTGTATATTTTACTCTCATGTATCTAAGAAAACTGTCTGGTGAAGAAAGCAAGCTGGCTCCAAGTCTGGTAAGCAAGGAAAGAAAGCCATGTGATAAATTTGCCAGTGCATTTGATGAATATTTTATCCTTCTGTTCTGAAATATTTACAAAACACACATTTTCCTCCTATTTCACAGAAAAATAAGTATATAGGGAAAAGAAGCTGCTGAAGCTGTGTGCCTTCTCTGAAAACACTGACTCGGTTGATAGATTTTATGCCAAAATTATGCAAGATCACTTAGCAGCATAAGGGACTGCAATGTGTCAGAGAAGTTGCAGTCTAACGTGACTTATCACTTTTAAAAGCATTCCTAGTGGTGAGAACAAGTAAGATAATCAAGCCACAACCAACAGATGTATTAGGGTCACAGGGTTGCTAACAACACCGACCCTGTCGGATGCTGGAAAGATGCCAAACCTACCACAGGGGGTCACAAAACAGCCTGAGGGCAACCACAGCATACCTCTCATGTACACAAACTGGAGACATGAGAAATGTCAGATGTGAAAGATAAAAGAGCCACTGTGTGACCTGGACTTCATTGTGAACAAGAGCAAAACACATTCCTGTCACACATTCTTGTGACTGCATCTACTTATACCCTTGGTCTTAGTCAGTCATAAATTAACCCATGGAATGCTGTGATGGTCACCTGAGAGAAGTGACACAGGTATGGTTTGAATAATTTCATAGAATAGTTTGGGTTGGAAGGGGCCTTTAAAAGTCATCCAGTGCAAACTCCTGGGGACATTCAGATCAAGTTGCTCAGAGCCCCAGACAACCTGACCTGGAGTGTTTGCAGGGAAGTGGCATCTACCACCTCTCTGGGCATCCTGGGCCAGTGTTTTACCACCCTCACCGTGAAAAATTTCTTCCTTGTATCTAATCTGAATCCAATCTCCTTTTCTTTATCACTACAGACCCTACTAAAAAGCTTGCACCCATCTTCCTTTCAGTATTGCCTAATTGCCCAAATAATCTGTGGCAAATGGGAGAGATGGCTCATTACTCAAAGCTGATGGAATAAGCAGGAGCAGGTAAAACACTGTGGATTTTCAACTCTCTTGAGCTTTAACAAGTGTTCACAGCTGAAGAGTACACTTGGAATAAATTTTAAAGCAGGGATGGGGCCTGAATCTTACTGAATTTCCAACAGATGTTCCCACACCATTCAGAGGCAGTAAAAAGCTCACTTCTCTTTCCGTCACTTCAGAAGGCTGCTCTAAAATGTCTTCATTTCTATAATTCTCTGACCCCCTTCATCCTAACTTCTTCAATGTGTCTGTTTCCTCTTGAAAGAAACACCATTTCAATCTGCTTCTGCTTTTCTTTAGCAATATGAGTGTATGCTTTGGTAATTTAGAAGCCTGCTGGCTACAAGACTGTTAAAATGCACTGTGTCTGAAAGCATGCAAAGGCACAGCAAGCACTGCTGTCCCACCCCAGGAAGGTCAACCATGATAAATGGGCACTAGAATTCCCCATGGAAGTAGGTGGGGTTTTTTTGTTTGTTTGTTTTCTTTTTCAGTTCTGCTGCATCAGCTCTTTAAGCTCTTTCCAGCAGAGATGCCTCAGAGGAGAGAGGGCTGGAGGAAAAGCATAGCCAGGTAGTACAAAAAATGTCATTACCAGGCAAGAGTGACTAATCCAAATACAGCCTGAGGGATGTGCTCAGAAAGGGTCAAATATGTTTGAGTGAGGAATTTTTTTCAGGAGTTTGTAGCAATTGCTCTTTCTGTGTCTGTCCCCACTCAGAAGCAGCAAGGGAATGCACAGGGAATGTCCAGCTGCTCACAGGAAGAGATAAAGAAGGAGGTGGGTGGCAATACCACCATGCACAGAAAATACAGGCGTTGTGATTACTCACATTTCTACTTTAGTCTCTGTCCTACATCAAATATTGTAAGAGATTATCTTCCCTTCTTTTGCCAGAATAGAGTGAGGGCAAGGGGAGATTTCAGTGGGATCGAGTTCATGGCAGGGTGGATTCTTTGGTAAGGACGCAGTGTGCACCACGTGGCTTGTGAGCCACCTACTTAGCCCCTCTGTTTTCTTCAGCTGTAGCAGGGAGAGAGGAGGAAAAGGGCAGAGTGAGTTGTGAACACCCACAGGGGTGCTGCTTAAGGCCAGGCACTGCAGCCTGTATTTTCCTAGTTGTAGACCTGATGGTCTACAAATGATACCATAGTTTTTTTTCCACACATCTTCCTTGTTAGAAAGCTGAAAAGACCGAGGAATAATCTTCCAGACAAAGTCAGATATGAATTTCAGGCATAATAAATTAGAAACAGTCCTTTTGAGTGTAGCCATCACCTCCATATCACCCTGAGTCTTGAGTCACCTCCATATCACCCCGAGTCCTGAGTTGTCAATGTACAAAACGAGTAGCATACACAGGAGAGCGTGGAAGTGCTCTCATTAGCAAATCAACACAGTTTTCTGACTTTAAAATTAATGATGGAAATCCACATCATTAACTTGGAATGGGATTTTCTAAGGTCTGCAGTCTCAAGCTGGTCTTCAAATGTACATCAATAGCTGTAAAGAAAAGGTGACTGCTGGTATACAAATGTTAAGCTGTTAAAATCATAGAATCGTAGAATCAATAAGGTTGGAAAATACCTCAAAGATCATCAAGTCCAACCTGTCACCCAACATCTCATGACTACTAAACCATGGCTTCAAGTGCCATGTCCAATCCCCTCTTGAACACCTCCAGGGATGGGGACTCCACCACCTCCCTGGGCAGCACATTCCAATGGCTAACAAATCTCTCTGGGAAGAACTTTCTCCTCACCTCCAGCCTAAACTTCCCCTGGCACAGCTTGAGTCTGTGTCCTTTTGTTCTGGTGCTGGTTGGCTGGGAGAAGAGACCAACCCCCACCTGGCTACAACCTCCCTTCAGGTAGTTGTAGACAGCAATAAGGTCTCCCCTGAGCCTCCTCTTCTCCAGGCTAAACAACCCCAGCTCCCCCAGCCTCTCCTCATAGAGCTGTGCTCCAGACCTTTCCCCAGCCTTGCTGCCCTTCTCTGGACACGTTCAAGTGTCTCAATGCCCTTCTTAAATTGAGGGGCCCAGAGCTGGACACGGTACTCAAGGTGTGGCACCCAAGTATATTACTGCTAATAAAGACTACCTTTCTTTTTCTTTTTCTTTCTCTTTTTTTTCAATATGGGAAGATACACAGAAGCCACTCCTATTCCAGGTAAGAGGAATACTCTAACAAAACAAGACTTCTGATAGAATGTTATCTGCTTTCGTTATGAGATGCAGAGTTTCACACAATTTTGTTGTCAATTGATACTATTAGATCGCTACCTGATACAGAAAATATGCTCATCCTTTATGCTGTATGTTGCT
Source organism: Dryobates pubescens (assembly GCF_014839835.1). Taxonomy (NCBI): domain Eukaryota; kingdom Metazoa; phylum Chordata; class Aves; order Piciformes; family Picidae; genus Dryobates; species Dryobates pubescens. The sequence continues at coordinate 5,643,271 of NC_071614.1, read as the reverse complement.
CTGAGAAATGAAAATGTTTTCAAGGAAATGCAGTGTTCTAGCAAAGACCTTATTTTCACATCACCACCCAGTCCATACTAACAGTTTGACTATAAAGCTTTAAGAAAAAAGAAGGAGGGGAAGAGGGGGGAGAAGAAAGAGAGACAGAGGCAAGGGGAACTGTCCCTGCATGCAGAAGGAATTATCAAAGTCAGAAGCAATCTTTAATGCTGAACACTCAGGCTCCATTCTTGGATCCTGAAGAAACTGCTTTGAAGTTAAGATTTATTAGACCATGAGGATCCAAAGTAGGCACTGAGAAACGAAATTGCTATCTCTGAATTATTAATATGTCACTTTTCTTTAATGCAATTCATTTAATGCCCCCTCCCCCCCCCCCCTTTTTTTATACATACAAAAAGTTGAAATAATCTCATCATTCAGTTAAAAGAATAAAACTACAGCAGTTACTGTAACTGTTGGGTCTTTTTTTTGGCCCAGCTATAAAGCAAATGAATTAAAGAAATATCAGGAGTTTAAAGGTCTGGTACCTTCATTACATTTCTGATGCTGGCACATAGTATATTTTTATCCAACTGACAGTAATTGCTTCAGTATTCATTTTAGGTTCTTGCACAGTTCCACTGCTGTAGAGCCTTTCCACAGAAATCTGTGGTGCTCACAATACAATCAGATCACAAAGGAATGCTCTCAGCTTCCAACACCAAATACAGTAAAAGAGCAAATGCATCAAACAGTTCTACAGCTGGTGAAGACAAGATTAGATATGGATATGCTTCTCAGCTACTTTTCATCTTATAGCCATTAGAAAAATGCTGTATATAAGAAACTGTGAAGAAATTGCACTGTATCTTTATGTCATTTGTCAGTGGTGCATAGAGCTCTGCATGAATGCTGGAGATGAAAGTGAAGATCTGCAGCCGTGGGAGCTGCACTCCCTCTACACTGCCTGATGGAAACAAGCAGGGAAAGAAATGAAATAAATTTGGTGCCACAATTGAGAGAGAAGGAAAGGAATTAAATTGTCCTGCTCTTGTCAGATTTCAATGCTATAAATTTTAAGCAAAAGCAACTTCATCTAAGCCAGCAATCAGTAAGGTACCAAGGGCAAAATATTGTAAAGATCTACTGCAGTACATAGTTTCCTTTCTCCTGTCTTCTGTAGAAGTTAGCACAGTCCCCAGAGCCTGATCCTGCAGTATGGGGGAAACAGAGTCCTCTGGTTGTGACCTGTGAATTCAGACTATGAACCTAACAGGAAACATGGTTGGGATCAGGGACACATTTTCCATTCCCTTCCTTCCCTGCTCTTGGGCAGAGGTTTAAACCAAAACCCCTGAACTACAGCCTCCCAGGGACTGTGTGGTAACAATCCGAGGTGAGGTCCCAGCGAGGCAGTCAGCTCCAGCTGGCACCACAACATTCCTGCCCCAAGACACCCAGGAGAGCACTCTGTGCAGAACAGATCTAACTGTGAATAGCTCTGCAATAAGGCCACTGGAGTTATGTATGTGGAGATCCTCCTTAAAAACTGCATGACCTTCACAGTTACTTCTCCACACTGTACAGCCACCTTCCTGTAGAAAGAGATTGTCTATTAGTATTTTAATGTTAATAATTATAATAACCAGGAGGGACAGTGAACTAAGGCTCTCATCAGCAGTAGTATTCTAAGGAAAGCATTTAAAATAAATTACACTAACTCAGCTCAGCAAAATCAAAGGTTAAAACCAACTTCTTACTCTGAGTCTGGAAGGACCTGTTACAGGTTCAACATTTCCACATACAGAAAGGTCATTTTGCCTCATGACATTCATCTGCTATTTATGTCCACAAAAATATTAATAAGCTGTTGTTGACTCATCTCTCAAAGGTCCTGGGAAGTAAAATAACTATTTGGGAGGTACTTTGATCAATCATTCCAAGTTAACACACTTAGCACTTACTCTGCTCTATGCATCTTACTTTATACAAATAAACTCACCCAAAGATATAATCAGCTCCTGTCTTTCTTTTATTTATCCCTTCAGTTGTATACTGCTGAAATATGTATGCCATACAGTCTTTTTTAGCCTGGATTTGCACACACACATACACACAGAGACTATTTTGTGCTTTGCATAAGAATAAATTCTTAGAAGCAGCAAAAGCCATGGAACAGAACAATCGCTCCCTCTCCCTGGGACACCTAGCAGCACCAACCATATTTAGCTTAATTTTACTAGTTGTCTATACAAAGTGAGCTGAGTTGGCTACAGAGAATGAAGGATATCCACTTCAGAATGTCCTACAAATCAGCACTAGCATTGTTTATTTGCACATTTATAGAGGAGAATATGGGGCAGTGCACCCTAACCAAATACTGCAGACATTGCCTTCAAGGAAAAAAACAACCAAACACATTTCTTATTCCTGAAGTGCCTTCTAGGACCAAGCAAGTATCAACTTGCTGACAGGCATCACAACAAACCCTGGTAACCAGTTCAGTCCCCAGATCTGGGACTAGATGAGGCAGGGTAAGACCACTGAGCCTTGTAGTATTTCATACTCTACACAAAGGGCAAATCCTATTTTCAAAGCTTTTGGTTTCAGGTACTCTAAATCAGTGCAAATGCATTGCAGGACAGGAAATCTATGTCTGTATCTGATCAGGGCAATTTGATGATTCATGGATGCCAGGAAATCTCACTACCTTGCACTGCCATACAATTTGCATCATTTTTCATTTGCTCTCTCACACACTCTAATAAGATCATTTCTGCTTCAGTTTCTTCAGTGGGAGTTCCCTGGGGACTGGATTTCATTATCAATTTTGATGGCTGAATGCTTTCAACCTTCAGTTTACATCCGGACAAAACATGCAGGGAAGAATAATACAATAAATGTCCTGTCATCACTTACTGACAAAGTACAGTGATCTACTCATTGTGTGCTTTTCAGCTTTGCAGGATACTTGGTTATGTTATGTTTCACAGCCTTTGCTTTGCATAGTTCTCATCTCAGGCATTTGAAAACCTTAAGCCAAATCCCCGCACCCCTAAAGCCGCTTTAAAAACACTTATTGTGAAAACAAATGAATCCTAAAGTCCTTCTATGTGCCTGTGATCTGTCATGTCTTTCAAGTTCACATGTCTTAGGTTTTAGAATGGAATGGAATGGAATGGAATGGAATGGAATGGAATGGAATGGAATAGAATAGAATAGAATAGACCAGACCAGACCAGGTTGAAAGAGACCTTTGAGATCATCAAGTCCAACCTGTCATCCAACACTATCTAATCAACTAAACCATGGCACCAAGCACCCCATTAAGTCTCTTCCTAAACAACTCCAGTGATGGTGATTCCACCACCTCCCTGGGCAGCACATTCCAATGGGCAATCTCTCTTTATGGGAAGAACTTCTTCCTAACATCCAGCCTAAACCTCTACTGGTGCAGCTTGAGACTGTCTCCTCTTCTTCTGGTGTGGATGGCCTGGGAGAAGAGACCAACCCCCACCTGGGTACAACCTCCCTTCAGGTAGTTGTAGACAGCAATAAGGCCTCCCCTGAGCCTCCTTTTCTCCAGGCTAAGCCACCCTAGCTCCCTCAGCCTCTCCTTGTAGGGCTTGTGCTCCACACAGAGATACAAGGGTTTCATTTGAAAAACCCAGAAAGGAGAGTTTGGGGACTGGGACTTCAACAAAACCACAACTGTCCTTTTGGAAGGACAAGGCATGGTGAAAATTGTCTCTTCTTCCTTTGTTCACCCAAAGGATTCCAGGCATGTCCAGGTTTAATCAAGAAAACCCCCTCAATTAGCAGTGAAACCCTCAATTAACAATGGAACTCAAAACCAGCGTCCAACCATGTGGTAGAGCACAAATGCATATCAGAAACTCAGGAGACACAATCCGATGCAAAAAGTAATGTCCAGGGTAAAACTGAGCCACTCTGAGCTGAAGCTGCACTCATGGAGTAAATATTTGTAATGCTCTGAGTGCAAACCATTTAGCCTTTCATTATTCACAGGAACAGAGAGAACGACTCAACTATGAGGACAAGGAGACTCTACATTTTGCATATTTTTCAAAATGGGAATGCTAAGACATCTTCCTCCAACAAATATTTGAAAGGCGTTGTGAATAGGCTAACTCACAGAATCACAGAATCACCAAGGGTGGAAGAGACCTCAAAGATCTTCAAGTCCAACCTGTCACCACAGACCTTACGACTAAACCATGGCACCAAGTGCCACGTCCAATCCCCTCTTGAACTCCTTTGCCCCTTACATTTTGAGGGTTAGGTATTGTTTAGGTACCCACAGCACATTAATGTGGACGCTGACTTCAGAAACAGAGGTCCATGCTCCAATTGCTCCCCTGACTTTGTCCATTCTAGTATGTGAAATGTCTCTGCCTGTCTCTCCATTCTCTTTCATGAACAGTCTATGGGAGCAGAAGCAGATTTTTAACCATGGGAATAAAAGAAACAATGGGGAGGGAGGGGGAAAGCCAAAACAAAACCATGAATCCTCAATAACTTGCACCAAATAGAATACTTCTCCTGGGGATACCAGTGACTTTAAGAAAATAATGTATCTACACTTTTTGTGGTTGTTTGGTTTGGGGGTTTTCTGTTTGGTTGGCTTGGTTTGGGTTTGGTTTAGGTTTGGGTTTGTTTTTTTTCAGGAAGTAATCTGTCAAATGTGGCTTTTTTCCCCACCATAAAAACAATCTGGTAACAAACTAGAAAGCTTCAATGGAAACAGAACATATGTTGCCAGCATAAAGAGCAATTCTTCAATGGCAGCCATAGCATTTGTGCTAGCAAATCAAGTGAACTTGGAAACGTTCCCTGACACTTAGGCCAAATGGTCTGGAGCAGCCCAAATTTCCCCTTCCACATTTGCCTTAACATCCAAAATTCAGTGGCTTATGCCTACTTCATTCCCACTAGGAATTGCTGGTGGATCATTTTAACTGCTGAACCGCACACTGAAGAATTATCTGTGAGAAGCCTAGATTAAACAGTTTCAAAGCACAGCCAGGAATGACACTGCTCCTTGTTTTCCCAGGGCAAAAAGGATCTTCTACACATTGCTCCAAGGATTAGCCCATCTGGAGCACCATTTCCCTTTTGGGCTCTGCTAAGGAGGCAGTAAAGCAGCAGAGCAAAGCCTGAGTGGGGCAGTAAGAGCAGTCAGACTTTAAGAACATAGTCCATGAAGAGATATTTAGAGACCAGGCTAAAAAAGTCTAAAAAGAGACATCACTGTGACTTTCAAGACTGACACAAGCAAATTATGTTGCATTTAGAAAAAGTTCTATACAGAAAGAGTGATTGCCCATTGGAATGGGCTGCCTGGGGAGGTGGTGGAGTCGCCATCATTGGAGGTTTTCAGGAGGAGACTTGATAGGGTGCTTGGTGCCATGGGTTAATTGTTTAGGTGGTGTTGGATAGGTTGATGGGTTGGATGTGATGATCTTGAAGGTCTCTTTCAACCTGGTATATTCTATGTATTCTATTCTATGTATTCTATGTATTTCTGCTACAGATGGGTAAGTAGTAGGTGCAATTTCTGCCACAAAGGATATTTAGAATGGACCTTAAAGAAAAAAAGGAGACTGAAAAAAGGAATAATAATAAGAAAAAAAGAAGATTGCTAAACACATAATATGTAGGCATATATTAGACACATACTCAGTGGCAATTCTAGGCAGGGTCAGTGTTACCTGCAGGTAGGGGGATGGCTCACATTGTCTCCTTCAGTTCAGATTGTCTCTTTCAGCTCTACTTTACCTCACCCCTAGTTCTTATGGTCTGCTTTGCACTTTCTTTCCCCAGATGCTTAGAGATAACAGTGCAGATGAGATATAGCTAATGTCACTGCAAAGCAAAGGCAACCTACACCTGTACATAATTTTCCCCTTATTTCATTTGGAGCTGGAGCTCCAAAGCATATGGCAAGGAATGAAGAAAACAAAAGTGCAACTACCTTTTTTTTGTAGAATAACTTTTTTCCTTTTTTTTTTTAAGGAAAGTTAACTTCATTTAAGTTTTTTAATTCTCCTTTATAGTTTAGGGACACAGACTTCTCAGGAGACAAACCATCTGTCCAACACTAGCAGCACATATCACCCTTACAGTATCATCTTATTTCAGCAAAGTTGAGTAAACAGAATGAGTTCCTGCATTTGTTTTCACTCCCAAGTCATAGGGGGACCAAGTGTGTGTTGAAATAAGGATTAAACTAACAAGAAAAATGACATCAGGAAACTTTTCCAAGTCCCTTTGAAGTTTTGCTGAGAGTGTAGTACAACAACAATGCCAAAGGACACAGTTTATTGTTTGTATTTCTGCGTGACTCCCCTTCTGCCTTTCTAGTTCTGTCTTCTCCACATTCCCTACCTAGACATCCATAGTTTCTCCTAAATTCTTCACTTTTGGTGAGTTTTTAGAGAATCATTGTGACTTTTATCAGCTGATCTTGCTTGACTTTGCAGGTTTCTTTCTGTTATTTCTGGCTGCAGAGCTGGTTTGCAAAGTGACTTTCCTAAGATTCACATGTTCAGTGCTGTATTAGGGCAGCTTTAGGGTATTTGGTTAAACCTGAGGAATTCCATTCCTGTTTGCATAGCACTGTAATTGACTGACCTTAGGTCAGACAAGTCCCTTGGTGAACATGAGTTTCCAACATTTTCCAGCTCTATCACTGATGCAAAAGACAGGAGATCAATGAAGTGCACCTGGCTGAAGGTGAATCTCAGCTCCTGCTGCCCAGCAGCTTCATAATTTGTGGGCTGTGCTGGAGATATCTGTCCAAGCATTCCAAAGTTTTGGAGGAAAGCTGAGGACAACTGGGAACCACCAGTGACCCATGGGCTTGGAAGACTGAGGGACTGGGCTGCTGCTGTTCATTCCATCGCTGTTTGGCCAAATGCATCCAGGAAAGTAGAAGCTTCATAAACCACCTTCCAAGGGCTATAAGGCTTTTAAATACAATCAGATAAATTCCTCTCTGGGAAGCCAAACATCAACCAACATAAAGACAAATAAATTCCTCTCTGGGAAGCCAAACATCAACCAACATAAAGACAAATAAAGTCCTCTCTGGGAAGCCAAACATCAACCAACATAAAGACAAATTTATAGACAGCATTGTTCTTGGAAAGATTTTGGATCTCTTGGCAGTAGCCTTGAAGATTGTCAATAGTTATACCACATATGAAAAATAAGCCAGGGATTATATGATAAACAGCTCTCATCATGTACAAGAGTCAACATAAATCACTTCACTGTGGTCCCTGTATACACTGCAGAGATGAAAACTTATTTTAAAACACATTCCCTTTGTCATTTCCCTTTTTTTATAATTAACATGCTGACATTGATAGAATTAGAACCAAGCATCAATTAAATGCCTGACCTTGAGAATGTTACAGAAGTAATTCCATGAATACATTAAGCATTTTTTTTTTCACTCATCTCAGCAGGCAGGATACTATGAATTATGTAAAAAGGGGCATCAATTTTTCAAAGCAATAGATGTGACACCACTATATGGTGAAAACAAAGCACTTGCATTAAATGAGACATGCAGTTGGTCCAAACTAATGTGATGTAAACAGTCTTCATTTAAAATATTTATCAGGCCCAAAAAAACCCCAAGATTCCACAGCTACACTTTGCAGCAATATTTTTCCATGGTATTTAGTGTGGTTATTCTGATGCTAATGCTTTAGAATGTTGACAGCCAGGATAGATTTCACCATCAGGGAAGCCAGGCCTCTACTGTATCTGTGTTTGAACTGTGTGTACTTCACACTTTTGCTCAATCTGCAAGAGAACAGCAGGACCACAGAAAAAAGAAGCAGCATTGAAAATAGTCTCATGGAACCTAACCTTTAACTTCCTTTTAACAGTTAGAGAAATGTTAAAAATAATCTTCCTTTTAAAAGGTGCTTCTGTCACTAAAAAGTTCAGTAGAGAACTGAAAATATTGCCTAATAGGCAGCAATTTGAAGCAATAAAAAGTTACATAATCACTGTATCTTCTCCTTTATTTCTCAGGAGCACCATCTCACATCACAGTGAGGGCAGGCAATCCACCCAGCAAAAGAAAACAACCCACAAATTGGATCTCTCAGAAAATGCCTCTTTCTTTCCTAAACAGATTTTGGTCAAAAAAACCCAATAGTAATCCCCAAACCCCAAACAAACAAACAGGAAAACAACAGTGAGAGTTATCATACTGCAAAGAGCCATCATTAAAATACTATCTAATATCCACATAACCAATTTTGGTTTAAGATTTACATATGGTGTGAGATTTACACATATGTGTACCATACCAGCATTCATGCTGGATGCAATTATGCCTAGCCCCTATATGAAAAACAGCTATTGAAGTGCAATTGCATTTAAGCAGCTGTGGTTTGCTGGGATTGTTTAGCCTAGAAAAGAGAAAATTCAGGAGGGAATCTTGTCAATGTCAAGAAATGCCTGAAGATTTTTAGCTGCAAAGAAGTCAGAGCCAGGCTCCTTTCAGTGGTGCTCAGTGACAGGACCAGAGTCAATGGGAACAAACTGAAGCAACAGAAGGTTCCCTCTGAACATTAGGAAACACTCTCACTGTGAGGATGAGCAACTACTGGCACAGGTTGCCTCAAAAGGCTGTGCAATGTCCATCCCTGGAGATAGTCAAGCTCCTTCTAGACATAGTCCTGTAAACCAGCTTGAGGTGGTCCTGCTTGAGCAGGAGGGTTTGCCTAGATGTCCTCCTGAGGTCCCTTCCACCCTCTGACGTTCTGCAGTTCCGTGGTTTCCAATGTCTTCTGCAGTTTCAAAGAGCTGTCTGCAGTACAGCTCCTAGCACATGCAAGACTAGATCCATCCATCAGAGATACAATTCTGGAGGATAGCATTCAACATGGAGACCAATAGTTCACAAAATTCCATCCAGATGTCCAAATCATGCAAAATTTCTGAGCTGTCTCACTAATTACCATGTTCATAATACTGCACAACACAATCTGCTTTCAGTTTGAAGAGGTGATCCTGTTCAGTGTGGTTAGAACACTGAGGCCACATGCCTAATTAAGAATGCAATTCACAGCAAAGTGGGCTGATAAACTACTTGAATGGCACATATTTGTGTAATTAATGATAGCATTGATTTTGCAGTAGGTTAGCAGTTGAGCATAGGGCAGCTTGGTTCCTGTTACATGGAGCTTTAGTGTCGTGCTAGAAGGATTCATCATGAGCATAATTACTTTTGAAACAGAGGAACTGAGGCTGTAAATATTGAAGTAGCAATAAAGGGTTTTAAGAAAAAGCCTAAGGGATAGGTAACACAAAACAATCACATGGAAATTTTCATCCCAAAATGGGTTCTGCTTCTTGTAGTGTACCAAGTGGTCTCTGAGAGACTCAAGATAGGTAAAAACAAATTCCAATACCTCTCTGGATAGCTATCACTCAGTTGCTGAAGGACAGACACACACTGCTGCCCAAATAAAACTATTTTTCATCACTCAGTCTTCCAGTTGCTGGACCCAGGTTGCAGGACCACTCCCATCTTACTGAGCACTACCTCGCCATCCAGCAACCCTAAACTCATGAGGCAGGCCAAGAGGGCACAAATTAATTTCTGACCAAGTAGCTGCAGCACACAGCATTTTAGGAAGATTTTATTCTTTCTTGTCACTTTTTATAGTACCACAGGAAGGAAGAAAAAAGGCTTTGAAGCTGGGGAACAGACCTGAATTACAGTTCAGTGTATGATGATGGTCAGAATCCCCACTCTGTCATGGGATGCATGTACTCATACCTTGTGGGAAGAGCCACCAAGAAACAGTTCATGTAATTTTGACCCAAATTTGGTATCTTGCACATATTTTTCTTCAGCTGGTCTGATTAAGAAAGAAGGAAAGCATTCTACTTCTGCTAATGTATAGTTACAGGAAAGCTTATTTTAACCTAGACACATGCCCATAAGGTATTAGCAATCTGGGAAAAGGAAAGATAAAATGAATAGAATTTCATTAATCCTCTCACCAGTCTGTATGATGATCAGAACAGAATCCTAGAAGTTAGTGAAGGACAGGCAGGAAATTTATACAAGTTGTTTTGATTCTCTGTGCAAGAAAACAGCACTGCTCTGTTAGAAGAAAACTTCTTCCCATGCAAGTGAGTCTTCAGCATCATAAGAGAAGCAGCCGTGGTACACTTTCTACCAAACTCAAGCTAAAACCTAACATTGAATATTTAGTTAGTTAGTTATTAATTTTCTTTTGGGTCAATGGGATGCTTGCTGATGGATTCCTGAAAGCACTAAAGGAAAATCAGAAAGAGGAAATGACATTAAGCCCTAATCTGGATAAGAAAAAAGAAAGGGCATGATTTTCACTCAGATTGGCAAAGGTGGGATTTCTGTTCCAGGCCTCTGTTTTGCCTTTGGTTTATTTTCTTCTGTGTCTGTTGGACTTAATTACACACAGTTCAATTAAGTTACATTTTAAGGACTAACTGGCAATCTTAACTCATCTAATTTGCTGGGTTTTCTAGTACATTTTCTAGTACATTTCTGCTTGTATGAGAGATTGTTCCAATTTTATGGCTGGTTCTTTTTCAGTTTCTTCCAAGCACCTACACTGATCCATGTGTAGCTTTCCACAGTTTTGGAAAGCATCATCAGCTTTCTGTGGATGTATTCTTTAAGTGAAAGCACTGATTCAAGGACAAGTTACAGCCAAATTCTGGATGGGGTCATAACTTGGAAGAAAAAAAACGAGCCTTTGTAGGCCACATTGACACATTTAGGACCTTAGGAGCAGCAATAAGGTTAGAGCAGGTAAAGTATGATGAAGGCAGGGATCAATAAAACATAAAATTAAGACAGAGGAATTACTTCTATATTGTAACAAAGCATTGCTGTACAGGGGAAAACCACATAATTTACTGTCTGTAGTTAATAAGTGTGTGAGAGAGAAATATAGTGTAAACAGCTGCAAAATAAGTGTGTGCATCGTGGAGAGAAATGTTAAAACACATTTAGTGGTCAGATCACTAAAAAAATAAGTGAATGATATTTCCTTTCTCCCCTCCAGTGCTGTTTTTCATTGGAGAGAAAAAAAAAGGGGGGGGGGAGGAGGATGGTGGGAGCAGAGGGTTTGCTATCACTGCAAACATCCTCCTCTCATTTAAAATGTTGGAGTTTTCTCTGAGAAGTTGAAAAAGAATGTGAGTGGCATTGTCTCACTGAACATTTCTTGGCATTTAGATGCATTTTACTTCTTTTATTTATAATGATTTTCTTTTTTATTTCGGATGAAGAGGTCAGCATTTGACAGCTGCCTGCTCCCACAAGAACACTCATGGGACATTTCTTTCCCGACACAGCTCAGGCACTAAAACACTGCCTGGGAACCCTCTGGGAAGTTCCTCATAGTACTGGCTTCTAGCATTACCTCTCTTCTGTTGCAGGACTTGTTACATCCACCCACAGAAGGTGTGCTCTACCCCACCTGGCCATAGAAATCATCCAAACATAGAATCATCAAATTGTTAGGGTTGGAAGGGACCTCAAGGATCATCCAGATCCAACCCCCCTGCCATGGGCAGGGACACCTCACACTAGATCAGGCTGCTCAGAGCCACATCCAGCCTGGCCTTAAAAACCTCCAGGGATGGGACTTCTACCACCTCCCATCTCTGGCAGGTCCTCAGTTGAGGCATACTTAGCTAACCAGTAATGTTTTCCAGGTCCAAGTTTGAAAATAAATGCAAGCATTACTTAAGTATTTCCCAATCAAAATGAAAACAGAGGACAGAAAGGAATTTCATTCAAGGTGCAGTTAACAAAGCACTGTACAGAAAGCAAGGCTGAGGTAGAAGGACCTAGACAAGACTATGCAGTAACCAATTTGTTATGACAAATGATTTATAGCTGCTCTGTTAAGAATTCGTGTGTGCTTTAGAACCATTTTATTTGCGCCATCTTCACTTTCACCCTCAGAGATAATTTTCTGCTGAAGCACCTCGAGAAGCAATAAACACAGGATAAACAAAAAATTATCACAGATCAAATTATAGAAAAGTTGGTGCTTTGGAAAGCTGCCAGCTGTGATTAATCAGTTCAGACAACTCTCATTGATTAATGCTTCTATCAGAGGAGACTACTCCAGGCTTTGCTTTGTGATCCAGCAGAGATCAGAAGATGCTATAAGATCTTTTAAATTACACCAGGATCATTTGAAACACATCTGACATTAACATGAAAGTTAAAAGAGGCACTAGAGAAGCACATGCACTTAATGCCACGTGCCTGGTTTTAGATAGTCAAACATGCTTCACAATAGGCAAAAGAATCATAGAAGGGCTTAGGTTAGAAGGGATGTTGGAGATGATCTACTCCAACCTCCCTGCCATGGGCAGGTATGCCTCCCAACTAGACTTGGCTGCTCAAGACTTCATTCAACCTGGCCTTGAACACCCCCAGGGAGGAGCCATCCACAGCCTATTTGAGATTATCTAAACCAGATAAAGTGATTTTCCAAGCAGAGAGGAACGGAGTTCACGAACAGCCTTCTGGTGGGATTTCTGCTGGAGATGCATGGGAGTTGTTGCAAAGTTGTTTCTTTCCTTTTGTTTACACTGATTTTCAAAAGGCAAGTAAGCCCACTCTTTCTTCCTTGTAACTGCTGCCTGAGATGGAGTGGTTTCTTTAGCATACCTGACTTCTCAGCATTCATTTTATCCTGCTTAAATTTGCAGCTCTGTAATTAGGACATGGCAATTAAAAAAGCCAGCGAATGACACCGGGTTCTTTTTAGAAACTATGGATTTCTTCTTGAATGCTGCATATTTATCTACCTCCTACTCATATGCTGTAGGTGGGGTTTTTTTTCTCCATCCTCTGTGCATGGGAAGGAAACCATCTGTATTTATCAAATCTGTCTAATTCACATCTCTGCTGACACCACTCACAGCTCCACAAAGCAGCTCGCTCCAGTGACAACCCTGACTGGGTTTTCATGCAGTGCGTGCAACACAGCCGAATCCTGCTCATCACAACATGAGCCCAATGGCTCCAAAAATATTTGCATGACTGAGGTGAGAAGAATTCCTATTTGCCTGTAAGTAGGTACAAATTATTGTGCTTGTCAGGAATTATCCATGCACCTGCAATAAACCAATTTTATGGATGCAGATTTCCGCTTCGCTGCTTTCGTAACCCAAAAAGTTGTTTACCATTCCATTAACTCCAGGTCCAGGAACATTATGCAACC